>NC_053451.1:102509792-103709792 GCF_015227805.2 Hirundo rustica | reverse complement strand
GTTGTTTTGGAACAGATCTGTATTTTTATCCCTAAATTGGATACTTTACATACATCATAATTTTTACAGTGTTACACTGGGAATAATCATTGTAGAAAAACTAGCGTATTTGTCAGGTGACCTGATAATGATGGCAAGTACAATGTATTGTATTAACTGAACAGTTGTTAGCACAGTAAATATCAGAGATTTGAGTGACCGGTGCAATATTGAGTTACTTGCCTACCACTTTTTTCAAAAATACTGTTTCAATAGGTGGATTATTTTAGTAAACTCAAGTACTTGTGGGAGAGAATGTTCTCCAGAGCAGGGATAATTTTGTTGCTTTTGTTTGATCTCCTGTTTGATTTTAAAATAGCTCCTATGTGTAAAGTATTGCAGCTCCTGACAGTTTACTATTCAAAAGACATTTCTGACAAATTAGGTGATCTTGGTTCTTTGGACTGTGGAAACAGTATTCATAGTCTAGTCTTGTAAGAAAAGTGCAAAAACATGCATTTGTGAGTAAATACTAGGAACTGCTGAAACACACAATGCTAGCTTGAGGTTCTCTCACTTTCTGCAGCATTCCAGGTAGTCCACTGCTGTAGTTTGTGCAAGCCAATTAACTGGAAAAAACGACAAAGAAGATGTTGAAGAATGTCCCTTTGCCCTTAGGTTTCCTTCGTGTTGAGATGCTGTGATCGTCTGAAGAATTATTCCGGACACTACGGTGTCTAAAATAGGCTTTTTTGACAGGTGTTAAGGAGAAATGGGATAAGGTTAATCCGCACAGCATGTCGACTTGCTAGAGACTGCTCTCGCTGACATTGCTGTTACTCTGGTGCTGCAAAGGAAGAATACTTTGCTCTCCCATTATTAATTGCAAGTTAGCTATCAATTTACTGTAACCCACACAAAAACTCCCAATAAAACATCTCCTCTTCTTGATCCAAATGCAGGAGTGATAGTCCAAAAGTGGAATTAGTGGGCAGTACAGTACCCGGCACTCTAGAGAAAGACTCCTCTGAAAGAAGCAATGACTTCGGTAAGTTATAGTGCTTTCTACACTTTGCCTAAGAAATTTATGGTGCAAGTTTCTGCTTTTTAGTGACTTTTGTACGATTCAAGAGGCAGATTGAGGACTTGGCTATGAATGCGAGTGCTTTTATATCAAATTTTAACTGCAGGATTAAAGGATCATTTCTACTTTACTTAAAATAGTTTTGTTGGGGTTTTATGTTTAAAAAAAGAATTAAAAGCAAATACGGACTAATGAGCAGTTTTGAATAGGAAGGCTCTTGTTATTTTTGTTTAAAAGTCTGAAACAAATGAGAAGGCCAACAATAATAAGGCATACTTGTTTAACTGATGTAATAGTGCTGCCACAGTTTAAATACTGCAAAAGACGGTGGGCTTGGTGCAGTTAGTAATCTTTACACTTTCCAATACAAAGGAACAGAAACCCAGTTCAGGTCAATTTGACTAAATTTTACTGCATACACCAATTAAAAGCAGGCTAGATTTCGATTGTAAACAACTTGTGTTTGTGGCCCATGAACCTTTTAATCAGGAAGTCACCTGGAAAGGAGCAACAACAGGTTATTTTTCAGTCTTCTCTCACCCTCCTTGCTCCTCAGGCGGGCAGAGCAGGAGCGCTGGTGTTTGCTGGTGGGTGCTGCGGTGCTGTGAGCGCTGACCCGGGCAGTGGCACGAGCCCAGAGCCATCTTCTGCCTGTGCTCTGACAGCCCAGCAGCTGCTGCCGTCACTCCCTGCGCTCACACCCCTGTCTGCCGCAGCCTGGGACCGGGATCCTGCCTGTGGAAGCACTGCTACCTTTCACTGGGGCATGAAACGTCCCTTTGGTGTGGTGCTGTCTACCCAGACTGCTTTATTAGTAATGCAGTTCTGTACAGTAGCATCCTTGCAACAGCCAAACACATCTTTTCCTCAGATTTGGAAGCAGAACTTTAGGTTATAAAGGAATTTTAATTGCGACGTAACAACACTGAATGCATTTCACATGGGTCTATGAGCTTTCCAGCATACATGTATCTGCTTTTTGTAAAGCTTCTGCTGTTGCTATTGTTCTTCTGGAGTAGCAGGTAGTGTGTTTTTCCCAGGTGTTCATTTGGCTTTAACATGGAAAGCTAGAAGTTAACGTTAAATTGCATGAACATTTTTATTGCAGAGATTCTTAGAAAGGAATGGTATGGAAATACAGACAAATTCTACCATTTAGTGTTTCTTAGCTATGTTTACAAATCTGCTTCAAAGCACATCAGCCTCTGTTTACTTGAAAATTCTGAGTGCAAGCAGCATATGCTACCTGTGTGTGATGGAGGTAAACTTTTCTATTCCTTGTTGTAGCTTCCTTGGAATCACTATCAGGATAAAAGCTTAGAGTGTTTGGTACTTTTTAGTTTTGTTGGTTACGGTTTTATTTTGTTCTGTTCTTAACATGTTAGGCAGGAAATCTGATTTATAAGAATTGGGTTGTTCGGGGTTTTTTTTTTTTAGATGCAGAATAAGAGCCAACAAGAATCCATAAACCAAACCACAACATGTTGAAAAGGGTTTAGCTGATGTCCTCCTGTTACCACTTACATGGAGAACCTATTGAGCTCAAGGATAAAATAGTGTGAATACTTAAATAAGTATAACTTGATAGGGTCAAACCAGATTGGCATTTACAAGGGCAAATCATGTCGTTCTAGCCTGTTAGACAACTTGTTAAAAGAAAAAAATAAATAAATTATGGTTTTGAATTGAAAGGGGATCCAGAGATCAGAACAGTTATAAATTTTCAGGCGGCTTTTGACAGCTTGTGTAAAATATTGTCAAATAAATAAAAGGCATTTTAAGAGAGGGCAGAGCAATAAATCAAGGCTTAATAAGGAAAACCAATTCAGAGTGGATTAATGTCTTTTCCTATGAGGAGAGGTTTGGAGTTCAGAGCAATTTACGGTGCAATGTAATTGTAGAGATTTATGGTAAGTATGTGATATTGTTTAATTTATTTACAAAGAGAACTGTGGGTTGGAGAAGTCTTGCAGCTACATGAGTTATTAGAAAAGATGATGGATGTGTGAGTGGAGTTGTCCAGTGTATTCCAAAACAAATCTGTGTGAGTCCAGATAATATTTAACAGTGATATGTCTTACTGGTTTTGTTGTGTGCTCTGTAGGAAGGACAACCTCAGCTTCTCTGAGGTTCATCCATCCTGTCCAAATGGATTTGATTGATCTACCATTTCCTGTCCTTTCAGAAATCCAAATCTACACAAGTTAGAGTAGACCTATGTGACAGACAAGGTGGGACTTAGCAGTAGCCTTTGAAGAAAACTGAAGTTAAATGGCCTTTGTAGCACCTTGGATGTGTGGCCATTCTGGATACTGGGCTCCTCTTTATTGTCCCATTAGTCCAATACCATTTCCAGTTACTCAGAGTTCTCAGGGAGAACAGGGGGAAAAGCAACAGTAAGTTTCCACACCCTCTTTCATGCTTATGCTAAGTACTGATGGTGAATTGTGCACTGAAAATGAATACCACGGCATCTCCTGGCTACTTTGCACTAGAGATGTTAGTGGCTGTCACTTTCTTAGTCCTGTGGCCAGTCTAAAGGTCTTGTTCCTTTCCTGCAGAGCAGAGATATGGACAAAAACAATGGAGAGACAATTTCAGTTATTAAAGCAAACCAAACTAATGCTGGATGGAGAACAGTTCTTTATTCTGTGAAGCTTTTTTAAGAATTTCTAAGTTGATTTCTTTTCTTTACTATGATGAAACCAAAACCTCTGTGACAGGGGAGGAGAAGATACAGGGTTCTTCCCTATGCCATCTCTCAAGAAACAAACAAATGATCAGCAGCAACAAAATCAGTAATATCATCAACAACTAAGCAGCAATGTGCTGAGCTGAATTGGGAATCCCGATTCAAAACTTGCATTTTGTCTAGGTCCCTTGGAAATGGCCTTTTCCTGTTTATTTTCTGAGTCATATTCTACCAGTGGATCAGTGTTCTCTAACCAGAAAACCCCACACCGTTAAAAACTTTCTCCCCCCACTTTATCAATTGGGAAAATCACAAATGCTTGAGCAAGGTTGAGGTGATGTATAATGCTGTTAATAATGTTCTGTGAGTTGCATATATTAAAAAGTTATTTTTATGTAGATACTAGCTCATGACTTGGTTTCTTTAACATGTTCAGCAGAGTTGTAACTTCACATGTAAATTTGTTGGTGATAATTCAGTACTGATTCCAAACTGCACTGACAAGAGAAAATTCTGCTTAGCAACATCACTGCTGATTGTAGATATACTGGCAGCTCTTATTTCTGTTGTCCATTCTTTTCACAATCTTTACAAAAGCCATTGGAAAACTAGCCTTCAGAACATATTATTTAAGAGGAACCATTCCCCATTCCTCCTCAATATTTCTTTTGTTTTCTTTTTCCCTGTTTTCAGTGATGTCTTTACTTTCCTTTCCACACATCTTGCATTCAACTTTTCCTATTTACATCTCTTTGCCATGGCTAACTATTCTTCATTTCACCAGGGTAAGGATTTTATTTTTCCATTTCTTTTCTATCCTGTCTTTGGTTTAGTTCACAATGCATAAGAAGCAAGAACAAAAAGAAGCATTTTGTAGAATGGATATTACTTTTTTTTTGTTTGTTTTGTTTAATTAAAAGTTGAAATTGAGCATCCTGCAACAGAAAATCTTGCATCATAGTATTGAAATGAGCAGTCATTATCATTTAATGCATCCTAAGAAATTATAGTGACAAAAGTGACATGTTCGGTTGACATGTGGTGTTTGTCAATGCTCTGGATTCATTAACCTGTTCTTGCAGGCAGATTTTGTCACCACAAAGTGTAATGCATTTATTTCATTGTGCAAAAGCATTTAGAGACATATTAGTATGGTATTCTGGTCTGAAAGAGGAGAAAAATCACAACAAACATACAGTGAAAATTCGAAGAGTGTTCGGGGCACTCAGTGGGAAATGTGTGGTCATGTACCCAAGGCTGTGGTTAAATCACAGTGGTTACTTACATCTCTTGGTACATCCCTATCTACAGCTGGTCTGATTGGCAGAGGCTTTTTGAGCTTTTAAAATGCTTCTAAAGCAACATTAGCTACACTGACAATAAAATAAATCCTGTTCTACAAACTTGTTCCTGCATAGAACTACATTGATTTCAACAGCTTCAATTCATGCCTTATAGCGTAACCTGATCTTTCTTTAGGTGACATGTTTCTTTTTAATTTCATAAAGAATTTTGTATATGGGAGCCAGCGTGATGACAGAAACATGTAGCACATAAAATAGATTAGCGGATACAGTGGATTGAGCGCTGGCCAAACACCACTGTACCTACCAAAACAGTGGGTCAAACACTAATGCTTTCCAAAAAATGGTATTGAGTTACTTCTGCAAGTCAGGATCAATCCTAAGTGTTCTAGCTGTACACACACATGCACACCTGGAATCCTGAAACTAGTCTTGTCTATCCAAAGTAGGGTTGCTTTGGCATCATCTAGTACTTAAAACCATATGGATTTCAGCTAAGTGATTTAAGGAATAAGCCACAAAGAATTAAAAATAATGTATCTACTGTAGAAATGATCAGTTAATCCCCACAAGAAGCAGTTTCTGTGCTTTGCAGAAAGACTGAATTGCAGAGCCAAGTGGACATATCTTTCCAATATTTTTCCTGGCTCTTTACACATTTTACTTAGTATTTATGAAAGCAGTTAATAATCTTCACCAGTGCTAATATAAGGCACGTATGCCTTCATTGATTGCTACTGAAACATCTAATGAATGGTAGATGAAATACCATAAGAGCTTCCTTGGAAGCTGGTTAGTGCAAGACTGTTCTTGAGCATTTCCTCAGACTTTAATCTGCAGATTATTTGCTGGTGGATCTTGGAGTACTGGCAAAAGCCATGTGATTACCCGTTCTTTCTTTTCTGTTCCTCCCTGCAAGACTGTCACTAGCTTGGCTGAAAGGGTAGTAAAAAATACCCCTGTGAAAATATCTAATAAACAAACAAAAAAATCTTCAGTATATCATGTTTCCTTGGGTTGTATTTGCAGTTGTTCGAGAGCTGTATTTGTCAGGAGAGGTGATCACTGTGCCTCTGACTGCAAGAAAAAGTGATCTAATAGGATTTGGCCCGCACTAGGGAAGGAGATGGAGAATATTTCCAGTAAAAGGTTGTAGAATGGAGCAGGTTTGTCTTTAAATCACAGGCTGTGAGATATTAAAATTATTTTGCCTGAAAACACAGAATAAAAGTTGGAAAATCAGAAAATACTGGTAAATATAAGGGTCGGAGGACAAAATGTGGCTCATAATGAAGATCAAAATCTGCCTAAACCTCTTTCTATGCTGCTATTCATGCTCATTTTAATAGGGCAAAGCAAAGGAACAGAATTGCCCGACTGGTTTAAGTTGTAATATTTATGTCAGTGAGTCAAAATCCCCCATAAACATAATTCTGGACTGTAAACATTGTAATCAGGAATACAGTTATGCTTCTTTTTATAAATTAAGTAGGGCTCTTGCCCTGAGGGGTCTAGAAAAAAGCAGTAAACCAGAAATTTAAATGGGTCGCCATGTGTATCAAGTTGAGGTGCCTGAAAACAGCATATCCATTTCTTCTAGCTCCTCAGTTTTCTTGACCTTTCAGTTCTTTCTTGGCATGTTCCAAATTGTTAAAAATAAAATCCTTATGAGTGCACTGGCGAGTGGTTAGCAAAGCTCGTTATGGCGGCTTTGTACATTCAACTCTTAAAGCGATAGAAATCGGGATGGAAAGGGGAGAAGATAATTGGGTGCTTTAGGAAAGGTTGTCCTAAAGTCCCAGCTGTGCAGTGACTGTCCCGGGGAGCCAGGTGAGCTATGCTGTTTGGCTTCAAGGCACAGAACCTCCCTGGCACATCACTCCTGCACTCCTGAACACAGGAACCTTGCAGCCAGGGCGCTCTCCTCCTAAAACTGCATTACCCAAATCTTAGAAAACAAGTCTGTCATTCATTATGGGTGAGATTTGCTGCCTGAACCCCGGCTGGGAGTATGGCTGTATTCCTCAAAGGGTATGATGCTGTTCAGCATGGAGGGAGTAGCAGAATCTGGGTGCTTGAAGTAGATAAAATAATTGTAGTCTTCTGAAAATTCCCAGTAACATTCAAATTATTGAGTTCTTTTTTGATTTCTACTATATATTGAATGGGCACTAATGCAGAAGATTTTGTCTGCAGTGTGTGTCTCATTTGACAGCTTTAAGGATTATTGCATTTAAAGACTGAATATATACTATTTCACATGCCTGTTGTCAACCCATTAAATGTACTGAAGATGATTATTAAATGAAATCCACCTCTGGCTTTTGTGACATAATCTTCTTCAAATGAAATGAATGCCTACTTTGCCTCATTTCCTTCAGCCCTGCTGCTTTTCTGTTCTGTGAAACCTCACCATTACCATTCTAAAAGTGTTGATTCTCTTATATATCACTTCCCATTTCAGTTTTTTTCAAGGTGAAATCTCTCTACAAATTAAAAAAAACTTTCTGTCATCATTATGTATAAATGACTTTGCCCAAATACCAAAAAACCTAAATGGAAGATAAAGCCTAGCTACATTTTATGCCAGAATAGTAAATGCAGGGGATAAAAGGGGTAAGGAAGGAAGCATAACCACTTAACTTTTTATTTCTGGGGTCTTTTGGGAGGACAGGGACTGAAGGTTGTTTTCTAGGAAGTACAAGTCTATTGAGTTTAGAACTTCTTCTCTAAATAATTTGCTTTCCCGGATCTGGGCATTTTTTAAAAATACCATCATCATCCTTTAAATAACCATGTTTCCAAATGAACATAGCAATGGGGAGAAATATTCTGTTCTTAAGTGTCTTGGAAGGATACCAAGGAATAATTCTTGCCCAGCTAACGTTTTTTCATATTCATGAAATATGGTTGCTCAGTAAGCCAGACTGTATGTATTATACTGATGTATTAAAATTATTCTGATGCCTTTCTCCCCACCTCATTAATTACTTCATGGGTTACCAGCTTGATCAGTGAGACAGTAATAATGACAAATGCATCTGTTTAATTGTAGAACAAATATCAACTATTTTTTTAATTAGGGAGTCAATTGATGAGAGCCGTCTCTATGTTCTACGTGTTTAATAGAATCTTCCTTACTCTTTGTTGCAACCAGACAAAGAAAAAGCTGGACCAGTGCAGAGTCCAGGTCTGCTGGATGCTGATGTTGCTGTACTGGCAATTAATGTGGCTGGGAATACTGTAGACTGGACTTTTTCTTTAATGGCATTCCATTTGGGCCCTGCCAGGAAGGCTGTACATTTTGCTTAGTATGTAAATTCAAGCTCCCAATTTCTAATAGCTGCAGAAATACAAACTAAAATCAAATCTCTGCATTTAATGACCTCATAAGTGAGTTTAATATAGTCAGAACTATATATCCTTGCTTTCCACCAGCAAAAAATAATCAAATCACCAGCACGAGTGAGTTACTGAATCCACAGCATATATGAATGCATGGCAGGAGTTTTGTAAGTGGCTCTGTTGCTCATTCTACTAGTTACCAGTTTCTTGGATGGGAATTTTCTTGAATGAATATATCCACAGGTGATGATTGTGGAAGGTGGCGATAGCCTTAGATGCAGAGCAGATTTAGGAGGAAGAACAACATCTAAATAAGGGGGACAAATGGAGAGAAAATGGCACATAAGAGTGCTGAAAGTGGATTTACTCTTTTATTGTTGTACCAAGTGTTGTCTATTACCCTTTAATAGAATTTCATTTAGAGTATCAACTGAATGGCTGTGATTTCACTGGTTTGGCAGCAGATACTACCTGTGGAGCCTTTATAGCCTCTCTTCTACTCCCTTTGAAATTCAGTGCAGGTATAGGCTGCTTTAGTTTATTTTTCTAGCTATCAAAAATGCATTCAGAAGTGGAAAAAATGTAGGATTCCAGATATTTCTTGATAGTAGAAGCTTTGACCATAAATGTTCATCTTTCGTGGTATTTATAAAATGCATGGAGCAAATTATGTCTGCAAATGCTTACGGGTCTCAAGGATGCAAATTCGTACACTTTCTGTTTATCAACACATTTTACAACTTAAACCTGAGTATTTTATTGTTCTGATCAAATACAGAACTCTAGGTACTTACTAGTTCATTTAAGCCAAAGAAACATATTGAATTAATTTATTTCACTGTTTTTTCATTGATTGTTTTCCATATGAGTGTAGATACCTTTTGTAAGAGCAGAGAAAGGAACAGTGGCACTTAGAGAATCACAGAATCTTTAAAGTTGGAAAAGACCTCCAAGATCATTGAGTCTACCCAGCAGAGCCAAGTCCACTACTAAACCATCTCTCTAAGCACCACATTTATGCATTTGCTGAATACCTTGAGGAGCAGTGACTCTACCACTTCCCAGAGCAACCTGTTCCAATGCTTGACCACACTTTCAATGAAGAAAATTTTTTTAGTATCCAGTCTAAATCTCCTCTAACTAAACTTCAAGGCACAACTTCAGGCTGTTTCCTCCTCTCCTGTCACTTGTTACCTGGGATAAAAGACTGACTCCCACCTCACTCAACCTCCTTTCATACTCCTGTGTAGACCACAGAAAGGGAAAATGGAGAGAGGGAAGTCACACACTGCAGCTTTCCTAGGCTGCAAAATAACTTCAGCCAATCTCCTGCCCCCCCCAAAGCAGAAGTCTGCTCTTCCCCTCTTTCAAGTTTTAGCAGCTTGAATCAGTCCTGTGGTACTGGTACTGATTCTTCCTTCAGTGCAAGTATTTGCTTGGGTTGGTACATGCTGTTGAAAAATGAGCTGGATTAAAGCTTGCTCAGCAAAAAAACCCCAAACCAAACCAAAAAACAACAACAACAACAAAACACAACAACAACAACAAAAACCCAGTAAAGTGGGAGAGAGTGGCTGGGGCAAATGGAAGGATTGCATCAGCCTCCACTTCTGCTCATGTGCATGAGTATCACCCATTTAGAGGGGGGTATATATTTTTGATGGTATTACATTTTTGCTGTGCAGTTTAGCAGAGTAACTCAGTAGTGAAAATTAAAATTAGACAATATGTTACTATATTGATTACTGATTTGCTTTGTGATCATAAGTCATTTAGCTATTTTATGGGCCAGCCTCAAACTGGATCTTAATGGAAACCAGCTCTTATGCTTGCTTGCCTTCTTTTTTTCCCGGAAAATAATTTTTTCCTTCTAATTCTCCTCTCCTGAAACCCTGAAGTTCTGTAGGACTCCAGACAGGTTTTGTGCAATCTGCTAAAATCAGCTCATTTTAACTTTCAAACACCCGACGTGTTGAGTACAATTGAGGCTTCAGATTGCCAAAATCCCACTGACAGACTGGGTGGGTGACCTACCTTTGCACAGAGGCTGCAACCGTCAATAAAAAGAGCAATGACAAAAATACATGGCAGAGGACAGTGGGGTCACTGGTTATATATAGGAAGAGTCACTCTAAAAATAGAGTAGCATTTGGAGGTGAATAACCTTAGACTATTTCAGCACTATTGAAAGAGCTCTCTTTTTTTTCTATTTTTTTTTTATCTCTTGGAGATGGAAGGACTTTGCTGAATGAGGAATCTCCATTCCCATTTTACTTTCTAGCTGACAAATTGTGAATACTTGAAATCAATTTAAATGTCCTTCAGTGCATGTAGCTTATTGCACAGGCACATTAATTAATTTTTTTTTTCCATTGTGTAATTTTGTATGATGATTGGTTGCAACACGGCAACAAAACTGGATGTTCAGAAATTCACTGTTCTCTAACAGTATGGAAAATTTAGTGCCTAGTACATAGAACTATTAACTTAAAAGCTATTTTTTCCTACGTGTGCAATGAAAAATAGTCTCTTAATAGTCTCTTAATAATGAATATCATTCCTATATTTGATTGATATCTGAAAGTTATTTTAAAGAACTGTGATTTATCTTGTCTAAAGTACCTCTTGTGTGTTTTCTGACTCCTTCCTGCTCAACATATGCGGTAGGGCATTTTGAAATGAAGGTGAGTGAAACTGATACAACCCATAAAAATAGATGAATGGTATTAAGCCGTTTGATTTATCCATGTAATCATGAGCTGTGGTATTCCTTGAGCCTCCGCATGGGTGTTTCACGTAAACACGTTACCCTGTGGCTGGGTTCAGTAAACACTTCCCCAGAGCTTTTCGCTGGCCATGGGGATGGTTGGAACAGCATTAAGCAGACCTGCTTTCCCTGGACTCTGTACAGCTTCAGGAACCCCTGGGAGCTCTTACCTACCATAGCCTCTGGACTACCGGAGGGAGACAGTGCTCTCACCTGCGCTTCCTGGAAACCATGGTGCCTCCAGCTGCAGGTGTCCGGGAACCTGCAGATCACTTCCAGCTTGATCACTCTCATTCTGCACTCTCTGAGCAATTACTGCAATGCAGAGCTGACAGTACAGTTCCTGAGACAATGTGTGCACAGTCTTATATCTCCAGTTATTCAGGAAAAAAATAAATAAATTACTAACCCCTTCAGTAGCCAGATGGAAATTTTGAAACTGTTTATTCCATGCCATAGAACCCATGATGTCATTTAGCTTTCACTATGCTGAAAACAAAGCCAAAGGCTCCTCTACGCTTTCCCCCTCTGCTTTATTGTGTTTGAGATGGAAGGGTAATTGTACTTGGCAAGGGTTACTGGATTACAGCTGCCTTTGACTTCCAGGTTTTTTCAGTGCCATTGTGGTGGCTAAATATGTGCAGAACACTGTGACACATTGGGGAAAATGGGATTTCATTTCTTTGAAATTAGAAAAAAATGTGATTCTTTCCCTTTGAAGACAATTGCCAGAAAACCAAATCGATTCTATTTTATTTTTAAGACTTGGAAGGTTTTGATTCTGTAATACCAATTGCTGAGAAGCTTAATCATCCAACTACAACCAGACCAAAAGCTACTGGCAGGCGACCACCCTCCCAGTCTCTAACATCTGTAAGTTAATTTTCCTTTTCTTTAAAAACTATTTTTAAAACTATTTTTTCTGAATATCCCCCCCCTCCTACTTGTGTTCCTTGGTGTTTTTACTACTTTTACCCAGCCATTCCTTCACACGTACAATGAGGCAGAGAGATGCAGATCAGGCAAATTACTGTCAAAAGGCTGCCAGTGTTTTGAATTCTGATGTTTAAAACATTCCCTTCCTTCTAAGGTTTATACCCCCTTATTTGGGTGCTGCCAAGTGTTCCTTGCCAGCCATGACTGAGCCCAGAAAAATCCCTCATAAAAATCTTGGGAATAGACTAATTTGTGCAAAGTATTGAGGATTTTGAAAGGGTTTCCCAAAAGAAGCATTTCTCTTGGTTTCTTGCAGACATTTTCCAGATTTTGAGGACATACAGACCATTCAGTCTTCAACAGCTCTCCTTGAGCTATCATGTGTTTCTTCTAACTCAGGTCACAGTTGTAAATACAAGGGTGATTTAAATTTCACTCCCTAATATCTATCTGTAGACAAGTTGGTCTCATAAACAATACTTTGGAAACCACTGCTTAGTTTTTCAATGTCTTCTTCTTTGGGCTTTGGGGTTTGTTTGTTTCCATGCATTATGCGTTCTGGAATATCAGAAGGAGAGCAACTACTGATGGTTACCTGGGTCCGTGTTGCTGAAGAAAAAGCAAAGTGGAAGGAAGCAAAAAGGATTATGGTGAAACTAATGGAACTCAAAAAAAGAGAAAACTTTCAAAATTGACTGCTGTCATTAGTACAGAAATACAAAAGAGCAGTGTAGAGGTTTTCCTTCCCCTGTCACACCTATGAGGAAAGGATCAAGGGGTGGAAAGAACCTTCCCTTTCCACGCCTTTACCAGGACGCCGTGCACAGGGCAGCCCTGCAGCGCCAGCACTGTGCCCTGGCAATGCCTGGGGCTCTGGAGAGCAGCAGGGTGAGACCTGCTCTGAGCAGAGCCACAGCACAGCTGCCCCAGTGATGGAGCGGGGATCCCCATGGCACAGCCACCCCGGTGACAGAGCGGGGATCCCCACGGCACAGCCGCCCCGGTGACAGAGCGGGGATCCCCATGGCACAGCTGCCCCGGTGACGGAGCGGGGATCCCCATGGCACAGCCGCCCCGGTGACGGAGCGGGGATCCCCATGGCACAGCCGCCCCGGTGACGGAGCGGGGATCCCCACGGCACAGCCGCCCCGGTGACGGAGCGGGGATCCCCACGGCACAGCCACCCCAGTGATGGAGCGGGGATCCCCATGGCACAGCCGCCCCGGTGACAGAGCGGGGATCCCCATGGCACAGCCACCCCAGTGATGGAGCGGGGATCCCCATGGCACAGCCGCCCCGGTGACAGAGCGGGGATCCCCATGGCACAGCCACCCCAGTGACGGAGCGGGGATCCCCACGGCACAGCCGCCCCGGTGACGGAGCGGGGATCCCCATGGCACAGCCGCCCCGGTGACAGAGCGGGGATCCCCATGGCACAGCCGCCCCGGTGACGGAGCGGGGATCCCCACGGCACAGCCGCCCCGGTGACGGAGCGGGGATCCCCATGGCACAGCCGCCCCGGTGACAGAGCGGGGATCCCCATGGCACAGCCGCCCCGGTGACGGAGCGGGGATCCCCACGGCACTGCCGCCCCGGTGACAGAGCGGGGATCCCCACAGCACAGCCGCCCCGGTGACAGAGCAGGGATCCCCACAGCACAGCCGCCCCAGTGATGGAGCGGGGATCCCGACGGCACAGCCGCCCCGGTGACAGAGCGGGGATCCCCACAGCACAGCCGCCCCAGTGATGGAGCGGGGATCCCGACGGCACAGCCGCCCCAGTGACAGAGCGTGGACCCCCACGGCACAGCCGCCCCGGTGATGGAGCGGGGATCCCCACGGCACAGCCGCCCCGGTGACAGAGCAGGGATCCCCATGGCACAGCCGCCCAGGTGACGGAGCGGGGATCCCCACGGCACAGCCGCCCCGGTGACAGAGCAGGGATCCCCATGGCACAGCCGCCCCAGTGACGGAGCGGGGATCCCCATGGCACAGCCGCCCCAGTGACAGAGCGGGGATCCCCATGGCACAGCACGCAGTGTCCTGCCTGGGACTGCAGGCTGCTCTCATCTCGTGATACCGTGCAGGGCAAAGCGGTAAATTAATGTTGAATTCAACTCATAAGCGTATCTTACTTCTTGAATGCCTTGAAAGCAGTCTAACTTTGAAAATAAGTTGCAAAAAAGGGGCAGTAGGTGGACAAAGAGTCCTGATTTTAAGTATTGTTACTTTGAAAGTGATAGCTAAAAAAGTTCTTGTGCAATGAAAATATCTGTGCTTTTCTTTCTGTTCTTTCGTGGTGTGTGTTTGTCTACACAGTCATCCCTTTCAAGCCCTGATTTCTTTGACTCACCAAGTCCTGAAGATGAGAAGGAAGAACACGTTTCCATTTCTCACAAAACTCTTGAAGTGTCAAGGAAATCAAGAACTGTTACAATATCACAAGTAAGTTAATTGGAATGCCTCTGCTTAATCTTATCACATGCGTCTTCTTTTTTTAAAGCAGTACTGAAATATTTAAAATTTAATTCAACAGTCACCTGGTAACTGCCCACTTAAAGAAGCTTGAAATGATAAAGTTTACTAAAGATTATTCTGTGCTTGAAAGGCAAGTAGAAGGTGAATTGCACAGGTAAAATGTCTCAAATAACCATACCGTGAAAAAAATCCTTCTTGTGTAAATGCATTTCGCAGAATTAGAGAGGCTGGGAAATAAATTTTAGAAGCAAAGACCCTGTCTTTTTGCAACTTTGAACTGAGATTACATTACAGGAGTCTGTGAGTAGAGTAAATACAACTCTTCGATACACTGTAATAGTACAAGAATTTAAATTTTCAAATATAATCAAATTATTGGTTTTATTTGTGCTATTTAGCACTTTTTATGCTGGTATAATTGTATTCATTTTATAGGCTTGTGCCATTCTTACTGTATATTGGTAGACTACTATAGCGGAATCAAATATTACAAAAGGAGTGTGTAGGTCAGACTTCAAAGGTTGGAACTGTTTTTTTAGTACATAAGGGTACCTTTAATAATAAAAACACTACATTCTAATAGTTTAACAGGTGTTTGAAAGATGAAGTTACGCACTTCTGTGATCAAGTTATAAGGATAATGTTTTGCTATGTAGCTCCCTCTTCTGGGAGCACTTGCACCAAGGAATATTGCTGGGCCAACATTTCTAAGTTATATGACAAAACTGTCGATGTTGTTCCTCTAAAATGAGATGGCTGCTATTAGAAAGCAGCTGCTTGAGGCTTTAATGCTGATGGCCAGTTAAGCTCCAGATTGAGATGCTCAGATCAATGACTCCAGTTGTGCCTTGCTTGCCTGCTCCAGATTTGAACTCAGCCTGAAATCTCTTTTCAGCCTGAAGGAAACTTGCACCTGCTGGTATGTGGGGTTATTATCCATGAAAGATCTGTTTATAGGTACACATTACTCACACCCCACTCTGCTCTGGTGAGACCCCACCTGGAGTGCTACATCCAGCTCTGGGGTCTCCAGCACAGGAGGGACATGGACCTGTTGGAGCAAGTCCAGAGGAGGTCACTGAGATGTTCAGAAGGATAGAGCACCTCTCCTTTGAGGAAAGGCTGAAATAATTGGTTTTGTTCAGCTTGGAAAAGGGAAGGTTTTGAGGTGACCTAATTGTGACCTTCCAGTACCTGAAGTGAGCTGACAAGAAAGATGGAGAGGGACTATTTACAAGAGCATGGAGTGATAGAGGATGATGGAATGGTTTCAAACTGAAAGAGGGTAGGTTTAGATTAGATACTAGGAAAAAAAAATCTTTACTGTGAGGGTGGCAAGGCACTGGAATGGGTGCCAAAACAGAGAAGTGGTGTATGCCCCATCCCTGGAAATGTTTAAGACCAGGCTGGATGGGGCATGGAGCGGCCAGGTCTAGTGAAAGGTGCCCCTTCCCATGGCAGGGAGATTGGAACTAGGTGGCCTTTAATGTCCCTTCCAACCCAGATACACAAGCTAATTGATAAAATGTTGAAAGAATATTACTCAGGTCATTGGGTCAAGTTTTCAAGGCACTACAGTGATTCAGCTTTCTTGTGATTATAATGCCATTTTTATTTATATTTATGGTCAGACTTGGTTTTGTACTTCTTGAATTCAGTATTTTCCCAGATCAGGTTCTTTGCTCATTCACAGTTGTACAGTGGGGAAGACTGTTTTTCGCAGAGCTTGGTGGATCGTGCTCTTCTCTCCCTCTCACAAGTTTTCCTGATTTTAATCTCATCACTAAGTTTTCTCTCAGTTACTTTGTTCAGCTAATGTCACCCTGCCACCCTCTTCAAGTCCTCACTTACAGTGTCTCCTTCCATTTCCATACCATTTATTCTCAGTATTTTGCCCTATTTGCCATTCAACTTCAATATCTCTTTTCCAAAGAGAGTTGGAAGGCTGCCTAGTGCTTTTTCTTCCTCTTGTCCAAATCAGATTTTCAGACATGCTTAGTAGCTGTCATGTAGTGCACACGTAGCACTGCCAAATAACAGTGCAAAGATTCCCCTCGCCATTGTGGTAGCTGCACCTGAACACTGTTCTCTGTATGCACTGAAATAGGTGATCATGTATGGTTGGTAAAATTCAGATTTTCTAATTGTCTAATAAGTGTGAAATGTTATATTACATTATATACATATATTACATTATGTAGCACATATGGGTAGAGGCTTGTCTAATAAGTAGAGCACTGGATCACAGTTAAGGTTTTTAGCTAACCGTATGATTCCAGGCTTATAGGTTAATGGTATGTTTTTCTGTCAAGTTCCTGGAGGAATAAAGAGCTATTGGTAGTTATGTTATTTGATTAACAGACAACAGTACACTACATTTGTTTATTATTAATATTATTAATATTATTAATATTATTAATATATTCTCATTTTGAAGCCATGGCATTTTTTTTCTATATATATCATACCAACAAGCGAGCCTAATGTATATTTTTCTATTTTCATAATGCTAGGGGGGACATGTAATATGTTCTTTAATTTTTGAAAAAATTCGGAAGATTCCTTCAATAGATGGTGGGAAATTTTAAATGTAATTTACAGAAAAATACAACTTGGATTCTTTGCCATGTAGTTTTGTGCTCTGTGGGAGGCATCCATGGATGTAGATATATTCTCACAAACACCTGAGAGAAACACTGAGCATCTGTGCTTGGTTTAATTCTCTGCTAGGTCTGACATCTTGGAAAGGCTGTTGCAGAACTTTTGCATCACAACTAGACCCCCTCTGATGTACACATACAAAGATGAGGACTAACTGCTATATTTATCATCTTTTTGCCAAGACTGTCCACGTTTGACTGTTGGAATTTCAAAGTTACTGAAGAGCTAAATACTAAATGCTTAGCATTGGTTATAGGTTTGATTTTCATAAAGCTTTCTGCAGACATTAAATGTTATTCTTTTTGTTGCAGGTGTCTGATAACAAAACTTCCTTGCCTCCAAAGCCAGGAGGTCTGGCTAGTGGCAGTAATGTACAACCATCACTGTCCCCTTCACCGTCACCTGGATTTCACTCAATTGCTATGGGAACAACAGGCCACAGGTCAAATTCCCCATCCCTGTTTGGTACTGAAGGAAAGCCAAAGACTGAGCACTTGAGCCAAGGTCAGACTGCCCTGGAAGAGCTGAGAACACAAATTAGGGAGCTAAGAACCATCATTGAAACAATGAAAGACCAGCAAAAGTAAGTACTGCAAATCACAGCTGTATGGATCCATTCGTGGGTAGCGTTGGCAGCTTCTGATCGAGTTTGCCTTCACGGATGTTACTCGGCACAGCTGGCCTCTGTTTGTGAGTGATTTTCGTGTGACAGAACGTACTCAGGGGTGAGAATCTCCGCAAAAAAGACCTGCACTGTCCACCAGCGTTTTTTCCCTGTGTCATGACACAAGTAGATGTTTATGGGATGTTAAAAAAGTTAAGTTGCAAGCTATGGGCTGTGAATGTTGTTTTATTTGTCAGACACCATCTAGGAACTCACGTGCATTGATCGTAATAAAAGGGGTGCATTTGTTATAGTTGTAGTACAAATTGCTTCAAGCTCCTGAATTTATTAATTTGTTATTTGACTGTTAGCACATTTTCCCAGGAAGCTCATGTTACAAAAGTAGTAATTGAATTGTGACTAGGTCCTCTGAAGGCCTTTGTGTTTATGGCCCTGAATCTTACTATTTGAATTTTGGGCATCTTTGTTTTCTTTAAATCGCTCATTTCTTAGGAAAAAATGGGGCTGGCATGTAACTTTTGATGTTCCTGAGAATATTTAATGCTTTGGAAGCTAAACCTTCACTTACATTGTCAGTTGTGTGTAGCCCAGGCAGAAAAAAGAAAAGGGCAAGCAGCGTGCAGAGACTGTGGCGGAACAGAGGTGTGCGGAGTTTGGGAGAAGATGCGGGAGGGCATGGTTCAAGCTGGATGTAGCCAGCAAGCCCCACGGCCTCGCCTCTTAGGCTGACCCTGCTCCTCTGCTCTCCCCGGCCCTTCTTGCAAGGGCAGCTTCCACCTACTGGTATCTGTCCTAAGGTGAGATCACTCAGTGGGAACATGAGAACGTGTCTGCTCCTTATCGCTATGTTCCCTTTCCCCACAAAGAAGAATGACAGAAAATCCGTATTTGGGATCGTTAAGTCTTATAAATGAAGTTGAAGGTCACGTTGTATTGCTGGCATAAACAACTTTTAAGTGGCTTAAGTATGTGACAGGATGGGCAGGATTTGTGTTACCCGTTCCTGTAACCCACCAACAGTCAACACATCTGCATTTTGTGTGGAAAAAGGCAACTGGTGCTGGTAGAGTGTTGATACAGGCCAGAGCAAAGCCTGTGGATGCAGGGCTTGTAGGAGGCGTTAGTCATTAGCCATGTGGGATGGGGCGGGT
This sequence comes from Hirundo rustica, assembly GCF_015227805.2. Taxonomy (NCBI): domain Eukaryota; kingdom Metazoa; phylum Chordata; class Aves; order Passeriformes; family Hirundinidae; genus Hirundo; species Hirundo rustica. The sequence continues at coordinate 103,690,771 of NC_053451.1, read as the reverse complement.
TCTGTCCCATAGTGAGCTTTACTTCTCTCTGCTGTAGCCTAGAGTATACAAGAGTATGCTGACTTCAATTAGATGGTCAGAGGAAAAAAACGTAACTAGCGAAGTGGGGTAAATATGTCTCCGAGAGATAATATTTTGTATTTTACTAGTGTGGTCATTTCCATCCCAAGCTTCTTTTGCATTCTTTTAACAGAAAAGAGATTAAACAGTTGCTCTCTGAGTTGGATGAAGAGAAGAAGATCCGTCTACGATTGCAGGTACTTGAATTATTTTTAATGTTGGGGATGTGTTGGCAGGTTTGATTTAGCCTGACATGGGACATAAAGCTCTGCTAAGATACTTGGATTCCAGTGAATCAAAAGCTACCAATATTTCTGAAAGGAAAATACCTCTTCCCTTCATAGCATTGCAAGTTTGCGTCATATATATTGCAATATTGGGTTTTTACTGAAAAGACTGATAGTTATCCAAAAATTTATCAGCACAAGTAGACAAATTTTTAAAAATTAACCACAATACAAGATTCAAACTATGATTTTTTTATCTCCGTTTTAATTGTTTGATTTTGTCATAAACAAAATCACACCTTTTTAAGTTACTTTCTGCCAAAAGTAAGTCATTTTCTACTTACTTTCTACTTTATATTTTGTAGTAGGCTTGTTTCAGTGTTAATATGCTTGGAATATTATTTCATGTAACAAGATTTTAATGTCTGCTTTACAGACTGACTCAGGTTGTCTTTACTAAAGCACCCTGAGCAATATATAAGAAGGGGCTCTGATTAAGAACCCACTTACTGCTACCATAGTTTTTTACAGTACCTTAGCTCTAGATGTTGTTGTGCTGGCTTAGTCATTTGCCAGGTATCCTGCTGCCCAGCTTGTGGGATTCATGGAGCTTGGCTTTTGCTGAAATCATTACCAGTGCTGCTTTGATGTGGAATGACATTGAAACTGCTTTTTGGGGGTTTTGGAGAGTGATTTAAACAGTGCCATTAACAACGTGCTTTCACTTGGTCAGGCTGATACACTAAAGGGTCATCATAGGCCGCTTGCAACCACAATTATTCTATTCTCATCTATGCTATGCTCTTCTATTCCAGGTACTTCACTAAGTGGTTTGGTGTTGATTATATTTTTATGGTATAGAGCAACTGTACTTTGAACTAGGGATAGAAAGTCAATTTGTAATTTCACTGGACTGTCCTCTCTGTAAATCACTTGGGACATGGCAAAGTGTGGCAGAACTGGGGATCCTCAATGTCTATGCTCCAGGGCTGCCTAAAGGATTTTATGTGTCCAACCAGATAGCCAGATGGCTTCTAACAATACACAATTCTTGTTCAGCTAAAATGGAATTTTATTCAGATAAAACCCAGCACTATTAAAACACTTTTAATAGCTATTTTTTATTTAGTCTAACAGGCCAGACTATTCAGAGTTATCCAGAGATAACTTTACATCTCTATGCTGAGACCTGCCCTGATGGATTTAAAATGATGATCTTACACCTGAATGCTTTTACTCCAGTTCAGATGTTGCTTATAGTGGTAAATGTTCAGATGCTAGCCAAGATGGCATTATTAGCTTTACATGAAGATGAGAGCTAACAAAAAAAAAGTAGCATTAGTTTCAGAGTTCTCTGATAGACATGAAGTAGCACAGCTCTCAGTCCACAAATTAAAGAAGACTGCTTGATGGTGGTGCAGTTGAACACAGGTTGAAATAAGTGAGTTTGAATAAATCTAGGACTCTTGCCTTAGGGTTTTCAGTGTCTGTCAGAGGGACCAAGTGCACAGCTGAGGCTGCTGATGGTTTCAGCCGCATCCTTTTAAGCATGGCTGTACATCCTTCAGAGCCTTGAAGGTGCCTGGACACAGGCTTGATGCTTGTAGAAGGCAACCACCATTCCTACAGCAGGAGCCCTCCCTGCAGGAGAGAGACAACAGGTTTTGTCCCTCAGCTACCTGTCCTTGCTGCCAGCAGTGCAGTTTATTGTGCTGGCTGTAAGTGCAGCTGCTGGTGCATGGACAATGTGCTCATTCTGCAGTAATGCCAGGCAGTGAGCTGTGTGGCCTGTAAAGTTGTAATTTAAAGAGATTGAAAGGCCTTGAAGTAAATTCAGTGACTATATTTTTCATGGTCTGAAGGCAGAAGCTGTGCACGGTCATCTTACACAGTTGAGAAGCACCTTAATTTGTGAAATCTGTGGAAATAGGAGTGGTATAAAACCTGTAGTTGACACTTTTGGACAAGAGGGAACATGCTTTTCAAGTGGCACCAACTGTGCTTCAGTTTGCTAAAGCATCTAATTTAATCAAATACTTTTTCTTCTGTTTGTTTTTAGATGGAAGTTAATGACATAAAGAAAGCTCTTCAATCAAAGTGAATACTTGATAGGTGGAATGTTGCATTATTCTTCATGACTGAGACTCAAATTTATGCCCCAGCCAAAATAACTTTGTGCCAAATGATTTAAGAATTGCCTCAACATCCCTTTATTTGAAGGATTAGCACAACAGTTTTTGATAGCACAACAAAAATACCAACGAGAACAAAATTTCTACCCGAAGCCGTGCTGTGCGGCACCAGTTGTGACTGAAATTGATCTTCTTGTGCTAAAGGCTCTCTACTTCAAGATCCTAGGTGAAATGAAAACTCAGGCAGTTTAGTCCATAGTGGTACTATTTTGATGATATTTTTCCATAAATAAAGTGTATTTCAGATTATCTGTTTACAAGCTTTATGATTTTGACTTTTGGTTTTTAATTGTCTTTTGTCACAGATTTTAAAATGTTTGTACTTCATATAGCCAGGAATGAATGTTAATGTTGGGGCTGGAGGGATTATTTTTGCTTTGAGATCAAACAGCCTACTTTTCATTACGGTTTTAAGTTCTGTTAAATATGCAATTTTATGTCCCTGAATCCCCTACAACTTAAAACATACATTGTGTACAGTAACGTATTTACAAGAAGGAAGCGAACCAACAGAAGTCTGGTCTTTGCAATGATTTGTGCCTTTCTTTGCCACACACTGACTGGAGCTGGTTGAGGCCAGGTCTCCCCATGTAGCTGTCACGCCGACTCCTGTCCGCGGTGTCCGGCGGAGGTCCCCTTGCCAGCGCTCGGCTGCTCGGTCAGGAGAGCGCGGTTGTGCCAGGTGGCAGGACAAAAGGGCACAGCTGAGAGCAGCTTTGCCGAGAGCAGCTGTGGCTTTTCAGCTTTCCTGGTTTGGATTGGCCTCTCCCTCAACCTGAATGTTCATCTCCGCTTGATTTTCATTAGATGATTTAAACACCCACCTCTGTCCCCAATTTTGCACAGAGTGAACAGAATATGCATTATTAAAGCAAAAATAAATAAAAGTAATCTATAAAACATGAATAAAAAGTTGTATTATTTCATGCACAAGGTTCTCTGTCGCGTGAAGTGTTTCATTTGCTGTTGATGTGGTATTGTTTGCTATACAATATTTTACACTTACAGACAGATACACTTCATAGTCCTGCTTTTGCAGCAGGACTTTATTCTCAACATGTTGTTGAACCTGATGCTTACTTCAGTGTCTCTGCTTTCATTCTTTGAAAATTTCACATTCTCCTAGTTGTATTCTTAACTAACCACAGAGTATCTCATGTCTTGTCAGCAATCTCCGTTAAGTTTATAAAGTGTTTAAATAACAGATATTTTTGCATAGCATGGAGTGAGTGGGTAAGTGATGTTGGTGATACTTCCAAGTAACAAACCCTCCCACACAAAGGATCGACTTACCATCCCATCAAGTGCTAGAGCTGGCTCCAGCAGCACACCCTGTATCAGCATGAACCACCCTGCCTGCCAGGAGCTGAGTGAGATGTATGCCGTCGGCTGGTCACATTCACATGTGGCTGGCAGAGTTCCCATAAATTTTTTGATATGCACAAATACCTAGAATACCCACTCCACCATGCCTGAATCTGGCTTTATGGGTCTCAACTGGCAGTACAGAACCTGACTGTTGGGATGATTTTTTCTTCCACAGCATCTGCTTTTTTTGTAACAGTGATGTCTGAGATTTAAAGACTGGGTAGTGAAACTTGAGAAATTTTTTAAAGTCACAATACATTGCTCAATGTACTCAAACAGAAACACTAATAAAATATTTTATCACTGAAATGCTCTTATGTAACACTTCTAAATATCTACATTAAAATATTTTTGCACAAAGAATGAGAGTCCTGCCATAGATTTCCAGCAATAAGGCTTTCTACATCATTTCCATGATTTTGTAAAGGTAGTAGCAGAGTTAGGAGTACAGAAGGAAATTAAGGAATAAGAATTCTTTTTGTAGTTACACATTTGCCATATTTATCCAGAAATTTACTGTTCTGGATTCCCAGTTCCCTGGAAAGAGATACACTTCTGTATCTGTGGTAAAAAAAGAATTAATTCCTGAGCTGTGCCTCAGAAATATATCGGACATCTCAGAAGTGTTCCATCTTTTGAAAATTGAAAGTATGAATATGGAACTAGATTCCAAAAGAGAAAAAATACCTTTTTTTTCCCCTCCTATTGAGATGGTAACTTGTCATTTTATAAATCTAGGAAGTCCAACAAGCCATGCTTTGTAGAAGATGGTTAAATAAGTTTTTGTGAAAATTCTTTGCTTTGCAAGTTGTTTTTTCTGGGCGAGGACACTGTAGAAATACACTCTCTTTTTGCTGCACTTCACTATAATAATACAAAGTATTTCACATAAGCCATGGATTTTCCCTTTCTAAAGAATATCAAATATACATTAAACGTGGATATAAACTGCTGCTTTTAAAAGTGTTTGGCTTTATATTTAATGTAAATCAGAAAATACTGGTGAGGTACAAAGTGATTTTGTTGTGAAAGTGATAAGTATTTTTTGTTTGAAGAGCTGTGTAAAATGATTTTTCATTAATATGCACATACCAGCCCTGTAGCAGACCTCTGTTTATGTGTAGAAGTCAGGTGTGAAATATCGGGCTCACACCTTTGGATGATAATATCCAAATTCTTGATTCAGTAAATTTTTGTTTATTAAGAAAACAGTTTTATGTTCTCTTTTTGTTCTTTCATTTCTAAAAGAAGCAAGTGTTTCTTAATGTGAGATCATAGCATTTAGGACTTTAAAAAAGTTTTATGTGGAAGTAGGATGGCAAATATTGAAGATGTATTTTAAATTTCATCATCTGTGATTTTCTTAATGTATTTGTGAATAAGCAAAAGCTTCAGATGAATTTTTTGTTACGCTGACAGCTCAAAGGACTGAACACAACTCTGTGCAGTGATTTTTATGTGCTAATCTGTGTATGAAATATCCATGAGCGTCACGCTCTGTGACAGCCAGGACTGAAATGTGCAAATATGAAACAAGGTGAGACAGCACCATAAAACACCCTCAGAAGCTGGTGCTCTGCTGAAGTTACAGAGTCCTTTCCCTCCTGTTCTTGTGGAGCTGACTGGGGTGTGAGCAGCCCCGCTGTCCCTGCTCCTTGTCGGGGGCTTACCCTAACATTGAGGTGGTTTTAGGGTTTTTGCTCTTCTGCACAGCTTTGAGCTGAGCCGAAGGAAGAGATGGAGTTCTAGGTTTAGATTTTTCAGTGTTGCATACTTCGTTTATTTTTTCTTATTTTATAATTTTTTCGGAGTCTGACAAGATGTTCGCAGCTGCTTGGATTCCTCACGTCTCCCCCCGAGCTGGGCTGTCCTTATCTTTTATACTAATTACTACGTATTTCTTGTTTACTATTTCTTACTAATGTCTATCACTATTACTAAAAAGGTCATCTTTACTTTGACTTAATCCTCACTAACTACTTTGTGCTACGTCAGTGCAGCAATGGAGTGAGGGAAGGAGAAGGAGAAGAAGAAGAAGGAGACAACGCCCCAGATTCTCCATCTTGTCCCCATTCACTCTAATGCTAGGAACTTAAAACTACTATTTTTTCATTTTGTGATAAGCTAAACTACTATTTCTCACATTCTTGTGGCCTGTAAACCTTCTCTCAGTGTAGGAAGTTTTTCCCATGGACTGAAATCAAAACTAGTGTCTCTCTGAGCTCTGAGCTGGGGTCCCAGACCCCCCTGCCCAGGTTCCTGACCCTCCAGGGCAACCAAAGGAATGCCTTAGACTCTAACAGCTCCTCTCACGCCAGGCTGTCCCGCTGCTTCCCTGCACGCCCGTGCGTGGAGCCCGCGGCACAGAGCTGCTCTGCTGCTGCGGGCACGCCACGGCCTGCCCGAAGTGGCTGTGCTCTCCTTGTGATGTGCCCCATCACAACTGTGCTGGCACTCCCAGCCGCCCTCCGGGGCCTTTATGCCGCAAAGGGACTGCCCTGGGAGCAGGGGGCTGCGGCTGGAGCTTCTGCGGTTCATGGTCCCACAAACACCGAGCACCACGGGCCAAGGAGAGAGCACGGCTGCGTGGGGGAGGTGGGCAGTGCTCCTGCTTGCAGGAATGATCAGCAGTCTCTGCAGGGCCAGGAGGGGCTGAGAGGACTCCAATGTCTGCTGCTCCTCTGAACAAGGACCCTGAGGCTGGGAACTGGACAGAGGCACATTGATGAGGAAAGTGTGAAAGCTGGTGAAGAAGATGATACCTTTCATACGGGAGAGCTGTGGTTCTAAAGCAGGCAGGAATTTTGTTTAAAGTAAAAACAGCTACTTTACAACTTGGCACTGAGGCTTTTCAATTGTGTGTGGGGGTGGCAGTGCCACTGGGTACCAGCAATTCCCCTAGGCTTTGGCAAGGACAAGGTCCTCCAAGCATTGACTTCTGTCCATGGCAATCCTTAAGTTAAAAAGAGCCAGAAGAGGTGGAGCTGAATTCCCCACACAAAACATTGGGTAATTGTATCCATGGTTATTAATACCCCTCAGGCAGAACATAGATTTTGCTTGGCACCTTTTGCCTCAGCTGACTCTGGAGCTGGCCTAGGAATTAGCAGCCGGCTGTGTGTGACCCGGCCCATTCACTCCCAGCTTCCTGCAGCTGCTTCCCTCCTCCTGAGCGGCAGCCTCCCCACTCCAGCCGTCCCCAGCCTTTGGAAAACAACCAACTTCTTTAGGTCACCACACCTGAAGGTGAGAGGGTGCCAGCGCTTCCCAGGCTGGAAAAGAGCAACGGAGGAAGCAAAAGACACCATTTAAATGCCGTCAGGAAGCCGCGGTGCTGTGTGGGTGCCAGGGAACGAGCGGCCTCGGTGCCAGCCGGGAAAGGGCCCTGGGCCATCCTTCCCCTGGGCCATCCTCCCTCCCCTCTGCCTTCCACTCGGGGAGCAGAGGTTACTGCACCCACTCCACACGCTGCTGTTTGCTTCCTACGCCATTCATCCCAGCTGCTGAACAGCAAATATTCTCTTAGCAAAGGGCCCATCAGGCTGCTCTTCACCTCCTCGGGTAACAGCAATGAAGAGTTTAGGATTTTGTGAAAGCACTTCTTGGGTTTATGTTAGAGCTAGTGAAAATTAAGCTGGGCAGCTGTCCCTGCCACAGGATGACCCATTACCTGAGTTCACCCCCTTCTCTGGATGGTTTTCATTGCAAAGGACACACCAAGTAAAGGAGAAAGCTCAATCACACAGTCTGTGCACCATGCTTTTTTTCCTAGCACAGAGCACCAGAGAATAACAGCTAACGCAGGGTAAGAAGAAAAGAAGGTGCAGCTGCATGGAAATTGCTACTGCTAGATAATTTGGCTGCTCTGGATTCAAAGAGCCAAATCTACTGAGCTCAGCCAAATTTACTGTTGGAAGCACTGATGCAGCTATTTAGCAAATAAAAGTACTAGGTAGGGGAAGACATCATGTTAATTTTGAGACCCCAGCAAAAGCAGTGCTGGCTGGAGAAAGCTACCTCATTAATGTCTGGCATGTTTCATGTGGGAGGTGCAGGTTGTTTGTGCCATGATTACACAGTTGTGCCTGGTCTCAGGGGAATGGAAAACTGATGCTCTAACCCGAAGAACCTGCTCACCTCAGAAATAAGCTCTGTAACCTGTGCTTGGGGAGCTCTTAACACAAGAAGGATGTCACATTACTGCAATAACTACAGGGTTCAATATTGGACTTGATCTAATTGAGATATATTAAAGTCAATAAGGCTGATTCAGTCTAAGTGCTGATTCAGAGCTCCCAGATGTCACCAGTGTGCTCTCTCCAGCTGGGTGCAAGTCTGGGGTAAGCACGAATTCTCCTATCCGCATTTTCACTCACTTTCTGTGTGCTCTGACTCAGGTCCCATGCTTCCTCAGCCTTCCCCTGCATAATTATAAAAGCAGCAGTCTCAGACTCTAAATTTCCTCTTGTCCCAAATTTGACACCTTCCTGCTCTAAAATGTATTTCCCAGTACCCTGTGACACAAAGAGGAACTGCCCACCTAAGGACACAGCCCACAACCTCTGCCTAAATGAAGGTGCTCAGGTAAGCTGGTTGCCTTCTGCAGGCTCTGGCTGGACCAAAATGTTGCTGTGCCTTTGTAAACAGAAGCCAAATGAGACTCTCCTCAGGTTGGTTTCATGCTGCAGCAGTGTGTGCGTGTCACATGGAAATCTGCAACCTGTTGGTCTTTCTATTTGGGGGTGTAAAAAAGAGTATCTGATGTTTGTCCTACGTGCCTGTGTGTGCCAAAGTATTCACCTGATTTTCTACTTCTTTGTTGCTGTGTGAATAGCTGAGAACTCTCCAGAGCAATACTGAAATAGTTCACAGTTTTACAATTGGATTTAAACTTCTAGAGGAAACAAGACTATCAGGTAACAAAAAGGATACCTTTTACTACTGCTACTGGAAATCTTACCAAGTCAACTCTTCTCCTCAAATGGCTGTTACTTGGAATTTCCCAAATAAAAAGAAGAGGTAGGTGTTTCCATTACAAGATTATTACCAAAGAATGTATTGGTTCCTACAAAAAAGATCAGGAATGCTCAGTGCTTTCTAGGTGTGTTGGATCAGAACAGGAAGCAGGTTATTATTTAACTTGCTTTTTACTGTGAAGTGCAGGAAGAAACTCTTTGGTGTTTTGACAGAAATGTGATTTGATACAGTGATGGGCTGAAGGTCTCGCTTATGGTATTCTAAAACTTTTCTGGAATGATTCCTATCCTTCTGGCACAGAGATATCTGAAAAGGGACTGCATTTGAGTGACAATGTGTCTGGCCATTAAATTTTCTAACTGTACAGGAGTGACATGTTACTTGGCAGCAACTTTAATAGTCTCAAGCATGTGACATTGCTCTAGCAAAGAATAAATGCAGTACGAGTTGACAAAGCAGAGAAGGCAAAGTGTCTGGCATCACACACAGGTCTGGCTGTGTGACCCGGAGAGCTGCAGGACCAGATTGCTGAGTGTTACACACATTTGGATTCCACCATAAAAAGAATTGAGAACTCCACCTAGGCAAGCCTAAATATTAAAGTCAGGCCCCATGCTGATGACTTCACACCTTCAGAGCATGAGCATCACGCAAGCTGAGAAAGTAGCTGCCAGAAATTTCAAGACAGGCTAATGTTGCTCTCTGCCCTGCTCGGTGCCTTAGCTGTGCTCCTGCATATTACTGCCTGCTTCTCCCATGACTTTTTACACTGCTACTTCATGAAGGTGAATTACTTAACTGTTTAAAAAGACAAAAAAGCCCTCATTTTAGACATTGATACATTTCTCTCTTCACATATCAATCTCATATTTAATAATGTTCCAATTTCTTGACTGCTTTAACAAGGAGAAATGCAGGTGCAACTGAAGAATTCTCACTGAAGTTTTACTAAATTTCCATATTTGCTTAAATATATGAAACTTTCATTAGCACCTATTACAAAAGTGGGTATTGACATAACAGATAAGTTTTTTTGTCACTTTAAAGCAGTCCCTCCCTCCCTCCTTGGCTGTTTACAGTCCCAACTGGTAACAGCAAAACCACTGTGATCCTGCACTGTGATGAACAAATATTTAAAATGTTTTCAAACAGCACTGGCAGCTTTGCTTTTGCCAGGCTTCTAAGCCCCATGAATCCTCATGTCAGTATCAATAAAAATGAACCACATATTCTAGTCCTCTCCATTGTTTTTATAATAGGAGTGTAACCAGATTGTCTTCCCTGCCACAGACACAATTTTGCTGGGCTTTCATTAATCAGTAGACAGAACTGCTTGGCTGGAATAAAAATTAATAGTCAGGTAGTCTTTACCATGAATGTTTCTTCATTGAGAAACAACTTCAGAACAACTCAGGAACAACTTGAGAGGCTAATGACAGTATTTTCTTAAAATGGTATGAAAAACACTGAGCCATGACAAGTCAAGTCAAGATACTTTGATCAAGCTGAAAACAAGAAAATTTATCAGTCCTGATAAGAATATTTAATCTTCTGTCCATGCAAATATTTTAAACCAGACCTCTTGAAGCTGCTGCTTGCAAGCAGTATGCTGCTTGTATGCTGTATAAGTGGAGAAATCTAGGGCTTATATTGTTATTTATTAATATCTAGTACTTGAATACAAATATTCAGAATTTTATACACAGTCAGATGAAGATTCCATCCTCTTAAGTTGAAAATTTACTTTTCCCCCCAGGTTTTCTTGAGGTTTTCTCTAACATTAGTCATCTTAGTAAGAGTTCAGAAGTTTCAGGGTCCAAGGGAGGTCTTTGTGAATGGAGGCCTGGTTTGGTTTTCTCCCATCTGAAATATAAACTAGAACTTAGTTGTAATATGTTGAAGACTGGAGATAAGGGGGTTTCTGTTGGATTATTGATTAAAAACTGTATTTTAGAGAACTTGAGCCAACTTCTGGCTCTGAGCTGGCCGTTTGCTCCTCAGTTGATGAACCAAGAAAGTCTAGAGAGCCATAGGTACCTAAATCAGAATAAAGTTTTTAACCAGATTTTATAGATGCACGTGCTCAAGTCTTGTGTCATTGATACGATTTAGGTATCTGATAGAAAGAAATGCCAACTATCAGACATACAGAAAGTGTGAGTTCTGCTTTGACAGAGATTCAGGAAAGGTTGAGTGGGATTTTATTCCTTCACTTTCTTACATTATTTACTGGTGGTCTGTTTGTTTGGTTTATTTTATTATTTATTTATTATTTATTTATTATTTCTTAAATGCAGATATTCGTCTCTAAGTGAAATTACAGTTTTGTGGAATACCTGCATGCTTTTTTCACTGCTGCCTTGCAGTCATCCCTGCTCCCAAAGTCTTGACATAAAACTACTCAAAATCCAAAGGCAAGAATTTTTGACTAGGATGCCAGATGTACCAAAAACTGAAGAAGATTAGGAATTTGGAGTCAAAGCCAATTTTGAATTGATCACATTTTGCTCTGTGTGCATGTGAGGGCACAAGGTGTATCTGTAAAGTTATTATTCTCCAAGACAGGTAGAGAGCAAAGAAAGAGAACAGTCCTCCTTCGACTAACCTTGTCTGCCACATGGGATGTCACTCTGTCCTTCATTTGCAAGGGGTGGTGAGGAGCAGATGCTGTGCGCAGTGTGCTTCTCTGTGCAAAGCAGTGGGTCTGAACAGAAAGCTGTGCTAGGGATTATATTCTTAGAGCCAGCAGTCACTTTCTTTGCCTTCATTCTTCATCAGGCCAAATGAGCTTGTGTGGTCTCTCCCTGCCCACTGAAGTAAAAGCAGAGGAATCCCTGAGATTTTTGAACCCAGTTCCAGTGATGATCTGGTGGCCAAGGTGTTTGACTTCTCATGACTCTGAGACAGCCAAGTTTCCTCCTCGCAAAAGACATGCAAGTATACTTTTAAAGCATTATAGCATTTTTAAATCATCTTCATGAAGCTTTTCTTCAAGAATTATCCCTGTTGCTTAGATTCTGTTTATACAGGATTAGTAATTTTAATCTGACTTTTGAACAAATCCAAGCATTTTATTAGGGAGAATTATTCTCAGGGAGAATTCACAGAATTTTATTTAACCACTAGTAAAGTTTTTACATAATGAATTTGAAAATTAAAACATCTTTTGTCTGGATTCATACTTCAGAAAAAAAAATTCTTCCTGGTCAGTAAAGAAATCAACTCTTTTCCTTGTCATCACATGACAGCAGTATCTGTAGGGTTACCTGGAGACCTGCTCACTGTGAGTGAAACTAAATGGGGTAGCACACTAGTAGCAGTAACACCAAAAGAGCCATTAACAAAATGTTTGCTTGGAATAGTTTAAATACAACAAATTGCATTATCTTGTGGAAAGCTGGTGCAGTGGTTTCCCAGGAAACAATCTGGACATCCAAATATTTTCCCTAATGCCTAATATTCACAATACAGAAAAAAAAAAAAAAAATCTCACATCCAGGGTATAGAATTCAGGTTTTTTGGATGCATGTTCAGCTGTCATCCTGACAGAGCTCCTTGGGGAAGTTTGTCCAGGATGCTGCTGCTTGTCTGAACTGTGGCTCTCTGCCTGAGACACAAGGGCAGGGGAGATGTAGCCATGGCTAAGGATGTGCCCATAACTGAGGTGGTCAGTGCCAAGTGCCTGTGGATGGACTCCTAGGCACCTCTGCAGCACATGTGATGGATGCCCCGGACACTGTGCTGGTGGGCATCCTTCAGCAAATGCTGCCAGGGCATGGCCAGGTGGATTTGCACCTCGGTGGAACAGCTCAAATCTGCAGGTTCCCCATGGACCCGGATGTCTTCTGGTTTGTTTGCTACTGACCTGAGCCAAGAGAGCTTGGCTTTCCCTGAAACTGCACAAAATGGGAGGAGCCTCTTTACAGGTGAAAATATCAGCGAGCAGTAAAATTTCAGACTGACCTTTATGATAGTTCTAGTCTATGTTTTCATTTTTTAAGAAAAGGGAGGCTGTAGCTGTATATGCATTAGGGGGAAAGGTGGCACATTTGCCTGTGGAGTCAAACTTTATATAAATCTACAGTTTGAAATGTATATACCTTTACAGTTTGAACTGAAAGTTTTTAGCCCTGGGAAAAAAAAAGGTTTAAAAAAAAAAAAAAAAAAAAAGCAAGGTGGTTTCAAGGACATCTATTTACATCTATTTTCTTTGCAGAAGTAGTAATTAATATTCTGCACTAAGTGGATTTGACAGGTGCAAAGTGCTGACTGAGAAAGTTGTGCCATCATCTTTACAGTTCTGTAGAAGAGCAAATGTTGACTTCACAAATTGTGCTTGGTTTTGTTAGGCTGGGTTCTATGTAAAGGCAGAAAGTCTTGGAAAGTAATACAGAAGCTGAATATTCACTTCTAGCCTGGACTTTTAAATGGGCAACTCTAGAGGCAGAGTGGCTCTTTTTATAACCTCATTCTTGGACCACTTTTCCAAAAAGAGGAAAGAGTTGCATTGCATGACTCACCTCTTTTTCTTCTACATTTAACAATTTTTGGTTTGCACAGAAGCAGTTCAAATACCCCAAAATCTGAATCTCCTATTTATTCTCACTCAGGTGAGAGTGGTTGCTCAGTGGAAATGTCAGGCATGCCAGCACTGAGCCACAGTTTCTCAAGACAGTCACAGTCTATAAAATGAAGCTTCTTCATTTAAAAATGGTCCTCTTTTCTGTCTTGAAAGAAAGCATGGACACTCTGAACAAGTTGCACCAGGTTAAACTACTGAAAAGAAATTATAGATTATTAGGAAAAATGTCCAAGGAATAGTAAGGATATTGTTTGAAAGACAAATAAAATTAAGAAAAGAGGAAAATATCCTTTTCTCATTTATCACCATGTAAAATATCTACTAAGATACTATCACTCTGTTTCAAGACCAAGAGACAGACCTCTCAACAAACAATTTTAAAAAGTAACAAATGATAAAAAACTGCAAAATGAAGCCTGAAGATATGTCTTAGACCTACAACAACCTAAATTTTTATAATCTCTGGAAGGCACTAGAGGGTTGTTTACTATGCATCAGTGGCATCCCACTAAGCAATCCCAGCCTATTTGTTGAAAATTGACACTAAAACAATTTTCAATATTACAGAAAGCACCACACTATGCATATATTGTTCTAAACACATTGCATTGCAATTTGGTTTTTTTGCATGTTAGCTGCTAAAAGCCTGAGAATATTCTTGAATGAGAGAAAAGCTTTCCTGTGCAAATAATCCCTTGACTTTGACAGCATTGTACTTCCCAGTTTTTAATAACAGCTGTTCAATCACACTTTTTTATAATTCAAAAAGTACAAAGTAGGATTGGTATTGGGGAGGGTCATAAACTTATGTGCTCATGCTCTTTATTGATGGAAGGCTCAATGTGCACACTGACTATCTTCTAAATGCAGGCTTCGATTTTTCTCCTGTTATGTCAGGTAATTGGTGCATTGCTGGATCAAGGCTGATAGACATGGCGTGTCCCACAATAGCTTACTCTTGCCTGAAGAGGAAAGCTGCCAGGAATGGGGGGATCTCTGGTGGCCATGTCATTCCTCCAAAATCTCATATTCTAGTGCTTCTGTCAAAAAAAGCACATGCACATCCCCAACCTGTGGACCGAGTCCAAAGGATTATTTGCCCCAAACTTTCCAAAATGAGAAATAGGTTTGCCTGTTAAATTATTTATCCACATTCTCTCTAAAATCCTTATGAGCCCCTAAGCAAACATGAATACTGCACAGCACTATGCTATCCTCATGTTGGGGTGTTTCTGGGAAATACTGGCTACTGCAATTCTTATTAACAACCCCTGGTGTCACAGAGATCAGACCCTGGGTTTGAGGCAGACCTGGTTTATTTTAGCTTGAGCTTGACCCTGGACAGGGACTTGGAATAAAAGAAATCCCCATGCCTTCATACCCTCACAGTCTGTGCACAAGATCTTCACATGCCCTGTGTGTGCCTCTTGATCCAATAGAAATTTATGATCTGGGATCTCCCAGCACCTCGTTGGATTCTTTATCCATGTCCACATGGACAGGCCATTAACTGCTCTTATCTTCTGGCTTGGTGCAGCCTTGGGACCCTCTTGTGTTACTGGGTACCAAGGTTTCAGCCCTAATCTGAAAGTATCCTGTCTTTCTGCGTCCTCCCCTGCTGAGCCAGCCATGCTGACAAGGGGAGCTCATTTTAAGTTCACCCACAGTGTTTTGTGCAGGGCCTGTTCGTGCCAAGTTGTAAGCAAGTTAAAATTAAACTTAAGCCTGTGCATTTCTCATATTCTATAAGTAAATTTATGTTAATCCCAAACAAACAGACAGAGAGGAAAATATTATGCTGTAAGACTTTGATTGTTGCTTTTTTTGTATTACTGTACTGAAAGGATGGGGATTGTAATAGGCTGCCCAGGGTAGGGGTTGAGTTCCCATCCCTGGAGGTATTCACGTGTGGATGTGGCACTTGGGGATGTGTTTTATTGCCTGACATGGCGGTGCTTGGGTTAACAGTTGGACTCAATGACCTCAGAGGTCTTTTTCCAACATCAGCACTTCTCTGTTTCTGTGATTACAACATGGGGTAAAATCATTGTCTCTGACAGCCACATAGTCTTCACACTGCAGCAAAAGGTGAAGACATTCTTTGTTTAAAATCTCATCTGTCACCATGAGTGGAAAATAAAATGAAAAATCTTTACAGATAGATTTACTACTTCAAACACAAATTTGCAGGAGGACTGTGCTTTTCCACTGTTCCCTTGATCACTAGTTGGTTGTGGTCTCCGTACGGTGACTTTTGACAGCAAGGGTACAAGGCTGAGATATGAAGTTTTCCTGGCACATGCACCAGTACCTGGACCAGAAACAGTGCCAAACCCCAGGCTGCCATCACGAACCAGTGTAGCTAATAAGAAAAATAACAAAACATAATTTTGTTCTTATAAAGAAGCCAGTAATTGCCACAGATTTACTAGAAGCCGATTTCGTCATGATCGTGGGAGATCATTTAGAAAAGAGAAGGAATTTAAGGATGAACTATTACCCAAACTTCTGACACAGTCTAAATGCGGTCAAAGTGGTGTAAACAACCGGACAGGGAACTCAGTAGAGGAGAAGCTGCGACGGAGCGGAGGGAACAGGAACGGGCAGCAGCCGCCGTCGCTCCGGGGGCAGCGGAGGCGCGGGCGGTGCTCGGGGGCGCTGCCCCGGCGAGGGGCGGGCAGGGCAAGCGATAAACGGGGCGCGATCGGCCCGAGGGCGCCGCTCCGGCTCACGGCCGCCGAGGCGCGGACGGGAGCGGGCGCACTGTCCCGGGAAGGCACGGCGGGGTGGAGCCGGGCTCCGCGCGGCGCTCCCCGGCCCGTCTCGTTCGGGGAGGGCGGCGCCCGGCTGAGCCGAGCCCCGCTCCGCGCCGGGCGCCTTCAACTCGCCTCGTCCCGCGAACGGAGAGGAGCGCGGGCAGAAGGGCCGGCAGGAGGAGGAGGAGGGAGGGAGCCGCGTCGCCGCGGCTTTGCCCAGCTGTTCGCGATGGGACGCGGCCCCGCCTGAGCACCTGCCGGCGGCGCCCCGCTCCCCTCATCCTTCGACGCCGCTATGGAGAGCCCCGCGGGCGGCAGCGCGGCCGCGGAGCCGGCGCCCCCCAGCGCGGAGCCGGAGCTGGCGGCCGGGGGCCCGGCGGAGGCGGAGGCGGCGGAGGCGGGCTCGGCAGCCCCGCGGCCGCGCTGCCTGCGGGCCGTGTACGTGCTGAACGACCCGCCCAAGGCGGGCGCCGGGGCGCGGAGCCCCGAGGCCGGGGCGCGGCAGTGCCTGCAGCGGGCCTGCGAGGCCGAGGGAGCCCAGCTCAGCACCGTCAACTTCGGCGAGCTGGACTTCGGCGAGACGGCGGTGCTGGACGCCTTCTACGACGCGGGTGAGCGGGCTGGGCTGAGGCGGGACGCGGGGCGGGGGCTCAGGCTCGGGCCGGCCCCGCGCCGCCTTCCCGGGTCGTGCGGGGACGGGGAGCGCTCCGTGACCGGGAACGCTCCGTGACCGCGGTGCCGGAGAAGAGGGGGAGCGGGGCTCATTGGCAAGGGCTGTGGGAACAGGGAGATGGCTAAGAAGGGATCCTCATGTAATGCGTCCGGCACGGGGAGCAGGAGAAGGTGAGAGAAAAAGTTGAGGCTCTTGCAGCAGCTCATTGAGTCGCCACGGTGCGTTGCCCCAGCGGGACTGTGGTCCTATGGTAGCAGCCGAGTTTTAAGGAGTAGCAGAGCTCCTCCTGGGATGGTTTGCTAAGAACCCTCTCCCAGCTCGCCGCCTCATGAGGAGCTTAGAGTGAGACACAGTCGGAGGACACATCCACCTCTGATCTGGCTTGGCCAGGGGCTTCATGTTCACCACTCTCACTCCAGACTGGACAGTGAAATTGGCTTGATTGTAAACAAGGTGATCCTGTATTGCTCTGAACAAGGACCCCGAGGAGGACTTGTGGGTATTGCCCACCCTGTTCAGGTTCCAGCTGGTGACAGGTGTCTAATGGGTCGGAAGAAAGCTGCTGTCTCTTCACGCAGAACTACCTGGCTGGTCTGGCGCTCTGGCAGAGACCTGTGAGCTTTTTGAGCACGCATTGAAAGCCTCTGAGCCAATAGGTATTATAAACTAATCAAGGCATATCGAGATTTTGCTGACATGCAGACAGACTTTTTTTCTCCTATCTGTATGAGCCAGCATAAGGAAATGCTGGAAGTTCACAGGCTCCAAAGATGGAAAGTACTCTTTAAGTCCATGTTGATGCTCATCTTTCGCAAGAACTTTGTTTTGCTCATGAGATGTGTTAAAGAAAATTTCCTAAAACTTTAGTCTTATTTTCAATTCTCATGTGATTATGAGTCCATATCCTCCCAGTAAGTCACCCAAATATTGAGGAACCCCTCACATCCTTTTTTGTCCGTTTTTTTTTTTTTTTGCACTCAGAGGTTTTTGTTGTCTCTGCTAGCAAGGTGGACAAGTATGTAATATATTCTTTGTTTGTCTTAGTACACAAACACAACCTAGCAAATTATTTTATAGCCCGTCTGAAGGTAAGCATAATAATGTACTCATCAATGCAAAATTACTCCTCCATTTCCACTAATAGTGCTATTAATGTGTTAGACACACACCTGCTGTGCATTGTACTCAGTCTGAAACAGCTGTTTAAAAGGGGTTCTTAAATTACTGCATTCTGAGATGAGTGCCTCTTTTCTAGGAATGTGCCCTAATTTTGCAGACTTCTGATTCAAGTCATCTTGTTGGACCAAGATAATTTTATCACTGATTAATACCACTTTGTAATATAATAGTAAAGTGCCTTTTTACTAGATACACCTTCAACACTCTTATATCCATTCTTTTTTCAATTCAAAACTAATTGAATAGTTAGTTTTTATTGGAATAGTTCCAGAGGAGACTGTTAAAAATAGACTTTTTGTGGATTTCTGTCCAGTAGCAACAATTTGAGATCAGCATTAGAGACAACGTCTTACTTTTTCTTGCCTGGGATTTCTGGCATCTGTTCAGTTCTTAAGAACACCATTAAGAATTAACTTTTAATGTGAACACTCCTATGGCTTACGATGAACTTTGTGTTAGGAAGTTCCTGTGTGTTTACTTTAAAAAGAAAAAAAATCTAGAGAAGTTTTATTGCTGCTTGGGTAAGATATTAAGCAGGTGTTTCCCATACTGAAGATATCTCTTGCAATGTATATTTACTTTCTGTAGCTGAGGGGCAGAACCTTGAAAAGCAATTCCTCTTGCTTTGTAACAGGTGGTGGGGTCTCTAAGAGATGCTTGCCTGTTTCCATCTCTTGGTTTACTAGTGGAACCTTAACCATCTACTAATGCTTAATGACTGAGCAGCAAAGACCAAAAGACTATCTCATTGTGAGTAGTATCGATGGTTCCTTGTTAAAAATGTTGTCCATTAGCTTTTTTCCCTGGCTGTGCCTGAAAGCTGTTACTCAGCCATTAGACAACCCACTCCAAAGCAAGTTTATTTACCTTGCTTGGTATGAATCCATAAGCACCTTTTGTGACACAGTCAGCAAAGTTTAAGGACAGCGTGCAATGGAAAGCATCAACAGAAACCTCTTTTCACTGTCTGCAGGCAGGTTTTCTGGTTGATGGATTTTTAGTAGAACACTGGGAAAAGTGCTGCAAACTCACTTAAATCCCATAATCAGAGTATATCTGTATTTTTCCTCCGGAGTGTAGTGATACTGATTTCCCATCATTTGAAATCTTAATGTGAATGGAAGCCTGACTTATGCCTTTGGTTAGATACTGCAGATAATGCAGGATGACCCTGATCTTAAGAAATCACTCCGCTTCCTGAGGTTTTGCTTTGTTGAAGGAGAACTACAGCACTTGTGAGAGTGCTTTCGAACTTACATGTTGTGAAATAGGAACTTGGTAGAAGAAAAACAAGATTTCTTTGCTTAGTGTGTGCTAGAAACAAGCTGTCAGCAAAGTAATTTATGTTTTTCAAAAATGGGCAATGATATCTGCCTTATAGAGGAGCAAACCAGAATGCTTGCATACCATTGTCTGTTTCTCTGGGAAGAAAGGTTAATACTGTTAGACTAAAACTGGGCACAGGGCAGTAGTGTGAAACTTTTTTTGCAGAAAATAAAAGCAGTTTTCCCAAGGAACTGTGAGCCTGGAAGCTGAGAATTTTTAGAATTCTTCAGAATTATCCCATGAAGAAAATCAAACTGTAGGCACTGTAGTGCATTCATAAACAGCTTGAGAAACACTGTGAAAAGGTGAATGTGACTTGGCTATAGTGATGTTCATAGCTGCAAAGGATCTTTTTGTTCTGAGTGTACTAAGAAAGCAAACATGATGTCAGAGTCAAACGTCTGACCTGCACCTCTGCAAGGATTGGTTAGATAGAAAAAAATGTAGCTTTTCCTTGTCTGCCTAAAACTTTATCAAATCTTAGTGCCTGAAGTGCCAGGCAATGGGTTTGGCTACAGTGTTAAGTGAAGGAGTGTACAAAGTACAGTTATACAGGTTTTGGGTGTTCCCATTTTGGTTTATGAAATCCTGTCTCTGTTGCTGATCATACTTTTCCCTCATGAGGGATGTGCAGCAATCTGTTTTGAGGCTTGGAATATTTCTTTGACCATTTGACCATAGTATTTGGAAATTATACTGTCAGTGGGATGAAAATCAGCTGAAAGGAAGACAAGCTAGAGAGAGAGTGGTGTACTGAGAAATAGAGCTAAATGCTGACCTGAAATAAATGAGTATTCCTCTGACAATCCAGAAAACTGTCAGACAACTTTGAGTATAGGGGAATATTTTGAAGTCTGTTTCTGCTGTTTTGCTCTATGTGAACTTTGCTAATCAATACCCTGTGTGATAAGGCAGCCCCAAAATGCATGGTCTGATACCTATCTCTGCAGACTTGTCTTCATCCAAGACTTGGGAGTGAGCCCAAACAGAGCCTGAAACATGGGTCCTCCTTACTTCTGTACCACAGCTGAACCACTCTTACTTCTTGTCCCTGAGATTCTTTCTCTTCATGTTACGCTGTGAAAGGGGAAGGAGGAAATATATTTGCTGGATCCCAATTTTCAGGCTCTGACACCTGCTGGGGTGACCATTGTTGCCTGTGCCCCAGCTGCCTGCCCTGAAAGCCTCTGCCCTCAGAAGGCCAGTGTCCCCGCTTGAGAATTGGTGGGGCTGAGTGCATCGGGTGCAGTAAACACTTGGCACTGGTTGAGGATTATATACAGCCTGGTAACCAGGGGAGCTTAGCTGGAGGCACAGCTTCCCTTGCTGACTCTGCTGCAGGGAGTGCAGTCTCTGACACGAATGACACTTGAGGGCAATAACTTCTTAAACAAACTTTGTCATGCCTTCTGCTGCAGTTTGTCTTTGCCCCTGGCTGTGACATGAGCCGTGGTGGAGTTAAGGGTTAGTGCTCTGATGCTTACCCTAGCAGGCAGGGTTTGCTGCTTTTCTTAGGAATACTTGAAATCTTTTGTTTCCTTTCTTTTCCCAGGCAGGTCACTGAATGGCTAGGGGTGTATTTGCTTTAAATCTTAAGAGATACATGTACCACAGAATACAGAAGTACAAAGAAAAGCAAACCAACCCTCTTCAGAACAGGAAGGTGGTGGATGAGAGGCTGGGCTGGATACTGTGCTGCTTTAGTAAAACAGCAGAGCTTTTGGACCTGATCTTTTGTCTGTGTGATCCTGCACATCTAGAGTGACTTCAGGTATCTCCAGCAAAGCTCTGCATTGTGACGTCAAACCAAATATTCTGATAACAAAACCCTTCAATACACCAGCATTGTAGTCCTTTTATATCCAAGTGTGTGAGGCCAGTTTTAAATGACAGTAACAAGCCTGATGCAATCCATCAGGTCTATGTTACTGTCACAAAACAGTTTAGGTTGGAAGGGACCTTAAAGGTCATCCAGTTTCAACCCCTCTGACATGGGCAGAGACACCTTCCACTAAACCAGGTTGCTCAAAGCCCTGTCCAGACTGGCTTTGAACACTTCCAGGGATGGGGTATCCACAACCTCTCTGCATAACCTGTTTCAGTGTCTCACTTCCTCACAGTAATCTAAATCAGCCCTTTTTCACCTTAAAGCCATTCCCCCTTGCCCTGTCATTACAAGCCTTTGTAAAAGGTCCATCTCCAGCTTTCTTGTTAGCCCATTTTAGGTACTGCAAGGGGCTATAAGGTCTCACCAAAGCCTTTTCTTCTCCAGGCTGAACAGCCCAAACCCTCTCAGTCTGTCTTCCTGGGAGAGGTGTTCCAGCCCTCCAGTCATCTTCACAGTCTTCCTCTTGAACATCTCAAACAGGTCCCCACCCTTCTGGGGCTGGAAAACCCAGAGCTGGATGCAGTACTCTGGGTGGGGTCTCACAAAAGCGGAGTAGATGGAGAGAATCTCCCCCTTGACCTGCCAGCCATGCTACTTTTGATGAAGTACAGGACAGAGTTGGATTGATTATCTCAGAGGCATTTTCCAGCCTGCTTAATCAGTTCTGTGATGGACTGATTGATTCTGTGATTCATGAACCTTCATCTTCCTTAGATGGTTTCAAACCTCATATTCTGCAGCGGGCAGAACATTCTCCCAGTCCCTGTCTTTGCCTTCTGTAACATTACTGGTGTGGCTGGAGCACCTGCCAGTGAAGACCAAGGCAGAAAGGTTACTGAGTACCTCAGTGTTTCCCATGTCCTGGGTTACCAGGTGTCCTGTTTCCTTCTGGAGGGAGCCCATGTTTGCCCATGTCTTCCTTTTATCACCAAGATACTTACAGAGGCTTTTCTTGTTGCCCTCGATGTCCCTGGCCAGACTGAATTCTCTCAGGGCTTTAGCTTTTCCAACCTGATCTCTGACAGCTTGGACAATTTCTCTGTTTTTGTTATGATACATCTCAGGTGCTGTGACATGATGCATTCAAGAGGTGTATTTTGCTTTTATATTAGATGGTGTCAGTTTCCAACATTTCTTTCAGAAATGCTTATTTGCATTCAGAGATTGTAACAGCGGAGACCATTATTTTCATAAGCGAGGTTAGGGCTGGAGGGATCTTAAAGATCATCTTGTTCCACCCTGCCCTGCCATGTGCAGGGATGCCATTTGTGGGATCAGGTTGCTCAAGGCCCTGTCCAGCCTGGCTGAACACTTTAGGGGTGGACTATCCGAAACTTCTCTGGATGATCTATTCCAGTGCCTCACCACCCTCCAAGAAAAGAATTTCATTCTAACCTTTAACTTAAACCTGCCCTTTTTCAGTTTAAAAACATCATCCCTTGTCCTGTCCATTGCAGTCAATCCCAAGTCATTCAGCTTGAAAAATGGCTTTGAGTCAACCCTTTTGCTTTTTCTGTGTGTAACCTGAAATTCATCTTGTGTGTGTTCTGTGAAGTAGCTTCTTTAATGTTCAGCTGAACAGGCTTAGAAACCTGCAAATAAGTAACCATAAGGAGGTTAGGTGGAATTCATTAACTGTGGTATATTGCCATGCACCAAATGCAAGATCAGAGCTGTTTTCAAAGGAAGATACTAAGAACAAAAAGAAGAAATGGAGAATCTCTCTCTGCTGAAGAGAGATTCTGTTCTATTACTTCTCCTTTTGGAACATCTCTTTTTAGCTGTGATGGGTCATATGGAAAGACATACCAACAATCCAAACCCAGTATGAGTCCTACCTTTTAGTGAAGCTTTGAATGAGGTTATTTGCATTTCCAGAAGTCTGATTCTAGCTTGCAGATTTGGACTTCTTCCATTGTTCCAAGGTGAGATTATGAATAGACACAGGTACTGTCTATGTGAAGTGACTCATTTCTATGCCATGACTTGTGGATAAACGAAAAAGTAAAAAGAATGGAGTTCTTATTTGCAGGTTTCCTCTGCATGAAATTTCTTTGTGTGAGAAAGCCCTAACAAAACCATATAACAACCCAGCTGTCCCGGTTTAGGGCAAATTTGAGAGGAAACTTCCAAAGGGGTCCCTCTAGAAGGCAGATTCAAGTGGTCCCTCCCCTTAATGGTTTGGGAAAAGATTTCCTTGGAGAAAAGTGGAAAAGAGCTGTGTATTTAACAAGCAAAGTATTCACAAGCTTTAAAAAATGAATAATATGAAACAATAAAACCTCTTGGTGTTCTGAAGAGATGGCAAATTCAGAAAGTCCTTGTCATGGGGTGTAGCTCAGCTCACTCAATCTCTCATCAGTTCCTCTGGCACTGGAAAAATGCCATGTCCCAGTCCTGGTGGGCCACAGGCGTGAGCTCCCAGTGCTCTTCTGGGTTTCCAGTCCAGAGCAGGGCTGAACAGCTCCAAGAGAAAGAAAAGCCACAGTCTGGGCAACTTCTCTGCTTCAGCTAGCTAAGAAAATGCTAACTAAAAAGCAAAGAGCTCTCTCCCACTGTCTGTGCTGCAGACAGCACAGCCCAGGAGAAGGATGTGGGGAGCAAGTGCAGTTTCTGCAAACTGTGTGCTGCTTCTCCTCCCTTTGCTCTCAGAACCAGTCTGAAAGGTGCAGAACGTAGTATCCAGCATAAACAGAACAGACAACTGGGGATAGAAGCATCATAAAATCAGCCCTAGGACACCAGCCTACAGCTGTCCATTTTCTCTTCTTGTCTTCCTGTCCTCATGGGCATAAATACTAAATTTCAGAAGGCTTCTCAGAATTTGACTGTGAAGTCCTTGTGACTGGGTTTTGTAGCCAGAAGCATGTCAGATAATTTCTAGGTGTTGAATCAGCTAACAAGGAATCATCTCTCTGAATATAATATAAATGGTGTGTTCCTGTTTTGTTTTAACTTACCCTGCAGGTAATATTTTTCACTGTGTGATTATAAGTCTTACTGAGTCTCACTAAATAGACTTAGAAGCTTTTACACCAATTACCACCATTACAAATTACTTCAAAAATATGAACATGTAAGTTTATTCTGAAGAGAGGAACAACTGCACCTATTGAACTGCCTTAGTTCTGAAGACCAATTATTGTCACGTGGCCCTTGAAAACACTGCAGTTAGAGTGGGTTTTGGTTATTTGTTTTTCATACTGTTTAATTTATTTTTTAAAATAAAACTTGTGGCATTTTCTGGAATTCTTCATATCAGTGAATGTTGTTCTGATACAGTTTTGGTGGGTTTTTTTCCCTCTGATAGGAGGAAAGAACTGTGCTGGCTATGTATACCAATCTGCAAATTCTAAAGGCCACTTTTTTTTTTTTAATAATTATATGCAAACATATTTTTCATATAATTCCTAAGTTACTCTGAAGGAGTCTACTGTGCTGTTTGACTGTGGGATGCTGGCAAGCAGATCTCTGGTTCTGCCTTTTCGCATTTCAAGTTCGCTTTCAGTGACTCCCAGCCACTCGTCTCCTTTGCAGTGATTGCATGCTTGCTCAGTCTTGCTGCGCTGTGGGTAGCATATTCTTCATGGGTTTAAGAATTGTTTCCCTTAGACCTGAAGTCACAAAATTAGGTTAAAGAAAAATAAAGGAAGTGTTTGCTTATGTGGGTTAATTACATTGCTTTAATTTCCATCCTCCCATAAAATAGATAAATTATGGTAGATATGTGGTAGCTTATATTATGTTCTGCAGTCATGCTCTTCTTTTTTCAATGTAATCATACATTGCTTTTTTAATTGTTAAATTGCACTTGCACATGCTAGTTAAAAAGTAACTAATGTTCCTGGTTTACCTTGAGGTAAAGCACTTCTGACTTGTAAGGACTTGTGCCAAACCTAGTCAGGAACTCAAGATGTTTTCGTTAGCTCAAGATGTTTTTGTTTCCTCAAGATGGACTTGTGTCAGAGTAGTCAAGAGAAGGCTCTTGGCCAGGAACAAGAAGTAGGACACAGTGATTATGTGCATGATTATTTGATTTATTGCTAATTCAGTGTCTAAATACTGCTGAAATGCAGTATATAAATAACTCTATCATCTGTTAAAACAGATAATAGTGCATAGGGTCATGATCTCTCCAGTTAGGAGCTTCAGTGAGACCCCCTTGCTTTCTGAGCTCAGAGAAGTTTAGGTGTGGCTAGGTCCACTTAGTCTCAGATATGGTCAATAGTTTATGTCTAAAGGTTTATAATATAAGCAGGTTTGGTTAGAAAAGTACAGGTTAACAGTCTTTAGCCTTGAGGAGTTCACCATTCCAAAGCAACAAAGCACCTATATAGCTACTTTTGGATTTTAGCTTCACTTGTGACCAGTTCTTAGTGTTTTCCACTCACTGTCAAAAAGTCAGTATTTCCCATCTTTAGGCTGCAGGCTTCCATGCTGGGAGGGGGCTCCACCTGGAAGCTGCTTGCAACACCAGGAGACCAGCTGGCCCAGTCTCTGCCAGCGTTTTATACCCTTATGCAGGCCAACATGCACCAGTCCTGAATATCTTGGCTCCCCCATCTCTAAAGCGCATTAATTATGCATTCAGACAGCTCCTGCTGCAATACTCACCCGGTGTTCCAGTCCTAGGGACAGGCCCCATTGCCTTCAGGGAGTGCAGAAAGGGGGAGGCTGTGGGGCTGTGTGTGGAGGTCACATGCAATGACCCAGCTATCGTTTGTCAGCATGAAAAGCCTCAAATTCAAACTCCGACTGCAAACCTGTGTTCTGGAGATACTCGGGGCATGCTGCTGCTTCCGTGCGTGTGGAGGAGCAGCTGCAAGGGTGTCACGTGGCTAAAATTTGATGGTTGAGGTGGGTGTAGTAGGGTCTTTCTTAGGAGGACCTACCTCAGTGTGGTTTGCGACTTGCAGGTGAAATCTGTGAACACAGTAGGCTCTGGTTGCCATGCACTTGGGGAGTGAATTGCTTTAGCCTCAGGCTACCTTTGAACGGCTGCACTGGTGCCTGAGGCTGAGCCAAGAGTGCGCTTGCAGCTGTTGCTTTATCCCACACCCTGGCATGGGCTGGATGTAAACAGCGTAGCTGCAGTCCCGGCCGAGGTCAGGGGGATTCAGTGGGCAGCCAGTGGGTCAAACGTGTCTCACAGTATAATGTCACCTTACCTGTCTTCTTTCAGGTGTGCAAATACCTTCACCTTTTTCTGGGAGGTTGGGCTGGTTGTGGAAACATACCAGGAGTAAAACTTGCATCACTGTAGTCTGCAAGGAGGAGACATGAATTCTGACATAATTACTGGATTGCTGTGTCATGGGAAACCACTCACGCTTTTTTTATCCTTCGTAGTACTCAGCCTGATGAGGTCAGTGATTCTGCTGTGTGTTCAAGGTGGTGGAATTGAAACTTCTCAGATATTCTTTGATAATGCTTCGGAGCATTTAAAGTTCTGTCTAAGTCAGTAGTTCAACAGCTGCTGTGTCTTGGAGCGCAAAGCCCAGTGGGATTCACAACTTCAAAACATGTACCCCAGCTTTTACTACGTTGAAGGTGTGTGATCCCAGCCTTGGTTAGCATAGTCTTTCTTTAGCTGCACTGGGCTCCAGTCACAGGCAGAAATGTGAAATGTAATGAAACAGTAATGACACTGTTAGGACTATATCCCTACCTTTCTGCTGTTGTGGAATGGTACAGCTAAATCCAGCAGTAAGGGAAGGACTCCAGTTTATCACGGCAAAACTTGGGTAAATACAGCTATGTCTATTCTAGTATATACTGCTTTTATGCTCAAATGATGTTTAAAAAGTCTTCAATGTCTCTTTAAAACAAAAGACAAGGAGAATAATCCTAAAGTGCTTTTATAATCCTGTTTCAGTATAATCTTTTTGTGTCATGTTATGGAGGGAAATGTGACTGGATTTTTTGCATTTTGTGGGCTTTTTTCTGTTCAGGAAAACAAACCTTCATGCACAGAACTGTAGCTCAACCATGAGTGGTCAACAATTTGAAAAGTGTTTATCACATCATAAATGTTTATCACATGATTTCTAAAGCTTTTGAAGTGTCTGCCAAAAATGCACTAGTTCTGGAAAACAAGCAAACTTCTATGTAAATCATCATGATAATGAGCTTTCTCTAAAATACTTCTGTTTCCTACTGGTGCTGGTAGTGCTTTCCATGAATAGTGGTGCTTTGATGCTTTCCAGGCAAGTCAAAACCAGTGATAGATTCTATGAAATTGATTGTGGGAAAGATAATAGGGACGTTACTTTTTTCAACTTGGGGTAGTGAATTATTTGCCACTTGATTGCTGTCCTTTCTCCCTCCTTCCCTTTAAATTAGTTACAACTATTTAGTAGCTAGATTAGCCACAAGGAATTGTGCCAAATCAAGTGTCTTTGCCTTAGTCACAGAAAAACTGCAGGTTTTTTCTCTTGCAGAAGAATATCCTGTAATAGCCCATAATAATGTCACTCAGCTGAAGACTAGACTAACTAACTCTACTGTTACTGCCTTTCACTCACAGAAGCTGAAGAAAGAAGTTTCTTTCTGCTAATTTGTGTGTTGTTAGTTTTGCCTTTGCATGGAGAGTGACAGGGTGAAACTGGGCTTGGGAATTGGTAAATGAAAACAGTACAAGGCTGTGTTCTGTCTATGTGTTGCTTTCTAACAGTGCTGGACCAGCCATCGCTGTTGTGCTAATCTTAGTAGATATAATAAATACGATTCACCAAATTTGATAAATCAAAATTTTAGAATTTTATTGAGAGACAGAATGACAGTCTCAGACAGCCACAATTAAAAGGACAGCGTTGAGCCCAGGATCAGCGCTGGGTGAACACAGTAACACACTTAGCCAGTATGTTACTCCCCAAGTTCACATTTCTGGCTTGGAGCAGTCTCTTTTTATACACTGGATCACTGAGAGAAACTCGGGACTTCGAGGTTCCTCCTTCTGAGGCAGCCTCATTAGACATTCATGTTCCAGTTCTGGGATTCTGAATAGGGCAGCTGGAGAGGACAATGCCGTTAATGGTTGGATCCAGGTGTGGCGTGAAGATGTTAATTTCAGGAGGAGACGGATGAGATCTGATGTAATCATCTGGTTCTCGGGGCTCTCATCTCCTTTTTCCATTGTCTTTGTTCTCCCCTTAACGATTCCCGGCAGAGGCATCCTCGTGTCTCTTCTTCTGGTAACTTCAATCATGGTTTCTTCGTGTCCCTCCTATGTCTTTTCAGGCAAAAGAAATTCCTGTACCCTTCTCCGGGCCGTTTTCATCTGAGTTAACTCTTAGCATACTGGATTAGAAACAAAACTTATAGGGGTTGAATTACATTTTACATCTTTTAACATGAATTAACTTTTAGACGTATATCACAGTAGATAATCAAAATTTGCAGGAGAAAAGCTGATGTTTACAGTGGTGTTGCTGGTTGGTGCTGGGCTGCCTTACTTAGCAGAGCTTCTGTATGCACAGCCCTGTTTCACACAGTAAGTGTCAGCTTTTATCAACATCAGCTCTGCTTTCTGTGGAACTGAGTTACTTGTTTCAGATATTTTCTTTGCCAATGGATGTTTGGTATGCTTCAGTCTTTTAAAACCCCCTTTGAAAAGAGGACACGATTACCAAGCTCAAAGCCAGGCACTGTGCTTGTTTTTACTACCGCTGTTTGTGGGGCTTAAGATAACTGACAAGTGTTGTCAGCTGGAGAAAATATTCAAATCAGAATGAAGTCTGAAGATGGTTAAGATGGATCTATTGTTTTCATTATAATTAAATTGTGGAACTGATAAACTTAGTTTTTTGCTTATTATAATAACAAAACTAGGTAAATCTTCCTATTATTTTGGGAAAACTAGAAACTGCTTTGACATTCTGGCTTGTGATCAAGTCAAAAAAGAATGCTTGATTTTTTTAAATTTTATTTTATTTATTTTTTAACCTTTAATGCCTCTTCAGATTCCTAGTTTTGCAGTAGTGCCTCTCTGATGGTATAATACAAATTCTGAGAAGAATAACAAGTTAATTTCCATAAGTTTGGGTATTTTGGACAATTTAAAAGATGAATATTCAGAATTTAGCATCTTAAATCTAAACTTTCTTGCTACTGTTACCATGAAAAGGTACAGATTAGCCTGAGAGGATGAGAAGTTTGACATGGGCCAGCACCCCAGAGAGCCAGCTGCACCCTGGGCTGTATCCAAAGCAGCATGGCCAGCAGGGGGAAGGAGGAGATTCTCTGCCTCTGCTGTGATGAGACCCCACCTGCAGCTCTGGGGGCCCCCACATAGGAGGGATGTGGAGCAGCTGAAGTGAGCCCAGAGGAGGCTGTGAAGATGATGGGAGGGCTGGAGCACCTCTCCCATGAAGACAGACTGAGAGGGTTGGGGCTGTTGAGCCTGGAGAAGAGAAGGCTCTGGGGAGACCTTATAGCACCTTGCAGTACCTAAAGAGGGCTACAAGAGAGCTGGGGAGGGACCTTTTACAAAGGCTTGTAGTGATAGGCCAAGAGGGAATGGCTTTAAAATAAAGCAGGACAGGTTTAGATTAGATACAAGGAAGAACTTCTTTACTGTGAGCATGGGGAGACACTGGCACAGGCTGCCCAGGGAAGCTGTGGGTTCCCCACAGTGGAAGTGTTCAGGGTCAGGTTGAATGGGGCCCTGAGGAAGCTGGACTAGTGGAAGGTGTCTCTGCCCATGTCAGCAGGGTTGAAACTGGATGATCTTTAAGGTCCTTTCCAATCTAAACCATTCCATGTTTTTGAGCTGGTGCATCCTCCTAAATGCTGGAGACTATGTTTAGAGGTTTGTTGTAAAATCACAATTTCATGTGATTAATTTTGTCTGAATCACCATTTGGAACTACTGATATTCCTCTGGCTCTGTAGAGATCTTAGGGAGCATGTTCCCCTGCAATAACAGTCTGTGTTCATGCTTAATATTCTCTGTCTATGTGCTGGAAGTGTGCTGTATTTATAGGATAGTTAAAGACTAAGTACATACTGGTTATGGCTCTAGAAAGACCAGACTAAAATTTGAGATTTTTTTTTTTTTATGTCTACATAGTGTCTTGAAATAGATTTCTCTCATCTTTTAATGGAAGCTGCCCATTTTACAGTGTTGAGTGGTACATAAGGATTTTTTCAGTAGCACATGCAGTCTTTTAGGCTGGCACGTAAAGCTTGTACTGTTTACAGGAAAGATAAAAATAGCAGAATGAATCCACATCTGCCCAGCATCCAGAATATTATGTCAAGGACTCCGTATCTGTAGTGTGTGCAAGTCTCTTGGCTCACAGGTGATGCCCTGGCCTTATGTACACTTTATCTGCATTTGCACTTTAATAATACTGCATTTCCTCAATTAACATTTTTTTCTGTGCATAACTTACTGTGCTTTATGTGGGTCCTAAATGACAACATGTGAGTCCATCCATCAACATAAAGAGGAAATCTATTAATAGTTATGAGGTGAGATACTTCAGTTTGGTACATAAAAATTCCCAGTGCTAATGACGGAAATGGCTCTTGATACTTGTTTTTAAGAAACATATTTGAGAAAAAATATGAGATTCAGACCAAGAAAGTCTCACCTTTCTTACATGCTATCTTTTCAAATAAATAAAGGAGCAAAGGTCTTAGTTTAAACCAGACTTAGGAGCTTTAGTGTACTGAATTTTTTTCTATTTTAGTTCCTTGTATTTTGATTACTTTTCTTGTTATTATATTTCTTCAATAAGCAGATAAAGATCAGCATAATTTTACTTCTCTCTCTCTATTTTTTTTTAATGTATGTTGTTGGCCAGTGTGTGACCTGTGGGAGATGTGCAGATTTAGCAGTTTTTTTATGTTCCCCAGCCAACATAATGTATTCAACATTAAATGATGGGTGATTCTCAAATGGTTCAGTTTGGTTAACTGTCTAAAAGGTTGAAGCTTATCTAACCTCCTTGGCCTAAAAATTTATTTGACTGTAGCTGGGGAGAAAGGGACAAATTCTTTAATTTCACATAGGCCATGTCATCCAGTTATGTAGCCTATTTTTTCTGTACTTCATTCCCTTTGATTGCCTTTGATGACCCAGTGTAGGAAGTGCAGAGGTGCAGGAGAAGTTAAATAAAGTTCACCTTTCTCATTCCACATACCCACCCCCTCCAGTTACTGGCAAGGTTCAAGTTAGCTTCAGGCTTGGGGTGTTTTTCCTGCATGCTCTCAGCTGGCTCCACTCTAGTGCACTGCGGTGGAAATGGTCTTGAGTGAGCCTTGGCACGCTGCTGGTGCAGCTGGAAGGTGTGAACCACCTGCTTTTAATTTATTCTGCTGTGTCTGTTCTTCTCTGATACTAAATAGGGCAGAAAAATGCCCTATAGAATTAGTAGGTTCTTTGGCCCGCAGAAAGAATTTAGGAAACAGTGTTATCCTTAATGACTCGGCATAGTGAAAAGTACGTATGATGTGAGACAGTTACTCATTATGTCTGTCTGGCATCTGTATCAAAATTTTTAATATGCTGAGAGTATATAAACAGAGAAAATTATTGAACAGGTTTCCTCACATCATCTGTGACTGATAAGTGTTCTTTTTAAGTGTTCTGGATACATAGATTTAAAGCAAGAAATGAGCAACTTCTGGAATCTTCATTTGTCTAACAACTGTGGATAAAAAAAAGGAGACAAATACTCTTTGAGAAGTTTAAAATGCTGCTTCTTTACCATTCATTTGGGTATAAAGGTTAAATGAAAAATGTTAATACATGTCTTTTTGAGGTATGAATCAGGCATATTGACTGTTCTGTAGATGCTTAGCTATTTTCCAGATGGAAGACTGCAGGTGCTGAATCAGAGACTATTCAAGTTCTATCTTGTACCAGGGTACAATAGGATCATAGGAGTGAATTGCATAGGTAAAACATTAGGAATTTTCTTCTCTCTGAAGGCATTTGGTTTATTATAAAGTAGCTCTAAAATGAGGGCTCTATTTTTCCAAGTCACTGTTTCTGTTTTAGTGGGTTATTTTTTTTTTTTCTCCCTTATGAAACTCAGAATCTTAATAGCTGCATGGTCAACAAGCCCATCTCTGAAATCCCAGTTTATGTGACTAGGCTGGCATCACACAGCAGCTGTGGGGTAGGAAGAGGCAGGCATGGAATTCAGTTTTGCAGGCAAGCATTCATCTGCTTAAGCCACGATAATGCCCTTTGCATTCCTGCAGTGTTGCCAGCCTCTGCCATGGTGTCATTGCTTAACTCAGCAGGCGTTGAGGCTGGTGGGCACCGCTCTGTTCCCCACGTACCCCACAGTCACTGGCCTGCTGTGAGCTGTTCTCTTGGGGTAATCCCAGCAGGCAGCTGAACACCACTCACTCACTCCCTCACCAGCAGGGTTGGAGAAAGAACTGGCAGAGTAAAAGTGAAACAACTCATGGGTTGAGAAAGGACAGTTTACTGTAAGGCAAGTTTACTGTAAAGCTGTTTGTGTTGTGTTATTTGGCTCCAAGACCAGCTCAGGTTGGGTCACTGCAGCACTTGCACTGCTTCTTGTATGGCTTCTCCTCCAGTGGTTCCTGCTATATATAATAATATGTTCCTGCAGTTTTTATGACATGCAACTCAAATTTCGTGGTTGTAAGCATATAAAGGTGTATCTGTTAAAATATGCACCCCTGCTCCCTTTGGACCAGACCATAGGGATTAAAATGGCAATAAAAAATAAAAAAAAAAAAAAAAAAAAAAAAAAAAAAAAAAAAAAAATTCTGTATCTAAGCCAAAGCCACCACAGCTGTGTTGAGAAAAGTTTATTAAAATGTTAAGATACTTCAGTATTTTAACAACAGTTAGGTAGCCAGTATCACTACCCATCTATCAGCCTGTGATAGAGATTTCACAGTATATATAAAGGAAGGATTGTTTATCCTGAAACTTTTAGTGATTATTAGTTTTTGCTTTTTACACTGTACGTGGTCAAGTGATTGATGTCAACCTGAAATAGCAAATTGCTTTAATTTGTCTTTTTTTCCCATTTTACTTCTGATGGGTGCATGTTTACAAGGTTTAAATAACAGTAATTTTAAATGTAAATACTTTGTTTTGGCACTCATAAAATAGTATTATAATTCAGTGTGGATGATTATAAGAGGTGTGTACCATCTCAGCCTAGAGTATTTTTTAATACTTACAGAATTGGATTTTTTAATTATAAATGCAAATGTCTTTTGTTATATGACATGTAAAAAGTGAGTTTTCCTGAAATTAAGTTTTTAGCCTTTATTTCTTTCAATTCTTGTAAAGTTTAACAGTTTCTTAAAGCACTTTTCCAGGATGATAGTGTGAAGCTGGTAGGTGATACCATTGATGAGACTGATTAGCTGCAGTGACAGAGCTTCTGTCTGCTACTGTGCTAGCCCTGAGTTAGCCAGAAATTGCCAAGTTAAATATAGGTTGAGAGGTAAGGGAAAACAGGACCATGAGAGAGGAGTTCAGAGACAGTGGATCATGTGAAAGAGGTAGGAGTTGCAGGCAGCCATAAGCATTCATCTGCCTGAGCCACAAAACCACTGAAAAGTCTAAGATGCAAGCAATGAGATCTCTCTGAGTTCCTAACCTGGGAGCTTGAACAGTGTAATTTTACAAAGAAATGGTATAAATACTGATCTCCTGTACCTGTCACAACTTTTATAATTTATTTATTACCTATGTGTAAATCTCAGCATGAACCATCTGATGTGATTGTGGTTGGTAACTAAAGATCTGTGACTGTGGGCGCAGAACGGGAAAATTTTTACAATCATTCCACAGGAAAGGAAAGCTGTGTAGAGGTCTGTGCTGTGTGAGTTTCTAAGAGACCGTGTGTGTGGACATTATCTTTCTGACTTCCACCTATCCCACTACTGTGAGTTAACTTCCTCAGACTTGAGGTTGTGTTGTTCCTGGGGCCTCCGAGCTATGGCATGAAAGGAAAAAAATTAAATAGAAGATTAAGTCTTTTACTAGCTTTCATATTAATGACTTTGTCTTGCAGGGAAATGTAATTCTTATGTTTGCCTTGAAGGTATTTTTGCTAAAAATGTAACTCATGTATAAACTTCATCCATAGGCTGTGAGGTTAGTCAGGTTGTATGAATAAGAGAAAACACCCTGGGCTGAAATGGTACATGCAAAAACACCTCTTAAAGAGCAGTCATCCCCACAGTTGTATAATACTGAGTGCCAAAACAAACCATATTGTAAACTGGGACTCACAAATTAACTCCCAATTCATGGAAAACTCAAGTAAGAGTTAGGTATTAGAGACATCCCTGGAGATCTAGGTGAGGATTTGAATTGTGACAGTCCTTCCTTTCTCACAGGTAGAGAAAATGTAAGTACTGATGAGGAAGATCTATAGTTCTTCTCCATTGGCCATTTTGTTGGGAATATCCAGGGAAACATCTGCTGAGATGATATAATTCTTGACTGAAGTGCCTTAATGAAATTCTAGTAAGCAGAGCAGTGAGGCTCTGTGGAAGGGGCGTCTTGGCACTGGACCCCTTCAGTGTGGGTGTCCTCAGTTGCCTGGACTCACCTCACGGGTGGTGGGGAGAAAGAGGCGCTTTGGGCTGCTCTTCATCTCCTGAAGGAGGCTCCCAGCAGCTCAGAGGAGTGGGGCTCTGAAGGTGTTTTCCTCTCTCTGCACTGGCAATGAAGGCAGTGTCGGCGGGCTCATCTGAGACCTAACACCTCCCTTGTGACTCGGACCTGCTCGCTGCTGCTGACTTTGCTCTGGAACGAGCAGCATTTCATGAGGCTACGAGGAGTTACTTCCAGATACCTGACAAATTTCTGGTTTGGTGCTTGGAAGCAGTAAGTCTTCTTAATTTGGCATGAGAGTATGTTTAACAGTGGCCAGAAAAATAAGATACAGTCTCAAAAAGACTTGAGTTGGTTTTAATTAATTCTCTCAAATAGACAAAGAAAAAAACAAAACCCAACAACCTGAAGCAAAGACTGGCAAAGTTAAAAAGGACTGAAAGTGAAGCTTTGTCATGGAAAATATTAAGCAATTTCTAAGCCTAGGCATGCACTGCTTACAGTAAATTATATATTTCCTAACTTCTGCAATTCAATATTTCAAGAAGAGTTCTTTGAGGATTAGTTCTCTGTTTCCTTCTTTCTCTAAACTACCAACTGTAAAAAAAAAGACAAAAAAAAATCACAAATTATGCTATCTTCTGCGAGAGGTTATTTTCAGGTGTTTCCAATCATACAATATTTTTCTTCTTCATACTTGTGCAAAAGCATTAAAAACATTTTGAGCTTGGATGCCCTCTGTATTACATTACCTCCATTACTTTTTTCCCCATGCCAGTTCTTGTGCGTGCTGGTTGTATTCTGATTTGGCAGAGTCTGAAAGACTCTGCCTGAAGATCAGTTAAATAAACAATAAGAATAGGCATGCTCTTGGCACAATTTTTGCTTTTCTAGATCAGTAGAATTACGATGTTATTTTAATACAGTGCCCTGCCCCATTTGAATCTCAGTTTTGCTGTGAATTTAATTATATTTAAAAAGTATCTAAACTGTTTGTTAAAGCTTTTGCTGCCAAAGGGTTTTGGAAGAGTCCTTGCTTCCATTTAACAAAATAGTTCCTAATATGCAATTTCAGGGCAAAGAATTGAAAATCTTCAGATGATGTAGCTAATGGATAAGAAAACCCCAAAACACAAAAATAAATGAGAACTCAGGTTACGGATCAAATCCTCCTAGCACCAGCAGTGTTGGCTTACCTGCTGTAATTTGTTCTGTTCCTTTTGACTAAAGTGAAGTTTCTTGGGTGATGTAATTTTTGGAATAGACATTTAGCTATTAAGGAATATGTGTTAATTATAACTATGGCATAAATACTTCATTGTGGTTTAGCAAAATGAGTCATTTTGGATACTTGTTTCTCCTGAGTTGCAATAAATGCCACTGAAGCATGAAAAATATGTTCCAATTCTATATTTAGTATGTGTTCCATGTACCATTGGACAGATGAAAGATGCAGTATCTGTAAAGTAACACCACAGCACTAATGTGATTACTGGCTGTAATGTTCAGGTCTGAATGTAACCCTATTGTGGAGTTGTTTGTATGAAAGGGGGATTTTGTACAGAATTACAAAAACCAAAGATGAGCATTGGCCTCTGTCTTGTCTGTTCTCTTGTTTTGGATGTTTGTCTGATTTTTACAGTATCATTTGAGGGTTGATTTTGCTGGATAGGAATTACCAGTGAATATTACAATCTCATACATTGCTAAGATGGCCTAAGACTAAAATTTCCAAATGCTGCCAAAGCTAGTATTTGAAATCAAAAAGAACAAAAGTTTACAGGTGAGAGCTGATCTTAAAACCAAGAAGTTTCTCTCTAGTTATGACTGAACTAAATATTTAAAATAAATATTTGTATTCTTTACTTATATTAAAATGCTGTCAGGCTCTGTGTTCATGGTGCTGTGATGGTTGCATTCTTCTCTAGTTTTAGTCCAGCTACATGTGCCTATGTTTTTGATACACTGGATTATTCTGTTTGTTTCTTTGCACTTCACATTTCATCACCTGCAGCATGGCTGTCCAGAAAGCGCTCATTCCTGTGCCATTTCAGGCAGGGCATTCTTCCAGGGCTTTCACTGGAAGCTGTATGACACACTTCTGTTATCTATACGTGAAAAATAAGTTCCAGCTTTCTTACCTCCAGTTTCAGACTGTAATCTTTCAGACTGTAAGCACTATGTTTCTTGGTAAGTTTTAACCAATCTGTTGTTTAAAACCTGCATTATTTCAGCTTTTGCCCTGAGAGCTGAGAAGACTGAGTTTGAGTGTTCCAAACCTTACATGTGCATAGGAAGGAGGAGCTGCCTTGCTGGGCCACATGAAAGGACTCTCTAACATCATCCAAATGCTATGACTGGGAACACATTCAGTTGTCAGCTGTTCATCCTCCTCCTCTTTCTTTACATGGATGTGTCTGCTTTCCACACAAAGACCAGCTGGCCCACTTTGCTTAACACATTTGTTCCCAGAATTGTCTCTGGAGGTGGGACGGTGCCAGTGTTGATGTGTTGTGTGTTAAGTGGAGCAAAGCAATCATTTGAGTTGCTGCAGTTAGTAATGCTTCTGGGTGGTGGAAAGACTCATTTGAAAAATAATTTTTTTTTTTGTTTCCTAGTAATAGCAGAGCTCAAGGTTTGCCTGGTCCTTTCAGGAAAGTTATTTAACAGCAAACTTTTCTTAGTCAAGAATGCTGCTGCTGCTCAGCTAATACATAGTTCATCTTCAGTACCCACTGCGTTCACATTCGCTGAGCAGAGTGGTTTCACAGGGAAGGATGTGAAACTGGTTTTCAGAGCAGGATTTGACAAACAGAAAGGAGGAAATGCAAAAGAAAGGTCTGACTTTTCCTTTCCCCCCTTTGTTTGTGGTTCTAAGAATGTTGGCTTTTATAGTTGTTAAGGCACTATGTGGTTGCCTTCCATTTTGTTTGGTGGGAGGAGAAGTGACACGTTTTGGGGTGTGGTGGCCTTTCTCTTTAGTAGATCACTTTATAACATAAAACCTGCGGCAGATGTAATGCCACAACTAAGTAAAAAGCAAATAATAAGATCAGTCTGAGAACAAAGATTGGAGGTGTTGCTCTGTTTTTAAAAAGCAGCGTAAGTCTGAAATAACCACTTTACCACAGTCCTTTTGTTTTCCTTAGCAAACAGACAAACCATGGAAAAGCACCTTTCAGCATTTTTGCCACTTGATGCCCAGGTTTTCAGAATTCCTAAAACACTTAACAAATCCATTGGACCTGTCAAAAGCAAAATGTAACTAAGTTCAGATTTTGCTTCATTTCATAGTCAGAGTGTGTATATGGATCATGTACTAGAATTGTACATATTACTATCTTCTCAAGATAACAATAATTTTAAATTAATGAATTAAAAATTATTTGGCCAGTGTTAGTTTTCTTCTTTCTCCAGTTTGTGGTTGGTGTCGTTAATAACACTTGATAGCGTCACTTTTTTTCCAGTGCTTACTATATGTGAATAGAAAGAAACCTTTTTTCCCACACTAATATGAGGATTCATACCTAATTGAATTCTTATTTTTCCTGTCCTTTGAATCACGTCCTTTTGCCTGTGAACTAAACGCCCTTTCGAAAGGAAGTGCCCTCCATACATCAAAAAGTTTCAGACATCCAGTGTGCACGCTTGTGTTTCCTTTTCTGATGTAGGCAGTAGTCTGGAATTTGTAGTCAAGGTTCCAGCCACTCCAGGAATCTCTTGCAAAAGTTGATTGCAGCTTATGAAACAATCTTCTTAACGGTGCTTTTTAAGCAATTTCTGAACTATTACAGTTAATTTTAGTACTCATACAGAAGCACAGTGCTTACGTTTAATCTACAGGAAGTGTAGTCTGAAATAGATGACTTTTTTTAAAATGCTGTTTAATGTGATTATAGCATACACAAATCTATATTGCAGGATGAATCGTTACTGATTAGATGTTTATTTTTATTAGTAATTCTGGCCCTATAGCAAACCAGTGATGTTAGCAAAGTTCATGCTATGATATTGCAAACTTGAAAAGGTTGAATTGAAATACCAGAAATTCCTAAATTTGAAAAAAAGAGCTTTATCTTTGTCTCCCAGGTCTGTCAGCTTCTAAGGCAATATCTGGGTTTAATGTGGTGTTTTAGATTGTAATTGGAACAATATTTTTTCTGAGAAAAGTAAGCGGATTTTTACAGGATACCATGATTATAAAGCAGTAAGATTTAAATGAAACTTGATTCATTATGAGCCATAATATCATCACAAATGTTGACAGTATTTTTACGCTAACATTGGCTTATGCCTAGGATCTAATGGAGGGCACTGACAGTTTGCTGGTATAATAAACTGCTGAAAAATCACCTCAATAATTCTACTGGTAGTTGCTACAAATCTGCTTTATTACCTTGAGCTTCCCAGTTTCTGGGAGTGTGGGATGTATTAAAGTTAAGAGTGGTGTGCCTTTTGTTTTAGCTTAAGTGAAAGCTGCAAAAGGTACCTGGTTTTCAAATACACCAGGGTTTACCATAATTGTTTCCCTGTAAAAACTTTGGTGTTGTCTTCTTTAAAGGGCTGTGCAGAAATCAAAAATAATATGTATCCTGAAGTTAAGGATTTTTAATTTCTTTTTCTTTAGGAATATTGTTGTTCTTCTGAAGAGTTTGACAGTTTTCTTAGGTGGTTTTCACGGAATTACATGTTTTTTTACTTACTGACTATGATGCAAATCAACGAAGCAATACTAATGTAAAGGTTCTTAATTTCCAGGGTGCTAGTGAATAGAAAAAGGCTGAGTTCTGCATTTTCCTCCAATAAGATTTCTGTTATTGTTATTTCTGTTAAGTTTGTGAGTGTTTTTGAAATCTGTTATGTATAGAAAGGTTCCAGATGCTGAAAAATAATGAATCCAAAACAGTGGAGTAAGGTTCTTGCTCTGCACATGGATAAGGCTGGATGGAGGTGAGTCTTAGATTAGAAGCTGAAAGCAGTGCAGACTTTTTTCTGACCATTTTCTTCTGTTAGGCCTCCTAGATTCTATTTAACTATCAGCATATTTCAGGTTATTTCTTCATTTCCTTCTGTTTATTACCTTTTAACTTACAGGTCCCAAAAGCTGATGCCAAAATTGTCATTTTGGTTTTGCTATCAATGCCATAAATTCTAAAAAAGCCATGTAAAGACTTCTGATTTACTTAGATGATTAAATAATACGTCTTCAGGTGCATTTCAGGTAGAGAAATAAGTCCTCTGGTCTTAACCTGTTTAATAATGTTTTTCATGTTGAATTATTTATTAGTTTCATAGTCTCCTATTTTACCACAGTTAATGATCTCTAATTTTCATTTCAGTTGTCACAGTTATTTGTCTCTTCTCTGTCTGCTCTCATAAGATTCACTAGTGTTAAAATATGTAAACTGTAATATATGAAATGAATTATGTGTCATCTGCTGTAACAATGCAGAGACCTAATCAAGACTGTATAAACAATAGTGCTGAATTACTGTAATGCACTACAAATACACACATACCGTAATCATTTTACAGTGGAAACAAAAGCCTAGGTAAATGAACTGCAATCACAGAATAAATTGAGATCAGGTTTTGGGTTCATGACAAAAATAAACTATTTTCAGCATGAAAACGGTTTCATGGGCAACTACTAGAGAACAAAAAGTGTTGAAAATATATGCTGTGCTTAAGAAGAAATGAGGGAGAACACATTTTTATGCTCTTTTGAACACGAGTTTCTACTGCAGAAAAGAAGCCATAAGTTTAAATGTTCTGTTTCAGAATCATTCTAAATTGGTCATATACAGCATTAAGCACATCCCCACCTCTCCACTGCATCTGGTGGATGCATTGTACAGATTTTCACTTGGAAGCCTTCTGTCTCTGCAGAGGGGCTGCACCTTCCCCTGCTCTCTTTCCTTCTGAACAGAGGAAACCCTCTCCATTGGTCATTTAGACCTGTGTGAAATATTTCATTATCACATAAAATTTCTCATGCGTGATAAGATTTGATAAAAATTGCCATTGGCTTTTGCTTCACCCCTGTGTGTAGTGGAGGTTGAACCTAAATTTGTCAAGGGAAGTCCAGAAGTACACTTGGCTGACCAGGCTCTTTTGTTATGGAGAATGGGAGTTGAG
This sequence comes from Hirundo rustica, assembly GCF_015227805.2. Taxonomy (NCBI): domain Eukaryota; kingdom Metazoa; phylum Chordata; class Aves; order Passeriformes; family Hirundinidae; genus Hirundo; species Hirundo rustica. The sequence goes on along the minus strand of NC_053451.1, from coordinate 103,649,838 downwards.
AATGAACTCTGATGGACTTAGGATTCTATTCATAAATCAAGATTTGCAAAGCACATCCTAGTGTTGAAGTTATTTCTTTTAATGTGTCTCTGGAAGTTTAAGGAAATTCCTGTCTCTCTTATCAGTCATTCTAAATGCATGGTTGAAGTGCAGGGCCCCATGTCTTGTTTTTAAAGAAGTGTAAATGAAGAATTTTAGTGTAAATCATGAGAAAAATATAACTGAAATAGAAGTATTTGTGGTGTCATACACTAGGTTTGTTCATTACGTGACTCACAAAACTGCCTTACTCCAAGAAGAGAGATGTACCCCTGAAAGCAGCAGTTCTGGGGAGTGTGCTTAGACCCAGCCATAAGCTGAGCTCTGCACTCTCAGCACCCCATGCACAGGGTACGTCTCAGGGATCTACTGCTTTTATGAGTGTTAACTGTTGGCCATATTTTCTCCACCTAAATTTGTATTAATTTCCTGGCCCTCTGTGCATGTGCTGCATTTCACTAGCACATTAGTAAAGCTGCTTTGTAAGTAGATCTTTTTCCTCCCTGCTCCAAGCCTGCTGCTGTTACTCCTGGAAGGCTTGGAGAGCTCCAAAGGAGTGCAGCTTCTCTTGTCTGCTCTAGCCCACAGCCAGGAGCACTTTGGATGCTCTGCCTCTGTCTGCTGTCATTTACTTCTGTGTCATTCCTTGACTCCTGTGCTCAAACTGAATCCACTCAGTTATCTTCCTGGGGCTTTTTTTAAATTTACATGCATATTTTTGTGATACATCTTCATCTCTGCTACTCTTCATTTTGTTTTATTTTATCTTATTCATGCCTGTGCTTGTGAGGTGTGAATAGGCAAGGAAATCCTGTTCTCATAAATCTTTTTGTCATGTGTGAATTAATCTCTAAGGGATGAATAATTACCCTTTTAAATGGAAGTGCTACTCCTGTTCTTATGTCCATTTCATGTGTTGTTGAGCTCCATTGCTATGGAGCGGCAATCAACAGAAGACAAATTTCAGTTGTAGCTCAGATGTGGCAATGAGCTGTGTCTAGCCTTGTTTCAATGAACTCTGTTACAAATCATTGCTCACATTGTGTTGTAAAATGGAATATCTGTACACTATTAGAATGCATTATCTGAATTGTCGTACCAGGATGATGATTTTGATTTCGCAGTACTCTGGTTCCCCCAAAACACTCTTATGCAAGCACTAAAAACCATCCAAGCTCCTATTTTATTTTTTTTTTCCCCTAGATGGTATTTGATTCTCAGTCTGCTTGTTAGTTTCTCTTAAATTTGTTCTGTAGATAATTTAAGTTTTCCAAAAGGATTTTGCAATAGTGGGGTAATCTAGATTCTGTTGAGTGTATGGAGCTGGGATTTACTGCTTCAAGCTCTCTCAGTTTACATGACACTACAATGTACAGTACACTAAGAATTTTATCTGTGCTGCAGACAGCTGGCTAAACATTAGAACTGGAAAGATCATGTGTGGATGGTGCAGGATTTGAGTGTTATATGAATAAGGGGATTTTCTTATATCATTACTTTGTGCTGGGGTTTTGTTTCTTTGGCGGGCAAGGGAGGTGCATTTGGATTTTTTTATGTGTTTTGTTGGGTTTGGGGGTATTTTGGAGTTTGGGGGTTTTTGTGTTTGTTTGGTTTTGCTCCTGAACAGTAAAGTTTTGGTCTTAAGGCAGGTCTTCAGACTCGAAATGTTCCATATGCTTGAACAGGAGTTTCATAGTAATCCGAGGGATTGGCTGACCTCCATGTGGTGTGTCAGAATAGGCTGATGGAATTGTACAGGAACTCATATTCATTGCAGGTTTTTCCAAGAAGCTGCACACTAAGTGTGGGGTATTGATTCTTGTGATGTGTAACCTTGGTGCAGCCAAGGTGAACTGGCTGCTGCATTTGGGTTTCAGCCATCAGACCTGCTTTTAGATGTCTTGTTTACTAGTAGCTTGCCCTTCTGTCTTTCCCTGTATGTACCAGGCACTGTCTGTTACCCCTTCAGAAATATAGAATTTACTGTCTGGCTGCACTGAGTCTCTGGAATCTGGTTTGAACCTCAGGGTCCCCTGTGGTTTCAATGCCGAGGCTCTATTCTTATGAATACTTTGGATTTCTGTTCATCCATCTGTCCCAAAATGGTGAAAGCAGACAGATGTATAGATACAGACCTCTAAAAAGCTTTAAAGCAAAATTTTCTTACGAATATATAGGATCTAAGGATCAAGAAATAAAACCTCAGCATTAAATGTCCTCCAGTTAGCCCTTCTTCCTGCATTGCTGTTTATGTCTATATGAGAACAAAATGCTAAACTCAGAATCTTTTTTCTGTATCTCAGCTGGGATTGTTCTCTTTAGTTCTCTGTATAGCTTGTCTTGCATAGATGTAAATGTTTTTACTTGCATTTCTGACTGGAGCACTAAGCAAGAGCAGTGGAAGTCTTGCTCTGGCTACTTGCGATTGAATTCCCTCATTGCTGTAACCCTCATCTTGAACATCGTGCCTGTAGCTTTCAAGAGTCAATTTTCAGAGTAATTTCTTTTTGTACTCCTCAGGAATTTCCCATTCTTCAAACCTCAGCCTCTAAAAATAAACTCGGTCTCACAGTTTTCCGTATTTTTCTAATTCACATTATTATTTTGAGAGGTTCCATCTTGAATATTTGAAGTTTCTGTCCTATGGGTATTCATGCTGTCAGGCCTCAGGGAGCAAGTGCAAAATTGCATTTTTTACCTGAGGCATTCCTGATGCTGTGATTTCAAAACCTAAAGCAGGATTGGTAAACTCAGCCTCCAAGTTAATGTAATAATGTGATAATTTCATGAGTGGCTCTTATCTTTTATATGAAGGTTAAGATTTGCTTCTCTCAAGAGAGAATGATCATTATTTGAAAATGTTGACTTTGTTTATCCAGTGTGTGTGTATGATTTCAGGATTTGTTTTAAATCCCATGGAAGAATAAAATCCGGTATAAGTTTTATTTTTTTAGCATTCTCTCTTCTTTTCCGCTTCTCTCATTTCAGATGTTGCAGTTGTGGACATGAGTGATATTTCCAAGCAACCATCACTGTTCTACCACCTTGGCGTGCGTGAAAGCTTTGACATGGCCAATAATGTAATTCTTTACCATGACACTGATGCTGACACTGCTCAGTCTCTAAAAGTAAGGTTCTCACTTCACAATCTGCTTCATTTCAGTAAGATCTTTAAATACCTGATCCTACAGATGTTTATGTTTTTCTGAAACTTACATTTAATGTATTTTCCTGATAGCTACATAATTAAATCCTGCTAAGAAAAAACAACTATTAGCAAAAATTGTAATAATAGAATAAATAAATGCTTTTTTTGTAAGAAAATATCCATAGTTTGGTACTGATTTTGCTTCAGATAGTTAGACTTGGAATTGAGGTTGCAGGTCTGATTTTTTTCTTCCTTTCACTCTTTTAATTAGAGTACATATAAGAAAAAGTTACAGCCTGTATAATAAGGACACTTGAACAAGGGCTGTATTGCAGGCTACTCCTCAGTAAGCACTTCTGTCAGATGAGGTTTGTATTCCCTAGGTGCTGACCAGCTAAGACTACTAGAATCTCCTTTTTATTGCTGTTTGAAGATAGGAAAAGACATCCTCACCAAATCTTTCTATAAGGCTGTCGCTCATTTTTATAGTAGGATAGTATGTGCTATGTACACTTAAGTCCTGAAATTGCTGTTCTGGATGCAAGTCATATATTGTGGATGCTTCTACCTTTCTCAGTGCAGGTTCTTCTTATTTTACATCACTTTTAGGCTTTTTTCCTCTGTATCATCTATTGCTGCTCTTAGTATCATCCATTTTCTTGCTACCTTCACTGAGAGAAGCATTGGTCATGCTTTGTTGGTTTTTTTATTTTGAGTTATTACCCCTTGCTACTTTGCTTTTTTTTTTTTTCATGCCGTTAGTGTCCAAAAATCCTTTTTGGAGTTCTCCAGCCTCTCTTGATCCTGTAAGAATATTAAGTCTCCTTTTTCCCCAGAAAAGCTCTGTTTTGTCACGGTTTCTCATTCCTCTTCTCTGTGCTCAATGTCATTGATTTTACTCTCATGTGTCTATAACCCATACTTCCTTTCTTCATGTGGTGATTCACATACCCCTTCACATCCCCTGTGGCCTGGAGTCCCAAGAGCTCAAAGCTGGAGCCTGTCACGCTCTTTGTTCAATGAGATTATCCATATGGATACATTCAAAGGTATTACTGGCATGTCCTCCTTTCCTCCACTTAATCAGGGTGGGCAGGCATACAGCTTTCATCCACTACTGGTGATACACCTGACTGCCATGACATACTTCATTCTTATTTTTCATTAACACGTTTTTATATTTCTTTATGCTGCCATTCAGATGTTCTGATCAACTTAGTTCTCCCAAGGATGTGCCCAAGTCTGGGAAGCACAGGCTAGTTGTTTACTATTTGTTGCTTCCCGATGAGGATATTGGCTTTGATTTCTGCACCTTGTGCCAGGCACATTCTGAAGCCCCTGCTCCATAACTGAAGTGTTGAAGGATCTCCAGAATTACATCCGTCTGTGGCTGGATGTTCAGGGTGATTGTTGCCAGAACTTGCAAGTCTTTGCACTGTCATTTTTAAACCTTTTTTTCTAGTAATGTAAAGCTCGAGTCTAGGGAACTCCAGAATGTGACTAAGTCACTTAAGGCTAGAAAAACTATTATCTGCCTTCACCTTTCTTCTCCTAGGAACTCTGTCAGTGGCACTGATATCTTACTCATGTCTCAGTTGTTTGCATAACCTCCTTGGCACAAATAGGCCCATAGCATGTCTTAGATGGGATCATAAGACTTAAGTTGCTGGAGTCAGCTAGGGGAGATGCTCTGTGTCAAATGGTTTAAGCTGGGCACTGAGACAGGGTTCAGTCCTCCTCTTGTCATTGGTATCTCTTCAGCAATCGATCCCCAGCTCAGTGTTGGATACCATTAAATATGCTACTACACCTTTCTAAGGAATACTTCAGAAGGTAGGCAGGGACTGATTGTGGGGTATTTCAGCAAAGAACAGTTCATGACACATTTTGCATCATAGGTGCTGGATGGTTTCAGAACAGTTAATTCCTCCCTATTGAGAAAGATATTTTACTGCGGTAGATAAAGCTCTGTTGGAGATAACTTGCTTAGCTAGGTAGACATTGATTTTCCAATATGTAACATTTTGGATGTCTAAGCCTTCCATCACCTTTGTTATGATGTATTTTATTTCGCTTAAGGAGTTTAGGGAAATTAGAAATTCAGTTTAGGTTTTAGTACCTTTTTGACTCTGATGTTTCTTTACTCTGAAGTTTATGAGTAATTTGGTCAGAGTCTTTTCACTTCCATTCAGAATTGTATTACTTTACTTAGACCTAGGTTGCTGTGCACACTCTTTAAAGTGATGCACAGCCTGAGTGTTATAAAGGCAGTATTGATGTTACTGCTGTTATATGTATAGCAGTGATTTTTGTTGGAAATAATCATTCCCAGTAAAAACAAATAAACATTTCTATTATTTTTTTTCCCCCCGCAGGATATGGTATCTCAGAAAAACACAGTAAGTATTAAATCCACATTCATTTTAAAACACAAAATGAAGATCCTACATTTGAAGCAACTCGAATACCAAAGCTGCAAAGCATGCATATGATTAAAGGCAGATGTTTTACCTATCTAGAATTCAAACTTTTGAAAAGCTTGTTGACAGTCCAAAGTAACGCTAGATGTTAAAGTTACTTTTCCTTATCAATTCCTTTCTACGTTGTAGAAAAGTTCCAGTAGATACAAGTTTTATTTGTACGTTGACAGATCCAAATATAAACTCAGAAATTCAGTCTCTTTTTCCCTCTACCGCTATCACCCATTTGAGCAAATGTGGATGTTTGCGATGCCTTAATGGGGTTTACCTTTGTATCTCAAACAGCTTTGGCTTCTGTATACCTCTAACTATATTCCTCTGGCTTAAAAATTCACGGATTTACTTAGAAATGCTTATTTCTTAGAAAAGCCTGTTTCCCAAAGTAAAAATATTCTTACACTTAATGTAAGTAAAGGCAAACAAATAAGTTTGAAACAATACAAAATGTAGGAGTCATTAAGACTTTTTGAAATATCCCAAAATATCTTATATAGTTGTATATGTTGCCATAGTTCACACCATGTCAGTGGTCATTTTCATTAAATCCTCCACACTGTTATTTTGAGGACCATTGCATTTACAAACCTCTTACACCTCCATTTATCCTGTTTCCTCCCATTTACCATATATTTTTTATTGTCTTCTAAACAGTATTGAGCACGATTAAAATAATAAAGTGGTCTTAGGGTTTGATAGTAATTTTAAAGAGAACTAGAAGAAAAAATGTGTTCGTCGCAGCAGTTTATTTTGAGCTGCTGTTTTGACTTGGCCACCGTGCTCCACGTAGGCTAAAGATAGATCAGGTTTAGCACATGTAAATGCGGGTCATCATTCCTGGCTGCCTCAGGGATCTTTGAACCAGTTTGACCTGTGTGGTGGGAACTGCATTTACTGCTCTGTGGCTCTGTGAAGGGGGTCTCAGAATGTGGCAGATTTGCTTCTGAATGCTCCTGTCCATCAGCTGGTAGGTGACCAGAATTTCAGGAGCATGTGTTATCCCTTCCAGAGCAGGAGGGAGAATTGTGAATGAGCCACTTGGTGGTAATACCAGAAATGGAGTAAACAAAAAAGGAGATGGTGGCAAGTTCAACCTAGTGCAATCAGATTAGCAGCCTACAGTCTTCTTTTGGCAGATTCTTTCTCCAGAAAGGGAGGTATTTCCCTTCACACTGAAGAGAAGACAAGATTGAATCACAGAAAGTATACTGAGTTGGAAGGGACCCACCAGGAACATTGAGTCCAACTCCTGGCCCTGCACAGGACATCCCTAAGTCACACCATGTGTTAAGAACATTGTCCGAATACTTCTTGAACTCCATTAGGCTGCTGCTGTGACCACTTCCCTGGGGTGTCTGTTCCAGTGCCCAACCACCCTGTGGGTGAAAAACATTTCCCTGATATCCAACATAAACCTCTCCTGACTCAGCTTCATACCTTTGGTTCTAGTGACATGGTTTCTATGGTAGGGTCTGGTATTGAACCTTGTGGCTAGCAGAAGGGGCAGGAAGACATCCCTAATCTAGGATCCTGATTCCTCCTTTAAAAAAGAAGGATTATCTAACCCACCTTAAGTGCTTAAATTAAGAAAAAAAAAAGTGAGTAGAATACAGTGAGGTCAAAATGAATTATTTTAAATACCAAGTGTGGATTCTTGACTTCTTTGTATTATTTGAAGTTGTTCATACCTTCTTTTATTAGATAATTGTGCTCCCATATTTCATTCTTTTATCAGTATTTTTTATTCAGAAATCAGAACAAAGTCATGAGCAAGCTAAATAATTCATAAGATAAATCTGTGGTTTTTTAAGTCGAAGTTGACTTCAAGTAGACTATTCCCCTCCCCTCCGTTCAAATCCAGTGAGCTGGGACAAGAGGTTTGCATTTCACCACCGATCCAATATGGTGCCACTGCTTCATTGCTTGGTTAAATATTTTGCAATTGTATGGGTAATGTCTTGTTTTAAGTGAATTGCTAATCAGGGTTGCTGAGCTTCTTAAGTAGATACATAATTGGCATGGATTTATTGTGTCCAGTCAAATATATAGTTAGATAACCATTTCAGTTTAATTGCTGAATCTTAGATGCAATAGTTAATTCCCCTGTAGTAGAGCTTTGTGTTTTCCTTTCACTTGTCCGGAGTGAAAAATGTGGGTATGCTTCTGCCATAACTGTGGAATAGCAGACCTTAAATACACTTTTTATCAGGGACTGGTGGCATGGTGGAAAGAGGATGGATAACTCTTTAGCCTTCCTCCAGCCCAGTGTTAGCCACAGGAATGTCATTGCTGGAGAAGTCCTCTCCATGTTTCACAGGCTGTGTCCATGCATTTGCAGTGTATATAAGGAAAGGGGAACAACTCAGATTGTTGCCAGGCACAGCACATCTTTGTTCCAACAGCAAGAGTGAAACTTTCTGGGATGGCTGGTGTGGCTTAGAGCTTTCTCTGAGGTTTCCCTGCCCTCACCTTTCCTATTTATACTACAAATCTCGTATCATCTACAAAGATGCAGAAAGATTTTAACACAGAGCAGATGTGGAGCCATGTTGAGGTCGCAGAGAAGGTGAATGTACGTCCAGTGTGTCATTGGATTTGCTTTGTGTATCACAAGAAAGCCTTGCAGAGAATGGGTATTTTCCTTGTAGAGAAAGCATTATTCTAATTCAATATTGAGGAGGATGCAAGAGCAATGTTTCAGTTCTACTTGACTTCCCAAACAAGCAGTTAAAATTCTGTATTGATAATTTATTGCATACTTGGATGCGAAAGGAAAGAATTATTGGCGTTCTGAACTTCCTTGGGAGTTCAGTTCCTGAGGAAGAATTGCCCTGGCATGAAATTCAAGATCAAATGTCTGTGTCCCATCAGTTAGATTTCCTTCTGTAGAGCTCCTCTGAGCTTTAAGGACATTTCTGTTAGTTTTGATAAAGATTGCACAGCTTCCTAGTTTCTGTCAAAATTATTATCAATAAAATAAATGGCAGATATGCAGTCTTGTAGAACTGGTGCTGTTGTGGAAAAATGGACTGAAGGGCAGAGGAAAGAAAATTACCTATGGAAAATGCCTTTAGATGTCAGATAAATATCGGTTTACTGGAGAAATGAAATTTCAAGGATTTTCAAAAGCAAACAATGCTTAAAAAAAAAAATCTTTCCCCAAACCAGTGTAATAGACAAAATCTATTGGGAAACTTTTCTATTGTGATTCACAATTTTTTGCTATCCTTGATATTTTTTTAAGGAAGGAAAATTCATGTGCTGCTACAAGATATTAAGAAATTATGAATAAAAAAAGTTCAAGATTGAGTGAAGAGAAGAGTGAACAAGGGGCTTTAGAAAACTGCTGGAGTCAGGAAGCAAAATGTGTAGTCCTTTGGGCAATAGCTCTAGGGTTGGTTGCACGCAGTTTAAGACGCATACTTTGATCCATTCAATTTGTTTGAATGAGGCATTGAAAAAACAGACCAGAACTTTCCACTATGGAAAAATGATTCCACCAAGTACAGAACATGAGGAAAAAGACTAGTTAGGTGTTCTTTAGTTTATAATATGCCTGAAGAATTTTTAATAACCCTGTTAATTGCATTCAGGGAAGGCATTTAAAGGAATGTAGGCTGGCTATTAAACCAAGAGATTTATTATCATCATATACGCAGGCCTATGGGCCTAATGAAGTATTTTTACAGATTTAAATGGTTATTTTTCATGAAATCCTTATAAGGATCCTATCGTAGTAGCTCTTATAATAAGCAGTGCATACTGTCTGGGCCATGGAGGAGTCATTAACAAAAATTCTCCTTGATTTAAAAGGAACTGGATTGCAATTTATCCTTGCCACAAGGAATTTCTATGTTGAAAAATCATTTTTTTAATTGTAATTGGCAGAAAGTTTCTTCAGAGGTTTCAGTAGCTGTATAAATTAGACTGTATATACTGTTTCAAAGCAATGAACATTAAAGGAAACTAAACAGAAAGATTTTGGCACTTGGACTCATATTCTCCCGTTAAGTAGCCCCAGTGGATTAAAATGAGAGCCAAGACTCTGAAGTATGATTACATTATATGAATTTAATAATCCAAAGAATTATTTATTGTGGAGTAGCTTTCCATTTTTTATTTTGATTATTTTTACAGTGTATAAAAGTTTATATGATACGGTCTTCTAATGATATATTTCTAAAAAGGCCTGAGGTAGCAGAAGTAGCAAAAGAGATTGTAAAAGGGCACAGAATGAAAAAGCAGGAACATCTTAAATTCAGTAATTTTTCTTTTTGGGTGAAAAATAGTAGGAAGGCAATGGGTAAGTGAGTAAATGCTGCTTTTAATGCTTTTGATAATGAAATATGCCACTGTTACTTTAGATAGTGAAAACTGGCTTTTAAAATTATTGTGTGGAAGTTAGATTTTATGGAAATATTACCATCTCAAGCAATATGTAGTAGTTGGATTATAGTTAACTAATCAGATAATGAATCTGGCAGGTTCATAAAAATAAGACCTGAAAACATCTTAATGATGACACAAGGATACATATAGGTATATATAGATATATATAATGTAAATGAGAGAAATCTAAAAGATAAGATAGGTAAGAGAAATGCCAAAGTATTGAGCTGTTTTCTTTGCCTTGTAAATGTAGTCTTGCTGTAAATATCTATATTAATTTTCCGCTGTTCCTTTCTTTAATTATTTCTTTATTCATATGTCATGTGTGTCTTTTTTATTCTTGGTGGTGTTTTGTGGTGGTGTTTTCCTCTTTGTTGTTTTGTTTCAATTTGGAGTAGGTTGCCAACCTCAAAGCTTTTCTTCGTGTTCAAGTACCTCCTGAATACCACAGTAGTAATCTAACAGGCAAAGTATGTATCACTTTAAATCTGCTTTCTGTTGAATAGATAAGCCATTCTTTCACTGTGTTTCTAGACATGTAAGAATGAATAAGAGTGATTTAAGAATAGGGCTGGGCAAGGTTTCTCCTTTAAGGTGATTGGAGTACTTGCTTCCTGCAAGCTAGATCCCAGAAATTTAAAGTGTTTGTCTTGTGATAATCTCTGTTTACAGTCTTTACGTGAAAAATACTGTATTTGTTCAGCTTTAGAAGAGGAAGTATTTTTTGGAAGTTTATAATATCTTAGTCACTGTAGTGGCTTTCAGGTGGATTTCAGGCACCCACCAGAGCCATTCTCTCACCCCTCTGCAGCCAGATGGGAGAGAAAAAATATAACAAAGGGTTCATGAATTAAAGACTGGGAGAGATCACTCACCAAATACCACTATGGGCAAATCAAGCTTGAATTAGAGATACTAATTGAATTTTAAAAACAAAACCAGAGTGTGATAATAAGTAAAAAAAGACTTTGAAAATACCTTACCCTCACCCCTCTCTCCTTCCAAGCTCTACTTCCTATCCCAACAATGCAGGGAGGCAGGGAATGGGGGCTGTGGTCAGTTGATCACGAGTTGTTTCTCCCACTGCTCAGGGAGAGGAGTCGTTTCCCTGCTCCAGTGTGGGCTCCCTCCCACAGGAGACAGTTCTCCATGAGCTTCACAAATGTGAGTCCATCCCTCAGGTAACAGTTCTCCACAAACAGCTGCAACATAGGTTGTTCTTCCATGGAGTGCAGACCTTCAGGCCCAGCCTGCTCCAGTGTGAGTCCCTCGTGGGGTCACAAGTCCTGCCAGGAAACCTGATCCAGTCTGGACTCCTCTCTCTATTGGTTTGCAGATCCCTGCCAGGAGCCCGTACCACATAGGATTCCAGTGGGCTCACAGCCTCCTCTCAGACATCCCGCTGCTCTGGTGGAGGCTCCTCCGTGGGCTGCAGGTGGATCCCTGCATCCCCGTGATCCTCCATGGGCTGCAGGAGCACAGCTGCTTCACCATTTACCACGAGCTGCAGAGGAATCTCAGCTCTAGCACCTGGGCACCTCCTGCCCCTCCTTCTCCACTGACCTAGGTGTCTGCAGCATTGTTCCTGTCATAAGTCTCATTCCACTCTTCTGTGACCACAGTTACCTCTGTGCAATAACTTTTTTCCTTCTTCTTAAATCTGTTATCGCAGAGGAGTTACCGTAATTTCTAATTGGCCCAGCCTTGGCCAGCAGCACATCTGTCTTGGAGCTGGCTGGCATTGGCTCTGCTGGACATGGAGGAAGTTTCCAGCAGCTTCTCGTAGAGGCCACTCCCGTAGCCCCCAAGGCCCTCTCACTACCAAAACCTGGCCATGCACATCCTATACGTGCCTGTATGGCAAGGTGGGTAGGAATGCATTGTCACAGGAAACAAACCCTAATACTTGAGACAGCAGTGAGTTAAACTCCCTGAACACTCAGGAGTTTGTGATCTCTTGAGGTGAATGCAGTTCCTTTTCTGTTACCTTCGGTATTTTCCTTCTAACTGCTTGGTGACGTAGGGTAGGCATTCCTGATACTCGAGTGAGTGGCAAAATTAATAGCATGGCTCAAGTGAAATAATTGTGCTATTAGCTAGGCAGGCATAATTCCCTCCCTGAAAATGCAGAGATTTTTACTCAACATTACTTATTTGGGAAAAAACCTACCTTTAATTTGAGTGTAGCATCTCTGTCACAAAGTGACAGTTGCACCAGAATAACTTTAGCAGTACAATTAAAAACCCTGTTTATATTAGATCAACAGTTTACTTTTAACAGCATTAACAAATATTTGGAAAATATTTTAAGACAAAAAACACTCTACGTTTGGTCTGGCTTGCCTAGGGCTTGAGAAATGGCCTCTGTGGGCCTCACTCTGTCAGCCTCTCAGCCAAGGCATGCCTTTCTGCTTAATTCCTTTAACTATTTCACCTGAAGAATAGGTCGCTCTCTCAACTTATTTGCAAATATTTTCTGGGTTTTTGTTTGTTTTTTTTTTTTTTTCTTCATGTTCTTAAATTTGTGGCTTGTTTTGTGGTGGATTTTAAAATGTTGTGATTAAATACAAACTTTTCAGTGCTGCCATACATTATATGCTTCAAGATGAGCTATTCAGAGTTTTGGGGTCTTTTTGGTCTGTTGGTCTGTAATTTTTAACTTAAAATTTCCCAAAATCAGACAATTAAAATACCCTAGCTTCTAATCCTGAAATTAACCAACTTATCATATTGTCTTGATAAGCAATGAAGTTATAATTCTATTACAATTAAATAAGTAATAGTTTATAGATATTATATGTATGTGTATATGTATGCAGGTGGGGTTGCTATATACATTACTTTACATATACCCAAGCCATTTATTGATTATCTTTAAAAAGCAATAGTTGGTGTATGATAAGACAGTAATTTTTAAATTTATTAGCTTTTGGTATCAGACACCAGCATCCTGAACAGAAGATCAGAAGAAGTAAGGGTGATATTTTCAGCTATGTCTAATTCTTGTTAGCATAGGAAAAGTAGATAGACTTGTTTTTTACATAATGAAGATAGGAAAGACTTTCTTGGGCCACACAGTCTATATCAAAAGGTTTTATAATTTATTATATGTAAAGAAGAAGCTAGAAAACAAGAGGGTTTATCTGCATAGATTTCGCTATGCAAAAGGAGACAAGAAATCTAAGTCAAACATGATATGTTGGTTGGATAACAATACAATGTTTGAGGGTAAGATTAATACAGTATTTCACATGTGTAAATAATTTTTTCAGAAAATTTCATTGCTTCTTCAATAGATAACTGCAACTCTTTGCGTCTCAAGATGCATCACCCTTTCAAATTGGATGGGCACTTTTTCATTGCAGGAAGAGCCAATTTGCTGTTACATGTTTAAGAATAGAGTTTATAGACAAGCAGCTTTTGTGTTGCAGTGAACTTACTGTTTATTTGAATAAACCTGAGACAAAACTGTTCTGCCATATTGGTGGCTTGGGTTGTAGTTTTTCTGAGTTTTTTGTTGGGAAGTAAAGATAACAATCCAACAGATAATTATATTGTTACAACAGGAATGTAACAATATGTAACAGGGTTTGTAAGGAAGGAATATGACTTGATAGTCACCTGTTAGAAATAATTTAAATAATTTAAAATTCTAAATCCTTAGATTAGCAACAGAATGTATTGATACAGGTTTTTTATCTGTAGTTTTGGTAACTGCATGCCCTACATTTTTAACATCCTGTGAGCAATTCTGTTTCTCCTGTCTAGTTTACTAATACATTCAAAAATGTTCCATCTTCATATCCATTCTTTTCATCATCTCAGCATTCTCCCATTGTTCAAGGTGACTATGAATGGCTATGGCTTTTCTACATGCTTAGATAATTTGGAGAAGTGACAGGTACAATTTTGCTCTACGAGTTCAGTGCCATGATGGCTCCAGCGTAGTGGTTGTTGGCCATGGCAGATGTATCCTGTTGGCCTGTGCCGCAGTGCTCCTATCGAGTTACTCTCAAATATAAAGTTCACCTTCCTTTTAAACAGCAGGGAATTGTCATAGCTCGAATGGGATACAGGTGCTTCTCCCAGCTGCAGAAACCTTCACAGTGCTCTGATTTCTGGGGTCTTGCTCAGGGGCTGAAAATTCTGAACTTGCTGCTTTTGGGCTCTGAAGGGCATTTCTTGTGTCCTCACCCATTTCAGCACCTTGATTGTATTTACACAATTTATGTGGCATATTAAGTTGTTTTACTTCTAGAATTTTATATTACAAATCCTACATCTGTTACAAAATACTGCAAATTTTGGGGGTTTGCTTGGTTAGGTTTATGATGGTAGCATGCAGTGGTTGTTTTGTAGACTGCTCTGGATTAAACATCTCTATAAAGTCCTTCCAGTGTCTGTGTTTCTGTATTTCTCTCATTGTGGGGAACTCTGCATCATATCTTTCCTTGCACAGGGTGAGCTTAGAGGATGTAAGTACATCTCTGAAGCCAAAAATTTGGGAACATAACATTAGTTGGTAACGGTCAGGTCCTGCTATGGCCCAGGCATTACATTAAAAGGAAAAATTGAACAGTTTTGTTGTATTGTCACTTAACAGACCTGGACTGTTATTCATCAGCTTGGTTAATATTTGTACATTTTCCACACAAATTTCCTTGAATTTAATGCTTGCAAATCTTGTGTTAAAGAGTGCACTAAAACTTCCTACACACCAGCACTACTCCAGCTGTTTTTTCTGTCAGCAAAAGAATATGTGTATACAAAAGTATATTTCCATTTTCATTTGTTTTCTAAACTCCATCTGTTTTTATTTTAGGCTTCAAGTGGCAATTATTATTTTATTCCCTACATTGTCACACCTTGTGCTGACTACTTTTGCTGTGAAAGTGATGCCCAGCGAAGAGCCTCTGAGTACATGCAGCCCAGCTGGGACAATATCCTGGGGCCATTTTGTGTCCCACTGGTGGACAAGTTTCTCAACCTTCTCAAGGATGTCCATGTTACATCATGGTAATGTTACAACACATACAGTTCTAGGACCTTTGTTACTCTTTTTGATGTTATGCAAAAAAGGAGATGCAGAATTTCTAGTAGCATTGATTTTTAGTTTTTTACTTTTCACTGCACTTAATATAGTGTTAAAAGAAGCTGCCAATTTTACTGCTTTTTGTATTCCTGGCCTGTAGTTGTTGCAGTTAACTAACCATGTTATGCTAGAATTTGATTTATACTTTCCAGAAAGCAGAGGCAGTTCATGGGTAAGATAAAGGGCTTAAGTTTAAATTGCAGTGCATAAGGTTGTACTAGGAGCCAAGCTCATAGTTTCTCCCTAGAGTTCAAAGCCAAAAAATGTCCTTTTCTGTCATCATATAAAATATATACATGGTAGCAATGGGCATTCAGTTGTAATTTTCATTATTTGTTTTTATTTTTAAATATTAACCTTCTGGTATCACTTAATAAACATGATACTGCTTAGCTATTTCTATAAGGAACTGTTGGAGTTTTGAGAATTGGGGCTGGAGGAGGAGGTCTTTCTTTTTCAGTTGCTCACCCTGTATTCTGCAGCTATTCCTGTTTTGTATGTATTTCTGGAAAACCCTCAGAGAAACTGAGTTTCTGGTTTTTAATTTTTGTAATGTCTGAAGTAGGAGGTAGCACCGAGGGCCCTCAGATTTGTTTTCCCATTGCCATCCCACCTAAGTTGAAAGGCTTGCCTGAAACAACTACTTTTCTTTTGTGTCCATCCCTGCAGTCCCATGGATGACCCTCCTGTGGCATCCTACCCTGAAGGGGAAGGGAGCACCCAAAATTCCTAGGTGTTTGTGGTTGAAAGGAATGACAAAAGTCAGAGGGTCTGCAAAAGTTTGTAAACTTTTATTAGTAAACTACTGTAGAAATAGCTTCCTCTTGCTGCTGAGGACTCCAGGACGGTGTAGATGAATGTAGACGAGAGATCTCTGAAGTTAGGTGTTAGAAGATGAGGTTTATTGTAAGGGATGTGGGGGCCTTGCTCGGAGCTGCCAGGCTGCAGCTCGTGGCAAGGCCTAGGAAAGTGGGGGAAGGGAGAAGTAGGGAGAGGAAATTCCAAGAGAGGAAAGTCCTCAGGGAAGGGTGCCAGGCAAAGAGACTGTCCAGCCCCCCTGGGACCCCTTATCAGGGGTCTTCAAGGTGGGCTGGAACAAGCCTTGGGCCAATGGGGTTACAGATACCTGATACTTCAGGGGAGGGGTACAGGTGTGGGATGAACCATACATTGAGGGGTGAGACAGAACATTCCATTTGACCTCTGGGTCTGGCTGCAGGTAACTTTCAGATGGTCACATAACTGTTTTCCCAGAGATCCAGTATCTAATACATCTCAAACATCAAAACTTACTTTCAATTCTATCTCAGTTACAGGTTTCACATTCTCAGAATAGAGGCAATCATATTTATAGGGCTTTCTGGCTTCATCCTCCCCAACATCTCCCCCGTTCTTATTAACAACTAAAACACTAGACACTGTCTTACTCATTACTTTTTTCACACACTGAAGTATGCAGGGAACTGCTACTAAAACTACAACTACTACTATTAGAATGATCAAACCTATCTTACAAAGTTCCTTTAGCCAAGGTGCAAAGCTCAAACCATCAAACAAATTGTCTAACCAGGATGGGTCATCTATTGTAATTTGGCTAGCTAAATCTCTCAATTCTTGCAATTGTTTATGAATGGAAACAGAGTGATCAGATAAATTCATGCAGCACAAACCTTCAAAATCTTTTGGAAAAGGTACTCTAACTAAACAGGTTTTTCAGGGCTTCTGTCGGATAGACAGATGGTATCAGAGCCTGCAGACTTAGCTAAAACAACTCAGACATTCATCTTTGGTTAACTTAGGTAAAGCTTCACTACAAAAACTAAAACAAAAGAACAAAAGTAACATGCACGCGCGCAAATGATAAAACTTCAGTCTTTTCTTGGGCTGCTTTTGGCGGATCATCTTCTCTTGATGATTCTGCGCAGCTCAGGTCTGGGTGCTTGCTTCTTGGTTTGCAGCAGTACTGGCTGATGTGGGGGTCTCAGCAGGCTTCGATGCGTGGTATGGTTTCACGTTCTTTGCTGGAATCCACTGGAGTCCTTTTTCTGTGGAGACACACGCAAACCCCTTCCCCCATGTTATAAGATTGTATGGTCCTTCAATTTGTCCTGAATCTAGGTTTTTAATTAAAACTGGGGGGTGCTCTTTTAGTTTTGCTTTTTTATTGTTTAAGAAATGTCTGTAAATGGGGGGGTCTGGCTCTTCTGCAGAGCTGTTCAGAAAATTATAAACATACAGGGCTTTATTCAACCTCTTTTACTTCAGGGGAGGGTTACAGGTGTGAGATGAACCATACATTGAGGGGTGAGACAGAACATTCCATTTGACCTCTGAGTCTGGCTGCAGGTAACTTTCAGATGGTCACATAACTGTTTTCCCAGAGATCCAGTATCTAATACATCTCAAACATCAAAACTTACTTTCAATTCTATCTCAGTTACAGGTTTCACATTCTCAGAATAGAGGCAATCATATTTATAGGGCTTTCTGGCTTCATCCTCCCCAACAAACTACACACTTGGCATGGAAATTGGTGTTTTATTCCCTTGACCTCCTAGTGTAAGGTACAGTAGAGGGGTTTGGATAAAGGGTGTAGGGTGAAAGGGAAGAGAGAGAGAGAGAGAGAGAGGGAGATTAGAGGTTCAGAGAGGAGGAAGGAAAGAGAGAGAGATCACCCATCCTGGCTCCAGGGTCAATCCAGCTGGAGTTTCCATGGTCCTGGGATCATATGTAGAGAAAGCACCCTAGAATTTTTGGGGGTACCTTTTTTATAGATAAGTTTTCCCCCACCCTGGAGATAAGTTTCTCACTGTGTATGCAAGCTAGTTGCATACAGTCTGTTCTTGAAGACCTTTCTGTAAATGGGTTTGATGTCTTTGGGGATTATTGGACACTTCCATGCCCAGATCTCGGCCTCATTTCTGTGCTTGCACTGTATGAGGCTGTGCTTGCCAGTAGTGCTTACTGTGACCTTGCTGCTTTGATTATAATGTGTATGAGACAGAGAACTTAACTTTCTTTGCTACGTGTAGGGCTTAGGCTAAGCTAGGTTTAGTACTTTGAAAGACTCATTTGTAAACAAGGAAGGAATTGTATGCACTGGAGTATCTGTTAGGTGGCACCTGCTAAGTTCCAGACTTCAGACTCCATAACCTGCTCCAGGATAAATTTACCCTAAATAGATGGTTCAGGCTGTTCATATTTGTCATGCTGGCAATATATATATTATTTTTCAGTTTACAAAAGTGCTGGTGTTGGATTGTGCGCTGACACCAGTGTAAGTAAGATGCACTTACTGGCATCTTTTACAGAGATCTTGCCCACATTATGTATTGTGTTCATCAGAGAGATTGCAACTAAATCAGCTTTTGTTGGCTTGTTTTTGTTTTAGTTTCTGTGTTTGAAAGTCTCCTTCCAACTTTCATGATAAAATCATATACCTCCTTTTTACATCACGCTGGTGTTTCTTCTCTGTGTCAGTTTTATTATCCCAGGTGCAGCCTTCTTTATGATACAAAGTACCACATCTGTCAGGGTCAGTAATGGGACAAATAAATGCTCCAGTTTTCCTGTGTTGGTAAAATTGCCTCATGATCCTGGTTATAAGCATATTGATATATAGCCTTACAATCTGAGGTGGGGCAAGGTGCAGTATATGTAAGTAGTTACTAAAAAATATGGAAGCATTTGATGTGGACCTCACCCTGAGGAAATGATAATTTTTATTAGAATTTTTACTTTTTGTTAGAAGCATAGCTGTGTTTCATAAGAAATGTCATACAGTCTTCTTCCCCTATGCCTAACTTTTATTTCTTTAGTGCCTATTATAAAGAAACACTGCTGAATGACATTAGAAGAGCTAGAGAGAAGTACCAAGGAGATGAACTGGCTAAGGAGCTGGCCAGGATTAAACTTCGTATGGATAATACTGAAGTGCTGACTTCTGACATTGTCATAAACCTGCTTCTTTCTTACAGAGATATTCAGGTAGGTGCTTAAAGACTAAGGTGGATTTTTTTACTGTGCAGTTTTGGCTCTTGTTTGCTCTCCTGTGCTTCGTTTGTTGTAAAGCAGTGATTCAATGCTGACACAAAATGGGAGCAATTGTTACACTGTTTAAGTTTGGCTTATCTGTTGGGCAGTTTAAGGGGATAGAGACTCTTGTTTTGCCTGAGAGCAAGAGACTCAGATTAGGTGACTTCCTGGGGTCTCTCCCTTTGTTTTTAGTAATTTTTAACTTCCTTAAAAAGAAAAAAGCAAAAATCCCTACTGAGTCAAGATACTTGCCTTGCCCTACTCTCTCCTACCTTTCCTCCCTCCCCCCATAAAGTTAAGTATATTTAGAAATTAAGAAAATGCATTTGTTATGACCATTGTATTGGCTAGAGATGCCCAGATTGAGAACTATAATTTAATGAAACATTAATTTGCTTTTAAAATATAACTGCCTCTTCTTTTCTTGTTTTAATTTTTTTAAATAAGTCCTGCTTTTGCCGAAACACAGCCTGTGTGCTGCCTTTCCAAATTGACAGTCTGTGTGTTTAGCATCCATTTTCAGATAGGATTTCAACCATTCTGTAGAATTTTTATTCCCATCAGGAGCTAAGTTGGTTATTTCTTGTGTATAAATGGGTTGTGAGAGCAGTGGGTGACCACATCATCCTTCATTACCTAACTTTCCATTCTGAAATGCATATTTTCCTTCAGCACTTTATCCAACTTCATTTGGATCGGCTCTGGTGATCATGAAAGGTCTCCCTTGAGAAATGTACTCAATTTGGAACATGTTTTAATCAAAAAGATTAAGTAACACAAGGCCCTTTGAAGTGTCAGTAAACTGGCCTCTTCAGCAGTGTAGATGTGAGTTACCCCTGAGAAAGCAAAATGAGTGCACAAGTGGCCAATGCACTTCAGAGACAGCTGTGGTTGAGTCCATGGTGAGGTGTCATTCATCAGAAATCTTAATAAGCCTGAAAAAGCCAGACTTGTCATTTCTGCTGCTGCTGGGAATGCAATTGATCAAATTGGCCGCAGGATTCAGTACTTTGGGCATCGTGGTGAGGAGGAGGCAAGCACTGACATGGATAGACAAAATCCCTGTGTGTTCCTACACAACCTTTGTGGCTGTTTCTCTGGCTCTTAGGAACAGTCACCTGAGAAACTGTCTAGTGATCATGATGCATTTTAGCTTAGTGATCCTTCCCTCCTTTCATTTTATTCCTCTTCAATCCTTCTTATTTATTTTTCTTTAAATTTCATACCAGGACTATGATGCTATGGTGAAGCTGGTTGAAACACTAGAAATGCTTCCTACCTGTGATCTGGCTGATCAGCATAACATTAAGTTTCATTATGCTTTTGCATTGAATCGGTAAGGATTGAATTAGATGATTGATTGAAGTTGTTTCATTTTATTGCTGTTCCATCTGGGCCTATATAGAAATTTATAGTGCAGATAATGTCAAATTCCCTTCCCTTTCTGCACACATTAATATTCATCACAGTCATCCCTCCTTAATCCCTTACTTAACTGTGCACCAGGACAGTTTGTAACTTTTGAAACTGTTGTTTTCCAACAACCATCATTTTGTTAACAAGCAAAGGAGAGTGGATCTCTTCCAAAGACCACCTGACTTTCTGCAAAAGACTCCAGTGATATCAAGGTGTTCTTGGTCAGACTGAGATTGTTTAATCTGAGTCACTGATTATTCTGAATGTCTTCAAAAGTTTAGTGTGATAGGGTTATGAGTGATTTATCAAAGTAATAGGTAACAAGCACTGCTTGATCCATGAATACACATTCATGATGGAGTTTCCTTGGAAGGCTGGATGGTCATCAGGACCTGCAGGCACATGATTACCTTAGGAAATACTGAAATATTATTGAACTCTTCTAGTTAGGTGCAAATTTTTGTAGTGCCTATGTATAATAATTACTCAGCTTCTAAAGAATTTACGTGAAGATTGTCAGAGAAATCAGATCTTCTACAAATGAAATCACATGTAATAATAAAAGTAACTGGCTAGATGCAATCCACATGCTATTAAGGATTGTGGCCTACAAGCTAACTAAAAATTAGCATTGGAAAACATCAGGATGGCATAAATCAAAGAGATTAAGAAGTTAATACTAGATCTGGAAATGCAGTTCCTATGGCATTTTCTGAAAAATGCTGATAAGTCTGGTCCTGTCGGACAGTTTCATCAGACACAAGAGTAAACACTAAACTATTGCTCAGAAAAATACTGCATATGGATTTAGCCCTATTTTTCAGAACTTAAAAAAAATTAAAATTTCAGGAATTTGACTCAAAATGTTTAAATTTGCCAGTAAGAATAATGCTAGAATCATGCTTTGTCCTTAGGTAACCTAATGTCTTCATATAATCAGTTCTGAAAACTTTTTAATTTAGATATGCATAACAAAATTAGCAAGCTCCTTTACTGTCTTGGTCTTCAAATTCATGTATTTGAGCAGCATGTGAAATTTATGCCATTAAATTTTCTGTTTTGACAATGCCAGTGGCACCCTGATAACACAAGATAAAATTAATTGCTTATGAACTTGCTTTCCCTGTCAACAGCTTTCATTAAATTATTAGCCCAGTCCACTGTGACTCTCCTTGTTTTCTTCTGGGAACAATTTAAACATTTCCATAGAAAAGGTTTTTCAGAAATAAATAACTGGTTTCTCATTGGTAAGAATGCAGAATATAGCTTCCGCAGCTGTTTTTGCCTTCTTCTAACAAAATGATGGACAAAACTCAAAAGCTGAGACTTAAACATTTTTCGAGCAGGTCCACTTATTTCGAAATGTTGCATTTAGCATCATGCTTCCATGAAATTTTTGAATCTCTAATTTTGGCTGTTTTAAAACCAAATTATTTTTAGAGATTTCTGTCAGAACCTGTCTTTAAAAATAAAGAACCATATTTTTAGTTCATATCCTACTAATTTCAACCTACAGAACAGTATTAACGTTGCTCAGTACGGCTGATTTTGAGCCCACCAAGAAAAAAAAATACATCATATGCAGAACAGAATTAGCAGATGTAAGAATATCTGACCCTGCAGAATGTTAATGTGTGCTTAATTTCATAATAAAGTGTACTGTAACGGTGATCCAGAGAGAGTAATTCGTTTATTTCCTTTGGACTCTGTAGCAGTTCTCTTGGCCGTTAGTCCCACCTGCATTGTGCAGTCAGAGTTACTCTAGAGCCATGGCAGGAGGGGCTGCAGGGCTGTGCTGGGCACCCCAGGGCTCTGCTGGCTCAGCAGGTGGACACAAGCCCAGTTGTGTGTAGGTCCAGGTTAGCAAGCAGGGCTAAGGCAAGGGACAGGAATGTTTTCCTTGAGATTCTGAGCCATTCCAGCCTGGCTGCGTGTCCTGTGCCTCAGAGCCAGCCTGGGTCTGACCTGAATTGAGAGCATCTTGGATTTGTTGTCTCTCATGTCTATTACCAGAGGCTAACAATGGATGTTTGCAATGACAGGCTTGGGCTTGTTTCCAAGCCCGGGCAATCTGGATACCTCACCGTCCTAGATGCTTGTTTAGAAGTCCCAGGGAGCAAAGAGCTTTTGCTTTTCCAGTGTCTTCAGCTAAGTAATTTGGATGTAACATAGGAACAGAGCAGAGAGTGTTCTCTTCTGTACAGACAGGGGCTGGTTTAAGATATTGTTCTTTGTTGCCTCCTAGCTGAGATGTAAGTCTAATTGTATCTTAATTTAGACATCTTTAGGTATAATTTCAGTCCAAATGTGCAACGTGAGTATTTTCAGTATTTGTATTCACAGCTGTTGTATGAAGTAAGATGCTGTGTAACTGAGTGCTGGGTGTTCCAGATGGGGATGGCTGTTTGTTTCAGTCCATGGGTACACCTTGCCTGGGAGGCAAGCACCGTGGAAGGACAATTTTCTAATTGATCTTATTTACCAGGGCTGGAGTTATAATGTCCTGGAAGCTTGCAAAGAGGCCCAAGGGTATGCCAAATTCTGTTCAAAACAGTAGACTTTAAAACCAAACCCAGTCCTGGCATGAGGCCAGAACTGTAAAGATTTCAGTGTCTTTCCATGGCACTGCTATCTTCCTTTGTATTAAAGATGAGGACAGCTGCAGTCACTATTATTTAACTCAGCATGCTGTGTTTTAACGAGCAACATATTCCAGTACCATAATAAAAGAAGGCAATTAACAAGTGAAGGGTGTAATAGGGTGCAAGTAGAAAATCACTAGTAATTGTGAATAATACTAGTGAATAATTGTGAATAATAGTAGCCACAGAAAATTGTTCTCATTGATAAGCACTGGAGTATTTAAAATGTTCTGTTCTGTGATGACTCAAATTTAGTAAAAAACATGTTGTGGGCCTACTCATTGTATATTCCTGGCTTTCATGAAGTACCTGAAGTGTGTATGAGGGAGGGAAAAAAGCTAGGTTTTTTTCTTTGTCATGTCTGTCTGGAGGCTTGCAAATTTAGTTCTTGTCAAAGCCTAATTTAGGGTCTTGTTTTCCTCATTCACTGTTTCAAATATTGAAGATTCTAGAAGAAAATTACATCCTCAGTGATAAGTATCTTAACTCAAAAATTAGTTTCTGGTTTTAAGTGAGAATGCAACTGTACTAACTCTAAATGAAATGAGTTCTCATGTTTCTTAATAGTTAAGCATTTTTTAAAATGTTTTTGCTGCAGGTTTCTGTACAGTTAGTAGTAGGTCAGATCATCTGCTATGGAGTCATTAAGACATGAAATGAAAAGGAAACCAAATGTGGATTCCCTTGAGAAAATGCTTTTCATTAATACGAGAGTTTTTTGTCATATATAGTCTTCTCCATCTAGCTAGATGGAAACAAGCCATGCAGGGGAAGACGTGAACAAAAAAGCTGAGAGGAAAAAAAGGTTAAACCACCTGTTACGTACAGAGTAAACTAGTTCCTGTCCCAGTGAAGTCCATGGTGTTCTGTTAACTTTGCTGGGCAAAGGCCTGGTTCAGTGAGAGTGGTTCTGGCTCTATAACCATGCCAGTTCTTTAAAGCTGGTAAAACCAGTCAGTGAAGCAGGAAGATTTTTTGGTTTAGGAGTATTTAAAACTAGGCCTCCTTGTAAAGACTGGAGTGTAGAGAAGGATTCACCATCAAGAAGATGGATTTGGAGAGCAAGAAAGGAGCTATGATATCAAAGAGAAAGGGGGGAAAAAAAAGAACATTTTGTTTTACTGTGTGTTCCAGGTGTTATTCCAGGTGAGATGCTGTGACAGGAGTTTGTTGCCCTGTAGAGTAACAAACAGAGAGATAAAGGAGGAGTGGATAGTTGGATAAGACAGGGAGACAGATGCAAGAGGCTTGTGTGGACCAGGGAAGTGAGAAGACTGCTTCTGTGATTGAAGAAACAAGGTAGGGTCAGCAGACAGATAAATCACGTGGCAGAACTGCAGTGAGCAAGCTAGCAAATTGGCAAGTGAATCAGGCAGCAGTTTCTGCAGGACACAAGCTGTCAGGCAAAACTAAAGTGGCAGCAGAACACTGGCACGAATTTCGAGGAAGCGATTAGAGGCTATGAAGGTGCCCTGCAGGACAACTTCAGTTTTAAGAGAAAGAATTTCTATGTAGCCATTTCTGTCAGAAAAAATTTAGTTTATTGAAGATTTCTTCATACAAAAACTATTCCATATCATTGATCAGTCCCTCCATTTGAATTTTTTTCCCCTAATCCTAATAGTTTCGTTTCCTTTTTAAATAAAGCTTGAACTGTACACAGTATACACAGTACTGAAGATTAATGTGCTGGGTATTTGTAAAAGACAATGATTTTTCATTTTTAATTTTTACTCCTTGTTAATTTCCTTTTAATTCCTAGCATTGTGCTTGGGGAGACCTGGCAGTATTTTATTGAGCCCTAGGATATTTTCATAATTGCCCTAGTTTTTGGAAGTAACTCGCAGATCTTTCTTAACTGGCAGCGGTTTCTGCTGGTGTTGTGTTCAGATTATGTAGATTTTCTCTGTTTGGTTTCTCTGCAAGTTTTCACAAGGTAATGTTTGCAGTAAGAGGACTAAAATGTGCTAACAAAGAAACCAGTAAGGGAAAAATTTAGCTTTATGAAACTGAAGGCCTGTGGGGTTTTTTAACATAGTTTCTAAATAAATTGTAGTACTCTTTTTTTTCTTACCTCATTGACCATTGAAACTGTATTTTGAAAGAATTTTCAGATTGTGAGTAGCAATTCTAAAAACTGTGCCCCCTAAACCCAGAAAAAATCTGAAGAGTAGCTCGTATTTTCACTGGGTGTGTATGCAAACTTCTTTAAGGCAGGATGTATCTTCTCCCAGATGTGGAGAGTTTAACAGACTGTGTGTTGTAGAGCACCATTGAAAAAGACTGTTTCAAAATTCTGTTTCATTCCTTAAGTTGACTTGTTTGTGTGATACCATGAGGGACATTTGTATTTCAGTGCAAGGTGGCCTGTAACCACCAAGGAGCAGTAAAATGACCTGGTAAGGTCCTTTCTGTAGCAGCCTATTGAGATTCTGCTCTGGCTTACAAAACTTCATATTCAGGGGATAAACTTTGCACATCTCAGCTGGTGCACCAAGTTAATCCATAAAGAGAATATTTTTTGCCTTCCTTCTCATGCCTGTGCATCATCATATACAATATTTCAGCTTTCCCTGTTCAGAGAGGCTGTGGCATCTCCATCCTTGGAGGTTTAATAAATTCAGCTTTTCAGCCAAGGCTGCCATGGTCTAGTGCTGGTCTAGATAGGAAGATTCTATTAGATGACCTCCAGCAGTCCTTTTGGCATGTTTTCTTGTGATTTGTTTTAGTGTGGCTTTAAAGGAGGGCTGGGGAGCATGGGAAAGCTAACATAGTTGAGATTGGTTCAAAAAAAATAGAAATCAGTGCTAAGTTTTAAGGGTTTAAGGTAATATCTTCTACTCTATTGATAACACCACAGATCTGTTTCAAGGCACCTTGAAACAAATTATGAACTGTCAGAGATGCAGACCTGACAAAGTGTGGGGTCTGAAATAAGAAATGAAAATCTGTCTTGGTGAAGCATAACAGGTTCTGCATATTAGCCCACAGAATATTTCCATACTGACTTCAGAGAACTTGCTTGTAGCTTATGTGATCTTTTGGGTCATTTGGGTATTTTTCTTCATTTGCCCTCTCTTTTTGGGTCTTAGAAGCTGATAACTTCCTAAATTTGTAAACTATTATAATTCGTGTGTGGGTTTTTTATTATCCAGTGGACATTGAAATCTGCTGCAGTGAAAAACACGGTCTAATATTAAGATACCTAAACTGATCAGTGTTTAATTATATTCTGTTAGATGAGTGTGTGCTTTTCATGTGCTAATTTTTGTTGAATTGAATTATTTTTAACAACAATTTTTTCCTGTACTAGAGAACTTGAAAGAGAGAGACATCTTTCAAGTTCTCTAGTACAGTGTTTATTTAGGGCTTGGTCCTTTGTAATGCTCTCCTAGTGTTGTATTTGGTGTGTACAGGTTTGTCCTTTGATGACCAGAAATGTTCATCTGCACAATGTCCCATTTTAAGCACTGTCTTGCTTTGTTCATGGTATTTTTTCTTTAGTTACGCTTTTTTCAATCAGTACCTAACACCTCTTTATATAACATTAATAAATAATCTGTTTTCACACAAGGCAGATTTGAGTCAAGTCTGGGAAAGCAGTGATTTTTAGATTTTCTGTTTCCATGTGAAAGTGCTCTACTTTAGGTTCTAGTTGGGCATTTCTTGTGTTTTCAGGAGGAGCTCGGAACACAATGCCAACTTTTGTGATCACAATATACAGGACCAGGGAACTGCTGGACTTTAAGGCCTAATTTTGTTCTAAGCTCTGTTCACTCAATTTTCCGTGCTTTAATGTTAACAACAGTGATACTTGGGTACTCTTAGTGAAAGAATCTGGTTTGTTCAGAAGAGGTTTGGTTAGAGCCTGCTGACCTATGCAATGGATTTACCCCCATAGTTTTTACCTCCTGTTTAGTTCTTGTAAAACTGAAAAAAGATGCTAATATTCTCCTTGTGTGGTCATTAGAGGAGACCAGTATTTATTTCAGAGCAGTTGATCTGAAGAAAAAATGCTTTAAAAATATTCAAGTGCTTGCTGTGAAAGTTTGTGCTCTGCCAGTGACATCAAAGGCAGGATAAAGCCTTCACAAGCAGCTACAAATCTGTTTAATCTTATTAGATGTTCTCCATCAGCTAACATGCACAGAAGCCTGAATTTTGCTACAGATATGTTGTTACTGGTCTTATTGCATCAGCTGGTTACCTAAGGAACGGAGCCCCTTTACAGTAAATATTAATCCTTTTGGGGCATGCAAGTCATAAATTTACCAGAAACCCTTATCTGCTGCTGGTATTGCTGACAAAGTAGTCACAGTCCTTGTAGGCCTGTTCATGGATACCTGGGTGGGGATTGGAAAACTGTAAACAGTTCCAAAAAGGGGTTGGTAAATATTTTAAATCTCTCTGGTGATGAAAAAAAGTGTTGAAGAGGCTATTAAACTCTTAAGCTGTGTTTGCATTACTCTTGCAAATAGATGATGTTTGTTCAAAGTGACTTTTTGCAGTAAGTATTGAGTTCTAAACTTAGGAAAACAACAAGGTAAATGGAGGGAAAGAATCTGATTGTTTAATAATAATAAGGAATGGAAATGTTATTTAATCACTGTGTTTTTATTAACACAGCTGGTAAGTATTTGTCAAAAGATGCCGTATCACAACTGTTTGTTTTATAGATATTTTTTCTAATCTGAAGAATTTTAATTAAGAAATACAGTTCAATTTTGCTCTTTTATTCTTGTTGCAGTTCAGAGGCTCCATATTGAGCTCTGTCATTCTTTTGGGTAAGATTGGATTGACCTGGCTTTTCCTGCAATTAGTTGGTATTTTCTGGTATTGTTTCCGGATCTTCTGGATTCAAGTTTACAAATCTTGGACGTAGCTGAATGATCAGTCACACTGAATGCTGAAAATGGCCATTTTTGTTAAGTGTTGTGAGGAATGAACTCTAAACAATCCCTGTTTTCTCATTGCAGGATGTGCAGAGTGTGTTTGTGTACACAGGAAGGAATCAAGTTAGATGGCAGATTTTTATCACAGAAAAATTCTGGGTTTGCCTGTGTTCTTATGTGAGCTACACGTAGAGACAAGTGATAGGAGAGTGAATTTGGGTTTTTTCAGTCAACCAATAGTCATGCATCAGTCTAAATAAAGTCAAGTGCGTGCATAGTTATGACGGATTGATTGTGTGATAGATGAGGGATACTGTTGCTCTCCCATCTTGCAGCTACTGTTTCAGGTCTGAACACATTTGTTTTATTCTCTGTATTTGATTTCAGAAGAAATAATGCAGGTGACAGAGAGAAGGCACTACAAGTTATGCTTCAAGTCCTGCAGACATGTGATCACCCTGCTCCAGACATGTTTTGCTTATGTGGGAGGATCTACAAGGATATGTTTCTTGATTCTGACTGCAAAGATACCAATAGTCGAGATCATTCCATTGAATGGTAACAGGAAAAGAAAAAAAAAAAAAAAAAAAAAGAAAAAATAAAAAAAAAATCTGTTCAAAAAATATTTTCAGACTTTTTACTTCTGGATATGAAAAGCAGGGCTGTAATAATTAGAAGATCGGTGGTTCTATGTATCTCTGTTTCTCAGAGTCCTGTTTGAATAAGTGGTTTACTGAGCATCAGATCTTTTTATATGTATTTCCTTGCTTCTCTTTATAAACTCTCCTGGAAATTGAATGATCCACGTTATTGGGAGGGATGCTGATTAACCTGTGTCTTTGTTGAGGAAATATATGATTAATGTGTCTCAAGGCCAAAATGAAATACTAGTGAGATTGTGGAGTTATGTTTGTTCTCTGTGCAATGATGGTTTCCATGCTGGATCCTCAAGAAATGCAATGATCTACTGATTAAATATAAGGAAAATCTGTATTTTCCTTATATATAAGGAAAAATAGTGATAAACTGTGTTACAACTTTGCTTAAGACATTAAGGCATGCATATGCCTGCATTCTGTCTCTCACTGACGTACAGTTCATATAGGTATGTTTGTATAATCATACTTCCGAATACAATGATTATAGCAATGTGGGTTTGAACTGTAATTGTGAGACATTCTCCCCCACCACCTCTCTTTCCCACCCCCATGCAACATGGGTGGATAGCAGTGAACTTGAAATCTTCAGGTGGATCTCTTGATCCTCTACCAGCTAGTGACAGGCATTCAGCCTGTGTCAGCTGTGTCTCAGTTACCTTTAATGAATAAGAAGCTTTAAAACAAAGGGTTTGGGGCCATTGGTGCCAACTAGCCATAGAATCCTTACAGTAAGCCAATAGCTTGAAGTACCTACCAAAATTTTGCAATATTTTCGTTCTCCTAAACAATGAGATGTGAGTTCTTGACTCTTCTCTGCAGGTACCGCAAAGGATTTGAACTCCAGCCAACTCTGTATTCTGGAATTAACCTTGCAGTTTTGCTGCTCGTTGCAGGACAACAGTTTGAAAGCTCAATGGAACTGAGAAAAATCGGTAAATACCACACACAGTGCCACAGACAAGTTTGCTGCCTCTCTCCCTATGAAGAAAATAAAGTACTTACAGTGATGGGTTGCATAGACAGAAAGGTGGTTCAGGTTTTTTCGTGGTGGGTCCTGGATGGCAGTCTAAAGCACAGGGATCTCAAAGGCACGTTTTCCTTCTGGCTGCCTTGGAGCAGCTTTCTGGTAACATTGCCCATCTAAAGGGCCCCAGGGAAGGGAGAACAACAAAGGACCGCCTTCAGCACCATCTGTAAAGTGCCTTTACTGCACCACAGAGATTATCCCATTGCAGAGCCAACAGGGCACAGAGACAGGAAGAGACTGTGTGGCCCAGTTCTCCTCAGGAATTCCAGGAAAGGATCCAAAGGGTTTCTGTTGTCACTGAGTTAAGAGATCCACAAGAAGTATTGCCTGGAAGGATCTACTGAAAGGACAGTTACTTACTGTCTGTCTAGAGTCAGTCACATCTTCCATGTATATGCTCACTAAAACACATAACTTTACATTTACAAAGAAATCCCAGAATAGAAACAGGTATGCAGGTCTTCCCAGGGAGATGATGGTTGAACATTTTATTTGGAATCTAGTCTTATCTGAAATGCACATTAAAATGTTAAGAATGCAAAGGTAGCTTTAAATCATTCCTCTGACCCTGCTCTGGGGTGGGCTCATGTGGACCTCTAGCCATGGATCTCTTGCAGTAAATGCAGATGAGAACACAGATTTGAGCATCTTACACTGAGAATCAGTGTAGAAGATAGCCCAGACAGGAAGCAAAAGAGGTTTTTCAGCACTGTGTAGTAGGAGTTGTGCTTTTCTGAACTGTACTGGGTGTGTGATTTGCAGATCCCGCCTCGCTATTGTGCAAGGTTGTTTTCTGGGGAAAGCTTACTCCTCTTTATTTTCACCAGGAATGCTTAATCAAGTCTTAAGTTAGTCTTTTACTGATCAACTTACCAGTAAAAAACACAAAAGAGTGTTTTACTGATAGAAAATTGTGGTTTCTGATTGAAATATTTCAGGTGTACGGTTAAACAGTTTATTGGGAAGAAAAGGAAGCCTAGAAAAAATGAACAATTACTGGGATGTGGGACAGTTCTTCAGTGTGAGCATGCTGGCAAGTGATGTTGGTAAAGCAGTACAAGCAGCAGAGAAGCTTTTTAAGCTGAAGCCTCCAGTGTGGTATGTGGTAGAAGGCTGTTGCTCAAGCACTAAACTATGGGGAAACACACTAATTTAAAAAATCTTGCAGTCACATGGATAACTTAACTGGGTTTCTCCTTCTTAGATTGTTTGCAACACTGACTTTATGCTCTGTTCTTTTATTATGAGAAGGAAGGGGGAAGGTATGAAATTAAGTTATCCAACATTGTCAGGTTATATCCCACTGAAGCACGTATTTTATAAGAAAGAATTTGGATATTAGTAATGATTCCTTATGAAGCAATTGTGAAAAGATTGTGAAACCATTGTTTTCAGAGTTTAGCTAGCTGCTGCTTCCCTCCCCCACCATCTTCTAGCTCATCATATCCTGTCTAATCCCCATGTAACTACTTGTGTAACTGCACCCATTTGCAAACAGCCATTGTTCATGAACATCCATGTGAGCTTTATGGCTTAAGGCTTTGTCTAAACTTGCTATTCTTTCCAGAAATCTGTAAAAATCAACACTACCATTTCCATTGTGGTAGCTTCTAAAGCACATTTTATTTGGGATGTCTAAGTCAGTTAAGTGGTTTTAGAATCTGGTGAAATTTTGTCTTCTCTCTGTTTACTCACTAATTCAATACATTCTAGGTACTTGAAATCATTAGTTCAGAATCTGATGTTAATTCAGCGTTTCAAGAAACTCACCATAGAACATTCTCCTAAACAAGAAAGATTGACTTTCTGGCTAGATATAATTTTTGAGGCAACGAAAGAAACAACTAATGGACTGAGATTTCCAGTAAGATGTTATGTCCAAACAAGTTTTGTATGTTTTATGTTTCTGGATAGGATATTACAAGAATTGGAAGACTCTAAACATAATACTTAGAAACTTAACTGCCTGATATTTCACTGCATGAACCAAACCCCTGTACTCTCTTAATCTTTATGCTATAAAGAAAATTAACCCACCACCCTAAAAACATTTTAAGAAATACTTGTACTTCTCCTATAACAAATTGTGATAATGCTGTTCTGTTGTTCATAAGAACACAGACTTTTCCTACCTTGTCTTGCCCTCCTGTCTCCCTTGAAAAATTTTTAGCCTTACTTCAAAATTACCTTTTGTCTATATCTGAGCATCTGAAGATACTGTAATGGTTTATTAAGGAAAAATGCTCTGTCTTCAGGTATTGGTGATAGAACCAACTAAAGTCTACCAGCCTGCCTATGTTTCAATCAACAGTGAAGCAGATGAGAGCTCTCTGTCTTTGTGGCATGTCTCTCCCCCTGAAATGGTAAAACTGTCAGCAAGTCTGTTAAATGTACTGATTCATTGTACATGAAGTAATTTTTTATGTGCAGATCTTGGAGCACTTTACAGTATTTTAAATTTTGCTACATTTCTGTGAAGCCTAAGCCTCAGTATCTCTTTCTGTGCAGATACAAAAGCTGATTTTACAGAGAAAGTAAAAGCAGTGACTATGATTAAAAATCAAGTGGGTTTGATGTCATTCAGATTTAACTTATCTTGACTATGCCTCTTAGAAGTGCATGGGTTATTTTGTCAGCTCATAATATTTCTCATTAGAATTCTGTGATTTTAGTCAAGATGCAGGTCAAAGATTAAAAGTAAAGATACAGCCCATTATTGTGTTCAATGTTTTAGGCAGTTTAAACTTTTACTGTTGTAATATTAGAAACTAGAAAAAATGGCAGCCTGTGGCAAGTAAGTGTCAAGAAATAAGATATTTGGTGTCTTGGATTATTGGATAAAGCACAGGAGATTAAGAAAAGGAGTAGGCACAGTTACGGACAGTGTCAGCTCTTAAAAATGAGAAATAATTTCAGTTTCACAATGAAAGACTTGAAATGTGCAATGTATTTTGCCACACTTTCTTAGTATTAGAACAACACAGATGGAGAATAGACTAAAACTGTAGAGAGACAAAGTGTGGAAAAGAAGCATGTTGGAGCAGGACAGGACCTTATAATTACCTGGATCTGTGAACAATTTTTGCAGTACATTGTTCTACTTCACTCTTTCAGGTGAATGTGTCTGACACAACTTTGCTTTATGGAACACATTTTGGGTGCATATCTGACGTTGCTAAGTAAGATCCAGCTATTAGCTATAATTAGATTTATGGAGGGCTGCAGTCCTGGGCACAGGCTGCCTTTCCTCTGTTTTGCCTCCAGTGTGTTCCCTGGGCCAGAGCTGTTGGCTCAAAACCTCTTGGGGGGATGGGTGAATTTGCCCTTCCCTTTGGGCCTAGATAAGAGGAGGGCATAGTCTGCTCCATGTTTAATGTGAAATATAGATGTGTTGCATCAAAAGATGATGTTTGGTAAATCGTGCTGCATAATTTATTCTTCAAGTTGAATTTACACGAGCAAATGTGACCTTTGCTTCCACCCTGTGCCATTTATATTAATTTTTTCTCAAGTGAGTAAAATAGCAATGTATGTAAAAGTTCTTTACCCATGTATTAATCTTATTTCAAAATACGAGGGGGAAGAAAAAAGAGAAGGATGTTGGAAAAGTTTTCTTTTGCTTACCATGCTGTGACTTCATTTTAAATATTAAGTCAAGGTTAAGCTGTGGTTGATTTTATCCCTTTGTTCTTTACAGAAACAGATTCATGAATGGAATTTTACAGCTTCTTCCATCAGGGGAATAAGGTTGGTATGTCAGTGAACAGTTCAGTGTCTTTTTGTGTATCTGTTATATTTCCCTTAAGTGGGAAACCTGGATTCTACCTTACATGTCTCTCTCTCAGTGGCCTGTTATAAAAGCTTGTTCTGTCCAACCTGCCTTGCAATGTCACAGAAGAGTTTGCCTTGCCATGCATGGGCAGAGCTGTACGTTTCTCACAGGAACACTTAGATCTGAGAGGGGTATTGGGTGTCGGTATTCTCTGGTAGACTTCTTGGTTTTCCATTATGTAACTGATTTTTGTAGATTTTTCTAAAAGTTTCCCTGAAGTTATTGCCATCTCTGCATTTAAAAACATGTAGGGCAGAAGGAAAGAACAGCCCTTAGCGCTTCTTGCTTCCTTCCATAAGCGAAAGAAGACTTTGTTTTCCTTAAAGTAGAAACCATGGTATCTGTTTTTTGTTTGGAATTCAGAAATGCTTCTGATATGGCTTTATTTAAATACCTGCTAGCTAAAACTTGAATTTTTAGGGAACTAATGAATGAGGCATAAATGTAGGTTTTGCTATGGACAGAAAAGAATTCTTAAGCTGGAAGCTAGTGGAGTTTCTCAAGGACTAACTTTCAAATAGTTAAGAGTTTCATTTTGTGATGATTAGATGAAAACACTAGTCAGAAGTAAATGGGTCAAAATATTAGTATCAAGAAAGATAAGAATATTATACAGAGAGAACAGAATTGTTCTGAGAACTGAAAGGATAGAAAATATTCACATTTGGTGTTAATAATTCCAAAAGGCTTGACTACATTTAGAAGGTAGATTATGTATATTAACTTGGGCTGCTTTGCTGCCAGAAGGGTGAGAGACAGAACATCAGGTAAGGAAAAAAAAATTAAACCTATCTCCTCTCTGAAATATGCAGGCTGCAGCTAAAAACCAAACTGTAAGTACAGGGAACACCAGGTGGGCTTTTGCCTTCTCTCTGAGCTCCTGAGTCTCTACACTGGTGGATGTGGCCTTTCTAGGGACATAAATGGCTCTTGTCTGGGGCCACTGGTGTAACTCATAGGCGTAAGTGCTTGACAAACCTTCTGATTCAAGTACAAGATGAAATTCAGATACCTAATGAGTTCTGTAGTTCTGAAAGGAGAGGGGTTCTAGGCTTTGATCTTCACTCAGGGTGCCTGAAGTTTAAGGTCCCAGGTTTGCCTTCCCTGAACTTGTATAATTTGCCTAAGCAAGTAAGCTCAGCAAAGAAGTATTTCTCTGACTAAAGTGAGTGGTGGTCTTAAAAATGTGGATTCGGACATAGATTCTGTCATAACGTCAGTCTTTTTTTTTAAAAAAAAAAGCAGGCTTTGGTTTAAATGAATTTTATATGGTATTTTATTCTATTACTCCAATGCAATGTGAATTACTGAAGTCTGTGGAACTGATTGAGAATAATTCAGCATAAAGTTTCTGTACCACATTAATTACCTTCAGTCAACACAATGCACAGAAATTAATCTTTGAGAAAGATAACTTTAATCAAAAGAAAGCAAGCAATTAATTTCATTTGCTTTGATTTTTAATCACTGCTGAGTGATTAAAAAATCACTGCATTACAAAGCTCAGAGGCAATCTTTTTTTAAATTTAGTGGAGTTAAATGCTTGCTTAGTATGTGACAACTTTAAATTACTATACTTTTGAAATTGCATTAGTTTAAAAAATTATGGTCTCAGTTAAAATACACTCTATCAAAACTCTTAAACTGTATTTAAACCAGCTCATCTTATACATGACAACGTTTATAATGCAGTATTGTTACTTAGATACTGTCTTCTCTGTCCTATAGTTGCCTCTGGAAGAATCATCTTGCTTTGTCTCTTAGTTCTCAAGTCAGATACGTGCTTGTTTGACTTGTTAGAGTGGAAATTGCTATACTAAACTAAAGAATGGCGTAGTGTCATTTTCATATATTTCTAGAAAAGTCTTCAGGCAAAATTTGGATTTTTTTGAACATGTTCCATGTAGCCCTTAATGCTTCAACAGGCAACATCAATGGGTGATGTAACATGGCAACTTCACTATGGTGTGGTGTGTTGTAGTGTGTACGGTGTTTTAAGTAATTAGCTCAGCAGCCGATAAGCAAAATAGAAGAGTTTGACTGAACAGGCATGAAGCTAAGAAATTTTATTAACTTAAGGCACAAAAATACCCTAAGAAGCATAACAACTTCGGATTTTGTAGCAAAATACCAAAGTGCATATGGCTGGGGTAAGTGGTTAATTCTCAGATTTATTTACACATACTGACACTGTGTTTTATGGCATTTCACTTTTTGCTTCAGTGCATTTAGATGGCATGTAGATGACACTGGCGAGATATGATAAGCAATAAATAATCCCTTTTTCAGAATCATTGCTGCAATTTGGAGTAAATATTGGTCATCCCAAAACTTATTTAACAGTTTTAAGACCATAAAAAATATAGACTGAGAAGGTTACACCAGTGTTACACACTGGTATTTTCCAGTTCAGTTTTATTGTAGGAGCAGTGGAATTATAAAAACCTGAAGTACTTTTCAATTTGTAAGGAAAGATTTTCTGGTTAGCTAAATTAGTGTCAGAGCAATTAGCTTTCCATTGAGATGTCATCAATATCCAAAATAACATTTTCCTAATGTGAATTTTACAGCATTTCCAAGTTTGATGAACGATGTTGTTTTCTTTATGTCCATGATAACTATGACGACTTTCAAATCTACTTTTCTACAGAAAACCAGTGTAGTAGGTGAGTTCAGTTTGTGTGCGTGTTGCATGCCTCATCTATATCCTAAATAAAATAGATTTTGTAAAGATTGAAAAACAGTATTTTAGCTTGAGAAACAGATTATTTATTTCTTCATTTATTTTTTCTTGATGAAGAAGCAGTGTAAACTTGGTGATGCTTAAGGTGATTAGAGCAGCCATTTTACTTCCCGTGTGATTCTGATTAGTTTATCTACAAATCATTATGTCTGAAAAAGACTTAACCAGCTTAATCTAAATTACAGCTGTTATCTTTTCTTTATCTTGGTCATGCCATGTAAGGTGCTACATTGTTTCGGGTTTCCTTTTGTGTCTGTTCAGTGTGATTTAAATAATAGTATCTAAGTGTAACAAGAAATTCTAACTTGCATTGTGTCACAGGTCCATGTTACTGATTGTACCTGTAGTTAAATATTTTCTGATGATCTCTTGTCTCTACAAAGTAAGCAAGGCTAACTGAATTTAAGGCTTAAATTTTTACAGACCAAATTCTGCCTTGTGGCTGGTAGTTGCAAATACACCTTCTGAATGATGTAGGAGGGAGTTGTTAATACACTTGGGTTGTGGAGTGTAATGATAGATTCACTGTTTCTTGAAATAATTACTACTTATGTATTACATGGAATAAGCTCAAGTTAAAGAAAATTAATAGCTTTGCGGAGTGCATTATATAGAGGGTAGGAAATGCTAAAATTCATGTTTCTCCTCAGCCTTTATTTGGCAGTGCAATTTGTGTATCATGAAACATTTTCCACATTTTTCATGCTGTATTCAGTGTGCTACAAGAGTCAGTTCAAGAGTTGTGTCTCTGATTTAATGAAAGAATGAAGTTACGAATATTTTGTAATTTTTTAAAATAATTGTTAACCATTTCTTGTAGAATTTGGGGGAAAAAAAATGAGTGGCTCAGGCAGGGAACTAAGGAAAAATGTTCTTGTACTTGAGTATCTCCACCCAAGAGAACTAGAAATTAGTTAAATCCCTGTTCTTCTAGCCACATTACTACTTTTATACTTTTGGCCTTCTGAAGACCTGACAAAAAGCTACATCTGATTTTCTGAAATACTGAGTAATCAGACTTGCAGCCAAACATACTGAAAAAGTCTTTGAGTTGAATCTACCAAGATTTTACTATGCAATTGCAATAACAGATAACTATCAGGTTCCACTACAGCAAATAAAATAATTTTATAAATAATGAGGCTTTTCACTGTGTATTTGATGTTCTTCATCATTTAAAATGGGATAAATATGGACAAAGTCAGTAATGAAAGAAAGCTGTAAACATGCTAGTCCATTTATTAGCTTGAAAGCAATGCCCATCTTGCAATAATCTGTTTAGTCTGCTTCCAAAAGGATATTCTTCTTTGATGTTGTGCTATGTACTTCTTTTTTAGATTCTGTGGTTTGGTGAAAGAAATTTTGTCTGATGCAGTTGGCAGTACTTTGGAACTAGAAGGAGAAATAGATGGAGACACATTAGAGGTATGTCAAGGATAAAAGATCTAAGAACTCTGAAACTTGTTCTCAGTCTTCCCTGCACTTTCATATCAGTATAGTAGAAAGATAAATAGCATTTAGACTCCTTAATTGTATATGAAATTTAAATTATTTCAGAATTATTTGTACTTGAGATGTGCATTCATTTGAAGAAAACACACATTTTTTATGAACTGGGCCTGTTACTACTGTAAACTGTACAAATCCTTAATTAAATGTGTTACTGTGTTTTTATTCTCTTGCAAACAATATATAGATAAGAATCAACCATTATCAGCTGGCTCAAGTGAATAAAAAAGATAAAATATT
Source organism: Hirundo rustica (assembly GCF_015227805.2). Taxonomy (NCBI): domain Eukaryota; kingdom Metazoa; phylum Chordata; class Aves; order Passeriformes; family Hirundinidae; genus Hirundo; species Hirundo rustica. The sequence goes on along the minus strand of NC_053451.1, from coordinate 103,611,698 downwards.
AAATAAATGCTAAGAAAAAGGTAGTTTATTTTTTCTACCTGATACCATTACTACTCCAGGTAATTTCATGTGACAGGCTTCTGTACCAGAGACATTGTAAGTGTTTAGGATCAGGTTAATACATTGTGCTTTTTTCTTATCACCGTAACATCCATGTTAGGAATCCAGTAGCTGTAGACTTTCTTTATAAGTAGTACAGAGAGGAAAAAAGGAAAAAAAACCTACTTGGAAAGAGTTATTCACATTTCATGTGGCCTCAGGTTGGGATAGGTGAATCCATGTCTTCATAAGTGTCCCAGTTTGGAAAGACAGGTGTCTGCCAGGGGAAGCCAGAGCCTCCCTTGGAATGAAGAAAGTAGCCACCATAGAAGATGGGTTATAAGTTTTATTTGTGGTCAAGCAAATTTAATCAATCCGATTAATTAGCATGAAAACCCTCTTGTGGCTTGTTTGAGTTGGGCATCTTTCTGATTGTGTCTCATTGCAGCAATTCTCTTAGGCTGATGATTCAGCGCAGCTCTTCATGGTAGTGAGCTTTTGTAGGACTTGAGGCTTCATGGGAGGAAAAAGAAAATGTAGAACACTCTGCTGTACTGTTAAATGTAGTTGCACATGGTGGGAAAGATGAGTTTTTGCACTGGAGTTTGTTTGGCCACAGAATTCTTTCCCCAAGCGCAAAGGGCAAATCTGCACATCTGTTAAGCCCAGTTTAATACATCCAGCTGTGGCCTTGACACAGCTTCAGGGCTCTGCCTTGGTACAGACAGGGTGTTATCTATAGCTGCAGATCTTCATATGACATAATTATGTACTCAGCTAATAGCAGGATTCTCTCCACACAACACACTCTGTTCTGCTGTATAACAGCCTCTCAGAGGATGTGAGCTCATGGGGGCTTGAGCCTTTAAAAAACTAAACTGAAAAGATCACTTGACAGTGCATAGGAGGAAGCAATCCTGAATGAAGGAGTGACACATGGAGATGTTACTGCAGAAATTAATTTTAAATCTTTGAGCCGTATCTTGAAGTTTTCACAGTTGTCACCTTGTAGTTATTGTCTTAGGTTAGGACACTAAAACAGAAATCAGGATTTCTGAAGGGGAGAAATAATTAGTGTAGTGAATAAATGAAGAAAGACACATAATGCCTTCCTGCAGTTTGAGATCTTACATTTAAGAAATGACAGTGGGGAAAACGCAGCTTTATGGGTCTTGATGGGCACCACTAGTACAGAGAAAATAATATTTACTAAAGCAGCTTTTTTATATTTGGGGAAGGGGAAGAAATAATCTCCTGCGAAGTCTGGGGGAAGAAAATCTGATTGTGAGAATGTTGTCGCAAGGGGTTGTATATTTTATATATAAACTGCAGTCTAATTTTGAAGCTAACAGGTATTTTGAAGGAGTGTGAATGTTGCAGTTCCTTCAGGCTTGGGGTATTCACTTCTGTATATTGATAGGAAGAAGTTCCTATCACTTTAAGAGTACCTGCTGTACCCCAAATACCCTAGGATATCCTAGAGAACACTCTGCCCTACAGAAGGTCAGATATGAACACTAGTTTACTTGTACCTACTGGGTGGATTTCACAGCCAGTGGATTGCTTATTCAGATTTTTGGCAACCAGCAGGGGTTTATTCAATATTTGTAGCTGTTGGGACAAGAAGAGGCAAATATAAAGTGACATCAAGTATATGCAAGTCTATTAAGCTGTCCCCTAACTAGCACTGAACTCTAAATCCTGACGATTCTTGTGTATCATGGGACGCAGACTGGAGAACATAGATTTCTCCACGGTAATTAAAGGGTTGGCTTAGGACCAAATGTGTTGCAGATGGGGTTGCTGTCAATCCTAAATTCTGCAATGTGACTGCTGTCTTTTTTCTGCACAGTTTTATGTCATATGATAGCTGTGAAAGCTGGATATGCTCCTGCCAAAGAACCTGACAAGTTTTGCATATGGCGTTTTGGGTCAGCTATGCCTATCGTGTAACGAGATTATGTTGTGAGCTGTGAAGTGCTGAAATGTGGTAAATGGAGCTGTGCTAAAGCTGTGCTTGCTCCAGTGTAGTTCCACTGAGCAGAATATGCTGTTAGGATAAGCGACAGACGGGTTTCCTTTAGCACATTCCGTAGAGCAGCAGGAAACTTGCCGTCTTTGCCGAGGTGAAGGGGGAGTGTCAGTGACACACGGATGCTGCAGCAGCAGAGCTGCAGTGTGACCTGGGGAGGCACAGCAAAGAAATGCTCCAAGGCTGCATTCTGTGTCCGAGAGTCACGTTGGACTGAAGGCAGAAAAAGTGAGCATTGACAGAAAAGTCATGGTTGTGGCCATTGTAAAAGGTTTTGTTGTTAATTTTTTTAATAGGGAAATCACATGAGGCCACAGAGAATACCCTGCAGTTTTCCCATATGGGACATCTTTCCCATCCTCTTGGGTGTGGGAAGATAGTAGGGGAGATCTGTGTACTCCTGACAATATCTGAGACTGTGAAATTGTCCAGTTCCTTTCATTCTTTATAAATAACCTGATTTGAATCATGGGTGTGCTGTTCAATCCCCCAACTTCCATAAGAAATTTGATTTTATACAGTGTCTGGGGTTTCATGAAGCATCATTCACTCCTTTAGAGTAGGAGAGTTCTGTCACAAGGTCACTATATGAGGTGGTGTAAATTAGTGTAGTTTTACTGAAGTCAGTGAACCAGCATTGAGTTATTCAGCTGGAAATATGACCCAGCGTGTTTCAGCAGCAGTGGAAACCACCATTGTATTTAATAATTTTTTGAAAAGATGAACATTTTTTTCTGCCCTTTGGAAAAATCTCATAGTGAGAGGGGATGTCCTGGGGCCACTCTATGGTCTGGTTAGTTTTATCTATTCATTAAACCACTGGTTTCAAAATTTTAGGTTATGTTCCTTATATTTACGTGTTCTGAAGGTTCTGTCAGCAGTTCTTAGAGATGATGCATGAACCGGTTCTTTTGACAGCATTGTTTCATTGAATTTGGTTTATTGGTATGTTCCTTGTTTGGATGAATGCATCTTTCTCAAAGCTGGTTAAGGAGGATTGTATTATAAAGCAAGTAAGATGGAAATTTTACAAGTTGTGTAAAGCACCAGGTGGGTGGGTAACCTACAGCTGCACTGCAGCAGCCCCTCTGTGCTGGGCTAGGGGTTAAGGCTCTCTGTAATGTCAAATGTCAGTGATAACAATTTCTGAGCTGGTTTATTTATCTTTCCTGCTTGCAGTATGAATATGATTATGATGAAAATGGTGACAGGGTAGTTCTAGGAAAAGGTACTTATGGAATAGTTTATGCTGGAAGAGACCTTAGCAACCAGGTCCGAATAGCCATCAAAGAAATACCTGAGAGAGACAGCAGGTAAGACCTAGTTCATTGTTATATACACACTGTGAACAAAAATGTAGTTGTTTTTTGAAAACTTGACTCTTCTTCGTATGTGTTTCTGTGTGGTTTGTTTATAAAATCCCAAAACACTGAAATTCAATTACTATTTCCTCCTACTACCCAAAAGTACCTTTTTGAGAATAAAGACTTTGTATTTGGGGAGAAAATACATGTTATATATTATAAATATGACAGTTTAATAATCTGTATGTATATCTTACATTCTAGGAGACATATATTTGGGTTTGGGTTGCAGTTATATCTCATTTATATTCTTTTTGGGGAGGGTGGAAAGCATGAGAAGAGCTCTGGAGTCAAAGACAGTACTATGTATTGATACAGAAGACATACATATAAATTTTAGGAGAGCATGTTTCTCCACCAGGGTTCCTCTGAGATCTGTCTCTGTACTTTTTCTGAATAGGCAGTGAATCATGCTGCATTTTGAAGGTCATGGACAAGATGTTTGCTGAGAATTGGAGTAGTATCCCTAAAATCCATTCTGTTGTCAAACTAGCATTTAAGCATAGCCTAGAACCTTTTCCTGCATGATGAAATAGTCCTTGGTTCTCTTTTTCTTTTTAAATAGGTATTCCCAACCTCTTCATGAAGAGATAGCACTGCACAAATATTTAAAGCATCGGAACATTGTCCAGTATCTTGGATCTGTTTCAGAAAATGGATACATTAAGATTTTTATGGAGCAGGTGCCAGGAGGTTTGTATCATGCTGAGTTTGGTCTGCCAAAGGAAAAGCATTTGGGACTCCAAACTGGCTGAAAGTCAGTAGATAAGCGCTTAATGTGTTTGTGCACTCTGTATGGCTTTTCTGTTGGGACATTAACTGTAGAAGTCCTTTTTCTCATAGAAAGAGTATATTTGAAGAGTATTGGTCCCAGTACCCTCTCCCCTTTTTTTAATTCTAAACCTATAGAGAAGTCATTAAAAGTATTTGGTTTTAAATACTCATGTTATAAAATAGTGGAGTTAGAGCTGTATAGTCTATTGAGCTCAAGTGTCTGCATGATGACTGGAGCTTTCAGTATAAGTTTCTCTTTAGGCAGTAGCACTGATAAAAAAATTAAGTACTGGTTTTTAACTGCTATGTACAAAGGACTGCTATTCCCTAGGTAGATTAGAGATAAAAGTGAGATGTGTTCCTCGTTCATAATTTCCAGTTCCACTCCTCCAGCCTTCTCCACTGGAGGAAGAGGATCTCTTCCTAACCTTCGTAATCTCTTCGTAACCTCTCTACATTTTTTCCATCTCCATTTTGCTATTTACTCTTCAGTGTCATGGATGTGTCAGAATGAGTGTTAAATTTTGCATGAATTTAATTTGCAAAGTAAAAACAGAAATAAGAAAAACAGGGGGAAAGGTTCAGGTTTTCTAAGAAAGGTCCAGACAAACATTCAAAGTGTAATTACATACATCCAGGGCATTTAGGGATGTAGGGAAATTAGTTTTTGAATCCTTGTGATCTTCTCACCTGACAGCTGAGGCACTTTGACCTGCATGATGCATGCAGATGTGATGAAATTATACCAACATTTCCACTTGTTTTCCCACTCTTGTTAACAGTGTCAGCTGGTGGTGTTTCCTGTTCATATATGCACACTAAAGTGTGCTGTGTTTAGTTGCTAATGGCAAGATATTACTGAACTGATTTAGGTATTTTAAACTCCATAGCCAGTCTTTAAAAGGAACCAGGTCATCAGATTATGTGAGACTCTTTGAGGAAACTTTAGTTTAGAAAGCTGTTGATGTGGACTGAAACTTCCTTTAGCTGAATTTTTCTGGCCTTAAATAGACCTACTGTACTTAGTTTGTTTTATGCTGAATAAGCAAAACGGTTCTTTATTTTGCCTCATGATTTAAATATTTGTGTTTTTAAAGATTAGTGTTATTAGAACTGGGGATGTGTGGCTGGCCTATCTCCTACTTTGAGCATCCATTCAGGGGCTTTTTTTTTTTTTCCAGGAGCTTTCTTTCCTGTCTCAGAATCTTGCCAGAAGTTGACCCCTTATTTTTAAAGAGAAGGCTCTTTCTGTTTTGCATTCTACACTCCCTGCCTCAAGAGAATCAATTTATCTTTGCCCATCCCTGTGGTTCCTGAAGTACAATGTACAACATGGTACAGGGTTGCCTTTAGTCCTTGTTTCATTAAGGGCTACATGGGTGCTAGCTGTAGTGTCAGCAGTTAAATTGAAGTGAGGGGGATGGATCCAGCCCTGTCAGAACATTTATTCTTGTTGTGGGAGTAGAACCTGATCTGGCAAGTAAGAAATAACCAGTCCAGAGCTGCAGCAAATTATTTGCTTTAAGTGATCTACCAAGAATTTGGCTTAATAATAGGTACTGCTTTTCTTTTATATTAGGATGTTGAGCAAAGGCTTCATCCCGACTTACCTGTTTCATGTTAATTTGGGGATTTCACTATGTTGATACACTTTCTTCTAAAACTCCTGTAGGCAGCCTCTCAGCTCTCTTAAGATCTAAGTGGGGCCCAATGAAAGATCCTACAATTAAATTTTACACCAAGCAGATTCTGGAAGGCCTCAAGTATCTCCATGAGAACCAGATTGTACACAGAGATATAAAGGTAACTTTTCCTTTTGTGTGTCTTGTTTGATTTTCTTTTTATCTTATTTACTTCTGTTAGTTTTGCTCTAATCTGAAGTAGAATTTTTAACAGGATTTCATGGAAGCTGAAAATAAAAGGAATGCATAAACCAACTCTCCTGGTGCTCCTGCAATATTACTTTCTAAAAAGGTGTATTACAAAGATAAGTGCAAACTTGGAGGAGTATTGAGATTGAGAATCTGTATTTATCTGTCTCCCCTCCCTGTTCACGGCCTCCCTCCCTCCTTCCCTCTCTCCTCCCCTCCTTCCCTCTCCCACCCACACCGCAGGGGGACAATGTTCTGGTGAACACCTACAGTGGCGTGGTTAAGATATCAGATTTTGGTACTTCCAAAAGGCTGGCAGGAATCAATCCATGCACTGAAACATTTACAGGTAAGATTAATCTAGCAGAGTTCATAAGGGTTTTCATGACAGGTTTAGCATTTGAGCCGGAGGCTCTTTGGCTTAGTGATGAAAACTCTGTTTGGTCTCTGTTTTCAAGGGAGAGTAAATGGGAGTGTGATCATAATAAACATAGGCTTGATACCTTTCTTTTTTTTTTTTTTTTTTTATGTAACTCTCTTCCATTTTACTTTTTGGTGGTAAAAGTTTTTCTTCGAAGTGTTCATTAAGTAGCAATTGATTATTGCAATTACATCCGGAAACACTTGAATTTAGCAACTTTTTCATTTAACAGTCTTGTTATTAGTACACAAGCACACTTTCTAGATGTATTTTAATAGTGCAGAAAACCAAACTCAAACTTGTGAACAATTTCAGTTTTGAGGTATTAATTATAAAGCCCAACCAACTGGTTAACAACAGTAAAAAGAACAGTTTACTTGAAAATTTTAGGTTGAAGTGTTACAGAACAGCTTTCAATAGAACAAGGTTTTAAAGACTTGTAATATTCAGGGGAAACAAAAATTGCTGAGCAAAAGGGGAAACTCCGCATTAAAAAATGAATATGTGGTCACATTACATCCCTCCATTCAAGACACAAGCCTGAGGGTAAAGCTGTGGCTTGGACCTTCATTCTGCAGCAGTCACACTCAGTCAACATATGATACCCTTTTATCTTCACCATATGTCCATTACTTCATAGTTCACAGCTCTACCTCACTGTAGTTTTATTGCATTCCTAAGAAGAAAAATAATTTGATTTTAAAATGTCATAACAAAGCTGATAGAAATTCAGGTGGAGAAAAAACTGTGGTGTCCAAAACACTCTGAACATACAGAGGTTTCTGCTGGTGGTGGTGTGGGCTCTTCCTGTAAAGACCTCAATAGCTGTGTTAGTGAATGGTTCAGTAACAGTGGTACCAAATTGACCATCTTTTATTTAATTTTTACTGTACTGTTCTTTGTCACTATTATTACTAGTATTACACTCAGATTGTCTACAGGCAAGATCTTATTTTGTCAATATGTATAACTTCAGAAATTCTAACCGGTTGGTGGTTTGGTTGGGTTGTTTTGGTTTGGGTTTTTTTTTTGGTTGGTTGGTTGGGTTGGTTTGGTTTGGTTTGGGGTTTTTTGTTTGTGGGTTTTTTTGTTTGTTTTGGTTTTGTTTTTTGTTGGTTGGTTTTTCTCTTTTTTTTGGTTTTGTTTGTTTGGTTTGGTTGTTTGTTTCGGATTTGGGGTTGTTTGTTTTTTTTCATTTTTGGTTTGCTAACCTTGGATGTCAGAAATCTCAAGCACATCCAAGACATCCTGGAATTCAAGGGAAACTGTGATTGATTGCCTTATTTATTGCTCTATATTTGCAAAAACAGCTTTTTTTCAGATGAACTATTTGAAGTTCCGTCACTAATGTTCTCATTATTGGGGTAAAATATGAAAAATTCTCATGAATATTATCTGTCAATTATCAGATTTTGCCATCTCTCACATGCATAATCTCTAAAACTTGGTGTCTGCAAAAATGTGATAGAATTTTATTTTCTGGGGAAGCTATTGGATTATGTGAATAGACTTTCAGCGGTTTGCAACCTTGTGTTAGAAAGGAGGGGCAAAAAGATAGTTTATAAAAAAGGTGTTCTAACATAAGCTCTTGTCTAGTTCTCAGTGCTGGTATGTGAGACAAGGTATTTGGCTATACAGGTTGCATTTGACAAATTTTGGCTTGCTGAGTGTTGTGTTAATCCTCCTTAATAAGAATGAAGAATATACACTTGACTGCTGGTTTTGTTCTGACCAGGAACCTTGCAGTACATGGCTCCAGAAATCATCGATAAAGGACCACGAGGATATGGTGCTCCAGCTGACATCTGGTCCCTGGGCTGTACCATTATTGAGATGGCAACAGGCAAACCTCCATTTCATGAGCTAGGGGAGCCTCAAGCTGCAATGTTTAAAGTAAATTAAGCTTTTTTTGCTTTAGAGTTGATGCATTTTCAGATATAGCTTAATTTTGTAATATTAATTGGTAATGACATTTGCACAAAGCTGCAGTCTGACCTGTGTTTTTAATTCTTGCTGAAAGATCCCTCCCTTTTCTAAGCTGTATTGCTCTAGGGGGTGATCAGTTATTTTTGTGCTGGAAATAGGTCATGACTCAGAGCAGCAATCTAAAAAATGAGTGAAGACTTATGAAAACTAATATCCTCTGTGTTATTTTTTTCATCTCCTGCTCTTGGTGTATGATTTCCTTCGTGTAACCACTCTCCCCAGTAATGACGAACAAGTTATTTCTGCTCCTTAAAGTAATTTTTATAAGCTTCCTTCCCGAAGGAAAACCTCTTAAAGGCCCAGTCTCTGCGACTTAGATGCAGGAAGGTGTGGTGGAAAAGGGCAGGGGAATAGCTTTCCAGGATTTCCAGTATGTATTAAAGGAATAAAATACTCTGTGTTTTGCATTCCAAGTCCTTCAGGTCATAGCTACCTCCTCAGTATGCTGTTGTCTCTATTGCATTGTTTCTCTTATTGTATCTGTTTTCAAGTGCAAAAATTAACACTTGAGAATTCTTCAGATAGTAATAATAAGTGATTATAAAAGGTTTAAAAAAATTACTTGTTCTAGCTCTGTAACTAACAGGAGTGTAACAACTATTATGTGTCAAATAAGTAGACTGAAAATTTTTGGTTCTTTTCATCAGCTTGCAGTAGACTGTTAATAAAGCACCTAAGTTTTCAGTTATGCTTGAGAATTCTCATTCTTATAGTGGGGAAAATATCCCATTCATAACCCAGCAAACTGCTTTAAATTACCAGTGTTGTATTTTTTTCATGTATCTTGTTGAAATCCACTGTGTGAGCATTAGTATCATCATTAATACAACCATGGTGGCAAAATCAGATCTTTATCAATAGGTACAGAAATCTGGGCTGTAGTTCAGCATGGCATGTAATGCCACATGTCATACTGGGCCTGTGAGTTGTCCCATGCCCCACTGCTAAAAGGCAAAAAAAGGGATGATTCTGGGTTTTGATACAGTTATTTCAGTGGTATAATAGGTCCCTTTGGTGCTGTCAACTTGTGGAATACCTCAAAAGAAGCTGCCTGGGTGAACGTGGCTTGGCTCCCTAAAGCTTTCCTGAGGGAGCCACGGAAAAAGACTATTTTCCACATCACTGTAAATGTCAGATATAATTCTGCTGGCAGGTGCTTTTCATCTTATGTACCTGGCATGCAGTTGAACTGTTCAGTGAGTTACACATCTTACTTTTCAGCACAGTTTATTGAAAGTTTTTAGCATTCTTGTTGCAGACTGTGTTAATGTACTACAGGCAGGCATCTGGTTTAGTTTCCTCTTCCTTGGCTCTGCTGGGACCTGTTTGGAATTGTGTCTTGTTAGGCACCATAGGTTACAAACCGTGTTTTCTTTTTCTGTGTAATGAAAGTAAGCAAGCTGGAAGCTGGATTTGAAGCAGGCTGGCTGGGCAAGCACGTGAAAAGAAGTCTGGAAAACATGGAATATCGAACTTTTGAGGTCCCCACCTCCACACAGGAACGCTCTGTTGTGCATAGGGCAGGTGAGGAGAGGGAAGGTCTGAGTCTCCCTGTGCAGTCACTTTAGAAATTGCAAATGACCAAAGAGCTGGACCAAGTGGAGAAAAGGGGCTGTAGTAAACCAAGAACTGGATAGGTCCTGGCTGGGTGTGCATTGCGTGGCATTTATCCTGTGAGCACAGAACGTGTGCATCTGTGTCTCTGTGAAAAGAGCACAAACAAATGGCATTCAGTGGAGACAAAGTACACTCTTGTTGCCACAGAATTTGCAGGTGGTTGTGACAAAAACTTAATCCCCTTGAGCAACAGAGATAAGATCAGAGACAAGCTTTCAAACTTCCTGATCCTGATACGGGATTTTCCTAGATTTTTGCTTAGTGCATAAGAGTGAAACCTGGCACCAGAGTGTTGCCAGTTTGCAACACTGAGTCTTGAATGTGCTTAGGATCATGGTTTGGAAGGCCTTAAAAGCCCTATTAGCATTTTATTACTGCACTGTCATTCAAACAGAAGCAGGACTGCTCAGCAATTTCTGCTCCAGCTTGTGTTGAAGCTGAACCAGTATTATGAATGTGCCACAGTGTGTTAATGCAGCTCTGTAATGAGATTATTTGAAAGCAGATGGCACTTGTTCAACTGCTGGGCTACTGTCTCCCTTGTGGACACTATCTTTGTGCTTGTTCTCCAGGATGTGGTTTGTGTAAAGATGCTGAGACTACAAACCATAATCTCTCCAGGCATGTGCATACAGTACACACAGGTTATACAGCTCTGGCTTCTAAACAGTTCCACCAGATTGACATTAGAGATTAAGAAGGCAGTGAGGAGCTGGAAAAATCACTGGGGAGCAACCTGTAGAAGCACATTTTTTATTACTTAAAGACAGAGACTTAAAAGAGATTCTTTTAAGTAATGACTTAAAGTAAGAGACATTACTTAAAGAATGCTTTAACAAGGATCTTGTTAAACCTTTGGACATCATGTGATTTTCAATTAAACATCACTGAAAGACTGGAGAAGACATCTGGCCTGAGAGCGGGGGTGGTGACAAGGTCTGGCAAGGTCATTGTGCATGTTTGTGCAAGGAAATTTGGCAGTGGCAGGAGCAGAACAGGTGCAGCCCCAGGCTGTCGGTGCTAGGGGAGGAAATTATTGCTGTTCTTGGGCACAAACGTGCTGGAGGAATCAGCAACTGAGAGACACAGCTCTGAGCAGGGGTGATGGGAAGCCTGTGCAATAGCTGCAGGCGTTTGTGGCTGGTCAGAGGAGTATTTGAAACGCTTGGTGTCCAGAATGCCCAGATCCCAGGATTGCCTGAAAGCAGGTGATTGGATACATCCATACCTTGACCTTTGTGTAATATCACATGGATATTTACACCGTGTTTGCCATGAAATAAAACAGGATTTGTTGTCACTTCATTGCTTTATGTGGGTACCTGGATCACTCCCTTTCTACAAGAGTGAGGAGAAGTGTGAGCGAACGTATTATAAGAGCTTTGGTCTCCTTGAAGTTGTTTCATAAAAATAACTAGTATTTGTGTTTTACCTGCAGGTTGGGATGTTTAAGATTCATCCTGAAATTCCAGAATCAGTGTCTGCTGAAACAAAGGCCTTTATTTTGCTCTGTTTTGAACCTGATCCTAGTAAACGTGTTACAGCCTCTGATTTGCTGAGAGATTCTTTCCTGAAGCAAGTGAACAAGGGCAAGAAAAGCAAAATTGCATTCAAGCCTTCAGGTAAGGAATTATCAGCCAAATCCAAGTCAACATCATCATTAAGTGTTATATAATATAAAAGATTGGAATCATTAAGCACTTTCTTTTCTGAAAGACATTTTCTTATGCCAGGAAAACAGCAGGAACTCAGCTATTGAAAATGTCTGTGATTTGTGATTATACATATTTAAATTTAATAATTCCCAGAAAATAAAGTGCCTTGCTTATTTTGTGTTTTTCTTGCTTAAACCTCCCAAGGTAATTTTTCCTCTCCCCAGAAATAAATGCCTCATTTGTAGTAAATGCAAATTAGAAGAGTGACATTTGATGAAGACTTTTCGAAGCAGTTCTGCATTTAGAGTAGGTGTTTGACACCTGAAAATGTGGGTCTATTTGGTGTTTGGGTCAGCATTTTCAAACTTGATTTATAACACTGAAATTTGGCACAAAGATGCTGAAGTAGCTGTCTAGTGGGTTGTTTTATCTGCATAGCACGCTTCTTCTTCCCTCCCCTCCAAATACGTCAGACACTTTCTCAGTGCTAAGATAAGGAACCTTAATATAGACTTGCCAAATAAATCATTTTAAGGAACTGTCTGTTTCAAAACAGGGAAAGCCATTGGTCTTGCTGCTTCTTTTACCTGTCTGCACACACACACACTCCCAATGCAAATTGAAGTTCTTCCTATTTGAGCTTTTCCCCTCTCAACAAATAACTTTTGAAAGAATGGAATTCTGAAGGGAACAAGTAGCAAGGAATTTATACCATCCAGCTGAATCGGTTTCGTTAAGGAAATGGGCATCACCTGTTATCCTGGGGGGAGCTGAGAACAGAACTCCAGTCCCTGCAGTGACGCTGGGAAAACAGGAGAGCTCCTACTGCTCTGCAGGGCAGTGGCGTGCAGGAGCTGTTGGCATGCTGTAAGCTTTCTGTCCAGCACCAGCCATCTTCTCTTGTGGCCTTTCAGCTCTTTCTTGAGTATGTCTTCCTGAAAAATTTGCATGATGTTAGAAAGTGTGGAGCTTGCCTTGATAGCAGCTTCAGGAGCAACAGGCTCTTTGTCCAATATCAGGGGAGGTGCCCTCCCTCCTCCTGCCTTCCTCCTTTCTGCTCTTCTTCTACTCATTGCTGAGGTTATGGAGCTGGTACAGCGCAGTGCTGGCCATGGACACGAGCACAGTGGGCAAATGTTGTGAGGGCTGTGCAGTGGGTGAGGAGAGGGAGAGGCACCTGGCAGCAGCTGTGTGTGATTGATTCTCGGTGCCAGAGCTGGGCAGAGCTGTGCTGGCTGCTGCAGCCATCCCCAGGGGGAGTTTGGTGGCCCAAGGCTGGTCCTGGCCCAGCAGTTACCGCAGTCCCAGCTGCAGCAGTTCACCATCTTCTTCCTCTCTTGTTTCTCTCACCTCAGATTTCTTCAGTTTTGTCCCCATCTTTCCATCCCATCCCTATCTCTTTTTTCTTTCCAGTAATAAAGGCAGCCCAGAACAAATCTCAGCCCTTACTCTTGGGACAGAAGCTCTCAATTTTCTGTCCGGCTGAGATGCCTTGCACTAGGTTTCACGAGGTGACATATATTGTTTCATTTTTGTGACTTTAATCTCAGCCATTTGAACATCAGTCATGTACCATGGAGCATGTCAGAGCTTTCTGAACAACTTTCAACTCCTAGCTCTCTCCCTCCCTCCCTTCTGAGAATTTGTAGTGGCAAGCATCAAAAACCTTTGAACTTTTAAATGTGAATATGTTCACCTTGGGTTGAGAGAACTTCTTTGCCTTTCCTGCCACACAGCTGCAAACTGGCAGTCAGGATTACAGCAAGTTCTCAACATCTGGATTGGTTTGGTGTTTTGTTTTGCTTTGGTTTTTTAAAATTTTTTTTTCTTACTTTCAAGATGAATTGGAAAGGGACAGGAGATTTCCTTCAGGCCAGTGCTGAGAGGGAGAGTTCTTGCTAAGGGCAGGGGCACACGTGAGTGAGGCAGGTATCTCAGGTGTGGAGAGGACAGTTTGATGCCCATTAACACAGAGGTGAGGAGGACACGTAGTAGAGTGCTCTCTGCTTAGAGAGACGGCTGTGGGGGAGCAGCAGATGAACTTCTTGGTTCAGTTCAATTCTTTAAACTGCTCATGTGCATTTGAGCCACTTTGTGGGGCCATCACCAAGGGGGACTGTGTGTATGTGCGAGAGAGGGTAGCAAAGTGGCATTTCCTCTGAGTGTCTGTGCTGTCTTTGGGTTTAGCAGTTAACTTGTTAAAGCCTTTTATTGCTAATGCATGCAATGATTTTGAGTTGTGTTTCTGTGTTCCTGCTTTTTATCAACAAGGTTACTTCTCCCTCAGCCATTTTGCAAAATGAGTTCTTGCTATCAGTGAAGATGATGACATGTTTAAAGCACGTTGCCCTTTTTGGCCTGGTTCTGTCTCACATTTTACCACGTCTGTTCTAGATTATAATCGGAGCACATCCCTCCCACTGCCCGTCCATGGCGAGCAGGCTGGCAGTAGCAGCAGCGAGCACGGCTCTGTTTCACCAGACTCCGATATACAGCAGGATGTGTTTTTCGAAAGGCCAAAGAGATCCATTTCAGAGATTTCAGAGATTCAGACAAAGCATCCCATTTCTCATTTACTAAGGTAAAGTATTTGCTTCTCACTTGTCACCATTGAGGGAGTCTGTGGATTTAATTCACATTATATTATATCTGAGGGCAATTTTTCCACATAATGGTTAGGTAAGCACATGTGTTATTCAGCAAGTTGCATAGACAGATTACCAGCTAATGTAAACGTTGTCTATATTGAATAATGGGCAATCAATCTCCTTTAAGGTTTCCATGTACTTAAACACTTTCCTTTGTCCAGCAAGTATAAGTCAGTGGTCTTATTGACTGAGTGGGTATAGATTTCAGAGTTAAGTGAGGATTTGACCCTTCCACGTGCTCATGACAAAACGGGGAAAAGGAGACGCAGAAATACAGAAGTACAGACGCAGAAGTTCTGCTTCTCACAAAGTAGAAGGCAACACTTTCAAATGAGTATGTTACAATAAGGGTCTTGAAAAAAATTAATAGTTTCAGCTTTCCTCCCCAAAACTGACATTAATGCCAGCTTCTTAGCAGGGGGAAATCAGCCATGTGGGTTTTGAGTCAGCAGAGGATCTGAGCCATCTTCCATCTCAAAATTAGCATTTACCAGCCTGATCAGCCTGCTGCTGCAGTTTGAACTGAGCTTTTAACCCCAGAAGGGTCCCTTCTGGCAGCCCTGTGCTAATGCTGAGGTGTCTCTCGTGCCTGTGGCTGCCACAGCGTCCCTGACGAGGGCTCGGCCTCGGAGGACAGGAGCACGTCGCCATCCGTGGAGGACAGGGATTCTGGGCTGTTCCTGCTGCGCAAGGACAGCGAGCGCCGAGCAATCCTCTATAAAATCCTGAAGGAAGAACAGGATAAAGTTGCTTCCAATTTGCAGGAGTGTATTGCACAGGTAATTTCACTTCAGCTCACCTTTTTCTCATGTCAAAGGGAAAATAATGAGCCAAGTCGTATTCCTGTTCTGAAAAATGAATAAATGAAGGTGCTTGGATTGTTCCTTCTGAGTAAATTTAATCTCTGAGGCTTGTAACTGTGTGAGCTGTTTGCTGTTGTGTGAATGGGTAGCAAACAACCTTTTGGCTGCTAATGGGCTCTTGATTTTATATGAGAGAGAGGTTTGGGCTTTTGATGTGGGACTGTGGAGGGCTGAGGTTGGTGGGTTGGGTGGTTTTGATATTGTCTTTTCTTTTGGCTTTTAAGGACATGGAGTTAGAACACCACATAGTAATAAGTATATTCTGCTTTAAAGGTAGAGACCTGATTAACAATTTTTAGCTTTGTTTGTTAGCTAGGTGCCAAGATTGCAGTATGTGAATTTTAAAAAAGCTAAGGTAGATTTTCTGCAGAGGGAAAGGTGGGATGGGAAGGTTTAGTTACTATGAAGAGGAGCAAGAAAAAATCATAGAAAGGTTCATGCACAGCCAAATATTGCCACACACCTGTAACAGCCTTTTCTTCTTAATGTCTGTTTCTGATGTACCTCTCTGTGATGAATCTGACTCTTGCTCATACCCTTGTCAGTGATTTTTTGGGCAATCTCCAGCACTCTTGTCTGTGACATTTTCCCATCATTTATTCTTACTAAAGCTATGGTTTTTCACCGGGCCTGCACTCCCACAAAGGGGAGCATGCTGACTCTTGGTGTGGTGTCCCCAGCCAGCTGTTGACATTTGTGGCTCGGCTCTCAAGCCCTGCTTGCTCCATGGTCAGCTCTGCCCAGGGCTTGCTGCTCCCTGTGCTCCCTTCCCCAGCAAACCAGCACAGGGGCTCCTGTGGGCTCTACAGGTACATTTCTGATCTGAGCTTAAACTGCAAAACAGCTGGTAGCTTTACAAACAATTAAAATTCAGAGTCAGAAATAACCAGGGCTCCAAGTATTTTCCACAATGAAGGATTATTTAGAAGCAGCAAGTCTTGGTTCGGTCTCCAGCTGTTTTGTAGCAGAGCTGTAATCATCTCTTTTCCATAATTTATGTAATGCTCCCTTTACCTTTTAATTACAGAGGTAGCTCTTACAGACATTTGGATGGCTTTAACAGTGGGGGTTATGGACTGAAAGTCATAGAATAAACACTGGTGAATCATTGTGTCATTTTAGACCTTTTTCTGACTTGGGATAAATGCATATATAAGCATATTTTTTTCCTAAGGAAATCAAATGTTGCATGATTAGATAGAAGTCCAGATTCAGCTTATTGAACGGATAGCATCTAAAAAAATTGGGTCTCTTAGCGACTCATTTTGCTGTTTTTATGGAGGAGGGCTGCCCTCTGCAGTACATTGCAGGAATGTGTAGATATAATTTGGAACCTCTTCCCTTTGTGACAGCCACAGTAGCAGTAGATTTACAGGGTTTTTTTGAAGACAGAAATTGGTCCTTAATTTTTAAATTTTTTTTTAAGAGAAGATAACAACTGGAGACTGCAGAAACAAAAGTTCTGTGATTCTGTTCATCAATGTGAAATATACATAAGCAAAGCTACGTTACCCTAAGAATATTAATGCTACTAAATAGATGTTTAAAGACTCTGGGATTCATTTGATATACATTCTTTATCTTTTCTCCAGAGCTCTGAAGAACTGCAACTTTCAGTGGACCACATCAAGCAGATTATTGGGATTTTAAGGGACTTCATACATTCTCCTGAGCAGAGAGTGATGGCTTCTACAATATCCAAATTGAAAATGGATTTGGATTTTGACAGCACTTCCATCAATCAGATTCACCTGGTGCTGTTTGGATTCCAGGATGCGGTGAGATCCTTTCCTGGTGCAGGGGCAAAGGAACTCTTTGAAACACCACAGAACAGTTTAGGTTGGAAGAGACATGAAAGACCATCTATTTCCAGCCCCCCCTTCCATGGGCAGAGACACCTTCCACTACCTCAGATTGCTCCTGGACAAAGCTCATCCCAGCGGTTTGCAGCTTCCCCACTGTTCCTCACTCCTCTCCTGCCTTGTACTGTAGAAGAGTTTGAATGTCTCAGTCTGGTTTGAAATAGTTTGAAAGCTGTAGCCTAAAACTGTCAAATCTGTTGTTTAAACTTTGAAAGGTGGGAAGCTTTTAGTGCTGCTTGCAGTTTTTTACCTTATAAAGCTTACTATGACTATTGGAAAATAAGATTCTCTTTCCTAAGGTGTGGGCAAATTATGTTTGCTGGTATTTTTGCAGGTGAACAAAGTATTAAGAAATCACTTAATAAGACCCCATTGGATGTTTGCAATGGATAACATCATCCGCCGTGCAGTCCAAGCAGCAGTCACTATTCTTATTCCAGGTAAATCTAAGCAGCTGAAAAGAATCCTTTTCTTAAAAAAAAGGTATTCCACATATCAAAGAGCTGTAGCAAATGGAACAGTTCAGATGTTTACTCTTTCAGCATGCCACTGCACCCCATGTGCCACTCATCAAAAACCAGGGAGTCAGTGTTGCAGAGAAAGAAGTGTTGATGTGGAGGATTAATGCTGTACTTGCAGTACAAAAGCACATAATGAGGAGATAACCAGTGGTTCTGTACCCCCAGTGTGGTCCAACCATGACAAAAAAGGCAAATTAAATTCAGCCCAAGCTGGAGATTTTCTAGTAAGAAAGAAAATTATTCTGTACATGTTAATGACATCCAGGGTCGGTAACACTGCACAGGTCTGGTGTTCTGAAAAATTAATGAGCTATGGAACAGATATGTAGAAGGGAGTGCATTAATATGAGGAAGAGGATGAATCTGGACAACAGAGAAGATCACCAGAAGGAGGAAGATAAATGTCTAAGTACTGTCTAGGAATGAGTTGGAAATATGCAAGTAGTTTTGTAACTGTTTAAAATGCTGAGCACCCCTTCCAGTATAGGAATGTTCTGAGAGACTTAGTGGCAGTCCAAAGTTGCCGTGGCCTTTAAAGCCAAATTGGCCAAATTTTTTAGGACTTTGTATGAGAGAAATTGCAACTGTTCTTTGGTAGTAAGGGTGGCCACCTGCAGCAAGTTCTGAGAACTGGGGCTAGAAATTCCCCCTGGAAAAGAGGAATGCTTTGTACACTCTTTGGCCTAGGGCATTAGGGAAAACACCTTATTACTCATCTCATGGTATTCGGTCCCCACTACAACGATGGCCTACAGCTCTGCCTCTGCTGGTGCATTGCTCATTCTAGAACCAATGCCAGAGAACCTCTGCTGCAGCTCACACAAGGCTTCACTACCCCCTGCTCAATGTTGCATTAAAGCACATTATGCAAAGTCTCCCCCACCCACAGCAGCAAAGAACAAACTGCACAACCTTTGAAGACAGAATTACCAAAAAAGTCTTGTTCTTCCCCTCTTTCCTTTTGTCAGAGCTTCGCACTCACTTTGAGCCAGCATCAGAAACTGAAGGTGGGGACAAGGACGCTGATGAAGTGGAGGAGAGTTTCCAGCCCTCTGAACCAAACGGGGCAGAGGACGCTGCCATCACGTCGGGGGTCAGCACCCTCAGCTCTGTGGTGTCACACGAGGCTCAGCAGCAGCTCAGCCAGGAGCTGAGCAGACTAAAACACGACACCTTAAGGTAACCCTCCTGTAAGGACTCTGTTGCATGTTCAGGCAGTCGTTGAAAAGCTCTCACACCGCGCTTTCTGCACTGATGAGTACATACATACCCATAAGTACTGCTCACCTATTGCCTTGTGATAAAGCCTTCCAGGAGCACGAGTGCATTTAGAATACACTGGCAGTGCAGTATGGCAACTGAGCATCCTTCAGTACAGCTTTTGTTTCTGTGTAATTAATCTGTTAATTGCAAAATGTCGCATTGGATTTCTGTGGTGAAATAATTGGGTTTGTGCCAGTTTCCTTCCTACTCCTTGGATGCGCCCTGCCTTGGTGTCAGTGCTTCAAAGCTGTTCCTGCAAGGAGAGGCCAGAGCAGCTCTGACAGGACAGGCTCCCCCCTGAGCACCAGCAGAGCTCAGCAGAACCCTCCCTGTTTCTCATGGGTCACATGTGTAGGCCGCTGCCAGCATGTTAACAGCTGAAGTTCCCATTCTTCTTTGTGGATATGATGTAAATCTGTGATCAGAAAGTCCCTGGTAAAACATCAGTGTTACATTGTTCTGTAGTAAATTACAGTATAAAGGCAGCAACTCTGCCCAGGGAGGCTGCAAAACTGTAGGAACAGAATTTACGAGCTATTTACTAAATTCTGCAGGTGAAAGCCTTCAAGTGGCACCCCAGAGTCTCAGGCAACCAAAGTGAAATCTCTAAGCCATTAGAGATGTCACTTACAACAGTACCTCACAAACACCTCTGTCTTGTGGTACTCATTAAAAATGATAATTTTTTTAGTTAGATTTATTCTCAGTGTGGTTGTGTTTGATCTCCCTTATATGTTACGAGGCTTTTGGAAAAGCTTGTTCAGAAGGAGAAAGAGTATCAGGCCCTCTTACGACAATCTTTGGAGCAGAAGACTCAGGAATTAAACTTGCTTCAATCAAAACTTAAACCCAAAGGTATGAGGAGATACTGCAGAATTAAGATACTGCAGCTACACAAGATATGGGATCATGTGTTTGTTGTAAGGATGCAAAACCATAAGCTTAAGCTTCGGTTACCTGAAAACAATCACTTTTGCCTTAGTTTTGAGGTGTATTAACCTTTGTTTTCTATTAAAGATTCCCAGTGGACTGCAGCAACTTTTAGAGCGAATGCAGACCCTGAGCTCATGAACTGGCTGAAACAACAAGGAGCAGACTTGGATACCATTAAGAGGGTAAAAATAAAATCACATTTAAAAAAACCCATAATTTTTGTCATAATTAGCAGCTGGGTTTCAAAGAAGGAATCTTTACTTACTAATAAATTTGCCTTTTAGTTTGCTGAAGAAGATTACACACTAAGTGCTGTCCTTAATGATATCACCAAAGATGACTTGTGGTATCTTCAGCTGCGGTAAGAAAACACTATTTAGTTCATTTTTAAGAGCTTAATTAACATATTTTGTTAAAAACCTTTTTAAAGTTTGGTTATTCAAAGAGGTCAGTGACAGTTCAGGGGCAACTGCCATCAGTTTCATCTCAGATTTTCTGTTAAAAGTTTTCACATCTTAACTGACACAACTACACCGACGATGCTTCGAGCCATCTGCTTTGGCATTTATCAAGGTTGGGACCTTTTTCTGCACCCTTCACGATGATGTCATATGAAAAACAGGCATGAAGAATTTATTTTTCCTACCCATTGATTCTGGTCCTTTTATCATCATTCTGTTAACCCCTGGCTGACCTGGAAGGAGTTTTAGCTATAATCATAGATAATGTAGTTTGCTATGTACTGTCATAACTGGTCTATCCTTGGGATTTCTAGGATTTACTTCCTGCTCACTTTAAGGCAGTAGAGACGAGGGAGTTTTCCCTAACTGTTCTCCATTTCCCTTCATGCAGGGGTGGTCTTCGCTGCAGAATCTGGAATGCAATCCTAAACCACCGCCAAACATCTGGCAAGACCTCAGCGCAGGTCAATGCTTTGGAAGAACACAAAACGGGAATAAGCAAATGAAATACATTCCCAGCACCTAAATTATTAGATGTATATATTTATATGTACAGTGGCCATGCAGGTTTTGCACAGTTATGTAGCTTGTTTGAGCATCAGTGTCATACACAGTAACAGCTTTTAAGTCAGTGTCAATGCATTTATTTATGACAAGACTAATGCATACAGTGCCTGTCAATGTAATGCCAAACAGTAGCTGAGAAAACACCCACCTGAATGTGCTTCAGCATTGTGAAAACTGTGAACTTACAATGTATTACAGTTCTGCTGGCTGAGAGTTTGAGCAGGGAGGGGATATGCCAGAGCATGTCACCTCGCTGTAGATGGATTTGTACAGCTTTTTGTATTAAAGCTACTCTCATTGAACTACTGAGAAAAGCCTGGTGTGATGTTTTCAGTCAATGACTTTACTGCAGCAAAACCAGAGCACGTAAATGACATTTTTGGTGGGGTTTCTGGGAAAGAGTTCATGAAACAAAGCAAACAGACCATTAGATAAAGGTTGGTAAAGTTTAATTTTTATTTTTCTTTTTACACTGTACGTAACACATACAGCGATCCAAAGAAAGTCAGTAAAGCAAGTATGTAGCACTTTTAAATAAACCACTTCCTCTTGACTTTTTCTTCTGAAACATTCAGCATGTTTAAGAAATTCCATACTCAGCTGGATTTCCTTACACATTTCCTCTTTTGAAAGAGCTCTTAAATAAGCTTAAGAGTTCCTTTAAATGCATTCACTTATTCTTATGAATAAGTTACACCAATAAAAAGGCCTTTAGCTGACAGACTTGTACTTTATCCACTGGTTTGGGCCACGCACTTCAAAAGGTGGCTCATTGAAGTAGATGTGGTAACCCAGTTCTTCCAGAGGAGGCTCTGGGTCAGTGGTAGCAAACTGAGCAGCTTCCTCGATCTCCTTCCTTACTGCCACATCAATTTCCTAAACCAGAAATGCATGCTTATTAGAAGACAGCTCAGAAGAAGCATCATCATTTTGAATTTAAATGCTATGATAAAGTATCAGTCAGAATTAGTTAACAATGACTAGAAATATAAAATTAAAAACCTTTAAAAACTTCTTCCCTATTAACCTGCACATCGTGGGTAGTACTGGTACCTTACTGACAGAGGAACATGATCCCACTGAGCCTCTATATTTTCTATTCTGATTATGTAAAATATTGAGTGCATCAGTGCCATTATTTTTTATTTTTTCAACAGCTTCCTTACACAGCAACTAAAACTGTACCTTTAGTTCTTCAACGCTGGCAAGGTTGTTATTGACCATTCTGTCCTTCAGCAAAGTAATGGGATCACTTTTGCTTCTCACTTCCTGAATTTCTTCTCTAGTACGATAGCTGGGAACAAGACAGGCAAAGACATGAACCCTGGAGCAGAGTGAGGTTCTGGGCACAGCTCACTTTTAGAAAAAGAATCCAAAGAGCTGTCAGGGATGCAGTTACAACACAAAACATTCATTAGCCAAAGGAAGGCACAGCAATGGCCAGAGGCCTCCGCAGAGAGATCTGTAAATGCCAACTGAGCAGAAGTAGCTCCAGACTCAAGGGAAAGGGGAACAAACCCATCCTGAGACAGTTATCCTGAGGGGCCGTTGCCTCCTAACCCTCCCACCCTAGGGAGGGGGCTGCAAATCACTGCAAGTTTACAATGAAGAGCTGGGATACACTTCTACTTCATGCAAACACCTGCAGCTTTGTCTGTGGGAGCAATGCCTGAACCTCTCTAGCACCTGGATCTTTGTATTTTTGGCATGTGTTCGACTTGCCTGGGCAGCCCAAACTGTTCCTGTAATTTTACCTTACAGGATTTAAATCCTCTTAAAACCCCAGAAAAGCATGATGATTTTCAGACAAACTTTCATTAGGACACACCGTAAGGTCACACTGAAAGCAGAATTCACTAAAAGAGAGCACAGGAGTTTAACTGACTTTGTGCTTGTTCTAAACTCTCATCTTTTAATTCTGCACTGAAACAAGTGTGTTACATGTGTTAATTCACACTGAAACAAGTGTGCCACAGATTATCAGCTGAGCAACACAATGAGTGAGCAGGCTGCTCATAGCAATTTCATTGTAACCTTTAAATGCATCTGACATCTGATTTAAACATTGAATTTCACAGTTTAATCTCTTGGAATTTGACCATCAATACTTCTTTTCGGTGAAAAGAAAGAAGAAAGAATGTGGCAGTACCTTATTCCAGGGTCACTCATACTGTGGCCGTGGTACCGGTATGTCTGTAACTCCATCACAAGAGGACCCTTGAAATGAAAAGCAATACAGTGTTTCCACCATGAGTGACCAACTTGTTACAGCAGCAACGATTTGCTAGAGCTAAACTGCACCAGTGATCAATTATTTTTACTCAATAGGTTTTTCTCACTTTAATTTATATTAGCACATAGTTTCACCCAGTAAAATGAAAGCATGTGCTGACATTGTAAGCGTTTATTTTCATGTTCTGATTGAGCAGCTTTACAATTTCTTTCCTTCCACCATTACTCAGAATATTTCAACTTACCTGTTGTTTCTCACAGAACTTTCACTACTTCAAGTACTAAACATCTTCAAAAACAGTGTTACCACATTTGGGTGACAGACACTAACAACTGACTCACAAAACCTTTATTTCACTTTCCATTTCTTGTAAATATAGAATAATTATTACCTTTCTCGATGCTTCCCCCTAACTACACACAAAGATCACAACTGCCTGGCAGTCATAACACCTTTCACACAGAATGCAACTGTGGTAGAAATGGGAAAAAATATATTAAGTGGTTGGATAATACAAATTGCGGCACTGCTTATGCAGAAAGAGCTTGCAAGAATTCCACCCAAGAAGAAGGAATGCCCATTACAGACTTACATTTCCAGATCTACAGTACTCAGCTGCAAACTTCACTGCTTCTCGGACACAGAGAACATCCATGCCATCCACCTGGTAATGAGAAAAGACACATTAAGGCAAAAAAAATCCCAGCCTCCAAACTTCCAATCTCAGTATTTCCACAAGTGGAATAGAATTCAGCTTCAAGTAAATATATGTAAAATTAAAAGAAATACCTATGTATGCATTGTGTAGGTATGTGCACACCATTCCCCCTGAAAAAAAAGCTGTACTCACCCTGAGCCCTGGAATGAAGTATCCTCTTTTGTAGTAGTCAGTGCTGGCTGCAGCTCTTTCAACTGATGTTCCCATTCCATACCTATTGTTCTCACAGATAAAAATACAAGGCAACTTCCATAAGGCAGCCATGTTGTATGTTTCAAATATCTGGCCCTGAAAGAAAATTAAGTTATATCTCATCAGGGAGCTCAGCCTTTAAGCATTAGGCTCTACTGAAAATCCTTCCGTTGCAGAGGTCTAAAAATTTTACTACTAAAAGTGATCTGAAACCAGCCATTTGCCACAGCTCAGAAGGAATAAAAGAGAAGCTCCACTACATAAGGTAACTTTCATCTCAATCAGTAGTTTACAGAAGTTAATTTTTAAGCCTGAATCAGAATCTGTGTTAGGGTAACACAAAAACTTCAACTTTAACTCGGGTATTACAGCAACAGTCATAGAAAAACTTGACAATTTATTAACATGGAAAGATGCTGCTACAGCAAAGTTAAGTTTGACTGCAGTGACTGCATCAGCCTTGCTGCTCTGAGTAAAATTAAGGGAACTTGACCATGAACTGAGGTCTCCACCTGTGCTTTGAAAGTGTGAAACTATCACTGGTTCACTCTAAACCAGCTGATTATCTGGCTTATTGTCTCAGCTGATAACATGAAGAGACTGGCTGGAATGTCAATAGTAACTGGCTCTGCCAGAATGCTCTGTCCTCTTCTCTGTCTTCAGAAACCTGATTTACACATCTATCCCTATCCAGCAGCACTGTCATCTTCACTGCCATCCTTCAGAGGTCTCGTCACAGCACAGACACTTCAGGGTGTCATACTTAGGTGAGCTGTGTACAACTGGAAAGAGAGTAAAGAGTAACTGGAAACCCCTCCTCCCAAGATTCGTGTACCATTCTGTAATTAATATTAGCCTGATTCACTCCTTGAGTATCCAGAGTGTTCCAGAACAGAAGGAGCCAAAAAGCTTTCCCTCCACTACAGTGACAAGGGCCAAGCTCAAAACGGAGTGGGGGGGAGGGACAGATGTTTACACAGGTCCAAAATATGATAAAAAACTGCAGGCACATGCTACATTCCTGATAACATAAAGAGCACCTTGCAATTAACTTCTTAACTGTTCACCTGAATCCCTGAGAATCCTCTGAGGACTACACAGTTTTTGGAACACATCCCTGCTCAAGCACCTAAGACAACCCAAATAGGAGGTGGCCGTGTCCAAAATCTGCAACATGCCTGGCCACCTCCCTGGAGTTCATCAACACTGCCTGGGTTGCAGGTACAAAGGGAGTGCAAAATGTGTTCTTCCAGCCCTTGGAGTAAAGGCAGAGCTCACAGAGCACAGAAGGAAAATTGATTCCCCCTGTGTTCCTTTACCTGATTGGCCGCACCATCCCCATACAAGGCCAGGGAGATTTCGTTTCTGCCAAAGTATTTACAGGCCAGCGCAATCCCGGCTCCAAGAGGAACCTGCCACAGAGCACAGGACAAAATAGTTTAGAACTACACTAAAAGAGCTGAAGATAGGCAGTCTGCGAACAGTATTCTCAATTTGATTCATCTTTGCTACAGTTTACAAAATGTTGAGCACACCACAGTAAGACATAGCAGCCACAGAGCAAATAGTATCTGCAAACAAGCTTACACACCACAAAAATGGCAACACTGAGAGGCAACAGGACACAAGCTAAATTCAGCCTGTGCTTTGAAACAGAAGTCCTATACATACCTGAGCACCAACAATACCATTGCCACCATAAAAGTTTTTGGTATACATATGCATTGATCCTCCTTTTCCCTTTGCACATCCTCCTTTTCGACCTGGAACACGAATAACAAGCAATTTATTTTTTTGGAGGAAAAATACCATACAAATGGAAACATCTAGTTCAGTTCCTAAAGGCAATAACACTAAGACCATGTCTCCATCATTAGATCTGTGAGGAGTCAGGACATGATGGTCTCTCTCATACAAGTTTACAGTGAAATACCTCAGAAAACAAAGAGAAGGGGGGAAAAGAGAGAACAATAATGAAAGCATAATTCCAGAAATATGGATGAGATTAAAAAATTTTAAAACCAACCAAAAGTTTCAGTGTCCTACTATACAAAAGCAATTGCAGATAAATATGGGGTGTTTTTAATAGACAACAAGGTCTCATATACATAATCTGCAGAAGGTATAATATTACTTTTGGCTTCTGCAAGAAAAGTTCCAAATTAGTTGAAATAATTTAGACTTGTCTTCCCTTTGGCTATGACTACATGTAAAAATTACCAATAGGACACTAAAAAAACCTATCAGCTCCCCATTCCACCCCAATATAAATTTACATTAGTCACCCAGCATAGCTTTATTCAAGGGGAAGTTTGAAGATAACCAATGATCCATTAAGCATTACAACAAACCCTATTTAAATGAACCCATCTAAGAACACAGAATTTCTCATCAGCCCATTCAATTTCCTATCCTTACCTGTCTTGTTACTATTCATAGAAGAGCATATTTTATTTCTAATAAGCACAGCCTGTCTGGTTGGGTTTTTTTACATTAGCTTTGGTGTTCATTTTATAAGTGGGTCTCTTTCTGAAATTTGTACTTCTCTTTCTTACTTTATAGTGGATCATTTTTATTATTGATATTTCTCATACTCTTCATATGTTTATTAATTGGTTTTGTGGGAACTGTTATAGATCCTGGCAGCTAGGACCAAAGAAAAAAAAAAAGTCTAAGAAAAATAGTTTTATGAATAAGTGCTATTTACCTTTAGTAAGCTCCCTCCACTTTTTGTACAGTCCCTTCTTGTGTTTTAGAATTTATTTAAGAACTCCTGATTAACCAGTGTTACTTTTTGCTACATTTTCTACTTTTCTTAGAACACAAACTCATTTCCCACGTAATTGTCCATTCCCCTGAAAAGTCCTTCTCTATAGCTTGTTTCCTATAATCTTATCTACTGAATTTATTTTGGGTGACTCTGTTTAGTTCTCCTTCAAAGAGTTTTTAATTCTGTCATTTCCTGGTCATTGTAACTCATGCTGTCTCTCAGTCTGGCATTTGTAGTCAAGATCTTTCTTTGCAAGAATGGGCTCTAGCAGCAGTTCTCTCTAAGAACTTCTCCCAAGTGTCATTTTCTGGAACAACAGTCTCTTTACCACAGTTACTCCTTCACGATTAAAAGAGCCCCAGCAACGTCAAGCGTAATGTTATAGAAAATTATGTGTGTCATGAAATGAAAAAAAAAAATCCCACCACATTATCACTCACACTTGTAGTTTCAGGGCCCATAGTTGGCTTCAGTCAACAACAATCTTCCCACTTACTTTCTGACTTACCAGTATCCACTGACACTTGGCAAATCAGTCACCACTGGTTCTGGGCTTTTGTGCACATTACAGATATGCATTCTTAGCACATACAGTTCTTAGTTTACAAATTCAAACTGCTTGTCTAACCCCCAAACAGGCTTTCCTATACTAACACTTCAAGCATGCAGATTCTCAGATCAACTCTCTTATACCAGTGGTTAATAAAGCCTTCAAGATCCTTGCTCATTTTCCACTTCTGGTATCTGTTCACAGATGTCTTAAGAGGTCATCAGGCTGATCCTGTCTTCCCTGCTCCATCCTCACCCCTACTGTGGACAGCCAGCTCTCCTGTCTGCAAAACCTCTGTCTTGATAATCATTTCATATTCTTGTTACAGTCAAATTTCCCCCAACCATTCAGTTTATCATTATAGGCAACGTTTACCAGTCTTCCTAAGACTTCATTAGCAGAATTCTGAAAATCCAGGTCTGTCTCCTAGGAAGGATAATGCCCTGTCCCACTGACAGCAAATGCCCACCATCAGCAAATTCAAAACTACTGCAGCACAATGAATACAGATATGGTATCAAAAAATCTTACAAATTTGTGCTTTAGAAGTACCAGCATTCCTTAAATATTCCTTGTTCATTAATTTTCACAGTAAAAATGACCAATTCATAAAATTGAAACAACGGATCCATTCTGCTATGTCACTAAACTGCTTCTTGAAGGCCCAGTATACTTTGTGCACCAACATCACTTTGAATCTGAGCAAAAGATTGTGACACAAGCAGAGCAGCAAGTATCCTCAGTCCACTGAGCACAAACCTGTAAGCTCTGCGAGAATCTCCCGGACAGGCACTCCGCGGGTGTAGGTGAAGCCGTGGGCTCGGTACGCTGTTATCACATGGTCTGTGGGCTTTATGGCAGCCTCAATCCCCACACAGCAAGCCTCCTGTTACACAGGACAAGTTCAGCAATGAAGAAAAACACACAGCTCCCACAGTCAGCACTGCAGCACACTGCTGGTGCCACACATGTCAAATATTGGCAGGTCACAGGAAGAGCACAGATACAGGAGCCTGACTTAAATCCCAAGGGTTGGTGACAAGCCTGGAGCTACAACAGCCTTGGGCTCCAAATTCCAACCTGACTGACTAGCAAAGGCACATGGGAGGGAAACTAGAATCTGCAAAAGTCTGGAGAATTCCCCCCCCACCCAATGAAGTATCTCAACAATCACAATTCAAAAACATCAGGGGATAATGGACAGACAGCAAAGTTGCAGTAAGTTCATGAAGTTTCTTCTCCTGGCTGTTGCTTTTTCGTGGGCACGTGATCCATGAGATACAGAAACAAAAGCCATCAATGAAAACTGATGGGAGAAAATGCAGGCCTTCAAATGTGCTCATTCCTCACATTCAGCTGACCTTCAGCTGCATTGTGCCCTTCCCTGTCCTTGTGTCTCTCCTCCTCCCATCCCTCTCCATCTCTCACAATGTACACAGATACTCAGCTCTACATTCTATTAAAATCCCTACATTAAATAAGGTACAACAATATAAAACCTCCTGGCCAGAAGTTCTTACCTGACCATCATACAAGTGGCAGAAGCCACGAATAATCTTCTGCTTGTAGAGCTGGTCAGACTTGAGCTCCATGCGCCGGATGGTCTGCATGGTCTTGTAGTACTGGAGCCCCTCCTCCCGGGTCATCACTGCCGTGGTGCCCGGCCCCTGCTCCAGCCGATGGAGGTCACACTTCTGCAAGGTTAAACAACTCAGTGTTTCCTGAAAATCATTCCTCCTAGTTACGAGTATTACTGAACTTTTTTTATGATCTTTAAACGTGGGAAGAATTTTATGATCTAAAATTCAGAGTGTAATTCCTTTTCAAAAAGGAAGCCGGCAAAACCCTAAACTCGTAGGTCCGGACAACTGTGTACTGTTTCAAAAATCAGGGAAATAAAAACCTTACTTTTAATAAAAGCAGATTTCTACTCACAAAATAAAGTCTTGTTATTCCTACAAGCAGAAGATAAACTAAAGTCTTCCAGAAATATGGCAAAAAGCACACTTCCATGGTTGCTGCATGCCAGATACTTGGTAAGAGCCACAGCAGCTTAGTGAAGAGGTAAGAAAGATCAAGAGTTTCCTCTGTTGAACAGTTTGTAAGGTTTGGCTCTCACCTCTGCTACCTCTATTAGAAAAAAATTGCTAAACAAATTACTCTGTAGTGCAGATTAAATGGCCAAAATACTTCTATATAGGTTAAAGATAGTTTATATTAAAGCAAAAGTCACTCCAGAGCAAATCCACTGACACTGGGATGAACGGGCACACTAGTCAAGGCAACTCTGCCTCCAAGTTCACAGAACATAAGAAATTCTGGAGTCTTGTCATCAACACAGGACCAAATATTAAACCTGGCATCTACTCAAAAAAAACTTTTCATATAAACATATTCCTTCTCTTCTACCTGAAACAATTTTCATACTTCACAGGCACACCCAAACAGGCAGAGGGTGGAAAACAACCCAAATTATCTTTCAGGTTTTCTTTCATCGGTTCCTGAATGAAACACCAACACAAAAGCTACTGCCAATAGAAACATCACTTTTTCGTAAGACCCAGCCACAGTCAAAAGCTGACAGAATGTAACACACATTTTCTGAGCAGCACCAAGTCAAACACTGAAAGGATGCCATGTTTCCTCCTCAAAAACCCACACAGACCTCAACCAGTTGCATGTTCAGGATAGGTTGCAAACACCTTATTTTATGAAAAGCATTAAGGAAACAGTAGAACAGAACAGAAAAGGTTCTTTAACTCCTTTCTGATTCTGTTCTCACAGGTCCATTGCAATATCACAGCTGCAAAAAATCACAACTTCACATTCTTAAGAAACGGGTAACATTAGCACACACTGCCAGTATAGAACTTCCAGATGCATTTAGTAATCAGGTCAGATAGGGAGGGGTTTGGTTCTGGAAATTCAAACTTTATTTTCTAACGGAAAGAGACATGGGGACCAGTCCATCAGGTAAAGATCTGTAACAAATACTTACAAAGAATGCCAGTATTAAATGTTCTTCTTTACCTTAATCTCAAATGTAGCTTCACTTGCAAAGTCTCCATAGTTACGTGATGCTACTATCACTCGAGAAGCCTTTAAAAAAAAGACAGAACCAAAGCATGAGCAATGTTAACCCATGACACCAGGGAACTTCTATTCTGTATGCCAAAGTCCTTTAAAATCCAGTATTTAAAATTAAGATTAGAAAAAGACAATTTAAACTGGTAATACCCTTGAATATAAGGAGAGACAGCCAATGCAGACTTTGACTGCTGACTCTCTGTGCTGACTGGAATTTTGCCTTACTTGAACAAAAAAAAAAAAAACCAACAAAAAGAATCCAGCAGATATCGGAAATATAAACTACACTCAGTTTTTCTTTTCAATAGGAAGAGAAACTGGGGGGGATTCACAGCCATAGCAATGGAGAGAGAGAGAGAGCGCATCATTTCAGTAACAGCATGGCCACTACTTAAAAATGATGTGGAAGCACAGAAGGTACCTGAGGATACATGAAACAGCAACGGAAAGGGTGGCATGGTAGGGGAGAGATAAGAAGGATGTTTAAAAATATGTTACTGTTCCCTCTTAAAGAATAAACACAGGCTATTGACTAATGAATGGTGATGATTTGAGATGACTTCAGCAAGTTTCACTGCAGCATCAACCAGGATGGGCCCATGTCCATGCATGCACTGTGGCCACAGCATAAGGAGTTACATCTTTAGTGGCAAGACTGAACTGCTGATTAAGTCACACAAAAACTTCAGCAGCTCCTTCAGCCAGGGAATTCACATACACTTAGCTGAAGGTACATTCCACCAAAATTTTGAGAATGTTCAAGTCACCATCTCCAAAAAAGGTCTGACTGACACATGTGAAGCTTGGGAGAAAATTCTCAACCCATCCTTGCTACCTCCTCTGTTGCATATCAATTAGACTTATCAGTAACACTGTCCGTATTCACCCTGCCCTGTTGCCAGATTAAATACTTAGAGGTTTTAATTTAAACCAAGTTTCTACACTATTTACCACAATGCACCAGTATTATCAGTGAAGAAAAGCTATTCTACTTCTAGAGCCAGAAGTAAATCCAGTTTGGATTCACAGTATCATGGAACGGCTGGGGTTGGGAAGGCTCTCTTTAGGCCACCTGGTTAAACTCCCTGCCCTGAACAGGACATAAAAGCACACTGAGGAGTCTGAACAAAAGCCCTGACACATGGGCAGTACACTTATCAAAAGTAAGCCTTGACAAGACTGATTGAGGCCTTACCTCACTAACGGCTCCCTAGGTTAGCAGCATTTGGAAGGAAAAAAAAAAGGGAAGACAAGAGTAAGTAGCTGTACCAAACAATGAGGGGAGGAGAAGTCAGCAAATTATTATCCAACTAGAACAGAACACTGCAGGTGGTAGTTTCCATACATGGAAATCCATCTGTACACTCTGGAAAATGCTCAAAGCATATATGAGATACTGCTTTAGGGATTAAATCTACCTATTTATTTGGTAATTTATGCCTTCACTACAGAGGCATAGGAACAATTCAAGTCAAGTATTTACATATTTGGTAAGCAGTAGGATCCAAAAATCTTTATTAAAACATCTGAACCAGATCTACTTTGGCATTCCAGGAACACACGGTATTTCCAGAGCAGGCTAAGTACTTGTAGTAAGGGACTGATTTTAGGCACTCATATCTGCAAAACTTACCTAGAGATTTTATTTGTGAATTAGGGAATACTCCTAGATCTGCAGCCCCAAGACAGATAGGAAGAGCTTCCAGTAAATGTTCTCCCCTGTGCTGTTCTGATGGATCGGGTGATCCACAAGCTGTGAACTCTGGGTGAGAAAGCTGCCTCACAATGGGGATACAGCAACATATCTGCTCTCCATGGCAAAAAGGCAGCTGACTTCCAGTTACCAAAAAGTACCCTTTAACTCTGGTCTTGCTAACAAGTTTTTTTCACCAGGGTTAATTTTTCCTCATGGCCACAGTCATTACAGTGGAGTAAGCATAGCAAAGTGGTAAGAGTACGATTTTTCACACAAGAGACAGATAAAACACATCAAATGACTCACACTAATAACAAAAAAGTAACAAACTTTGGAAGAAAATTCATGCAGACACTGAAAGGGGCTGTGGCTGAGCAAAGAGAGGTCAAGCAGTTCAGTCAGACGCTGAACCCCAATCGGGCCGAGCAGATCCCTCTGAGAGATCTGATCTGTGCAGTCAAAATATACATAAACAACATCAACCAAAGGCCTGCGCCATTACGGGTTTAAAAAGCGAGCTCCTGCAAGCGGCGACCATTTTACTGTCACGCGGGATAGTCGGGGGAAAGAAAAACCAAGGGCTTGGTTGTGTTTTTTTTTTCCTCCTTTAATTTTTCTTCAGCTTCTCTCTTTTGCCGCTGGAGCCACGCTCCCGGGCAGCTCCCGGAGCTCCGCCCGCGCCCCTCCCACACCGCGCACGGCGGGGCGCGCTCCAGCCCGGCCGGGCCGGCACCGGCCGCGCTCACCCGCCGCACTCACCGTTTTCCCGGCGGCCGCCGGGCCCTGCAGCACCCGGGAGAGCGCGGCCAGCAGCATCTTGCGCATGGAGCGGGAAGGGCCGGCAGCGCCCGGCGCGGAGCCCAGGCCTCCGCTCTCCTTCAGCCGCCGCCGCCCGAGCCGCGACCGCAGCCCGTCCTGTGTCCCCGCGCCGTGCGCATGCGCGGGCCTGCGCCGCCGCGGCGGCACGTGCAACGCCCCCTGCTGGGCGGCGGGGCCGTAATGTCATTAGAGGTCACTGGCTGTGGGGAAGGTCGGGTCCCCTCAGGAGACCTCGGGGCGCGGCGGGCGCGGACGGCGAACCGCGCACCTCCTGCAGCCTAGACAGGAGAAGAATCTTGGACGTTCGGAGGAATTTCTTCTCAGAATGTGTGATTTGGCGCCGAAATGGGCTGCCCAGGGGTCCGGTGGAGGTGGAGTCACCGTCCCTGGAGGTGTTTAAGGAAAGATTGGACCCGGTGCTCAGTGCCTTGGCGCGGCTGGCGTGGTGGTGTCTGATCATGGGTTGGGCTCGATGATAAGAGGTCTTCAGCCTCATTGATTCTGTGACTCAGGTTTGAGTGTTTAACGTTCTGCCACGCGAGAGCTGCTCTGAATGCATTCCCTGTTTTTTAAATGCATAAAATAAATGCTGAAACCGTTTTCTTTTAAGGTCACAGGCATCCATCCCTTGAGATACGCACAGCGAAGTTACGATTTAACTACTGCTGCCGAGCCCTCCCATCGTGCCAGCCCGGCTGGTGTCTCCAGCCCACCCCCCCTGCTGCTGCCGCCGGCCCTGCGGAGAGCCCCGGCCGGGCGCTGGACCCGTGCTGCTGTCCTGGCTCCGCGCCCGGCCCCGCCCTGCGCCCCTGCGCCGTGCCGACATCCGCAGAGCCCTGCCGATGGGCACGGAAGAGATACAGCTCGTGGTTTGTGCGCTTCTCCCCTGTTCCTCGCCAAAAAAAACCCCAAAAAACACAGAAAGTAAATCCTGTTCAGCTGTTGGAATCACTAGTGCTTTTGTCTGTTGAATCCATCGGGGTGCACAAAGCTCAGTGCATTTGCGGCACAAGCGATGTCTTGGGCGTAATTTCCTCTGATAATGCCTCTCAAACTACCCCCTTACCTCCATCAGAGAGGACTGAAAGTGCCATCTGTTTCCAAATTACAGCCTCATCTGAACCCCCACTGTACTGTTGAACTCCTTCCTTGGCTTCCCCCCTGTTCCATTAATAAGGACACTAGTGGCTAATGTGATTTCTTGCTCACCTCATCTGTACCACAGAGCAGGAAGAGAGGTAGCCATCTCTCATCTCATAAAGATGTTGTGAAGAAGCCTAACTTTTCATGTATTTGGTTAGTTCTTGCTCTCAGGAAAACAAACCCAAGCTTCGTATCAGCTTGCTGGAGGACTGAAAAATTAACCAGACTTTCTTCAAGTGCTGGTGACAGTGCAGGGCACTGGCAGTGCTCAGCATCCTACTTTTGTGCTGCTGCCCTGCAGGTTCCTTGACACATGCTTTGCTTTTAGATAGGCTGGCATGTATAAAAGAAGCAAAATAATGCTACTGATTTTCCACATCTAAGAAAAAACTCTGCAAATATCCCTTTTGCAATCATGAAATCCATCCAGCAGTGTCCGGATAGTGCTGTTTCCAGTGTCCCAAGGGAAAAAGCAGGTCTTGCTAACACAGTGGTAAAAGCAAGTCTCTACAGGAGCCTCTTGTAAAATCTTTCTGGGAATGTAAATTGATGGAAATTTGAATTTTGCAAGTCAGTTCTACACTACTAAGCAGATTTAGGCTTCCTTCATGAGGCAGCAATAGCAGCAGCAGCAGCAGCAGCTGACCTCCAGGAAAATGAAAGGGCGAAGTGAAAATACTGATCAATTGCCTCAAAAGGCATTTTTCCTAGGGTGTCTCTAGTCTGTAGCACTTCACTGCTTGGAAAGTGAGTACTTGGCAGTCTCCAGCAGACTTGCTGGAGATATTCTAAAGGCAGGGAGTGGCTCTGCAGCTAAAGAAAACATTATCCTGAAGGGCTGTGTGTGATTTTCCCCAGGGTTTCCAAGAGTCTGCACATTCCTGGAGAGATTATGGATGGATTTGTGCACCTCGATGGTGTTCATGCACACACCAGTTACATCTGAGAGCACATGAAGCACACAAAGGACTGTCCTCCTGCCCAACTCAGTTTTATAGCAAGGCTAAGTGGCACATGGGCCAGGATGATTTGCTCATGGGAGGATGCTGAGGCTCTCAGAATTTACTGCAGTGCATGGCAAAACAAGGATTCACCTTCTACTTTTAACAGTTTTCACATTCTCCAAATGAGGTTCATCAAAAGAATGAAGTGTACTGGCATCTGTATGTAAGATAGGAAGGTTCTGGTAAACTCACAGGCCAACTTCACCAAGCAACACTATGAAATAGAGGTTTCAAGAGATCACTCAACAATTGTTAACTGGACATTTGCTCCTGCTCAAAGGAAGATTATATTATTATTACAAAAGAATGCTTGAAATATGATTCAAATACTTGAAAGATGATTTCAAGTTTAGTGTCATTACCTGTTCCTTCTCCTAATGGAAGAATAAAAAGCAGAGCAGTTTTTATATTTACACAGTTAGAGACAGATGTTATCAACACCTCTAACAGGCACTGGAAATAGTTAGATAGGAAATTATCCTTTTTTGTCCTTCCTGGAAATACAGTAAAGCATTGATTTATATCTCCTCTGCCAATTTTTTATTTTTTGTGGTATTTAATCAATATTAATACTAATATTAATATATTTTCTTTATTAAAAGCTCTTAAAATTAAGTTGTCCTACAGAAAACTAATGCGGAAAGTTAATTCATGAATGAGGTAAACAACGAGGAGGAAAACATAATAAAATCATAAGCAGAGAACTACACTAGAAAATAATTTAATGAAAGATGATTATGTAAGATTTCATAATGGAGTACCTTGCCATGCGTGACTTTAGTATTACATCAAGGGTGTGTTGCGTGGCAGTTGGCCAAAACTCATTGTGTTCTATCGTTCTGGGTGTGATCCTAAAATGTTATTTTTTGGGTTGCAGCTGTTGTTACAAATGTCTGCTCTTGGGTTGAAAGCGGAGGGGAGCTGCAGGACTCCCCCCAGCTGTCTGTCTGCATCCAGGTGAAAGCAGTCCCCACCTCATTCTGGGAGCCAGCAGTTTGCTGCATGATTTCTCTTCCTCATGTGCCACCACAGCTCTAACTCAGCAGGCAGCCAGGGTGACTGCCAAGGAACAGCCTTTGGCCACATTGCTTCAGCCTCATTTCCTCCATGGAAGGATCTGTGTCCTGACACATTTCTCCAGGTCTCCTGGGTGGCACCATTGGGTGGCCCCTTAAATTGTAATCTCTGTTCTTCACGTTCATTTAACTCAAAATGCTTGAATGAACTGAGGCCATGCAGCATCCCTTCTGAGTGGCATTTTGATGGCAGTACAGGGGACTCTGCTGTGTGCTCGGTGGCTTGAGAACCTCTGTGGTGGATGGTGAGCTGGCTCTGCTCGCTTTGGAGGACAGGCTGGGGAGGATGGTGGCACAGTCTTGTCTGTGCTGGTCACACAGCAGCCTCCAGGTCCCTGCCATGACTTCCTGTGGGAAGCAGTCAATTAACTCTGAGTGAGAGCACACAAATGGATGAACATATTCAGATGTGAATGACAAGGGACCAGATCATGGGACTGGGCTGAAGAATTAAGTTGTCAAACAGAACAAATGTAGTCTTAGTTCCTTTTCCATACTTAAAACCTAAATCACCAGCTTCACTCCAGATGCATCCTCCCATTCTAAATATAAATATATACACTATGCTGTTATAAACTGCTCAGCAGGAACAATCTTTTCTTTCATTATTCTTTGTTTTGCATTTCTATTTCTCTTCCTGCCCTCCCCACTCATTTGATTTCCTTATCCAAACATTTCTATTCTCAGTATTCCCCTCTTCCTTTCCTCAGGTCCACCTTGCTTCTCTGCATTTCTCACTGAAAATGTCTCTATTTTGATCTATGTCTCCTATTTCTTCTAATTCCTGGTTAGCCCTACATGTTCTAGTAGTTCCGGCTTTAGACAGCAACATAGATGGGGGAATTAGAACACTTGATTGTACCGTCAAAATCCTTCAGATGATTTGTTTCCTTTGGAGTCACTGGAATTTGGAAGACAGGCAGTTTTCTAGGATCTTCCAGATGTTTTGCTTCTAGTAGGGATAGAACAATGGATTAAGAAAGTGTAAGTCCTGTTTTTCATTCTGATTTCTTTCCTGCATTATTATTTGGGAAACA
Organism: Hirundo rustica; assembly: GCF_015227805.2. Lineage (NCBI taxonomy): Eukaryota > Metazoa > Chordata > Aves > Passeriformes > Hirundinidae > Hirundo > Hirundo rustica. Next base: position 103,574,496 of record NC_053451.1, on the reverse strand, counting down.
CCAACATCTTGAAGGAGGAAGATGATAATGAAGTTATAATGTCACTTTTCATGCTTGAATTTTTTATCCTTCTATCCCTCTGTGCTTCTCATTAGGTTAACTTTCGTGGGTTTTTAGTCCCAGGAACAATTAGCATTACAACATACAGAGAAGCACTGCTGTAGAAAATGTTCTACCCATTTACATACTAAAGTCCAAGGGAGAAGATATGTTGCTTTTCTGTGTAAGCCCAGCTGCTGTAGAGTTATTTGAATGTAGCATTGATTGGCTTGAAAACTGTGAGCAAAAGAATTCAGCCATATTTTTTGTTGTTGCTGTATCTCACTGAAAAGTTATGTTCAAGGCTCAGTTCAGTCCTTCTCTATTTTGATATTTTCATGTATGTCTTTCAGGTATATGCATATGAACAGTTTTATTCAAAATCGAGATCTTAGGCTTTGTGTCTAGAAGCCTCAGCAAATGCTTTAAACAAACTTTTTTGAAACCTGAGTTAATGGAAAGCTTTGTAAAGAAACCAACTGTTTCTACTTAATGTTTTTACACAGGCATCCTTCTTCTGCTGTGTTGTGTTTTCCAGCACATTAGAGACAGCATTTCTGTCGATAAAGCTCTATGTTACACCATCCTTTTTCACAGTGTCAAAATTTCACAGAATATTTTTGAACAACACTTACTTGTGAGCCACTTCTGTGCAAATCCTTTCCTTGCAGGATCTTTGCCAGCTCCCTTGCTCACTGCCTGCCTTTTCTTTGCTCTCTGCTACTAGCTATAAACCACTGCTTTACATCCTGTCTTTCAGACCACTCTTCCAGTTTTACAAATAACTGAGTTCTGATCCTCTGCCCCTCTCGGGTTTGTGTCTCGCCCGACCTAAATGGGAGATTCTGTGCTTCCTTATATACAATTGAATAAAACAGGCACGGTTTGTCAGAACTGTGTCACTAGCAGAATCACAGATAACCTCCGACTGTGGGCTTTTTAGGGGTGGAGATGAGAGCCGTGCAGCAGGAGTGCCGTGAGGCGGCAGTGTAGCCCAGGGATGGAAGTGCCTCTGCATTTTTTTTCCCTGCAGTCAGTAGCGAACCGTTTCAGCGGTGGGGCGCTGGAGGTTGCCTCGTCACTTGGGAAAATCATGTTAGGATAACGTTAAGGGAACAAACTGAAAATAAACTGGTTACACTAGAATGGGTGTGACCACTTGGTATTGCTTCCCCAGTTGTGTCCGTGGTGTTTCTTTCCTTTCCCTGAGCACAAGGAGGGGGATGTCTCAGTACCTGATCTGTTGCTATTGCCCCGGTACCCGTGCTTCCTCAGGGGAGGGAATGCCTAGTTTAGATTTGTCCTTTAATAATTTCCATGTTTATCTGGTTTGAATGGAGCTCATACGTGTGAGTGGAATCTAATCTATACCACCCTCCTCCCCACACCAGAGAAACACAGCTGCACTGGCTGCAAAGTTTTTTAACCTCTGCAAAATCCAAGCCAGTGCTGACGTGTACAGAAAGGGTCACGTACCACAAAATCCCCACCCTGAGGGATGTGTCATGACCATTCTATACCGAACTGTTATGATATAAAGCCATTTTGCACTACGCCACACTGATCTGACAGCCCTTACTGGACTGTGATTCATCCCTTCCTTCCTCTAGTTTGGGATGATACGATGCCACTTGCTTTAGCATATGTGCATCTGGATCCATGTGCAGAAACCCTGCAAATAATTATAGGAGAGAACGCTTATGAAAGCAGATCAATCAGATTACAGAATTGAGGACATTCTTTAATTTGGCTTCCTGAGCTTTGATACTAAAATATCCTCTTACCCCTTTGAGGAGGACTATGGAATAAGACTTATCTCTCTAATCTCACACTTTCAGAAATTCTTTTCTTCCATGTGATTAAGGGCATTCAAAATTGTCTTCAATTACACAATTAAGACTGCTCTAAATGCATTCAAATAGAATGGGGAATAGAATTCAAAAAACCCCAAACTTCAGAGAGGTGAAGAGTAGTCCCCTCAGCCTGACAGTCTTCCATCCAGATTTTTTTCTTTTCTTGAGGAAGGTTGAAAAATATTTAAATGTAAAGATTTGTTAAAGAAACATGGCTAACTTTCACCAGACTGCTGAGTCTCTTCTGGTAATTTGCATTAGTAGAACAAACCCTGTATTTTTATTTTGTTCCTAGGTTTTAAAATCAAGTACAGCTTTTTTAGAGTTCAATTCAGTGTCATCTGGCCCTGAGCATTACAGGGCAATGGCTACTGGCTGTACAGATTTTCTACATGTTATTCTCTTGGTATTAAATAGGCTCTTCCATGCAATTTTGTCTTAAAAACTCATAATATTTGAACTGTATTTTTGCTTTACATTCAGATATTAGATTTATCTTGCTTTGTTGTCAGTCAGGCAAGTCCTGAACAAGAGGCGAAAGGTAGCACTGGCCCAAAACTTCTCAGCAGTTTTGAGGAAGCTGAGCTGGCTAAGCAAAATTTAGAGCTGTGACCTGGCCAGGAAGAAGTGGAGAGAGATATAAAACTGTGAGGAGAGCTGTGTGGAGCTGAGTTTGTGTCTCCTGCTACCTGGTGGAGATGGGGAGCACAGACACCGTGACTGCCTGAGCAGTGCTGCAGCCCCAAGGACCCCTCTGGAGCAGCAGCAACCAGCAGGACTTTCCAGGGACCTTTCCAGGAGAAGTAGACAGTAGGGCCATCATGATTTTTTCACCTCTGTTAGTTGTTCTGGGCAAATCCCAGCTTTGCCCATGGTTCCAGCTGACCCTGCACAGAGGTGATTTTTATTCCAGCTGTCTATCTCCTCGATGTGTTTACCTTGCCTGCAAAATCTAGAAGTCTTTGCCTGGAGGGCCAATATTTGCAGAATAGTAATTCACTGTAAATTCACAGGAGAGGGAGGAAGAGGGGAATGTCTGTCCAGAAAGCAGCTGGTGGAGGCTAGGAAGGATTGTATATGTATCTACCATCTTAATGAGAACAAAATTTATCATACTGGTTTTCAGATCACCGGTCTTCTCCAAACTCAGTCAAAATCAGTGAGGAGCTTCCTATTGTTTCTGTATGTTTATAGTCAACCCCACTGTGTATTAGCTTTCAAATATATCAATATGTGCATATTTGCAGTCAAAAATGCAAGCCTAAAATGGTTTGGTAAAAAAAAACAAAACAGAAGAATCATTAAAATATTTGAAGATTGTGTATCCTACGTTCAGAGTTCGGAAGCATGATTAACTTCAGCTGCACTTAAACAATGAGTAAACATGAGGAAGAGTTCATGTTTGGAACTATTTTAAAATGTTTTTAAGTGCTAATTTTTTACAGTCTCTGTCAAATTAGACAGAATTTATTTACTCCTGTCTGACTGCTTCATACAACAATTATGTCTTGGATCTTTTTACTGTGTGATACTGCGTCCCTTTGCTCTCTTTTAATCATCTGTCTCCTGTTTCATATGGCAGGCAGTGTTCCCCCAGATCCCTCACCAGCTAGACTCCAGCATTCTCTAGCTGATGCCATATAATGCAACTGACAGCAAATTTTCTTTTCCATTAGAAACCTTAATAGTCAAAACTCAATTTACATTTCTTGGGATATTTCCTACGGTTTTCCCAGGTGGCTCTTTTTTTTTTCTTCTTCTTCTTCTTTTTTTTTTTAATTCTCAAACAAAACTGATTCATTTAGTGAGTCAACTATTTCAATGTATATATTAGGCAATTAAAACAAACTGGTAAAATTCTGCTAGCCCATTTACCTGAAGAGAGTACATTTTGCTGAGGAAGGGCATGGTATAAGATGGATGGAATGGGTGCAGATAAGGAAAATTCATGTGTTACATTTTTATACCACCACCCAACTGTAATTTTCAGCAAGATTCATAGTAATTTGTTTTAGTCTCCTGTGAAAAAGGTTCTCTTTTTGCATTAATTTTTCCATTTTTCAGTAGACACACAGACTGAATATGTGGTTTCCACAAAGGCTGGAATAGACATTTTTAAGGTTGCAGTATGGCTGGATAGATAACATCTTGCTTGTTTTTTATATACACCTTATATGTTTTATTCTTCTTTAGAATTTAACTCCTAAAAGATTTTGAGCCATTCTAATTGCAACATATAGTGAGCTATTTAGATATTCAGCTTGATCAATGCTTTCAAGAATCTGAAGATCCATGTTGGAAAAAAAGAGTGGGTAAGCCCATTTCAGAACCATTATGACTGTACATCAATTTCCAGTGCCACTATTTATCCAGAAGAGTTCTAAGAGGGAAAACTCAGTGCTAGTAGTCATGGGTAGTTGTGAGGAGTAGGCAGTCATGAAAACAAGGGATGCACAACATTAGATTATTATTTTTACCTTTTTTCACTTGCTAGCAGAAGACAGGACCTGGAAAGATGGATTAACAGAATTTGTGAGAGAACATTTCTCAATGGCTGGAAAAGTGTTTGAGGCAAGTGACCCAGCTGGCTGACCCAAAGTGGTATGAATGTTGTAGATTTCCAGAGTGGATTTTTTTATATCTCTTCTAGGAAAAGTTTAGTTGAAGGAACAGATCAGAAAATAGAAGCAAATGAAATTTGAGCCAGTGTGAGTTTTCCTGTTATTTTTCCAAACTTTTTTGAACACTACATTCAGTCAGCTAAAGAATTCCCTCATTTGTCCTGCATACTTCTTTCCACTTGTCCAGCAGAGGAAAGGTTAGAGTTTGAAATATAAAATGGTGGTGCTTCAGGCAGCTGTATTTAACTGATTTTCTCTCTGGTTTGCCTTAATATGGTACTGATTTTAGTAATTAGATTATGCACTTGGCCTACCCATAACTGAAATATTTATAAAGTCTTATGTAGTGTGAAGCTTTTTGTTAGCTATATGTTAAAGAATGTTCAAGAGCATAAATGGAAGGAAATGGAATAAAATACTTAGAAAATTGCTTCTGGATTGACTTTTCCTGGACAGTAGGTAGGAATAACTTCTTCATTTCTCCCACTGCATGTAGTTTTGACTTAGCCATGCCTCTGTTGCAGGTTGCCCATGCCAGCAAAAAGTGTATCCCTAGGAAAACCAAAACATGTTGCAGGGAGCAGTATGCCTTGAGTCAAATGAAATGTTTGACATTAAAGGTACCATCTTGCCCTCGTAAGTGTAATTAATTTTCTTGTTAATATATTAGAATTAATGTAGGTCCCACAATGACACTGAAATAAGCACTTGAGCTATTTTTATTGAGCACTTGAGCTATTGTAACATTTTATGTTTAAGAAGTAATTTTATTTTTTAAAAAAATAAAATATTGGCCTCATGAAAACCAGAATGAGACAATGTCCCCTTCTGAGGCTCACTGACACTTAGATCAAAGTGATCAAAGAAAGGGCCCAAGCATTTGCAACCACGGTAGAAGAAGTTTGAACCATCAGAGGCTGAGTAAAATCATCCTACAAGCTGCCAGCTGCTTTCTCTGATCCAGACTGTTGCTCTGGTACTATTTCTCTACCAGACTTCATTTCTGCAAGGCTGTTATTCCTTCCATAGCTGGAAAACAGCTGTAAGTGAGTGGAAGAGGAAAGATTCCCGTTAACCAGACTATCATTCAGCATTAGGGAAATTGCAGTTAATTGTAACCCTTTGTAGTACCAGATGGCCAGTCTTAGAATATAATGAATCTCAAGGACCTCAAAATGAGAGTTTCTGACAATACTTCTATGCTGGCCATTGTTACAAGGACATTATTCTGAAGACAAAGGCTTGCATCCTCTTTTTGCACACACAAATCTGCATTGTTATCAGTGGGATGTTTATGTGCAAAAAAAAAAGCTGTGAGTCTGTCAGCCTGCCCTGAAGGCTTCTTGAAAAATGTCTAGGTAGCCAGTTGATTAGGTTCTTAATGAATTTGAACATTTAATGTTGTCAAACTGAAATTTGACATAATTAAAAGCAATTTTAAAAGTGGCCATGCATGTTTTGGAAGGCCATAATCATGTAGTTATATTGGCGCAAACATCCACGTTGCAATTAAGGCCATAATGACGCTAATTGGACCTGTTCTAGGAGAAATGAGTACCTGGGGATGTAAAAGCAGCATACCCGAATCCACTTATTTCAGAGAGTGGGGAGAAACTCACATATTAATGAAAATTGATTTTGAGATTGCTGCCTTTTTTCAGATGTTCTTTCTTTTAGTGGTTTCACATCTGTCAAATTTCATTCAGGGGAATGCTTTTGGTCTTTTGCTGGTGGGAATAAGTGCTTTGAAATTTTATGCAGGTAATGGTGGCATGTCATGATTTATATTGTTCCTTCAAATGGAGATCCATTAAGAATAATTTAGAAAATCCATATTTTGAATAGATTTTTTAAAAAGATCTTCTGTCATGGAAAAGCAGCATCATGTAGATACTGAGCTTGAGTTACGTCAAGTCGTCTGCATGCCAGAAGAAGTTCAGATGTGATAAAATGTTTCTTTGTCTTGCTCGCTTGCTTAACCTGGACATTTTTGCATAGCAGTTATGCTTTATTTGTGTGTGCATGTGTGTGTACGTAAAATGGTTCCCAAACAGTATAAACCTCCCTCTAACAAATTGAGTTTGAAGGCGTCTTTATGTTATTAATTAAATAATTATGAATTTCCAGCTTTTGTAAACAAACTTTCTCAAAGAAGTATCCAATGCAGACAAAAATAGAAAAAGGAAACAAGAACAAGGTCCCATCCAGACAGCATAAAGTCAGAGCAAAGGCACAGGGAGAACAGGTTTCTATTACATGTCAGTCATGCAAAACAGAAAGAATGCCAGTATTAGAAGCACCTACAAAATATGCCTCAAGAGAAACATGCACATGAGATGCTGCACTGCCAGACAGCAGCGTACAGGGCATACAGTGCATGAAATCAGAGAACACCTCCAAGGATGAAAGGTTAACAGTGATGATATGTTCTTTTCTTGGGTGTCATTCTGTGACCACAGGCATCCACTGTGGACAGTAAAAACCTGTGATTTCATGCAGAAGCTCAACCTAGAACTAAAATTTAAATGAGAGTGAAATATGAAATACATTCAAAGTTACTTACGGGCAAAAATTTAGGAATAGGAACAAAAGGCATGAAAATGAAAAATCAGAATAATAAGGTCAAATGAAAGGATTCACAGATTTACCTGAAAAACGGTGGGGTCATCTTTGATAGTTTCATTTATAGGAGGTGCGACATAGAAGTGAATCATCCTGTCTGAGCTCATTATTTAGACTTCATGGCCACTGAGGAGAAATAAACAATCCTACAGAATTATAACCAGTAAAATAAATGGACCTGTGGAAAAGAGTGTCTTTGAATATGTACTTCTGAAACAGCCACACGTAGGTGAGAAGAATTGCATGTAACAATGATCATGACAGCCAAGAAAGGCAGGTGTTAAATGTTAGTTTATACTAAGTAGAATAAACCAGCAAATATTAGAGGGACCTTCTCGACCACAAAATAAATATCTTCAAAGCCATGCGTGCCTACTGTGCATCTAGGATGAGATGCAATTTCAGGGCAAAGAAAGGTTAGTTGGGGGAATGGCAGAATCATGGAATGGTTTGGGCTTAAAGGGACCTGAAAGATCATCTAGTTCCAAACCCTTGCCGTGGGCAGGGAGTCTTCCAGTAGACCAGGCTGCTTGAAGTTCATCCAGCCTGGCCTTGAACACTTTTAAGGATGTGGCATTCACAATTTCTTTGAGCAACCTGCCCCAGTGCTTCCCCACCCTCAGTTCATTGGTGCATTTGAACCCCCTGGAGTATCAGAGTTATTACGTTATTTACTGTCAATTTCTTTTTCATTTAAGGAGAAACAGAAGAAGAAAACGAATCCAGAAATTTGGTGATACCAGTCTTTTACCTCTTCTAACAGCTCCTGAAATCTCATTTTCATTTCCTTTTCCATAGCTCCTATTAAACAAACAAAACCCACAGTAGCTTTTTAACTGCACTCCAAATGGACTCTTCCTTGGTGTGTCTGGAGCTGAAATAATGCAGAAACCTCTAGTGGATTTTTTAAATTCATACTAAAATGGAGAGGCATTTTGCCTCTCCTCCTGCTCTGATCCTGCCAAATGCTACACAGGCTGAAATTTGCACAGGAGTTTGGTTTCATTTTTAGGCATATGGAAATCTTGTTCATTCTTTATTAGAATTAAGAATATTACTGCAATTATCCTCCATATCCAACCCATAATGGAAAATAGATCTATGGAAGCCTGACCTAAGGTAATCTTGGTTCCCTGGACTTATGTGCACTGCTTTTGAAACAGCCTCTTTTCCATGTAGCCCAGGGCAGGAGTCTACATTTATCTCCAACTTGTTGCTTTTATTTTGCACTTTGCAGTAGAGACATTCTTGAAGTACGTTGTACAATGTGTAGGTTTCCCTTTCCAAAATAAATATATTGGATCACTGTTATTCTGGTAACTCTCCTGTTTTGAATCTGGATCTGGCTCCTTAGGCTTGTACTTTGTGAAATAAAGTCATTCCAGTCACAGAGGGCCAGGAGGCAAGAGATCAGGATATGTCTGGTTCATGGCTTTCCAATTTGACGAAGCTATGCTACCAGCATTTTTTAACTGATGATTACACCATTTTAAAAAAATCTTTACATTTTCAGCCTCTGGTAGATAAGAAGTGTAAAGGAAATCAGAGCAAAGTTTTCTACTTGCCAGTCAAACTGGCCTCAATCCTGCAAACACTTTTGCAGTAGTTAAGCTTTACTTACAGCAAAGCAGACCCCATTACTTGGTGATTTTAGCAGAACCAAGTGTCTGGTGAGTGCACAGTTGCAGGGAAAGGGAGAGGCAGGATGAAAGGAAATCCTAAATTGGTTCCGTCCCCTTTACTGTGTAATTTACAAACTGGGTTGGAGGGGGCTTTTCATGTGTCATATGGTCTAATTTGCAACAGAATGGATTTCATCAACACCTTCAAGAAGTCCTGTTTGTTCTACATGTGTGGATTGGCACAAGTTAACATTCTCTCAGGAACTCCTGGCATTTGGTATTCTTACCTGAAAAAGGAAGTTGTGTACAATTGGAGAGCTCCAATCTAGTTATGATTTAGTGTTCACTTTCTGATACACAGAAGAGGCAGCCGTCCTTTTGAAGAGAGAACGTTCTTTGTAAGAGAAAATTCAGAAACTGCTACAGAACAGACTCGAGCATCATCTTGGATGACTGAGCAGAACTGTGGGAATATCTAGTATTTTGTAACTTGTTGAAGCTTTGAGTCCAGATTTTTAAACCGCTTTCTAGAAGCAAAGAAATGTGCAAAACCAATGTCAAGACTTGGAATTATTGTCAATGTAGCATTAGAAAGTTGTTACTCTTGCAAATTTTGTACTTTGGGGCATGAAGGCTTGAATGAGGTTTCATTAATCAAAGTGGAAATACAGGCAAGTGTTGTGAAATACTTATGATAATCCATGCTTGTGTAAATTGGGAAGCAGTGTGAAGAATCAGGAAAATTATTTTATTTTTGTTTAAAGTGTACGGTTCTGAAATCTTTTGTAGAAAGTGAAAACACATGTATCTCAAAATGGTTAAAAAAAGGTCATAAATTTAAAGAGTACAACCTTTTTATGTATATACAAAATAAGCATTTCATACATAAAGTATCATCCTTGATACTTTCACCCCAGGAAATCTCATAGAGAAAATCATAAAAGAACAATGGCCAGAAAATTCGAGCTACTAGAAAAATATCACATATGCTTAATTATGGAGATAATGATACCCAAAATTACCAAGTATGGGGCTCTCCATCTTTAAACTGAGTTTGTCTGAAGTGATTCCAGAGCTGAGCACAAGTTATTAAACTCAATATATGAACTGCTGAATGCCATTCCCCAGGTGACATTATGCAGGAAATCAGGCTGCTGGTGTAATAATTTTACTAATTTTATTGGCTGGACTCTGCTATTCCTGTGTACCTCCTTGCAGATTTCAACACCATTATTAATATTTCTCAAAGTGAGAGAAATAAACTACAAATTATTTTCTACTCTTTAGAATTATGTATTCTCTGTTGTAAGAGGCAAGGCAAAGTGATCATTGCATTTCATGTTCTGAGCAACTGTTCTTCCTGTGAGTTTTGATGAACCATAATTTGTCAGGGTGGCCCCTGTAAGTCTGCTTGAAAATATTAATGAGATTTCTGTGGTTGCAATTTGCCCATTAGTGGTAGGATAAAAATAATCTTCACAGCTGTTAAGATTTATAGTCGTATGTGAAAATATATCTGGGGAGAAGGGAGGGCATCAGAAAATGAGATCAAGCAGTTACTTTAAACTGAGAACAAAAATATATCCTGACCAATTCATTTCTAACTCTGATCTCTCACATAAACCTTTAATAAGCTTCCCTGTTAAGGGAACAAATGTATTTTGTCATTATTTTAAGGAAATTACAGCTTAATTTTAAGACATCTATTAAAAAGTTTTTAAGGAAGCATTGAAAAAAAGTAACATTAAATCATATTGCAGACAAGAATTCCAAAAAGAAAAAAATATTGACTTGCCGATAATTACTGTGTTGTATTTATTAGGACAAATGTGACAGGTTAAATTTGGGGTTACCAGCCTGTGGCTGGAGTGCTAGAAAAACTTTTCCTTTAAAGCAGATGACCTATAGCTATGATGCAAAGTGAGCTCTCATGCTGTTCTCAGAAAAAAAATGTCCAAAGCAGCTTTGACTGCACAGAGCATTACACTGGTGAAAAAAAATAATCCATTCTTAGGTTTTCTCCAGTTGCTAATTTATGAACTTGGACAATGCAATATTCCTTTAAAACAAGAATCTAAAATTCATGCAACTCCCTTCACAGACTGGTAACCTCAAATGCATCTTATTAAATGCACTGGGTTAATAATTTATTTAATTTTAATCATTACTGTGATTTGCTGTTTGGAATATAATTTGAATTTATATTTCATCAATTTTGCCTTTATAATTAATGATTCGATACATAGCTCTCCACTGAAAACCACATGACAAAATATATTTGATTCTTTATTAATCAATGTCTGCTCTTTTTCATACAACATGAACAGAAGCAGCTTATCCAGTGAGAAGTTTTGGCCTTCTGCATCTGCAGCAGTATAATTCTCAGTGCAATCAGATTTTCTCTGATGCTGGTTTTCTGAAGGAGACTCAGTTCACACTGTGGGTATTATTCCATCATACATGTCAGTGAATTTCAATGTTTTATGGGTTGTTGACCTTCTGTAGTTTTCCAAGGGAAAGACAGATCCTGGGATAGTGAATTTAAATTATAATGCCGGTAGCCGTGTGTCTTTTAGTCCTATTTTAAAGACCTTTCAGAAGCAGTCAGCAAATGCCCAGGGTTCTGTGGGACACTGTGGAAATCACGGAACCAAAGGAAATATTTGCCGGCCTCCCCTTTGAGAGATAGACATCTGTGTGTGTGTGTCCTGCAGGACACTAAAGAGCCCCAGCTTCAGCTCCCTCCTCCCCATTGCTGCGGTCACACTGAAAAAACAGGATTCCCAATCCACCATGAAGCACAACTAAAGTACTTATAATTAAAAATACATGGAAGAGGTAAAAATCTGATTTTGGACAGTGTCTTATTCCCAGCCTGACCACAACACACCAATTTAGAGCCTATTTCCAAAGCAGTGTACTTTCTCTCCAGTGCAGGCGTTGACTCATGCTAAGGAATGTATTCCATTACAGCTTTGCTGGCTTGCACTGTAACTTCATGTAGAACCAGTTAGTTGCTGTGGTGACAGCAACCAACAAACAGAAAAAAATCATGAACTCTTTCAGGACTGGTCAGAGCAGCTTAATGACAGCATCCATGCTTAAAAGTATAAAACTCTCCTTGTTTTGCTCTCATTTAAAAGGAGATTTAAGGTGTAATATCATCCTAAGGCCATTTATGTCTCCTCCTGTGATATTAAATTTTTGAAGCTATAGAATCTGTAATCTATAGCCATTCTTTCAAGAAAATGTGGAGTTTATCTCCTTAATAACAAACTGGTCCACAGTTAAACCTGGTGAAACTCCACTGTCTCTTGGAGAGGTATGTGAAGACAGAATCTGAGCTTGTTGGTGTGGATAATACTCATCTAGTGCTGAAATCTGTATAATACTTTTATAACCTGAAATTTACTCTAACATTCAATGGGCATGCTTGAAAAATAATGTAGGATAAATGTAGCATTGCAATATGTCCAGAGAAGTACAAACTCACTGAAAATTCACAAAAAGTAAAAGCCATAACTCTCTTCATTATTACTCTTATATTTGATTTTATGAGCAATTTCAAGAAAGGCATAGTGTGGGATGCTATCTATGAAGAGGGGAGATTTCTTATTTCAAAGAGAAAAAAATATTTTACAAGTCCATTATTCAGTTCTGACTGTGGTAATGTTTAGATTCTGCAGATACCATCCAGTGACAATGAGATGGGTATAAAGTTACTGCAAGGATGCTGAGTTGTTACGTGCTCTGTGTCAAAGGAGATGGAGATTGGGGGAAAAGGTTATTTAGGGCTCTTATAGAAAAGGAGGAGTTTGCGTATCAGGAGGAGATGATAGTGTTCTCTTCCCTCAGATTACTCTGTTCAGTTTGAGGAATGAAGAACCAAGGGAAAGATCTCACTACAAGTGAGTTTGCCCTTTTTGTTCAATCCACTCACCAACCACAGGGACTGCTAAAATCTGGGAATACAGTTTTGTCCATTGCACTGTTACAGAACAGAGTTTCTATTCTTCTCTTAATGCATTTTGGTTTAGAAGAGTGTCGTAGTTAAAGCTGCTCATGAAAAACTTTCTGGCTGTGGGACTCCCAGATCTCCTGGGAGTGTCAGGAGAACTCAAGCAGATTTCCAGCCAAACTACAGAACCACAGCACAGCCCAGGCTAAAAAGGATCTTGAAAGATCATCTGGCCAATCTTTCATGGAAGAGGGAGCCCAGATGAGATTATCTAGCACCTTCTCCAATTGCATGTTAAACCCCTCCATTTATGGGTACTTCATCCTGTCCCTGGGGAGGCTGTTCCAGTGTTTAATAGTTCTCAGTATATAAAGTTGGATTTTTCCTAATTGAAGATGGAACCTCTGCTGGACCAACTTTTGTGTCCCATCCCTTCCCCCTACCCCCACCTTTTCCATGTATCTCCTTGTGAGGTGAGAGCCACTGTCCTGTTTCCAGCAGGAAAATGTTCAACCTAAAATGTTCAACATAAAATGCTGCAATTCCCTTGTTTCATCAACCCAGTGCCAAAGCATTCACGGGGGCACTTTGGTTCCTGCCTGCTTGCAGGAGCACCTGTGGAGGGGGCTCTAGGTAACCCCACCAGAGCAGCCAGCAACGTGTGGTCACAAAATGCTCAGGGGCTCACCTGAGTGTCCTGCCCTGTGTCCAGCCCCACAGGGACAGCAGAGGGCTCTTCCTGTGCCCGTCTGCTCCATCTGCAAGGAGGACATCTGGGATAAAGGGCCACCTGAGCTCAGACAGAGGTGGGACACAACACACAAATAGGAATATGGGTACCTTCATGCAGGTACTCACTGCGAGTTAGGGGATGCCTGGGCTCACTCACCTCAGAGGAGAGTGGCTGTTGCAGCGTGGTGGCATTTTTATGATTGTGCACAGATCTGGCACTATACATCTGCATTGTTATTCTCATTTGTTGCCATTTTAATGGCCGAACTGTCAGATCCATATGCCATGCTAAAATGTGCAAATAAAAATCAGTGTGGGAAAAACAGACTTGCATGAGTTGGGGAATTTGGCTCAGAAGTGATGATACGTGCGCATATTTGTGCCTGCAAGGACATATATTTGTATGCATGTGTGTGTGTGTGTGTATTTCATTAATAGATGCTGGATTGCTACAGTTAGGTAATTCTCAGCCCATTATTTTTATTGCTAGATTTGTTAACTTGCCACTTATCCCCAAGGGACTATATTGACATTGGCAGGATAAGCCTAAGGGCTGTTTTGATGTCTAGACAAAAGGAATTAAAGACAGCAGAAATACTTACTCAATATTTTCCTTCTGTGGGAAGTTTCCGTCTCACTCTTAGGAGCCTTTTAATGTAACTCTATTAACGATTTAATATAATAACAAATGTGTGCTGTAATGGAATAAGTGTAAGCATTTTACATGTATTTACAGTTGGCTGGGCAGACTCTCCCTGCCTAACACCAAAGCCAATTTAATATTGTGGATTTGAAATTAAACTAGGAGTGTTAAGTCTCTAGGAATTTCCACTGCAATGAAAAAAACTCCCCTCAGTTAGACTGGTACTATGGAAATCCTACACTATTTTGAAAGGAAGATAAGGTAAACCTAGTCTTTAAACAGCAGGAGAAGAACAAAGCAAAAACTTGGATTATCTCTGTGTGAGCAACATAATCTAGGGAAGATCCATGGATGCATAAATCCTAGGTCAGAGAACAAGCATTAGAGTAAAAGTCTTGTCTGGGCTCCTACCAAACCACCAGACAAAACGTCCTGCTGCATCGCTCCCATCATAACTACTGCAACAAGAGAATTAAAGGGAGGAGTGCTGACAGCTCTGCTTTCAGACTTGTGTCTTGATTTTTCTTCTCCCACATCTTTAAAGTTATTTACGTCAAGGTGTCTTCTGTGAAGAGGATCTGAGATTTGTGAAGGAAGTCTGGCTAAGTCAGAAGATTTTCATGGGAAAACATCAAGAGAAAAGAATAGAAGATTAAAGGGCAGTTCAAAGAGAAGAGAAAGGATACATTAGTGAAGAAGTCCAGGAGAGAGTGAGGTAGAAAAGATATATATATATATGGATATATATGGGTAGATAAAGAGGTTTTAAAAAGTTTCCATTCTTATGAAGATTGAGCTGAGTGAAACTTGTCTGAGTCACCAACAAAAAAGTTTGTCAAGATATTCAGTGTTGGTTCATACTAACTACTCTGTTCCCTCCAGGACTTTGAAGGAGGTGTTTTGGTAGAACAGTTTAATTAAAATTAAAGAGAAAAGCCAAGAGAACCCTCACACATTTCCAGCAAGATCTGTTCCCTGCTATTGCCATCCTATCCCTTCTTTCTGGAGTGAAGATACCTGCTTCACCTCTCTCGCCGTCAACCCCAGTTTAGAAGATCCCACACTGTATTGTGGGGAGCTTCAATCTCTGCTGTGTCACAGCCTGGCTCTGTCTCCACATTTGGCAGGGATTTTTGGCAATGTCTTGTTGTTTCCACTCCATGCCTCCCTCTGGTACCACAGGGGCAGATGAGCCTCGCCTGTTACTCTAACTGAGACAATTTCCTTTTTGATTGATGACCTACCTTAAAATGTGAGGACAATGAAGGAAAAATAAATGTTGCTTGGCTTTGGAAATCTGCTCATCTTTATCTTTTCCAGCAGAGAAAAGAATGTAGTCCAAACCTAAAAGAGGAAGAATTTAGAGGACTGAATACCAAAGTTTTATTACCCAGACCTTTTTCATATAGAAAACATAAATTAAAGAAATGATATATATAACTAATGAAAGGCAACATAGAAGACAGAATGAAACAGAAGAGGAGAGCTTGGAGAAAGATCTCTCAGTTACAGATGCTGTATTGTTAGAAAGTTTAAAGATGCATTTTGTTCTGGAAGCCAGGAATACTTTTCTCAAAACCATAAAACTCCATCATGACCCAGATTATGAAAAGGCTTTTCCCTGGCCTTACTAGAAAGGAGAGTCTATGGCAATTTGGAGGCTGTTTGACAGCCTGGAGCATGGGGCTTTAAATGATCTATGTTTTTTGGACTTGATTTTGAAGTTAGAGAAGACACTGTCAGTCAGCAAACCGCAGAACAAATGTAACCCAAAACAAAGCTACTAACCAATTTGCAAATGCAACTAAATTCAGGATTGTTCACAGTGCCTGTGCATGCTGGGGTAAAATGTATCCAAAGGCTATCAGAGACACTGAATTCTCTGAGTTCCTTTACCTCATTCCTTATTTTTTTTAACATGACAGAGCTGTTCACAATGCTTATGTGAAACCCAGCACACATGTGGATAGAAGTATCTACAGACACACGTGGCCATTCTCAGCTATGCTTTTTTTTCCCCCTAAAACACGTTGTGGATGTTTTCATATTGCAGCAGTAAGTCATCACCACTGTGGTGCTTTTCCCCAGGATTCCAGCGGGAACTGGCTGTTCCTGCTCTGTGTGACAGGGCTCTGTGAAGGCACTGTGCGAGCTCCTTGTTCTGCCAGACTTTGCTCCATTCCTTGCTACTGTGTCTCCTCCTCCTCAGTAGCTCTGGCACTCACAGTCTGCATTTTCTCAGGCAAGGCTGTTTTTCACTGCTGGCTTTGTAGAGCTGATGGCCAGGTGACCATAATTACCATAATATAGTCAAAATGTGCTTTGTTCTCTGTGTCAGTGCCTTGAACGTGCCTCTAGACACTCCAGCTTTTCAACAGCAATACTGTGCTCAGTTTACGGACATTTGTAATTGAAAAAAACCCCCGCAAATCTGTCGCTAGGTGATATAGAGACAGTGTTTATTTTTTGGGTGAGAAAGGTGCATAAGGTTGAGGTATTCAACTCTGTGGCATGCATTTTAGGTATGTGACGCCCACTAACTCTCTATAAGTAATATATCAAGTATTTTATATGCATGAATCATGTTTCCAGTTGTCTGTTTTTAGTATAAACCACTGGAATTCATTATAACAATTTCTCTCATATCGTATATCAGCTTCCCAGTCAAGCCCTCAGGTTTTTTAAACACATTTGTATTATATTTATCCTTTATTTGGTACTCATCATTGCATACTTGTACTTCAAAGGAGCTTGTTCAGGTAGCTTAACAAGGCAAATATTTCCCTATAAACAGCAAATTCCATTCCAAAGGATCATGTATTTATCTTCTCCTCCAACTGTTTTTTTGATTTTTTAAAAAAATAATAGAGAAAGCTCAACTAGAAGGATGCCAAGTGTTGGGGATTTCAGATATTAAATAATTGTGACAGTTGGCAATACTCTGGAGTTTGCAGTACATCATGCTTCTATATTCCCTAACCTGTGATTTCAGATGTTCCTGTTTCAGTCTTTACCAAATCCTTAATTCTGTAGGGAAGTGAAATATCCCCGAGAAATTTTGTTTTTCTGAAAGCAAACTGTTGCTATAGCAAAATATGATGTCTCAAATTTGACTACAATGGAGTTTAAAGGAGAGCGAGATATTTTAGAACATAAATCATCTCTGCAAAATCACTGAAAATGCTCTTTAATAGACAAAAGAGGGTGAAAGTAGATTTAACTGGAAACTTTCCTGTAAATGAAAAGCATCTTTCTTTAGTGGAATCCTCCAGCTGATGTTTTCCATTTAAAATTATTTGCATCTCTGTTCCAGGCACAAAGTACATATATTTTCTTTAACTGTATTCTTACATCCATGTAACTTAGAAGATGAGGTTGGCCTTGGAGTACACAAGTGAGCCACTCACCTGGGTTTGTCTTCTTCTGGATACTCAGGACAGCTGCCCCACTCAGGAGGAATAATGGAAGGGAAAGCAGTGTGTTATTCTGAAGGTGGTACTCAGTTCCCCCCTGGTGGCTGGGCCCTCCTGCTCAGACAGCAGTTCCCACTGTCCCCTAAGCCCTGGTGTCAGTGCAGTGCTGGCTTAGAGAGAGACATTGGCCAGTACACTTGAGTTGTTTCGCTCTCCACAAAAGCATTTAAACGTGTGAAAAGACATTGCTTTGCAGGAAAAAAAAAAAATATAATGACCTATGTCGTGACTGGATGTAGCATTGCAAGTATTTGCCTTCATCTGGAATCCCAGCCTACAGCTGCCCCTGGCCTGATGGGAGCCTCTCAGCTCCATCTCCTAGCCCGCCAGCACATTGGCACTGGATTTAGATATTCACACTGAAAGCATCCACATCAGGTCCATATAATCTCTGTGGTGGAGCATGGCTGTTGGACATCATCAGGCAACCCAGCTGGCTTTGGGACCCAAGTATTGTGTCAATGTGGGCTCAGGTTAATTCTGTGCTTAAGAAGTAGGGCTAATTTAGCTCAGGGGCAGTGTTGAGAGTTACAGAGCTTTATGGAGCCTGTGATGAAATTAGAAATGCTGGGAGCTGGTTCAGAGGCTTTTGCTCCAAACCGTATAGCACAGCACAGCCATTGCCCTTCAGTCCCAGAGTGCACAGTGAGGTGCAATGATAGCTTGAAGTATTCAAATGGCCAAGTCATTTGTACAACCTCACCTCCCTCAGTCTCAGAGCTGGATTTTGTAATGATTATATTAAATATTACTCCACATAAAAGCACTTCCTGTGCCAGGGGCAAGGTGTTACTCAGCATTGTGGCTGACTCCAGTCAAGGGTAAAGTGCTGTATTCTTCTCTTTTTGTTGCCATTAAGGAAAGTGCAAGTGGCTTCCAAAAACTGTGTTTTCAAGTTTTCATAGTCCTAACATTCATATAATGAATGAAAAAAATTTTTCTTCAACTGGTAGCCTAATTTGAGTACAGACACCATAAAAAAAGAAAAATAGTGACAACTTCCTACATTTGTATGGCACAGGAAATCATTGAAGCTGATATAAAGGTGCCTCACAGACTTGTAAGATTGATGCTGTGAGGTCAGTCTTTAATTACAACAACTCTAAATATTTATCCAACTATAAAAGACAAAGTAATAAACATTTCAACTATTTGGGAACTAATTTTTTTTTTTCCTTTTGAAACACAGTGCTGCAAATATGACTTATTTTTCAAATGGTAGCTGAAAATGGGTTTTATGTAATCTAAGGGGTACTTTTTTTACATATTTAAAATGCAAAGCAAATTATAGATAACCTGTCAGTAATATAAAATCACTAACCAATCCAGGAGTACATTTAATGTAATTCTTTTGATGAAATGGTTAAACATATTGGATTAGAGCAAAACACATGTAAGTAGAGAAGTTTAATGATCAAGTAGTGTCCTAGGTTACAACGTAAGATGTGCCCAAAGTATGTATTCTATCACCATCGACATGAGCTGTTGAAGCTAGGCTGGGCAGTGTTTCCCTTGCCCCCTCCCTCCAGACTATCTTCTGTTAATGGCCCATCAATACCGTCCTGCATGACTCATGGATAACTCCCTCCAGGAGCTATCTCTGTTTAATGGGCAATCAAGGACCCATTGCAAGACTGATAAAATGGTATCAGCCCATTGTGAGATGCTCTGCCCAGGGGGAGGAGCCAAGCATTCCCACCTGGATATAATCTGGGATTCGGGACAGCACAGGCAGCCTTACCCACTGGATTCCCAGAGGACAAGAGCTACCAAACCTTTCTGCAGGAACACTGCTTCAACAAGACCGCTTCATCTGGACTGCTACCACCATGGTGTCAGGTTGTATTCTGACTCTGTCAGTGGGGTTTTTTTTTGTTTTTTTTTTTTTTTTTTTTGGTACTACTGCATGTGTTTTATTTTATTTTACCTTTTTTTTTTAATCTCCTATTAAATTGTTTTTTTCTGACTTGGATTCTCTTGCTGGTTTTGCCTTCAAGCCAGCACGAGTAGAAAGAAACATCTTTTGCCAAGTATTCTCCTGTTTTCCCTAAAGCCCATCAACCACTGAACTCTCCCTCACTTGAGCACTGTTCTGCTGTCAGGTTTGTGCCCCACAGAGAGCCCAAGGTGCCAAGAAGGCACCACTGTTGTCCATCTTCCTCTCCCAGGACAGGATGAGCTATTCTCAAATTATTTCCCAGGGACTACTTTGAATATATTATTTAATAATGGAAATTTTTACATGTCATGTGTGAGCTTTCTATGGAGTTCTTATTTCCAGACCCATTCTCAGTTTAACAAATAATTTTTTCTACCATTTTATACTGTGATGTGTGTTTTTCATGTAAAATGGAGTTAAAATAGTTGCCAAGGAAGCAAGAAGTGACTGTAGTTAAAACAGCCTGAAGTGTTTATTAATCTTCAACTCAAGTGCTGGAATGGGAAACGCCTTGTTCAGGGAATTTTACTTTCCTGAATCCCAAACTGGATTGTTTAAGTGCAGCTGTTTGTGTTATGTGCCTGTCCTTGTAGAATCACACACCAATTTGTGTAGATTCAGGTCGATAATGGTAAATGGAGCTCCTATGGTTAGAAGAAGATATTGTTTGAGTAAAATCTACTATTATGATTAACTTGTAACAGATATGAATATTTTGAAGACAGATGGCATATTACTTCATATATCCTTGAATTTTATGCTATGAATTAATTTTTTTTAATATTATGTCATATCTTACATGTTTTTTCTTCTAAAACTATTCCAAGGAGTACAATCAGACACTAGCAACAGCACAACACAATCCAAATGACCTTGTTATAACCGTGTAAGTGATTCCAAACGAGGAAAAACAGCTTACAAAAAGCTTTGAGTCTCAAGGTGGGTGTGCTCAGACTCCGAGGCAGCCTCGTTGTTGTGCAAGGGGACCAGGAGGAGTCTACAAGGAATCCTTTCTGACAAGGGAGCCCAAATTCCATATCCACGTGGTGATGCTGAGGTTTTACTCCCTGGCCTCGGTTATTCCCTCAGCAGTGCCTCGAAGCTGGCGTTGTGCATCTCGGCAGTGCCACCGCGTTGGAGCGAGGCCAGCCCAGGGATGCAGGGCTGGGGCTGAGCTACAGCAGCAGGGGAGGGGAGGCCCAGGTGGGCCAGTGGGAATGGAGCCCACGTTGTCCTGCTCCCCAAGAGCCACAGGGGGAGGCTGGGGTGTCTAAGAGAATGTTAGGCTCCCTGGCTTGTTCCCAGCAGGGGCTGCTGAGCGAGGCAGGACCTGGTGTGGCAGGAGGATGTGCCAGGCTGAAGGCCACAGTGGGTGATGCCTCGCTGGGTCCGCACCTCAGTGCTGGCTGGGAAACTGCCTTCTCCCTCTGCACTGCCATCTGGGTGCTCAGGGCCAAGACTTTGTACTTTTGTGCCACCAGGCATGGGTTGATCCCGTCTTCTTTTGTCAGAGGACTGGGAAAGGAGATCTGGATAAAGGAGCTGCTGCTGCTGGCTGCCACCAGACCTGAGGGTTTTCTGTCCAATTGCTCAAAGGGAACCATTTTCTTTTGCAGCTGCAGAGAGAGCAGCAGTTTGATGCCACATTTTGTCCTCTTTGCTCCAGTTCTGGTTTGCCCTTGAATATGTTTCTGAATATTCACAGTGCTTCCAGCTAGTCCATGCTAAACTTTTTCTTCATTCCCACTGCCAACCGAAGGTGGCTTCCCAGGGGAGCACTTTGCAGTTGCTGCTTATCCCAAGACCCAGCCTTTGTAAGGCTTGGAGGAAGCGCAGGTTACTTTTCCCATGTCCCTCTGCATTGCCTAGATCTGGCTAGCAGCGGGTAGGTGCCAGCCAGAGGCAGGCTGCAGGATGGATGCAGTGCTGGCTGACTGCCCGACATCCACGCCTGGGCTCTGCCCCTGCAGTGCCCCGCTGGCGCGGGGGTGACGCCCGTCGCTGTCCCAGCCACCACACCACTCGCTTGCAGGGCTCCTCTGCGTCCCAGTGTAAAATTAACCACTGTCTCTGTGTGCCCAGGGCCAGCTTCAAAGCCCTTTGAAATTGTGGGGATTTTTCTACCCACTTCAAAGGGCCCTGGCTCATGAGCGTGCAGCACAGGGCGCACCAGTTAATTTTTAAACTCCCATTACCTGAAAACTTCTTGTAAAGTGTACTGGAGCATAAGGCTGGGGACGAGCTTGCTGAACACTTGACAAGGCACAGATGAACACCTGGGATTAAAAATTTCTTTCTTTGCTATTTATCTTTTTATGCCGTGCACATGCCTTTTAATCATTCCTTGTAATCATTTACCTATGTTTCCTGCTGTCCTGCACATTTAGTGCTTGGTTGTTCCCCTTGCGACACCTTGCCCAGCAATCCACAGGACCCAACGAGGTCTGCAGAGCTTTCCTGAGCTGATCTTACATTTCTGAGCAGCCTAAAGGTTTAGAAACCCTCGGCATACTTGAGTCAGAACCACACAGCATGCACAGCTCTGAAGGAAGCTGCTGCTGCTGCTGAGGACAGTCTGTGGGCTGTGCCCACATCCCTCCCTGCCTTCCTGCCTCCTTGTCTCTTGCATGGCTCCCAAAATATCTCCTCCACTGCTGCTTGGGATGCTTACTGCTACAGGATGGCAGGACGAGAAGTTCTTCAACAGGGTGCAAAGGCTGCTATTCTATTTGGCTCTGGTTTGTGATGTGTATAAAGATACAATGTAAGATTAAACAAACAAACCCAAAGAAAACCCCTTTCCTTTATTTACTTTCCTAGGAAAACTTCATGGTTTTTGTTTCTTCCAAAGTCCTCTACATTGCCCATTTTACATCTCAGCTCCAATAGTAATAAAATAAAGTTTTTTAAAAAAAAGGAATTTGAAAAAAAATTTGAAGTAGTGCCGATAGGCAAAGAACATTTTATTTATAGACTGAGGAATAAATAAACATACCTCTGAACTGAATTGGAGAGTAGTCTCCCAAAGGAAATAGTGGATATCAAATTGCTTGAATAATTTAAAACTAGGACAAAGCACTTAATAATATATGGCAGAAAAGAAGCCTGTCTTGGCAGGAGATGGAGTGGATGACTTAATCGGTCTTTTCCTCTCTAGCCTTTATTATTTTATGGTTTGTTACTGCAGATGACTCAATGTTAACAATGCTTATTTTCTTACAACTGCTTACTAGAGAACAGTGTATGTCCATGTCCTTATTCTTTATTAATTATCCCCACTTACCAGAAAGACACTGGAGGTGCTAAGCAGTTTTTAGGAATATTGTGTGAGTGTCTCTGTTTTAGGGCTGCATATATAAGAAGAATGGCATCTTCTAGCTCCATCCTACAGAAGGCACCATATATGTCGCATATCACTAGGATGCTTTATCCATCATCACAAATTACAGCAAAATTATTTGTGGAATCTTTTTGAAAGCACTGAAATTGGGTTGGTATCACTAAAGGTAAAAATCACTTTTCTTTAATGAACACAGTGTAATGTAGCAGAGCTCTGTGAGAGAGGGAAATCCACAGTCTGAATTGCTTCTGAAGTGAGCCCTAGACAAAATACCATATTCACTTTGGAAGTGTTAATAAATGACATTAAAAGTGACTGACACCTGTTGTTCTATCTTATTTGGCCATAAAGAAGCTTCTAACCTGTGTAAAATACACTGAGAAGCATGTGGGCAAAGACATTTCACTACAGACTTAAGGAAGTGTTTGTTGGACATTGGGTAAGTCAGAATGTACATTGCTAGGAAAAGAACAGACATAAACCAAAAATGATACAACTATGACTTCACTTGACATGAAATCTGTGCTGTTAAGAAAACAGACAATCACTGATCAGATAAATACAAATGACAAATATAGGAGAGCCTTCACTGGCTTGGCAGCTGGATGAGACGAACTCTAGGAGACTTCCAGGAGAGAAAAAGACTCAGTTTAGAGAGAGGGAGATGGAGTACACAATATAAAAAAATATAAATATATATAAAAAAGAAAAATTCTATAGTATCTACATTCTACACATTCTTCTGTGCAAAAGCAATGAACTTTCATAGAGGGAAGAGTAAGTTAGAGACGCTGAGAATCTTTCTAATAGAATACTGAAGAGCTGGAAAATTTTGCTTGGATCGTATAAAAAATCTACCACAGATGTCAGACAAATATCCATTTAGAATGATTTAGGTGTATTTGATATTACTTTGGGCCAAAGTACACCAGATGATTTCTTCATAGTCCTTTCAATCCCTGCTGTTTATGAATTTGTGAATTAATGGAGAAGGCAAGTGTGGAAAGAAAAATCCTGGGAGGATACTTACAACAAGGCTTATGAGATTAGC
This sequence comes from Hirundo rustica, assembly GCF_015227805.2. NCBI lineage: Eukaryota > Metazoa > Chordata > Aves > Passeriformes > Hirundinidae > Hirundo > Hirundo rustica. Next base: position 103,550,603 of record NC_053451.1, on the reverse strand, counting down.
GTGGAAAAGGCTTCCATGCAATTACTTATAGTATTGCCTCATTTTTACATTTGTCATGCTGCTAAAAGAAGACAGAAATTGGCATTTTGGAACCATTACAGAATTTTTTCAGTTGTTATGTTTGGCATTGTAATCCAGAGCACAGACAAGACATGACTGCCAGAAAGATACATTTACAGAGATATTGAGAAGTCTGTGGTGGTTCTCATCTGAGGATCCAAAGGCTCCTGGAGTGTGTAATTTGATTTCCATGAAGGGGTTACAGGCAGGGCTGTGCTTATCAGAGGAAAGAAAGTGCCAGCAAAGAACCATGCAAGTTCTGTGTCTCTCGAAAATACTGTCCCAATAATCCTCAAACCCTTTTATTTGCAACACCAGCAAAAGTTCTGTCACTGCTTTTTCACCATGTTAATTTATGCATGTTGGCTTGTGGCAGAGGGCACATTCCACATACAAATAGTCTAAATCATTCCATTTTACTATCAGGGTTACCACGGAGAAAAGTCCTCTTAGCTTCTTGCTTATTTCTGCTCCATAAACCTTCAATATAGCTTTAGGCTAACAGAGTTTCACATCTACAAATGCCAAAAAAAGCCTGGAAACAATCAGTACTAAATATGCTGTGAATCTCCCATTTCATTCATGCATATTTTCAGAGGATCAAAATGAAAATGTAGCAGCACCTATGATGGAGAAGCAAAATACTAGCTTTATCTAAAGATAACATCTGATTCTGCTATTACTAAAAGCTGTTTGCTTTTAGCTGCTTTTTAAATTTTATATCCCATTTTGATTGTTCTGGTGAGAATATGGGCATTTTTTGCTACTTTCTTATGCACTGAAATATTTGGTTGTTGGTTGTTTTTTTTTTTTTTCCCCCCTCCTTACATAGGATTTATGTCTTCCCTTGCTTTATTGCTGTCCTTTTAGTTCACTGTGTTCTCACACTGGAGGGCACAGCCTAAATAACCAAATACAAACTATTCCCTCATCGGAGCTGTCACCCTTTACTGATATCAACAAACATAACTACTGTAGTGATGAGCTCCATAAACTGAAGCAGAAAACATCTCCCAGGATGCTATCCATTCTCTGCTGTGGAAAAAAGCTCTGGTTCATTGTTCCCCAAAGCTCTGTTAGTATTTTTTCAACAGCTACTTTTACTAGCCAAGGCTGAAATATTTGGAGAGTTCCCTGGGTGAAATAAAACTGTTGGTGGAACAAACAACTGGGAACAGTGTCACTCTTATTTTTCAAATCACTTATTTTTCCCCCTATACCCACTAAATCCACTACAATACCAACCTCTTATTAAAGATGCACTTGATGAAATTATTTGGCTGTTGATGTTCCAGTCCCGTAGGGTTCAAAGCCCGTTAATAGCAGCAAATTTAACTGTTTTTTTTCTGAAGTTACATGTTCACACCCACCCTTCTGTGTTTTCCTTTTCCCTTTCCTTTCCTCTTCTTCTACTGTAAGAAAATAAACAATCGAATTTCTGGAAATGTGCAAAGAAGATTTCCAGAGATCATCAGGGTCCTCCTCTGATGTTTCAGAGGAGAGTAGGTGCTGGAGAAGGTGAAATTCATCAGAAGCAACCATCCCTTCTTGGCTGTGCATCAGAAATCCTTCCATGAGAAGCTCTCCATGTACCACAGAAACTCGAGGGGAAAGGAGGCTTTTCTCATGAGTCATGAGTAGAAGTTGCCTGTGGCTCCCAGGAATGGCAGTGAGTGAGAGGAGTGAGTGCTGGGAGCAGCACATCCCAGGAACGTGGATGGAAGCCCTAGGGAAACACCCCACAGCCTCCGATGGTTTCTCCTGGAGATCGGGATTTGGGTTACTACTGGTCTGCATTTCAGCTGCTTGCAAAAGGTTGGTGACATCTGATTTACCCTGCAACAAGCCTCTAAACTCCTCCTTTAGATCAAAAGTAACAGGACACCAAAAATTGCCTATGCTGTACTTTTTCCATTTACAAGTTTGATCAAGACATTTTGGCTGCTCTGGTTTTGATGAAAATGAGGAACAAACAAACATAGCCTCTTAAAACCAAACCAAAACACAACACAATAAAAACTAATTTATGATGCCAAATAAAATGACAACAAAAACAACAAAAATCTGTCTTGTGCTTAGAAATGTCTGTGAAAGAGAGATGCCAGGGCAAAACTCTCCCTATTATAATGAAGTAGTTCTCCAAATATCATATAATGATAAGCTTGACAGGAATATAGGATGGATCAACATTCACTTACATCATTACCACATAGCTGCAGCTTCCAAATAATGCTAAATAAATATAGGAAATAGGAATTGTTTCCCAACTTTTTATTTCCTTTATATGAAATATTTAATCACAATTAATTTTGAAAAATAATTCCATTTATTTCTTGCTAACTAGAAGGTACCAGTGGTGACATTTTATCAGATACAATATACTAATTCAGATAAAACACTTAAGTTGGGTTTAAGTCAATTAATTAAGTACAGGAAAGTCTGAGACTGTTCCAGATAAATTAATACTAATACTTCTTGCTCCAACGTTGTTGCAAGTACTGTAGCACCGAGTGCTGTAACAGCTGACTCTGATGTCTGTGGGGCCATTCCAGATTTGATTTTGTGCAATGTTCACCCATAAACTGCAAAACTTGGCCACTCTACAGGAAGAAATTTATTTTTTCTCAAATATAAAAGAAGAACTTTTAAGCCACTGAAAGAAAACATGATCATTGAGCACTCAGCACTTCCAATTCCACCACAAAACCGTGTCTCCAGGTGCCACATCTACACATCCTTTAAATACTACAGGGATGGTGAGTCAGCCACTTCACAACCTAGCCCAATGCTTGAGAACTGTTTCCATGCAGAATTTTTCCCCAATATCCAATCTAAATCTCCCACAGCACAACTTGAGGCTATTTCTCCTTGCTCCCTGGCATGTTACCTGGGAGAAGAGGCTGACCTCCACTTTGCTAGAATTTCTTTTCAGGCAGTTGTAGAGAGAGATGAAGTCTCATCCCAGCCCTCTTCTCCAGGCTAAACAACCCCAGCTCCATCAGCTGCTCCTCACAGGACCTGCACTCCAGACCCTTCCTCAGCTCTGTTGCCCTTCTTTAGACTTGCTCCAGCACCTCAATTTCCTTCCTGAAGTGAGGGGCCCAGAACTGAACACAGCTCTCAAGGTGTGGCCTCACAGTGCCCAGTACAGGAGGACAATCCCTGCCCTGCTCCTGCTGGCCACACTATTGCTGACACAGGCCAGGTGCCATTGGCCTTCTGGGCCACCTGAGCACAGCTGGCTCATGTTCAGCACTGCCAGCCCCTTTTCCCCAGGACACCTTTCCAGCCACTCTTGTCCCCCTGTAGCACTCCCTGGGGTTGTTGTGGCCCAAGAATGAGACCTGGGACTTGGCCTTGTTTTACCTTGCACAATTTGCTTCATCCCATCGATCCAGGCTGTCCAGATCCCTCTGCAGAACCTTTCTACCCTCCAGCAGATCAACACACATGATCACCTTGGTGTCATCTCCAAAGTGACTGAAGGTGCCCTTGATCCTCTCATCCAGGTCATCAATGAAGATATTAAACAGGACTGGCCCCAGTACTGAGCCCTGGGGAACACCGCTAGTGCCCGGCCACCAGCGGGATTTTGTTTCATTCACCACCAATCTGGGCTCCACCATCCAGCCAGTTTTTTACCCAGCAAAGAGCACATCCAGGCCGTGAGCAGTGAGGTTCTTCTGGAGAATGCAGTGGGAAATGGTGTCAAAAGCTTTACTAAAGTCCAGGTAGACAATGTTCTCAGCCTCTCCCTTCTCTGTGAAGAAGAGAAGGAGATCATGTCAGTCAAGTAGGACCATTGTCCAGAAATTTTCAGTGAATAAACAGTAAAAATATTAACAATGTTCTCCCTCTTTAGCAAACATTTGCTAATGGATTTCACAATAACAATACGTGTTTTCAGGATAAAATCACATGCAAACTAAACGTTATATTCTGTGTGGGAACACTAACAGTTTTCCATCTTCATTACAGATGGGTTGGACACAAACTTTTTTTTCTGTAGTTATTAAATCATATTGCATGTTTCTGTGTTGACAGGTCTGGACTTCTACCAGAATGCAATAGATACAGAAGACTGCGTAATATCTGACACTGGCTAATTTTCAAACAGTGTTGTTTATCTGTTTTTTGGACACACAACTCTGTGACTGATGGCTTCATTTTATCAACAGGATATATTACTTTTACTAGTTTGCATGTGCAATGTGGAAAGGTATCAAAATGACTACCCAGATAACCATGAAAACTGAGTTCTTTGATTAGTCTAAACTCTTGGAATTCTTTAAAAAATATTTCTCCTGGCTTGTCCATCCCTATTTCCATTCACTGCCTTTTTTCTATTTGTATGGACAGCAACTGTTTTCCAGGCAGGAATTATAACGTGACCCAAGAGTCTTTTTAGCTAATTAACATCTCTCCATAATATACATGCAGCCAAATGAGGCCTCAGGAGTGAAAGACCAGTCTTCCTTCTAGTCCTTTGAATAAAACTGCAGTTTAATATAACAACAATTTTATACCACCTATTTCTTGCACTTCTTTTGAGCAAAAGAATTTCCAGATAAATCCACTTCTTCAGTTTGGTGAGAAATTTCTAGTGAATGAAGCAAGACTCATCACAATGTTGCTCATTGTTGAGTTTTGATTAATGTTCCCACTCAATTGCTGACTCACTCTCTTTCCAGCATGTGCAAATATTTGGTTTCTTTCTTTTTCTGGAGCATGTTCTGCAGAGCCCACTGATGTAGTATCCAAGGAAATTTTCAACATCAACCAAAATATTATCAATGCAGTAGAACTTTGGTGACATCCTTCTTTTAAGGGTCTGATGAGACTGCTCAACCCAACCATCCCAGGATTCACACTAAACAACTAAGTGCTTTTCTGTTGTTTCTCATAGGAAAGAGAACAGTGACACTGAGGAGTCTCTTAGTTCAGGTCTTTGGCCACATACTAAACCAGAAGTGATGTAAAGCCTCCAGGCATACCAAAGGCAGAGCTGAGTTCTGCTATCCTTACAGAGACAGCATTACAAAACTTATTTACAATCAAATATTTGATGCTAACAAAAAGTGAAACAGTTGGGGTAAATTTCTTAACATCTGTGGTTAATCTAATGCAGGTTTTCCATCAGTTCAACCACATCCATGAATAAATCAGTTTTCCTTTCCTTGCAAGTCCTTTTTTTTTTTTTTTTTTTTTTTTTTTTTTTTTAGATAAATCTTCCTTAGTCTGGCTGTAATCTGAAGCTCATTCTTGATGAGAGTGTTGAAAATAGAAACATCATTCTCTAGTAGCTTGATAGTGAATCAGACATCTGGTGTTCTTTTGCTACTTTATGTTTTCAATAAACTGTCAAAGGCTGCAAGATATGCCTTAACACAAACAGCCCTTATGGAAAGTCTAGAGGCAGAATCTTCCAAAGTCAAATGACCCCCTGGGTTCTCAGGTCGCTAAATTCTCATATCATGGCCATGAAATCCCTCCTCTGGCTGCTTTTCCTGTCTTCTACCTCCCTTCTTCTGCATCTTTCCCATTTGTCTCAGCGAAGAGTAGTTGAACTTATGCTTCAAGTGTACCCCTGATTTCCCCAGAACAGAGCTGATCTTCTGGGAATAACCTTACTCCACCTGTGTGATCCTCAGAGTGCTCAATGGACACAGTATTGTATTTCTTAAGTCTCTCCCTGGAAAATCTATGGTCAAGGCATACATTGAATTTGAAATGCAAAAAAAGAAAAAAAAAAAATTCAAAAAACAAACAACCAGGTAAAAAGCCCCTCACCAGAGAAAGGTGCTTTGTTGTGGTTTTGTTTGTTTGTTTGTTTGTTACCCTGCAATCATTGGTTTCTACACCAGTATTTTTCTGAGTCAGTATGAAATTACCGTCCAGCCTCCAAAAACACTCTTGCTGGAAATGTCCTGTTCCCCGTTCCACAATTTGTCGTACTCAATTTATAAAAAAACAACCAACAAAATAAAAAACACTCCCTTTCCCCACCCCCATGAAACAAAGTGTCTTTATAACACTGAAACTTTTATTGCTGCTGCCAAGGGCAGACACAGGTTTCTGCTAATTCGGAGCCGTTATGAGTCCTGTCTCAGAGGCGCCTCTGAAGACGGGGTTTGACTGCTCTCTGCAATCAGCCATGGCTCCCAGCGTCTTGGGCCTGGCAGAGCACCCTCCCTGTTACTCAATAATCACTAGGCATTTCTTCATGCCCTGGCCCCTGTGAGGAACATGCTGTTACTCTCTGATGCACAGGAGGTGCACATTACAGCACTGTTAAGGTGCTGCGGTTTATATTTTCACTGAGTGTTTGGGTGGAGAATGCTTTGTTGTTATTCAGTCATTTTGAAATCACTCTTAATGCACGTCAAGTTAACCAAAGATGCTAATGAAAGCGTTCATTCATCGGAACCAAGCAGACCATGCAGCCTAAAAGGCTTACAAAAGACAGAGGTGAAGGAAAGAGAGGAAGAGAGCACTTAACCTGTATGAAGTTTGGGACAGCTGAGGGAGAGCATTGCGTAGACAGCGTGACCACACCCGGTGGGAACATTTCTGGATTGCCACCAGCCTCATTACTAAGGCACAGAGCAGGTGCTGCTCATCGACATTCTAGCTGCAGAAGACCCAGAAGGCTTCTGTGTTGACTTTTTCTTCAGGATCTCCTCAGTCTGACACACAGCAGACCATAGAGAACTGGGTCTCCCCCTCAGTGTCCAGGCCCTCCCCTTGCTCTCTGACCCTTGTGTCTCTTGGGCTGCAATAGCTGCGGCTGGTCAGGCACTGCCCAGAGCCTTCCACACATTTCCCAGCAGAAGCGAAGGGATGAACTCTGACATGAGGAAGACTCTGCTTTGAGGCAGGGATTTGCAGGAGAAAATGCCTTTAATGCATTGCTGTACAGCAGCTTCTACAAGAGAGGAAATATTGATGGGCCACGTGGCTCCGTTTTCTCTCTCCCTCTCAAAACCTGAAGTAGAGCCCTTTGAAAAATGGGTGAAAGCAAACTCCCTTTTCTCTCCTGCAGCAGAGCTCTCATGAAATCAAGTGGTTTGCTTTGTGGCTTATTTAGAGACACCCAGGATCTCCTTTCCAGGTACTTGCTTTGTCCCTCCTGAACCTGCACAGCCTTCATGCGCACAGCACCCACCTTTCCCTCCAGCTTTGTTCAGTGTCTTGCTAAATCACTGCATAGCACTCGGAAGATTGCCAAGTCTGCCTCCAGCCAAGCCTATTTGGAAGACCCCTCTGGCCTTCATTTGCACAGGTGCAGCCCCAGCACGGAGGAGGATTAACCACACGTGTACCTTGAGCTGTCAGCCGCGCTCCGTGTGCGAGCCGAGCTGAGAACCCCACTGAGAGACACATCAAACCCGCAGGAGTTATGGCAGGCAGGAGAAATTACAGAGGGAGAGGGCTTGCACATATTATATATATATTATATATGTATGTAAGTGACTGATTGTAATTAGTGGAAAGATTTAAAGGGCTTCAGCAAGCTTTGGATCAGATCATACTCTTTTTTTTTTTTTTTTTTAACTTTGGGTACAAAGCTTTTGCCAGTACAAGGTAAACTGGTTGAAGTATTTCCTGTGACTCACTGAAAAGTAAATGAGCTATTTAATGCAACTGCTACATTCATTTCAATGGATATAATCTAACAGCAGCCCAACTACACAGGCAGAATTACATAAATCACTGCTGAGCTACTAGCAGCTGATAAGATAATTGCTAAAACACCATTTACAGGAAAGTAGTCTGTGTGAAAAAGCAATGTTGGATTGATGCATATTTAATTTCTTAGTGACTTCAGTTCTAGACCCTTGTTTATTAATCTTACCTGCCTAATTTAAATAATGGGATGCTGTGTGCTTTTCTGTGTCAAAGAGAATATTACCAGGCGCTGGTTTCAATATGAAGGAAGTGCTTGAGATATAGTTAACTGTGAAGTAACCCTGCTCATAAAAATTAGAATTTTTGAGCTAAAAGCATGTTCCACTTTTAATCAAACACAGAAAAACTTAACATTGAATTTCTATATTCTACCACAGCTACAGAATAACTGTGAAATAAGAAAATGTTCCAAATATTCTTAAAAAAAAAAAAAAAAAAAAAAAAAAGCAAACCCAAATCGGGGACCCAAAGTGACAATGGCTTCTCTGGATTATTACAACAGAATATTGAAATTCTTTTTTTGGCAATGTGCAGTCATAAAATGTAATCAGGTATGTATAAGAAGTCAGTTTGATACATCCTGGATGCTATATAAAACAGAAATGTTAAAAATCATTTTAATTTAAGTCTTGTCTCTCAAATAAAAATTATAGATTTGCTTGCAAGTGGAATAACAAAATGCAACCCAAGTTCTTAAAATGTAGGTGAGTTGTAAATCAACAGAATACTGTTCCCATGATTGCTAATTTAAGTGAAACCTGAGCCACTAAAAACCTAGAAAAATGTCAAGGTCATTGTCAATAACTTTGATTAGCAATGGAAAAGGGACACAAGAGCAGGCTAATGGTAGGAGGACATAAAATATTAAAAAGGAGCTTTTGATTTGTGTGCTATGGCTAAAACTAAGTAGCTGTAGCGATTGACCAAATAGTAGCCTGTATGTTTCTGACAATGTACCCACCAAACTATTAGTACTTATCTGATTTTCCCAGTTGTCTTGTGAACGCTACTTATTCTTTGGGTTTTTTTTGTTTGTTTGTTTTGTTTTGTTTGTTTGTTTTGTTTGTTTTTTAATCTGGGTTTTAAAAACAGAATAAAGTATGAGAATGAACACACCAACCTGTTTGCAAATCATTACACAGTAATTTATATTCCTGGATTTAAATATATATAGAAAAAGGAGAAAACAATATGCATTATTCTAGGGACACCTTTTTTATATTCCAGTTCCCAAGGAAAGGCATCACTGTGTAAATATCTCCTAGGTGCAAGGCTGTGCAGCTGTGAGCTGCAAGGATACACCTTTGCCAAGCACTGGAGATTTCTCCAGGAAGACAAGGAACAGGAGATGGGAAGTCCTTCCTGGAAGATGAGACATCCCACTGATTGTTCACAGGCCTTGGACTGCAGGAAGCGAGAATAAGTCAGGAGAAGTAACCCTGAGCTTACCTCCTGACTGGTGCTCCTCTGCTCCATGCTAAACTGTTTTCAGCAGGAGTGCACCCCTGCAAATCTTCACTGCCAGCTTGTACAACAGATGCCCATGCCAGGGACACTTGCACATCACGAGAAGGTGGCATAAATGCTTCAAGCACAAGCTTTAGCTGGAGAGGTCATTCAAGGGTGCAGTTATTTCCCAGATAAGCACATAGTGTGTTTGTCCTTCAGCCTCGTGCCATTTCTGTGGGGAGTTACAAAACAAATGATGAAGTTAAAGTCACCTTTCTGATAGACTGAACCTCTTGAACATTACAGGACAAAATTAATTGCTTCAGAGACTTCTGTGCAGTTTAATTCTTTGCACAGATAGGGAAGAATTAAGAACTATCTAGTTTTATTCTTGAGGAAAATACTAGTGGAAATTATAGGGAAAATGAACTCCAGCAAGTACCAATTCTATTTTTCACTGACTAAATCTGGTGTACCATACATCAGCTTCAAATAAGTTGTGTAATTATATTGTGTTGCAGAAAATCAGCTCAGATATTTAACTAGTCACTATGAGGTTATGAACCTAATGTTCTTATTTAAGAAGAAAAAATGGAGATTTAACGTGAATTAAAATGAAAAATTTATACTTTACAAACTGCAATGACTTCTAATTAGAATAGCACAATGAGTGCATAATACACCTCAGTGAGGGCTGGAGGTGTCAGCAGAAACCTCTAGGAGCAATTCTGCCAAACACTGCTAAAATTCAAGATTTTCCAAGTGGAAAACTTCACATGGACACACAAATATTTCCCAATGATATTTTTTCTCTCTGGAATCTTACTAATGGGTTGTGATTGCAAGCCGAGTCATCTTTAGGGCCTAACATTTTAGTTGGTGTCCAGTAATTTGTAAATTGTTTTTGGAATCACCCAGTGCAAACATTAGAAAAAACACACAGAGATATCCTTACTGTTCTTGGTAACTAAACTGGAAACATCGTGGAAGAAAACTACTGATAAGAGAAATTCCGTTTTTAGAGTTAGACCTTACCAGAAAATTCATGGCAGCAGTTTCATAATCTGAAGAGGCAGATAATTTTGCAGGGGAGTATAAGTACTGATTGCCAGAAGGAGGATGTTTTTTGTGATTTCAGCATCAAAGAAAATAAAGCAGCATTTTAAACACCAACAGCTTCTAGAACCAAGACGAGCATTTTCATTATACTGAGGGTGACCTAGTGCATTAATAAGTCTGTGACTCAGTGAATCTCTCAGATAATTATCTACAATTCTACACAGCATTTTGAGGCTTTACTTTGTAACATCTAAACTTGGGGCTCTTGAGGATTTTTTTGCATTCTTAGTCTGTACCATAATAATGATAGGGGTCTTTGTGGCGTGCTGAAATGCAAAAATCAATGTACTCAAACAAAATAAGAGAAATAAATAGAAAATACTAATATAGGAGTGAATTTAACCACTGGAGAAAGTAGTCTAAAAATAGTTTCACACTAGCAGTGATGCTGCCTGATGAGCTATCTTTTAAGTCCATTAACTCTGTGACTCAGTGAATCAGATAAATATCTAGAACTCTGCATAACAGTCAGTGACTTCTTGCTCTCTTCCTCTAGCCTCTAAAATAATTTTTTTTTAACTCTAGGTATTTTTAGCATCCTTTCTTTCCTGAGAGGGGTATGACAATTATATAATGTAGAAATCAATGAGGAAGCAAAATACCCCTTTCAGATTCACCTTTGCGTCACCGGCTGATTTGCAGTTGTGGACTGCTGTGATGAGAGTAGACATGGAACAATCTCTTCAGAAATAAGATCAGAGGTGCTTTAGGGTGGTATATTAAAATGTGGGTGCTCGTTCAGAAGTAGATGAAAGGTGTTTCATTTTCATATGAAAAAAGTCTGCAAACGTGTTCCTGCATTTTACCTTGACTTTTAAGTAAAGGCAAAATTAAGAAACAAAGGGGTTAGTTGGGTTTCAGAAGGAATGTTCTCTGGTATTCATGGTACAGTAGAGTTACACATAGAGAGTTACACTGGCATCAGTGAGTGAAGCATGCATGAAGACATGAAGCAAATACAAGTTTCAGCTTTCCCATGGATCACTCCCTGAAAAAGATCATGATGATTTCTTCCTAGATGCGCCGAGGGAAAGGGGTCCACAGACCGTGATACTGAGTTTGGGTAGCTGAGAGATTCACTGTGATAAGTTTTTGGCCTGCATATCCTTAGTAGCAAATGAAGTCCCAGACAGGATATATTCAGGAAAAGATGTGGCCAAACTTCTCAACAAGCTCTGCAGAGCTGACATTTTTTTATCAGACTAAATCTGTATATTCAGACACATGGTGTCATTTCTGGTGGTGTCCTGTGCAGAGCCAGGAGCCAGACTTGATGAACCTTGTGTGTCCCTTCCATCTCAGGATACCCTATGATTCTATGATTCTGTTCTATTCCTTTCTGGCTCAGCAGAGGCTTTTCCCTGCCTGATGATGCAGAGCACATTAATCTTTTTTTCCCCACAGCCTGAATGGCACAGTGAAACCAGCTAGAATGCACAGAATGCAGGGGACAAAATTCTATCTCTGTTCTGGGCAGCATTGTCATCTGCCTATGCTGGACTCCCATTCCTCTCCAAATTATCTTCAGGCACGTTTGTCTCCTTTCCCCTTTGCTCTCACCACCACCATGGCTCCCAGAGGTGCAGTTAGTGGCAGAGCAGTCCTTGCACACAGAAACTCAGCCGAGGTGATCACTCCCTGGCACACAGGACACCCTACAACGTGAGTCATGCTGCAGTCACACCTTTCCTTTATCAGCTGTTCCCACCCTATGGGGCATGAAATATCAGTTAAAACTGTCGTTTGTTTGTTTGTTTTCCATGCACAGTAGTATGCATGAGCAAAGTATTTTGTGGGAAACGTTTGCTCACGAAAATCAGATATTTTTCAGGATACTGCAAGCTTAAAAAGTACTTGCTTTGACTGAAAATTTTTAGGGATAATGAAAAGGTATTTGTACTTTTTAAATGATTTTGTGAATATTTTTGATGATCTGACACATGGAATACTGAGTTTCTTTCCCTATATCTACCAAATAATGCAGAACAGAAAAAAAAATGGAAAAAACCCCCATTAATCTGGACACAAATGAATTCACCTAAAAAAGAGGACATAATCTTTGTGTGTGTATCCACCTGAATAAACAGTAGCCATTTTGCAGAAATCTCTGTGGGATTGTCCAGGGAATTTGTTGTAACCTGTGGTTAATCATTGATCATCTTCCTATGCAAAAGTGCAAGTCGCATGACTTGGTGAATAGCATATAGGAGAAGAATGTAATAAGTAAATATTTAGCCACTAGCTTCTTATTTCCATTCGTATCATGTAGAGCAAACAGACTGTGTACCAACTGCCACTTCCTTAATAAGGAAAAAGCTAGTAATGCCAATAAAAGGTGATTTTTATTACAGAATAAGTTGCATATTTTTCATGCTTTATCTTCACTTCTTATATAATGACTCTTCTACTACTGCATAGTTTAGGCATTGCTTTTGTTTGCAGTACAGTTTGTATACTTTTTTGGAGAGTGTTGGAAAAAATCTGTGGAGAACTTGCCTTAAAAAAGGACTTTAGAACTACCTCCAAGTATATAAAAATAAGTGCCGGAGAAATGTTCTGAGCACTTTATCTAACAGGATCTTTCCTGTTAAATATTGCTTCTAGTATACAATCCGTGTGCTTTAAAATGTTACATGCTGTTATTATGAAAACAAAGAGGTCTACAATGATCTCATTGCATGATTTATAATTTTAAATGTAACCACAGATGCTTCATTTTCTGAAGATCCTCCTGAGAATCAAAACACAAGAAGTTGACCTTAGCACCTGCACCCAAACACAGCCTTGAAAATATGTGTCATTATATAATCAACATGAGCAAACCATTTAGTCAAAATTGGGAACACCCAAAGAAGCTGTGCACACTCAGATGGAAAGACAAAGAGCACGGGCATTGGTGTGCCATAAAACATACACAGTGCAATTTTTACATGAAGTAAAATTCTGAAAATACTCTTTTAAGTAATTTCAGCTGTAACCAAAACTTCATTTACAGTAGAATGTAACTGTAGATATATTCTGATTCACAGTGTCCTGTATTACAGGACACTGCTCTAATATAGTCTACATACATACAGCAACAAGAAACCCAAGAACGCACTTTTCTGTGTATTAAATACTGATTAATCAGAATTTAATAATCATCCTTTTTTTTTTTTTCCTGCTTTAGAGCTCTCAGACATCTGGGCAGTCAACTGGAAAATGTTGTTAGACATATGTGACTAATCATTAATCACCATTAAAAGTGAACAGCCAATAGTCAAATGAGATATACTTTGAAAAAAACCCAACAAAACAACAACAAAAAAACCCTGAAATTTATTTCCTAAGCTCTTTGGCACAAGATTAAGGACAGCAAAATATGTTTATGGTGATCATGGTGAACCTGTGAATTATTCACATGTAGAAAGAAGATTTTTTGACCATGAACGTGGCCTCAGAGGTCTCATAAGAGTGAGAACCTCCCAGGTGGATGTGACAGTGAAAGCAGTATCCTGAGTGTTCAGCAGTTACCCCAACCCACTTGGCTTAGCTCAGTGGGAGTGTGAGCCATCCCAGCTGGGAAAGGAGCTGCATCCTGGTCTAACTGGGAGTGCAGCTGACCTGCCTAAAGTCTGCTGGACTGAACATCATCCCCAAGTTCAAGCACCACCTCCCTTCAGTTTAGCTAGTGCTTAACAAGAGATACTGCCTGGTGAATGAGAACAGCGCCAGGGAAACATTTGAGCTGTAACTTTAGATAAGAAAGCGTGAAAGGTAAGCAAAACTGGCAAAGAAAGACCAGAAGGATATAGGTTAAGGTCACATGATAAGACCAGTGATAGCACAAAGCCAGTTACTGGGTGGCCTGCCCAAGGTGAAAAGATTTCCCACCACCTTTCCAGAGAGAAATTTAAAATAAATCTGCCAGTACTAAGCTGGAATGGTGTTTGGATTTTCTTGGAACCAGACAGGTATTTAATTTCCCATATCCCAAACTCCCTTACACTGTGTTAGCTTTTCATTTCCTTGCGTTGGCCTAAAAACATAGAGGTGATTAGTTTCCTTTAAAATGTTAGCTGAATGCATGTCTTAATGGAATAAAAGTGTTGTAGACTTGGGATACTTTAGGCTGAAGTATTGGGTTTCTTACAATATTTCTTCCCGAAATGCCACATTTATGTATGTTCTTGAATAAACACTGGAAGTATTTGTTCACAATATTTTTGAGGGCCATCCTTGTCCATTTTTGGCCAGTCAGGTAAAGAGAAAAAATAAATCTGTAGAAAGGGCTGTTCCTCAGATCTTGGCATAAATTATTTACTTTTGAAAAGTTTTCTCAGCACTCAGTTTCTGCTCCATTATGGATTTTAAACTTCTTGGATAGTGGTGAGTAGTGAGTTTGGGCTTTGACTTCTTTATTACAAGTAATTTTTCATTGCAGTAATCTGTTGTTGCTGTCTACTTAGCCACAGGATATCTCATTGTTTATATGTTTACACCAAGCTTATAACAATGTTATGTCACACAATAACTTAGCATAACAATTTAAAAGGTTTAAAAGCAAAAAACAAATCTCATCTTTGGATTACTTCAACCAAACAAATACCGTTGATGATTATGACATTCTCATTTCTGTGGACTGTTTTTGCAGTTAATGCAGACAAAAGTACACCGAGTTTTTTTTCCGAGGCTGTCAGGAAAGGTGGGATGAGAAGCCCCCCAGGCTAAGATTCCCATTTATCCAGCTGACCTGTGGCCATGCTGTGGCTGATGGGGACAGTCCCTTCCTCCCCCGTTGCCCTGGCTATGGTTTCCTATCGCCACACCGGTGTTGGCAGGAGCAGTCATGCAGCACATGGTCGACTGGCCTCTGAGTGCCACTCTACAGCTGCGTAGTGTTTTATCAGCCCATTTTCAGCTTTGCTCATGAGCTGTCCACCTCTCCCTCTGGCTGGACGTTGGCTGGAGCATCTTCGTGACCCGTCCCGGAGCAGCAGTGGAGCCCAGACCCAGCGGTGAGTGTGGGATTCTGGCCACGAGGCCACCAGGGAGGGCTCTGGCTGATGCTAAGTAGGTGTTGAAAAGGTCTCATTTGTTCGGGGGAGCGCGTGGGCTGGCGCACTTTCCGAGCTCTGGGACACCACACCCTGGGGCTGCTCTGCGAAGGCAGCGGCTGCGCCCGCCAAGGAAAACGGAATAAGATGCAGCTGCTGCGTCCAGTGGCAAGCTCTGCTCTGCCACTCCTTAATGCATCCCAGAGACTGCCGCAGCTCTGGAAAACATATTCCTAGCTCAGATATGGTACACTGACTCTGGGCCTTTATCAAATGGTGATTCACTTTGAATCACAGACACATGCTGAATAAATTAATTCATTTATTCATTGCAAATACAGAAAATAGCTGCTTATTACAAATGCAATTCTCTTTTAGTCTTGTCATTTATCCTTTTTCACTGTCTATAATCCTTAAACATCTTAGCCCATATGACAGATTTATAACATTGAAAACAGGGCTCTTTTTAAGACAATCAGCTTGGGGGATATAGAAATGACAGACTTAATTTTTTTTTACTGTGTCCTTTAATATAGAACAGTCAAATTAGTTTCATATTTTTTTATTAAAAAAACTCTCCCCAGCTCTACAAGTTTCGCTGCCAAACGTTATAGTATACTAAAAAAACACTTCAAAGTAAGGATTTAAAATGGAAACACTTATACACCAATGCTAAGAAATTCCAGGGTTCTGCTCTTACACAACTTCTCTTTCCAAACGAAATGGTCTCATCAAGATTATTGAAGTTGAACACTGACTATATATTTAATTTCCAAAGTTCTGGGGTAAAATATCCAGTTTAACAGAGCAGCTGGAGTCTCACTCTCCTAAAATCGTTGGAGGGCTGGAGTTTTGCAGCTGTGTTTGTGACGTGGAAATTTTAATAGCTTTAGAGAAACAAGAACTGAAGTTGACACATTTGAGTTATAAATACGATTTGATAATTATAGTGTCTGTGGTCTCGTAAGAGTTTTTCCTTCGTATTGCAACATTTTTTGTATCAATATTTTTATGTTGGCTCTCAGCTTTTATTTACATATTCTGATGTAACCAGAAAACACTACAAAGTCTCTGAAAATATTTTCCTTTGGTAATTATGGGACGCTTTACTTTAACCTAATCAGATTGCAAACCCAATTTGCTTAGTTTCAGAAATGGAAAGTTCTTTTTATAAACTTTTTACTGTTCATAATGGATGCTGCTGGTAACTCATTAGGAAATATAAACTGCATTTTAGCAGCTCCTATTTTATTTAGTAGAAAGCTGCAGCCCTTGGAATTCATACATTTTAGCATGCTAGGATCTAGGTTAAATTATATATATTTTTGAACTTCCACATCAGACAATCGTTTTCCTAGAACTTCACCAATGTGATCATAATAAGCCATTTAACACTTCTCTTGCCTTTATGTTCTTGGGAACTTTTGCATACATCAAGAAAGATGCACAACATCTAATATTTCCAAAAGGAATTATATGATCTTCTTATTTTACCAAAATGTCAAATACACCAAATTATGGCTATTATTCCTAAATTATAGAAAGCAAATATACATTTTAAAACTCTGTAAAATAATCCACTGTTCTGAACCACCCCATCTTTAGCAGCCCCCTCTGCAGCTGGAACTGCTGGGGGTGCTCAGAAGAGAAAGTACCACAAATCTTCTATGAAGTTTCTTCTGCTATTTTCATTAATGTTGAATTATGTTAAGATGCATTTAGACAAAAAAAAAAAAAAAATACAATTAACATGCCTAAAAATAATTTTAAATACTATGATCATTGAGTGATTTCTTTAAATAGTGAAGTAAATAAAAATATTATAAAATTATTATTGTAATTTTAAGATGATTGATTTCTTAAACCAATGTGTACACGTAGTTAGGTAATTGAAACTATAATTTTGGAGCACTACATACACCTTACAGGAAGCATAGATCCAACCTTACCATCCTTTACTTTTTTATTGATTGAAGAAGTAAATAAAAGTTTCTTATTTTTTTCTAAAGGTTTGTTTACAACACCACATCAAATAGAGGCCTTTAAATATCTAATGGTTTCACCATTATTTATTGCCAACTTTAAATAACATCCAGGTCGCCCACATGACTTGTTATCTCCCTCTCATGTGTGTCTTATGAGCTGATGAAACTGAAATGTACTTCTATGGGCTGGATAATTCAACTCCTCTCAGTCCTAAAACATAGAAAACATTAGAACTAAGGAAAAACAACCCCATTTTCAGGATTTCCAAAGTCATATTCCTACAACAGGATAGACTTTTCACATCTAGGTTTAGATGTCTAAGTCAAACAGCCTGGTTTTTTGTGTGGGAGAAGGTCAATGATAAGGGTGAGAATTTGGCATTTCAAAGATGCCTGAAATCAGGCACACAGAGCTGAAAAGTCAGATCAGTATTCAGCAGAATATGTCATTTGCCCCTGCAAGAACTGCCATGGTGCTTGCCTTGCCCGTTTTAATTTTAGAAGACTGTCTGGTCTACCAGGTGAAAATGCCAAAAGAACTTGACTTGTTCAACATTCTCACAGTTCTTACACCGAAACCCAACCCTGCTTCATCTGTGGATCGGGTTCATAGCCCTTTTCCTTGACTAATATGCACAAGTGATCACAGAAGTACCTCAGACCTATTGTTTAAGAAATGAATTCTACTGGGGGGTGGAGTGGACCTTATCCTCTGTATAACACAACTTCCCCAGTCTCCTAAAAACTCTGTAAGTAATTCAAGATGGTGGAGTTTAATAAGGTTTTTGAATACAATCTCTAAGCAGGCAATATACATTACATCTGCAACTAAGTCATTATTTTGTCACTTGAAAAACCTTGGGCTGCAGTCCAAGAAAAATCAGATGACGTTAGATACTACTGTGAAATCATCAAATTATTCAAAAAATGTTAGCAGTTATCTTGGCACCGTAAGATATCACTGAGCCAAGAAGATGTCATAATTGGAATACACTGGAAATAAACTAACTGGTATTTCGTGCAGATCCCAGTTAGTTTCACAATACCTTTGGAATAGTAACCAGATATTTAAATAAAAAGTTTGCAAATTGCACTTCTTAAAAACTTTCATTTAGAAGTCAAGGAAATCATCAAAATATAAATATTTTAAGAAAATAAGAATTTATAAAGAATGTATAAATTTATAAATAATTTAAGAAAAGAATAGTTGCTTTTCTAGCTTCTGTAGATCTTCTGCATAAGAATTCTAGGTATTTACACGGCCTTATGCTGAAGTTTGATATGAATTTGGCGAAACTTTGGCAACAGTTCCAGTCCCATGGTAAAGCTTCCTTCACTAGGCACTCATTGGATTACTGTGTCCAGGCCTGTCACCCTTGACCATGATCTTGAACCATGTGGTGAGATCTTGCTGCTCCTGAAAGTTGGCATCACTCCACGTGCTGACAACCTCATCTGGGAGGTGTTCCTCTTCTCAGAGTGGCCTGAATGGCTTCCCAGTGCTGTGCTTCTGCCTAAACAGACAGATGCCCATGGAAAAAAGCAGTGGGTTGCATGACTTCTCTCACAACATTCAGTACTTTGTGGACAACAAACATGGGAGTAAAGGGGAACTTTCTTCCAGAACTTCCTTATCTCCAGTAGCCTCCTTGCCCCTGATTTGCCCAAACCTGTTTTTCTTATCCCAGTGACTCCTTGTCTTTAATCCTTTCTGCTTTTGATTTCTTGTGTACATACTGCATGGGCAGGGCTGTGCATGAGAAAATACATTACTAACCTTGCTCTTTACCTTCCCAGGTACATGTGATGATTCAGATATTATAAAAATAGGCTTCACGGAAGTTTCCCAACAAGTCATGTCTCACTTTAGCAAGAAGAAGAATCCACACAGAATCACAGTCTACCCAAATACAGTGGGAAGAGTTCTAGGGATACAGACCAGATTTATCAGGATTCAAGTCACCACCACATACAATGAGCTCCTAGAAACAGTCTCTATCTTGTAGAGGACAAGAAATGAATTGTGATACTTAAATAAAAGAAGAGAAGCCCCTAACATGTGTAGTCCTGATTTGTGTGATTTGAAGTGATTTTATCATGAATTAATTAAAACATTTTCAATAGATCCCTAACAAATTGTTGTTTCCCATTTCTTATGGGAGAGAACATTTTTCTTATTTCCATGTCTACAAACTGAAAGACAGGCTCAGATTATCATTAATCTTCCATGCTTTTATCACAAATAATTTTAAATTCTATCTATTCTACCTATTAACCTAACAATATATAGTTCCAGCATCTTATTATGACATGGTAAGTTGTAAGTGATTTGTAACCTTACTTTGGGCCACTGACTTAAGCAATCAAATAAAGACCCAGATGTCTTCAGACAGGAAGCCTGAACAACATGTATTTTTTCATTCCACTTTTGTTTTACTGAAGTCGAATGAATGAAAACCCTCTCAGATGCCTTTCCACAGGGAAAAAAAAAAAGAAAAAATTGTTGAGCAGAAAGAGATGTGGTGAAAACTGTGACATGGTAAGCATCTGCTTTTTAACTACCCATGATCTAGACCACGGTGTACAAAGTGTACTCTTGTTCTGTTTTTTGGATGTCCAGATATTAGTAAACTTGTCCTACTCAAGCATCAGGTCCTGCCCAACTTCTCCCATGCAGATGAGAGTTTCTCAGCACCCAATAGTGATTTACGGGGTTTCCAGCTTGGGCACTGTTTCCTTGGGATGTAAATACACAGCATACAGATGAGAGTGGGAATTTTGTGACCTTTCAATCACTCATTCACACAATAACTGTATGGTTTTATTTGCACACCTTCTGTGATGGGATATCCTATGCCCTTTAAACTGAATCTTCATACAAGAAGTCTGAATTCTAAATATTGGGACATAAACACCAGGTCCTGAGAAAGACATAATGAAGTTTCTTCACCAAAACCAAAATGAAAACAAGTGCCATTGGCTTGCTAAGAATGTCTGTTTCTGTGACTGAGCCCTCAACAAAATTTGAATATATAACAACAAACACCTAACTGGCTGACATTTGGTGTTAATTATTTGCTAGCGGAACCACCCAGCAATATCTGGCATCACCCCTTTCACTAAATTTAGAACAGGAAATGATTGCACTGACACAGCACTTCCATGAGCACTTCAGGCTGAGACTGCCACTGAAAGGAGTGACCCTGCATCAGCCCCATCCCTGCTGCTCCCAGCTCCTGCCCCAGGGCCATCCTCCACTCCTGCAGGAGTATCCTGAGCGGTCCCTCATGCCCTGGGCTGAGGCACAAACCTGCGTGAGAGCTGCCCTTGCAAACAACCCCAGCTGACTGGGTGGGCACACGAGTAGCTGTGCTGGAACAAAGTAGGACATGATCTGAAAAGAGGAGGAGGAACCACTGAGAAAAGTGGAGGATGTGATTCACTTGCTTTAGCCTAAGACATCACAGGAAACTGCAGCAGCAGACACTGGCTTCTGCTTCACACATGATGGATCTGAATTGCTTTATAATTGCCTTTATTATCAGATATTTCTACTTATTGCTGAGGAAGCTCAGATATATTTGGCACTTTCACAGTTATTTGTTATGGAGCAATAACATTAGTGCCATTCAAAATTCATCTTTGCATCTGAAAATCCTGTAGTTTTTGGCTAGCATCCATTGACAAAGGACTCTACAGCAAGTATGATCTGCCTGAATATCCATGAATAGGGAGTAGCTATGCCTAGGGAATTTACACCTGCCCTTCCTAATGAATTTACCCTCAGATACTTTCTCTACAGTCCTTAATGGTAACGGCTTCTCATTGCTTACTTTTCCCTGTAAAAGATTTTGTGAGGACCTTAATCCTTTACACCTTCCTACTGTTCTTGTGGGAGACCACAGTATCAAAGTTGGGTAGAGGGAATAACTCATATTAATAAACCTGGATGAATTTCCAGGCATTGTAGTTAAAAACATGCTTTATCTTTGACAATCATTATTTTAAATGCTTATTACATTTTCCTAGCACATTTTATGAGAGTTTTCTCCATTCAGTTAAGATTCTTAATTATTTAATCCTCACAGCTATGTCTCTATTAACCCTCATTTATTCAGTCATCTGTAAAAATGCCATTATCTCTGATTCTCATTCAAAGTGTTGTTGAAAGCAGCAGTATTAGCTCCCAGCTCTCTATTTCATTATTGCTCAAATAATTTAACAATGGGGAGAATATTCAGGGGGACAGATCAGAGAGAGCTGCCAAACTTCTGACTCAATCTATGACAAATTTTGGCATAGGGTAGCAGCAGATTTTTAATGAACAAAAAGCAAATAAGGTGGTTTTGGTTTTGGTGTTTTTTTTTTTTTTTTTTAAATTCAGTTTGTTCACTCAGAAATACATTTTATAAATTAAGAATAATCCTCTTGCACCCAAACACAGGGCTAGGAGACGAGAGGGACAAATGATCTCTCTGTTACCCTTGTGAATTTTCTGTAGATCCTGCTCCTGCGTAGCAAATTGTCTGCGCAGTGAGAATCATCCTTTCCACATTTGCTCTGGTGATTTGACACTGGGACATGTTTCACATCCTTTTCTCCTCCCAAACTGAAATAAATTCACAGCAACAAGACCTGTAGGTACTGCACTGCCCACATCTCTTTATGTCCAGGAAGTATCTTGGGCAGCTTCTCATTCAGTTTTTTGCTCTCTTGTGCCTCTGTTACAGATCTTGTCTGAATCTGCCAGAACCAAAAAGAGATTTTCTCTCCTACACTTTGAATGATGCCAAGATACATTCATCTACCGTTAGGAAGTCACTAGAAAGAAACCAGGTCATCTTTATTCCTATCCCAGCTCCACCCATTTTGCTTGCAATTCAAACTGTTGAAATTCAATCTCCTACAGAATTTCTGAAAATCATGTGCGTCAAAGGGGTATTTATGGAACTCCAGGAAATGCTTCATCCTCTTCTCCAAACTGCAGTCAGTCAAAAACTGTGGGGCCTGACTAATGTGCAGAGCAGTTGAAGCTCGTATGGTAGTTGGTTATCAATGCGTATGCAAAGAGCAAGGGAATATTTTTCATGTTTCAAGGATAGGGTAAAATACACTGGGGTTGTAAATTATAAGGAAATATGACCATCTTTCAGATTAAAATTGTTTGAGCAGAGTGGTTCCTAATAATGCTGAAAAACTCACCCGCTGTACCCATGCTCTAAGCTGTGTTAGAGCAGAGAGCAGCTGTTGCCTTTTCCTTGAGGAGAACACAACTGGAAAACATCTAGAGCCTGCAAGAAACCAGCACCTGTGAAAAAGCTTTCACTTGGTCGTGTCTGATAACAAATTCCAAACATTTAGCTTGTTTTGCAGTGGAAGAGGATGAAGAGGGGTGAGCATAACATCTGACCAAGTGTCATGCCAGATTTGCTTCAGTATTTGACAATAATCAGGCTCTGAGCTGCTCAACAAAGGGCTGAGTATCACATACCTGTTTTACCAGAAGACAAAATGAACCATGAACAGCTAAATACTTTACTGAGATCCATAAGATTGGCTTTCATTTTCATTTCCCTGATCTGGCCCTTAAGCTCTCTGTTAATAGTGTACCTGAAAGTATCGATGCATGCAAGTATTTGGCATGGTAATCCAGTTTACACTGACAATGAAGTCAGTGAAGATATGAGAGCTCAGCTAGTGAAGACTTGGATGTTTAGCCACGCAGATGAATTTGCTTCCTTCTTTCACCAGCAATACTTAAAACTGCTGAAAGGATAATGGATTTGTCCAAACAAACTGAATGCCTTTACTCAACAATCAGACACTCTCCTTTAATTCCTTTGAACCACAGTGACTTAATAATTGAGAAGAATTCAAAAGCAAATTAAAAAGTACTCTTCATACCAAAGTAAATGTTTTCAGAAAAAATTCTTGCTGAGAACAATCACTCAAGGGCACTTCTCAATTCAAGTTTGGTGAATACACTGTTGGCTACTTATGTAATCAAACTAACTTTATTTTTACATTTCAGAGAAAGTTGAAGATGAATTTTTATGGTGCTAAATAATTAAAGCCCAAATGGATTTTTAATCACATTGATGATTATAATTTATTATTCACACATACACATGGTTAAAATGTAAACATAAATTTGTATAGATATTAAATACTGTATATACCTCACACAAAGAGTGAAAGATGTTTCATGGTTGCAACTCAGGATAGATTTACATTTTTACAAAAAGAAACTGAGAAGAGAATCAGGCATTAAAAGCATATTCTTCAGACTGAGTAATTTTGCTATATTATCATATTTTCATATATTAATTTCATATTATATACTATATAGTATATAAATATACATTACAAGTGGAGAGATATTTCCAAGTCAAGGACTACAATATTGCAGAACAAGTCAGAAAAATAATCCAGGCAGCAAGTTCCATTTTCCCCAGCAAGTTACTTTTCTGTTGTTAGGTTATATGTATCTTCAGATAAGCACTTTCAAGATTTTTGGTTTCCAGCTATCAACAGTGAAAATAAATTCCAATCATACAGGAAGTCTTGAAGTCTCTTTTTGTCCCACTAGGAACATCACAATAGCTTGAAGACAGAACTGAAACATCTGCTACCAGGATTAGATGAGTTACCAGGGCCTAAAGAATCTACATTTCCTGTATTCTTACAACATCTTTATATTTCAATGACTGTATTGTTTAAGCCACAATTATATCTTTAACAGAACATTGGAGAATCAGTATGCAGAGAAGAAATTTGAAGTGTCAGCATATTTAAAGTAAATGGAATTAGAGATAGCTGACTAAATTGAGAAATACATTTTTATCAGCTTGGCTGCAAAATGGCCGTTTTTTTTCCGGCTCTGTGTAAAACAAAGGGTCATTTTCTTAATAGAGAATGTAACTACAGGAATCTGACATATTTTCTTGGCAAAATAATCAAGTTAGGGTGCGCAAATCATGCTTTTTAAAGTTAGGTTATTAGTAAAAATACTTCATTAGTCAATGGTGGAAGTTTATTACCAGTGCAGTGTGCAACTGCCACATGAGCCATAAATAAATCTGTTGTCTCAGCAGCATCTTGTGGCATTGGGAGACAGTCTGTACTCCAAAGTGTCAGTCTCTCACCAGAGGACTTCTGGGGGTCTGTGCTCATTCCAAGCTCTTCTCAAACTCTACCGCCCTACAGGGCGCAGAAAACTCTGATTTACCACAGCCTGAAAAGCAACACTGATCTTTAAAGCAATGCTTTGCGTGTTGGTGGAGAGGTGTTAGTGGCAAAGGGGGCTGCGAATGGCCCGTGTGAGGAGGAGCCAGAGTTGCCCCATGCCAGACCCCGACAGCTCCAGACAGCTCCAACCAACCCACCACAGGGCAAGGCCGAGCCCCGCAGCCAACGTGGTGGCACTCCTGGGGAAAAGCGTGTGAGAAAGGGCAAAAAGCCACACAGCAGTGTGAGGAACGAGGAAAACTGGTGAGACAAACAGCTCTGCAGACAGCGAGGGACTGCGAGGAAGGAGGAGAGGGATGCTCTAGGCGCTGAAGATGAGGTTGTCCTGCAGCTCCTGGTGAAGATCATGATGAGGCAGCGTGCCCCTGCAGCCCATGGAGAATGTCATGGTGGAGCAGATATCCACAGTGCCGCCTGTGGAGGCAGGAATATCCACGGCAGCCTATAGGAACCCCAAACTGGAGCGGGTTCTGATGGGAACTGCATCCTTTGGTGGACTCCTGCTGCAGCAGTCCTAATCCTGAAGGAGTGTAGCCCAAGGAGAAGACCCACACTGGAGCAGGGAAAAGTGTGAGGAGGATGCAGCAGCAAAGAACTGTCCTGAACTGCCCATGAGCCCCATTCCCCATTCCCAGAACCACCTGGGAGGAAAATGGAGAGGAATCAGGAATGAAGAAGTGAATTTGAGCCTGGAAAAAACAGGGGGTGGGAGGAGGATATTTCATTTTTTTCCTTTGTTTCTCACCATCCAACTCAATGTTACTTGGCAATAAACTGAATTTTCCCAACTCATGTTGAGTCTGTTTTGCCTGTGATGGTAATTGGTAACTGATGTCTTTGCCTTTATCTTGACCATGAGCTTTTCCATGGTATTTTCTCCTCCTGTCCTGCTGTGGAGGAGGTATGAGAGAGCAGCTGGGTGGATGCCTGGCAGCTGGAGGAGGCCAACCCACCACATGCTCTAGGATAGTTTCTGTTCCGTTTTATAACAATAACTGTCTCCTTTTACAATATACTGCCACTTCTTAAATGCTTTTAGTGCAGCTCAGACAATGTTCTCATTCCACAGAACTATGCGGATGGGGCAGAGAGAAACACACGCCAGATGCTCTCTGTGACTTCTGGTTTATCTTGTCCTTAGTGACTTTAATCATTCCTACAATTTCTATGCCTGAAATTACCTCTGGAACCAGGAGATTCCAGAAATTACCTCACAGATGTCATACATTTGCAATCAATTTGTTCAGCTTAAAATATTTTAATACCATGAAAGACAAACCTTGAAGAGAAGTCTTTGAAGATATCATAAAGCTGAGTTAATATTTTAAAGAACCGATCGTTAAGTCAATATGACTATTTTGAAATTAAAATATTTTGGTTATTAATATTTTAATGCACTAAATCATTGAATAAAATGAAAAATATACATACCAGCACACAAATAAATCACAGCTAATAAGTGGCTAAGTAAAAATTTAGAAGATAAGAAAGAGGCATGGTACCCAAGACTGCATTGGCCAAAGACTGAAAATACAATTTTCCTGAGGCCATCAGAAAGTATAAGGTTAGGCTTTACACTACCTGTGGAAGACTACCAAGACCAGACCTCATGAAATGTCATATGAGGTCCCCAAAGACCGTATATGAATCTCAGTGTGCAATGAATTTAAAAATAATTGGGAATGTAAGGCCAAATACAACTACTGAGAAAACAATTAATTAGGTTTTACTGTAGGAATACAGACATCCATATTCTTGCATATTTTTTCATTATGCTATCCTTTTATTCATTTTATATATATTTATAATTTATATATTATATACTGTATTCTTGGAGAACTGAGGACCACTGTTAGATCCATCCTGGTCTGCTTCAAGCAACTTTCCCTATGCCAAGCTCAGCTAAACTGCACCTTACTGAAGCAGGTTCCAGGTGTCAGCTGACACAATGATCTCAGCTGGTCAGTGACTTCGGCAATATCATTTTTAGACAGGTAACATAGTTGTCTTTTGTCCCTTTTATTTGTTTATTTACTTTTGTGGCCGTGGCCATGAACACTTTGACCCAAGTACCCAGGATAATGAGCTGCATCTCCAATTCATTTCCATTTGAATAGACCTTTCTGAAAAAAGAGTGCTAAATAAAACTCCTCTTAAGACCTTAGTGATTCTTTGGCAAAGAGATTAATAAAAATTGGAATTCAGAAGTCTCTGCTCAATACTTTCCTGGAGGTAGAAGGGACCACCATAGGGCCTTTACAGAAAGGCAGGACAAATTTCTGTCAACATTAGCAATGGGCATTTTGTATCTTTGCAAAAATTAACTTATAATCAGTACAGTGACCAAAGGATGAGATAATTAAGAGGAAATAATTTATCACACAGAAAAGATCCTAAAAATAAAGTCGTGGTCTTTCCAAAAGACAGGACTAGGTCCAATCCAACATCCAAAAGACAAATACAAAGAATGTATTCCATCTGTGTTCAGAAAATTTCCACAGGACCTATTAATCACTCAAACAATAGTAAGTCCTCAAAACAAACATTGTGTAGACTTTCTTCAAACCTTTTGAACAGGAATGAACTATGCTTGAAATACAGGTGCTGTTACTTGGGATCTGTTTACACTGAATAATGTAAACATTCAGGACTCTGATAAATTTAAATTTAATATTGGAGGTAATATATTTTAGAAAATTATGTAACATCCAAACTTGTGGCAGAGCCAGCCTAAGTCTGAAGGTGAGAAATGATATTTCACAAGGGAAAAACAAAGCAAAACCACCAAGGGAACAACTTTCCCACCCAAAATAAACCTCCCAGACAAGCTTAGGGACTACAGAAAGGTAACCCTGGCAAAACAAGGTTACCCAATGACACAGAATGTAATACTTCTCTTATAAAAACATGTTTTTTCAATTGAGTAATTCCAGTTGGAAAATCTATTTTTTAAAAAATAAAAACAAGTGTTGTGAGAGACTTATAAAAATGCATTCCAAATAATTTGATGAGACAGGCACAGAAGACTAAAAGAAACATTAATTTTCTGGCACTTGAGGCTTTATTATATTATTTTTTATCTCAGTTATAGTATGTTTAATATTTATTTTTGGTAATTATATTACCTAGGTAGAAGTGGATTTTCTGCACAGAACATACAGGATGTCAGTCAAATCACAACTAATGGCAGTGCTGGGGTTTATTAAAACTCCAGTTGTACACTTAAACAAAGATTTCTGGCACCACCACATGTTAGCATCACTGTTAACATTTTAAAACA
Source organism: Hirundo rustica (assembly GCF_015227805.2). Taxonomy (NCBI): domain Eukaryota; kingdom Metazoa; phylum Chordata; class Aves; order Passeriformes; family Hirundinidae; genus Hirundo; species Hirundo rustica. Next base: position 103,522,737 of record NC_053451.1, on the reverse strand, counting down.
CTGAAAAAAAAAAGATTTTTAGTACCAAACAACACATATATGCAGAATAATGTTGAATTTTATCTCTCTTCTATAGATGAATAACCTAATTGCCGTTGACCATTTTATTGTTCCTTTCCATCAGACATGCCATGAGAGTTTTCAGTGGATATCAGATGAAGATAAGCCCTTTGCTGTGTGATGGCTCCTCCAACCACATGCAAGGCTTGTTGCAGCAGAGTCAGCCTGTAGTAGGTTGTCTAGCTGCACATAGCCTGGCTCAAAAGCTGCCACTTAGTGGTACTTGAAATTCCAGTCTTCAACTCAGAAATCATTTATTGCAAAGTCTACATACACCGAAGTGTTTGGAAAATTAGATGTTTCCTTTGTCTTATTCCTCTGCACAATACCAGTATTAAGAGTCAGGTTTGTGATTTCCGTGTGTATATATTCCTCCATCCCAGTCAGAGTGAGGGAGAAAGGTCTCTTCTGAAAAAAGTTTTTCAAACTCTTGTTTTTCCTCCCAAGCATTTTAGCATGATTAAAAAGAAACTTTGTTAAATGGATTTATGCTGGTGTAAAATCAAAGGCAGGGTGAATTAGATGACCTTTTAAGAACGACTTTCTTCCAAACTAGCAAAAGATTGAAAAATGGACAAGGTTGAAAAGGAAGTTGAAACTTCAGCAGAAAGGTCTTTGAGAAGTACTGAAACGGTTTCCAAAGGTCTCCCCACACTCCCTGATTCAGTCACAGTAAAGTGGGCAGAGATCAACACTGCAAAACAAGGGAGTAAATTACAGAGTTAAACTGGAGAAGGAGATCTCTCCTCTGATAGACCAAAAGCAGATGTTCTCCCTCAAAACACGATGGCATCTTACACCATCCATATCTCACTTTGCAGCTGAGATATACATACTTTTAAAAAAAGATACAGCAAAGCCAAGAACAGAGTTAAGACAGGACAACTATGAACACAAATTTTCCTCTCAGGAAAAGAAGAAAAAAAAAGTGTTGTCAGGGGTGAAAGGGCTTGGCATGAAAGCTAAAATCCTTTCCCTAGTACGTGAAAGATACACACTGCAGACCATACACTGGAAAAGTGTTCCATGACAAAGAAAAATCTCCTCTCTGTTGCTTTACCAGTTACACAGATGTAAGAATCAACTGGGGTATAGTAACCTCCTTGGCTTTATTTTAAGAGTTCATGCTATGATAAAAGTCTTACTACACAAGACCATTTAATGTGGAACCATTAGTCAGTGTCAATTTTCAGAGGTTAACAGAGCTTTTTTTGTAAAGTAAGTTTTAAAAAAAGAGAAGTGAAAATGTGAAATGTTACCAGAATGAGAATTTGCCTGCCAAGATCCACATAGACTTGCTTTTTATGGACAAGTTACAACTCCTTTAAAATGCTTATTTAATGGAAATATATATGTCAGTACAATTTAAAGAGAGTGAGTGCCATAAATAGAGAATTGAAAGGTTTAATTGTCCTTCCCAGGTGTTCTCTTCAGAATTGCTTTCCTTGGCAACCCTTCCTTGTAGTTTCCCATAATGTTGATTAGCACCCTGGTCTGGGTTTTTGGGTATGTGAGCCTTTCATCGCCCTCACGTTTTTCACAATTTGAGGATCATTGTCCTTTGCTTGGCTGAAAGCGTATTTTATTCTAAGCACAAGCAGAGTGTTAGCAGAAGTTCTTCTCACAGTGTGATAGACCACCTGAGGCTGGAGGGGATTTCTGAAGGTAGTCCACTCCAAACTCTTGCTCAGAGCAGGGGCTGTTGCAGCAGTTGCCCAGGACCATATCTGGACTTCTGAACATCTCCAAGGGTAGAGACTCCACTCTCTGGGCAACCCGCTTCAGTGTTAAATAACTCTCACCATAAAATCTCTCTCACATTTAAATGGCATCTCCTGCACTTCAGTTTGTGCTCTGTTCACTTTTTAGTCCAGCAGGTAATAATGAAGGCTTTCAATTCCACAGAATGGAGTGTTGCATGAGAACATTTGCAGAGGGAGAAGCATTGGAGGCCTGATCACCCAAAAGAACAGAACGCTCATTCTGCTGCTACATATAATCATTCACTCGTCATGTAAGGTACGTGAAATTCTGTCAAAGAAAACAGTATCAAAGATTTCTCATTTCTTTTGGCCTCCAAACCTAACAAATTCCCTCCACCTTTACCCCAATTTGGAATGTAAAGGCAATAGGGACCCTTAGCTGACAATAGGAATACAGCCTGACAGGACACGGCTGAGTGTTTGCAAGCAGGACAGCCTGCAACATGGAATTCAGCAGTGCCAAATAACATGGTGAACATAAATATCACTTGTCATCAGTAATGACACAAGTAGAGAAATGCATATTTCATTGGTGAATTGAGGCCAAGAAATTAATCACAGAGACACAGTTGTTTTATTATTACCATTTTAAAACCCTTCTTGGACCTTCAGTAAGGAAGAGACTAATGAAGAAGCTGCTACAGTCAAGAGGAAATCTTGCCCTGGGTTTTGTACTTAGTATTTGACAACATATGTAAAATCACAGCTGGATAGACTAAGCCTCCTTATTTAATGATTACATATCTAAGAGATTTCTTGTATATATTGGCTCAGTTAACATTTAGCAAACACTGTGCTCATGGTACCCACACCTATATGCTACTTTCTGACAAAAGAATATTAATAAGTAGTCATTCTATTAGAATATCAAATAAGTGTATCTACTCCAAGGACTCTTTTGTAAGATACAGATTTATTGGTCAGGCACAAACTTCTATGAGAGGCAGCTGTTTTCCACAAATCAAGCTCTCAACTTTGTGCCTAATATGTGCAGTTTTAAGATTAGGCTTTAGAGCGTCCTCCTTTCAGCATCACAGGTAGTCCGTATCACTTCTTTATCCTAAAATTGCTCACTTGTTTATGTCTTTGTAATCCTGGATGAAGAAAATAGACCAAAGGATTCATAGATAATTTTATTTAATCTCCAGTGCTACCATCAGTTAAAACAGAAACCCTAACATCTTTTTTACCTGAAGATCTGTAATTTATATGACTGATAACTAATACATGATTTTATAGAACAGGAGTGATTTTCAGGAAGGACTGTATTTATATATGAAAGAGAGAAGTGTAACCATTTTAACTGCTATTTGTACCTCCAATCACTTTCTGGAGTTCACAGAAATGTATCACATGGTAGAGAAGATGACAACAAAACAACAAACCCCACAAAATCAAGAACCCCACAAAATCAAGAGCCATGGAAATGATCTCTTTTGGTTTTAGACCAATTTGTTTTGACATAAAAGGTATTATATTAATGTGATTCATTGAAATAGTCAGTCCCCTAAATTTATGCTCCCTGGGGTTGACCATATGCACATCACAGGGCAAAGCAACCTCCCAATCCTGCCCACTAAGAAATAGTGAAGTCTTATCAAACATCTTTGTGAAACAACAGCTTCAAACCTTCAGAGTATAAATGAAAAGGGAAACAGACCTTACTTCTCCCACTACCTCCCCTCTCCACTTTCTCTTGTCAGTTACATATGTTTTTTTCCTAACAAGACATGAATTACATAATTAGAACAAATTCCATTTGGATACGTAAATGATAAACATGAAATTTGTACCAAAACCTGTCACAGTAATGTCTTATCTCCCTAGGAAACATACACAAACACAAATAGAGAAAGAGTTTAAAGTAGCAGCAGTAGTAGCATAGTAGCAGTAGAAGTAATAATAATAATAATATCCCAAATAATTTAGAAAGATTATTGTGAAATTCTGGTTAAGATTAGGTTAATGAGAATTTAGTCACTGACTTTGTTGGAGTTGTTGTTAGGGTTTCTATATTCAATCTTGTTGAACACAGGTGAAAATAAAAGACTTCAGTTGTTAAACCCTTGAAATTCAGTACTTTCCCACCACTAGAAGAATGCATGGCCAAATTGGACATCAACACCAGTTTATGGTACCTGTGCTTCCATTTTCTGGAGAGTCTTCCAGATACAGAAAAAATAAATTTATTTAAGATGTTTTCATATGATCATTTTGTTTGAGGAGGGAAGATTAGACTCCTTCTCTTCAAGGAAGTATCATTTTCTTAGACCTGCATTTATCACCTGCTGTTCCTACTAATCCAGTGCTCAGTATTGCACAAGCACAATAAAGGAGGCATTGAGCAATCTGAATTAACGTAACCTTCTTTTTTTGGCGTTTTCTCAAAAACATGACAAAACTAGTGGGATTGAAAAGTTCTTTATTACTCAATTATCCATGCTTGTTCCTCAGACCTGTTCCTCAGTCTGTATTTTCTTGGTAAGTGAATAGGAGTTTGCCTTTGGCTTCCATGCAACACTACCTCGATGCAGTGTTGTCCTAGAACTGTATAGATGGCATGGATGGCAGCTGAGCAGAGCAATGCAAATACACTGGGAATTAAGTTCTTTACTTAGCTTTTAGGTCATTACAAATCAATTTGGTTTAGTTTCTCTGTGGACACCACCCAGCTGTACGCAATACACAGTTCAAATAAACAGAAATATATATTGAGTGTTTTCCTTTTGTAAGTCGCACAGTAATTTCTCCTAGAAAATCAACTCGGTCGGAGTGGAAAGAGAATAAGTATTTTGAGGTGAATCCCTTACCTGCAATTAAATTTCAATGCTTGAAAATTCAGCAACTGGATGATTTTTACCCAAAACATTGCATCATCTGTCAGAGGTGTTGGATGGACAGAGACAGACGTTCCATTTGTACATCTGTACACCAGTAACTATTCACACGACAAGCAACACAGAAAGCTTCCTAACCCTGCACTACCAATGGGTAAGGTATTCAGGAGCAGGCTGGGCTTGGATTTCCAGGCTCGTTGAACCTTTTAGCCTTTCTGAGGAGACATGAGTAAGCCACATTGGTAAAGTGCACTCTCTGTGGATGTGTCAAAAGAGCACTGATGTAGACTCACTAGGCAAGCCTTTTCATAGACAAATGATATTCTTATGCATCACACCCTTAGCACAAACTTTAGGACTGTTTTTCTTTTCTTTCTCATTGACCTCAGACATCCAGATCAGAAGTGCTTATAATTCTCACAGGTAATTTAAGCTAGGAAGAGAACAAGAGTTTGTGTCCCTAAGCCTTTGAGGAAGTGAAAGATACTCCACCAAGCAAGGCAGAGAAAGACAAATGCCTCCTGTTTTTTCCTATGCAAGGAATTGCAAAAGCATTGGCCTTGTGTTCAACTAGATGCCAGCTCCAAAGTATCCAAAGACACCACCGATCTAAGCAAAATGAAACAAGCCTCTTCATCTATCCCCATTTATTCTTTGCAAGTATTTCTCTACACAGCTATGCTCATCATGTGGACTCATCACATCTTGTATCCTTAGGAAGACCTGCTGTCTGTGATGTTCCTAGAATTTGCCCCAGTCTTACCTTTTCAGTAACACTGAGAAGAGTTGTTGCTTAAAGCTCCAGCCTTTCCCTCTGGGTATGATTTCCCCAGCTACGCCCTGGAGCCAGGCTTTTTCCTCTTTTTAGCAGCGCCTAGGTACCAAATCTCCAGCCTACATGCAAGGAACAGTTCCTAAACATTTGGTATCAAATGAGTCATTGAAAATCCTGTCTTTTCAGAACATGCTTCATTCCAAGCAACTGAAAAGTGAAGAGGTGTGCCACAACTTCTCAGCTTTCTGCTGTCGTAATAGAGAAGCTCATGTACACCACCAAGAATATGAACGGACGGAAGGTATGAGTCTCATTGAAACGAATGAAGGCTGCTAAATGTGCAAAATCTATGTTAACATTAGGGCTTAACGTAGTTAAGTCTGTTTTAAAGGTGAAGTAAACTCTACAAGAGCTGGTTTAACCCTGAACACGTTGCTCATCAAGGAACGTGAAACAGTTTACTCGCAGCGATTGTTCCTTCCCCCGAGTTGGTTGCGTGCAGCCACCAAGCGTCCCCACGCCTCGTCCCAGCGCAGCCGGCACCGCTCGCTGTCTGCAGCCCGCGCCGCGCCGGCCCCAGGCCCCAGCAGCTCCCGGGACCGCGCCCGCACCCGCGGGGCCGCCGGGCGGGAGGGGCCGGGGCCCCCGCGCCGGCTTCCCTGGGCTTTTCGCAGCACCTCCCTCGCCTGCCTCCGCCCCCGGCCAGTGGCTGTCCCAGCTGCCGGGGCCGCCGGCGCGCCTGCTGTGCCCAGCGCTGAGCGAGCGGCGGGACGGACGGACGGGACGGGACAGCACGGACGGGACGGGCGGCCGCCCGGCGCCAGGTGAGCGGCTACGGGCTGGCGAGAGCAGAGGCGGCCGGAGGCGGGGGGCTCCCGAGGGCGGGAGGGAGCGGCAGCGCGGCAGCGGCGGGGATGGGAGTCCCCTGAGCCGGGTGGAGGTGAGCGGCTCTGCGGGGCCGGGCGGCAGAGGTGCGCGGCTCCCTCGGGATGAGCTCTCCCGCCGACCCTTCCTGCGGGGACGGGCGAGGTTAGGGCGGGGAGGTCCCGCGGTGGTGGGCGGAGGAGCGCAGGTCAGGGAGCTCTGACCTCCCCGGGCGAGTGCCCTGGCTCCCGCTTAGTCACGGATCCTGGCCTGGAGTGGCCCCGCGGGTGTCGCCCGGCCGGGGGAGCGCGGCCCGGGGGCTGAGGGGGGCAGGGCCGGGCCCGTTGGGACTCGAGCCGGGCCGGTGCGGGGCGAGGCCGCCCTGAGGGGCTGCGGGCGGCGCGGCCGCGCTGCTCACCAGGTACGGCTCTCGGTGCTGCTGGTGGAAAGCTCTCCTTCAGCTTTCCAGCATTATCTTGAGTGCTTAATCGGTCAACGGCGAGAAACATTTAGTAACGTGTTTAAATTGGCCTAAAAAAGGGATTGATTTTGGTAGAGGCGTTGATGGGGTTTGAATGCGGTTTAGACCAGGAGACAGGGTAGTGTCCCGTTGGGACAGTATTGCTAAACCGGATCGGGGTTTCTTCTCACATCAGCTTAAAAGTTTTCTCTGCTTCTTTCACACACATTGTGCAAGGAAACCTGTATCGCTGGAAGTGATGTCTTCGGAGTCACTTTTTGTGCACAGTAATTATTTCGAGTGGGGGGGTTGTCTGGTTTTGTGGGGGGTTTTTGTGTTTTTTGTTTATTTGTTTTGTTGGTGGTTTTTTTTTTTTATGTTCTCTGGCTAGGTGTACTGGAAGCATCTATTCTTGACTGAATTTATTTTTGTTTTGGAAATATATAGGTTTCGTCGTTCATGGATAGTATTTGTAATGGTGCTGAACTCTGTTGCTTTTACTGTGTTATTTTCTTGCATTGATTTATGTGGAAAAGGGGAATAGATGTTTGTAAGCTAGTTCAAGGTGTGCTTATCCAGCAAATTAAATGCATGATTGTGCAAGCCCAGGCTGGATTTGACTTACGTGAAATCACAGAATCGGTAAGGTTGGGAGGAACCAAGTGGTCATCTGGGCCAACTTCCCTGCTCAAATCATTTAGAGGAACTCTGAAGGTGTGTTAGAATGGGCTTCAACATGAACCAAAATAGAGTTTACAACCTCCAGATCTAAGAGATATCAATCCCAGAGCAAATCAGTTGTGTCTTCAGTTCTGTCACTTGTACTGAAAAAAGTAAATCTGGTGTTACGTGTGTTTGCTCAGAACACGTTCCTCCCTTTTGCTTGCATAGGCTAACAGTGTACATCATCACTAGAAGAGAACTACACAAGCTGATATTCCTGTTCTTAAGTTTTCCACCTTAAGGGTATTCCCAAGTGAAAAGCAGACTTCTGTAACTGTTTCCATGGGGGAAAGAAGCAGAATTTGTTCCTCTGCTAGGTGACCAGTAGTGTGTTTGTTGAATGAAAGAACAAAAAACACGTCTTTGCTTAGGAGGATCTCCAAGTACTTGTCTTCACTGAGGAAGCACGCTTATAATTTAATGATGAAGACAAATCTCTGAAGTGGAACACTGTGAAAGAAGATGCAGGAAAGAAATTGCACATAAATGAAATTTGCTCAGATAGAAATTGGGGCCCCAAAATTTTCTACTTACACTGTAAGATAATATATCATTATCATATATAAATATATCATTTCTACCGAGTAAACTAGTGTTATTGGTATCTTTATTAATATTACTTTAGTATCTTAAGGTAATCCTGTTGATGAAATGGAGTTTGTTAGTGTGTTCTTTTTTCTTCAGTGCCTTCCAAATTTAATGTTAAACCTCTGTTTCTAATACACCAACAGAAATTGGCTCATATTAGGGCCAGTTGGAGAGGGATGTAGGACTGAATTCCCATTCTCAAATTAGTAACTCAGTTTATACAGTTTTTGTGCTGTGAGTGCTTTTAGTCAGGTCTTCCACTGGTAACTGTGGAGTGCTGGCAGATTGAGAAAGTTTGGGAGTTCATGGGAGAATAACTCTTGTTAAATTTGGACAGTTTTTTGTTCTTAATATGTAACATGATCACTGGCCTTGGCAAATGCAGTTTAGCTTTAACACTGACCACTCCACTGGAGTTTTATGTTTTTAGTGGAATATTAGATTAGATTATTTGAAGACCAGAGTAAGGGTAGCTCATGCAAGTAATCTCATAGGCTTCAACAGAAGAATAAGCATGGATAAGTCATGTTATTTGGCCTGAAATGTTAGCTCTATGATAAATGATAAGTCTACTAGTGGTTTTATATATTTAGGTTCAGTTAAAAGCTTTGCTCTTTTCTAGATGCAAGGATTTAGACAATATTAATTTGTTGGTAGGTGCTATTCAGCTTGTGAACATGAATGCAGTTGATTGGTTTGTTACACAGGTGTTCATGATTATGAGGGTTTTACTCTTTCCAATCATAAATTCCTAGTGGAGTTACAATTTGGAAAGGCTCTATAATTGCTCTATGAAAAAGATAGGCTTGTACAACTATATGGTAATTAATAGGACTCAATTGCTTGTGAGTCTTGCATTCCTTTTGTGACAAGATACCTTTGAAATTTATTGTTGTTCAGGATGGACTGAGGGTCTTTTGTAGCTGACAAAATCAAAGACAAAAAAAATCCATCTCAAATTCCTCCCTGCATGAGTCACGTGGATTTGTCTTCAGCTGTGAGCTGAATATTTTGTATGCCACAGGTCTTCAACCTGTGAGTGCTACCTACATCAGATTCAGGACAGTTTTATTGCAGGTGTTATGCAGGGGAACTGATACAAGATTTTAGAAGTATGTCTGGCAGTTCAAGTCCCAGAGTCAGTATTTTCTGGCTTTCTTTTATTGATGAGCTCTGTAGCACAGAAATATAAATACTGTTTGCCACAATAGCTGCTTTTCAGCTAGTGCCTTATAAAAATGTGATTTTGTTGTTCTGTTCTACATCCTCTTCTGCTGGCTGCTTGCATACAGTATTCTTAACAGCTCATAGAAAAAGTATAGTTAGTAACATGACTAGCTTTTTTTTATTTTAGAAGAAAATTATAGAATATCAGTTATACTAGATGAGACAGTAGATAGAAAAGAAATACTTTATAAAAATAGAAATACTTTATAAACCTTTAACCTTAAAAAGTTCTTCAATCTACTTAAAATACTTTTTCAATCTGTAGAATTTATAGAAAATTACTAGAATTTACCACAGTATTTCTGTTTTCTGAAATTTGCCTGAGTACCTCAAGTGATGCCTTAGTTACCAAAAAAGAACAAGCCCTCACAGATTAAGCACTATTTTCTCATTTATGGTGTTCATTAAAGGAGTCATTGAGGAGTTAAGGTCTAAGAGATCTGTCAGAAGGTTTGCTAGAAGTTGTTATGTTTGACAAGATGTGATGCTTTTAGAAATGGTAGAATTAGAAAGACAAGGAGTAATCTGATTATGATAATTGTGGAAATATTATTGTGCACACATAACAAAACTCATCATCTTTTACTGATGCTTTTAGTGTCCCTGTCTTTAGAGAAAAAAGGACTATGCCTCTCTGCCTGAATTTATTAGACATTTGGACATGCTTGATTGTGAATATTGCTAATTTTAATGTTTAAGTTCTAAGTTCCCAACCCGACTTTGAACACCTTTGTTTCTTTTGCACCAAATTAATTATGGACATAAGCTGGCTGAATGGTTTCTGATGGGTTTCATGTTTTGAAGTGACTTTGTTCCTCCATTACTTATTCATGCCATAGTCTATGTGTTCATGTAAGTTGGATTAAAAACGCTGTCTTTTTTTCACCCTCAACTCTATTTCGGCAAGTCAGCAATGTGGTGATTGTGGTTTATTTCTGAGAAGGCCAATCACTCTTTATAGAGGTGGTGATGGTGAAAAGAGCCATGTGGAGTGTACAAAGTGAAGTTTTTGAGCTGATATGTTTGTGGGGGTGCACACAGGAATGGTTCAGATTTAAATAAACTTTTCTGAAGTTGCTTTCAAGTCATCTACTCACCTGTGTGATGGCTTTCAAGTGTTTACCAATGTTTGCTGTTGACTCACTTTCAGTTGTAGAAGTCTAACACGGGCAATGGTACCATCTCCTGTTCCTCTGCAGACACGTAAAGTGAACCCTGAGGAGGAGAAGTGCTAAAGGAGGCCCAGAATGCTGTTTGGGCCTAACCCTGTTTCCTAGAATGTCTTAGTAGAGGTTCTCTAAATATTTACCCCATGTGGAGACTGAAGTGCCAATGTGACTGCATTTCCTTAGGCTGTGTAGGGTACTGATGCTGTATCTGAGTTTTAGTGGGACTTTGGAAGATGCTTGCTTCAGTGCAGCCGTCTTTCCAAACTGAAGAGTTTTATTTCTGTGGTACAAACTATTCTTTTTGGTCATTGGGCTGTCAACTGAAAAGAGTCTGAGAGACTGTTATAAACCACCCCCGCCCCCTTCCAACCAAAAATTTCCACCAAATATTGTGCTTCTTAGCTTCCAGAGAAATTTTAATGGCACCAAGTGCAAGATCCAGGAGACCTGTTAAGTCCATAAAGTGAAGCTTACAATGAAATCACAGTATAGTTTCTTTTTTAGGGTGTTGCTATTCGAGCCAAGAGAGCTTAGAAAGGAGACTGGGGAAGAAAAGTGTAAATTGAGCAGAAACAACTATTTACTTTTTATTTTCCTCCACTTTCAGTAAGATGAAACTTTGAGAACTTTTTTTTTTTTTTTTTTTAAGTAGGAAAATTGAAAGCATGAGCTGGGCAGTCTTCTTTTTGGCATGCCTGGTGCTCACCTCACAGCCTGCCTACTGTTTACTGATAAGAATATTCGAGGTTTTGAAAAGTCTTTGTCTTTCCCTCTATCTCTCTGCATCAAATTAAGTCCTGTAGCTGAATACAAAGGTTTTTGAAAACTTTTTGTGTACTTTTTTGTGCTTATATCTCTTTTTACCCTTTCCCATGCTTTTATATGACTCAAGGTGCATGCATAGTGTTCTTTTAATCATTTCTGATGTGCCAACCTTTGTGTGATATACTCCGCAGAACACATCTTGTTGTTTCCCCCCCTCCCTTAAACCTATGTACTTCCATACCCCAAAATATTAAGAAAAATGTAAACAACCTGTCTGAAGTTGAAATAATCAGACTCATGGCAAACATAACTACTTTTATTGCATGTCTGCTTGTCGTGCTTCATCAGTACTTTGTAAACTCTTTTAAGACAAAACGTGCTCAGGCATTGTCAGTGAAGGGCTTTTTAGTTTGCTCTAGAATTAATAGAGGGTGTGGGTAAACTGTGGTCTTGAGGGAATACACCGTGCAGAAAAGGATTTCCTGGATAGTGTAAAACTTTTATAAGAGCTAGAGAAAGGCCTTTTGCACATCTCCCAGGTGACAATTGGATATGAGGAGGAGGTGAAACATTTCCAGTCTGGGTAAGAGGGAACAAAACTTGCTTGTAATTGTCCCCTGTCCCGTTTTTGTGCTATATAGAGCCCAAGTTGCTGTATGAGAGAATCAAGTCTCAAAAGTGCAGTGGTTTTAGTCCTAGGTCCATAATGGAGGGCCATTGAATAGCACGTTCCACTCCTGAATCCACTTACACAGGCCTGAGTGATTAAGTGTGCACTTTTACATGAATCTAAGCGGCGATCTGTGAGCTGAACTGAAGGCAGACCTCGGCTTGCACAGCTGGTCATTTATAACATAAAATGTATTAAAAAGTCATCATAATGCCAGTATCCTGCAACGATTGAAGGGCTAAACCAAAGAACGGATTTCTCAGAGAGTTCATCCTCCAGTTCTCTGAAGAACTCAATCAACCAGCTATGAATTTTGCAGATGACTGATATCTGTGCTTAAATGGCATGTTGCTCTCTGTAAGCCAACTTATTAAAAAGTAAAATATTTAATATCTTTGAAAGCAGTAAAGATTTATGTCAGGAGGAAAGTCCTTGAACTTGAACACATTACCATTACAGTCTTAGAAAAAGCTGGTGTTTTACATAAAGGGACTATATGAACATGGTGACTATATAGAATACAGTTTTTACAGATATGATTAACATCGGAGAAAATTAATGAAAACCAAACTATTAACAGACAGTAATAATCATATTACTGTCTTCTGGAAACACACTTTAAAAGCCCCCCATGGAACAACATTTTAAACTCAATGGTGCTATTTCTTCTGTTAAGTCAGTAAATTCTGTATGTGCCAAGATTTACTGTGACACAAGAGTTTCCAGCATAAGCGTCCTCCCTATTACATCTAAGTTGCTTCAGCCAAAATTTAAAAATAGCATTAAAACTTTACTGTGTTTTGGTTCCAGTCTGGAAAATATAAGGAGCTGATGGAAGAAGTCTACAGTCTTATATTTCTGAAAGGGAAGACATCAAGAAGTTTTCATACCTGGGCAGTACAATGTGTTTATCTTCCTTGGTTTAGTGTTTTATCACCTGGTATAGACTTGAATAAGGCAGAATGTCACAGAACAACAGCCAGAAGCTTACCATTCATTATTCTCCTCCTCCTCAGCAGTAGCTTCTATAAATTTGGGAAATATTTTTATTGAAATCCAAAATCTTAGTCGGGGATGTATCCAGAAGACAGAATAAGACCCAAAGACTATGAATGAAATAAGTGTGGCTTGAACAAAGCAGTTCGAGCTGCAGCAGTAGACAGCGTGATTGGAAGTAAATGAATGACTGCTTTGGACCATGATTTCTAAGTTTCTGTAATCAGCTGTTCCTGCATTGACTGTGAGAACTTGCTCTGGCTAGAACTTAGCATAAAAGAACTAATAGTTTATTAAATGTTAAAGACTGCCAGTAAATATATATTTTCAACAGGAATTATGAAATTTGGATGTGAAATTTTTCCAAAAGTGATTTAACAAAATATGTTACAGAACACCACTGCTGTATTTATGTTTTGCACTTTCTTTGTCTTTAGTCCTATGAAAATATATCTGCTGTACTACAAGGCAAGCAATTGCTGAAGGTAAGTGCTAAATGTGTCACCTATGGGTGCACACTTGGAAAGTAGTAAAGTAAAATAGCGGGGCATGAGCTAATTATTATTAATGATAGGAATGCAGACTCCTTTTTTATACCGTCTTCCTGTCTTTGTTTCCACTAACGACTTTAATTTGCAAAGAGTGTGATATCAATGCAGAACTGTGACGTGTATAACACAACAGACAAACAAACAAAAAAATCTAATTTTTCAAAGTATGTTTGTTCATTTGTTTTAAGAAAAGTGCTCTCAATTATAATTTGACTTTCAAATTAATAAGATGGTGTGAAACATTGTGAGACCTGGGTACAAGGTTGTCATTGGTCAAAATAAGATACTCTTCATGGAGAGCAAACGGGACATAACAGATTTATGACTGAGCCTTTAATTTCTCTTTTCTGAATTTTATTTTTTTCTGCTGATCCTAAAGAAATGTTTTATATTGTCATCTATTTCAGACACTTAGCTCTTTGTAAGTAAGAACCACTTAGTTGTACCTGAGAAAGTGAAGCCAGCTGGTTACATCTTTACCCGTAGTCTGTGCGTAGAATTCTTTCCCACACTTGGGTGGCTCAGTAACTGTTGTACTTAATTAGATATGCTTGATATACACATGAAAATTTTTCATCCTGCTGCAAAAACTATGCATAATTTTACTGGACTCCCTGAGTCACGCTGTATTCATCTATTATGAAGAACAATACAAATGTTCATTTGTACACATGAGCAAATTAATGACAAATGAAAAGAATCCCTTATGCCTAATTCTGTCATGTCCACAACTATATATCTGCAATTATATTACTGTTCAGGATCATTAAGAATAAGGTTTTAGGATTCTAATACGGAAAAGGGCTTACATAAGTTTAAGAAAAACATAACGGCCAAATGTTTTGGAATGTATCATAGGATCTTTATTTGAATAGATATGGTGAAAATGTATTTTATATCTTGCTTAAAAAAAAAAAAAAAAACAAAAAAACCCAAAGATAGTAGCATGTTTTTCTTTGGTAGTCTCTAACAACATGGTTACAAAAAGAAAGGAACACAATTGTTATTTTCCCAGCTCTTTTAATTGTATATTTTATCTGGACATTGGAACAAATCTTGAACTAGTGTAACCATCCGAAGTCTTGCAAAAAGTCAGTTGAGTTGTGACCGTGTCAGTATTTCACTTTATACATTTACTCAGTTTCCTGCTATCTGGATTTTATTGCTTTTCTTGGGATCATTAATTTTCATTCATAGCTTTGAATGGTTTTAGAGTTCTTGATATGACTGAGTTCAGTCAACAAGAAGCTCTGACTCTGTCCCTACTTGTCTTGCCAGGCCCATCTGTGGAAGTGAGAAAAATGTCAAAAAACCCCACTTGAGATAAAAAAACTTAAATGTACAGGAAGTGTTTATTACAGCATTTTTTTAAACACTAGACAAATATTAGAAAAGCTCACTCTGAAATGTCGCAGTTAGAGGAAGGTCCATTCAAACTCCTCAGGGCTACAGAGTGCTCAGACAGGGCTGCAGTCAGTACCAGGAATTTCTTGGCTCCTGTACTCGAATTTAGACTTTTGTAATGCAGTTTTTATTTCTGGGGGATGGGACACTAACATCATTGTCTAATGAGCTCTGCCAAACAAAACAGAAGGCATGCTTGGTGGTTCAGGAGTAAACATCTGTCCTAGTCAGCTCATTTCATGTTGATCAGTTTGCAGGGCTGAGGCTTAAGGGGAAAACCAAAAGCAGGGAATGTAGGAGTATTCTGGATCACTATCATATGTGACACAAAGCGAGCAGCTTCCCTCATTACTTGCCATTGTCCATGGCTACACTTGTGGATGCCACTGAGTATTTTTGGTCTCCATCCCATTCACATTTCAAATCTTGGAGTCTAGGTAGAGGAGAAAAGGGATGCTGGGAGTTGTGTTTATTTTGTTGTCTAAATACATCACTATGGATGCATGGTTTAGTGTACAAAAGATTTCCCCATAAAATGGAAGAATCTATATTATAGATATAATATGCAACTTGGTTTTGCTGGGAAGTGACCTAATTTGAGACTAGACTGGGAAATGTAAGTAAGCAAAGAAAGGAAACAGTTTTTGGATGAGCATGTCTTAACCCTAGGAAATTACATTGTAAATGCAGTCTTTGAAGCTGTCAGATATATTTAAGGACAACAATTTTCATTATCAGGTTCTCAGGATAATTAATTTAATTCTGTTACTTAGGTTGCTAATGGAACAACTTTATTAATACACAATTTTTAGGCATTCACAGAAGCAAGCTGAGGACAAGTTTCAACATGTTCCTGGAGATCTTTAGAAACTGACATTTCTTGCCATTTCTTGCTTTGTTTGGTTTTGATCTGTTTCTAGATTTGTATATTAGGATATATATAGGATTTTGTATATTAGATAAGACCATGATTATAGCATGTGATTTATTTTGTCACGTTTTTTTTATTTCTTAGAAATATTGCATGTTGCGTAGTTCTTGAAAATACTGGCAACAATCTTCCAGTGCTCTTAATTTTTAAGAAGCCTTTACTTTATGCTTTCTATGTTATACTGTTATATGGTTATAATTTATTTGAATATATGTTTAATCAATTTCTAAAGTTTCAATTACTCAGCAACTTCACTGTTCTTAATTTGTTCCTGTGGCACTTCTCTTGCAGAGTTCAGCCCATAGTAACCATTATAAATTAAAAAGTATTTGCAGTTGTGTGAATGCTTGCAAAAAAATTACATTTTAGCCCTAACCTTAAAAACATTTAAAGCCCCAGAAAGAGTTCAACATTTAACGATGCCTGAAAAGAGGGGAAGCTACTGCAGCCTGACACAGCACGAGCAGTACAGTACAGTTTGCTAACCAATGCACCTGCACATGCACCCAACTTGTGATGGCCAAGTTAAACTTCTGGTGTCAGGCAGAAGGCTCTGAACTACCCTAAAGCTGATACATGGAAAATATTCAATATGCAAAGTTTACTGCTTTGCATGTTTCAAGAATCAGCTACAGACTCACTTGCCACTATGTATCTAAACTTTTTTATTTAAGAATAGTTGTCTGAAAAAAGCACCCGTTTCTTTCAGCATGCAAAATATTCAGATACCCCTATTTTTGAAAAGATCTTAAAAAAAGTATCTCACAGAATGGTATCTCTTACAATAGGAGACAGATTCTTTTTCCTACACATTTTCTTTTTTCCTGTTGCTCACATTAAACAACCATCACTAGTAAGAAAGGTGGACAAACCAGATTTTCATGATATTGTTCATGAACTTGCTGCCCGTAGTGTTTTGTGGTGTTTCTCTCTCTCTCTCTTTTTTTTTTTTTTTCTCCTTTCTTTTTTTTTTTTCCTTCTTTTTTTCAGTAGCTTCTTGCTTTGAAAATGAGATGAAGGTTGGGAATCATGATCTTGCTTCTTAGTTCATAGTGTTGCTATTAAAGTGTCACATGAGAGAATGTGTGGATAGTGGACTGAAGAGATGCTTTCTTGCATACTTAACTGAGATTATGAAAGCTTTTGGACAACCTCTCCATGCTTGCTCTGTCAGCTTTTTGTTTGGGTTGGGCTTTTTGTTGTTGTTGTTTGGGAATCTTTTGGAGGGGTTTGTTTGTTTTTCAAATGCTGAAAGTCTTATTTGTGCAAGGAGTCATGGCCATGCTCTGATGTATTTGTAGTCTTTGGAGAATTAGAGCTTGGATGGTTTTTTTGGTTGGCGTTTTTTGTTTGTTTGTTTTTGTTTGTTTGTTTTGGGTTGTTTTTGTTTGTTTGGTTGGTTTTTTCCTTTCAGCAAACATCTTTCTCTCTTAGTGTCTTGGCAATATACAGAGTATCCATATTGCATTTCTGTGCAATATATACCCAGTAGTATAACAGGGTTGAGAAGATTTATGCTCATGTTGGAAGCATATTTTGTCATAATGTTCACACACCTACACATTTTCTAGTCATTGTGGTTTATTTATTTATCTGTTTCTTCTAGAATGGTTGCCTGGGGAAAACAGCACTGCTGTGTTGGCAGAATACAGGACATTTTCTTGAGATTCAGGATTATTCAAGCAGTCCTTTTATTTCAGTTGTTCTTGGCTACAGCAAGCAAAGGTAAGAGAATTTTTTCCTGATTTGTCTAGTGTTGGTATTCCAAATAAATAACATTAGTCTTGATGAATAGGACTTTTGAATATATTCAAAGAGGCAAGTCTTTGCCTCTTGAAATCAAGAGGAAAAGGTGTCATTAACAAGAAATGAAACAGTTGGTGCTTAACATTTTGGATGCTTTTTATGTTTTCATAAAAGTCATTGGTAGAAACTTCTTCTAGACTGTGGATGAGGAGAGAACCAAAACACAATTTGTACTAACAAGACAAACTATTTTATTGCTGGTGTTTTTTTGAGCTGAAAGTGTTACTATTTTCAGAACACATTGCTGCATCATTTGCACTGCTCTTACAAAAACACCGCAAGATCCTTTGAGCTTTGCTCTATTTAGGGCATGTGTGTGTAGAACATCTCCTGCATTGATCTTGGTTATGGATCTGAATATGCCTAAGGAAAAGGTAGTAAGGTCCAAACATGTAACAGAAATGACGCATTTGAAGTTGGCAGTTTATGCACTTTATGTACCAGTAAATGAAAAATAAATTCATAAGGTTCTTGCAGATAAACTGAAATGGTGATGCTTCTTTGTGAGATAAAATAGAATAAAGTGAGGTAAATTAACTTGTGGTTTTTTATGGCTGTTCTGTAAACCGATGGTAGTCTGTTACTGCTCTGGACCTCAGCTGATAAAGATAACAGTGCTTGTCATTTAAAGTTTCCTTATGTCAGTAGTGTGTAATGAATGCATTTTTCATGTTAATAATGTGCTTACTGTATTAAAAAATTGGGAATGTTTTTTTTTGCTGTGTACTTAATGGCTAGTTTCAGAAGCTGCTTTCTGTGTCATGGCATTTTATTTTACTCTAGGTCAGAACTTCTTGTTCAGATTTACTGCCTGATTTTTTTTTTTAATAAGTATGCCTGCTTAACAATATTGTACAGCTACTGAGGTTTCATAGGTTACAGAGTAGACTAGTTTTGGCTCTAATCTCCAGATACAGTAACTTTTATTAAATGTTTCTATTGAGACAGAATCTGAGATTCAGGTGATAAACCCTCTACTAAGATGGAGAGGTGTTAACCTCTTGTACTTTTAAATAGTAGAAAGGACAGAGCTGCTCAGCAGATGGACAGATGCCATAGAAGAGTTTTTCCAGGGAAAATTCAACTGTATCTAAAGTATTGAGGAAGCAAGCAAAGAAGGATTTCAGTTTTCAGCTTTGTATCACTTAAAACTGTCGGTAATCATCAAGGAAAGCTAAACTGACAGAAGAGTGTGTTTATGTTTTTCCCTTATTTTATTGGGGATTTTTGGTTTTCGGCTGCCAGCAGCATGTCTGCTCTGTTCTCTCCTCATCTGAGGTGCCAAAGTACTTTTCTGTTCTCCAAAAATTATGAAGAGAGAACTTCCTGTGTTCTTTTTGATGCTCAGGTGCTGGATAATGTGATGTTGTTTATCCCCAGCTAAACAAATAGAACTATGAAAGAAAAGGAGGGATAAAATTAATTTTGGGGAAATAGTGCTTAGCTTCAGATTTTCAAAATATTCAACAGAATCAAGTGACCCACATGTAGAAGGTTTAGAGTTTTAGACTTCTATAAACAGTTATGAGCTCTAGATGGAATATGTGGATATATGAGAGTCTTTTGACATAATTTTAACGGACTGTAACAAGCCAAATGTGTCACAGTTGGCAAACACCTGCAAGGAAGTTAGTAACTATTGTTACTAGTTAAAAGCCAGATTGTAGAGACACATAAACTTGTGACTATTTTTATTCAAGAGAATGCCTGACTATATTAATGCTCAGCTGTACTGCTCCAGTGGTTATTATTAATACAAGGAATATAATACTGGTGCTTATGTACTGAGAGAATCTGCTCCTGTAGGTCTAATTCTTAATACCTACAGTCGGCCATCTCTTGTAAAGGTACCAATTATCACTGTCTAAAAATGTTTATAAAAAAGAAAGAGATGCATTTTTGGTTTATGTTGTCATGCTCAGAAAGTTAATTTTAAACATTTGGAAGTATGTGGATACATTTCAGGATTTCTTTTAGGGCTTAAGAGAACATGCTTCTTAAGTACATGCTTTTAGTTTTAGTGAGGGAAAAAACCCCAGGCTTTGCATCTCTTAGAGATAAGTATAGTAAGAAGAAAAAATTTGCGTTTCAGAAAAGGCTTATATGTCCAAATACAGCAAAAAACATTAAAAAGTCAGCCCATGATTACTATTGAATGGAGTTTCCTTCACTCCAAATTATGTTGGGTTTTTTAAATTAGTATTATTATTATTTTTATTGTCATAATTTTTTTTTTCTTTTCTTTTCTTTTTTCCCCTCTGGAGCTGTTTGAAGCATTCATTCCACTATGCTCCCTTTTCTGTGCTGTGGTGATAAAGGTGTGTTCATGGCTACTTTTCTGAATGTATTGTATTGTCTGGATGTGAGAACACTACAGGAATGCCTCTGTTAAAGCACAGGCAGTTCCAGCTCCTCAGTTCCATGGTCAAGAGTGGATCCCAGCCCACAGCCACCATTTCTTGAGAAAAAAAGTGATGATTAACATATTTTCCAAAGGCTTTACTGTAATGTCATTTCCTGCTTGCAGTGTATCCACCCACATGTCAAGGAGATTTAGTCAAGATAATACTGATAAATAATTTCTAACGTAATGCTGTACTGTGCTCACTTGGAACAACAAAGTGCATTTTCTGACTATGATTATGATTTCCTTTTTGCTTTTTCAGCATTCTTTGGGTAGATAAAGCATATTAAAATTTCCAGCCTTTCTTGTAACAATTCAGATAGTATTGGTATCTGTTATCTTACTTTTGGTATTCCTTTTTTGTACTTTTTTATGACTGTTTAGAGCAAAACGGGCCAGCTTTCCAGTTTCCAGAAGGGTAGACCTTTCTATGGAAAAACTTTTCTTAGTTTAAATTAATTCTTCAGGCCTTGCATATTGATCAACAGCAGTCTTTTTGGATTATATAAAGCAGACCAAGAGAAGCATCAACAGGTTCATCTCATTTTGCATAATTTCTGTTGGCTACCTGTCTTAAAACTGTTTTGATCAACAAGTTTGTGTCCACTCTGGCTCCCTTGAAGTAACAACTCCCCTAAAGAACGTAATAGAATTTATCCACTACTGGCATATCAACACTGATTTAATGCTTAACGTGAAATCAAGCCTCTCTCAGAATTCGTTTACTTCCAAAACCAAGTCTGCTGATGATACTTCAAGTTTTGATTCGTATTTTTGCTCAGGAATGGAATTCCAGTCTGTCAGTTTGGATAGTTAACAGTGACTTCAAATTTTGAAGCTGTATCAGGGAACTTCCTTTTCCAGTCAATTGGCCATCTCTGCATGCTCAAGATTGCTTACAGGAATTTTGGAGGCTATATGAGTCATACAAGTATACTTCTGCCATATACTGTCTGAGGAACAGCTGCTTCATCAAGTCTTTCAAAACTTTCAGCAAAATTCAAAATTTCTACTTAATAGTGAAAGACATGAGCAATTCTTTTTAATTTGGAAAGACTGTGTCACCACTGTTGGCATGTAACTAGCTGGCTATTTCCTTTATAAAATCGGTTTCCTTATGATCTGTCAATGCTGTAAGGTGGAGATCAGTTCTAATTTTACTTAAAGAGATAGGTATATACAAGCCCCCATTTTAAAAAATCTCACATTCTGTGACACTTCCCCTCCCATCCAGTCTTCCTCATCCAGTTTTTAAGTAATTTTAAAACTCAGTTTTCCATGCTGATGTGTTCTTAGCTGAGTATCCCAGATTTTGCTTTCAGTCTCTTTGACAAGTGGCCAAACTGAATGAGAGAATTTATGCTGCAGGGTTAGGCAGGGGAGGCTTGCTGTTGGGTCAAGTATGTTTTTCTTCTCCTTTGCCATTTTGAACCAATCTAACTATTCACTCACCATTCAAAATCCACTGTCTGCTAGTTAAGATTTTTACCTAATCTTAGCCTGTACCCAGAGAGTTTTTGTTTGGTCTATGGCCTTGCATGGCACTTCTCTCACATATACTGAACTTCAGTAATGATTCCAGGCTGTGAGAAATGCGTGCAAGTTTCTGCTAGTTAGCATCACAGAGAGAGTCTCAAATTTATAGGATGCAACAAGAACCGGTATCAATGACTTTCCATTAAACTGGATTGATATATTTCCTGTTTCAAACATTTCTGATAGCTTGTACCTATCAAGTTGCACTTGGAAGTTAGGAACTTTCTCCTTGTTTTCCCTTGTTGCTATTGAAAAAGAAATTTGAGAGCCTGGAGGTCAAGAGACAGAAAAGTTGTCAGAACTGGCCTGATGAAAGCTGGTGCTTTGGTTGCATGAGAACATTACAGAAGAACTGGCTGTGATCTTGACAGCTAACTAGGACTATGAACATAACCTGCTCTGGAAAAAAAAAACCCATCCAAGTTGCCTGGAAGTTTGTCTTCTTACAGAGGATCTAATGGAAAAGTTTTTTTTTCCTATGTTAGATGATCTTTTTCTGCTTTCCAACCCTGACCAATCATGATTAATCCCATACCTCCTCTGGTGCGTACATAAAAGCTCTGCATATATTGATAAATAATTACCTCCTTAAAGGTGTCAGTAGTGTGTTCACTTGCACTGGCTGAACATCTGACAGGCTGTTTCATTTTTCTGCTGTTCCATTTCATTGTTCCAAAATTTTCTTATTTTGTTGCTGCTGTGTGCACCATAAATCAAGCAACCGTGATACTGATTATGCAATTGAAGTGTGCATAATTCCACAAAATAAGAGTCAGTTCCTGAGAGTTTACATCTATAACCACAAAAGCCTATCCTTTTCTGTGCTGGGACAATGGAGGAAACAAGGCACCTACAAGAACTGAACAGTTACGCTCAAGTTTCAGTGTTTGTGGCATTGTCTGGAACAACTTGTTTTATAGGGAAGGTGCCTGCTGGACCTGTTGTTTATGAGCAGAGAGGGTTGGTGGATGATGTGATGGTTGGAAGCCTCAGCAATCACAAGATGATTAGTTTTTGATTTTTGGAGACTTGAGAAGGAGCCCTGAAGGGCAAAGGAGTCCTAGAAGGCTGCACATTCTTCTTCAAGAAGGAATTCTTAAAGAGGCAGGAGCAGGTCATCCCCTGCTGAAAAGTGAGCCAGTGAGGAAGATGACCAGCCTGGCTGAACAGAGATCTTTGGCTGGAATTTAGGAAAGAAGAGTTTATGCTCTTTGGAAGAAGGGGCAGGAAACTCAGGAGGACTATAAGAATGTGTTAAGTTTAGGCAGGGAGGAGATCAGAACCCAACTAAAATTTATTCTGGCTACTGCCATAAAAGCCAAAAATGTTTCTATAAATACATTAGCAACAAAATGGTAAGGAGAATCTCCAGCCTTTATTGGATGAAGTGGGAAATGCAGTGACAAAGTGTGAGGAAAAGGCTGGTGTACTTCATGCTTTCTTTGCCTTAGTCTTAGGGTACCCAGCCCCCTGAGCTGTAAGACTGGGATGAGGAGCAGAATGAAGCCTCACTTGTATGAGGTTCAACAACACTAAGTGCCAGGTCCTGCACTTGGGTCCCAACAACCTCATGCAGCACTACAGACTTGGGGAAGTGTGGCTGGAAAACTCCATGGCAGAAAAGGATCTGGAAGTGTTGATTGACAGCTGCTGAACATGAACCAGTGTGTGCCCAGGTGACCAAGAAGCCAATGGCACCTGGCCTGGATCAGCAATAGTGTGGCCAGCAGGACCAGGGCAGTGATTGGCCCCCTGTGTTTGGCACTGGTGCCACATCTCAAATCCAGTGTTCCAATTTGGGCTCCTCCTTTCAAGAAAGACATTGAGGTGCTGGAGCGAGTCCAGAGAGGGGCAACAGAGCTGGTGAAGAGTCTGGAGTACAGGTCTTCTGAGAAGCAGCTGAGGGACCTGGGATTGTTTAGCCGGGAGAAAAGAAGACTCATGGGAGACCCTATTGCTCTCTTCATTAAAGGAGGTTGTAGCGAAATGGGTTTCGAGTTTCTTCTCCCAAGTAACTAGCAACAGAACAAGAGGAAATGGCCTCCAGTTGAAGGAGGGGAGGTTTAGATTGGATACTAGGACACATTTCTTTATGGAAAGGGTAGCTAAGCATTGAACCAAGCTGTGGAGAGAAGTGGTTGAGTCCATCCCTTAAGGTGCTCAAAAGATGTGTAATGTGGCACCTGGGGACATGGCTGAATGGTGGACTTGGCAGTGCTGGGTTGACAGCTGGAATCAGTCTTGGAGGTCTTTTCCAGCCTGAATGATTCTGTGATTCTGCATGGTCATCCTTGGTCTTGTGCATAAATTTCACTTCAAAGCTTTCATGAGCAGCTAGGATTTATTGACTGCCTCCAAATTTGTCACTTCCTCACCACAAAAATAAATCTGAAGAAGTAGGTTGCAAGATTGTTTCTTAATGTGTTGTTTTGAAATCTCCTAGGAAAATGCCTAGAAACAGTACTATATGGAATAATAACTTTGGTATAAAAGATCTTTTTTAAGACTAAATCATTTTACAAATCACTTTTTCTTTATTTAGATCAGGAGGATTTCCTAGGGCGATACAAAGCCGTCTTTAAGACTGCATGTGAAGATCCTTGGAGAATGTCTTCAAGAATTTCTCTGCATCCCTTGAGAGAATTCCTTGTCTGTGTGCACCTCAAGCTGTATTCCTCATACAGCCCATGGACAGCATATGTATATGCTGAAAAAACTCTTCACTCCAATCTCTCTGCAAATAAGTATGATCTTGGACTTACAGGAGATCACAGTAAATTGAAGATATGGTTGTTTGGAAAACAAATAAATACTACAATAAGACTTCGTAAAAACATTTGGAACCAAATATGTATCCAGTGGAAAAGTGATAATGAGGAGATGAAGTTATTCATAAATGGAACAGAAAAATTACACAAGAAACTAAATGGGAAAGTTAATTTGCCTGGAAAAGGCCAGTTTTTACTTGGCTGTTCAAAGCTGCATGGTACAGCTGTGTCACCTCGCCAGGGTATGACTGGGGAGCTGTACCTGTTCAGAATGTGGGACAAGGCAAATATAACACAATCTAAGGACTGCCAGGATAGTGGTGTTATACGCTGGAGAAAGGAGGATTGGACCTATAACACGACAGTAGAAGAGGATAACTCTTTACAATGTGGTAAGTACCACTGCATTGCTTTTGAAATGGTAATTCAGTCAAAAGTTGATCTGCGTGTGTCTAGCATTTCTCTTCCAGATTTTACGAAGTCTTAGTCTATTAATCATTTCTAGCTAAATTCTTGATGAGCTCATGTGAGGACCTACATCTTTTCCCAGTTTTTATCCAAATGAAAAGGTATAGCATCAATCTTTTAAAGACTTTTCACTTGCTACAACTTTTCTATCAAGCATGTTTGTAATATGAGAGCAGGATGCATGCAACTAAAACTCCTTGGAGTATTGAAGCATGTATCAATGCAATCTTAAAATATTATTTACACCTCTCCCATTCAGGGAATAAATACAGAGGAAAGCATTGCTGGTTTTCATTCCGTGCATTTGCTGGGCCAAAATTTCAATGAGTGCAACTTTTCACAGCTTCACTGGCACATGACAGCATATTTATTCAACTGGTAGGGTCTACATCTGAAAAAATTATAGGAGGATCAAATTTCTTCTTTATGAGTATCAGTAATGTCTCCTTTATTAAAATGACCAAATGGTTTCTCACACGTCTCAAAATTCCCTTCTGCCCTGAAAAAGTACCATAGAAACCTTTGAATCAAACCAAGATTTTATTTTCAGAGAAATTGAGTTCAAGCAAGAGAATAACCCTATTTTTATCTTTTGCTATCACATCTGTTGGCAAAAAAGACAAACTTGAATCAAGCTTTTGAAGGAATATAATTTATCAATCATAGGAAATTATATTATCCCCCAAGAGATTTCAATGTGACTAGCTCAAGTGTTGTTTCCTAAAATTTTTGTATAGCATCAGTGATTCAGTTTAACTGTGAAACAGTTTTAATCTTCATCACCTTTATTCTTAAAAAATGTACCTATCTATTTAATGCAGGTTCAAAAATATCTTTTATCTATGTGATCTTATAACCACTGCCTGACTGGACTAGATTCAAAAGGTGTCTTGGTGAGGGCAGTAAAGTAAGGTGACCAGATTTCTTTTTCTGTGAGAGAAGGAAATCTGTCCAACAAACTAGAACCTGTGGACAGTGCTTCTAGCACTGATTTGTAATGAATGAAATGCCTTTGCTGTCCTTCATGATGTAGTCAGGAGCACATACTTTTTGTTGGGTTGTGTGACTAGGGAAAGGAGCTGAAGAAAGGATGTCTTTTTACGCATGTCTGGCTGTGCTTGAAGGAACACAGTCCTAAGGCTCAAAGGAGGAACATTCTGGCTACCAGTTGTACATTTGGTACAAAGGAGATCTGAGAGAGGTATGTCTCGATAGTGGGGAAAATCTCAGTCAGAGTGGAGCATCTTACTGTCTTTTACTGATGCACAGAAAGGACAGCCTCCTTGTTTTCTGTTCCAGCAATTTCTGCCCTGAATATTGAGCATCCTTGAGCATCACAGGGCAGCTTGATCAGGCAAAGTTTTAGAGTTCATGATTTAGCAGCTTGTGGAATCCTTTGTGTACCTGCAAGAGCCCTCTAGTGAGTATGCAAGATGCATTGTTTTCAAAGCTTTGTTGCTTAGCCAGACTGAATAACTGGGCTGATAGGGGTTTGTTTCAGTGCAGAGACCATCTCTACTGCCAAATATAAGGTATTTCCTGTAGGTAACTTGGAACATGAACGGCTTTTCAAAGAGAAGCTTGCTGGAATTTTTTTACAGTTTATTTGCCTTCCTTCAGTAATAGATGCATTTTAGCTGATTATCCCCCAAGTGAAAAGCATATATTTAGCAAATACCAGTCCAATATATAACAAAGCTTTTACTGTAGAAATATCTAGTAGTCTGTATCAGGTGATTTTAATTGATGTTGTTACTACTCTTACAATCTGATTTCTTTCAGTAAGTTCCTCCAAATGCCTGTGTAAAAATTACCTGATTTGGGAAGCTTCTCTGTATTTTGTTAAAACAGAAGGACTTTCAGTAGTAAGTCTGCAGAAGGATCTAATTTTACATCTGCAATGAACGTCACTGGCAAAGGGCTAAAGTTTAGGAAAGTTCTCTGCAGGCACAAAAGGTGAAAAGGAAGTGGTTCATTGCAATCATAATTATGCCAGAGGACAAGTTTCAGAATTTTTTTTGTGACCCGATTGGCATTTTGTGCCTACATAAAACAATTATTTGTAAAATGTTTTGTCAAAGGCTACAGTAGTTTCTGTGATTTCTTCTTTGCTTAATTATTCAAAGTCTTTGTGCACAGTTGTCAAATTGGTGTCTCATGGGCAGTGATCCATTGTATGAATAAGTCTAGATTTACTTAGCATCTCTTTTCCTACCTTGGTTTTTGTTGACTCTTCTGATTGTTTTACTTTGGGTTTTATAATTTATTTCTGAGAAAATATTTTCAAATTACCAGATTTTTTTTTTCCTTAACCACTTGAGGTGTATTAAGGTTTAAAATCCTGATTGTGGTAAGATTCACACACATGCATAACATTTAAAGGTATGCTTAGCTTTAACCGAGTAGCTCACTCCCCAGAAGTGGCTGGGATTACCTTTGCAGTAGCTACATATTTTATGCATCTGAAGATTTGCAAGAAAGGACATATCTGACTGCTTCCTACTTTGTGATGAGGCTGGTCACATTTCTTGGACTAATAGTTCTCAGTTGTGAACTTTTAGATCTGAGTTGAAGATGAAACTCTTGCTCCTTCCAGTGACAGTCTTCTGGTCTTCCTGCTTGGTGTGGCCACTGCATGCTGAGCAGGTGTAAATACTGCAGGCAGGACCAGAGAGGGAAGGAGGCCTCATCCTTGGTGTATCACTGGCCGTCTACATACATTCTTCATATTTCTTTGAAAATTCCCCTCTTGCTAAGAGTGAGAAGTAGTATAACAGCTGTGATACAGAGAAGAGTGCAGGTTGAATGCTTCTCACTTTACAGATCACCCCCTGGTATTTAAAAATACGCAAGTGAAGAAAGATGTGCTTACTATTCCTTATGCTAACCTTGGAAAATTTCTTTATCTTGCTCCTTGATGAATGATTCCTCTGTAGCTACATACTTTAATCTGGACAGTATGAATGATAATCTTGTCTCTGTATAATCCAAGAAAAAAGTCTACTAAGTAATCTAAAGTTTGGGGTGATTTAAGAGAACAAAAACTCATTTATTTTCTTGTGTATAAAGTGTTAAATCCTTGAAAAGAAACTTTATTCTCCTTAAAGTACCAGCTCTTCAGTTGTCATTTTTACATGTGATTTTTTAAAGTTGCCTTTAATAATAACTTCACAGTGAAATGCACTGTTTAAACATTAATCATTTCAGTTATACATTAAACAAATATCCAAACTGTTACGCTGTGCATTTATGCAAGGAGCACAGATATGATGGGATATCTTCAGCAAATTTGAATGAATAAATAGATTATTTGGGGCATAACTGTAAATAGTATCACTGACGATAAAGCACTGCTGTCTCATTTGTGATAGTGGTGCTGTAACTTCTAGCCTGTTTCTTTTGGTTGCTTTTTATCCTAATTAAAATTCAGTAAGTATGTTATGGCATTTTTGATTTCTCTAAAACTGTCCCATCCAACCTTCAAGATTAAGGTGTTGCCTTCCCTTTTTCACATACTCTTTTGACTTTCAATATTGCTGAGCCTGCTACTGGTGTTGCTGAAGAGGGTTTCCACACTTCTGGGTACAGAGCAATTTAATGCTGATAGGAGAAATGGGAAGTGACCAGTGTCCTGCTCAGTGTGACTATGTTGCCTCTGCATTCTCAAGGAAGAGGAAAACTTCATTTTGGGGTTTTGTTCTAGTCTGCAGATATGGACAGTAGAAGGTAGGTATTAGGCTC
Source organism: Hirundo rustica (assembly GCF_015227805.2). Classification (NCBI taxonomy): domain Eukaryota; kingdom Metazoa; phylum Chordata; class Aves; order Passeriformes; family Hirundinidae; genus Hirundo; species Hirundo rustica. The sequence goes on along the minus strand of NC_053451.1, from coordinate 103,494,231 downwards.
ATGTAATCCCATTTAAAGATTTCCCAACTGTGTGCCCCTCTGATGGCAGGATCACCTTTACTGGGAGGGAGGGTGGAGTCTCAAGGCTTTACATCCTCAGGGAGGAGGTGGAAATGCAGCTGTCACTCATCCACTCATCCAATCTGCATCCCAGTCTGTTGGTATGAAACCTTGAGCTGTATTACTACGTTTACTGAATAGATCATGAAAGCAGAAGATGAAAAAGTAAATTATTTGTCCCAATGCCTTTTTTTTTTTTTTTTTTCCCTAAAACTCTAAGGACAGAATACTTAAGAAACCTCTAGAAGCTCTTGAAGGAAATGTGATGGGAAAAAATACCTAACTCTGGGGTGCCTTCTTGATGAGTCATATGCCACTTTACTTTGTACCTATTAGCAGAATACATGTTTGACCTTCCCTTTCTTTCCTCTTGTTCCCTCCCTCTCCTGTGATACCAAACAAAGTGGCTTTTTGGAAATCAGCCTTCCAGAGAAGTGTTACGTTGATTCATCTCAGTATCTAATGTACAGCTTTCCACAAACAGATAAAAACTGTATTTATAACCTAATTTCTCACAAGCAGTGAAACATCAAAGCTGAGTTAAAAAATACTGAGACTAAATTTTCTGTTAAGGGTACTGAAATGAACTGGCCCAAGTGACCGAGCCTGACGTGAACAAGTTCTGATGTTTGTTTCTGTCTAGTGGCCAGTGATAATTCATCTTCTCTTCCATGGTGCCAGGGAGTCAGAGCAGATACAAGCTGTCATGAGGGACTCCAAAACATAAAATTAAGATTGCATTTGAGTTTTATCCTATAAACTTATATACAAAGTGCCTCAAAAATCTACCTTAGGTAGAATGTCAAGATAGGCTAGTATTTCCAGTGTGCAACTAACTAACAACTGTTAACTTGTGAAGGATTTTTATGTGTTGTTATTAATGCCTTGTGTGACAGAGTGGTTCATTTTGGCAAAACATTTATTCAGCTGAAAGGTTTGTCAAATGTTAAAGGGACCCAATCTCTTCCTGGAAAATATGGATTTAATTTGAATAGGAGAATTGAATGTCATATTTTCACTCCCTGTTTCTGCAAATAATTTGGTTGTAGAACAGCACTGTTTTGAAATTTTGGTGTTTCAGCTCCTCAGTTTTGTTTGTGAGCAAGTCTTGTAAAATGCATCAGTGCTGGGCATCTTCATTTCACTGAATGCAAATGGAGTGCAGTGGTTGCTGCACAGTTCTGGTGACTGCTGTAACAAACAAGTAACTGTTGCCTGTAAAAATGTTTAGAAGAGGATCTGCATAGACTTAAAAATTGCAATGTGGAATTGACTTTTTAAGTCATAAATGCTTGTAATTGCACAAACCAGAAAGTTTATGATACTAGATATCTGTTCAGAATTAAATATTGTCTTTGGCCTTTCTGGTGGGAATTCTTAGTGCAAATCAATTCCATTGACTGAATCAGTTGAATTTTTGGTGAAAAAACTTCCAGCACTGTAAGTGTGCTGCAATTTCTTAATTAGAAAATCTATTTTTTATAAATTTCCTTGTATTTTTATTTTTATGTGTAAGTCAAAATTGATATTAGCAGCAATATACAGTTGTGATTGTCTCCTGTCATTCAGTGGTGACAGCCAAGTACTGTGGCTTCAGGAGACCAAATTACATAGCCACCAAGGTGTCCCTTGGGATTCTTCCATTTTCTGTTGATCTGTTTGTGAGAGCTGAACATAGTCAAGACTACCTGTACTGTGAAAGAAGAGTTCTGGGCGCTAATAAGACTGTTTCCATTTTTGGCATGTTTCTCAATTAATATAAGTAAAATTTTAGTCACTTCATTCCATAAATCTCTCCTCTAGGCCCTGCACAGGTGAGGCCATAAATGTATGTTTCTCTGCCAGGAATGCTGTTGTGCTTCTACGGATTGGCAGGGCAGTTTCTGCTCCTTAGCATTCAGTGCCTTTTGGTGTCTGGAGCTGGCTAGAGAGCAGCTGCCCTTGCATTCTCTCACGTGTTTCTTGAGGCCGGCTGGCACAGGTCTTCTGTCTGTGCTGTCCCCTGCCCCTCCTCACCAATCGCACAGCCTGGGCAGGGGGAGTGTCCATTGGGAGACTCGAGTTCACTAAATTTCAGACTCCTTCTCTGAAGAAAGCCCAATAGTTGCTTGCCCAGTCTCAGGCTTGCTCAGAGGATGCTTTCTGCAGAGGTTTAAAGGAGATCACGAAGCGTTAGGGTAAAACAGCAGTCAGCAGCAGCACTGTTCCCCTGAGACAGGGGGACAAGAAACTGCTGCCAGTAATGTCGTTCTTGCACCAGATTGTTATGGGCAGCCCGATTGCAGCTGCTTCTCACTTCTCCACCCTGGAAAAACTGAAGTGCTCACAGATCAGGTTTCCTGAAGACAGGTGGATCAGAAAGGGTGTTGCCTTTCCAAAAAATTTAAGAAAGAAGCTCATAAGTTAGATTGAAGGTAGGGAGAAGAAAAGAATCTTTTATCATTATCACACTTGGAGATAGAACACCATGCACCTTTCATGCTTTAAGGGCTTTTTCTCTGTCCTGTGCCTGAGCTACTGAGCAAATGGTATACTCTGAGTGACAGTGCTTTTGCTGCAGGCACCAGAACCATCTGTCCCATCTTGACCGCTGTGTTACAAAGCCCCCTTCTGCCTTTCTTTCCCTTTCACTGAATTCATTTTCAATTCTGCTTTGCTTGGTGCAACAGCTTCAGCAGATTTTCTGGAGACCATCCTATTCTAAAAGATCCTGTAGCCTGAGATTTAAAAGCTGTTATGCTAAGGAATGCTGTAAGCACAAGGCTATTTTCTTTAGACAGGGCCAGGTATTGATCTCTCTCAGAGCTACATCAGCCCGTGCAGCTAACATTAAGTAGTATTAGTAGGTTTAATCTCCTGCCAGTCTGGAGCTGCTGCAGTTACACTGGTTCCCATTGTCTGACAAAGTCATTGGGGAATGAAGGTTGTCACAATTTTTGCAGCTGTGGTATGGAGCTGTGGTGAGAGCTGCTAAACAGGTTTCATACCTGTGAAGCACAGATGAGATTCTGAGGCGCCGTGCGACTGAGAGACGGGACTTCAAAGAGGGGGTGCAAAAGTAGCCCAAGCAGAGAGCCTTAAGTCAAAGCTTAAGTAAAAATAGCTCAGAGTTTGAGTTGAAGTTAAAGTTTATTGAAGTCTAAGTCTAAGTTGAAGCTATTGAAGTCAAGGTAGAAGGAATTTAAGTCAGGTATTATTCTCACAGTACAGTGTTACATACTTGCTACAGCTCAAATTAGGCCCCAGCCCTAAACAATCACAAGATTTTCCCCATGAACTACAGCTAGCCTATTGTTAGCATTATTTTGTCAGCTTTTACAAAATTACATAGTTTTAAAAACCTTGATAGTTACTTATACAACTCTCTTCCTAGTTCTTCTTCATATCTGTCTTCTCTCTGCACCATGACCTGTACCCAACTAAGATATCTCGATTCACAAGCTCCACCGTGCCCCCCGCTTCATCTCTTACCTGTTTTCCTACACCCAGGTTGTGGCTTAGCTAGCTATTTGTATCAGAACAGTAAAAAATTATATGAAGGCAGTAAAGGACTTGCTGCTTTTGTTTCAATGATGCATGTTAGTGACAGAAACTGGTGCTTATCTTACTTAATCAAGTTACCTTTTCCCTCAGAAAAGAAATCATGTGAGAGCCTATTCTGTCTCCCTTGCAACAAGAGCAAAGAATGAATCTGCCTATTTAATTACTGTTTGAATCTCCAAGAGTGTTTTCTATTAGAGAAAATGTAGCAAAATATTGCTACAATGTGTAATCCTTTGTTTTGGAGTAGGATATGTATTATGTTAGATTAGGTGTATTGATTTGGTGATCCTAAACTAACGGTGTTGCAAATGAAAATCCATAGAGCAAATAAATTGAAGTTTCAAAAATGTAAGGATTTTCATGCTCTTATCAATAATAAACAACCTAAGGCAATAAATTTTCTACTAGCCTGTTAACTAACACATCTTGAGTTACTTTACTTTCTACACCAACTTTAGGGATATTTTGGATTGAACTCTAATCCTTCTCCAAATAAATCTATTCACTTTTTTTTTCTTGTTCTTAAACACAACAAAGGAGGAGGGTCAGCAAATAAATTATATATATCTCCTCCTTCCTCCTTTCTGTATGCAAAGGCGATTCTGATTAAAGACGTGGTTAATGAACTTAAAGCTGGATCTTGATAAATGATGTCTCTTACTCATGGATAATTTCTAGCAACTGTAGGTATATGACTATTGTGCTGTAAGAGAAGCCATGGTTAGACTGGTCTCCATAAAAAAATGCATCTCAGATTATGCATGCCATCATCAGTTGCTGCATTTGCCAGCTCCGTAATCATGGCTTGTGTTTAGCTTGGTTTACTCCTTATAGTGCTAGATGTGCTATTAAAAGCTGTTGGCATTTTTACAGTTCATTGTCTTTTTACTAACCTACAAAACTAAATATGTTAATGAACAATTTTTGTACCTACCTCAGGGTACTCCTTGTATTCTCAAAAATTCACTATGTGGTTGAAGGGATATGGAGGATGCAAAAGGCAGCTTGTATACAGCAAGACTGTCTCCACTGATTCCACAAGAGTTTGTGAGAAAGATCTTGTAGATTCCCTGTGCAGATTTTATTTTTTAAATGGACAGAAGAAGCAGTGTGGTGGTGTTTGCTCTGAGATGCTACATATTCAGGTGGGTTCCTTTTGAGAATTTAATTTCCTCCAGAGGTTTTTTTGGAGATAGGGGCTTTTGCACTGGTTAAGACAGGATTAGTAAGAGGTAAACTTTTGGAGATAGAATTCACTTTCTGTGGTAGGAAAGTCAGATTGCCTACCTGTGGAAGGTACTTTGTTCTCTAACCTGAAGTTTAGTCCATTATCTTTATTCTCCCCATTCTACCTTAAAAATTATGTACTGTTTAAACAATACAGAATAATTTTATCTGACTACTGCTTCAGTTCTGCATATTAAAGTTAGTATTGTCTTGGTATTGTATTAAGGGTTTTCCCCAAGCCGACACTAGGTGGTAAGAAAATAATTTTATAGCACCTGTAATTCTTAATCACTTTACAATTTTAAAGTAACAGCACTTGCACATAAGAGCTCTAGAACATATACCTTACTGGATTATGTAAATATGTATTTTATCTGGACTTGACATATAATGAGAAGTCCTAATATTCCTGAAAAATTACTATAAAAATTAGGGTTATATCCAGATTTTCATGATCTGTCAAGTTCATATGTTCTGATTGTCAAAAAGAGCAATTTTACTTCTCTGTAGGCAGAATCCGAGTTGTCTGGGGGAGTTTAAATTCAGTAGGCTGATACATATAAAGGTGTGGATTTTTACTTATGCTTTAACTTAATGGATATGTATTATTTTATTAGACTGTTGGTTCTCTCTCTTTCTTCTACATAAGAAAATTTCTACCCAGGATGTAAATAACCTAAAACAAACAGTTTCATGGAAATCTCCTAAAAAATTGTAGTGCAATTAATCCAATTTCCATGTATTCATCCTGCCATGTTTCAGAGTTGCTGCTTTTAGCTTTATGCTGTGTATGCCACTCAACAACAGTGAACTGACATTTTTCATCTTGTCAAGCTCGCGTGTTGTCTCTGGCTTCAGATCACTGGTCCCAGTATCCCAGCATTGGGGTAGCCAGGCAGCAATCTGCTTACGTAACTGGCTGGCAGCTCTCATCTTTGTGCATCCCATACCTTGCTCAGAAATAGGGACTGGTTAATTTCCGTCTCGTTTATGATTTCTGACCTTTCCATTTCCTGTTCTTGTGGCTGTCCTGCTGCAGAACAGGCTGCCTCTTCTGAGTTGTCTTCCTACATCATCTCCAGAGGATCTTCCTCCTTCTCTAACTGGGTCAAGCTCCACTTCCATAGCTCCCCCTTGAGTCTCTGATTGAGCTGCAGCATACATTTGTTTTTCCTTAGATCCAGAGATCCTATTCCCCCTTCCATGGTATGGGACAGAGGCCTGGTAGGCATATGCCAGGACCCAACACAGTACCAAAATTCTCTGTCTTTGGTGTAAGCAAGACATCCTTCCTGCAAGGTCTGCCTTCTCACCGGGATTCCTTGGCCATTCGGGTGTAAACTCCCATACCATCAGAGGTGGATATTGCTCTAGGCACCTGCCCAAATTCTCCTGCATACCTTGCTACCTAGGAATTTGTTCCCTCAGAGCATCTTCTTGTGTGTTGTCTCCAAGTGCTTGGTTACTGGAGGTCCCACAGAGATATGAGCGTGCATGACTGGATTCAGAGTCTGGGGATGATTGTGTAGACTACAGTTGCAAGTGAACCCCCAGTGATGGAAGAAGGAAGGTGTCAGTATCTGAGGGCATTAGCAGTGGTGGAGGTAATCTACAGCAACCTGAATAACAACGAGGTCTCCAAGGATCTGGGTGGTGTGCATTGCACGTGGGCTGTCTGGCACAGTTTAGTACCCACCAGTGTGATATGGCAGTGATGGACTGGCCAGATACCGAGGCATTACCAGTGTAGAAACTGTCCCACCTACTCCAGCCATTTGGAGAGAATCTCCTTCTCCTTCTGCTACCCTTGGGCTTAAATCATGGCTATGCTTACTGTCCCACCAGGTTCACTGTCTTGAGAGCAGTTTTTCCTCCTCCTTGCCCAGACAGGGTCTCATCTATTAAAGGTGCTGAAATAGGTAACAGCGCTTTAAGTATAGGTGATTGCTACTTGTTTTTCAAGGCCCAGGATGGTGTTTTGAGTGGTGACAGGCTGCAGGGAACATTTGGAGCTGTCTGCTACTTTTTCCTTCACCACAGGAAGCACATAGCACTTGTCTTGATGGCAGGTTTGCTGCAGTGGTGTGATTTAATTGATCTGCTGGGCCTCCTTGTTGGTAGCCCAGCCACCATCTCTATTCCAGGGAGGCTTTAGTCACTTGGCTCACTTGATGATGTCACATTTCACTTGCCTAAGTGTGATGGCTTCAAATTGTCAGATCCACCCCTTGATCAAGAGCCCATCTGTGTGTTTCATCTCTCCCTGGGTGTCCCTGAGGGCATGTTTCATGGGCCTATTGAGGTGGAAATAGCTCAGCTTTTCATCCCAGCCCTCGTCCACCTGAGCTGCTTAATTTCTGGCAGTCTGATCTTTCATTGTTTAGATGTTCTTTGGTGGTGCAGCTCTTGGACGTGTGAGTATATGATGTGCATCCACATTATGATGTTCATATACGTGCTATTTTAGTACTCTTCATCTTTACTCAAGCAAATGTGCTGAATAGGTTTCTGAAGACACTGGCAATGGAAGAGAAGTGGCAAAACTCATGGCCTAATCTGTAGCTTCCATAAGTATAAAAAGATAAACTGAGGAAAAAACTGAACTCAAAAGAGTTCAACTTCCAGCTTTCAAAAAGTCTCGACACATTTCTCAATGGATGCAAAGTAGGTTTGCAAACCATTTTGAAGTACCACATCTAAAATGGTTGTGTTTAAAGAAGTGTTGTGTATGTATACGTGTGTGTACAAATACGTATAAAATCTGCTCCTAAAAAAATCTTCTTATTTTGCAGTTGAAACTACTGCTACGCTGCCTAGCAGAAAAATAACAGGTATGTTTGGGTTCTGTGGGATTGTGCCCCATTGTTCTTCTGTTTTAGAAAGTATGTAGTAAGATTGCTGCTTCTGTGACTTTTTAATTCTTGGAGATAGTTAAACATATGCAAACATTTGCAAATTAATTTTCCATATCACCCTTGTGGCTTATTAGCTAATTTTGTGATACAAATAACATCAGTAAGTTTCCAGAGAAAATGAAAATAAAGTCACTGAGATGATTCTGATTCTTGCTTCATTACAGAAATAGTATTCACATTTATCCTTTGGAAAGGCGCTATTGCTAGTTTCCAGTAAGGCAAGCAAAATACTCTTTCTGGAGCAAGGAATTAATGAGTTTAGCATTTCAGAAAATCCTTGTTCACTATTTTTAATTTAAAAAATCTAGTTTTCTTCAGGGTCTTTTGGTATCTCTGCAGCAAGAGGAAAGGCTTTACAGTAAGATTAGTGTATTGTAAGTTACATTATAGGATGACTTTTGACCTTTGAGAGATGTTGAAATACCTTAAGTATATTTTTAAAATAGTGCGTTATGTTTGCATCCAGCTGTTCTTTAGATTGTATTTCTGTGATAACTGTGACCTGTAATTTGACTTGTCTCTGACAGTATCAAAACCCGCCCAGTGACTGAAAGGGCCAACTTTAAAGTTGCTATGTGAACAAGATATCAAATTTCCTAATTTCTTTTTGATCAAAATACTGACTGTAACAATATAAAAGTATAATAGCTAGTGTTTTCTATATAAGTAGTTGGCTGGTTCCTATTAAGATCAGGAGTTCAAACTTGAAATGAATTAGTTTTTTTTAATCGCTGCTTTTTACAGGATAGAAAAGAGAATACTTATCAATGGGATAAATTTTAAGTGCCAAGTGTCACTGTTATTATAAAAAGTCTGAGAAGAGTTCTTCATACCCAGCTAGAGCCATCTTGCCTGTGTATGCTTGATTCCCATTCTCAGAATTAGCAAAACACTCAGGATAAGCATGTAGCTTTCAGGCCAGTGTGGCACGTATCTTGGATCTTTAACATTATACAGTTGTGGTTTTGTGACATTATACAATTCAAACTGTCCAGTATTTCTGGGGGGGGGGAAAAAAAAAAAAAATTGTCTTGCATCGAATTCTATTCCAGTGTATAAAAATAGTGACTTTTTTTAAACCAGAGGTTGTTATATCTGCCTTTTATGACAACCTGGAAGCGTTATTCTGAAAGAGCAGGTGTTGCCCTCTTCTGGTGAATGCAGTAAACTGTTGATAATATAAGAAAAGCCTGCAGATGATGATAATGTATGTGTCTGAAACTTCATAATGGTCTCTCTCTTTTTTTTTTTTTTTTTTTTTTTTTTTTTTTTTTTTTTTTTTTTTTTCTTCTCTGAAATAAAATTCACAGATTCAGAAGAATCAGCTGCAACAACAATTTTTGGTAAGAAAATCAAGACTTTACTGATTTTTTCCAATTTTTGTTATTTCCTCTTAGGTAAATCTGCTTTTGTCTGAGGTAGTGCAGAAAGGTTGTAATGTAAGAGAGTTCCAAAATGAAAATATTTTCAAATTACTTGTTTCATTCTACACTGTAATAAAAGAGGTTACCTTATTGGATCACTCATGGCTTGTGGCAGTGGTCCTTAGGGTGAAATAGGTGCAAGTTGCTTGATCAGGAGCCTTTTGTTCAGTTATCTGAACAGTGAAAAGTTTTCAGAGATGGCAGAGGAGGGAAACTGTAGTGAGAGCTCCTTTACCTCTCCTCCCACTCCAGCAGATTTCATACAGTGTACTGCACTGCACACACACACACGAGGCTCTAACAACTTCTGGAACCAGAGGTGATAAGCATCATCTATGAAAGCATTAAAAAAAAAAGAAAAAATAATGACACACACACACACACACAAATAACCTGTGGGAAAGCCAATCGCTTTTTTGCTTAATATATGCTAACATAGAGTGAGTGCTCTGCATAAAAGAAATGATGCAGATGTAAACACACATGATCTTGTTATTTTACAGATACAGTCTCTCTTTGGGAATGGTTCCTCTTTAACAACTGCATCACATTCAATATTTGTGTAGGATATACTAGGCCAAGTAATACAGATGAAACCAGCACTTCGTTTTCGCTCTGCTCATATTTTGACTACTTGTTAGTTGCATCAGAAAACTTGTTCTTCTGTTGCGAATCTGCTCTGGTCCCTTGATAAAAAGTCACTAAGTTGTCATATTGAAGTGTTACAAAGTGGTCGTCTAACCACTTTGTTTTCCTGTGCTGACACCTAAAATATTCTTAGTAAGCAGAGCCCTTTACATTTTCATCTATTGTCTTAATTTAATTTTAATTTCTTTTTCCTTTTGGTGTAGCTGAAAAAAACTTGGCATCATTATTTTATTTATATATGGTTATTGACAAAAACAGCTTTTTTGGAGAGACAATTTGCCAAGCCCAGTGTGTCATCTGATTATGACTGTCGTGAGTTCATGCAGGAAGAGGTCCTTGGGGTTAAGCAGTTATTGCAGTTGGATATGCAAAAATTAATCTGCATCTTCTGAAAGAATGAAGCAAAATGAAATTATCTGAGGAAAATTTGATTCCCAACTTGTTGTATTCAGATGCTAGGATTTTTGAAATAATGTGAACATTATTTCAATTATTAGTATTGAAATAACGTGAACACTCCTAACAAGGTTTGCAGTTGTTCTTAAAATGAAATTTAGATAAATAATATTCTGTTTCTGTGTAAAATCTTGCAGGCTTGATATTTTTTTCTCAAAAATTCATAGAAGTAAAATACTTTATTAATATAATTTTTTACTTCTTTTATTTTTTTCCCTAAAATTCTGTATTGTTACTTTTGTCACCTATCCTATTAATTCTTCAGGCAAGATGTTATTAATGATTCTCTTATTTAGATTTTGCTGGATTTAGACTTCTGGGCTTTTTTTGTTTTATTTTATTTTTATAGATTTTACTGTTACGAATTTTTCTATTTCAGATCTGTCATCAGAGGAGTCTACACAAAGTGCAGGTAAGAATTTGCATGAAGAGAGTGCGGTTTTAAGGGAGACGTTTGTTGCATTCATGTTTGTTGCTTTTTTTTTTTTTTTTTTTTTTTTTTTTTTTTTTTTTTTTTTTTTTTTTTTTGGTGACTGGGATATGTTTACTCCAAATTATTTTCTTACATGATTTTAAAATTTGTATTTATCTGCAATCTGTATTTTAAGTCAGCATGTTTAGGGCTCTGAGGTGCACTTAACTGAGCTGTAAACCTCTTTTCCATGCAAAATATTGCATTGCTTACCAAAACACAAACAGGGCAGATGTATATTTTAGCAAGTATGTAGGGAGTTTTGTATATAGGATGCTTTCTATGCTTTCTGATACTATTTAAGCTATTCTACAGAACTAAAATGTACACCCTATTTCTTGAAGACACTTACATATGTTCTTGCAAGGAGTTGTCAAATAGGATCAGAAAAGACTCAATCAGAAGAACTTGTTACCCCTTCCTTTCCTCATTTTCCTGTTTGAGACAAGGAGTCGGTTAATTCCTTATCAGTATGGATTTCTCTGTGCCTGTAAAGGAGCTGGACATCCTGCTGCTCTTCACTGTTGATTGAAAGCCACATTTTTAGAACAGGATTCCTCCTATGCTGAAGTGCCTATGTAGAATAGGATAAATAGGAATCGCCTTAAAAGCACCACTTCCTCCTCTGAACGATAGGGAGCCAGGTGTCTCTGGCTTGGGTGGGGATACAAACATAATTGGATAGATCTTACTCCACTTGCTGCTTTTGCATCTCCCAGACTGCAAGTATAACTTCGTTTTCTTATAACTTGTCAGATGTTTACACTTTTCTCTGGAAAGACAGAGTCTGAAGTAGAAATAAGAATTTACTTTTGTGACAGATATTTCATGGGGTTTTTTAAGTTAAAATGTGAAAACTTTTGACTTTTTTTTTTTTTTTTTTTTTTTTTTTTTAACAGAAGCCTTTACAACAACTGATTATTACTCCACCACGACACCAGGTAGGGTTCATCTATAACCACTGATACATTTTTGTGCATCTCAAATTTTAAATGTGTGTGAGTTCAGGAAGTCTGCTCCCAAATGTTTTTTAATACGCTTTTTAAATGGTATTGTTGTGTGTCATATTGACAGTCTGCCTTACCTCACATTAATGTCCAGTTTGGTAGAAGGACTAATTCTTCAGTGCTTTTCCAGATGGCTGCATATAGAAGAGTTTGGTTATTTTGTAAGTCAGAACAGTAGGTTATCACAAAACTGTAAGAAACACAGTCTCGGGGACCATGTTTGCTTAAAAAGAGGTCTTCATGCCTTTTAGTAGATTGAAGCAAACTGAATACAGTCATTGTACTTGACCTCAGGGCAGGCCAGTAGGAGCAGGAATAGACTGAATTTGATTTTTTAATTATCCACATAGAAGCTCAGTAGTGCCATTACAATGGATTCGCCCTGAGTTAGTGCAAGTGGAAGAAGAACTGGCTTGGAGCCTGAATGACAGGGATAATTTGACTGTGTGAACATGACCTGCAGAAGCATTGCAGCTGTGTTATCTGATGCCCTTGGGGGACTGTAAGCACTAGTGATTTTTGATCAGTATTATATCCTCCACACTGCCAATCTATTTTGTGCATTTTGGTGGCATGCAGAGACCTTAAGACTAGGGGGTACACAAATGGGTGCTCTGTAAGGAAAAAGGAGCTGATGTTAATCTTCTGTGACAATTTCGGATTTCATGTTAGGTTTTTAAAAGTTGCTCTCTATGTTGTAAACAATTTTGACAATTTATTGTTATACTGACATTTGATTATTGTTTATCAGTTACTTATGAGCATTTTATTTTTTTAAGGATTGTTTTAAAAAAGCAGTATATACAAGGTTTGTAACTATTTCACTGCCGACGAAAGGGAAGGCAAATGTAGGGTCATAGAATTGTTAAGGTTGGAAAAGAGCTCTGAGATAATCAAGGCCAACCATCAAATTTATTTGATTCTTAACTGCTGTCTGAATTGTTTTTTTCTAGTAATTTGAGTATTGCTTATATTCTGTATTGTCTGGTAGCTTATTTATTGATGGTGATAAAATTAATAAAGCAGCAAACTTTTACAGTCAAATGTTTGCACCACAGAGAAAGTGAAAAAAAAATAATTTCCCTTCTCATTTGGTACTAACTAATGATAACAGCAGAAAAAATAGAATTTTTTTTTCTCTTAATGGAGGCCAATCCATCTGCTTAAGTAAGGAGAGTTGTTTTAATGAACAAGTATAGGAGTTTTGTCTTGCATGCAAATATCTTTCCGGTGCTTTATTTTGAAATGATGCAACAGAGCCACCTGTTTACAGTACCCTAATTTAGGATCAGTGTTATTTCTCAGCAGTGTGTGTTGTATTAAAAATATGGAAAATATGGAGCAGCCAAAAGCTTGCTGTAACTAAATTAAGGCATGTTGTACCAGATAAGAGTGTACGTGGTTGCTGTCATCATAGCTTGAATTCCATCAGGTAGAACACTTTTAGCTTCATGCTATCATATGGAGCCATAGTAGGATCCTAGGCAGATAAAAGTGTTTGAATTCTGTGATAATTAAAGAGCTTATCAATTATATGCTGATTTCTGTTTAAATTTAAATTAAAAAAAAAAAATGGAGACTACTTGCATTGTAAGTCTTCTGTCAAAACAGTTGCAGAAATTTATTCAAAATTAATTAATCAGAGGCAGCATATTTCTGAATACTAAGACTTGGAAAATATCATGAAAAGTGCTGGAGAGAGGTGAAGCCTAGATAGTATGTCAAATGCTTCCAGAATATAAAGACGTTTACATTTCAAACACTGGAATGATTGTAAATATGTGTGATAATCTTGGATTTAACTTTTTTACTCAGTAGTTTTGTTTCTTTCCCCCCCAAAAAAATCTATAGCAGGAGAAACCATTGTATGCAACGTAACACGTGTCTGTAATTATTCAGGTTGGTGGTTTTCTTTTCCCTTTTTTTAAATACAAATCATGTCCAAGTATTTTAAACTCCAAGTAATGGAGCAATATTTAGTTGCCATGTAAAGGCCAGGTCTGTAATAAATTTCCTTGTAAATTTAGGGGTATTTTTATATGAATTCAAAAAATATTAAAAGTGGGGAGGTTAAAAACTGTTTAGACTCTTGTATTTTTGATCTTTGGTTGCTCATCAAAGGCACACATCAATTGCAGATAAGAACTGCAAAAAAACCCCAAGGAAAAAGTAAGCTATGGAGTTCTATTTATAGTAATGTGAAGTGCAGTTTTTCTGTTTTAGGAAAAGATTAACTGGGAAGAATTTAGGGACAGTCATCAAAATTCAATATATAGAAAATAATGAAGCTATTGGACTAGTTCATTTGTTGAAATAGGTGAAAAGATGGAAGAACAATTGCAAAAATAGATGAGCCTAGTGCAAGTGTTCTTATTTCCCTTGTATCAAAACACAAGACAGCAAATTTTTCAATTCTCAAAAAATTTTACGTTCTGTGTTTCAGCATTGATTTTCCTAACTTTTTTTACTTTTGGTTTTAGTGTTCTATGTGGGCAAGGTAAAACTTCGGGCAAGTGAAGAAAGTAACACATCACTAAATGTAGAAATAGTAAGTATTCTTTCTTTTAAAACTTTATTTTAAGGAAGGTTGAAGTGAGTTTCATTGTCTACACTTAAAATAAGTAACATGATTCTTACTGTGTTTGCAGTATAAGATACTGTTTGCAGTAGATGGAACAGCTCTGTTTTAAACAGCTGCTTTGCAGCTAAATTTTAAAATTCCAGCTAAGTAAACTTCCTACAGTAAGGACCTGTATTCTCTACCTTGCCACTGAAAGGAGGGGGAAGCCCTGGGTAATCTCAAAAATTTACATTTAGGCATTCAGGATCTTCCTTTGGAGATTGATTTAGGCACTTGCCTTTGGAAGATGAGCATCATTAGATGGCAGCTATTTGGGCATAATTAAAGTTGGATTATATCCTGAGATAATTCTCATTCTCATCCCTATCCAAGATTCTCATAAATAGTTGTATGCTTTTTTGTGTATTTTTTCGATTATGCTTTTGCATGATCATTCTATGTTTTTTTGATTGTGTTTACTGAGTTATTAATTTTGCAATAGGTTTATGTGACATGAGTATATCCATTTAAGCAACACAAGAGAGGCTTAGGAGGACAGTGTCATACATGGCAAGGACCATATAGATGATCCAGTATCAAGATAATAGCATGAAGATGAGAATGTTTAATTGTTACAGATGGAAACTGAGGAGAGGAAAAAAGAAGAACCTTGTGTCTTTATCCTATACATCCCTCTCAGTCAGCCTGAGATTTCACTTGACAGTCGCTGAAAGCATGAGAGTAGTCAGCAATGTAACCACAGAGAAGAGCCACTGCACAGCTGCTCCTGGAGCATCGAGTTTGGGCAGGGATATATGCCTCTGGCAAAAGCTTGCTCTACATTCTGTTGTGTTTTAGTGGTGATAATGCCTACTGAAACTGTCCTGGCATGGTAACATTACACCTGCAGCTTCTGGAAAAAATGAGTTTCCATAGAATAATATTTCTTAGGGGAAGTCAATACCACATATATTAGATGATGTTTTTCCTCATGGCCCTTGCTGCTTGCACAAAATGTAAAAATAACCAGAAATGCTGGTAACCAGAAAAGCATAAGAATGCATATGTAGAAAGGTTTCTTAGATAAACCTCAGTGTATCCCCAGACCCTAATGCTAGATCATACTTATTTAGCTCAGTTCTGTCATGTCTTTCACTACAGTTCTTGGCTTCTCACAGCTGGTATTTATTATTTATGTCATCTATGGAGCTTGTCCCATTGTTGCATTTAGAGTTAAAAGATTCATTCGGTGTCTGGACTAATCTGTCTTTGTTGCAAACTAAGCCAAATTCCTCTTTTTCCTGCATGAGACATGATGAGTTCACTGTCCTTTTGCCCCTATCTTCCACAAAGATTTTGGGGTTTGGTCTGTACTAGATTAGCAGTTCCTTCCGTAAATTGTGACAACAATGTAATGGTAAATACTTGTTGCAGTGTATTCATGAGAAAATGTGCTTCTTATCTTTGTAATTTCAGCCCATTAAAATGTGTGAAATGAACAATTTTCTTTAAAGGCTAAAAATAACTGGTTGTACTTAGGTGTGCGATCTTTTTTCCTAACAGATTAATAACATAACCACCCACAATCAAGTCAAAAAATTAATTGAAATTCCAGCACATACCCCACAAGAACTTAGGTAAGTAATTCTGAATAAGGCTTGAAATTTTTTTTATATTTGAAAAAGATGAAGTGAGACTTTCCATGTGTAGAGCAGATTTTGTGTTATTCCTACACATTAAAAAATTCACGAATTGTAAGTTCTTGCTCTTTAACATAAAGTTCATACTGGTTAGAATATTCTTAGTTAGTTTATGTGCCGCTGGAGTTTCTTTTAAAAAATGGTACACCAATTATTTGTTAGAATTTAAGGATTCAGCCTGTCTGGTAGAACTTTCCTAGCTGCATGTTCTTCAATAAATTTTCTTGAAGTCATATCTACGGTTTTATTTTGGTGTAGTTTTTTCTTTCCCAGTCTTTATAAGCAGAGGTTTGACTGAGTGAATATTTCCCAAACTTGCCCTGAAAATCAAAAAGATGTGGTCGGTCAACAAATCTTCTTTGTAGAAGAAATCCATATTTCTTACTCATTCTATTTCTGTGGCTTTAAGTATAATTTTAGAATTCTATTCCAAGTAATGCTTGGCAAAAGGCAACATTAAGATTTATCTCTTGCTCTTTTAAGTAGCATTTACAATGAGTTGATGTTCAAATGTGATGACAGAGGTTTAAATTTAGTTTGTGTAGTGACTAATAGAAGTCAGCTCTTCAAATGTTTAATGCTCTGAAAAGTGGATTTACAGAATTAGAACTGGCCTGACTTTAAAATATCATTGATTAACTGAAAAATATTTTTTCTCTGTGATTTTTTAGTAAATTGTTGTAATTGTTTTTAGAAACTTAACTAAAAATCCTACATAACAGTAATACTGTATTTTAAAGCATTTCAGAGTTCAACAAAACCTTGCGAGCAGTAAGTGAGGTAAGATTACTGTTTGTTTTACTGTTTGGAGAACTTTTTTCCAACTTACTTCTGATAAAGCATCACTCCTGATTTCTCCTTATAAACCAATTTTTTCTGTTTTCATTTGTCATTACAGTCCTCTGTTATGGAATGCAGTGCAGAAAATCAGAGGTTCGTTTTTAAATTTATAAAGACAAAATATTTAAAAGCTTATATACTGGCTTGTGATATGTGAAGTATGCATGGCTCTGTAACAGGAGAAAAAGACAAAATGTCTAGGAAGTTCGGAATTTCAAGAAACACCCTGGAGAAATATATATAGGTTAACAAAGAAATTCTGATTTCATTATTGTCCTGGCATTAGTGAGTTTGAAAAAACCTTCTAGAGTTCATTGGTTTCATTTAACCCAGATGTGTTGCTTCTCATTAGTCTTCTGCTGAAGCCCAGGCTTCCCTGCCATATTCCTTCTGCATCTTGGTATTACCTGAGTCATGTAACTGGGAGCACCAGAATTTCAGAATTTGTGAATGCAATGGAATCTTTATGAGGGATTTGCTTGACACATCCCAAGTTGTTGTTCTTCAGCTTGGGAAGCCAACCATCCTTGGGTTAGGGGGAGTCTGAGGAAGTAACCAGTTCAGGGCCTAGAAACCATAGATTATCAGAATGGCAAAGCTCCTCCAGAGAGGTGATCCTGGAAACCCTGAAACATTGACGATGTCTCTCAGTTTAATTGCTACTCACCATTAAATTATGCTTTAAAATTGTCAGCTTGGAAACACTGTATTGTAAAACAAAAAGTGAAACTTAATTTCCCTAAATACTTGAATTTGGACTTTATCTTCCTGGATTAGGATGAAAGAAAAGTCCAAAACACTCAAAGAAAATAGACAGATCATACCTTCATGTCATATACTGGCGGTCGCTAGGGTAATCTTTTCATTCTTATGAGCTGGAAAGAAACATTTTCATTCATCTCTATGTTTGCATTTGCTGAATATGAAAAATTTTTACTGGAGGTTCCCTAGTTCAGACAGGGCTTCAAGTCCTTAAACTGTAGTTGTAAAGATGGAGTTACACACCTGAATGGATCACTAAAGTTCTTCTTCAAGAGAGAATGCTGGCTCCCCCAGGTGATGGAGGTTTCATAAACACTGGCATATTTACACTAACAGTGGAGACTACATTATTATCCTTACAAAATTACCAACTCTTTAATGACCAACATTGATCAGGGAGGACTCCATTTAAGAACTGATATAGTAGAGTTAAGGGACATTAAGTGCCACAAACTGATGTATTATGCTTCTAATCAGCCTGGCATAGTGGTTTACATGCATTAAAAATATGCCCATATTTGACAGAGCCTAGGAAAAATGCGCTTTCGCGCTCAGCAATCGTGCTAATGTGCTTTCACTTAGCATTTGATGTTAGTTCCATGTGTAAAAAAGATGCAGCAGCTGTTTCTTGAGTCTTAAGCTTTGTTCTTCTCATTATAGTACACACTGCAATTTCATAATGAAGCTGGCTGAGAGAGAGAACATAAGCAGTTTAACAGAAAAAGCAAAAATAAGTCAACTTGGTAAGTCATACTTTAAACAGTCTCATCACAATTTTATGTCTTTACATGTGGTCTTCAAGTAGCTAAAAAGACAAGATAGTTACATTTAGATAAAAATATTTTCAATTTTGAGCAATATAAATAACATCAAAACTCAGTCTTCTGATTTTTGGGGATGTATGTGATAGAAATAACTTTTTAAAACATTTTGGTGTAAAATTGCCTGCTACTTTAATAGAGCACACTTTGAAAGGATTAGGTGTAAAATAAGCTGAGAACATAAATGTCGTGCTGAAATGACAATTTGAATTGAAAGGGTTGTTAAGTAGCCAAACTCTTGTAGTGATATTGTGACAGGGTGGAGTACTGGCTCGTAGCAGTTGTCTCTGTAGTGTTGCATTTTGGTTTGTTTAAAATAAAAAAAAAAAAAAAAGAGAGAGAGGAAAAAAAATCTGAGCTTGTCAGGCACTGAACAAAAATCTGGGGGTATGGCAATATTCTGACGGGTCAAGAGTTCCTTTGCTTCACAAAATTAATTTGAGAACAAACTTCAAAATAAATTATGCATTATATACTGTTTAAAGACATAATACACATGGTCGAATATTCTACTTAATGGTATTAATGGTATTAGCAGCTGTTACACTAAGGATAATGCTTCTTTGTCATCTCAGATCGGTGCTGCTGTTCATCAATGAAGTATTGTTCCTTGACTGCTGAGGAATTACAAATGTAGTAAGTATAAATACAAAATTTAACTTGCTTATTTCCTAATGCATGGCTAGAGCTAACTTCCACTGTAATCGTTAGAGGACTCCACAAGAAAAAACTGACAGGCATTTTCCAATGTAGCTCCCTCTTCTTTCCTGTCTCTTTCCCTTCCCTCCCTTCTTATCCCTTTTTTTTTTGTTCATTTTTTCCATGATACATCTAGCTTTTGTGTTCAACAACAGCTCACCTTCAGAACAGGAAGCAAAGGCAGTAGTAGTATTTGTTTATGGAGTTGCTCGTTAACAACTACAGCAAAATAGAATGTAAGAATCCTCTAAATATTAGAGCATAAACCATCCAATCTGATTGATTTTAAAATATACATTATTAGTAGTATGTCCATATAATTTATATATATTCCTCTATTATAACTTGTTTTCTTTAAAGTAGAAGAAATGTTAACATGGATTTTTGTACCTTTTTTCTTTTACAGTTCTATACAAGTGCCACCTCATCTTATATGGGTTCCTTCCCCTCATTCTCCTTCTCTCCCTAAAAAAGCTTTTCTCAAATCTAATTCTTTTATTCCCCCCACTATACTTTCTGCTAAACAAAGCCCCACAATTAGACCACTGATCCCACCGTTAACAGAAATTTATTTTTCTGGAACTCTTTCCACATCTCCCCTTACAAACCCTCTGTCTGAAAGTTCTATGCCTTCTACCAGTGTTACCACTACACATTCCTCTTCTGAGTCTCTTGCTCAGCCCACCATGCCAACTTTTTCTTCCATAACTTCCAATGAATCCATCACTGTTCCCATACCTGCTACAAAATCTGTCATTAATGCTGCTTTCTCAATTAAATCTGATGCTGCACACCTTAACAAGACTTCTACAATACTTTCTTCTTCTGTAGGTTTCACTAAACATTCTTCACTTCCTTCTTCTGAGCCTCACAAACTTCCAATTGTGAATCATCAATTTGAGGCTATCACCAAATCTGTTGCACAAATTCCCCCTGCTACAAGCCAACCTATAGCTGCTCGCAAAAACGTTAGTACAGTAGCTATTGTTCCCCTTACTCCTTTCACAATATCTTTGACCCCTACTGCTAGTCCTGTCAACCATTCTGTCTCAGCTTCTCGTCCTCATTCTACTGCTGATGGCCATGGGACCCCAGGTAAATAAGACAAATAATCTTTTTTGTTTGAATTCCATATACTGGATTTGCTTTTAAGCTTCATTAAACAATGTTATATATATGAGAGGTGACCTTACAAATGCAGCTACTTTGGATGGGAGTGTTGACCTGCTGGAGAGTAAGAGGGTTCTGCAGAGGGATTTGGACAGGCTGGATCCATAGAGTGAGGCTCAACAAGGCCAAGTGCTGGGTCCTGCACCTGGGTCACAGCAACCATAGGGAACAGTCCAGGCTTGGGGAATAATGTCTGAAAGCTGCCTGAAGGAAAAGGACCTGGTAGTGCTGGCTGACAGTGGCTGAACATGAGCCAGTTGTGCCCAGGTGGCCAAGAAGGCCAATGGCATCCTGGCCTGTATCAGTGACAGTGTGGCCAGCAGGAGCAGGGCAGTGATTGTCCCCTGTACTCAGCACTGCTGAGGCCAGACTTCACACCTCGTGTCCCTTTCTGGACCCCTCACTACAAGACAGACATTGAGGTGCTGGAGTGAGTCCAGAGAGGGGCAATGGAGCTGGGGAAGGGTCTGGATAAGAGGAGTCTCAGGGGTGACCTTATCACTCTCTACAACTCCCTGAAAGGAGATTGTAGCTAGGTGGGGGTCGGCCTCTTCTCCCAGGCTGCCAGTGACAGGATGGGAGTAAATGGCCACAAGCTGTGCCAAGGGAGGCTGCTGGACATCAGGAAGAATTTCTTCTCTGAAAGGGTTGTTAAGCTTTGGAATGGGATGCCCAGGCATGTGGTAGAGTCACCATCTCTGGAGATGTTCAAGAAGTGACTGGACATGCTCAGTGCTCTGGTCTAGCTTACAAGGTGATATTTAGTCAAAGGCTGGACTTGATGATCTTAGAGCATTTCCAGGCTAAATGATTCTGTGATTCTATTCTGTGTGAAAACCCTGAGACAACTTCCACCTGATGTGCATGTATTTTAAAATGCATTCTGATGCCTTTTGGCATGGTGAGTGATACCTCACGCTACACCATTGTTTGTAACTGTCCTAGGTAGGTACGGTGCTCAATCCCCACTAGAACAAATGTCTTTTGGACAGAAAAAAAAAAAAGTCAGAGAGCAAGGTAGATTTTTTTTTTTTTTTTAAACTATCCTAATATTTAAAATATTGCATGGTAATTGTTGGATCATCCTAAAAATATTGTTATTGACTAGGAATATTCTTAGTGGCTACGTATTTTCTTATGAAAATTTTACACATTTTACAAGCTTATTTTCAAATTTCTGACACTGTCTTGATTTTACTCTACATTCAGGCATTCAGTGTCTAAAAACTCAAAATAATAGGTTATTTAATATATTAATGGTCTGATGTGAGGAACTTTGAAATCAATAAAACATGAAATTAATGTTGGCAGTTTGAAACCTTGCTTTGTTTTCATGAGATCTAAATTACGACATTCTGCAAATTAGCTGATAGGGAGGAATTACGTAACTTGTTGAGAAACCTTATGAGTAGTGATACAAGCTTTTAATCAAGAGAGCTGTTTAATTTTTCTGCTTCTCCAAGCTTACGTCATTTGTTGAACACAATGTTTAACTTTTCATTTGTCACAGGAAAAACCCTTTCAGCTACCACAAATATAACTTCTGTACACACCACCATTAGTATCGCTACAGCTGAGCAAATTGTGTCCAAAATAGAAAATGATTTAGCAGCTGGAAAAATAGAGCCAAAAGATGTAGAAAGGATGGTTAATGAGGTGAGCAGTATCCTCACTGCTTCTCAGCCATTACCACCACGAATTTCTAACAGGTAGGTCATTTTGGCAATAGGTTACAGAAGTGTTGTATTTACTGTCTTGATTAATTGGCTTCAGCAAGTTTCACTTTCTCATAATCATAATCCAGAAGAATATTTTTTGTTCTTTAATATAGTTATTCAAAATGGAAGGATTGTCATTCTAATGTTATCAGTTCTACTATAATATAATGCCATGGAAAACATTGGGGGTTTTTTTGTTGACGCCATAACTGAGCATTTTTCACTAGACTCGGATTATTACTTCATAACTGTAACTTGCTTGAGCATTTTGGATGTATGTGCTTGGTAATACTAAATATACTTTTTCTTAACAGAATTATAAAACTGGTGGACTATATTGGCTTAAAACTAAACTTATCAGCATCATCTGCTGCATTTGCCTCCCCTTCCTTGGCTCTGGCAGTTGTCAAAACCAACAGAATTCGCTCCAGCCAAATGTCTTTTGCTGTCCAGGACTCAGCTGATCTCCAGGTTACAATACTTACAATACCTACAAATTGTCAAACATTTATTTTAAAGTGTTTATGGTTTTATATTTATAGGAAGATGAGTTTGTTTCTTTGTTTATGTCAGTTTCAGGATCTTTAGTTCATGTTAGTTTCAGGCTTTTCTTTAAGCCCTTCACAGTTTTTCCTTTAATTTTCAACTGTGTAAATAGGCGTAAAAGAGAGATGACTTAGCAGAAACTGGCAGAACTAATAAGCTGTTGGAGAGGGTACAGCTAGAACACCAGAATGGACAAAGTGCTTGGCAGAATAACTTTGCCTCAAGCCCCCTGAATTATGAGTCATTTATTCAACCACCATGACAGTGCTGAAATTTGTCGAGGAGTGTTGCCAGATGGCTTCATCTGTTAGAAGGAAATAATTGTAGAGGTTTCCAGGAAAGAACTATTATGTATGTTGCTTGGTTAATGATGCTCAGCCATTTGTCACTAATGGCATCTCACCAAGAAAGAATTGCTTAGAAAGTTTGGTTGGATCCCCTTTATCTCATTCAAAACCTCCCTCCTGACAGAGAAAATAATGGACAGTACCAGCCTTGGAGGCTTAAGCAAGGAGAGATGGAAAGTTTTGGACCAATTTTGACACATTCTGCCTCCTCAGAGAAGAAAATAGCTTAATGTATCGTAAGCCACACGTAGTCCTGGAACTTTTCTGTGTTGCTGAAAATTATATAGTGAAAATGTTTTACATTTGAGTTGCTTTCTATTTCTTAACAATATACAGTGCATGAATGTGAGATGACTAGGAGATGGTAGTACTGACATACAGATATTTGCTAAGGAATGATTTTTTCTTTCATGGCACTGGCAATGAAACACTGGAAATTTTCAATAAGTATCATCTACTTCAAACTAGAGTGACAGGAGTGCTTTTGTGGAATGATTTAGGATTTCTTTGATGGCTGTCTACACCAATGATCTCCAAAGCAAGGTTTGAGTACCCCAGGGTGTGCACATGACAGTCCATTGCAGTGCAAGAAAATGTTATTTTTATGATTAAGGAATAATAAAAGAAAAATTTAAAAGTAATTTTTAATCCCCTTAATTTTAAAAAATATTTTATAACTTGCATAATATATTAGTACACTGATTCATACTTGTAACTTATGGATAGGTATATACTGGAGTTTATGCTCAAAACTTTTAGGGGATGCAAGATCAGAAACATTTGGAGTGTGCTGGTCTAAAGACATGAGTTAGAGCACATTGTTAAGGCACTTTGGGGAGTTCACACTGTTATTCTTATTCCAGCCATTCTTTCAATACTCAGATAATTTCTTTCTGCAGTACTACTAATATTTCACATCTCCCAGGAACTCTGAGGTGATGATATTTGTATTTGAGAGATTTTTGTACTAAACACAGCTCCCTGGTCTTTAAGCACAGCACATAAAATGTTCAGCAGATAAAATGGGTGAAAGTTGAGATGCCTGTTTGTATAATATTAGATCACTAATATTGATCTAAGCTCTTGAGGTACCTGAGTGGTAGCTTATCCAGTTTATTTTTGTAATTTTTGCCAGATGATCAAAAAGTTAGGGTTTATGTTCTTATTTCAGAACATAAACTTAACCTACCGAACTTAAAAATGTATTGACAAATAATGGCTATTTACATTTTTTCTGAATTCTGACATACTTCCTACAGGGTATAAAATTTTCTTGCCTTTGCAGGCTTTCATGCTGTGAAGTGTCGATCTCCCTACACAGTTACATAGAGCTACCTGGGTTTTTGCTCCTCACCTTTTCCAAGTCAGTACAAAACACACAGTGCTGTATTATGTTCCTGTAGGGAAATGCTTACAGCCAGATTATTTTCAGCTGTAGGCAGACCTGAAATGGGATGCATCCTTTTCAGTCCTGTAAATACTATTTATGCATTGGAGCAGGAGTGGAATGAGAGGAGCGGTGGGTTTGTGACAATAAAGAGATACTTATTTTGAAGTTTTAAACTGAAAATATGTCATAATTTATTTATTTGGAGACTGAAACAAGGCATAATCCTGATGTCTCTCTTTCAGATCTCTCTAGGAGTTCAGCCAATTCAGAATTTAAATAATCTTGGATCAATTACGCTTCCTTCATCATTGCTGAAAAATCTACCCACCAAAGAATTGGACTTGGCTTCTAGAGTTATATTCAACTTCTTTAAAAAGACCACTGTGTTCCAGGTATTTTTTGGCCCACTGTTCATAAGGATTTTAAATTCAAGCTTAGAGAAAAATATGAATGGATTTTTTTTCTCCACATAACGCATTTTAAAACTTCTGACTTAAAAAGTAATTATTTTTGTCCAGTGTATGCTCCACATAGTAAATGAGCTTGTGGATGGTGTACTCTAGTATTGTTTCCTTTAGGATTTTAAAATCTGGTGCTTTTTTTGTCATTCCAGGATCTTTCCTTGAAGAATGCATCTTTAATCAGCAGTGTTATATCATCAAGTGTTGCTAACCTCAAAATTAGCAACTTAACTGCAAATGTTACTGTGATTTTGCAGAATATCAAGCCTAATCAGGTAAAATTTACATTTGGCAGACTTAATACAGCTTTGTTGCCTTCACTGAAGTTGTTGTAGTGGAAACATTTTACTAAAAATACAGGTCAGCTTGTCCTGCTTTACTGGTGTGGACATTTCATCTCCACATGGACATTGAATAATATTCCTGTTCGCTTATTTACCACTGATATAAGTTTTGGTTCTCAAGCAGTGTAAGGTAATTTTGCTTTATTGCAAATTCATCCAGCTTTTATCTTTCTTACTTACCCTTCTGTTTTATTCTACAAATAATAAAAACTCTTAGAGGGATGACTGACAGTGTGGGTTGCTATGGTAGATGCTGCAGCTAGGACTTTTGTGGGTGTTACATGGCCAGGAAATAATGTGAGTATTTTTTCTCAGGGGAACTGAAACACAGGATTGTGTCATCTGGGATTATTAGGATTCTTACACACTATCTTTCTGAAAGGATCATCAAGGGTTAAAGACTTCTATCTCATATCTTAAGAGAGTTTAAAATATTCAGTAATTATTAACTTAAAAATTTTAGGGGTTCCACTAATGCACCTGGAGCTTTTTTCAGGAGCTGGCTTAGTGGCATCTTTACTTGTTTTGACATAATAATAAGTTTTGAGATACAACTGCAGAAGTATTAGTATTTCTAGCAATATAGTGTATTGCTGCTGGTATTTATAGAATTATATATATAGAATTATTTGCATGTGTGTGAGGAAATCTATGTGTAAATGCTTAACACTGTGATAGTAGGAAGTGATAATATTTGCAAATTAAAAGGTTTTTCCTTTTCTGTGGGGTCATGACTTCAAAAGTTACAAAGTCTGGAAGGAGAAGAAATTCCAAGAATTTGTATGGTGTGGGAATAATGAAATGAAATGCTCTCTCTTTATGAAAGGGCATTCAAAAGGTTCTACCAGGAACTGAATCTTTGCATAAGCACAAGAGCTAGCTCCTGTCTGGTGACTTCAAATTTGTTCAGCATATTTGTGCATGTGGTTTGCAATATTAGTCCTTTTATGCACCTAAATTAATTTTGTGTTCATGTAGAACAGGCATATTTGCTGTATACAGTGTTTGTTCTTGACTGAATTTTGTAGATCATTCATAAATCATTTGATCTTAAACTCACAGTTTAGTAAGTGGTTTTTTTGTTGTTGTTGTTGTGTTTTGTTTGGTTTTTTTATTTTTTTTCTCCTAAACAGGATAATTCAACAGTTAGATGTGTATTCTGGGACTTTAATAAAAATGGTAAGTACTTGAGATCACCCAAGATACTATGCTGTTTTAGCTACATTAATTCATGTTAATATGAATAAAGCCTTTTATGAATAACAAAGCTGCTTTTTTAAACAGGTGGACATGGAGGCTGGTCGTACGAAGGTTGCACAGTTAAAGAAAGTAGAGTAGATGAAACAGTCTGTTCATGCAACCATCTCACAAGCTTTGCAGTTTTGATGGTAATTATTTTAAAAATTATGTAATCTTATCCTTGTTGAAGAGCACATTTCACCTTGAGCTGTCTTAAGCAAGTGAAGACCCAATAAACTCACACGACCTAATAAATAATACTCAGGTTCTATTCGCTTTAGTGTTAGTACATACAATTAGCCACGTGCTTAAACTCCTTGTTGAATGGGAGTCCATGGGCTCCACTGGAGGAAAAAAAATTCTATAAGTGCTGCAGCTGTTTATACTCTAGGAAATAAAATTTAGAAAATCAAATTTAAAACAGGTTTTTAATTAAATGACTTTCCATGATTAGAGTAATGGAATTCTAAAATAATACCTCAAGTTGGAAAGACCCATAAGGATCATGGATCCCAGCTCCCTGCTCTTTACAAGACTAGATTGATTTTTTTTTTCCATCTAACCTTTTATAAGAGCCATGATGCAAAGAATGGAGTCCGTTTGTTTGTTTGTTTGTTTATAAGCGTAGAGGGAAAGGTGCATTTTGATTTATTTTGGTGGGGTTTTTGTGTTTTTCCATTAAATAAACCTGTTCTCTGAAAATAACTTACATTTCTGTTTTAGGACTTGTATGGAAATAATCCTTTGAATCCCACACAAGAATTGGTATTGACTTTCATATCATATATAGGCTGTGGCCTCTCTGCAATTTTTCTTTCTGTTACTCTTGTGACCTACATAGCTTTTGAGTAAGTACCCATGCAGCTGAGCTCCCTCTTTATTCTTCAATTGTGATTGATTATAGTCTTCACTGAGAAATCCTTTTCAATAGTTATGGATTCTGTCTCCACAAATAATGCACAGATTTGGCCAATTCAACAGGAAGGTGATGATTCAGTCTTCAGAAATGTTAATCTCACGAACAGGTGAATTATCTTGAGGCTCTAGGCAGTAAGAATTGAAGAAGTAGCACTCTGAAGTTTTTTACTATGGATTATCAGAATGGAAGTGTGAAGGAATAGATTTAAGATACAACATACAAAAAAGCAGTACAGAATTTTAGCATTTTCAAAAACATTTGTATTCTTTGTTTATTCTCCCATTATTCTAAGACTGGGACTTGTCTCTATCAAAGCTTTAGACATGCAATCAAAAACTTGATCTAGTTTAGCAGTAAAGAACAGACACATTTTGGGTTTGGGTAGCAATGTAACAAGAAGTCCAACATACAAGGCAGGAAAAACCAAAAACGTGGTACTAAATATGTCCAAGTTATTGTTTGTATTTATGTAATCTTTTCTAAAAAACTTTATATATACAGATGGGTAATTTGGAAGTATGTTGTAAATTATTCTATGTATAAATGCAACATATTGTTGTATATGAATGAAAATGTAAGATTTTTTTTCCTTGGCATTTGTGAATGCCAAGGACTGCAGGAGAGGAAGTTAAGCCAAGGATCCAGGGACAGCCGATGTCATCTCACAAATTTGCTTTTTTCGTAGGAAAATCCGGAGAGACTACCCCTCCAAAATACTTATTCAGCTGTGTGCTGCATTACTTCTACTAAACTTAGTTTTTCTCCTGGACTCGTGGATTGCGCTGTATGATACACGAGGCCTATGCATTGCAGTTGCACTATTTCTTCACTATTTCCTCTTGGTTTCCTTCACCTGGATGGGCCTGGAGGCTTTCCACATGTATCTGGCCCTTGTGAAAGTCTTTAACACCTATGTACGGAAATACATTCTGAAATTTTGTGTTGTTGGTTGGGGTATGTATTTTTTTTCTCTTTTATGCTAACTAGATAATTCCTCTTAACAAGTATTTCAATGAATTTGACACAGGTCAGAAAGGAAAATTAGGCAATTATTAAATGTTATATGTTCCACCTTTCTGAAGCATGGAATCCCCCCAGCCTGCAGAACTGAAGTTTCTGCAATGCACAAGGATAATAAATTTTCCTTGTGCTAGTACAATGGAACCTATTTTGAATGCGCATGCTTCCATTATTTTGAGAATAAGTGCCAATAAGTATATATATTCCATTTCTGGACCAGCACTGTTGTTAACAAAAAGCAACAAAAGCAGATCTAACTGGATAGAGGATGAAGAGATTCTGATTTTTGTCTCCTGTTTGTTTCTTAAAACATATGTAAGAAAGAAAATCAGTTATCCTGTAAGATATATTTTGAATCAGTTTGAAGACTGGTGGTATTTTGTGGTTTATTCAGAAAGTTTTGGAGCTGGCTGTGGAGGACTCCTCTTGTTTCTTTGTAAGTTGTACTCCTGAGCAGTTTGAATGCTGCAATTTTTCAGACAGCTAGTACTCAGCAGAATTCAACAGCCAAATTTTAGCAACAAGTTGTAGATTTTGTAAAAAAATATAATAATTTCAAGTCCTTGTAGTACTGTCTCTGTTAGGATTTTTATGTATGTGTTTGCTCATTATCTTCTAGGGTTACCAGCACTAGTTGTGGCCATTGTGTTGGCAGTATCACCGGATAATTATGGACTTATAACCACGGGAAAGGTTTCAATAAATGGACCTGATGAATTGTGAGTTAAAGGGAAGTGCTTTGGGGGGAAGATGAGGGTGGGGGGTGGACGGAGGTCCTACAAATAGCTTTTCTTTAAGGTGAAAGGGGGAAGGCAAGGAAGCAATAGCAGTTCTCTGAAAGAGTATGACTGCAGTATCTCATGTGTTTTAGGGTTATTGCCTATATGAAGGCTCAAATCCTTTGGCCAAAAAAGAATACATTTTTTTTATAAAGCCAAAAATGATTTGCATATGCAACAAACTACAAGTTTGTCTCATGTTTATTTCACTTAATTTCTGTTTCTGATAATGGTTGACAGACTATTCTTTTGTTTTAGCTGCTGGATCAAAAATAGAATTGTCTTCTATATTACTGCTGTGGGATACTTTTGCCTGATATTCCTGATCAATATCAGCATGTTCATTGTTGTGCTGATCCAGCTCTGTCGTATCAAAAAGAGGAAACAACTTGGTGCTCAAAGGAAAACCAGTATCCAAGACCTTAGGAGTGTTGCTGGCCTCACATTCTTGTTGGGAATTACTTGGGGGTTTGCTTTCTTCACAGTAAATGAGGTATTTACTTACCTCTTCACCATTTTCAACACTTTGCAGGGTAAGTTTGTCCTCCATTTAAAAGCTCCCTGTGTATAATATAACAAATCAAACATTTTGAAATGTCATTTTCTTGATTCAGCAATAAAATTTTAACTTTGATATGCACAGTAACATGTTAATTATATTAAACATGATACTGCTTTACAGTAACCTTAAATTGCAGTTTTGTTATGATAAGGTACGGAAAAACTAGATACTACTTATATAGGTATTATATATTTATAAATATTTTCATTTAAAAAATGTATGCAAACCAGATATCCCTGGAAGTGACTGTTTCACTAACAAAAACCAGATGATTTTTTAATAGGCAGCTGTTCTTAGTATTCATGTTATAAGGCAGTTAATGTAGTGAAAACAGTGTCATTTCTTCAGCTCCCCTAAGGCTTCTGGGGGAGGTTTGACATTCAGAAAAGGGTCATTGAAACAGGCAAGGCTGCAACATCTAAAAGTTAGTGACTCAACTCTCAAGCATGGCCTATATAGTACTTAAGAATATGTGGGAAGTAGATATGGAAACATGAAGTTTTGCAATGCCAGGGTGCTACTGGACATATCCAAAAGCAGAGTTGCTGCAAAGACATTTATGTAAACAGGAGGTATTGTAGCTGTCCACAGTGTCCTAAATATGCCTAAATTGCCCTTCTGAAGTTTTGATCCAAACTACTGCATAAGTGGCACTTACATGACTGGCTGGATGATTTCCCAGAGAGATTGAAACAATGAAAATTGCAGTTCAGTGTACAGACTTCTTCCCTATTTGCTGTGTTGATTTACTATTATTTACTATTCATTCTAAACCTAATACAACTGTTTCCCATTGTGATTGGAAACTGCAAAGGCTGAGTGCCATTTTCCCTTTAAAGGGAGGCAATTGTGATGAACTCTTAAGCAGGCAAAGTTAGGTGCTGCCCTGTGTCAGTTAGTGGTGAATGAGAAGTAGACAAAGAAACTGTAATGTGGTGCTGGTAGGTGATGGGATGAGCACCATCCCTTCTAGAAAATACTTGAAATTGTGGAAAAATTATTACTATTTTAGATATGAGTTGTTTTCTTTGTATGAGTGCTCAAAATTTTGCAGCATTGATGGTAACAGGTTAACTGCTGATAACAGATGTAACAGATGTAACATGTAACACACCTTGTGCTAAAAAAGCTTCATGATCTGATAGCGTGGTATCACACCCTCCCTTTGACATTGCTTTGAATTCTTTTCCAAAAGAATTTAAGTAACTTTCAAGATCAACTGGATTTTTCCCTTTCTCTTTGGTAGAAGGAAACTTTATGTACTTTGTGCATTTGTTTGTATTTGGTTTTTTTTCTTTCGTGTGTATGATTCCTCTAGTCTATCTAAGGAAAAAGTGCTCTTCAGTGTTCAGAGTTGTAAACTTTTTCAGCAAAGAAAAGTGTCATTACTTTTTCTTAGAAATTTAAAAGAAATGAAAGAAAACCAAAACATTGTTCATCAGGAAGTAGTAAAAGTGGATTTTGCAACGATCTTTTATGTTATTGCTTTGCAGGTTTTTTCATTTTCGTGTTCTATTGTGTAACAAAGGAGAATGTCCGTAAACAGTGGAGAAGGTACCTTTGTTGTGGGAAATTCAGGCTGGCTGAAAACTCTGGTAAATATTTCTTTAAACCTCTGAATACTTACATTTAGTGTTAAGTTCCTAGTATTTTGTAATTTAAAAAAAAAAAAAAAAGGCATTTGATCATGTTGCTGCAGTTGCAGTTCTGATTTATTATCCAAGATACAGTAAACCTCCAACATTATACTCTTTAAAGGTGGTAGCTGATGCAGCCCTTGCATGTTTACATGCTGTTGCCTTAAGCTGTTAACTGCTGAGAGATGACCTCTTCCACTGCAGGGTAAAGGCATGTCTTTGCAGAAGACTTTTGGTCAGTTAGAAACGGTAAGATTTGTTCCAGCTTCTGGGTCAGCCATAGTTTTACCAGTGACTTCTACAAAAGCAAAGTGAAGCGTAGTTTAAACCAAAAAAGACATTAATTAGTTAGTTATTTTGTTACTAAGTAGTTGTCCTCTCATAAAGCCATATTCTTTTTATACACTTTCACTTAGAGGATCAACTGCACTTCAGTTATTTTTCTGATCTGGTCTACAGTTGTAAAACTATGACAGTTGGCTGCTTGTATTTTAAAGAGGGACGAAAGAAAAGGAACTAGATTTAAATAATTTTAAACATCAAGAGTCATTAAATTCTTAGGAGAATATAATTGTGTCTAGAATACTGCGAGAAGCGTGTAAAGCCTTGGTTTTATATCAATTCAGTTGCATTATTACCTATATTTTTATATAGTGCTTGTATGAGTTGTGTTATTTTCCGTTTTAGACTGGAGCAGAACTGCTACGAATGGTTTAAAGAAGCAGACTGTAAATCAAGGAGTATCCAGTTCTTCCAATTCCTTACAATCAAACAGTAACTCCACTAACTCTACAACACTGCTAATGAATAATGATTATTCAGTCCATGCAAATGGAAATGGTAAGTATAATGCAAAATAGTATTTCTTCAGAAGTAAAATTCTCCATCCTTCCTCTTCTAACGTAGTACTGTCCTCTGCACTGCTGCCCTCTGCTCTGTTCCTGAGAAGTTGAAATGCAGGTGTAAGTAGCACTGTGCTCAATTTCATTTGCAATTTGCTGTGGCTTATTTGTCTGTTGAGAAAACTAGATATGAATCACCACTGAATGTACTTATTAAAAACTGTTCTTTTTTCAGTGAACAAAATCTAATTCTTCACGCTCTTGCAGAGTGCATGTCATGCTGCTGATTTGAGCTCTCAATAAAGACAGTCAATTTTTCAAGCAAAAATAACTTACAAGTCTGTAATGTATAAAAAACCCTAAGTCAAGCAAAACTCAGAAGACATTACTCCCCTGTGCCTGAGATATTTTTCCCAACTGATCAACAGTTGAGGCTAAGAAGTCATGTCATCAACTAGAATGTTTATTATGAAGTTGTTGAACATGCTTGGAGAGACTGTGTTGTCCTCATTTCTTGGCCTATGCTGTCAGAAGACAGCACATAATCAACAGGATTATATCAGCAGATAACCTCTCAGAGGTACAGCTATGTAAATGCTATGGAATTCATGTGTGGGTTAGAGGTTACTGTTCCTTTTAGGGTACTAACTGCACATTGCAGAGAAATACAATCACAACACCTCGAGAGATGGCATTTGGACATGCCAGAAACAGCTTTGCAAATTTAATTTTTCTGGGTTTTTTACATTCCTTTGTAGAGTATCCCTGTTTGGACACCCCATAATGTAATAATTAACATACTTTATCTAACAGATCAGTTGAGAATCAGAAACCAGTAACACTCACTGTCATTAGATAAAAAGTAAGGCAATATTTTTAGGTAGAAGAGAGAAATTTTCTGGCACAAAAGCCTGCATGTCTTGTAGGGTTCTTTTTTCCCTGTTATGTTAATTGCTCTGATGAAAGAAGCCATCTCTCCCTGCAACATCTGACATGCTTATGCATAACTACAAAAGCATTTTGACTGCTTTTCTCAACAGAAAGAAAGATAGCAGAAATGTTCTATTGAACTTGTTTGTTTTAGTAGCCGGGTGAATGAGCCTGCTGTGGCTTCCTGAAAGAAGTTTTTTTATTTTGAGTATTTTAGAATGAGATGCTAAATTGATGATCTAAACCATTGAGTGATGCCAATTCTGTTGGATGTGCTCCAATTCTGTCCTACTATGTTCCCCTAATCAGACCTTTACAATGTGTCTGAGTCCTGTGCCAAAAGCTTCTCAGACAAAAGCAGCTGAAAGAACTTTGATAAAACCTTGTTCCTGTGCACTTACAGCCATGGATATCATGGGTGACCCACCTCATTTCCTATTTTATTGTCTATTTTGAATGTTGTGAACCTCATACCACATCCTCCATTCATATGAAGAGGGTTGTATGATACCTTGCCTTTGTAATTTGACGGAATTGTTCTTCTTGATCCTTAGAACTTCCATAAGAGGCTAAAACCTAAGCTTGGATAGCTCCCAGCAAAGCTCTTGGAGGCAATTCCTTACACCTAATCTTCCAAACATGGGGCAGTTGTATCTCAAAAGAGCTGGGCTGATGCCTCCAGAAGGTATTAGATTGCTGTTAGTTAGGAACATGGGACCTTCTAACTTGCTGCACCTCATTGCTCTCCTCTCAAAGCTGGAACTTGAAAATAACATTGCAACACTTCATTTGAAAAAGTGACCTCCAAAACAAAAAGCACTTGGGAAATTAGGACCTATGTCATAAATATACTGAACTATAAACACTTTATGGTTTTAGCCTCACTGCTTCTACTGAAATGCTATTCCAGATTCAGGACTGGAATATGATTAACATCTCTCAAATATCAGGATTTTACACAGGAAAAGAAATGTATACAAAATATTTACCAAAAATACACATTTTGAAATTGTTGCATGGATAAAATGACAGTGTATGAACTCCCTACAGTGACTAAAAAAACATAGGAGGCTTGATTCTGAACCATTCTGATAGGGGATGCACTTTTTTGTTTCAACAGGCCATCTTTCCAGTGAGAAGAATGGTGTTTGTTTCAGTGTACAGAATGGTGATGTGTGTCTCCATGACTTTTCAGGCAAACAACTTGTATTTCAAGACAAGGATGGTACTGGCAGCCAAGAAAGCCAGATCTCACTCAGAAGGACTTCAAAGAGAGGAAGCCTAAATTCTATGGAGAAAATGTGATTTCCTTTTAAACAGCACATTATTTTACAGTGTGAAGTAGAGTTTTACTTTAGCAGTTTTACATAATGTGAGCAGACCAAGAACTGGTTTTATTTTATTTAATATATGGTACTGGAACTTCAAGGCAGCCATGCAATGGATTGACAAGGACAACTATTTAAAAAAAAAAAAAAAAGGAATCTACTATTTTGACAAGGTCTTGAATGGCAGATTACAGCTGGCCCATGTCCATTTTATTTCTTCATCAGAGTGAGGTTTTCTGAGGTGGTGTGTTTTTTGTGGGTTTTTTTTTTTTGGGGTTTTTTTTTTTTTTTTACATTTAAACAAATTTTTTATTTAGACTTTTTCATTACAATTAAGTTTATCTGGATATAATGCTTAGTAGTATTGTATAAATGTAGAAAGTTACAACTTGTGCATACAAACGATGTTAACTTTAAAAATGTTAGCTACACTGTCTTCATCTTTTTGTACGTTTTAGTAGCAAACTCTGCAGTGATGTACATAAGCAGAAAATATCAACCTTTAAGCATCTCAATGATACTTTTATATTTATTTCTTGTAATATAAATTTAAATATACCTGTGTATAGAAAAAAATGGTATTTTGTTTGTAACTTCTATTGTAAGTTTTCATTTTTCTTTAATTAATTAACTTTAACATAAAAATGATACAAAAGCTAATTTTTTCAGTAAGTGGATCACTTACAGTGGTTTGAATATATTCAGTAGATGCAGAACTGTAAATAACAAACACAATTGGTCTTGAACCTTTAGCTACCTTTTAGTACACCACAGAGGGATTGCAATTGGGTATAATTCAAGTCGAGTGCCATGAATGGCGTATTAAATAAAGTAGTCAGTAGGTTATTAAGTACAACTAAGTTGTGTTGGTGGTTTGAGTGAACTCATCAGTTTTTGCCATGGATTTCACCAGGGTCAGTATTTATCCCGAGTGGTGAGACAATGCCATTTCTCATTTGCAGTGATGAAAGTAGAGAAGTTTGGAGGGAAGGGGGGAGGCAAGTCGAAGAAAAAATAGAAATAATAAATGACAGCTGCTATATTTAGTAGTTGAGAAATTGTTTCATTGCATGGCTGTTTTTTAAGGGGCAGCTCTTGAGCTATTCTAATGAGTATTTCTGCTTGTGCTTTGGCTCTTGGTTGGTAGGCCAAATACTGAGGAGCTAGCTCAGTAATTGCTGAAGCAAAATTTCATTCCTCCTGTGATAATTACCTGAAAAAAATGGATTTTGGCTCTTCATGTACAACAGCTGAATGTTCATACAGCATTTTGAAGATTCCTCCTGAACAGAAATTGGCCTAAGCCCTGGTTTTACCTTTCCTTTGTCACACACGTGCAGCTGGGGCACTGCTTTTCCAATTCGCATTCTTGGGCAAAAGTTGGATGCCCCCAAAGCAAACTAGGGCAAACTGCTGCCAGACTGCAGAGTACCAGGCCCTGTAAAGAGGGCTGTGTGAAGCAGGCACATGCTGAAGGGGAGCAAGGGCTTTGCTTTCCCAATGGGGAGGGCTCCCTGGGGCACCCTGAAAACACTTCTCAACAAAAAGCATGAGTTATGTGCCGCTTACCTGGGGCTCTGTTGGAGTTAGCAATTGAACCTCTTCAGGACTCAAACCCCATTGCGGTCCTGTGGGCAACACATGGGTTCT
This sequence comes from Hirundo rustica, assembly GCF_015227805.2. NCBI lineage: Eukaryota > Metazoa > Chordata > Aves > Passeriformes > Hirundinidae > Hirundo > Hirundo rustica. The sequence continues at coordinate 103,458,215 of NC_053451.1, read as the reverse complement.
TTCAGTCACTTACATCCAAGATTACTCTGACTATGCTTTTAAGGTGAGAATTTAAAATATTTGTTTTGTTTATCCACAGGGTTTTAGCTGCATGTTGGTAAAAGCCCATCCTGGAATGCTAGTAGCTGGAATACATTTCTGTGAATGCTTTAACTATTTGGCTAATTGCCTTTGCAGTGTTTCATGTAAATTTATTTAATGTTCTTATATTTATATTTTCAACTGTAAAAAAAGCAATAAATTTGCAGCAAGTACAACACAAAATATGTAAACTTTTTTCTTTTAGATAAATGTGTCATTAATACTGGGCTGCATTACAATTCTTCAGATTACAGGATCAACAGTATGTAACCTCTTGGAGAAAAAGCTGACCCAGCTTTTGTATTTACTCTCTGCTACATATTTTACCTTGCATGGTTCTAACAGATCTGGATTTTAGCAGAGAAAACCCTGATGTATGTTAATTCAGTCAATGCCTGCCCTCAAGTCTGCTGAAGCTCTCCCACAGGAATAGCTGAGTTTGGCTTCAGTAATTACATTCCTTATGAAAACACATATTCCACTGACCTGCTCGGAGTCTTCTTTTTGTTTTTATTTTTGCACACTAAAATATGTTAGGATTCTTGAAATAATTTTTATTTTATATATTCCTAGGGGAGAGGAGTCCTCTCTGATTTTGCCACTTAATAGCACGCATGTATCTGTAGTAAAAGTTTGCACTTACACCAGCATAATATTTTTGCTCATCCTCAAACTAACTGAAAACTTGTGTTTACATTGGGTAAAACAGTAAAATTGGTTCCAGTATCCTTTTGGTACTTGGTCTCTTGCACTCTGTTTAGCCAGGACACCCAGAGTTCAGGGAAAGCTGCACCACCTGCCCAGAGCACAAAGTAAAAGATAGAGATACACAGCAACGTGCCGTCTACAGCTGGCACCACCGTGCTCAGCAAACGTGGTCCCTTAAGTGCAGTGTCTCTAAAAAGCAGTGTCCTGAAGGGGCAGGCTGGTGCGGAGTTCCGGGCAGGAGTGAGCTGCTCCGTGTTTTGGCACGGCACAGATTTCACCGCACGGCTCTGGCAGAGGGAGAGGATGAACATCCAAGCTCTGTCCTTTCTCCTGCAGTGCAGGACCTACAGGGGCGTTGTCCGACCGCCACCGAAGGAACGAACAGGTCTGTGAGGGATGCTCTCAACCACGACTGTCAATTACACTCTGAAGGAAAAACAGCAAAGAAAAGTTAAAATAGTAACTCTGTTAATGCTACAATTTCACTTAGGAAAAAAAAAAAAAAAGAAAAGAAGGACAACGGGAAAAATATTCTTTCCGAATTTTGAGTGAATGACACACCCTTAGCTACTCTGCTCCATGCTTTTGTTCGACCAGATTTCAAAACGGTGGGGTTTTTTAAGGCTGGGGAAAAGAAAAGCTTCCACCAAGTATTCTGGCATTCTCAGCTTTATTTTACGAGCTTACGAATAGGTCGTACACAATCGAAGCTATTTTTCACAAACGCAGCTGGCTTTTGTCTCCAGGCGGCCCCTCCCCTGCGCGGTCCTTGTGCACCGCGGTCCCCGTGTCCCCGCCGTGCCTGAGGGCGGAGGCCGCTGCCCGCCCCGCCCCGCCCCGCCCCGCCGTGAGGGCGGGGAGAGGCCGCCGCCATCTCCGGGTACCGCCGCCCCGAGCGCGGCCGGGCCGGGCAGCCGGGCCGGCCTCGGGGCCATGAGGAGCCGCAGCAACTCGGGGGTGCGCCTGGACGGCTACGCCCGCCTGGTCCAGCGGACCATCCTCTGCCACCAGGTGAGGAGCAGCCGCCGCCCCGGCACGCCTGCTCGGGGCTTGTGGCGCCGGGCGCGGTGGGGCCGCGCCGGGGCCGTGGGGCGGCTGCCGGGGCCGGGGGCTGCAGGAGGGACGCGAACATCCCTCCTCCGGCCGGCGCACGGCCTCCGGTCCGCATGTCCCGCCCCCGCCTGCGGAGCAGCGCGGGGAATGCTGAGGCCATGTGTGGGTCCTGGGCGTGCTTGTATAAGTGCACCTTGGAAATCGTATGGAAAACGTAGCGAGTCTGAGCTTGTAAATAATAGTGTTGTGTATACAATGTCTTCATGGCATATGATACACACCCACACTCTCCCTCTCTCTCTCTCTATATATATACACTGTATACTGTGTGTATATATATATACACGCGTACATGGTAACAGCAGCATTACGCCCTGGTGACATCAGGGCTCCGAGCAGGACTTTGTGCCCTGCCTGTCAGCACAGCGCGGTGCGGATCCCTGTGTGCGGCGGGGCACGTCCCGGAGCTTCCAGTCTGTTCTCCCGCTGTCCGCGCTGATCAGGCTCTGGAGCATCAGGCGGGGCTGCCTGCACAGGCGGGCAGCGAAAGAACGAAAATAGCAAGGGTGGTCGGGAGAGGTTGTTGAGCACCCCGTGTTTTTTCGTCAGCACAGTGCCCTGTGCTTAGTGTGGTTGCTTCACCCAGGTGGGCACTGAGGACTCAGCAGTGTCGTGCTTTGGTTAGAACAATCCAGTCTATGAAGATGAGCAGCAGGGCTTTTTTGCACAGACCAGTTACCAAATATGCTTTGTTGATGAGAGTTGCAAGAAGCTGGTAAGCAGTGGAAGAAGAGGCTGGGACCCAAATGCACTTTGTCAGTAAGCTATTTCTCACTAGCCGTTGTTTTGAGCACAGGGTCCAAACATCTGGGAATTGGTGTTTGTGTACTAATTATTGTAGACTCAGTAGAAACAAATGCAAGAACTGGTGTATGTGATGTGAGAAGATAATTTTTGTCTCTTGCTGTGCTGGGGTGCAGGAGAAGCTTTTAGTTGTGTTCCCATCCCTGCCTTTTGTCAGCAAGATGACCTTGGACAAGTTGCTTTGGCTTCCAGTGCCTGTCTTAATTTCCTTGTTTATAAGATGAGGATACTGATAAAAGTTTCCATTAGGGGAGACATGGAACCTCAGATTCAAAGCTCAAACATGCCCCATTAAAGCCTTGATGAAATTAATATTTAACAATAGTAAAAAGGGTAAGTAAATGGTTGTACAGGGGCTGGTGACCCAGAATTTTGTAATTGCTATTTAAAGCAATAGGATGAGTGTTCATGACTGTGTATTGCCTTTTCCACTAAGGGCTCAATGTCTGGGAGAATTCAGAGGGGGGAAAGGAGGTAAGTTTTCTTCTTTGTGTGGAAGGCAAGTCACAGGCTAGCAGCAAGGCAGGGGATCAGTGGTATCTCAGTAGGATCCAGAGAGATGCTTAAGGCATGTTTCTAGATTTTTTTTTCCTATATTTATAGTCTCTCTGTTTTTTTCACTGCTATAGATTGAAAATGTTGTATTCAGCCAGGTGAAGAGTGCTTACCTGGGCGTTAGGAAGACTGTTTTTGGGCCACATGCAACTGTGTCTTTCTTGGGAGCAGAAAGTCTGTGGCTGGGTGGGCTTGGATGCTGCTGCCTCACTGCTGCTGGTGCCTTCTTAGTGCTGCTCATGAAGGAGGCAGAGAAGTGAGTTTTAGTCATGGGTTTGCCCAGGAGCAGCCTGGCAGAAGAACCACAAGGTGTTTAAAATGCTTCTGAGGCACCGCTGCTCAGCAGGGGGGTGATGTGTGACTGTCACCCTGCACCTCACACCCACAGCTGCGGGAATGCAGCCTTGGCACATCAGCTGCTGTGCTCTGACAGAGGACAGGGACACCCTCACCTCTGTGAGGCGCAGCAAGGGCACCACCGAGCGTGCACAGAGCTTTGGGCTTTGACCAGGTGTTTAACACACCAGGAGCTAGGTTTCTCAGTAGCAGCGATTGATCTTGTGCTCATTCCAGTCACTAAATCAATGGGACTTTTAGAGGCAATTTTTGATGCAGGATATCTGTGCTACCGGGCAGATGTCTTCAAAGGGCAGGTTCAACTGCACCAGGGCTGACAGTTTTCTCTGTGTGGCACCTTGCCGGATCAGGTGAGTAGCAAATCTTTTCCTGTTTTGCAGATGTTGCATTGTCCTTGTCAGTCCCTGTAGCGTGCACAGTGATTGTTATCATCCTGTTGTAAATGGAGGATAAGACCAGACTACTGGCTCCTGTCTGTGGGGGGCTGCAAGCACTCCAGGGCCAGGGATCAGAGGGATGCTTTGGTGCTGAAGCAGAGCAGACATTGAAAAGCACCGCCAGAAGGATGTTCTCAGCTGCTTATCACACCTGTTAAATTGAATGACATAAGAAAAAAATGTGAATCTTAAGATTAGGAAATAGTAAAACTTAACATCTATGTACATTTTAAGTATTGCTGTGGTACTATAAGTGAAAAGCATGTGGACCTGATAAGGAAAGCTCATACCTTTGTGGGTAACCCCAGCTGTATTACGGAATCACACTGGAAGGGACTCACAAGAGTCATCAAATGCAACTCCTGGCCCTGCACGGGACCTTCCCCGAGACTCATTCACGTCATGTTACATCTGGTTCCACAGGCAAATCTACAAGCTTTGCTAGAGCTTACCTCAGTTTTCACTTGACAGATCAATGGGACAATCTGTTAATGGCACATTCGCACATTTCAGCAAGATGCTAAACTACTTGCTTTGCTGCTCTTGTTAAAACCCCACTGGTTTTGTGCCTGTGCTGCTGAAGTTCTTATTGACACCTGCTGCCCTGTAGGAGCTGCTGTGTTTTGGGGTTTGGATTGTTAGGGGGCCTTTTTGACTCCAGATTGTTGGAAAGATTTAAAAATAGGTTTGGGTACGATACAGAAGTTTAAAGTGTTAGTCCAGCAATCAGCTTTCTGTTGCAGTGCTCTCAGCTGGCAGCCCATGGTGCTGATAAAATTCTTTGCTCTGTGGACCTTATGTGCAGTGTGATTTGCAGGATGAGACCTGCTAGTCTAATTAGCCATCACTGCATAGATGGAATGCTTTAGCTAAGCTAAAATCCCTTTGACATCAGTGGGATTAAGTGTACTGAGTGTTTCTGTGGGTTCTTTAGCACCTTGTAAGCGTTGTAGTTTTCATATGGTGTCAGCAGGTAAGAGAAGAAAGTAATTGTAGTTTTTAAGAGAAAACACCTCTAAAAAAGCTGAAACAAAACCACTTGAAATATTAATTGGTGTATTGCATTGTTCTGCTAACATTCTGAATGTGCATGAGGAAAGCTGAATGTGCCCCAAAAGCTGGGACCAACTTGTAGAGGAATCAAAGGTGGTGAAATGGTGATAGCAGCCTGTGGATGTGTTTACTAAAATGTCTTGAGGGAGGCAAGTCCCTTCCTGGGAACTGAATAGGGAACTGAATTTTAAAGTCTTGGATCGACCATTGCTCTGGGATTTCCATTTTGGTACATAGACATTTTTATTTTTTAACTGGCAGCAAACCCAGCATGGAGAGTAGGGAGAAATAAACCAAAATTATCATTTCTCGGACAGCAGAGTGACCTCTGTTAAGACAGGGCTGCAAGTGAGTAGACATTTGTTGTCCTAAATTGGAGGGAGGGAAATGAAGTGTCCTCTACAAACACTGGCTTTTGTCATGTGGGCACAGTGCTGAACTGGGACTTCTGTTACTCCTTGTTTGACTTTTCAAGATCAAAAAGAAGTTTTTTAAGCTGTTTGCATTCATATGTGCTGCTTTTCCCATCAAACAGGTGAGTAGGGGTCCTTCAGCTGTTACTTGGTTTGTGAGGACGTTGCTGAGGCGGGGCTGTTGCAGCAGAACTTCATTTCTGCTCTGAGTGAGGCCCTGAGCATTGCTGTATTAAACCCTAACAATGGGACAGACTGTGCTGGGTCATGCCTGTCAGGCTGTCGCCCCTGTGCTGCTCAGTGGTCACATGCAGAGGCCAGGAGATTGTGACTAAAGCCCCTCCCCCTCAAACCAACTTTTTAAAAAATAACTGGAGTGAACCAGTGTGTGGGAGAAATGAAAAATTGGTAGATGTATCCTTTTAAACTTTTGTAAAAGTCTTTAATATTGTAATCTTTGCCCCTTGTCACACCAGCCCCACCAACTGGTCTTCACTGAAATTTCTGTAAAGACTTGATTCGATTGAAAGTTATATTGGCCTTTTGCCTCTTTGTCTCATTTTTTTGTTCGTCAAGAATGTACAGCCAAGAAAGATGGCCTAAAAATAATTAAGGATAGCAAAGTGGTGGGAATTAATGACGCAATGAAAAATTTAATGGAGTATTTGGGATGCAGGAGAGTACTCAGTGCTCTGCTTTAGACAGTGCTGCTTTTCAACACCTTCAGAATTTTTTTCCTGTATGTTTTCCAAAGGAGGACATAAAAAAGGTATTACGTTCGTTTAGCTGTCATAAACCCAGTGGGCAGATATATAGAAATACTTTTTTAATCTCCTAGAAGATCACTAGTGGTTTTTTACTTTCTCAAGATTATGCAACAGACCAGTTACATAGAGTAGCATATAACCCACAGTCAATTTCTAGCATTAACTCAGTACCTTCTTTTCCTGATAAATATGTAAGATTTAAATTTCCATTTCCTTGATGTATTCTGAATTTCACTCAGTGACTTAGCTACTAATCCTGTGTGGATGAATATGTCCAGCTGGATGCTGTAAACTTTATAGCCTGAAGTGTTCAAATAAATTTTGCATTTCAGTTGTGTGAGTTTGGTAAAGAAGGATGGGATCTCACCTCTGTTGTGAAATCATGAGCAGCCACAAGTGTGCACTTAGCATGAAATCGTCTTTAGTTTGTCACCCTTAAGTACAGAAAGAAGTGATGCTTCTTAGCAGATGGGACTTGAGGTGGTAATGTTTGTTCTTTATTTCTTCTGCCGTGGTTCTAGAACCCAGTGACAGGGCTGCTTTCAGCCGGGGCCGACCATAAGGATGCCTGGGTACGGGACAACATCTACAGCATCCTGGCCGTGTGGGGGCTGGGAATGGCGTATCGGAAGAACGCGGACCGGGACGAGGATAAAGCCAAGGCCTACGAGCTCGAGCAGGTGTGTCAAGGCTCAGCATAGACCAGTTCCACTCTTTGGGTTTTCTTCCTGTAGTGTTTTTGGAGAGTGCGTTCGCACCGCTGCTGTGTCTGGGATCTGGCAGGGTTTTCCCAGCTTGGAGTACATGTTCCAAAGACAGCAGCATCCATGCAGTGTGTGGTGTGCAGTATGCCTGGCACCCTTCTGGCAAGGAGGATTTGAAGAACTGGATGGCAGAGAACCTAACATCTGAATTTAACTACAAACGAAACAAAAATATGTAGAAGGCAAACTTCCATCGGTTGTCTGATTGTTGAAAATGAGGCTTCTGAGAGATTTTGTGCCCTGATTTACAAGCCTCTCTCTGATTAAACCTTAAGGTCCCTCATGATGTGTGTTGCAGAGCAGAAAATCAGGCCTAGGCTGCTTGAATCTTGCAGCAGTCTTGCAGCTAGATCATTCTTTCCCATAAAGAGGAGTAAGCCTTTCAAAGGAGAAGTCTTTGGAATGTGCACGGAGGTTGTACATTATGTGTAGCCATATTAGATCATAGCAGAGAAGGTAACGATCTCCAGACTGATAAGATCTGTGCTGGAGAATTCGGACATAACTCACACAGGTAAATACTAAAATCTGCAGCTGGGAATGTGAGTATCAGAAATGGGAGTGTAGACAGAGGTGGGTTAAATGGGAAGTGAGGGACAGTTGATGTCTTGCTGTTGTTTTGGAATCACTGGGTAAATTTTTTGCTGGTATGCCCTAATCCAACTAGGGAGGTCCATGGTGACAATAACCTTGACTCAGTTTAGGTGATCATATTTTGAAGCTATATTTTTGGGGTGAAAAAGTGGGTTTGATTATTTAATGCACAGTCTTGCACTTCTCTACATTCACACTTCTGGCCCTTTCTCTACTAGTCACTTGATTTTTGTTGTACTGTATAAAGAGTGGAAGAAGCTCTACAGGTTGTGCAGTCATGTCAATGTCTTGAAGTCACCTACCAAAGTTCCCTAGATTTGTCACTCAAAAAATTATTATTAGTATTAATATTCTTACAAGACATAGCATTTTTCTTACTTCCTTTAGCTGGATAGAAGGATCACGGAGAGTTGTTCTACTGTTTAGAGAGGACCTTTGGGAAAAGACTTCTCCTAGACAGGGATGAAGGAATAAAATCTGATCAGTATATTAAAAAAAAAAAAATAAAAAGCATGCAAAACATTTTGGGCAAATATGCATTCTTTTTTACCTTTGGCAGGACATTAGTAGAGGGTGTGAAATTTGCCACTTTTGAATGTTGTTTGTAAGAGCTGATGAAGCTGAAACGGATCTGTTTTTTTCCTGCAGAATGTTGTGAAGCTGATGCGGGGACTCTTGCAGTGCATGATGAGACAGGTAATACCATAGGATTGGGATGTTGTATTTACAAAGCATTTTATTGAAGTGTGTAGTTCTTGTGTCTTCTGTGGAGTGACTTTGTGTGTACGCAGATGATGGTGTGGGGAGTCTTCTTAACTCTTGAGCAAAACAATGACCTTGCTTCTACTTCTTGTCCAAGTAATATTTTGAGATTGTGCTTGGAGCAAATCAAGTTTTGCTTTTGCAAACTGTTTTTCACCAAGATACATGCCTGTAGTTTAGATCTGAACGCAACAAGGCAATTTAGTCTTATTTTTCCCTGCAGAGATGTGGATTTAACTGGAGTCTAAAGTCAGGGTTGTGTTTAAGCCCTCAGATCAATCAAAACTGAGTGAGGTAACAGGATTAAGACCTCAAGATTCTCCTCACCTAAGAAAAGTTGTTGATTTTGAAATCGTTCGGTGAACTTCTTCCAAAATGTCTCAGATTTGAGATTTGTGATGTTTTTTAGGTAGATAAGGTAGAGAAATTCAAATGCACACAGAGTACCAAAGACTGCCTCCATGCCAAGTATAACTCTGCAACTTGTGCCACGGTGGTTGGGGATGACCAGTGGGGCCATCTACAAGTGGATGCAACTTCCCTCTACTTGCTCTTCTTGGCACAGATGACTGCATCAGGTAAGCAGAAGATTTTTTTTTTTTTTTGCCTTTTGCTGCAGCCTTTTCTATTCCAGCTTTTATTTAAAAAGAAAAAAAAAATTGTAACCAGCTTCAAAGATCTTTACATAATTATTCATCAGAAGCAAGTCATGTTTCTCTAGAAAAGAGATATGCCTTACTTGGAATTTCATGTTTATAGTAATTGGCAGTGCCTATGCCCTTAATCAAGGCATCAAATACATGAGCTAGTTAGAGTCATGTCAGAGAAGTCTCATTTTTAAAGACTTCGTAGGGGAAAACCACATTTCTTCTGAGAGTGGCAACATCAAGTCAAATGCACTTGTGCCATTAATGTTTCTTCTCTTACTGGTGCTGTTGTCTTGTGTTCTTCTTAATTGTACTCCTCCTGTGAGGATAGGGATTTGTTTCCTATCCTTGAAGCCCCTTGCATTTGGCCCTTGCAGAGCAGGCACTTGGTCATCTTGAAGGTTCCTAGGGAGAGCACTAAGCAGGCAGAGGGCTGGGGAACTGCAGAAATTGGTGTGCACTGCTCTGGAGAGCAAGAGCTGGCTCAGGTGCCTCTGCTTTATTCCCATGGTCTGAGTGTCACCCTCACAGTGGTGGTTTTTGGTTGGTCTTTGAAACAGCCTGTAATTGGTGAGGTTTGAAGTATTTTGTCAGTAGCAAGTATTGAGGCTTGCTGCCTGACCTTTGGAAATCATTATGAGTTTTTCCTTTGATTTCAGTGGGCAGGGGTTGGTAGAAAAAAACCAAAAACATGAAACTCACTGAAGAGTAGTTATTGCAGTTCTGATACAATATAATTATTCTCTTTCCTTCTTTTGATCAGGGCTACGTATTATCTTCACCCTTGATGAAGTTACTTTTATCCAGAATCTTGTTTTTTACATAGAAGCTGCCTACAAAGTTGCTGTAAGTAGTTACTTACATGTAAATCATCTGAAGGCTGCTCAAGTGTGGGTGGAAAATTATTTACTGCTGGAGAAGCAAAATAGGGACTTGTTTTTTCTGTGAGAAGATATCAGAATCTGTCAGTACTTTAGACTGCAAACAGCATCTTTGGAGATGTTAAGAAGGCTGTGGAGAATTTTCTGCTGCATGGGTGAGGTATAATTGTTCTGTCATAATAATAGGGGGTTTTATTGAAAATCAATAATATTTCATGATGTCTAATTATAAGTCTTGTGGGCCTTTCTAGAAAGGGCAGGTTGTTAGCAAACCAAGTTGAAGGGACATGGAGAGAAACATGCCCAGGAGGAGGGATAGAGGGCTTTGTGTGCTCGGTGAAGGCAGTGATTCATGACTGTGTACATGATCCTGCTGGGGTGTATTTATATGTTCTACTTTTCAAACATGAGATGGGTCTCTTTGGAGACTTGGAGCCCCTTTTCTTCTTCTTCTTCTTCTTCTTCTTCTTTTTTTTTTTTTTTTTTAAGCAAGTAATTCATGTCATGTAGGGGTGGGGGTTTGTTGTGAGACAGGGGGCAAAACATTGCTTTTGTAGATAACCATACCATTTTTTTTCTTGATGATGTTGTTACAGGATTATGGAATTTGGGAGCGTGGTGATAAAACAAACCAAGGAATCCCTGAACTGAACGCAAGCTCCGTAGGGATGGCCAAAGTGAGAATGTCTTCCTGACACCCCTTCATGGCTGCTGTGTTATTAAGAGCTCTGACAAACCTGACGGCTCCCTTTGTATGGTCTTCTTGGCCACTGCAATAGTTAGCTGATTGTGTAAGAATTTTTGTTTAGGTGTGAGTATTTTTTATTGTAAAGTCCATGAGCTAATGACTCTCATTGAAGGACCTCAGTACAGTTCCAGGGATTGCAAGAGTGGTACCAGATTAATTGAACCATGAATCTGACAGATTCAGTGAGCTGCAGTCTTCTAAAGTGGCCTCTGGTTTTCTTTCCCTCCTCCTTAATTCTTCAGCCTCTGTGTCATATGTGGTGTTGTCATGGTAAGATTAAGCCAGATGTAAATATTAAAAAACAGCAGAATATCAGTTTAAGAAATTTTCTTCCAGTAGTTTAGAGAGAAAAATAAATTAAGATATACTTAAAAAGAAGTGGATATTTCTGGTTCCCTCATAGCACGAGGTTACAGAGATGCTGAATGAAGCTCAGGCGGCCATAAATGTAAGTGTGCAGTTGACAGCTACCTCACTACATGGTGTCTGAGGAACAGACAGAAGACAAATATCATTAAGGTCAAAGGTGTATTTGCCTTTCAGCAGGATTTGTTAGATCTTGTGTGCACTGCAGGAGGGAGAGACCGTTGGTCTTGCCCCCACACTGATATAGGAGGCTATTTTGGAATATAGGACAGGACAAGCATTTTTTGCTAAGTACGTCAATATTTAGATGATGTCTCAATGGAAACCCAGCTCCCAATTTTTTTGATTTGCCTTTAAGTTGTAGGAAGGGTCACCAGTACATCAATCCTCTATCCTGCTAGCTGAAAACCAGAAATGTTTTCTAAAATATTGCCAAGCTTCCCTTTAAGTTTGCCCCCAGTGGGGCAAACTGCTGTCTTACATAATTTCTTTCAGAGGTTAAGCACAGGTGTTAGGGTGTATAATTGGTTTAAAAGGTATTTATTGATTTGGGGTTGTGGTTTGGTTTTCCTTGAAGGCTGCTTTGGAAGCAATTGATGAACTAGATCTTTTTGGAGCTCATGGAGGACACAAATCAGTGATTCATGTTCTTCCTGATGAAGTGGAACACTGTCAGGTAAAAATTAGTCTGCCCTTTGCTTTACTAGGGGAAAACCTAACACCCTCTCCCTTTGTTTTTAAATGAAATGTTGGCTAACTAAGTCAAGAATGTAACATAATACGGATGGCTTAAGGCTGTGCTGCTCACTCTGTTTCTAATTGATCATGTGAAACTGAACAGTGTGAAGCATTCTCACTCTAACTCAGTTAAAAATGGCTGCACAGACTTTTCTGTCAGTTTGTAAACAGTGTAGTCTCATTTGCACTTGATATAGTTTTTTAAATAGGCAAATTGTTTTACATCCCTCTCTCCTGTTCTTGTTTTGCTCAGTCTATTCTGTACTCCATGTTGCCAAGGGCATCCACGTCAAAGGAGATAGATGCTGGCCTTCTGTCTATTATTTCTTACCCAGCTTTTGCAGTGGAGGATGTAAACCTTGTCAATGTAACCAAGAGCGAAATCATATCCAAATTGCAGGTGAGACTTTTTGTTTCCCAAAGAGAGAAGCAGAACCTCTTTCTGAACCAAAAATCCTAATTAAACAAGGGTTGCCAGACTTGGTTCATCTGTGCAGGAAGAGGGGGAGGAAGATCCCTAGGTACCTGTAAAACTCGGCACATACCTTAATGCTGATGTTAGTCTGTGAGGAAGAAGTGTATGGGACATTCCCTACGCTGTTGTCTGTTCTTACAGGGCCGCTATGGCTGCTGCCGCTTTCTCCGAGATGGCTACAAGACACCCAGAGAGGTACTTCGGATCTATGCTTATGATGTATATTTTCAGTAAGCACGTGGGAAGAATTTTATCTCTTCTTTGTAGACATACTTTGTTTTATTCACATGAAGGGGTGAAGTTCTCCATCACTGCTAAGATATTTTATTGGATTTGGGGGTAATCCAGGTATTCACCCTGTAAAGGATTCATATTTGAGGGAGGCTAAGGGTTTAAAAAACAGTTATTAAAGACAGAAGTGAATTCATAATTCTGTAAGAACTTAACCCTTAGATATTCTTATGGTGTCTGAGATGAAGTGGTATCTCTGAAACATCTCCAAATATCTTTGAAATGAGTCAGAGCCAAAATAATTTGGGTGAAACTTTGATCCTGAGACTAGGAAGAATCGATTTGTCTAGAGAACCATTAAATGAGTTTGAGAGTGGATGTGCCAAAGAATTCAAGAGACTGCATGGAAACTATTTCTGGTGGTTTTATTGCTTTCCATGTTTTAATTTGTATAAAATAGGCTAGCATTATGATTGGAATATAAGTGACTAATTTTGCACTGTGACTAAATGAGTGTGGTTGAATTTTTTAGGATCCAAGCAGGTTGCACTATGATCCTGCTGAGCTCAAGCTCTTTGAGAATATTGAATGTGAGTGGCCAGTATTCTGGACGTACTTCCTAATTGATGGAATATTTAATGGGGACAAAATCCAGGTGAGGAAAGAAGAAATTGCTTTCAAATTGCAAAACCATTTACCCACAGTATTTTGTAACTTTGTTCCGTGTTTGTTTTGGGTATTATTTGGATACCCCATTAGCAGAGTGGAATAGTCTTCAGCCAATTTCACCTTCCCTGGCAGTTCAGGATGTGGTAGAGGCAGCAGGGTTGTGCACACTGGGTCCTGGTTGACCTCTTCCTGCCAGGTTGATTGGCTCTGTTAGCTGGGGTGATAAAACTGGGCTGAACAGGGTTTATTTGCCTGGTTTTGTGTATTCACCAACCTTGATGCTCCTTTCACAATTACTTCAGGATGAGACAAGCTTATTTTTCCCCAGCCTCTCTGGCTTGGCTGCTGAGAACAGGATAAGTCACTTCATGCCATTACTGTGCCAGACATCCAGTGGTCAGTGGAACTAAATGGCTTGTAGCCCTCCAAAGGTTATGGTGGCACCTGGGGAGTGTTAGTGAGTTAAAGAGCAGCAAGTAGCCAGAATTAAATGCACTCGTACCAGAAGTTCTGCATATTGGTAGCTTGATAGAAAATAAAAATATATGTGATTTAAAATTGCCTAGTATGCAGAGGGATAGGAGATCCCTAAATTCTATAAAAAATTGAAATGTCATCAGAAACGATTCAGAGAATTTCAGACCAAAGAGCCCTCTTTCTGTATCAGATGTTGCAAACCAGGTGAAAATTCCTCCTGACACTAGACACATAAAATGTTTTCCTGAACACAGTAAAAGTAGTCTGGTGAAGAGAGAAATGGCATTATTTTGTCAGGGGGAAAATCAGAAAGTTTACTGAAACTTCAGTCCTGTCAATAAAATACCACTTCCTGAAGCAGTCTCTAGGCCTTAGTTGGATTATCTGGGACAGTATGTACCTGGTTGTTTTTTTGGTGTGCAGATGGGACTGTTCTAGGGCATGGTCAGGGCAATTGCTCCAGTTTCCACTGTTTAAACATAGCTGAATGAGTCACTGGGACACTCAGGTGAGTGTCTAATACCCAATTACTGCTGAAAACAAATGGTTTTGCTTGAAAAATAAGCACCCTGAGGACTCAAAAAAAGTGGAGTGGGACAGAACACTGAAAATGTCAGTGTATTTGAAGCTATAGGTATCTTACTTGGAGTGATCCACTGTACTCAGGAATAGCAGAGAAAGGATTTCTGAGGCAGGTGCTGGTAGTGCTTGAGAAGTCTCCCTCTAAGTAAAAACTTGGAATGGAAAGTTAATAAATGGAACAAACTAAGGAATCTGGTAAAAAAGAGTTACTCTACTTACAAAATTTTAATCAGATTAAATCAGTTAAAAGAAACTGTTTTCCCAATCCTGCAAAGCAGAATTCAGTAAGCCACAGACAAATGTTCGTGGCATACAGCTAATAATGTATACACCTTACACTGACAGATATTGGCAGTCTGATGTCTGTGTCACTGCACTGTCAGCCATTGAAAATTCCCTCTAGGATCTTTTCCAGTGACTTCTCAGTAGGAATATGTTGGAAGTTTTGTACTGCAGCTTTGTGTTACAGATTGAAGACAAGTGTTCCTGTGATCACACTCTGTGATTCTATGTTTCTGATAACACTGAGATGCTGGAACAGTCTCTGATAATTTGAACCCTTTTCTTCCTTCAGCAAATCATGATTCCTCCACTCCTTTTTTTCTTTTTTAAATATATGAACTTTCAGTAAAAAGTACTGTTCAAAAGGGCTTTATTGTTTCAGTTTTGCTGACTGTAATATGAATTCTCACTCTCTTTTAAAAATAATTCCAGGTACAAGAATACAGAGAGGCTCTGGAAGGAATACTTATTAGAGAGAAGAATGGATTAGTGTTAATGCCTGAACTCTATGCAGTCCCTCCAGAAAAGGTATTGGGAAAATGCAGCGTCCGGTACTTCATACACAAAGTAGAGGGAGCAAGAGGAGTGTCAGTCTTACAGTTTTCCTGTGTCTGATGAATCTAAAGCAACAATAAAAAGTACTATAAAAAGTACTATTGCACATTATTTTAACAAGTAAGAGATGTCCCACAGCTCCTGCTGAGAAATGGTAAACTTCAGGCTTCCAAATGGTCACATTTTTTACTTGTAATTTTGAGTGTCTGTGGAAATACTACAGCAGTCTTAAATTTTACATCCTTAGAGCAAGACATGTGTTTAAGAAGTGTTGATACTGACTTAGGAACTGGTGCTCAAAGACGAAATAAAGCATAGACTGTCCTGTCTGTCTAGTCTATTCATTGATTGTGCTACCCTTTTCCAGAGCATGTATGGGAGGCAGGTTTCAAGTGGATTAGGGTTTGGGCTGGCTGGGATTTTTGTTTGGTTTGTTTGGGTATTTTCTTTTCCCCCAAATTTTGCTGTTACTGTTTATCTCATTCTCCCGTTGTGACAGGGAAATTCAGACGAGCTTATGTGCTCTTCCATGCTATTTGCCTTTGTATCCCTCCCTGCCAGCTTCTTCTCCCACTCCAGACTTCTCAGCCCTCACTCACTAAGGGTGTGGAGCCTCCTGGGTTGGTCTGAGTTGCTCAGCCGACGCCTTGCTCGCAGATCTGAGGTGGAAACTGAATTGCCTTCCTAGTGGGAACAAGCGTGTAAGAGTCCAGAGCCTTCTTGTGAATTTTGATATGATGATAATGATCTGAAAAACGTGCCACATAAACAGGGTGGATTTTGTCTGTCTATAAAAAAAATATGAAATGGCTGCCTGAAGATGTAATCAGGGAGGGTTTTTGCCCTGCCCTCAATAGATCTGTATACTGCAAAACTAAGGCAGTTTTTCTAAATTAGTACATCTGCTCTTAATTTTTCTATTGACCATCCTTGCTAATGGAGGAAAGGTGGAAAAAATCTTAATATTGGAAAGCACCTTTGCTTCAGAAAGCTGGGTAGACATCAGAAGTTCAAGTGTCATCTTGGAAAGGGTTGGAAAGCAGACACCCAGTTACCTATGAGCAGCCCAGAGGGAAGGCAGCAAAGGCATGGTGAGAAGAAAGTGGAAGAGCTAATACCAAAGCTACAATTGCATGTGGAGTCCCTATTCATCCTCCAGTTTAAAGGGTGGGAAGAGGTACAAAAAGGAAGTGTAGTTCTTGTCCCAGAAAATGTGTAGCCTTAAAAGTGAAACCACAATACCTCTATGTCAGTAGTAAGGGCAGGCTTGAAAGGGTTGATGTTGGACCGTATGTCTGCAAATACTTACATGTTGATTGTTCTTCACAACTTTAGGGTAATTTTTCTTGCTTATGTATTTGTTTTCAGGTAGATGAGGAGTATGAAAATCCTCACTCGGTGGATCGTGTCCCGATGGGAAAGTTGCCACATCTTTGGGGCCAATCATTGTATGTCCTGAGCTGCCTGTTAGCAGAGGTAATTATTTCTTGCAAGTAGATAAACTTGTGTTTCATTTTGTTTGAGATGGCTTGGGCTTAAAGTACAGTTTGGTTGACAGGGAGAGGACAGTGTGTTTTCCAGTAGAAACACGTACGTGAACCGTGAAAGGCTGACTCTGAGCTTTCAGGACCTTTTTATTTTTTTAAGTATAGCTATGCAATTGTCTGTTTCTAATGAAGCTGAGTAAGTTGTGACATGGTCTGGATATTTGGTTAGAATGGAGGAGCATGCCCAGGCTGACTTGGCTATTCCAGAGCCTGAATTTTGGGCCTTTTCAGCTTTACTAAGCTGTTCCTTGCATGATATATGGCATGATGTATCTGCTAGTCAGACACATTATAAAGCCAGACTAGTTAAAAGAAGCACAAATATCTCTCTAAAAAAAAAAATCACTTTCCATTATATCAGTTGCGTAACTCTGAAATAGAAGTTCTGGATGCAGGTTGTGTCACTCAGAACCATTTTCTTGTTGTTCCAAAAAATATTGCAGCCATTGTTTTTACTGAATGTACTACTTAGTGGACAAGGTAGATAAACCAGGCTTTAAATCCTGCTGTACTGAAAAAATATGAAAATTGATTAGGATTTATTCTATATGTCACAAGTCTTTTGCTTAAATTCTGTTTGTTTCCTTACTTTTTTCTTTCTTTTGCATTTGTTCCAGGGATTTCTTGCCGCCGGTGAAATTGATCCCTTAAACAGGAGATTTTCCACTGGATTTAAACCTGATGTTGTTGTACAAGGTAGGGGAATTTTGTAAACATTCTGTGTGAATTGAATCGTGTGGTGGCAAAGTCCCTTCTCCCTACAGGAGAGATGAAAGATGTGTTTAAAAATTATGTGGATTTTTTTTTTGCATGGGACATAGATGCTTTGATGACACTGTGAGAAGGAGAAAGAGTTTGTTTGCCTCGCTTCCTTTTTCCAGGAGGGAAGACAAGGTTTAAGACACTTAAAAAAAAAAGTTAAAATTTTAATACTTGTCTGGAATTGGAGAGTGGCAGACTTAATCTTGTAGTGAAAAGGAAAATCTTGGTAACTTCTAGAAAGAAGAAGCAAGACTGACAGGAGATGGATCAGGTTAATGAGGTTTCATGTAGCCCCTTTTCAGAGGAAGCAGGGAGCACTGAGTGCAAGGATCTCTGTGCACAGAGGTGAGGCAGCCAGAGTTACCAGCTTTTGGCTGCTGCAGGGAGTGGCCTCTTTAGTTTGTGCAAGAACAGCCAAACCCAGAAATTAAGTAGAGAGCAAACACCAGCAGATCAGGTCTTAAAGAGTTTTCCAGGGCCTGGACTGCTCTGATAGAGCAACCAGCTCATTTATCAGGAGCAGCCTTTGTCAAGGATCCTGTGATGTGGGCTGGTGCTTGTTTACCCCCTGTTGGTGCCTTGTGGGAGTAGCATTTCATTATTCTGAAGTGCTTCATTTCCAGTAGAAATATAAGTGCTTGCTTATTTTTAGCATCCTTTGGCAAGTATTCACAATACAAAGAAGAATACTGAATTGTTAGTCCCAAATCAATAGGCCAGTTGTTATGGGCAATGCCTCAAGTGGGACAAGAGATGGGGGTTCTGGGCCTGGATTGTAAATTCCTCTCATTAAGGATTTTTTTTTTTTTCTCCCTACCTCTGCCATTCCATGCTCTCTGAAACATTTATTGCAATACAAGTGACAGCACCTGTTCTGCAGTGACTTGGCTGCATTGTTATAGTGCGCTGTGTTAAAATAACAAAGATTTTCAAGTCATGCTTCCCTTTGTTCTGTGGGGGGGAAAGCCCTCAAAGAGACTCTCTGCTAAAGAGACTGTGTGATCCAAACTAGTGGAACTCAAAGAAATCAGAAGCAACTGATTAAGTCCCCAAGACCTGCTTTAACCTCAGCAGCTCTGACCCTGCTTTGAGCAGGAGGTTTGAGTAGAGACCTCAGAGGACTCTTCTGACCACCACTGTTGTCCAAAGTGGATAGGAATGGCAAGAAATACTGAGAAAGAGAGAATTAAAATCTGTCAGGTGCCCTATTGCAATCCCTTTTGATTTCATGAATCCATAAATTAAGAAAAAAGGCCTTCGTGCCTTTTTAGTTAGCTAAATGCATTTGTTGAGAGGTTACGGTAGAGGCAGTCAGTTAAAAAGAGTAGAACATTGTTTTTTACTTGTGTTTTTGTTTTCTGTTGCACAGTAACTGTTTTGGCAGAATCTAATCAAATTAAGAAACTCTTGCAAGACCGTGGAATCAATGTTCAGAGCATTGCTGATATCCATCCACTCAGAGTGCAGCCAGCTCGCATCCTCAGCAACCTCTACACCATGCTGGGTAAGTATTTCAATGTGGAAGCCTCTCTACTGCCAGGCAAGGTATTTTTTTAAGAAGCTTAACCAACTTAGAACTTCTGTCTTAAATAAGGGACTCAAACCAGGGGAAAAATTACCTTGTTAGAAATGGTGGTAAAAATACAACTTTCCCTGTGCCCTTGGAGTTAGACAAAACCTGACTTCTTTTGTCCTCCAGAAACTACTTCCATAGAGAAACTGTTTTTTGAAAAAAAAGCCTGGAAAACGCAGAAGAAAAAAATCAAATATTTTTCCTTTAAGAAGTCATTTGAGTCTGGAAACTGGGCAGTATGATTTTTATCTTCCCAACAGGCAGTCTGGGAAGTTTTCTGCTCTGAATCAGGGAAGTTGTACTACTAACAGATCATCTTTGGGCTGTCAGGTTCTTGCTAAAGTTCCTCCCAACCTGGAGCTGAGATAAGCTGCTGAAGCTCCCTATCTCTGTTGCAAACCCAGAAGCCTTTAGGGCTTTTCTAAACACAGAATCTTAAATACATTCCAGCTCCTCAGCAGTGGCTCTCAAATCCTGTTTTCCCCAGAGCCTGAATTGACTTAAATAAATGCCCCAAAGCTCTCACTGGTTCTACTTGTTAAGTCTTTTTATAACTGGTTCTTGATTGAATATTGAAAATAATAATATATATTGAAATAATTGAAATAATTCCTTACTGGAATTATTTGCATCTTGGTGGAAAGTTTGTTACACGTATTCCTAATTTAACTTAGTTTTACTTCTTCAGGCATGCCAGCAGCTCATGACTCAGAATTGTGGATACTGCTATAAAGTACAATTGAGATCAGTTGAGATGGGGTGACTCAGCACTGGTAGATTCCTTTGCTGTGTGGACAAGGGAAGCTGTATCCTGCTCCTCTGTCAGTCTGGATCATGTTCCCATGGCAATTTGGTTACAGATAATGCTGAGGCTGCTCGTGGGGTGAACATTTTTTTGTGGTGGTTTTTGTTTGTAAGGTTTGTTTTTTTGTTTTAACAGGGAGCTTTTTTTGGAAACCTTCAGAGTGATGGGGCCTTCAGATAAGTTTTAAAAAGTGTGCCCTTTACACAGAGAAATTGTATATGTTGTTTCTGTGGAAGAATCTGGCTCTTCATTTCGAAGTTCTTTAAAAAAAATGAGACATTTGCAGGGCTTTGCTGAGGATTACATTTATTTTATTATAATTCATAATAGCTTTCTTTCACTAGTGGAGGGGTGTGAGTAGGATGATTTGATACATTGTTTTTAACAGTGACTTTTTTGGGAATGTTCACAGTAGTATTTTTTCAGGCACATGGTTATTTGTTTCTTATTCCTTGTCAGAAAGATTTGAGTCAGCTCCTGCCTGCTGGTGCAAAGGTTGCAGTGTGGATCATTTGCTAATAAGTTCTACTGAGAAAAGTGAAGCTTATTAAAGCCTGATGAAAATCTGTTGCTGTGTTGATTTAGCCTGCAGAAATGAGTTTTTGAGGTCCTGTATTTGAAAACACTGGAGTTTCTGGGTTATGTTGATGGCCTTGTTTTTGTAATATTACATCTCCTGCCCTTTTTGGTGGGGAAGCCTTGGGTGCTGAGCAATTACTGTAATTATAAGACCAAATCTGTGGTCAGTGAAGCCAAAATTTTAATTTTTAATCAGGCCTTTGAAGGACTCTGGCTATTATATTGCTGCTTGCTACAAAGCCAGTTTGTAGCCTCACACTCCGTTACTGGTTTTCTGCCTTACTGGTATTAGCAGAGTAAATTTTCCTGTCCAAAGTGGTTAGTTTGGAAAACAGCACAGAAAATGTTAGCTGGGATTCTTTTCTTTCTCTTTCCTTTCCAGGACGGAACAAGAAGATGAAATTAAGTGGCCGACCGCACCGACACATTGGAGTGTTGGGCACCTCCAAGCTCTATGTGATAAGAAATCAAATATTTGCTTTTACCCCTCAGGTAAGCATGTAAAGCTGGCAGGAAAATCATTCCTTCCTTAATGGGGCATCATTAGTGAAGCACTTTGCTTTTCCCTGCTGTCATTGTACCTTAGGTAGAACAAGGCTGACACAGCAGATGTGCTTTACTCCTTAGGGTTTTTAGGAGGACAGGATGATCAGCATGGTAGAACTGCTGATGTCTCTTTTCCATCAAACAGAGTCTGGTTTCTTTGGCTTCTGGCTTAGGAGACCACAGCGAATCAATAGTACAGAGCTGTTACTGATCTCTGCCCACACCAACATTCTAATTAATGAAATAGTTTCTGCAGAAATAGATGACTTAATACAGCTTTCTACTGATTGCTTTGATGAAAAATTCAGTACCACAAAAGAGTGCCAAATACTGTAACCCCTGGGAGGTGAAGGTGTGATCTTTTCATTATATTGTTGAAACGGTCAGTAGTGCTGAGAAATGGATGTTCTGTCTTTTCTTTCTCTTTAGTGTGTGTTTTCAATGTTGCTGAAAGTTTGGATCCTCAGAGAATCAATGATTCTTATTTATACATGTAATGAAATGCAATACACTTTTCAACAGAATTATTCCAGCAGTTGGCACTAGATGGCCAGGGAGTCTCCTGCTCCAAGCATGCACAACTGATTCAGGATAAAGAATACATCCACCCTTCTAAAGAGGTGTTTGACCAATGAAGTCTTTAAACTCCAGCTGAAGGCATTCAGTGGACTCTGTAGAAGGTCTCTGTACTGCTTCATAATGTCCAAACAAATCAAATTTACTCCAAAAAATGTAGATCCTTTCTCATTCTTCCCCATGTCAGTTGATCACAAGCAGCTTTATAAAATGTTAGTTGCTGTGTTACTTCCCTCTACCAATTTTCACTTTTGCAAATAATGGGAAAATTCCTTAGAGATGTGATTTTTTTCAAAGTATCTCTTAGTTCACATCTTACTATGTAAGTTGGACCCAATATTGCCAATAAAATCTTGTCATATATCAAATAAAGACATACTTATTAGGATGTTCCAAAATGACATTTATCTTTACATTAGCAACACAGTGACAATTCCTGCGTATTCCATGTTTTACTAAAACCTACATAACATTTTCCATTGTACTTTGAAGCCAGACACTTCCCCTGATGTGATTTTTTTTTTTTTTTTTTGAGGTGGATGGAGTTAATGTTTAGTATCACCTTCCTAAGGTTAGCAGTTAAATCGTCTTGTTGATCTTGACTTGTGCCCACAAATTTTGTGATTTTGTCATTTGAATTTCGTTCTCTTTTCTAGTGAAAACATTGATTGGGTGTGGGGCAAAGGCTGACTTCATTCAGATACAGTAATTCTGAAAAAATGGTTAATAACTCCCTTTTGAGAACCATTTTTAAAGTAGTTCTGCTTCCTAGGATGTTTTTGTTCAGCTCGTAGTGTGAAAATTTGCAGAAGCTGGCAGGTGTCAGCCCTTTTCTTATACTTACCATCTGGTTGCTCCAAAGAAGGAAATTGTACTAATCTGCTGAGACTGGTTTTTAACCATCTTACGTTATAATTTTATAATTATCTTGGCTGTCTTAAATTCGCTTTGTTTTCCTTTGCTTTTATGCACTGGAATTGGCCTGGTTTTTTTAAATGCCTCTTCCTTTTTAAAGACAGGCAAGTGTATTTCCTTATCTCTGGATTTCTGAGACTTGTTCTTTCAGAATTACCAAAGCTAATTGAGAGTGGCTCAAGGATTGTTTTGACTAGTTCTTGATTCCTTCTGTGAAGAAATTTCTCTGGACTTTGTCAGCTTCAACTTCCATGTTCTTTATGCACTTACCCCTCCCCAAGGCTTATGGGCTTCCTTACCTTTTGTTGTGGCTGCTTAAACATACTTTCTATTGTTTGTCTGGCTTCTTTGGTTCCAGCTCCTGAAGCAGTCATCTCTTACTGTGGTTCTTGGCTCCCTGCTGCAGTGGGAGCAGCACTTTGCCATTGCACATTTCATGGACCTTTTTTCCTCAGTAATTTTTCTGCCAGCTTTTCTGTATTTTGCTTGACTTTCCCAAGAGACATACTGTAACTGGCTCCCAGTCCCCAGCGTGCACTTCAGCCTGTTTATTGGTTTTGTTACTACTGTTGGCTCTTTTCCCACATTTAGGGTACTTCCATCTTCCAGATCACAGGTCAGTGTAATTGGGAAGATTCTGCTTTGTGGCTGTGATTGCCTAGGTTTTGTTTGTATGGCTTACTTTGATGGTCAGTCTAGAGGTATAAGAAAATAGACTTTTGCACAAGCATGGATTTCTTTTTCACAGTCTGAGGCTTGTTAGGTTAATTCAGGTCATTTGTGTTGTGGTCAGGAGTAGCTCATACGGCTTTTGTGAATTATTTAAGGGGAGAAATAGAAAAAATAAGGAAAGCACTGACAACTACCCCTATGTTGTGTTTTTCTCTTCTCTAGTTTACTGACCAGCATCACTTCTATCTGGCTCTAGACAATCAGATGATTGTGGAGATGCTCAAGACAGAGCTGGCTTACCTCACTTCTTGCTGGAGGATGACAGGGAGACCAACCTTGACATTTCCCATCACCCACACAATGCTTGGTAAACTTAATTTTCTCTGTTTCAAGCAGAGTAGATTACTGCAGGAGAATAGGATGGATGCTGATTTGAGAGAAGAGGTAGCAGGACTTCTAACAATAGAAGTACAGATTTTTTTATTTTCTCAAGTGTATTCTGAATTTAGATGACATTGTAAGACTTAATTTTGGTTTTACTCCCTCTTCATATGCTTCCATGACCTCATCATCTCCATGCTATTTCTGTCTAAAGAAATTTCATAGAAATCCCTTTGGAACTTGTCTTGAGCGGGTTGGTGTTTATCTTTAGAACTTGTCTAGGGATTGTGTTTTGTTTGCTTGTTTGTCTGGGATTTTGAATAAGCTAGTAGTGGTAGAAGTTGTGGGTTCTGCTTTAAATTTGCCTGATTTACATTGTAGACAACACCCACTAATTCAATGTATTTGGATATAATAATTTATGGATGTGTTGGTGAGTTTCGATTCTTCCATTATTCTTTTTTAGTTGATGATGGTACTGACATTCATCCAGCAGTTCTTGCCACAATAAGAAAATTAGAAGATGGTTATTTTGGAGGTGCAAGGTAATGTCATAATCTCCAAATTATTATCTCTATGATTTTAAAAATTAAATCCTGTAAAAGTCTCAGTTTTGAACTTGTGGTAGTGCAAAGACTTTATACTAGAATTCTGCAGAGAAGGAAGTTTCAGCTTTAATTATTATGTGCTAATCAAATGGTAGATGGACCTCAGGTGCAATGGAAAAGATCTGTCTCCCAAAAAATGTACCATCACTGGCTGCCATTAATGGATAAAGCAAACAAATATCAAATCGTTAGAAATATGAAATCTTGACTCTGGCTGGGCTTCTGTTATTAAAAAGCAAATCACTTTCACAGTTACTGGACATGATTTAAACATTGATTGCACGTAGTACTTGTAAGCTGGTGGGTTCCATTCATCTATATGTGAAATATGATGCCACAGTATCTCCCTATTCTTTTTCTACTTGCCCTCTCAATTGGTATCTTCCTTTGACATTCAAATATTGTTGTGGTTTAACTCCAGTCAACAACTCAGCCCCACCTGGCCACTCACCCACCCTCCCCTTTGTGGGACTGGGGAGGGAATTGGAAGAATACAAGTGAGAAAACTCATGTGTCGTGATAAAGAGAGTTTAGTAAGTAGAGCAAAAACCACACGTGCAGGCAAAGCAAAATGGGGAATTCATTCACCACTTTCCATGAGCAGGCAGTTGTTCAGCCATCTTCAGGAAAGCTGGTCTCCATCAAATGTAACTGTGGCTTGGGGAGACAAATGTCTGTATCCCTGAACATCTTCCCCTTCATCCCTCTTCCCCCAGCTTTTTATGCTGAGCATGACACCTATGGTATGGAATGTCCCAGGGGTCAGCTGTCTGGCTGTGTCCCCTCCCAGCTCCTTGTGCACCCCCAGCCTGTGCTGGTGGGGTGAGGTGAGAAGCAGAACAGGCTGGGACGCTGTGTAAGCCCTGCTTGACAGTAACTAATATCTTGTAGCTTGTTCTGTCCCGCACCGGGCGGACGCTGACCTCCGGCTAGCTCAGATCTGCACAGCTACAAGATGTTCCCAGTTTGGACGGGCACGCAGGTTATCTTTACCTGCTGGCTCGGCTTCTCAGCAGCAGCTGGACTAAATAGTGTCGTGACAGCAGCGGCAGTAAGAAAAGGATGGCTCTCAGCTTAGCAGGTTAAAAGATGTTTATTCAGGCCCAGCTGCGGGAAGTCCACAGCTGGTCCAAACCGCAGGCCAGACAGCCCAGAGACCAAGAGCAGAGAGCAGAGCAGAGAGAATTTGAATCTCCCTCCTCCACCTTATAAGCGGGGGAGGGGTTCCAGCGGGGTTACAACAAGACAACAAATCAGGGGATTCGGGGGTAACCAGGTGTGCCCACCCCCAAGCCTCGGACCACTAAAATCCAGAGCCAAAGGAATTCCCCCCAGGGGACCTAGCACCTGAAGCCCTCTCCCTGAGATTTTGCAATCTGGGAGGGATCCCAAAGTGATAGACAGGCTGCCCCAGAGAGGGGGGTTGGGGCAGAGGGGATGTTACAAGTCAGGTGAGGGGTGGGAGGACTGACACAAAACACCTTATTATGTACAGAAAACACAAAAGGGTTACAGAACTGGGGATACGGTGAATTGAACCATAACATAAAACTTCTTATAAAAACCTAATAAAACAATTCTCGCACTGCCACACTAATACATGCCTGTGTTATCAGTGCTGTTTCCAGCACAAATCTGAAGCGTAGCCCCATCATTAATTCTTATTCCTAAAACCAGCACAGATGGTTTGGCAGCCTCCAATTCTGTGAAAAGACACTGCCATTCATCGGGCCTTCTCAGCCCCACTTCCTTATACATTATCCTTGGAGCTCAGGTCTTTGTTCAGGGCCTCTCTTCAGATGAACATACAACACACTGCATAATTAGGCTTTGAGTTAGGCCTGTTACCATAGCACAGTTAAAATCAATTAGTACCTTGAGCAGTAAGTACCCAGCTGGATCTGCAACTGTTGTTTTCCTTTTTTATTTTTCAGTGTCAATTTCTGTGGCTTTATAGTTAGCAAAGGTGGATTGAACAGTAGGTTTCATAAGTTTTGGAGGGTTGTTAAAAGCTAAGTGAGCATTGATCAATATCAGAATGGTGGATGTTAATGCTCTTTTACAGGGTGAAGATAGGCAAGCTATCAGAATTTCTTACCACCTCTTTTCATACATATCTGAGCTTCCTGGATCCAGACTGTGACCTAAAACTGTTTGATGACCGTAATGAGAACTGTCATAGTCCTGACAGTGAATATGGAGACTACCCAGCAGATTTCTGTGAAAAAGGTAGTAGTGTTTTTTCACTTGGTATTTTTTTCTCTGTCAAGTTCTATCAGCAGAGCCAGGGTTTGCCTACAGTACAGAGTCTGTTTTGGGCACAGCTGATGGTCATTTGGTTTTCTGGTGCATCCACCTGGGGACAGGACCTGCATGAATCAGTTTGGAGAATGAATTCATGTGTGTTCTTCCTGCATTTTTAGTATGGCATTGACTAGCAACTGCTGCAGCAGAGCTGGGTCTGGAGAGTCAGCAGGTGGGGAGGTGGAAGAGGGAAGGGGACTGTCAGAAGTCTTGGACAGGAACTTGTGTGGAAGAGATAATAGTCTTAGAACTGTGTTCGAAGAGACTTTTACAAACTTTAAGTCCAGCTGTTTTCTATGATCTACCAGCAAGATAAAACCCCTTTTGATTCCTTCAAAGGCAAAACTGACTTTTAAATCTGTTTTCAGTGTCAAAACCTACTTTTTTTCTTTTGTTTCCAATTTGTTTGGCTTAAAAATCTCTTCCTTACACTGTTGCATATTTGAGTGCCCTTATAAATAAACAAGAATACAGTGGTGTGTTTGAATAAGGAAGTGATGATGACAGATAGTAATTTTTACCTTTAAGAAAACCTTTTTTTAATGTATGTTACACTAGATAGCCAGGATGAGCTGGATCAGTATATAAATGATGTCCTGCAGAGCACAGCACTGAAGTCATACCTGCCTCCCACTTCAAAGACAGCGAGTCAACCACCTGTGTTCAGTGCAAACCATTCCACAGAAGAGATACTGTCAATAATGGCCAAGACAAAGGGCTTGGAAGTTCCAGGTATTTCTGCCTATTGTTTATTTAGTGATAATAATTAAAGAACCTGGTTTGGCTGTTACAAGGGGTAAGTTCAAGTATTTAAAAATTATACCTTTTGACATACTTGTGCCACTACTTCCTTCTGTATAGATAAAAAAATAGATTCCTTAAGAGGCAAGAATGACTGAAGCTGTTGCTGTCATGTTCCCACTGTATCCCATGTCGTGGTCTATACACAGACAACCTGCAATGAAATGAAACATTTAATCAAAATTAATGTTATGGAAGCTTCTTAGTTGGATAGAATTTTAGAACCCAAATCAGTTAATTAATTGTTTTGTCTTTGCTTGTATAAGGACAGACAAAATGTACTTTTTTATTTCAATAAAGTTGCTGTGAAATGAAATGTTTCAATACAGGAAAAGCATAAAAATATTCACATATACTTCCTAAATTTGTTAGAACAAATGGAGCAGAGAGGGAGCACAATCTTTCTAATTATGCTACATTCCTGATAGCTTGATTGGAAGATATACACCAAAATAAGACTTTGGCTGAATTTGTACATAGGTTCCATCATATGCATTATTTTACATGTAGATATGTAGTATTCAATGCCCTGGTCCATGGAAGACTCCCCTTTACTTCAGTGTAAATTAATAACTTCCAAGCTTTTCTCTTAGTCTTTTCTGCCATCTTTCATGTGCCACATCATCTGATCCTCCATTGAATTCAGCATATGAAGTTAACAGAGCATTAACCTGCATTTAGCATTATAATTTTAATTATGAAATCTTACCAGTTAGGCCATTTTCTCTACTCATTTCCTGTTGAAATGTTTAAAAGACTTGGCAGTGTCAGGTCACTGGGTTGCAGGGTTTTGGAGTCATGGGCCAAATAAGAGGTGTCAGTTGTGCGTGAGCCTTTGACGAGCTGATCTCAGAAACTGTCAGAGCAAACCTGCAAGGAGATAAGGTTCAGAACATGAGCTGGCCTCAGAGGTCCATGCACAGCATCTCAGGAGCACTGCCTCTGTATTTTGAATCTTGGAGGTATTTCTGTTGTTTTTACCTGGTCAGGCTGTTTCATGTACGTGTTTTTGATTATCATGTTACTGAAACAACTTTTCTCTCTGTTCTGGTGCCTTTGCTTTCCAGCCATGTCTATGTCTCTTCCCACTAAAGTTCTGAACACGCACCGAAAGTCTCTGAATCTTGTTGATAATCCTCATTTCTTTGAGACAAAGGTAAGATGTGGGAATTTTTATGCTTTTGTGGTTTTAGGATGCAATGCTTGTAGCCTTTCCTTGTGTTTTCCTTCCAAACCCTATGCCAGGTCTCATTTTTCTTCACAGACAAGCCATTCTGTCCAAGGCACTCCCTTGTTTTGGAAATTATTTTTTTGGCTGGATGAAGAGTTTTTAGTTAAATAGACGCTATCAAATGGAAAGTTTTTAATTGCATGTGCAAAACAGAAAAGAACATAATAGTTGCTTTATTTTTATAAGCCAAAAGTTAAGTCATCATCTTTAGTTCTAGCTGAACACAAGGAGAAGGACGGGATGTTCGCCGCCTTTAGAGATGTTTTCCAAGAAATGCTACTTATAGTAACATCTGGGCAAGAGGGAAACTGTGAGTGTCCTTAAGGCACCAGCCAAATGCCATCTCAAGGCATAAAGATGGGGTTGTGCTGGACACTTGTTTTGTCTTTGTAACCAGCTGCTGAGAAGGATTACATTTGTCTGATTAGTTATAATTTTACTTTCGTAAGCTTGGAAAATTTATAATGGCGATATTTGCATTCATAAAGCTCCGCTTACATACAGGTTAGAGATGGAACTCAAAAAGCTCCAAATTATTTCAGACCAAAAAAAAAGGATAATACCTCTCTGCCTTTCTTTTTACAAGTGACATAAGATGACAGGAAAAGCATGCAGATAATTCAATTTCTTTGTTTTGTCAAAAAAAAAAAAAAAAAAGTAGATACGAGGTTCCATTCTGGGGATTGTGTTTCTTGGGACTAGTCTCCTTTCTGTGCCTGCAGTATCCTGGCAAGAACTATGTGATGTGTCTGTATTTCAAGTGCAGAGCTTCGTTGCAAGTCTGTTGTGGTTTTTAATGGGAGGTTTGAAGTTACAGGAAATTACAGATCTGCTACTTTTTTCAAGGTCATGTCTGTTGATTTTTCATCCATCTTTGTTATCAGGACTGTGAAAATGTTTTGCACTTACCTAAAGATGCTCATGGTGATTTGGATTGCAGGAAGCTCGTTGATCAGCTGAAGGAATGTCCAACACTCCATGATCAGGCAGACATCTTGTATATCTTGCATATACTCAAGTAAGTTTCCTGAGTATGAACTTCAACATCCTTAAGTTTGGTCACAGTTATCTGATTATTCTTGTGCAAAAGGCTTCCACTGTTCAGGTTGTGTTTTGAGGGGACAGTGGAAATATTTTGTGCTTTAACAAGCTTATTTTCAGTTAGTTTGATTGCAGGAATTATTTGGATACACAAGAAGACTTGTGCAAATTTTAGAGTTGATTGGCACACAGCTGCAAATACATAAAGCCTCCAGGGCTCAAAAATTAGATGCACGAATCCTTTCCATGAATGAGAACACACCCTGCTCTATTTATGGCACTCCATTTAAAGTTCACAAAGATTTGGTGTGATTTTCATACACAGGAATGAAAATGGAGGGAAAATTCATCTTGTCGTTTTTGAACTAAAGGCAAAATGCAATTTTAATGAATGTTTGCTATTTTTCCTCTAATCCCTTTGCACATTTAAGTCTACAACTGGCTAAAACTTGGTACTTTTAAAAACATTCTTGCAAGCAGTCTAGACCCACCTGCTGGGGTTAGTAAACACCTGCTATTTCAATTGATGGGAACAAAATGCAAATACAAACAATAGAATAATCTTCTGAAGTGTGTTTATTGAGCTTTTTTTTTTCCTGTGCAGGACAATACTGCTGGAACCTGTTAGGCAGCTAGCTTTTGGTGCAAAGACAAGTATGTGTTAATCACAGATGGTCTTCCCTACTGCTGCAAAGAATGCATTTTTGTTTATTTTAGTCTGTGTCCTGTGAGGACCTCTTCTTTGATCTTCTTGATTTCCCAAGCAAAATGTTCAGCCTCTTCTCTTAAAGAGTAAAGGAAATACTGTAAAAAATACGTTTTGTTGTGTAACTGCATTTAACACCAGTAATTTCACCAAGGGGGACTCTGTTGGGCAGGCAGATGGACCTCTGGTGGACTCTGTCAGCAGGAGTTGAAAAGTCATTTTGTGACACTTCAAAACATAAGAGAAGCCATAGTGCAGTGAATTTCAAAACCAGGAGATGAACAGAAATCTCCTTTGCTTTTTTCAGTAATGGCATAAGCAACACAGAAGTTTAGTTAATAGCTAAGAAAGAGGAAAGGCTAAAAAATTCTCCTGAAGGATCTGAAAATTTGGTGTAGTCTTCAGCAGTACTGCAGATATTGTTGAATTCTGCTCTGAAAAACCACTACATGGAGTGTTCCTCCAGCAAACTGTCCATGCAAGTGCTCAGTTTCAATCTAGTGGGAAATCCTTCAGGTTGTTCCTTTTCAAGTCGCTGCCTCACAGCTGAGTGAGTGCTCAAATTAGTGTGAGAGTTCCTGGTATCAAGAGAATTTTGTCCACATATAATCAATCTGTGGTGAAGGCACAGATGTCCCATTTGGTATTTAATTCTGTCACCAACGTGAGCCAGGCAGTCGAAATCCAGCTGTGTGGTGATGTTTAGCATCTTGCCTGATGACAATGAACCTCCTGTTTGTTTTGTGGCAGAGGTGCTGACTGGGACACAGAGCTGGATGGACAGTATGGTGTCACTGTTCACTGCCTCCTCAACGAGCTCTACAGAAAGGCAGGCCTCAATCAGGAATGGGGCTTAATCCGTTACATTTCTGGCATACTCAAAAAGAGAGTTGAAGTCCTGGCTGAGGTATGAAATACAAATAATCCTGGTTCAACTTCCTGCCTGGGAACAGAGAGAGAACTATCAGTTTGCTGTTGGGGTTTGTGCTTACCCTTCTTCTGTTTTTACTTTACAACATACATAGTGCAGCATTTTTAATTAAATAATGGTTGTTTTTCTGATCTAGAGTCTTACTACTTCTTTATCTTTCCTCTGTACTGCAAACTACTAATGCTGGCATGGACTGAGAATGTCACACTGTAAATAGTTGTGAAGGCTTCATTTAACCTCTGTTAAATGGAAAAGCTTAATTGTGTGTGCTTTGAAAGCTGCAGTTGTCACTGGTGATTGTCTATTGCTGTTGTGATGGTATGAACACTTTCGGAGTACTGCTACATCAGGCTGCTAGTGATGACAAAAAAACATGTTCTGCCCATTTCCATCCCCTTGGGTGGACAGTCTGCCTTGTGAATGGATGTTTGGAACTGTTTAAATATCCATGACTATTAAGTGGTAACAAGAAAAATCCACTGTTAAGGGTACAGATATGGTTTTGATCATTACAAAAAGGTTTCCTCTCTAGTATTCTAAAAGTATTTAATTTTCTAGTAATCCCCTGCATATTTCTGAGGAGCTCTTTCTGTAATTCCTGGCCATTTTCAAGGCTCTCTGTCACATCTGCCTTATTTTAGTGACAGTCCTGTCTGTGGGGAGCAGTTGGTGATAATCACTGTACATGGTACTTCATTAAGCACAGAACTTCTTCCCTTCTCAAGACCCCATGGACAAGCAGTACAGACATGCTCTCCAAAAGCCATGTATCTTAACTTGAGAAGGTATTGACAAAGAATTGGGGAGGAGGAGAATAGGGATGATCTGTTTTCCGATGTTTTTTGATTCACGATACTAAACCAGGTCAACTGAACACCCACATTTAAAGGAGGTCACTACAAAAGAGTAAACACTGTGGTATTGGGGACAGTACCTATTTCAGAATATGTCAGGAATGTGATGCAGTGTGCTGGGTGTTTGTTTTAGGAGATATATTAGTTAAAAAGAAATCCTGTGTACTAATGCTGCCAAACTTTTCATTGATTAAAAATATGGTTGCCTTAAATAAAGAACAAAAGTTTGTCATATGATAAAGGATGAAAGCCTTTATTGATCTGCCAGCCCCACTAGAGCTCCTAATCTAATCATTATGCTGCTGATTTCACTGAGCAGGGAAACAGGCCACTTTCAGCCTGGGCAAACTCTCATATCCCTGTTGACCTCAGGAGATCTTTGGAAACTATTTAACAGCGTTCTGCTGGATTTTCATGTCTGGTAATTAATAGAAATGCCTTTTAAAATTGCTGAAGAAATTGAATTAATTTAATTCACTTCCACGTGACTCAGAGAAAGGTCTCTTACTTTTTGTCCCCTTATGATAGGCATGCACAGACCTTCTGTCACACCACAAGCAACTTACGGTGGGCCTGCCACCGGAACCCCGTGAGAAAATCATTACCACGTAAGTTGGAACTCTGCCTCAGGCACAGGCTGCCCTTCATCTTCCTGCTGGCACCTTTCTGCTGTTATTGCCTTCTTTTAAACCTTACTCCTTGCCCTCAAAAGCATTTGCAGCCGCCCAGGTAGAATTGTAGGCACCTTTGTTCTGGGTGATTTGATGCCAGTGCATGTTCAAGAATTTTGCAGCTGGTTGTGCTGAGTCACTGCCACCTGTGGTTTGTCTTCTTGCAGCCCACTGCCACCTGAGGAGCTCACAGATCTCATTTACGAAGCCAGTGGCCAAGACATCAGTATTGCAGTCCTGACACAGGTATGCAGCCTGTGCAGAAGGGCTCCTTGGACTGTGCTGTGCTCTGAGCTACGAGGACCCACTCTGATGGGTGCTGTATGGATTTGTCCTTCCAGGAGATAATCATGTACTTGGCCATGTACGTGCGGTCACAGCCCAGTCTTTTTGTGGAGATGCTCAGGCTCCGCATTGGTCTGATAATCCAGGTGATGGCCACTGAGCTGGCACGAAGTCTGAAATGCTCAGGTAGGAAGCAGTTTTATTGTAAGGGTACTTATGTTATCACTTCTTCAGCCTTCGTGGTTGATCTTCTCAGTTATGTGTGTTAAATCCTTTTATTAACCTCTTAGTTCATATGTGCAGTTACAGACTCTGAAAATCGCTTTTTTTTTTTACTTAATAAAAGATTTCTCTCCCCCCAGCACCCAGTTACTCAAAGCATATCAGAGGATATTCTTTATGGAATTCTCTGTCTCTGGAATTTAGATCCACATGTCATCTGCTGTTGGGAGATGGCTGTAATATTTTTCCAAATGATTTTGTTCTATAAGGGAGCAACTGCTTTCTCATCATGAGCTTCGGTGAAATTTTGCATAAGCTATGACATAATAAAGATGAATGCAAATAGTGTTGTTTCCATGGAGTGTTTTGTTGTTTAGTCTTGAAATATATTTTCTTTGAAATACAATGACGTATTATTTTTTTAAAAGTATGGGCTAACCAAAGAGTTATATGTGATTTGACTTCATTCACAGTTTCTTTAGCTGGCTTTATAGATTGTTGACTTCCCAGAGACATTTGTCATTTTGTTTTGTTTTATTTTGTTTAACTAGGTGAAGAAGCTTCAGAGAGCTTGATGAATCTAAGCCCCTTTGATATGAAAAGTCTCCTACATCACATTCTCAGTGGGAAAGAGTTTGGAGTGGAAAGAAGTTGTAAGTTGTTCACTTTTATATGTTACATTAGATTGTCTTATAAGTGGGGACCTATTCTTTCTGCATGTAAAATAAAGATATAGGTAATGTATGTGACCAGTACATGTGTATATCTGCTGTGGAATAAACAAAACATATATGATGGAAGCTGTCCTGCACTGAAATAAGATTGTATCAAGTGTTCAGTAATATGAAGGCAAACTTCTAAAATGAAGAAATTTTATGGAACTGGAACAAAAGC
The DNA here is from genome assembly GCF_015227805.2 of Hirundo rustica. Lineage (NCBI taxonomy): Eukaryota > Metazoa > Chordata > Aves > Passeriformes > Hirundinidae > Hirundo > Hirundo rustica. The sequence continues at coordinate 103,424,252 of NC_053451.1, read as the reverse complement.
CATGAAAAGGTCATATCTTACCTGCCTTCAAGAAGCATGTCTTTGATGCTTACATTCCTGACTGGAACATCAGCTGTCTCCTGGGCTCCTCTGTCGACCCTCAGAGACTCACTGCAATTCTGACTAAATTTACAATTGCTCACTGTCTTGGAAAATGAGTTTCTGATATCCAGGAATGGATTTAGGCCTCTTACTTGATGCAATCAGTATTGAACTCTTGATGAGATTCTGTGAAAGGATGCTGTCACCAAGAGCATTGGACATTTCTGAAATGATTTGTGTTTAACTTCTTAGCTACAATTTCATCTATTTTTCTACCGCTAGAATGTTAAAAATGTCCATTTGCTTCTTTAGTGCGACCTGTAGATTCCTCTTCATCCAGCCCTGCAATTTCTATTCGTGAGATGGGGCATTCTGGAGCAACCAAAACAGAAAGAAGTGGTATTACTAAATTGAAGAGTGAGATGAAACAGGTGAGGGTTTTCTGTCAATGCTCATCAGAAAGTACAGCTGTTCTGGAACTGTGTTATGTTAGGTTTTATTCTTGCTAAATAACAGAAATTTCCGAAGTTGCTTTGGTTTTAAAACTGATCACTAAATAGAAGGCAGTTAAGGGATGTTTCCTCCAAAAATGCTCTTCCTCTTTTGTTCTTGTTTCACATGCTGAATGTAGAAGAACAAACTAGTGCATTCATGGTGTCCACTGTAAAAACAGCTCTCTTCTATCAAGTAAGGAGAAGTCAGATGTACAGAGAGAAGCTTTTATTCAGTGTTCATTTTTGTACCTGGCCCAAGTTGCATGCCTTTTGGAAAACATACATGTGGAAAAGGAATCTTGTTTTGCTTTCTTCTGGTTCTATTCCTTCAGGAATGGAGGATGATTACTGCTAGAATTTATACAAATATATTCAAGTTCAATACTTTAAATTAACTTCAACTGAGTATATGGAGAGATTACAGAAAACACAACCAAAATACTCTGAATGAATGTGACTGATGGTTTTGTTATGAGAGGTTTGATTTCTCTATTTTGTCTCTATTAGTAATTTTCTTTTGCTTTAAATAAATAGGAAGGTAGTGGTCAAATAAAATATATTTGTACGAATGGTTCTATTTTTCCTCAGGGTTTATACAAACTAGAGAGAGAAGGCTGCAAGAGACCTCTTTGCAGTCTTGCAGAATAAAAAGGAGGCTTAAAGGAAAAGATGAAGAGATGCTTTTTGCCAAGGCCTGTAGTGACAGGATAGGGGGCAACAGTTTTAAACTGAAAGGGCGGGTTTAGATTAGATACAAAGAGACTTTTTTACAATGAAGGGGGAGAAGCAAGTGGAACAGGTTGCCCAGTGAAGTTGCGGATGCCCTGTCCCTGAAAATGTGTAAGGTCAGATTGGATGGGGCTTTGAGCAGCCTCATGTAAGGAAATAATTGATGTTTTCCTTTGATTGAAGAAACAGGCTGAATAAGGCTTCAGAAAGGAGTGGCATTTTTACAATGTCCTGACATGAAGCATTTGCAGGTGGCAGTAAAGATCAGTCAGTGGTTCTTCATGGGACATGGTAAGGCAGGGAAGCAGAGACCCCTGAGGAACACGTGATGCCTCTTGTGAGAGCTGGTTGCTGTTTGAGCTGTGCCACTGCTGGAGCACCATCGTGGATGAGGGGGAGGCAGTGGAGGTGCTGCTGACGGTGCTGCGCTGGCCCTGAGGTGGCCTTGGAGGTCGGTCTGAGCAGGGCTCACAGTCAGACGGGGCTGTCTGGATTTGGGGCCTTTCCAGGCAGGAGAAGGGACAAGGCACTAGATGGCAGCATTATTTTGTTTGAAATACAGAGGTGGGCCTGAGCTGGAATACTTGGACCTCTTGACGTAAGAAGCAGTTCCTTTGTTGCTTTCACATTCCAGGGTGACTTGGTGTTTTGCACAGAGGAGGAGTTAGCTTGAGTTTATTTTTGTACCCCCCCCTTTGCCTTTCCTGCTGCTTCCTGCCACATCTCACTGCGTTCTCTGAATAATTGACTAGCAGCTAATGTAATGTCATTTTGGCAGGGGGTTGGGTGGTGCAGGATACACTTTGTTGTTACAAGGAATATTTCAAGTACTTGTACTAACATCTCTGGAATGCTGAGCAACTGCAGCTCCCTCTTTTGTGGCAGTTCTTTCCTGAGTCAGAACAAGTAACACTGAATGTGAGGGCATGGTTTGGGGTGGGCAGTTAGAGAAAAGCGCTTAAAGTCTGAGGTGCTGCATCCACGTTTCAACAAAAGATTTGTGTTGCGGCTTTTTTAGTGCTGCCCATCCAGCTGGCAGCCTGCTCTCTCCAGCCAAGGTGACCTTCTCAGGCAAAGAGAAGCTGGTGGCATTGTAACAAATGGGGAATGAAGCAGGGAGCTCAGTTTTACTTGGGCCCTGAGCCACAGGGAAGCTTTTGCTTGCACCTTAAACTGGTGGTTTGTGCTAGCCATGCAGGGAGCACCGTGGATGGCGTGGGCTGCCAAACAGGTTCCCGGCATGGCCGGCTCTGCCTCGTGGAGACACTGGGAACCAGCAGCAGCTGCCCTGGTATCAGCTGAAGTGCAACACTGCAAGAGGCCAGGGCTTGCTGCAGTTTTTCCCAGAGTACCTGAGGCTATTCCATATTTCTTGTCTTTGCACCATTGTGTTACCTAACCTTGTCTGTGTTCTCTTCTGGCTGTCTGATGTTGGTGTCTGGTTTTGTTTCCTAGTTCTTTCATGAGGGGCACTCCATGTCCAGCAGCGGGTTTGCTTCCACGGTAAAACACCATCTGTAGCTCTGCACCTGCTCTTCACCTTGTGTGTGTTTGTGTGCAGGGGTCTTGGCTCTATACACCTCCTCTGTCTTCTCCTGCCTAAAGCCTTGTTTTCAAACCCTACCTTTTTGTCTTTTCTCCACTGGGAACCAATTCTCATTAGTAATGCCCTAATAGAAGTCAAGTCTTGCATTTAGATCCACTTAGTTCTTCTGACGCTTAAGCAGTTGTAGCAGATTTAGCCATTGATAGTGGATTGTTACAAGTGTCTTCAGCATGTAAGAGTAATGTAGTGTTGAAAACTGTGGGTGGCCTCTGGACAGTGAGGAACCCAGAATAGCTTTGAGTTGCTGATAGGGGTGGCATAGGTATCCCTTCAAGAACTCATCTTCTTTCAAGGCAGAGAACTGTAGCTCTTCTTAAGTTCTCATTGTCTGCATCTTCAGACTTAAGTCAATGGCACACCTCCCAGATGCCCTAAAAATACAGCTACAGAGCCGGAAGTTCTGTCTGTCATGGTCAGTTTGCAGTGGAAAGGAACATCAAAGGAACACCATGTGTGCCTCATGGACACTAGTAGCAGTGGAAATGGACTGTTTGCTGGGGATTTTTTTGCAGAGCTTGGCTATGTAGAGTCTATGAGGCTTTTTTTTTTTTTTTCTATGAGGGCCCCTCTTGCTAGACTAATGAACCCTTTGATACTTTTACAACACCGAGCCCCCTGTCCAGGTGAATGGGACCTACCTGCAGATCCCCCCACCTTGCACACCAGTGACACTGCCTTGGAAGCAGCTCGTGCTTGTTGAAATAGTGAGGTGTTGCATTAAAGCAAGCAGTGAGGTTCACTGGGTTATGCCATGTTGAAGTGCTTGCCTGTTTTGTTGAGAAATGATGGAAGTTGTTGAGAAATGAAGCTTGTTGCAAAGGGGAGAAATGGGGATGAAGGATCAATCCCACCTCATCATTCTGTATGACACCAAGGCCTGTATTTTTTCCCTTGTTCTGAGGAAGCATTATAACAGAAGTGTATTGGCCAGGAGTGGCACTTGGGGTGGTAGAAAGCAACTAACCAAAGCTTTAATGTCCTTACAGAGGGGCAGTACTCCATCATCTCCCACCAGCACTTCTCCAACGGGCTCCAGTGGAGACATGAGCTGGGGTGACAGAAAAGGGCAGTGGCTGCGCAGAAGGAGGCTTGATGGTGCTATTAACAGAGTTCCTGTTGGCTTTTATGAGAAAGTGTGGAAAATCCTTCAGAAGGTAAGCTGACTGCTGTGGAGGAAGCAAGCAAGCTGTAACTTGGGGACGTGGTGGTCCAGGGATGGCATCTTGCCAGGGGTGGAAGTTGGTCAACAGGTGGAAACCAGAGTCAGTGTAGAAGGGTTTCTCTTGAACATAAAAGGGCTCCATTAACACAAGTTCATGTGGTTTTTTTTGAAAGTGTGTTTTTCTCTGAAACCACCAATGCTGGATTTTGGCTGAGTGATTCTTTTCCACCACTGCCTGCGTCCCCTGGCCTAATGCACGTTGTCAATGCACTTAAAGGGCACTGCAGTGCAATGCAGTTCTGTGCTCCAGGTCAGAAAGGCTGCGAGAAGTCTCTTCCAGAATATTTTGGGACCTCTTGCTATCTCTTCTGAGCTGTATGGCATTCTTAACCAATTTTGTGTGTTAGTTTGGTTTTAAGTGCAAAGTAAGTCCTTGCCAGCACCTTGGATATCAGGGGTACAGAAATGTAAAAAAAAAAATTAAAAAGCAAGTCTCCAAGAAGAGGGAGAGAGGAATTACAAATTTTAACTTATTTCAAAGTGATTATGCACCTGTTTTTCTGCTTTGCTGAATACAGGCCAGCATCTGGCACTTCGCAGCACTGAGCTATTCGTGCTTACTTAGCTGGAAAAAGAGTGGAGTGCATAACCAATTTAGGCTGGTTTGTCCTTCTAAAATCCCTTACACTGAAGCTGTTAGTGTTGATGTCAGCCAAGACAAATCATATATGACCTCCTGGCTATTTACTAATAGGATCTCCCAGCAGAGTGAGGATCACTTGTGACGTAATGTAATAGCTGGGAGTAATTGTATGTTTTTTCTGGTTGTTAAAATGAATTGTGCTTGTCTTCAGTATTTCATTCTTAAAATCTCTTTGGACTATTGATAAAATCTGTCTCCTCTTCTTGCTGTATTTCTATTCTATACATTCCCAAATGTGTCACTCCTTAACCTGCCTTTTCACCATTTAGGTTTTGTCATGGTTTTCTTCATACCACTTGTTATTTCTCTCCCCCAGTGGTTGGCATCCTGAGGTGTGGTGTCCTGGATCTAAAACATATAACTAAATGTTGGTCTAGCAAAAATGAAAAAAAGATTCTCGCTTTTGTGATCTGTTGTCTTGCTTTTGTGTTACCTTTTATTTCCAAATCCCTTCCAGGAGAATGCTCCCATCGATTTGTTTCCCTCCTTTGTTTGCCTTTGCTGTAGTGGCTCCTGAAGTGCTCTGCTTCGTTAGCTTGGCTGGAGCACAGCATGCTCTGGTGTGTCATGTCAGGCTATGTCTAATCTTTGCCAGTTACATAATAACTTCTTCAGGAAGGATAAAATAATGTTTTTGAACAGGGTTTTTTGTGTCATTTGGGGGTTTTTACTTTGCTTTTTTTTTTTTTCCCCCCTAACTGAAAGTTGTTACATATCGGCTTAGAGCAGAGAACTTGCAAGAACTGTAATTTCTGTTCACTCTTGAAATGTTTCAGTGCCATGGTCTGTCCATTGATGGGTATGTCCTTCCTTCTTCAACCACCAGAGAGGTACAGTAAAATGCCTGTGCTTTTCTAGCTACGTCTGAATGTTTGGTTTGACAGTGTAAGATGCAGCAGGGCCTCTGTTACAGATCCTTGGTTTTACTTTTAGACCATCTGGACCTTCCCCCAGCACCTCTGCCAGCTTTCCTGGATCTGTGCAGGTGAATTCCTGCTAGGCAAGCCTGGGAGGAGGCTTGTGACAGGTTTTCCCTTTGTTGAGCCTGCCTTCTGCACCCTCACTGTCCCCTTGTGCCCACTGGGCCCTCCAGAGAGGGTGGCTGACAGCAGCCCTTTGTGGGGAAGCTGAGGCAGCACAGACTCACTGGAATAGAGCAGACATGTTGCTTGCCACTTTTTTTTAATATGCTGCAACAGCAGTCCGTGTAGTTTGGCCTCAGTCTCAAAAGTAAATACCAGTTAAGGATGATTGTTCCTAACCAAAGCTTTGGCTCTTTAAATCCATAGTATTTTCTTGCATGTTTTTCTTAACTGGATTCTGTCTTTAGGTGCTCTTGCAAATTTTGAATTCACATCTGTAAAACAGACTCTTGTGAACAGTAATCCATCAGTGCAAGAGTGGTGGTTGTGTGCCCAAGACTGTTTTCCTGACTGTTTCCCTCAGATTTGTTTCTGGGTTCCTTCTTTTCTGAGGAACTGTGGTAACAGCTCAAGAGAGGAGCTGGAATTTTCTGCCAAATTTAAATGTTGGGGTTTGTGGGTTGTTTTTTCTCAGAAAGGAGAGCATTATTTATCCCTATTGTGTAGGTAAAGAGACTTCTATTTTTAGCCTGTGAGACCTGGACAGTATCTAATTTTGCTGCTTAAAGCAATTGAATAAAATAAGCACAAACTTCCTAAGGCAGCATGACATCCACTGAGCTATGCCATTGCAAATTAAGCTGCTCTGCAAACAGAATAGTGATATTCCTGCATGGCAAAGCTCAGGGGCTATTTAAAAATCATCCCTCTAAGTGGGTGGTTGTTTTTAAATCTCAGCAGTAAGTTTGGCTTTGCAACTCACCTGCAGGGCCAGAAAGATATGTACAAGGCAGAGTGTGCGAGACCGCAGCCTGAGGAGCAAAGAGTTAATGTTCCAGCTAAGCATCAGCAGGCTGTGTGTCAGTGAGATGTGTGTGATGGGTTGCAGGGCTGGAGCAGGCTTCTGGAGGTTGTGTAACCGTTTGCAGAATCGGGTCTAGCAGCACGAAAACTCTCTGTAAGTGCTAAAGCTGCACAAACATTTTGTTCGCTTCAGTCGGCCTGCCCCCACGTGCGGAGAGGAGCATATGTTGCGGTGTTTGCAGGATGTGAGGAGCTAGTCTGTTGGATTTGTCAGTTTGTCTTTCCGTTTCCACTGACGCTTGCCAGATGACCCCGTGCGAAATCAAGTTTGCAGTGCACGTGGAGTCGGTGCTGAACCACGTCCCCCAGCCCGAGTACAGGCAGCTCCTGGTGGAAGCTATTCTGGTCCTGACGTTCCTCTCCGACATCGAGGTGAACAGCATCGGGGGCATCATCCACGTGGACAGAATCGTGCACATGGCCAATGACCTGTTTCTGCAGGAGCTGGTGAGCTCAAAGGGCAGTGGGGAAAAGCCTCCTACTTTCAAAATTCTCCCCTGCTCTTTTTTTAATGTGTGTGATGAACTTGATTTTTCCCTGTCTCTGTTCCTACAGAGACAGACCAAATCACTTAAGTATCTTCCAGAAATATATTTGGGAAAACTAATGTAAGAATCGTGGGAGATTTAAAGGGAATAAAATCGTAGAGCTAACAAGCTCTGAAGTACAAGGGTAGATTGAAGTGAAGTCCTGCTTTATTGAGGCATTACTATTACCAATATTTGAGTAAGCCCACCCATTCGCCCCAAAGGACAAAAATCCATGAAGTTATATGTTCTTCATTTACTTGCACTGATCCAGCTAAGTCACGTGGGCCCTATAGTAATCCTTATTAAGGTTTTCACGAGGGGAAAGAGAATTGCTTTCAGTATTCAGCACAAATAAAAAATCATAATGTGGTGGTTTTTTTCCAATAAATAAGCCCTCGTGCCTAACTTGCTCTACTTCTTTGCTTGTGTCTTTACAGAAATCTTTTGGAGCTACTGGTAGTATCTTGGAGAAAGACGCAGCCACAGGAATTTGCCACTTTTTTTATGACAGTGCTCCCAGCGGAGCCTATGGCACCATGACTTACCTAACAAAAGCCATAATTATTTATTTACACGATTTCCTGCCCAGCACGGGCTGTGCAATGCAGTAAGGGACGCCTCACACGGGAGGGAAGGCTCGGAGGCTCTTCCTCCCCAGTTCCCTGTCACAAACCCCTTGGCTGGTTGCTGCCTGTGTGTGTGCCATGCACTTCCTCAACACTTGGCACTGCTGGGGATGCTCTGTGCACACCTACTGCTGGGGACAGGGAGCTGGAATTTGGCCTGGTTTTAGGAGAGTGTGCAAGAAATAGCAAATAATGAGGGTTACTCTGCCCAAAGTGCATAAATGTAATTCATATTAAATTAGCAAGAATTATACAGTTCTGCCAAGGGGAAAACAGATTACTCTGTGGTGATCAAAAGGCATAATAAAATGAGGGAGCTGCATCTCAGGCGCAGAGTGTCACAAATAAGGGAAGTGATGGAATTCATTAATTTTTCTCCTGCTGTGTGTAAATGTACATCATTGTGAATCACTAATGCACAGTGTGAAACATCCAGGGAAATGTAAATTAGTGGAGTAAGAATAACTTGAAAAAATGTGGTGATGTTTTTAATACGCTTTTTTCCTGAATCTCGTCTCATTTGCACCTAGTCAGTGCAGGGCTAATGCCGGTAGGACAAACATCCTACAATATCCACTAATTTGAGAGGATAGCCTCTGTCAGGAAGCCGCATCTGTCTTTAATCTGAATAGCTTCCTTCCCTGCATCCCCAAGACTTTGGAGACAAGATCTCAAGACTCCAGTTTCTCCAGTGTGACAGACAGTTTTATGCCTGTAATCCTTTCCTCTGAATGGAGCGAGATAAACCTCTTCCACTTGAGCACCCTTTCTAAGTCTCCTGATCATTTCCCTCGCAAACAGCCTCAGAATTAAGAATGGCATAATTGTGGCTTTTCCAGTGTGGCATGAGTTTATGGAAGGCTTTGATGTTTCTCTTTGTTTTGTTGGGGTTTTTTTCTTTTCTTTTCTTTTTTTTTTTCCCTTTTCCATTTTTTTCTTCTTTTTAGTTTGAAGTCGCACTGGTCTCATGTAATTAGGGGTTGGGCTGCCTGGAAATCTCCCTGCAGACAGTTCCCAGGTTAATGCTGTCAATTGGAAGCTCTGAGGTGCTGCAGGGAGTACGTGCATCCTGCATGGAAATGACTCCATGGCCATTTAAACTGAAAACAGAGGTAGGCAGCCTCTGGAGGGGAGAGCCCTGCCTTACCCCAGGCACTGGCTGTGGTTTTCCTTGTGCCTGTACTGCTGGCTTTGCCACCAGCCACATGTCAGCATCTGGCCAATAGCTTAAGAAAGTGGCAGTAGCTTCAGCATCCCATGGCCACAGACAGGCTCCCTGAGGAGCACTGCTATCATGTGAGCAGAAAGGACCAGAGCAATTGTGGCTTGCCAGGTAGAGGGGAAAAGAGCAGATAGGCCTGTAAAAAGAAGTACTTTCTGGGCTATATATAAGCCTGTTTCTGTGAGCCTCCCCTCTACTCTTTCAAAACATAACTGTGCCATTTGTATAGGATTTTGGGGTGGTGGTTTTTTTGTTTTGTTTTGTTGGGGGGTTTTTTTGGTTCTTGTTTTTTTGGGGGGGTGTGTGTGTTGGGTTTGTTTGTTTTGTTTTTGTTGTTGTTTTGTTGTTTTTGTTTGTTGGTGGTTTTTGTTTGTTTTGGGGTTTTTTTTGGTAACAATAGTGTGTGGTGCTTTTGAGAGTGAGGTTTTCATTTCCAGTAGAAGTAATGTCCTGTCTCTTGCCTGATGGTCTCAGAAGGTCCAAGCTCCAAAGGCTGTGACCCCCTGCCTGCTGTCCCTCTACACAGTCACTGCTGCTGTAGCAGCATCTGGGAACTGGCTTCAGAGAGTGTAGGTGTGGGAGGCCTTAGTGTGAGATGATTTAATGTTTTTTTCAGAGACCAGAGGAGTTTAGTAGCCCAGAGGACCAGAAGCTCTGTGTTAACCACCATGGGAACCGTGGGCCTGTGCAGGGGCCAGTATAAAGTGAGAGTTCAGGTACAATTAGCACTTGGGTGTGGAAGTTACTTTATTGGCGTGGTGCCTGTTTTGTAAGGATTTACCTTTGTTATTGTTTGGTTTGGGTTTTGTAACTTTTCATATGTATTGTGAGAGCTCACTTGGCTTGTTTCCCGGTAAAAGGAAGTAAAATCCTTTGTCTAGTTTAAGCAGATGTGACAGTGCAGAGCACAAGAGCCAGGTCATGGTTTTTTATTCTATCCGGTATCATACAAAAAGTAATAACAGTTATTTATGCTTTTCTTGTTGAATTCTAGATTGAGAGAGATGCAAGATGATTTTTTGCTCAGACCTCTATTTTTTTTTTTTTTTTTTAACCTACCATGTAGATTTGTTTTCAGAAACAAGAAGGCTGATGTTGGTTTTCCATGCAGCTACAATGAAGTCTATAGCAGTGAAATGTATGGCCTAACATACCTGGACACCCCTTAACACTTCTTTATTTTTAAATGGGAGTGTCACTGGAGCCTTTAATATCAAATTCACGGTATGACCTAGGGTATGGTATACTCAGGATGATCACAATGAATTGCCACATGGAATGCAGGCAAATGGAAAGTATTTATGTGGTCATTTGAAGGGTTTAGGTATCTGGTGGTGAAGTGTGGTACTCAAACACAAGGCCAGTGGAAGGCAAATGTCATTTGCAGGGTCAGGCACAGCTGCACCTTGCTGCTGTGTTACTGCTCAGAGAAGAACCATTGCAACTGGAGAGTTGCCTGTGTTGTTGCAGTGCAAGCCCAGTTATGCAAATAAGGTTTTACACAGACCCCTGTTCTTTGCTAAGGATCCCCTGTGTGTGTGAGGCTGCTGCAGAGCAGAGCTGGTGCTGGCAGTGGCCAGGGTGTGCTCCCAGATAAAATACAGGACGAGTTTGCAGTTTGTGCAGGGCTGAGCTGATTGGCAGAGGCTCTCCTTGGCTGTGCAGCCTCCCTGGGGAGCCAGCAGAGGATGACACTGCCAGCTCCCAGTCCCTAGAAAATCATTTATGGAAAGAAGGCAAAGGTGCACAGACCCGTCCTGTGCCTCAGAAACAAGGGCATTGGTGAACTAAAATACTCACCTGAGAGCTGCTCATACCAGCCTGATGGGCCCTGCTGCGCCAGCAGTTTGCAGCTGTGGGGTCAGGAGCACCTACACAGTGCTGGAGGCCACCGGGTGTGCCTGGAGACAGGCAAGGGGCTGGGGGGAGGAACTGCCAGAGTAAGGACCTGTGTCCAGCTCAGAGCCCACACCACATGTGGCAGAGAAAGGACCTGTGTCCAGCTCAGAGCCCACACCACATGTGGCAGAGAAAGGACCTGTGTCCAGCTCAGAGCTCACACCACATGTGGCAGAGAAAGGACCTGTGTCCAGCTCAGAGCTCACACCACATGTGGCAGAGAAAGGACCTGTGTCCAGCTCAGAGCTCACACCACATGTGGCAGAGAAAGGACCTGTGTCCAGCTCAGAGCTCACACCACATGTGGCAGAGTAAGGATCTGTGTCCAGCTCAGAGCCCACACCACATGTGGCAGAGAAAGGACCTGTGTCCAGCTCAGAGCCCACACCACATGTGGCAGAGTAAGGACCTGTGTCCAGCTCAGAGCCCACACCACATGTGGCAGAGTAAGGACCTGTATCCAGCTCAGAGCCCACACCACATGTGGCAGAGTAAGGACCTGTGTCCAGCTCAGAGCTCACACCACATGTGGCAGAGTAAGGATCTGTGTCCAGCTCAGAGCCCACACCACATGTGGCAGAGTAAGGACCTGTGTCCAGCTCAGAGCCCACACCACATGTGGCAGAGAAAGGACCTGTGTCCAGCTCAGAGCTCACACCACATGCTGGCCCCAGCCCTGCTCCCCCAGGCCATGTCCCTCCTGCTCAAGCTGTTGCCTTCTCCCTGCCGCCGACAGGGACGTGGATTTGTCAAACCAAACAGATCAAAACACCATTGATCTCCAGCTGCTGGTCCCACAGGTAACTGTGAAAACTGAATGGGTGGAGTACAAAGTTTGTCTGGCTTCTCTCCTGCTAATTGTAGTTTCCTTTCTTGGAGAAAGAGTCCTGTTTGTTCCTGGAAAGTGCAGGTGAGCCACACAGTCCTTAGCTGCCTTGCAAAGGGGCAGCCACTGTCTGTGGGGTAGTGGAACAGCTGGCCTGCCCCATGTAGGAATGTCACCCCTCTGGCAGTGGCCAGGGCCTTGGGTGGAGTGGGAGCTTGAGTCGGTCCAAGTCCAGCCTCGGGTGCTTTCTGGAGTGGTCGGCAGTAGGAGCAGAGTTGCCCAGGAAGCAGGAGAGAGATGCTGTAGCTGTAGGGTGAGAGCTTGGCACTCGTCTGCTGGCTGATTCAGGCGCTGTGTAAAGGACCACTCACATCTGGAGTATTGAGTAGCTGCTGCATAGAATCATTAGATTAGAATCATAGAAAAAGGGGATTGAGGATGGGGGTTATAGAAGAGCTTCAGCTCAAGCAGTTTGGATTTAAGTACAAGCAGCAGGACTTTTTCCCACTCCCAGTTTCAGTCTCAAGTGGCATTTATTCCCAGTGTTGGATGTTTCACAGTTACTCTCCCCTTCTGTCAGGGGTCAGGGGGCTCTGTGCCACCAGCAGCTGACAGGACAGCGCTTGCTTTTTTGGCTCAATGAATCAGCTCCTCTCACACCTCAGTCCTGCATCCCCAAAGGGCTCTCACTGCCTGCCAAGCGAAGCTGTGCTGTGACTGTACCTTGGCATCTCCTCTCAGGAAGTGATCCCTTGAGGCCAGTCCCCTTCCTGCCAGGTTCAGGAATGTGTCCTTAGTGGGGGACATCCACACTGGAGGCTGCTAGCCATCCTTCAGAGCTCCCATGCCTCGTTGTACAGACTGGCTTTGTCCTCTCTCCTGCGGTAGGTGGCAAAGGGGGACTCCAGAGTGGCAGGGTCCAGTTCCACCTTGTCGCTTCACACCCAGCATGTGAAAGCCAACAGTGGGATGCAAGATTGCACCACACAGTGGTGTTTGTAAGTGGAGCCTTTTTGTCACTCCACTGGAATAAGGTGGGACTGATCATCACAGTGCATAGATCAGAATAACTGCATGCTAAAAATACACATTATGTATTACCAATGCCATTAACGTTTTACTGTAAATTTTGTTTGTACTATTAAAGATTTTTCTTTCCCCTCCCCCAAGGCACTAGAAATAAGTGTGTCCATGTTTGTTCATTCATCTGTTAAGTTACAAAATACTTCTGGAAAAGTGTTCTGCATTTAATAGTAGAAAATAAGAGATACAACAGTGCCTTAAACTTGGGCTGCTGTTACATTCTGGGATGATAAACTTGGATGGATGCTTTTTTTGTACTTTCAATACTTCTATTAGATGAAACTGAGCTGCTTTACTTAGCTCATCTTTAGCTATTAAAATTTAAAGAGGGACTAGACTGGAACTTTTTCCTACCCAAAAAGCACTTTATGTGCTTTGGATTTACTGAGGCTGAATGAGGTAATACAGTTACCAAAAAGCTCCTGACCTGATGTTGCTTTCAGAGTATAAGATGCAGGAGAAATAGGTCCAGATCTCCTGACTTCACCCCTTGGGAACTGACAGGGTGGGACTGGCAGGAATGGGAATACTGACTTGCAGTCAGGGAAAGGAGACATGAATGTGAGTACAAGAGTCTTCCATCTTGCTGCCTTCCAAAAACTGTGTTTCAGAATTTCTCAGTTTCCTTTTCTTGGTAAAGAATTTATGTTTAAGTATGTGCAAGACTATTTAGATTTGGTAGTATCAAAATATGTTTACCCTTGTGTTCGTACTCATCTCTGTTTTTAAGAAACCCAGTTCATCTTCAAGGAAGAGTGTTCTGTGGTGACTGGGGCAGGTACCAAAACACAGGCAAAGAGACACCCCACTTAGGCATTGCTTAGAATGCTAAAGCTTTATTCTGTGATTTGTCATATGTTGCATTAACATGCTGTGGATTTAGCCTTCATTAAGGTGACAAGTTATTATGGAATCGCCGAATCCCAGAATGGGTAATGTTGGAATAGACCACAATCAATCATCTGCTCCAACCTCCCTGCTCAGACAGGGTCATCCCATAACACATAGCACAGGACTATATCCAGATGGTTCTTGAATATCTCCAGTGAGGGAGACTCCACACCCTCTCTGGGCATTCTGTTCCGGTGCTCGGTTGCTGTGCAGGAAAGTTCTTCCCCAGTTTCAGGTGGGACTTCTGTGTGTCACTTTCTGCCCATTGCCTCTTGTCCTATTGCTCGGCACCACAGTGAAGAGCCTGGCTCCATCTCAGAAACAGTTATGATTGTTTCATAGCTCCAACTCCCAACAAATGTGGGGAAAAGTAACCAGAGACAAGAGGCAATCTAGTGCAAGTGTAAATACCTTTCAACCAAGATCCTCTAAGTTGTGCCTGTAAACTTTAGGAAGGATAACAGCTTGACCTGGAATGATTTAATTCCTCTGCATCATACAAAGAGCAAGGTTAAACACAGGACTACCATTTTAACCATTCTTTCCTGTTTTCTTCTCCTGCAATGGAGACCCCACAGCCAGCCTCCCTTGTGCCTGTTCCATCAGGGTGGGTCTGATATGTTCCCTGTGGTTATCTCAGCTGTCACCAAGGACTGCTCACAGACATGTACCAAAGTCTCTCTTCCTACACAGCTGTAGGCATGACCTTGGCAATGTTCAGGGATCAGATTGATGGGGGAGGAGGGGGTGAATTGTAAGGTCCTGGCAGTGTGTGGCAGTGACACAGGAATACTGTAAGTGTGGGTTTTCATCTCCTCTGTCCCATATTAGCAGGAACAGATCATCCAGGAAGGGCTAAATAAGGGCTTGCACAGTGACCCTATCGAGCAGCCCTTTTATGACTAATGACAGCAAGCTGAGCTTCCAAGACAACCCACAAGAAGTTCTGCCTTTTCATGAGGTTGCCTTTTTCTCGAGTCTGTGGACAACATGAAAGGCCTCTAAAAATTCATTGAAGTCAATGTGGCCATCTTTGTTGTAGTCTATGCTGAGGACTAACTTGTCAATGGAGTCATCCTGTACATCAATGCCCAGGTGAGAAGTAAAGAGTCTCCATGTCTGGCTGAATTCCTCAAGAGAAATCAAACCTAAAGGAGACAAACAGTAGATTGCCTTTTGCAGTGTTGTTTCCTCTTCCTGCATAAACACACACATGCACACTCCTGCACTGCAGCAAAGTTACCTGCCTACCATGGGGTTAGTGCCTTCGTGATTGAAGCACATTTTTACTTTAGGTAATGATTGAATGTTTTTGACTGGAACTGAGAAAGCAGTAAAGAGTAAGAGAAATGAAGGGAAAAAAAAGACCCCAAAAGAGTGAAGCCAATACTGGAGCTGGGGTGTGTGAAAATTCTTGTTAAGCTCTGTGCACTGTGCCTTATATGGTTGCAGCCTGACTGCTCAAAATAATTTCCACTAAACTGGAGAAATGACATCACCTCTGGTTCCTCTGTATTTAGAAGCCTTAAGGAGGAAACACAGTGGGGAAAAGATAACTAGTATAGGCTCCTTAGAGCTGACACAGTGAAGTTACCTGGACTTACCTGAGTGATCTTTGTCAATGATGTTAAAGATGATCTCCAGATCCTTTCTGTATCTGCACAGTGTTTCTGCCAAAGCTGGCTGAGCCTGGTTTTGAAATCACATACAAGAAGACATTTAGACCTTGGTTTGAGTTAATTTAACCAGCAGAATATCTACTATCCAGTTTCCATTTCCCCAGTTTAATTTGTCAAATGTTAAAAAAAAAAAATCTTTATGCTTGAGTTCTCTGGAATGACACTTCTGTGTCTTGCCCTGAGGAATAATCAGATAAAACCTGTCACTTTCAGATGGCAGGGCAAGGGGGAAAGGAGCCCCTCACACCTCCTACCTTCAGTAATTATTTGTGGAAATAGTGTTGGATAATCTAGGGAAGATAGCGCAGACTGTGCACTCATACAAAGCACTCACTGTACAGATGTGAATGGATCCTGCTGTTTAGGAAAGTTACGGTGATACCTCCATACCAAAGCACTGTGCAGCCATTTGGTAACAACTGGGCTCTGTAGAAGTGACCTCAGATACTATTATAAACATCTAAAAGTCCACCTACAAATGTGACTTTCTCCCACAGGGGTCTTAACTGCCTCTGGAGCTTGTTTGAAAAGCTCGTTTCAGAGAGTAAGGGTTGAGTGCTCTGGGCAGGATTTGTCACATCTCCTCAGCTCCGTTATCTAAACGCCCTCGAGAGCCAAGAGAAACTAAAAGCAGTTCTAGCATGTGATTCATCCAACCTATTTTAAGCATCTACCTTAGCAGGGAATGATGATTCGTACCCTAGCAGTGCATATTTTCCTCCAGTGACTATAAAAGGAAGCTCAGCAACTAGTTCAGCTGTAGATGTCTACTTGATGGGCCAAACCACTGTCTTGTGCTTCAATTTGCACCAAAAGTTGTTCCTCCAAGAATTGCAAGGTGTTTTCCTCTTTACCTCTTTTACAGGTTGGCCCATTTTCAAATCATAGAAACAGGACATGAAGTCAACTTCTCCCTCTGGGTTCATCTGTGCTAACTGAGACCGCAGCATTCTCCAGGGCAGTTCCAGCTGCAGGACAGACTCCATCGCTGCAGCCCAGTCATTGACAGAAATCCTGCCTGCCAGAAGGGGTCAGGTCATGGTTAAAAGTACAGCACACAGCACACATCAGTCACCAGCACAAAGGGTTACGAAACACAAGGATTTTCTCTGAACCCTGGGATAAAAGCCCTCATAACAAAGGAGCAGTGGGGTTGGACTAGGCACTTCCACGGGTCCCTTCCAGCCACAAAGTTGTGATGCTGTTGTGACGTTCAGCATGTTTTAACACCTTTTGAGAAAGCTAGATTATGCCATGAAGAATTTTATGCCACTTCAGGTTTCAGCTGAGCTGCAATTAGAGTGACATGTGGCTGAAAACTCAACCAGACAGAAATATGTGGAACAGCTGTTCAGTGGCCAGAGAAACAACATCATGTTTATTGAGTGCCTTTGTAAGGTCACAGGCAAGTGAGAAGCCATCACAAGGAAAAGTTGTATTTGTGGCAGCAATCAACTTCTTGCTTCTACCTAAACGTTCATCTGTTAACTTAGCACTGACTTTTATTCAGCTGAGGGGTGAGTGTGTGCCTGCTGGAGGCATAGGTAGGCAACCTTCCTCAGATACCTCCCAGACTCAGAAGGAGACCCATCCCCCCCTCACCTGCGACCCCAGTTCCCTGTTTGACACATTCTTAAGACACTCCTACATGAAGGTGGTGGTGACCATTGAGCTTCTGGAACTCGATTTGCCTGCCCAAACTCTCTACCCAACAGCGAACATCATTTCTCTATTTGCCCATGTCTTTCAGTTTTCTTTTTCCTACTTCAAGCTTCTTCCCCTCAAGCTGTTTGGGGCTAAGCCCTTCCCAACACCAATCCTCCTGTGGGATCATGAAGAACAAGGTCAGTCAGCCCCTGTTGCTCGCAGCCTGATACAGGCAGGCAGGCAGGACTCATCTCCATGGGGTTTGTCCCCTCTGCCCCACACACACGGAAGCTGTTTTCCCCATGGTGGCGACTGACAGAGAGGAAGTGGTACCTGTGCCATTTACATCGTATTGTGCAAAAGCGCTGGTGAGTTCAGACCTGTGAGCATAAATCTTCTCTCGTAAGGACTTTAAGGCAGATGATTCAATTGTACCTACCCTAGGAGGAAAAAAAAAAAATCAGCAGATTATTAAAGGATTAAAATCCTCTAGCATTTTATGCTCTTCAACACTCATTATAAAATTCTTATATCCTTTAACATGTAGTATGTTTAGGGTCTAGTATGTTTAAGTAGGATGAGCCAAAACACACTGGAACATTTAAGACAACAACCCCAAACCAAACAAAACCAGCAATGCTCCATAAGAATAATCTGAGTTTATAAGATAATTGAGTTTATGCAGGTAATTTTAAGCTGCTTTCCTTTAGTAATCTGACCACACTAGTAGGCATGGCAAAGCTGTCATGATAAACTTTTGAGACTCAATTCATAACAGGATTTTTCCAGATTAACACTGCAGCCTTAAAGCAGACAGGTGCAGGCCATTTATGAGTCCCTGACAATTGTCTGTTCTAACTGCTTACCTCACCTAATTACCTTTGGGAGTTTCTCAGGAAACCAAGTTAAGCACTTTGAACATGTTTTGTCTACTGTATTAATTTTTAAATTGTTAAAGAGAAAAGCAGTGAGAATCAAGGCAAATGGATGCCTACAGTTATTCAATCAAGCTCTAGACTGTGGCAGGTCCAGTCACATGTGAGGTGAGTCCAGGCTCACTGCACGCAACACACAGCTTTACCTCTCCCGCAGATTCTGCCTGCGCGTGAACTTGCTGACCTGATACTGCACAAAGCGAGGGGTCAGCTCGGGATTCAGCTTGATGTAAGCGCCCCGGTTGCTGCCCTCTTCATAATAGTTAGAGGCAGAGAATATGGTGATGACCTGCCATAGCAAACAAAGAAACTGGATTGGCCACAACAGCTCTTCTTGACACTTATTTCTGAAACTGATCTGAGAAAAAAACTATGTGTCTACGTATGTCATTCACCAAGATGTTCTTGCCTTTTGAGTCAGAGCTCTGGGCCTTTAGTTTTGACCTATCAGACTTCAGAGAACAGTGAGATATAACATGCTGTTTAACAGAAACCTCTTTCTAAAAGAGACCTGGTTTTCAGCATTCTTGTTGGCCTCCCAACAGAACATGTTAGAAGGCAGGGCCAGAAGAGAAAGCAGTAAGTTAAAGGCCTCTAGAGCCTTAGAGCATCTCTTGAACTGTATTTACAAAAAACTCTTGTTGGGGGTTTTGTTGATGTCCATTTGTTTTCATGTAAGTAATAAATGGGTCCCCACTTCCTAAAGCAGTAAAGAATTTTGTTACTCAGAACTCAGTAATTTGTTGCAACATCTATCTAGGACGAAGTTCCCCCAAACCCAGTTTAACAAAGTGACTCTTTTTTTACAAGAAATTTTGCAGACAAATCTACTGGGTGTTCCTGTGAAATTCACAGAATTCTACTTTGCATGGAAGCATCTTACCTTCCCATCATGACTGATCTCATAACCTTCTGGCTTAAATTCATGAGACCTGATGAGCATCTTCAGATTATACCTCTCAAATAGCTTGGCAGTGACATCAGGACCAAAGTAACAGCCTCCTCCTCGACACTTGTTTGGTGTGCAGCCATTTTGGCTTCTTGGATCACTCCACAGAATGTCAAGAATCTATAAATAGCAAACTCAAGCAAGTGAGAACTGATAGTAGGGGAAGTCTGGTAGGCTATGGCCGTCTAAAGTCCTGGCCACAGCAAAAACCCCAGAGCACAGGGAGAAGACACATCTGAGCTAACACGTAGGTCTTGGGGTTTTTCCTTCCTTTCAGGAGCATATTCTTATGGGTTGAGACTTTTGTTCTACTTTTTAAGAAACATTATCTAGATTTTGGATGGGTTTGTTTTTTTTTTTTTCAGAATAAATATAATTTCAGTAATGTACCTCCTTTCACAGCTGAGGTTTTCAGCCTTGGGCAGGTGCATCAGGAACAGTACCTGGACTATTTCAAAGAGAACAAAAGCTGCCTTCTTCACGTGTAGGCAGGAGAGGCAATTTCTATTTCCCAGCACAAATTGGATAACCATACTGGTCACTGGTTTTACCTAAGCTTGGGAGTACCTGCTCTAAACATGACAAGAGTTGCCTTTGGCTTTATTGTTTTCAGTTAGATCATGTTTCAAACCAACATTTTACATATTAGCATTTTAGCAGAGTTCAGACATGAAGATTATCATGGTTTAATTCTAGTCAGTAGCAAACATTATTCAAAACTTGTTTGTTTATACTTTTCTGGGCAAGTCTTGCACTTCGTGTTTGTGAGCATGGCTTAGTGGATGCTTGATTAGCTGGGGGAGTGTCAAATTTGTGGGGGGGAAAGAGGAGCCTTGCTTGTGCCCATTATGTTAGTTTGTAGGTAAGATAGGTATCTTGGGAAATCAGATTTTCAGAGAAATTAAACTTTTCAAATTGTCACAATTTATTAAATGACAGTATACCAAAAGCTCTATATTGTCTCTGATATTCAAGATGAACAGCCAGAGGACAAAATCTTCAGATTTCTGAATAATCTGTCTGTAGGTCTCAGGAGCTGGGTGGCTTTTGGGGCTATATCAACATTCAGCTGCCAAAAGCACAGCCAAAAAAAGAGGCTTTATTTCACCAACAATTGCAGTCTGACCTGTTTAAACCAACAACCATTTCTGTACCAACAGAACCAACCACATGAGGGCAGGCAAAGCCATTTCCTACTGAGCAGTTTCCTCCTCCTAATGGCTAAGAAAATAAAATACAGGGTGAGCTTTACTTGGAAGGTATAAAATCCCAAGCCTTTATTACCAGGTCTACAAAAGGCATACCCGAATAGGTATCTAATATTCTCCTTACAGTGACTGTTTTCCTCTTAGGAGACAGTTCCCTCAGACTCACAAGCACACTGCCTGAACAGAACACCTGCTGAGTTTGTGCGGGAGGGGTTTGTTATCAGTGTGTCTTTGGTTTCACCTACCTGTTTCCATTCCTTCAGGGCGGGGTCTGGAGGCAAATTTGAGCCCGAGGGCTCAGTGAAGCCCGATGAAGAGATGCGTTGTGTCTTCCCTGCCACATGCTGGTTGGCAGTGTGTTTGCTGGGTTTGGTTGTGGGAATTCTCTTCTTCGGTTGGTCCTGTCTGTCTCTCGCTGACTTTGGCGGCCGCATCAAAGACTTCAACTTTTAAAAAAAAAAAAAAAAAAGGTACCATCACAACAACAAAAGTTGATACAGAGATGTTGGCTGAAAGGCACATCAGCTCATGTTTCCTGTACTCAGGAAAATTCCTTGAGTTCAACTAATGATAACTCTCACAATGTCCTGAATTCACAGGTTTGGGAGAAGCTGCAGGTATTTGGCACTTGCAGAATGCTTTATACCTATCAGTGACCAAGCTCTTCAGAGCTGCTTTCATATTCTTATCCAGACACACACACTCATTCCAAACACAGTCAATATTGAGGTCTCATTACACAGCAAGTAGGGTCTGGGCTCAGGGAAGACACTTCAGTGCCCAGGTTCCTTGGAAACAAAATATATGTTCATATTGTACTGAGGTGAAACTCCATTCACTTCTGCTCTGACACAGTACCATGCTGTTAGATTAATTTGGCTGAATTAAACCGAGAATCATGAAGACAGTAGTGAAACTGATGAAATAATACATCAAGCCTTACACCATTCAATCAAACTCCTGCAATGTGTATGGGCATTTGCTTTTTTGGAGTGGTACACTATGGTTCCATGAATGACCATTAACATGGATTCTTCTCCAGGGAATGTCCTCTCATTTGAAATTCTCTCATACTAGCTTATTTCCAGAACAAAACCAAAATAAAACCCAAAATCAAACCAACCAACCCAAAAAACCCAAAGCAAAACAAAAAACCCAAACCAAACCCAACATCAACCAATAAAACATACACTGTCCACAGACCCCCAGATTTTACTCTTTAACAAAGCAAAGGACTAATTCAAAGCAAAATGCACAACACAGGGTTATTCACCAGTGCACTGACCAGTATTTCAAACCTGTCAGCTGCCAGCTGTACCAATTAAAATACATCACTTGGCCTTGAGAGACATTGCCCTGGGTTGTGGCCCACACATGTCTCATTAGCAACATCCTCCAGCGGCAGCAACTTTGACCTGTTAATTCTGCATTTCACAGATACTGCATCAGAAACACGCAGAGCGGAGCCCTAGTGAAAGCATGAGCAGAACTCTGCTCATGGTTAGAACACCTCTATCTGTGGCTATGCACCCAGTTTTAATGCACAGTGGTGCAGCCAACGGAGCCTAGACTCCAATGATGAGAAGTATTCACGCCCTTTCTCATATCTTTAAAAGAGACACAACTGACTGTCCTGAAAAGCATTTATTTCTGTTTTAGAAAATAGCTCTAGATTCCACAGACATTGATGACAGGGTACACCAACTTGCTCAAACACTGGTCTCCTATGCCATCTGAGATGCTCCACTACATCTGTCAATTAGTGGAGGGAGGCAGACACAAATCTGGCCTAAAGGGGACTGGTGGAGGGGACCTGCAGAGAAGACTTTCTTTGGAGGCAGACAAAGGCCAGAGGGGACATCCCTAGCCAATGGGGCACTTCTTGAACAGCATTGGAGATGTGTGCCTAAGTGATGATCTCCACCCGATCTCCTGGATCTCCATTGACTGTAAGGAGTCTCAGCACCCTGATCACAAGCAGATATCTTGATTTAGTTGCTCAAATTGAGACCAAATCCCACACCACGTTCTGCTGGTTCGAAAGATCCGGTTTTGCTCATCTTTTCAGAAAAAAACATGAACATTTCTGTCTCCTAAATCCCTGAAAAGCAGCAGATTCTGTTTTATCAAGGCCAGTTCTTGAATTTTGATCCTTCTGGAAAAGCTCTCCCACATGTACAACGCTCAGCTGCTGCCAAGGGAGCACCTCACAGGTGGAGAACTTCCCCCACACAACAGATGGCAGAAGCACAGCCTCAGGAAAAAAAAGGCAGTGCTGGAAATATGTGGCTAGATTGATTTCTAAAGTGTTTAAAGGAAATGCCCAAGAATCAAGTACTTTTCATACTTTCTGGCTAATGTGTCATCACTGCAGGAGGAGGCATTAAAGTGACTTTAGCTATTTTAAGGCCAGAAGACCCATGTTATGCAGAGAGCCAGACAATTGGCTCTCAACACCTACTGCAACCTTCCTTCCTAAGCCCTGATTCTGAAGGAAAATTAGACTATTATTTTTCTCACATGCCTTATACTGCTTCAATTTGCTTTCCTAATGCAAACAACCTGATCCTAGCATTTGTACCACAAAATTTTTAAAAGAAAACGAAATTACCCTCACATGAATATGATCTCTTACCTTATTTCTCTCAAGTGCATTCAGGAAATCCAAATCTGTGGTGTCTGAAATCCCTCCATGTAGGATAAGAACTTTGCTATCAATTATAGTGGCGAGGGGAAGCCAGCTAAAAACATCTCGCAGAAGACACAAAATCTGTTTCCAATGGTCCTGTAAAATATACTCTTACATTAGATCCTATTTCTGGCAGATTCTGCTGCCTCTAAGTTCAAGATTTTACTGAAGTGTCTGGTACAGTTTATAGGAACAGTTTTGTTCAGGTTCCTGAACTGCAGGAAGTTCTGGACTGCAGTTCCTGAGCTGCAGCCCTGACAAACATGTTCTGACATTTACATTAGGGCCACCTGATTGTCTCTGTAGCCTTTAGTTTTTTCTTTCATGCTCACCTCTTTTTGTTTTCTTGATTGGTCTTATGGAGATTACTTATTTCATCCCATAGATCTCTGGGGATAAGAAGCTAGCACTTAAAATTGTTTTGTCAGTTATTCTCCTGATAGGCCAAAATAATTTCACCTACTTCACGAAAATAATTCCCTGCTACACCTAAATAAACCGGTTTGAAGTTTTCTTGTTTACACAGGTTTCATTTTACATGTGCAAGACTACAAAAAAATATAGGGGAAGGAGAAGGAATCTTACCTTGTACTTCTTCGAAACTTCTTTTGTGAAGCCGTATCTGAAAACAGGACAGCATCATGAACTGGTGTTCAGTATGGCCCTTCTGCATGGTTTCCTGTGCTGTGGTGTTTTCCTGGAATTTTCTAGCCCCCTTTCTCACCTGCCATTCCATCTCACCTCAGCTGAAATGTGCTTTCCTCCACTCTGTCTTGAGAATTGAGTTAAACTGGTTTCTTGTACATAACAGAGGGAACAGAATCTATCCAAATATTTATTAGGAGGCCTTTTTGCCATCTCTACCTTTTAGATACCAGAGAGAATACCAAAGGAACCTCATGATGAGCAAAAATTCCCACGAAACCTTTGGAGAGTTTTTGTCTTAAATATCATATCATCATAGAATCATATCATAGAATGGTTTGGTTTGGAAGGGGCCTTAAAGATCATCTTATTCCAACCCCCTGTCATGGGCAGGGACACCTTCCTCTAGATCAAATTGCCCAACCTTATCAAACTGCCATGTCCTTTCCCCCAGAAGGGACAAGGACTTTGATACCTCATTCTTTTAACACCACGATATCCTTCATCAAGGAGCATTTTCACAACACTCAGCTTTCAGATTTACCAATGTGCAGCATGGCTAATCAAAATGCACAGCAAAGAGCGACAGACAGGAATACATCTGTGCACTCCATACCATCGCAGACTCGGTTAATATTTTCTTCTGTTTTGGGGAGGAATTTTCCTACCTTGTAGATTAAGTAACTGATCTCGGTTTACGTTTGTTGTTTGTTGGGGTATTTTCAATTAAGTGCTGAAAAAGTAACTATCACGTGAAACTGATTCTCTTTTGTGGATCATGAGTAGGACTCGCCTATGGGCCTCTGACCCAGGTGCTAGCACAGAGGCCTGTGTTAAAACAGCAATACATCCTGTGTGCACACATCAAATGATCCAAGGGGTACAGCAGGTTACCCACCAATCAGTCACCCAAAGACTTTCTGGGGCAGCTTAGAATTGTAGGGAGTAGGACTGAGGAGTTCTCACATCTCTGAGAGGCTTTTTGTCTCCAAGCGCCACTTTGAGTACAGCCAGAGCCACTGGCTGTGCTCACTCCCTTGGCTGCGCTGCCCAGCTGAGTGCAAACGTCTGTGCTGGAAAACAGGGTGTCAGCTTTCCTGCACTGACACCTCCAACTAATGAAGCTCCTCTGAGTAGAAGGTAGGATATTGTCATGCCCCTTGTGTTAGAGAAATGAAATCTTAGTTCAAACTTAACTAAAGTGTCAGATTTCACTAAATATGTGCTTTAACTAAAATATCATACTTCCGTCCATCCTTCCCCAGTTTTGATACTCTGGAAGCTGCACTAGGCCCTCTGACTTCAATGGATTATGATGAGATCAAAGTCAAGGTTCCCATTCAAATGTCTGTGTGTAGCGAGGATGTTCCTTCTCCACACGAACACACTGAAAAGGCAAAGCTACACTTGACTACTCAATAAAACATTATTTTTCTTTTAGGGTGTCACAGTGGCTAAAGTAGCATTCAAAAACTCAAATATTTCTAGTGATAGGCCAGATATTACCTGCCCCACCCCCAAAATCTACCTCAGGTTCATGATGTAGTCTTCATGGTTTCCTCTATTCAAGTGTAAATCATTGGGATAGATAAGAAGAAATGCAAATAGGATTATAAGGATTTCCATAGAATTCTTCCCTCTGTCAACAAAATCACCATTAAAGACATAGCGGTTTTGTTCTGAAGGCAGACCATTCTGCAGAAAGAAAAAAAAAAAAAAAAAAAAAGGAGGCTGTTATGCTACTGTAATAAAGGAAATAGCATTTAAATGAGATCCCATTGCTAGAAATTCTGGAAAAAAAAAATCCTGCATAATACAGAGATCTAAAATGCACCATTTCTTTATTTCCACTGCTTAGAATAAAAACTTTCATATCAGACAACCTGAGCCATTAGAGAAAAGAGGACCTCTCTGGCTGTTCTTACAATGCCATCTCTAATCCTTTCCTCTACCTATTAAATTAAATTGAAAGAGGCCAAAAAGAACATCAGTCTTGTAGTAAAACATACATTTTTGTTACTGTAACTGTTTCCAGGAAATTATGCACTTGCAAACAGAAGGGAGTAATTCAGTTTGAATGGAAGATAAGAAATACATGAAAAATTATCTTCTGATGTAAGTTTGGATTTCATATATTTACATTGCTTGCAGTGTGTGCTTCCAAAACTCCTGAGAAGGGCTATAGTCCAGAGGATATAAAATCCTTGAGAACTTTGAAGAGTTTGATTTCAGTTGCTTTAATCCTGACAGCACTGCTTGAATCTTACACATGAGAACCAAGACAGACTTGAAAGCTCACAAATCTGAGAGGTTGTATATATAGGCATTTCTTACCTTATTTTTTTCCTGAAGTTACAGAGAAATGCTTTACTATAAATGGTGACTTATTAAAAACAAGTATTTTGAACTGATGGTATGTTTTATTAGATTAATTACCAACACATCAATGGGTGCCATCAGCTTACAGAAAATATAGCACCACCTATATGTAGCTTCACCATTTCCAGTCATGAGCATCAGAAATAGTATTTCAACTTTGACTTGCCAGACTTGTTTTCTCAATTGATATGTACAAGAAATATCAATAGAACATCTATAGAATTACATTATAACTGGAAGTCACTCTTAAAAGGCTTGGCAGCATTGCAAGGCACCCCCCTTCTTGAATATATCTACGGGGTCAGTGTCAGGTCTTTCTTGTGTTCCTATGGCATTACTGCTATTCTGCCTTAATGGGTTTATTGCAGGATGGGTGATGTGGCCAGGGACTCGATGAAACGTGTAACTGGAATCCTTATGAGAATACATTTTTTTGTTCCAATCGGTGTCCTGTGCTTTCATGATGCAGTAGTGAACCCTGGTCTCTCCATCTTGGCTGCTGTAAATTCAGCTTCCTTAGATTTTGCTGTAGCCTATCCTGAGCCCTTTCCAAGTTAACTTAGAAGGGGCCTGTGCTTGCTCTGTGCTCACAGGAGTGGCAATGTATAAGACTCTTCTAACGCAGTGGTTAAAGCGATTTTAAAAAGGAGAGGATGGATTTCAGGAGTGGAACAGACAGCAGAAATTCAGCAGCAGTTTCTGGAAAGATAAATAAAAGCTTTGCCTTAAAACCAATAGGCATGTGAATTCACCAGCAGACCGTGAGTATACACACAACCACTCTAACTGCAGTCCTCATGGAAAGACGTCTGCTGGAGCACTCTCCAGATTCTATCACCCTTCTTTTGGAAAAGCTGGCGCACAATTTGAGTTTTAAACAAGTTTGGTTTGGATTTCCAACTTCAGTGTGATATTTTAGTTTCATTCCACACTCATGCAATTTCTTTTTCATTGTTTCAACCAATGATGAGAGCAAAACTAAACTAAAGGCTGCGGCAGCCTCTGACATGTCAGGAAGGCAAACAAGGCCCTCTAATGATTAGCAACTTGCTGCTGGGCATCATTACTGTATCTCCTGGGTTAGTGATTAATTAATTCCGTTTGTTGGCATTTTCTACTGCTTCAGGCTATTTCTATATATAGCATCCCTTTAAAAATCTTAACTTAGCAATACATAATTTAAAATTCAAGTGTTTCAAGGAATATCAGGAAACGCTCTTATTTAATAAAGATTAATGCAGGGACTGACTTACAAACGGATTATTGAGGGGAAAAAAAAGTGTCTTATCTTCAGCCAAACCAGGTGTGAGGATTATACACCATCTGCAGCATTGTATCAATATGCTGTAGATTGCCAGCTCTGTGTGTCTGCTGGGAGTGGTTTGTGGAAGTGACAAGCCTGGTCTGCATGCAGGCCTCCAGAATCCATTTCAGCTCTGCACAGCCCTTTGCAGACCGAGATCACTCCCATGGCATTGTTTAGCATTGAACCCTCTTGTTTAAAGTAGTTTGTACCAACTCAGAGGATGAAATCCCTTCCAGCTGAAACAGAGTTTGGGAAGGAGGAAAAAAAAATGGATGCCTGCAGCCAAATGGGTTCACTGCTCATCTGAGTAAACTGCTCAGAGGGGACAGAAAATAGTGTCATTTAATTTGCTTCTAAATAACTAATCGGCTCTCTCATATGCTCTCTATATTCTCAACTATTTTGAAAGGACAAAACATTTGCCCATTTATTTGGTTTGATGGAAGGGACTTCCCTGGAAGTTTAACAGAGAACAACTGGATGTTATCTCTAGTCTGAAGTCACTGGGAGTTTTGGCTCTGAATTTACTGAAGTTAGGATAAGAGTTGCTTATTTTTTTCTCTTTATAGCATGTATTAGAGGGGGGGAAGTACTGGCATCTGTTTACTCTAAAAAAAATAAAATGCAGGCTGATTGCAGTTGTAAATATATCTGAGCATTTATCTCCAAAATAGTTATATTTCCCATTTCAGGTTCTGTGTAGGAAACTGATACATATGATACTCTTACTCCAGGTTTAAAAAGAGAGCTAAGCAACTAAGAGACTGCAATCCAAGCACCTGTTAAAGACGACGGATTAGTAAGAAAAGCAGCACTCTAAAAAAAGGTCTGATTATACTTTGACTATACTTCAACAGACTTCAGGTGTGCACTTGGGCAAAACCACCATATTTACATTCAACAAGTGTCAGATGAAATGTAACAAAGCTGGAAGCAGGGGAAGAATTACATCATTTAAACACCTGGTTTAGCTCACTTCAGTCTTCACTCAGTGCAGATGAATGTGTAAGGATCTGGCTCAGACCCTTTCCCCCCCGGAAAGCTCAAATCAAAGAGAGTACCTGCTCAATCAAAGGTGGTGATTTATCCTGAAGATAAATGTGAAACTAAATGCACAACATTTCCTGCATCTTCAGTTAAACATACAATTATGGAAAAGCTACCCTGGAGCTTAATTTGTTTTACACATCAGTAGAACAGAGCTATGTTTTTTTAGCATGATAAAAAAGGATATGTAAAGGGTGCCCAAAGTACTTCTATTTTCTGCAGATCATGTGAATGCTTCTAAGACTTAAAAAGCTTTTAAACACCACTCTTTCTTGTTTCCTGTTAAAAACACAAACACTCCTCCCCCAAAACACCAACAACCCAAAATCCAAACCAAAAAACCCCACAACGAACAAACAAAAAAACCAACCAACCAAAAAAACCACCCTAAACCAAAAAACTCCAACACCAAACAACAAAAAAACCCAAACCAGCCCAAAAGCAAACCAAAAAAACCCTGCAGGTATCAGTGGAAGGCCTAAATGAAAGCTTCTGCATTTTTTCCTTGAGTGTCAAAATTATCCATGGCGTAGTGTTACATCAGGAACTCATTTAGCTCCTGATTTTAGCAGACTTCAGTCAATGTGGAACTTAAAACAGTGGCAGAATTTTGGAGACTTTGCAAGGAGTCCTCTTAAGTTTTGGCTCATGCTGCATTCAGGAAAATAATAATCTCCTCTATCTCCTTCACAGTGAGCAGGCAGATAAGAAGAAGGAAAAGCTCTGACAAAGGCACCAAATTGTTCCAGGATTTGTGTGTAGTATATGCACATGAGCAGTTCTAATGCTGATAAATGTCACACATGAATATTTGTTCTTAATAACAAGTCATAAAGTGAAAATACTACATCACAGAGTACCTACTTACCTTATAGAATATCAGCAAAAGATCATCCAGGTTTCCATGCAAATCTCCTACAGGAAACAAAAAATATTTTTTTCTTTTTAAATTTTATCACAGAGGAGAAAGGAACTGGAATTATAAAACTGGAATTAGTTTGACCTAGTAAGTTTTTCTCCATGTTTTCCTTATGCATATAAACCCAGAAAATACCACTAAAAGACATTTTGAAATATAATAGACTTCTAAATACTAATGGGTTTAAAT
Organism: Hirundo rustica; assembly: GCF_015227805.2. Lineage (NCBI taxonomy): Eukaryota > Metazoa > Chordata > Aves > Passeriformes > Hirundinidae > Hirundo > Hirundo rustica. The sequence goes on along the minus strand of NC_053451.1, from coordinate 103,394,901 downwards.
TTACCAAAATAGCCCTTTTTATACTGCACAGCTGAACAGGGACAGGTTTTGATTCCAACCAGCAGGAAGTGATGCAGAGTATCAAGAACTGCCCACACCTGTGTGCCTCAGTGCTAAGGCCACAGGAAGAACGATGGATTGGGCCCTTTTTGAGAGCTGTGTTGGCAACATGCAGGAGGATTTCGCCCCAACACAAAGCATCACTGCAGCACAGACCCGCTGTGTACCTGCCTGCCTTTCTTGCTCAAAGAGCCAAACTTCTCATGTCTGTGACTCACCACCACAAAGCTGCAGAAGTTTCAAAACCTATCTTGTGATAATATGCTTTTACCAACAACAAGGAAAAGAGATGTGATGTTTTTATGTGTCTGTTTTCTGTGCAACTTTTGATTCATTATGAGCCTCCTGTATTTGTTCTAAGGGATCTTTCAAGCTATGATAGATATCACATATGTGGATGCAAACATTTCAGGTATATATTTAATCTGCATTATTAATTTGAAATTATAAGAAATGGAGAGTGATACCTTAAAGAAATTTGGACTGATTATGTTTAAAAATGGGTTATCAGTCTTCTGCAGAGGCTCTTTCTGGTGACAAAAGCTTTTAGTTTCAGTAAAGGAGAGGGATCCCTTTTGATGCTGCTTACATAGTGCAAATGTAATACAAACATGAAGAGGAATATTTAATGAGAAAATGTTGTGTTGTGAACAAGCATGAATCTTTGCTTCCTTGGTTTAGAAAGGGGTCTTGTTGGCTTGGTTAATGAATTATTGTTTATACAAAACCTCATTTAAACAAACCCTTTCCTGGCAATCAAAATAGATCCACAACCACATCTTTAAAAACATTATTTATCTTGCATGTCTCATAGTACCTCTCTTATACCGCTTCATCATTACACACAGCACACACTGATAGATGTCAAGAGTTATGTCACCATTATTGTTCTATTTTGCAGCTACTGCATTCTGTGTTGTCAGGATACCGCATCCCATTATCCATAATTTACAAAAGTGTAACAAAATAATGGGCAAAGAGCTCTTAGTTCTTTACTGTGTGACACATCATTCTGTGAGACTAATTTGTTGGTTGTATAAAGACTTATCCATCCTCTTGGGTCTCCCTAGAAATGAGGGGCTATTAACGTTTCAATTTATTCTAGATAGTCATACTGTCAATGAAAGGGTTTTTTTGCTACCCATATTAAACCCTCATTAAAATCATTATGGAGTAAATTATGATTAAAATCATTAAAATCATTACTGAGTAAGGTCTTTTTCTCAGTGAGAGCAGAAAGAGGTGAGACTTAACAGCCAGTGATCAAAATACTTGGTGGCATTTTAGAGGTGGAAGTGCAGGAGTATTCAAGCAGCACTGCAGTGTTAGCTGAATTAATACTGACTCATTCAGAAATGTTAAAGAAGAACAGGAAAGAGGAGGTTAGGGAATTTCTTAAAATATACTTACTATGACTCAGGGAGGTTTTTTGTTGTTTGTTTGTGGGGTTTTTTTGTTTGTTTGTTTGTTTGCTCCAATTTATGCATTTGTGGGGGGAAAATAAATAAAAATAAATAGATACATTTTTAAGGGCATTGAGAACTTTCTTCTAATGGCAAAATTTGGAAATGTCAGTATCATTCTCTAACCACTTAGAATATCAACCCATAGCCCAAAGCAGTTATCTCCTCTGGCACCTTACCACAGACAGTTATCTCCTTGGAGTAGGAAGTTGAAAGATGGGTGATATTTGGCATCTCCTTGAGAACCCTCCTAGTTTCACTTAGCAGCTGCAGTACATAGCGGGCATGAAGCAGCTGTGAGAAGAAAAAGCAGGTAGAAAAGGAAGACTTCTTTTAATTAGCAATAGGTCTGTCTGTTTTATTAATATCAGTCATGTATTATGGTTAATATCAGCCAAGGTTATTTATAGTGCAGACCTCCAGACATGAGTACAGACTGTATGGCCTAGTGCTGGGAATTAGGAATGTTCATAGCTTTGTATTTGCTTCGCAGTGAATGGACATGGAGCCCTTAATGAACTGTTTTACAGATTTTCCCAATGTATTTATACTGTGCTGTTTCTACTCTTTCTGTTTTTCAGAGGAGAAAAGATAGAGCACTCAGAACCACTGCATAAGGCCATCTGTTTAAAGTAACAGGGGAAAAAAATAAAAAGGATGTGATTCTAGGTGTGAGTAAAAAACAAACAAACTAAAAAAAGAAAAATCCCACAACCTCCAAAACACAAGTCAACAACAACAACAACCCCCACCAAAACAACAACAACAAAAACCCCAAAAACAAAACCAAAAAACCCTAAAGGCCATAAATGATATTTCAGCAAATTGCAAAAACAGTGACAAGAAAGCTCCAGTAAGGGCTGCTTTGGCAAGGGCTATCTTCCTGTTCACAGTGAAGAAGTTATAACAATACAACATTGAAGCTTCTGGTCTTCTCTCCTAATGTTATTTATGAAAATTTTGTCATTGGTGATTTTTAAAACTTTTAATTCCAACAGAGATCTGAGGAATTCTGCTGGAGGAGATAGATGAGCTACAGAATGACTTTTCAAGATTCATGTTTCTAAGCAAACAGAAAGGCCAATTACATACGACCATTTCCTTAATAAAATGCCAGCCACAGTAAGAGAAGGGAGAGAGGGCAGTAAGGTGAAGTCTGGGTTGGTTGATTTATCATGTGTTTTATATTATGTACTTTTACAATCAGCCTCCACAGAAAATTACTGGAGAAAAATATTCTCATTTAGTAAATTAAAATGCATGTAGACCCTTGCACCTTTTGTACAGCATATTGTTAGGCACAGATAATTACAAGATCAAACAAAGCTGTGCCATTTAATTCCACCCTGCTCCACCCTCATCTTGTGGGCAACAAAAGGGCTTGCTCAGGAATATAGAGAATGAGGAACAGCCTTCTCATTCTGTGCCTGGGAAGCTGCAGCCTGAGCTCCAGAGATTTGTGCTATCACTCTGTTCAGCTACACTAGCAGTGCTTGACAGTCACTCCACCGTTATGGCGGAGTCTTGCACCCTGCAACGAGGTGATTAACCCTTACACCTCAATTCCTCTGAAAGAGTGAAGTGGGGGAGGAAAGACAGATGAGCAAACAATGAACACTTTTAACGTATAAAAAGATGCTAATTAGTTTCTATTTTAGCCCGGTACACCTTTCCCAGTCCTGCACTCTCACTGAGAACTCCTGCCTTGCAGCTGCTAAGGGCTCCCATTTTGTTTCACTAGTCCCTGCCTCCTTCCCTGGTGGTCATGCAGCAAAGTAGTGAATCAAATGTGGGAATTCATCTGTCTGAGAGCTGCCTGCTCTTGATTTTAGTGTGTTAGCTTGCAGCCAGACCAATTTCCCAAGGCAGCTTACCATGCACATCTATGATCACACTGGGCCAGCAGGAAAAAGTAATGAAATGTAAAAGAAGGGTGAAATATCTCTTTAAGGTAAGGCACCAGTTTAGCTTTACACTGGATTGTGGAACTACAACTTGACAGATGTAAAATAAGTTAAAAAAAGAAAACAAGCTGGATGCATTTTACCTGTTCATTCCTGAAAGCATGAAGGAGAGCATTGGCATCTTCAACAGTAAGGGGGAATGAGAGTCGTGGTCCATAATAGGAGTCTGGAACAGCAATCTTCTTTTCAAATTCTTTTAAACATAAGTCTTCATCCACCACCTGAGGAGCACTAGGGCTGGTGAAAATTTGAGAAACTGGAACAAGATAGAAGGAAAACAAAAACGTAGAAACTCCACCAGTCTCTCATAGAGCTGTAACAGCATGGCCAAAGCTGGTTGAATGTAACTGCTTCAACTCCGGCAATATTACAGTGGCTGACTCCTGCCTCCTAAAGTGGAAAAGCTCCAGGTCTCCCCAGACTGTTTCACAATACTAAAACCTACCAACTAATCAACCACAACAAGATAAAAAGGACCATAGTTAAAAACAGGCAAAAACTCTTTTCCACCTGCTGGTAGCTGTGGTCAGAGTGCAAAACATTTTGCAGTGAAGTTGTGGAGCAGTCTGCTCGCAGGTAACAAGAACCATCACTGGGTACAAATTTCCTTCTCCCTTCCCTGGATGCAAGGAGACACAAAAGTCATGGCTGATCATTTAATGATCACCATCTCGTTAAAAGTTCAATATTACACTTTTAATACATGTTTTGAAGATTCACTTCTATTGCTGTTATTTTCCAGTAAAAATTTTTTGGCTAAATAGCATCAAGTCACAGTGATTATTTTAAAAGTCAACAACAAAATTCTATTTATTCACAGCAGACTGCAAATCACTCCTTTCTGATACAGCTAGGAAACAATGCCAGCTTTTGGGTGGCTGCCATAAAACTACTGGATGAAATAAAGTAAACAAAAACAGAGTGGTGAAAGTAGAGCACAGCTTTTAATTTTCCTGGAACATAGAGAAAGCAGGAACACTGCTAATTGCTTTAATCCAATATTTGAAATGTAATTGACTGATCAGGAGATCTCAGTGCTTTCTTCTTGCAGATTGTCTTGGTCTTATATTATTCTAACAGAGAGAACCAGGCCCTAAACGAAACTGTTTTAGCAGATGCTGTTCCAGAGTTGCTCTTGGGAGATGATTGTTGTAAACACTTTTTGCTGGGCTACAGTTAAGTTTTCTGTAAACCTGATTTCCTGCAACTGCAAATAAAAATGTATTATTTACAGCTGTGTAGCTGTATTATTTATTGCTGATTTACAGCTGACCTGTAGCTGTGACTCAAAACTCAGAGTACCCAAACCCAGCATGTGGCCTCATAAATTATGAGATTCATAAAGGCCAACTTGTCTTGCAACTGGATAAAATCCATATTAAAGAAATAAATAGATAAAAATGTAATCTGGATTTTTAAAAGTCCCCTTTTACTATCAGCACTTCAGCTGTGGGCTGATTAGCACATTCAGTGCTAATGCAATGTTATATGTAGCCATTTAAATGGATTAAGGCATCAAGTAACAGCAAAGTGCTCGGGGTTCACTGTTTTCACCAAGTGCAGTTTGATTTGCAGTCTTCCACCACAGTTACAGCTTTGTCTGGCTGGACACCAGAATGTCACCATGGACAGAGGCAGAGGCCGCAGGCCTCTGGACAGTATCTCCCCCTGCACCCGACTTCCCATGAAGTGGGCAACTGCAGAACCAACTCCTCAGAACACCCAAATGCCTCATTTCCTGCCTGTTCTAACCAGATGTCCTTCTCAGACGTGACTCGTTCAGAGTCAGTGATCTTCTCTGCATTTCAAGCCAGGCAGATGCCTGCCCATGCCTGCTCCTACTCCTGCCTTCCCTTCCAGCACAGAGTACGCCATCCATTCATCACCATACCTCTGAACATGAACTCTCCTTCCTCGCAGACTCACTTCCATTTTGGCACATGTTCAGGCTGGGAAACCCAATCCTTCCCTGTAGGGCATATCTCTGCAAAGTACACCCCATTTTCCACTTCTGGGTGAGCTGTCAAAAGTCAGTCATGGTCATTACCCTTGAAGTGTGCTTACAGATCCTCAGGCTGTCTTTCAGCTGGATTTTAGGGCTTCCTGCACAGCATGACTGTTCCATCTCTGAACAGTAAGTGATGGATGACCTAATGCAGCCTGGGGAATCACCACGCTGCCCAGCAAGTACCCCAGCTCACCACATGCCCCGTGCAGGACCGATTCTGAAGGATTCAGCACCCCTCACATTTTGCTGTTCTAGCTGAAGCTGTCAAGGCTCTCTCAGTACATACTGAAAGACAGCGGAGAAAAGTGTTAGCATGCCTGGTTCAGGCACATGTGTCAGGATAGAATGAAACATCCTCTACCAGCATCTGCACCTCTCCACTGACTAGAGGGAGCACAGGCAATGACCTGCTTTGTATTCTGACACCAGAGCCCAAGCTCAGGGAGTTGAGCCTTCACCGTGAACAAAACCCAAACAGCTACCCTACAGCCATACTCCATGTTAAACATAAACACTCAGAGCTAAGCAGAGTCAAGTGTGGCCACAGAAAGCCCAAACACCTGCTTCTCCTGCCTAGAGCACCTTGCCATGGGAGTTTTTCAAGGCAAGTCAAAGCTGCCACTGCCAAGGATGTACTCACTATTGGGGTAATCGTGAATCAGCTACTTCTGCAGCTCTGAAATTAGTTCTCTGTTCTGCCACCATCTGTGTGCCTCCAGCCTGATCACTGGGGTGTTTGGGAGCACCTCTGACTCCTGAGAAGTGCTTTTACATAAGCCAGATACAGATCCACAGCCCTCAGGTCAAAGCCAAATGGACACTGTGCCTACAAAGAGGAAAGAGGTTTCTAAAATGCTTCAAACATTTCTTCCTTCACACCATTCCTGGTGCTACAAACTGCGGGCAGCTATAACTTATTCCCTACTGCAAGAATCACTCTGTGCAAAACATCTTGGAAGGGTGTTAAAGCTGTAAGGGAGGCATCACAGGGAGTGAATCTGCAGAAAACAACGCTTCTTTTTTGTTCCCCTTTGAATGAAGGCTCCAGGAGGTGCCCTGGTGACCTTGAGAGGAGCAGGTTTAGATTCCCAGTCCCACCATTTTTCTCAGGATGTGCCTGCAGTCTTCTCACCCTCAATGTGCTCATAAAAGAGTGAGCAAATGGGTCATCTTTTGCTGGAAAAGCAGTTTCCAGCTTTCTCTGACCAGAGAACTTTCCATTGAAAGCTGAGAAAGTAGGAAGATTTTTTTTCAGGAAATGAAGGATAAAAGTATAAGGTAGAAAAGGGCTTTATTCTTATTTTCCACAAGCCCTTGCAAAATAGCCTTTAATAAGAAGCAGAACAAGACACTCAGCTATGTAATATCCCAATCACAAACTACAGTGACGTCTTAAGAAGAATGGGAGGATGAAAAAAGCTTTAGGGTGTAACAGATAAACAAGAACATCAAAACCTCTACTGTGTTAATGAGATGGTAGCTGCTTTCTTCCTTTGAAAAACATAATATGAAAAAAACATTAAAAAGAGGAAAGTAACGAGATTAATGGTGGAGGCTGAGTAGTTTATAATGTAAGGAAAACCATGGATCACAAAATTTTTAGGTAACCTTATCACATACTGAGAAGAACAGGCAACCTATTCTTTGCTAAGATTATTATATACTGTCTTCTTGGACACAGCTTTTTAGAATGATATGCTGTTCTAATTTAAGTGAGCACACACTGATGAAAAAAAAGAAAAAAGCCAGAGAACTGCAGGTTTTAGAAAATGCTTGAGAATAGCAAAGTCAATTTGAAGTCTCTCTGGTTGTTACGTTTACATTCACTGTGGTTCACATCTTAAGATGGTGATTCAGCAGAAGTAGAAGCAGTTCTTTAAGAATCCCTCTATTCAGCACTGATTTTGCTTACATCAGTGGGGCTAGCATGAGTGCTGCAAAGGTCACTTCCAGGGGCAAGCAATCAAGACTTTAAAGCAAAGAATGCACACAGCCAGCAGTTGGACAAAATAACCACAATCCACACAATACATATTTGATACGCAATTCCTCAAAAAAAAAAAAAAAAAAAATATATATATATAAAAAAATCTAAGGCAGTTCCTTTGCATAGGCAGCCTTGGCCATCCCTTTATTAAACATACAACAGAATTCTTCTGTTTTGTTTAGGGTTCTGGTTCTTATCTGTAACACATGGTGTTAGAAAAGGGGAACAAGCCAAGACAAAAATAAAAACTCTGGAGTAGTTATCAAGTCTTAACAACATCAGTCCTGAGATGGAAGATGGAAGTTTTAAGCCAGCTAGACAAAGGCATGCTTTACCATAAACCATATACACTTTATCACGTGTTTCAGCCTAAACCACATCTGCAATTCCCAATATCTGCAAGACCAAGAAACAGGTCACTTGTGCAGTGGTGATGAGGGGCAGCCCACAGGATCCTCCATCCCCCTACCTGTGCACAGGTGAGGCTCGGATCTCCACCTGCACATGAACAACCTATGCATGTAGCAGTGCTCTGCAATGTCCACAGCCCTAGAAAGTCACTTGAGACTCCTCACCTTCACTCCTTTTGTCAGTAGACACAGTTAATGAAGGTGGATAAATCATATCTACAACAAGCAGCTGTAAAATTCCATTTTAATATTATAATAAAAATAGAGATTAAAAATATTTTGCCAAATCTCAGACCTAGCACTACCGTTTTCTTTCCCATTCAGGTGGAAAAGCTGAACAGGGGTGCATTATCAGCATGAAGAAGTAGATGAAGTGAGCAGTATCTGATTTTCTTTGAGCTTGCCAATTCCTTCCCAGGAAGTTAAATGACTAAAGGAGATTTTTTTCACAGAGTATGGCAGTAATGGAGAAAAAAAAAAAAAATCAAAGGGAGAACTATTGTATCATCTGCCTTGACTTTGGAGTGAGGCTCAAATGTAATTTATTTTTTTGCAGAGCAGCATTAGGAACTCTAAAGTATTTAAGAGAGAAAAATTGCAATTTCTACCGGTTGTCATTAGAGCACTGAACCACTTAAGGTTTTGATGGTGGCTTTATCCTGCTATCAAAGTGTCTTGTGCAAATTTTAATTGGAATAACCTGTGGCTAGACCAGATGAAAGAGAAAAGGCATTCTCTTGTAATGCAATAAGAAGGGGACAGCCTCATTTTTAACTCTGCTGGGATTAGATCTATTCTGAATTTGTTCAGGGAAGTTATGTTTGTTTTCCGGACTTAGGAATCACTTTCAGTCTGTCCTTCTGTTGAGCTTGACCTCAAAAGGTCCAAGGATCCCAAAATACTTCAAGCATTAAAGGTTGTTCCTTGAATAACTGAAGCTTAATTGAGATGGTTTCCAAAGATTTATCTCCAGCAGTTTAATTTTATTTCCTTTTTTATCATTCACATACTGATGCATGTTGCAGTGAAATCTAGAACAAATTACATTTAAAAGTGGTCCAGAACTGCCAGAGGTGGTGGGGGAGAAGGAGAAACCTCTTTGATTATACCTGCCTTAAACCAACTGAACACAATCTTTCTGAATAATCACATCTCAGTTTAAGAAAACATGCACAAAATGCTGTGAAAATTGGATTTTGTAGGAAGGGCAGTAACATATAAGAAAGCACTGTAAGCACCTCTGAATATTCTCGTAAGGGCAACAGGCACCTGCTCTGACTTACTGACTGCTCTGAGTCACTAAGTAGATAGCAAGTAGTGTCAACACTTAGAGGATCAAATTCATATTACAGTATTTGGGACATCAAACCTCAGCACATGGCACAGGGTGTAAACATTGAAATTTAACTTTCCTCACATCAAGTTTTTCAAACACAATCTCCACATTACTGTTATTTTTATTGTTACCTGAATCAGGATGATTACAATGATCCAGCATGAATGTGAAAAAGTTGGATAGCTGAGTATGAAAAAGAAAATAACAAACACACTGATCAGTTTAGATGTTCTAACAAGCATTAACATCTTTTTTCCTCAATTACTTGCAATTTCCCATTCAGGGAATATAAGGGGGGATATAAGTCACTACTGTATATTTCCATAGGATCAGCCTGCAATAATGACACAATGTGTGCCCTACTACAAAAATACTTCCCCTTTCCTTTTTTTGCTATGAATTCACAGCTGACACTTCATGAATACATAAAATGTTTCAGGGCTATTTCAGTGCTGCTGATGTTTCTGGAAGTAATTCATCTTGCCCACCACCCAGAATATTTGCCTAGACTTCCTTCATAGTCAATAGAAACAATTACTACAGTGCAGTGACCTGACTTTAGACACAGATGCTAGGATGCACACAAAGGCCTATAAGTTCCAAATTTCCTATACTGACCCTAAATGAAGCCTGGGCTGACATGCTGAAACACTGATATCTCTGTTGCACATATATTGCATCACAGACAGTTAAGATCACCCATAGTAATCTGTAAATGACCAGCAATCCCTGGCTAACAGAGATACTACACAGGAACCTATACCCTAGATATGCTGTATGGGCAGAATGGTGTCCTGGTGCCTATGTAGTTACATTCATCTGTACCTCTGTGTATGAACACACACAACTTAGCTCATGTGTCAGGCAGGGAAACACTTTTCTTAATCAAGACCCAGCTTTGCAGAAGAAATCACCACACACCCATTCTGGGGATAATCACATTCCTGGGGATAACATAACTGCTTGTATAGGAAGGATGGAAGGTTACAAACCTGTAGTTGATCCTGTTCATCAGCATATTCGATTGACTGGAAGATACTGAGGGAATAGCGGCGCCTCATCTCCAGCCGGGCCATCGTAAAGCGGTACCACTTCTGGATGAGGACTGCAGCTCTAATGACTGTCAAAACAGAAAGCAGCCAAGGACACTTGGATGCAGGGTAATCTACAAGGAAAATATGCATGCTGCCTTTGCAGAATTTTGCAATCAGATGATGAATTCACTCCACGGTGCACCGTCAACAATAAGATGAAACTCAGTAAAAGTGAGATTGGAAAAAATACGTGATGCCTTTACTGTTTCTGTCTTCCGACACAGATCCCAAGCTAGCTGACTTGCTCAGGCCTAAGTAGTTACAACCTCCCCCATCTAATTGTCTTGAAGACAGTACCCAGATAAGAAGTCAGTCATGTTCAGCTGATGGGCACTATATGGGTTTTGGGAAGGTGAAGAAAGGAAGAACAGTTTGTCCTATCAACAGTCTTCATCAAGCTGCAGTAAAAAGCTTTGCTTTTGCAACTGTGACATGAATAACCATGTAATAACAGTATTTGCAACAGCCTCTTCTACCAGAAAGCTTTTTGCCTGCAGAGCTGCACCAGCAAGCCAGCAAAATTCAAATCCTAGGATAAAAAGTTAACAAAAGGTATTGAAGGGTAGAATATGTTGCTTAAATTGTTGCCAAGAGGCAATGAGGTACAGTTTTAGCTAGCTTGGTTAACAAAAGAACACTCACCCCAAAAAGTCAATGGAACATGCCAAAAAGACCATTTTTGACTATGTGCTGCATATGCATTCCACTCAGCACTTTAAGAAATTGTGTCTACTAAGGTCTCAGTCTGGAAATCTGCTGGAAACTTCACTGAAGGACAAATCATCAAGACTGAAGCCTAGAGGAAAGAGCCTGCTGCCTTTAGGCCCCATTCATACCACAAAGAGATCACACTCGTTTAACTGCTCAGATAAAATTTATTAAGCAGAGAAACATCTGGTGGCAGAAAGAGGTTCTGGGGTGGGCACTGTCCTGCACTGCAAAACAGTAAAGAAAAGCTCTGTACTAAAGGGACAGCAGTTTACACCAGTCGATTATTGCAACTGATCACAAATACCCGGAATTTTTATACTAGGATGAGTGGAACCTGAGTGAGAATGATTTTTTTCTTACTGATATTTATGCAGGTAAGGACAAATATTAATGGGAAAGTGATCCTATTAATAGAGTATAACAATAAGGAAACTTTTTCATTAAAATGCTTACAGATGCCATAACAATATGTTGTTTGCTTATTTTACCATTCATGAGTATACACTACAGTTAAGGTGGTAAAATTTTCAAGTCTAGGCAAGACCAAAATCCAGAAAGACTCCCATTCTGTAGATATTGCATCCATCCTAGAAAAATCCTCCTGTCTGAAGGAAATGTGATCCTTATATAACTAAGAGCATCCTTCAGACCCTATATAAACTCTGAGATCTCTCTTATTTTCTGTCCTTTCTGGAAGTCCTTACTACTACAGACCTGAAAGCCTGAGACATTACAGCAAGGCTGTCACCAACATTTCTGTTTGGAAGAGTACCTAAGGGGCAAAGCACAATCACTAGCACAGAAACGGATTTCCAGCATCAGAGCCATTAAACTTCCCATTAAAGCCCCCTGGGTTGCTTAATGGTCCTGAGCACTTAACATGGCACAGTTCCATTGCTATCACATAAGACAGATACATATCAATCACTGTGGTTAATGTTGCAAATCTAACAGAAAGTTTCCTGTCTTTTTTTTTTTTTTTTTTTTTTTTTTTTTTTTTTTTTTAATTGTACTTATTACAGCGCTGTTATTCTCAGGGCTGAATCAGAACATGATTTTGACACTAGGCTAAACTGCATCTCTAAAAGAAATTGTTATCAGTTCCAGAAGGTCCCTACACCAAGTATCTGTTAAATGCATGTTATTAATGCATTAGAGAAATGTACAGCCTCAGGCTGCAGATAGAATGATGGTTCAGCATCACTTGACTACTGTTGAAGAGCAGAAGGGAAAATACCCAACAACTCCAGCAGACAAAGCACAGTCCAGCAAGCGCACAAAGTCCTAAGCCCCACATCAATGTGCATTGATGGCTGTTGATCAATAAAGCGTACAGCTCCTCATGCCCACTCCAGGGTTTTACACACTCAGAAATATTCCCAAGTAGCACATCCCCAAGGTCTTGCAAGGCACACATAGGCACAGCATGCAAACCCAAAGAGGAAGAGCTGCCTCCCAGTTACAAGTAGGTCTGGGACTCCAGATGGTTCCATTCTACTTTCACTGCTGTGATCCAGCACTGATGCTGCTTTGTAGTAGCATACACAAAGCTGAGGGCTGCTCTCAAACCAGTCAGCTGGGATCCCTGTAGCCATGACTAGAGTGCTCCTGCTTCTTGGTCACCAGCTTCCTGTGACTTGTGTCCTGGCTCGGTAGCCAAAAAGAGCCTTCCTTTTCAACCATGGCTGTTCAGCATAATAATGTCCTAAGACTATGCACAATACAACATGGCTCTCTGCTGACCAATAAATTGTGCTTCAACGAAAAATCTTGAAAGAGTACACAAAGGGTCTGAGCAAAGGTCTGAGTGAATCCTGGAACCCACCTGCCTGTGCAAAGAGTTCATACCAAGGTGGGGTATGATAAAAGGAAAGTGATGATCCATTAGTTTAACTGAACATTTAACCAGGTCCTGTGGAGACTTTCAGCTGACAGCCTCAGTAATTGTCAGGGAGAATGTCAGGCCAGGCACTTGGTAGGCCAGAAAACTGATTTTGAAGTAATTGCAATAGCTTTGCTTTATTACACTTGTTTCATAATTGGAGTCACACAACAGCCGGGAAATTGGGGCGGTTTGCCCGGGAATCCTGTGGTGTGGAAAGCCATAAAAGGTCCCACTCAATTTCTTACCCCCTAAGCTTTGCCACTGACAGAGCAAGCAGACACCTCTAAAATGTAGCTTCTGCCCCAGATGCTGTGAATCCTCTACAACCCAATCTGTCAATGTTAGAGGTGGTCTAAAGCTGCTTCCTGACCTCAGCCAGCATCTAAAAGCTATGCAGAGTCTTAAAAAGAAAATAGTTAGAAAATAATTTTCCCTGAACAAGTATTTTGACAACAGGACTTGGGGGGAGGAGAGGGGAGTGGGGAACATTACCTTGCAATCCTCTTCTGGTGTTAGAGAGAGAATAACCACTTGCCCTGAAGACAAAGGCAACACTCACCATTCTCTGACCTTCTGTCAGCTACAGAACTGCTGCACCCCATGGTTCCAACGATGCTGCCCATCCGTTTTAATTGCTGCTGATACGAAGCATGTTTCTCTCAGCTGCTAGCATTATACACATTTCCTGTGTTGTTCCTTCAGTGATGAGGGCTGCACTTCTTTGTGCTCCTGGGCTCTTCTAGTACTCCTGACAGGGATGAGATTGGGAGGGAGGGATAGGGAGGAAAAAAAAATGGTGCTTGACAACACAGAATCTGAAGTACCTTCAGCACATAACAAATTATTGTACAGCACATCCTACATAACTGGACTAGACTAGGAGGTTTTTTTCCCCACATCTGATTACTATCAACTTGCACTCAAGAGAAATTAACTTAGTAATTAATACAGCTTACTCTTATATGTTAGCTTAATGTTAATGTGCAGCACTGATTTCTTATATGAAGAATAGCTATTTAAAGCCTTACTACTGGGGACAAGGGACTATGGAGAAACATTACTCTTCATTCTTATGATTTGAAAATTGGAACTGCAGAATTTTAAAGATTTTAAATTACATGTGATAGTATTGCTAAAAAACCCCCCAATCCTCAATCCTCCTAACACTCCATTGGCTTGAAAAGTTGCCTTACCACTCCATTTATCACTTTATCGCCCAGTGTCACCACCACCAAATTTACCAGGACAGACAGTTCCATAACAAATCACTTCATTATCAGATTTCATTTAAATAAAATATCCAATTTTCTGTTGCATTTCTACTGAAAAAAATCCAAGGAAGAGATTTTGCTGATGAACAAAGTACATTTTGAAGTGAAGTCTTCTGGGTTTTTCTCCTAGCACTTGCTTAGCTCTTCACTAAACAGTATCGTTTGCTAATGCAATACACTCTGTAATCAACAAATTCAAATGAATACAATTCCTCTGAGATACAAAATGGATCAATTTCTAAGCAACAAGAAATTCACTGATGCTCTTAGATATTGAACTTTGTTTTAGCTAAAGATTTCTTACATGATCATGCTGACCTCTCTCTCTGTCTCCAGGGATACATCTGACATCTAAATTATTTTATCTGTTGTTTTGTTTCACTGATATTACTTTTCTTTTAACTTGAGTTTTAAAAAAAGAAGAAATTTATCAGCATAAAATGAATGCTTAGCTACTATTTTCCTTTGGCTTTATTAGCAGAAATCAAAATAAATGAAGGATAAAAAAGAAAAAAAAACCATAAATGCATAACTAGGTGATTTTCAAGTTCAATAATTACAAAACGCTTATAGTTGTGGGTCTGCATGTGCAGATTTCAACATTTATTATTATATATCATGTCCTGTCATGTTAATATATCATAACTCTTTGTGGCTCTGGGGCTTTTTTTCAGGGTCCCACAAAACAAGGATATCCTACTCTTGAGCTGGGTCTGATTCCTTATGAGTCAGTAATTATTTCAGGAAAGAAGGATTTTAAGATTTTTTTTCTCCACAATGGACTGCTTTACTTCCCTATGAAGGAGCCAACCTGAAATCAAAAAATGTGCTCTTACATTAATTTTAGCCAATCAATGGCTTTGGCAGCATCAAATACAGCATTGATATTGCTAATAGTTCAAATTTGTCTTCTTTCCAAACAATTCTTGCTCTCCTGGTTACCATCTCCTCACTTTCCCTCTTAAGAGAATATCAAGCCTTCATTACTCCATCTCAAACAAGCCAGCTATTATTTTAATTGTGATCTGAAGACTGGCACTAAGGGCAGAATACGTCTTACAATCTAAGTTCTATTGCAGCAAGACTCTTGATTAAAGTGCAGGTGAGCCTGTGCCCAGCAAGTGGGCCATGGGAGACCCAAACAGAACCATCACACCTCGCAGGGCTCCCTCCAAACCACAGTGAACAATGGCCTGACCCAAGAAATGGGGGGCTGATTTGGGATCATACCCTGCTTTCAGTGACTTCAGATTTCCTCCCAGTCATCACCACTCTCCTCCACATACCTCCTTGAGCAAAGAAATTAAAAGATAGAGGCATAGGGACAGAAATTTTATTGTTACAGCACTAAATGAAGACTCAAACATACACTCAGAGCTTGGAGGAAAATTTGCGTAGATATATCCTACCATTAAACCTCTGAAAAAGGCCAAATCTGGCCATCAAAGAGCTAGTCCAGGGGAGTGATCACCACCTTCAGTCCCAAATATCTGCATTCTAAAATGAACAGAATGAACATTCAACTCGTTTTTCATGACAATTTCTCAAGTGGCTATGGAGCCATCCTTCTTGCCAACCTGCACGCCCGGACTCCACGCCAGGAGAGTAATTTCTGTGAGCTACTTACTACACGGTGTAGCAGTGTCTGCTGAAGAATCATTTACCATTACAAAATTCCACCCAAACGTTGGCTGATGAAATGGAAAGCTGGGTTTTTACCAACGGATTGCAAGAGACACCAAGGTAGCTTGATGAGAATTTGAAATATAACACTGTGTTAATATTCTGGATATTATACCACTGACTTACCTTTAAGAGAGAATCTGTCATGTTGACTAAAAAGCAAGCATTAAATTTCTACAAGTCAGTGATCTGCCCCACTTTAAAACATAACTTCAAAAAATTGCTAGATTTCTCTCAGTTTAGCAAAAAAGCCAGTTTTGTGATAGACAGGCACTGAAAGCATAACCCATCCACTGAAGCAAAATAAAATGCCTTTGCAATCATGCCAATGGACATGCACAAAGCTAAGCCAGAGTGGCACATGCTGCTCTTTCCTGGACAAGAGTCACTGAAGGTTACACACAGCAAGTGCTCCGAAATTTGGGTTTGAGAACCCAAACTGCTGAGAGTCTGACTTACAGAGAATATGGCTCAGCATCATTTGGGCTGGATGTAATAGGTGCTGCCCCAAATCAATCATGTCTCCAGTTTGTCAGTCACATAAAGACCAGGCTGCCTCAGCCTCAAGGAAAATGGAAATGCTGTAAAGATTTATAGCTGACTTTTAATGAAACCAGACAGCAGGGTCTTTGGGCAGAGAGCCATCATTTAAAACACACCTTATCTTTTAAAATTATTTGAGCTGTGCTACTGGCAGATAAGTGTAAACTAGGTTAAACATGAGGATATGGGAGCCATACAAATAAGAGCCACTAGGATTTAAGTTCTTACTCCTCTGTCTTTTTATTTGTTTCTTACCTTTGATAAACAAAAATGAAAGGCTCCTCCTTTTATTTTTGTTGGGATGGGGTTTCCATAATCATGCTACCTTCCCCTAGAAGTTGTTTCCAGAGCTGTCTCCAGCAATGTGCCTTCTTCCACTACTCACCCCTTTTCTCAATCATATTTGCGAACAGATAGCTATCTGTGAACAGAACTCCTCCCATAACATGTCAGGAGGTACATGCACATGGTGAGGTGATGAGATACAGTTTTCTGCATAAAGATTAGATGGATTGATGGATGCTTCTCAGGACAGAGACTTTCCATTGATGCCATCTTGCTATAATTTTTTTTTATATTACTCCGACTCTCAGATTTCCTTTGGAATTGTTTTCCTTTGGAAACTAGGACTGCAGAGAATGTAGAACTGCCATAACACGCCTTTGTGAGGGATTTGCTTCTGTGCATTGCTGAGGGAATGAAGCTGGAAAGACTAAAATACCCTAGAGATGAGGACTCAGACATCAAATCACAACACTCAGGTCAGGACCTGCAGAAGGACAGGTCTCCAAAACTGTCTTGTTAGGATTGTCAAGGATGGGAATCTGGAGATGAGTTGAAGATCTCATTAGCTAAAAGATCCACCCTGCAGAAAGTAAGATGAAGTGGTCACAGCCAACTAGAAGAGTGAAATGGAACCTGGCTATGGCACAGAAGCTGTAATTTTGACACCAACACTGAATTTGATCTGCCAAGGGGTTGATATGAGAACATCAAACAGACAAATCAATATGTGATTAGGTCTCCATCATTTTACATCCATGGAACAAGCTAACATTTCTATTAGGTGATTTTCAGTGATTATATATATGTGAAAGACAGAAATGAGAAAGGCTTTTTGTTAACAGAAAATTTCTTCAGCCTGCTCAGAGAAGCAAGGCTAAGCTCAATATAAAGCTGATAGAATGATTGCTGTAAGTGGCCCTGTTGATAGACCTCAGTGTTGGGGCCAGGAATCAATAGCAAAGGGGATGCATATGGCAGGTTGAGTGCTGGCCAAATGTTAGCAAGATACCAGAAAGCCAGAAAAGCCTGCAAGAGAATAGGATGAAGAATGGGATGAAGTTTTAAAGCAGACTCATATTCCTGAGCCAAGAAATGCACTGCAAAAAGAAATAAAAGCAAGAGTAGCAAAGGCGTGAACATGTAGATAATTCAAGTAATCCCTGAGCTCAGGAACTGAATGCAAACCCAAAGAGAATCTGTAGAAAAAATGGCGGGAGAGTACCCGTTCATGTTATTTATAACAATAAAGGGTACATTTACATTTTGACTTTTTTTTTTTTTTTTTTTTTTTTGGTGCAGAAAATAGACAAGCAAAGCAAGCAGCCTCATTTCTTTGTGCAGCAAGACTTTAGGCAGATTTTTTTTTAAAAAAGAGGACAAGTAGCAAATACAAGTGGACAAATGGGGTACACATTCTTCTTCACCTTGAAGAATAAGCAAACCCATCATATCACTTTCCAAAAATGTTAAATGCCTCTAGGGGGAGATTCCTTTAGGAAACAAGGGGAATATTGAAAATACTGAAGCAAATTTGGTTCTAGTAAATCGAACCCAACTGAAGCATAAAAATTAACACCCTTTAAGCAAAAAGTTGTATCACATACTATCCTGCAGTTAATGAACAGGGTCTTAATAACATCCTGAAAAGGCAAAATTTTGGAATAAATGTGTTGAAATCTGAGCCAGTTTAAAATTAAATTCATGCTTCAGTGTGGTTTTCATAAAATTTAAGTTAAGCATCAGAATAAGGTTCAAAATATAATATAAATTATTTTTTCTAAAACAGAAAATACATGAAATACAGTCGTCCCAAAGCTATTTGACCTCATCTGTACTCAGAAGTTCTGGATAAATGATTCAGTCCAAGTCAAACATTATAGTTTGAAGCAAGTGATTTTTCTCATGGTAAAATCATAAATAATGGCACACGCATCTGTCATTTTGTCAATTTGCTCTCTAAAATGAGCTCAATACATATAAACACACACATATACCCCACCCAAAGATATTACCTTTTTTCTTTCTGCTTCAGCAATACCGAGATTTTTTGTACAAGAATACCTTTAGAAGATTCTTTTTTTAAGAGAAAGCAACCCCTGAAGGGTGCAGCTCTGCAGAACAGGTGCTCCAATCCTCTCTGGGGCTCTGGAGCTGAGGAGCTGCAATGCACTTGATCTCCACCTATTTATACAGCTTCCCAAGAGGAAATTTCTTGAATGCTGCTCTTCAGACACAGTCAGGGGAAAATGCTGTTTTCATCGTCCAACCTGATGTGAAAGCTCATGGCTGCAGCCCTCCAGCTCTGCTGTCTCCGTGTTGAAGAGCTGTTTTGTCACCATGCCTCCTGAATCTCAGGCAGAGAAAGGGATGGGCTGAAGTTATCGGCCTCGCATCTGAAGTCACATGATCCCTTTTGGCCTTTCTGCTGTGTTAAGGCAATGATTTGCATTTTAGCAGATCTAGCACACCAGAAAAAAAAACATAAGGCTGTCCAGGTTATTTGGTTATCTGATGTGACTGGCACAGTTATGAAAGCCCTTAAGGAAAGAAATACTGAATTTACCACAAGGCATTGCACCTGCATGCAAGTGTTCTCCAAATCATTCAGTCAATGGCACAAGTATGAAGCACTCAGATCTTTTGTTGGGAAGCACTGTGCTAATGCCTTCAGTTCATTTCTTCATGTGTGCACATGTTCTCACCATAAACGTGTGACTGGAATTCTGAGGACTCAGTTCATGTTTTGGCTCATCTTCTCTTGTGTGACTGCTGGGAAGGGATTAGAGAAGCCGAGAACACCGCAGCCTTGCTCTGGTCAGAAAGCCACGACCTGAAATCAAACCCTGACCCCCAGCAGCATGTCCCACATCTCTGACCCAGCTCCTGGCCACGCTGACCCTCAGTAACTGCACAGGATCCCTAGGGAAGGGCAGAGCCATCATGGTGATTTGTTACTGCTCACAAAACAGCCCCCGAGGAAACTGCTCCACTGGCAGCGTATGGATAGCATGGGGACATTGTGATTTTGAACACATACCCCACCAAACCACTTGAAACTGGGAGGTGTCTGTAGAAGCATGATGGTGTAACATCACCACTACAGTCTCGGGCCCAGTCCTCATCAGCACATTATGCTCATCAGGCCGCCTTTGCCCCACTCCAAAAGCCAGGGAGGGGTTGCTTGCTGCTGTGCAGTGATGGAACAGGGTGCAGCAGCCATTTCTGTGGGGTCAGGGCAGGGCCTGTGGGTCCGAAGAGGGCCACAGGTTATAAAGCATGCTGTGGTGGGAGAAAGATCCATGTGCATGGGCACAAGACGAAGATCACTGTGCCCTTGCTCTGAAGCCTCTCCAGGTGCTAGAGCCTCACCAGGACTGGATAGAAAAAAAAGATTTCTGAGACTAGAGGCAAAGTAATATCTTCACCCTCCTGCCCCTCCCCAAAATTCTAGTAATACCATAACATGCCATTTTCAGAAATGTTTTGCCATCAGTGTGGTGACAGTTCTAAAGGCATCAACTGCCACTCTGAAGGACAGCATGATCAAATCCCCTTTTGAAACAGACTTTTATTGAGGTGCAAAAGATATTTAAAATACCAAACCAGCAAAGCAGAAGGCATTTGATTGACTGAGCTTGTCCTCCAAGATTCTGGAGTCCCAGACATAAGCTTCCACTTTCAAAGCTGTTCTTCTCCTGTGAGACAAGACAGTAAATGGAAAGCATATCAAGTGCAATAATTCCACATGACCCAGAACAGTTCTGATGTTTGTTTTTTCTGGCAGGATGCACTTTCCCTGATCTGAGTTACAGCAGCTAATCTTTTATGTATGATCACGCTGCTCTGCCAAAATGCATGCAAGCAAAAACACATCACAACCTCTTTTCCACTGCACTCTTGGGATACACATTATTTATAAACATTTACTGGACCTGATAAGTTCATCTATACTGGCATTTAACAAGATCTCTGTATAATGAGAGGTTTGCTCCAATTGCCAATAAATCCATCAGAAACATTTCATCCAAGATCAGTGGGAGAGAGATAACCTTAGCAGTTAGATTCTTTAGGACATGCTTTCTGCCTCAGTGATCTGACATGACCAAGCAACCTGATAAAGAGTCAGTGTTGCTGGACTGAGCCACCTCTCCAGTTACTTGTGGGGATCACAATAACATGCAACTTGAGGAAACACAAATGTCCTTTCCAAATTAACCTTTCCCGTTCAAGTCCAAGGAGACAACACTGTTTTCCTTTCTACAAAGGGCAAAGGGAACATATCAACAAGGTCACACATGCTACTGCTTCTTTGCTCAGCAGTCATGTATCACACACACACTTAATATGCTGAATAGACTTTTAGCATAAACAGCTACAACAGAAATTAGGCCAAAAAGTTCTGACAATATATGATTGAGCAGTCTAGCATGACAAGAAAAAACCCCAGTGATGGTGCTAGCATTGAAATCAGGGCATCCCTCTAAAAGCAGCCCTTCTTGATGTAATAGCACATATTCTGTTTTCCAAATACTTTGGAAACATTAACCCCCTGAGCAAGTCTTCATGCAGGCATTCCACATACATAATTCAAATTCTGCTTCAGGCTTATTTCTCAGAAGCACCCACTACAAAGTGATGTAACCGATATTTTTAAAAAAGGATGAAGATAATCATAGTTGAAGGGAATGTGCTCCTTCTAAGCTCTGACCATGGTTTCCCTCTTGCCCTACCAAGCTTAAAGAATTATTTTTTATATGACCCAGCAAAGTATTTAAAGTACTAGCCAAGGGAAAAATCCCTGACTGAGAAACTTGGATGGCCAATCAGAGACAGAAAGAAAAAAAAAAAAAAAAAAAAAAAAAACAAACAAACAAACAAAAAACAAACAAACAAAAAAAAAAAACCACAAAAAAAAACCTAATAGAAAAAAAATGAAGAGAGAAATTAATGTCCAAAACAAATTTAAACTCTGACTCAGTCAGTGAGATGACAGAAATCTGTGCTCACACATTAGAAGTAGGTTAATTTGTGTGAACACAAAAAGAAATGTTCCCCCACTGACAATTCTGGGTGAGAAGGTGAATAAAAGACATCAAAACTAGCATCCTTGGCAAAAAGCACACCAAATCAGAAATATGAAAGAAAGGCAGCAGTGGGGCCTCAAAGCTCCTGAAGACCAAGAAACTAGACCAGAACACTATGAAACAACGAGGATACTCTCTGTGAAAAATGAAAACTCTTTTTTTTTTTTAAAGAAAGTTTCCCAAATTATCAGATGAATGCAGATTATTCTGGGAAGCAATGACTAATGACCTAATTTGCACAACCCTATCTCTCTGACGTTAGCTTCTGCCTCCACTTAGAGCTTATAGAAATGATCGCTATCTACCTACAGCACTCAGGGTTTGACAGCTCTTAGTAAAGCAGCATGAGGAAAAGTAATGGGCATAAGAATTGCCTAAAAAAGCTTGATGTGCATTTTGTTGGTCTGGTGAACCAGAAGCTCTGCACACAGTGCAAACCCTACATCCTGATGCCTCAGGCCTACCAGACTGTCTCCCTGCCAAAGGGGTAAAGCCTTTAAATCAGGCTCTCCAGGTCAGGAGGGCACACAGATTCGAGTCACACACTAATGATCAGTATGAAAGGGTTTTAAAAAATATTTTAAATTGTTTTTTAAATAATGGAATCTACCAACTAATAAGTGCAACCACATACATGGTAAGGGGTTATCAAGTCTGTGGAAATAATTGTCTTCATCTCTATTTTCATCTAAGGCTTATTAAACTGCTTTTAATGGGCAAAGGACAACATTTTCTACTTTGTTAGAGTAAATAAATCTGCTGCTTCAGCAAAATCTTATTAATTTCAAAAGTCATGTCAACTGTGATATTTAGGCACAAAGTCATGTCAACTATACTGCTTTTCTTCCAAGCACCACACTTCCAAAACCTCCCAAACTTACATTTATATTCCAAATAATAACTTCTCTTTGTAACTTTTAACCTTTAAACACCGTACAGGTGCCTTAATTTGTGCTCCTACAAGCCGCTCCCTTTGAGATGTGAGGCAGAGCACAGTACGGTGAGGACTGAGGTAGTGCAAGTAGTGCAAAACAGCGGGTAAAACATAACAGAGGGAAGACGGCAGTTATCGTGGGGTGTAAGGGGTGACAAGGTGGATGGATGGATGGATGGATGGATGGATGGATGGATGGATGGATGGATGGATGGATGGATGGATGGATGGATGGATGGATGGATGGATGGATGGATACCCAAAACTCACGGAGGTGTTTCCCGCACAGGCCTCGGGCCCGAGCGGGGCCTGGGGCGGTGGGCGAGCGCGGGGCGCCCCCTGCCGGCGGCGGGAGCCACCCCCGGGCGGGCACACGACTATTCACAGTGTCCGTCCTCTCCGGGGGCTGGAAAGAGCCGGGCGTTCCTGCTTCTCTCTGCCTTATGTTTTTTAAACAGCCTCCTGTACCGAGGAAATCACCTACACGTCCCTCCCTCGCTAAGACGGGAGCTAAAGCGCCGCGCAGTAAGCAGCGAGTCGCTTCCCAAGGCCGGCTTTGAGGAAATCCGCGCAGCCAGGCTCCCCCGGAGCAGCGGCGGTGTTGCTGCAGCTCCCCCGGAGCTCAGCCCGCCTTTCCCACACTCGGGCCAACCTGGCGTGACGGTCCGGCCCAGCTTTGGGGAAACAGAGCGGCCGAGCTTATCTCAGGAGCAGTTGGATGCGCAGGAAGGCTGCCAGTCCTTTCCGAAGCGGGGTTAGTGGCAATGGCGTTGGGAGCACACGGGCTGAAGGCAAAGATTTACCGAACACATTCCGTGTGCCGAATACCTGCAGGGGAAGGGAGCACTCCCCTGTAGCGTGGCCCGCACTCTCCCGGGGTCGTTACCTGCTCCTGTGCGCCGTGTGCGGCCGGGCAGAGTCGGACCCGCCGCCGCCCCAACACGCAGCGGCACAGGAGCCTTACCTGGACCTGATTTAGCTCCGTCACTGCCCCTCTGTAGCTATCAGAAGGGCAGAGAACGTATTAGGGCCATTTTTAATTACTACATTTAGTTTTAATCAGTCAGTAATTAAAGAGAAAATACCAGAGTTCGGCAGGGAGGGAGGCGCGGTCAGAGTTTCGTCAATAGGAGCAGTGCAGCTAGAGAGAATGTGCGTGGCGGTTCCATAGTGTAGTGGTTATCACGTCTGCTTTACACGCAGAAGGTCCTGGGTTCGAGCCCCAGTGGAACCAGCGCCAAAATATTCCCTTTTTTTTTTTTTTTTTCCTCTTGGCTCACGCTGAGGTTTTCATAATCTCTTTTAACGCGACGAGTTTCGGTTTAGCTGTTTCCTATACAAGACGGGAAACCTCGTAAGCAGTTAAAGGAGGCGCGGGCTCTGCGTGCGGCAGGGGCGGAGCATTGTTTCCAGGGGAGCAGAAAGGCGCCTCAAGTGGGAAACCCTGGCACAGGGGATTCCTTCCGCAGGCCGCAACCTTGCCTGGGAACGCCCGCCTGTAAGAGGAGCCTTTCCCGGCCATCTTGGGAGAGGAATGCCCACCTTACCATGGTCCGTCAGAGGGGTAACCGAGGAGACCACAGAGAGCAGGGGCAGTGGGGAGAAGCAGCAGCCCGTGCCTCCTCCCAAGTAGCGAGGGGCAAAGGCAGTGGCGAAGTCTGCAGCACCATGCATCCCCAGGGAGTCTCACCGGGATACACTGGAGCATGGGTCCTCTCATCTCTGTGTTTGAGCGCTGGGGAAAGGCCAGCGGTTTTCACAGCGCACAGCTAGCAAGCACAGTTAACTCCATCCTTCTTTTCCCTTGTACTGTGCATGTAGCTTTTATTAGCTGGGAAAGAAAAAGCCATCTCAGCTTGCCTCGAAGCAGTTTAACTTTTAAATTATAACATGTTGTCTCATTTTGCACGTGCAAGGCTTTAGAAAAGGGTAACCTCTGGGCATGGGTGCTGGCACGGCTTCTGTCTGTGGGTGGGGGCCCTGTCGAGTGCTGGGGCTAAGACATCTCTGCAGGAGAATAGTCCCTGAGCTCCACTGACCTGGAGTCAGCTCTTGAGTATCTTTGAAGGATCAGAGTGGGCGGGTGCTATTTACCTATCTTAAAGATTAAAGAGAAAACATTGGCTCAACTTACTTTAATCAGAGACTTATTAAGAAACATACCTTAATCATCATCATATTGAGAAAACTATTAACGTTTGTCAGTGCTTGTTCTCCCTAAACAAACACTCTGGGCTACAGGCAAGCTGCAGTTAGAGATTGCAGATAGAGACTGGAGACCAGTGCAAAGTTACCTGGGCCAGGTTGCAAAAGCTTTTTTTGGGTGGAAAGCAGTCGTACATCCCACAGTGAGCCCTGGCAGGCTAAAGTCATAACATTAACACCATACTGATACTAAGGCCTGTGCATCCCACAACCTGAAAGTGCAGAAGTGCTCAGCTTTCCTCTGCCTGTTTGCTCAGCAGTGTGTGTGCAGCCCACGGGAGGAGAAGCCAAAGCAACGTGGTCTCCATCTGGGGTAAGCTGTCTTCTGAAGACTGGCTGCTTCCAGAAAGCAGGCTCAAAGCTGAGTCAGACACAGCAAGACTTCTCCTAATGTAGGTGCAAGCCTTTGGTGAGGGTACATCCCATCTAATAGGGATGGTGATTCCATGGTGCCTATCCTGCCGTGGACAGCCACAGCACCCCCAAGTGCATGAGTTACAGGGAATGGGCCTGGGCCTAGAGGCCAGCGCTAGGTTATTATCTACCTCATGTTTGCTCACATTTAGGAAAAAGTCTCCTTTTCAGAAGATGACTTAACATCACACTTCAAACTCGCAAAAAGAATGTTTTATTCCAAGAGCCATATCTTAAATGTTTGTGTAGTCTACTGCAACTCCATCCATTTGAAGGGGATCCAGCTCCTGACTCAGGCTCTAAAAGCACTGACACTCTTCCCCTCTCTGCACATCAGTATCGTGCTTCTCAGAGATGTCCGTGGTTCATACATATGTGTGTAAATGTGTGTTTTGTACATTCACTTACTGTGCTAAAACAAAAGTGTGCCAGTCACACCTTTCTGCTGAGACACTGCTCGTGGTGTGCGTTCAGCTTCCAGACGCCTGGATCTGTGCGTGCTGCTCCAATTGAGCCGTCTGGCACCCTGACTTGGGGAGAAACATGACACTGCTACATGGAGTTGCACTTCTCTCTCACACGAGTACCTCCTGCTTCCCCTCCAAGGCCATACACACATGCTGCCAGTCAGGCTGAAAGCATCTCCATGGTGCAGGGAGATCTCTGTATTTTTTCCCACAATCCGACAGAAGACAACACACCAAGATTCCTGAGGGCTATGAAAAAATAGCAAAATGTCTTTGGGCCAATGGGACATGAGCTAGAGCTGGAGAAGATGTATGGAGAAAAGAGCGAACCTGCCAGGCAGTTCCTGTTTTACACAGCAGTGGGAATATTACCAAACTGTCTTAATTTGGGCCATTTTTACTAGTCTCGGTTTTGTTCTGTAATCAAGGCCAGACTAATCTCTATATTTTTCGAAATTGTATTTTTCTTTTTTATACCGACCAAATGTAGACGTTTCTGGTGCTGTGTTATGTACTGGCCATTAATTTTTTTTTGCCTTCTGTACCTGAAAATATTTCTGTGCTTGCTAGGAATTAACTACTTGATTCATTTAGCAATGCTGTCTGCAGTGGCACCGTGGTTTTGCTGTTTACAGTTATTAAAATGAAAGACTATTAACACCATTAGATACAGATTGTTTGAACTGCATACTATTTATATAGAGACTTTAAAAATGCTCTTCTAATCTTCATGTGAAATAGTTTTGTTTTTTGAATGCTATAGATAATTTTTTAAACAAAAGCTGCCTTTCCTTCCGTGTAGAGGGAGTTTTATAACAGGGCAGCCTCCAGTGTTAAGAGTATCCCTTTGGATGAAATGTTCTTTGATAAGAGGTATGCTATTTCTGAACACGTTCCCTGAGCTACTGTGCATTTCTTACACAAAATCAAAATGTATTTGAAGGGTGGGGTTGACCATAAACCAAGCTGATTTAAAACTGCATGTAGTGATGGGAGAGAATTTGGTTTTGCTTTTCTTTAAAACTTGGTAGGTGATTTCTCTTTGTGTGAGTAGCTCTCCTTCCCTGTGACCTGTCCTTACGAGACCATAAGGTGAGAGGCTGAAGCTCAGGCCTGGTTTTCCAAGAGATATGTGGATGAAGGTATTTAGGGATTTTTAAGCTGGGATTTTCAAACTGGGATTTTCAAGCTGGGATTTTCAAACCCACAAGATTTAGACACCAACTGCTCATCAGTGCAGAGGGAATAGGTATGTGAGTGTCTTCAGCAGCTCTGGAAATTTCTGTCTCTGTGGCAGCCCATTTTAGACTGAACAGTATAAAGAGAATACTGTGTAGAGCCTGAAGTGAGAAGCTGCCTTGCAGCAGATGCCCACAGCCTGCCCTGGTACATGGGCAGGCTCTGGGTCTCATATTTCTTGACTTCATGGCTGGACATCCTGGTGGGTCTCACTGCCCCAAGATGGGAACAGCACATGAGCATGAGGCCTCTGGCAGAAAATCAGGAGCAGCCCCCTGCCCTTAGCAAAATGACCTCCTTCCTGGTGCCTGGGATGAGCTGCCCCACCTGGTTGCTCTGCCATGCTGTGATTCTCCCTCAGTATTTGGGGTGAGCTGACCCAGGTCCATGAAGCAGAGTGGCCATGTCTGTGCCACAGGGGTCTGCCTGTCACAGCCCTCCTCTCCATGTAGGTAGGGTACAGTGGGAAAAGTGTTGGGTTGCAGAGGTTAAACTCCTTGAGGCTGAGCAAAGCAGTGAGACCCCTTGGCAGGAGACTCCTCCCATCCATGTCACTTATCCTGGTGAGTCTGGGATGTGTTGATGCTGGAGGTGCAACTGCAGTGGGCTGCTGTACCTGACAACAGATTTACAGGGCATTCCAAATTTGTGGGTATCCAAAAGCAAGTGAGATAAATCCTGCCCAGGGGACTGTTTTTGAAAAGCCAGCATCCTTGTTTGCACAGCATTTTTGAATGAATATAAACCAGAAGAGCAGAGCTATGACTGGCTGAACTCAACAGCAGCCCATGTGATCTAAGCAGTGCCTTAATCCATTCCCAGTGCATACAATCTGAGATCTCTTGAAACAAAGCAAGCTGCTTCTGAATCAATTGCTTTCAAAAACCTCCATTAAAAATTCACTGCTAATTTCACATAATCAACAGAGATTGGAGGAACAGGTGCAAGATCCACTGGAATCACTAGCAGTCTGTTTTTGTCTTGAATGTGTCATTCTGCTATCAAATATTTGATGTAGGCTGGTTGAGAGAATACTGTAGGTAGAATGGTTAGCAAAGGGAGGAGTACATTTTTGTTAGAGATTCTTGCAGACTAGCAAGTAAACAACTGAAAAATTCTGGTTTTGTTTGATCTATTATTGAAGTTTTCAGCCCTGTGCAATTAGGTGACTGGAAGAGCAGTAAGGCTGGGGCAGATTTCTACACACACAGCCATTGCTAGGAAAGGCATTGCTAGTGTGGAGGTAAATAATTGGGGTGGAAGATAATGAATACATGCTATATACAATAGACTATATATATATATACACACTATATATACTATACATCTTCTATAAACATTAAGAATCTGTATTTCTGTGGGGTGTGTGTATGTGGTTTATATGTAGGTATAGCCTGGTTTATTTGGACATACGTCTGCATGTACGATCAGATTCACACTCAGAGCGTCAGTACCTCAGTTCTTGTGTCCTTTTTAAAACTGTTACAGATGGCACAGACTCTAGGATGGAGTTTGACGACAATTACAAGTAACAATTGTGTGGTTGGCTTGATGGTGCTTGATAAAATCATGGGAATGGAGGAGAGTAAGGTGCTTAGGCAGCGCTTAAGTTAATCTCATGCCTTCCCATCAAGCCAAGCAGTACACTAAGGAGCTATTCACAAGAGAGGAAGGAAGAGATGCAGTTCAAGATGGGGAGCGTCCTGCTGTCTCTTCTTTTCTGGTACAAAGGTATGCACTTTGCCTCCTGAGAGGCGCTTTCAGATATCCCTCTTTGTGTTCCCTGTTTCAGTCAGTCTTTCTTCTGCCAGGGGCTGTGGGGTACAGAGCAAGCTCCTCTCTGCATTCTCATGGAAACATCATAATTCGGGGAAAGGCAGAGTGTGGAGGAGATGTGTAATTTATGTACATGAGGGAGCAGGATTCTTACAGCTCTATGAATATTCAGTAGTAAAACTCTGTTTCAAAAAAATAATTGCAGTGTAAAAAAAATTGCCATATAATTTGTCAAAATATGAATTTGCAAAGAAAATTGTAGTGCAGCTGAGCCAGTGTGTAGATAATAACGCTGATTTGAAAAATGAGGTACGGTATAACATGAAAGACTGGTCCTTCATTAATCAAAACTCCTGATTAATCAAAACCTGATCATTTTCTCTAGCAGCAAGACCTTGCTGATGAAGATTGCCTTTTTTTTTAAGGCCTTTCAAGGTATTTTGGCCTGGAAAAGACTTCCAAAGATACAAATTGCTTTTTGTTCTGAAAGTAAGTCTAGAACGTGGGAAAAGTATCTAACAATTTTGACCCTTTCTAGTATTCATTTTTCAGAAAACAAAAGTAGGTAAGTGGGAGCTAGAAAGAGCCAGCAAATTTAGGGTCATGATCTTCTTCCATTTTAATTCACCCAGCTGTGGAGAAAAAGAAGATAATTTCCTGGTTAATATTTAAATTTCTGGCTACCTCAAAGCCAATGGCAAAGCTACTTTTTTCTTAAATAAGGCTGAGGGTTGCTCTTGGTAAGTGGTGGGCAGTGTCTGCCGACATGAATGTGTGAATCAAGTATGATCTGTCAGGGTGAGGAACAGATTAATCAGACAGTCTGACTTTTCTCTTGTGGGTGTTGAATTCCCAGTGTTTTTGTATGTCTGTTTTTTCCCTATCTTTCTCTGTTTCCATTGAATATTTTGCTCTACCAAATTTCATGGGTAGGAAAATAAGTGCCTCTCAACTAGCCATGCCTTCATTTCATCTTGTTATGTTTGGCTGTACCCAGCTCTGCCTAATTAATAGGTCTTTCTCTTAATCTCCCAGCAAATATTTGCACGTTCCCCTTGTACCTTATCTCTTCACTCTCCTTTGTTTCACTTGGGAACATTACTGGTGCCTGAGCTTCTAGGAAGAGTGTTTTTATACAGACTCCAGCAATTTTTTTTTCCCTATGGGTGGCGTAACTGCAATTAGTCCTTGGAATAAGTTGATATACCTTGCTCTGAATTCCAGACACAGCTTGCTTTTAATAGACACCCACACATCAGGATATTTTTTGGAGAGCCTGCATTGAAAAATACATTGCAAGATCACTTTCCGGGCATCACTCCTTCAGTATTTAATTTATTCTCCTAATTTATCGTATTTCTTAATTTACTGGTTTTCTCTGCTTCGTGGCAGAGCGAAAAAGAGATCAGCCCGGGTGCCCCTCACACTCCTGCCTCTCGCAGCAGGAAGGTCCCGCTAGGTCAGCCCCGGCAGCTACGTGCGCTGATGCCATGATAAGCTGCTTAGCTTATTTTCCCTGGCAGAGCAAGTGGCTTAGAGGAGCACCCGCGCCTCGGCTGGGCTTGTGTTCGCTGGG
Organism: Hirundo rustica; assembly: GCF_015227805.2. Lineage (NCBI taxonomy): Eukaryota > Metazoa > Chordata > Aves > Passeriformes > Hirundinidae > Hirundo > Hirundo rustica. Next base: position 103,364,506 of record NC_053451.1, on the reverse strand, counting down.
GACACGGCCCAGCAGCAGATGCAGCAGCAGCAGATGCAGCAGATGCAGCAGATGGTGCAGCGGGAGGGCTCCAGCGACGAGAGCCGCAGCAGCTGCCGGGCCGCTGCAGGAACCAGCGCACCTCCCCAATTCAACGCAGGGCATTTCTCTTTTCTCACCTGTTTTTTGTAGCTTTGGGAAAAAAAACCCACAAAAAACAAAACAAAAAACACACCAAAAACCCCAACCAACCACCAACAACAAAAACTTAAAGCTCAAGCATGCCTTTGGATCATGGTAAATAACATGTTTAATAGTGCTGCCCTTTGGCATAATCAATGCATCTAATGAAATTACTATGCAGGTGATGTTCTGCCTAGTTCGAAGCAGGAAGGAACAAACATGTCAATGAGGTCAGAAAATGCCAAACATTTCTAAGGATCACTTCGGGGGAAAAGATAATTAATTATACATCTCTTAAGAAAAAAGGGAGAAAGGGTTGACTTTTTTTTTTCCAAATTAATTTAGCTTTTTTCAAGTATTGGCACAACATTGAGAAAAAACAGTGGAAACATTATGGAAAAAGAGGAATTAATATGAATTAAATAGGTGTAATTGTGATTACCTACATATGGTTTTTATTGCCTTCAAATAAATACCAGTAAATATTAAATAAACCACAATACAAAAGAATGAAAAGGAAAACCAAATGAAAACCTAATGAAAACCATTCAAATAAAGAAAATGAAATGGAAATTGAAACAACACAACTGTGAAGAATCCCCACAAAGCGAAGGAGGAAAAGAACAGCCGATTTAAAGCCTGAGAGAGAAGCTTATCACGAAGCATGAGACCTCCCCTTCGCAGGTTGATGTCCTCTTGCCCTCGTTTTCTGGCCCTGACCGAGGCTGCCAGTGATCAGCAGAGATCAGTGCCCACAGGCTGATGTGTCCCGGGGTGTGGGTGCCCTGCTGGCTGCTGCTGGGGCCACAGTGTCATCTACAGGAGGAACAACCTACGGGCCACAGTGTCATCTACAGGAGGAACAATCTATGGGCCACAGTGTCATCTACAGGAGGAACAACCTACGGGCCACAGTGTCATCTACAGGAGGAACAATCTATGGGCCGCAGTGTCATCTACAGGAGGAACAATCTATGGGCCACAGTGTCATCTACAGGAGGAGCAGGCTGAGCATTTGGCCCAGCGTGGCTTTTCGGTGCCCTGGATGGGCACCCAGCTTTCACCAGGCCAGCCTGGCTTCTGATGTCTTTGGGAGGACACAAAGACGTGTCCGGGAGGTCTCTGCCTGCTGGCACAGCTCCCACGGACCATTTAAAGCCCACGCTTTTTAGAAATAAAGGTGCTGTTTGCACAGCACACTGTCCCATGGAGCCTGCCTAGCATGGCCGTGGAAAAAGCCCCGAGGGAAAATCGACAAAAGCAATCACGGAGTGTGTGGGCAGGGGGGCTCTGCCTGCCAAGGGGACCTGGGGACCTGCCACAGCTGCAGCAGGGGCCCCTGGCACCATTGCCTCTGGCACAGGGCAAGGAGAGATGGGGAGAACGCCACACATGTGGCAGCTTCCCAAAATGCACCTCCTTACAGAGGCTGGTGCAACCTGATGTGAGTCACCTTCATCGCCTGGCAGGATTTTCAGGGACGGGATGTAAAAATAGCCTAAGTTAATAATATAGCAAGATATAAACTAGTACCCAGTGGGCACAGAGGTGCTGCAATGCTTTCCTCAGTGTCTCAACCCTCTGCATTGCTTACAGACTGTTACCTAACTCTGCTTCTTGATGCTGCCTAATGCGGTGCTCAGGGAAAAGAGGGCCTTTCTGAAAGCATGATAAAACCAGTGCCACCCGTTCCAGCCATTCCTTTCATTTTTGTGACCTTTTGGGGCTTTGCTGGGGCTCCAGTCGTATTTTTCTGGGGTTTAAGATGTTTTCCTTTCCCCTATGCCATAACCTACAGGTGCAGAAGTGTCCTAGGTTACAATGTAAGAAGCAGGTGAACACCCCTCTCTGTGCAAAAGGAGCCCTTGTGCCCACTAAGCGCTGCTGCATCATGGGGGCATTGCTCTCCACTGGGAGGAGATAAAAATAACTTTACCTCTCTGAGCGCTGTTAAACTGAGATGTTGCTTACAGAGATGAGACAAAAAATCTACTGTTTAGTAGCTGGAGCTTCTAGGACACCTGTATAATACAGTAAATAAATAAAGAGATTAACATTTTCCACATAGTTTTCCTGCAGTGATCAAGTTTATGTGAACTTATTCCAGCAAATTGAGTGACTGACATTTATTCTGTGTTATATTTTATTTCTTTCTTTTCATTTTTAAAATGTGCTTTCTCATGCTTGTATATCTATCATTAATTCCTACACTAAAAAATTACTTGCTGCTGTGACTTTATGGTCAGGATAGTGAATATGATTCCTCAGGGTTACTGTATTGAACACAGCCTTTGGCACTGTTACTTCTGCCCACACTTATCTTCCTCCTTTCTTTCTCTTGTTTAACCACATTCCTAATGATTACAATTTTTCTGAGAAGCACCGCTACCTGTTCCTGTCATTAAAGTGCCAGCAGCTGAGTTTCTTTGCTATTGATTGCCCCTTTTCCCAAGTAGCCCTAAGCTGTGTCTGCTGCTTTATCCAACTTCCACCTCAGGAAACCCCATCCTGGCACCCCAGGGCTACCTCTGCCAGCTCTTTTCTTTCTGCCCCAAACCTGAACCAGTTCCTGGAGTATCATTCCCCTTCATCCTGCTCAGCAGCAAGTGCCAAGTGGAGGCATCTCAGGACCTGGGCTCCAGCCCAGCCTCACCGGCACAGGTTCCCTGGCACAAAATCATCCCCTGGATCTTGTCTCAAGCCCTGGTCCCTAAATCGTGTGCTATGGGAAAGCATTTGTGCATGGCAGTGCTCTGGACACCCCACGCTGCAGGAGGGGGGGACAGGAAAGGCGTGTGCCTTATCTCCCTGCCTCCCACAAACACAGATCATAATTTATTTCACTGAGCTGATGATTTGCTGAAGGTCCGGGGGGGCTGTAAATAGACCTCTTTCCTTTTTAATGTTCTGGGGGTTTTGTCAGTCCTGTGCTTTTAAAACAACAGCCCCTGGCGGCCGTGCAGGCCTTATGACTCTCCCTTGAATTGCAGCAATTCGTTCTGTCTGACCTACAATTACCAATTATCTTTGTAACCTTCCTTGAAGGCAAACATACTCGATATAAAAGCATGCTGCCCATCACATTTTTAGACTATTGGCAGCCAGCTTTCCTCTTCATTTCTTTTGTAGGACAGGGCCTGTCACAGCTGTAAACACACCAATATATCAATTACTATGTTTTGTGGCCAACTGCAGGCAAGGGCATCTTTCATTTGCTTTCCTCTCCCAAGGCCAGGGGTTATCAGGCTGCAGTGCCCAGGCAGGGCATTTGGCCATCCATTGCTACGCTTACTCCATGCCAAGCCCTGTCTGTGTTTGGATGGCTGAGCCCCTTGTGGGAGTGAGCCCTTAGGAGTTCACCTCTCCTAGCTGAAGAAGGGGAAGCTGAGCTCCTGTGTGAGGTGTTTGAATCAGCAAGTTCCACTGTGAGGAGTGGAGGTGCCCAGCCCAGCTGGGACAGCCAGAGGGGCAGCATGCCAGCACCTGTGTCCTGGCACTGCCTTTGCACCACTGTGTGTTGTGGGACTGACCCAATAAAACATTGGGGTTTGTGCTTGAAATTCACACTCTTTCTTGATTTGCAGTGTTGTCCCCTGGCAGATGAGGCTAAAAACCCTCAAAGCCACTCTGGTAGCTCAGGAGCAGGCAGCACTGGCTGAGTGCAGCCACCCACAAAATGCTGGGTCACCTGGGGAGGAGGATTTATTCCTGGTGGTTGAATTGATGCTACCATTCACCCACCCACCTGAAATCTATTCCTTTTTGCCTGTTGTTTCACTCAGAGCTGTTGAGTTTCCAGCTGCATGTGAAAAGGGTATATTAAATTTTGATCTTGGCTTTCAAAGGGAGGGACTCAGGAGGTCTATTGAAGGGCTCAGCATGGTCACAGAACAATATCCTACACCATCCTGGTAACTCACATCCTCTTTTCCCACCCCAGGCATGCAGTGCTCAAGAACAGGCCTCACCACACTACGGAACTTAACTTCCTAAGGTTAATGGCTGGACTCGATGATTGAAAAGAAGCCTTTTCCAACCCCTTTTCCAGCCTAAAGTACATTAAACCACCATAAGAAAACCCCCCCAAAACCCACAAAACTTTCTCCACAAAAATCAGTCTTCTAAAGATGAAAATAAAGTGGTTAAGCAGATGGAAGGAACCAAACCTGCAGCCCTGTGAGCCAGGGATTGCTGGGCAATGGGAACACACAGCAGGCTGTGATGGCTGGGGAGCCATCCCAGATGTCAGGGTAAGGAATCCCTTGCAGCTGATGCTCCTGGAGCAGGGCACCTGTCCTGCTGGGAAAGGACACCACTCCTGGCCAGGGGTCAGGAGAGATGCCTGCCAGCCTGGATGGCATGCCCCAGGTACCAGTGCCTCTCCAGCTCTAGCATCAAACAGCACAGGGCAGGCAGGAGAGGCGGGCACTGCATTACTTTCATTGGCAAAGATGGTGCAGTTTTGGTAGGTGATAAAATCCTGGTTTCTCTTATATTGACAGCATCAACTTAAATCCCCTCCACACAGGTTTAAGTCAAACCTCTTTGCCCTGTGTGGCCCAGCATGGGGGTGGCTTTGGGTTTGCCCCTCTGCCTTGGTTTTGTGATTGCACAGTGGAGTCCCAGGGCTTGCCTTGGTAACATCTGGCCTGGGAAAGGTGCAGTGCAGTGCAGTGTGGGGCCCCCACGCCGCACTTTCCAAGATGACTGGAGATGTACAAGCATGTTTTCCTCCTGAGCATGCTGGGCTCTGGGCGATCCCTGCCTCCCTCTTGGGCCTGACTAGAAGCCACAACTTTTTATTCTAGACTGGTGTTTACTTCTTCTGCCAGGGCCAATGCCATGAGTTAACGTGGTAAGTTCCTGATGCCAGAAATGCTGCTCTGGGACAATGAAGCACAGGAGACCAGCCCTGTGTTAGAGGAATTTTAAAAAAATTCTTTATCATTTTGCTTTTGGAGGTCTTTCTTTTAGACTCCTGATACATTTAGACTCATTTTCACAGCCAAAGAGCAGTTGCATTTCAGTAATAAGCAGAGCTTTGTATATAGTTTATATTTCAGCTGATTATAATTGCTCTGTGTTTGTGAGTCTTTTGAGATGAAACTTGCTGTAGTAATGTAAGATGTAAACTCCCAGCATTAGCTGGAGCTTCCTAGGCTCAGCAAAGTGACAGTGTATGAATGAATAAATCATAACTAGATTTCAGTGAATAATTCACAGTCTAATTCATTTGGTGAAAAAATCGTCTTTTCATATTCACAAAACCTCTGGGGATGGCAAGTTTCTCATGGCTCCTGTATGCAAGCTTTTACCTGCTCAATCACTTTTTCCTTATTGGCTTGTAGATTCCCTACATCTTTGAAAACCTGATGTTTGACATTTGACTTGTGCTGATGAGTTATCAGCAGTCATGGGATTATTTTTTTTTTTTTCTATTTTTTTCATAGCTGTTTGGGAAATATTCTACCAGTCTAAAAGCTATTAACATACTCTGCTCTGGACTTCAGTGTGAAGCAAGAAGAGCCTTTTCAGTAAGGAAAAAGCCTCATAAAAAAGCCATTGCTCAGTAAGAGGCAGGAGATAAAACAGGTCAGATGTTGCAAAAATAGCATCTCTTCCTCCACAGCCACAACTACTGGTTTTCTGTAAGAAAGGAAGAAAGGGAATCTTGTCTGTAAGAAGAGATTAGGAAGGCCTATTTATATTTATTTTTTCTTAATTATATCCAGAGAGAGTGATCTCAGGCCAAACACCTTCTGAGATGCCCTATGTCCTCCAGGGACACTTGGGATCTGCAGTGGCACCAGGCTAGGATTTTACCCTTGAAGTTCATCAGCTTAAACATTTTAAGGAGAAAATGTGACAGGAAAAGTGTGGAGCAAAAAGACAGAAAAAATGGATATGGGCAAAATTAGCTGTAAAGCAGAGACTGAGGGGTCCAGCACGTGCTTTGCCTCAGGATGATTCAGGTGTATCTGATCAAGAAGAGGAGATGCCGAAGGCATTTGGAGGAAAACCCGATGGAGGAGTAGCATAGACATGAGCATATGCAGTGCCCTGCTCCTGCCCTTTTTCTCTCACCTTCTCCTGGCAATCAGCTTGAGGAAATGTGGTAGATTCCTCAGTCCTTCCTCTATTTATTTGCCTCTATCTCAAGAGTAAATGTTGATTGTATTTCCTGATGTTTGCCTACGGCATCTCTGTTTCTGATCTCTCCCTCTTTCTCTCTCTTCCCTCCACGCCCACTGCCCAGCTGTGATGGCCCTCTCCCCAGGAGAGGTAAGTCTCTCTGGATAGTTCAGCTGCCAGGTAAATGTTGGGGTCTGACACTGCCCAGCCCTGGTGCCTTGGGGCAGAAGGAGGGATGGCACCTGGCCCTTCAAGCTCAGGAACATGCTCTGACTTCTGAAGCCAGGGGGATCCAAGTTGTTCATGCTGAGCTGGCAACAGGAAAGGGTCTCAGACAAGGTGCAGCAGTCCAGACAGGCACAAGCATTTGTCTAAGGGTCAGAATTCAGATTGTTGATGACTACATTGATTTATTGCTCATGTTTTCCCTTCCCTTTAGGATGAGAGGCTGGAGCTGTGGCACAGCAAGGCTTGCAAATGCGATTGCCAAGGAGGCCCTAACTCAGTGTGGTCCAGCGAGACAAACGGCTTGGAGTGCATGCCAGGTAACGGAGGGAGCCTTTAGCTGTGCTTGTCTGGTGCCCTGCTAAAGCTTCCCCTTTGCTCCTGGCATTGCAGAGCTGGCACATTCCAAGTCCAGCTGCTGATGGGGCTAGGGGAGCTGAACCACTGTGAGGTGAGGGGATGACCCTGCACCCTCAGGCTGAGGTCACCTAGGCTGGCCCATGCTGGCCAGTGACAGTGGGCATTTGTCACTCTCCCCCCGGAGCCCTTGCTGCTGGTGCTTCCGAAACTGGCTGGGGCAGCTACTACCATGTGTAGGATTTGCTGTAGGAAACCTTTTGTACCATGTAGGCTCATCCTCCCTTGCTGCAGTTTAGCCTGTGACATCTTCTAGACTCTCCAGAGATAAAAAAAAAACAAATTTATTCCTTCTCTGGAGCATATTTTTAAAAGGGAAGGGAAGGGAAGGGAAGGGAAGGGAAGGGAAGGGAAGGGAAGGGAAGGGAAGGGAAGGGAAGGGAAGGGAAGGGAAGGGAAGGGAAGATGGCAGGTTTGGTTGATCTGTCCATGGCCAAGGAACACGTGGATGAGGAGGGGTGCTGGGTTTCCAAAGCCCCCAACAGGTTTCCTGGCCAGGCCAGGTGTGAGGTGCTGATGTTTCTTACATTAGCATTATGTAGCTGAGTAATGAAGGCATTTCCCTTGTTCTCCTGAATGAGGAACGTTTCCACTGTAACTCCTAGCTGTCTCTGTCCCCAGAGTGGGGCTTTGCATTCCCATTGCCCAGCCCAGCCCAGCCAATGTGGTGTGGCCTGGAGTTCCCTGCTGCCTGGGGACAGTTTGCAGAGCAGCCATGCAGAGCTGGCATGGCCAAAGGGAGCAGCTGGCCTCACAAGTGCTGCATGACTTCTCTGGCTTGGCAGTAACAGTGTTCAATGGCTCAGCTGCTTTGGCTGGGCAGGCACCAGGCGTCTGTTTTCGCAGGTCCCTGCACATGGCACGGACTCACCAGAAGGTGACCTGCTAATTGCATTATGGTTGTGTGGTCAGGGGATTAGTGTTGCTAAAAGTAAAGTTGGGTGGTGACTGACAAATAGTAAACACACAGGGCCACACTCTTGCACAAGGGGAGCAAGGCTTTTAATGTGGTGGAAAAGCGTGATGTTTCCATGCCTGGAGGAAGGCGGGACAGTGGCTATATGTCTTCATGGGGAAAAACATGTTAGTGAAGTTCTAGCTGAGCAAGATATCTTAATGAGCTATTGATGCATGCAATATTGACCTAGTAGAGCTTGCTAATGAGACATCGACCACATGGCTGCAGTGCTGGGGAGTTGCACTGGGGAGGCCACAGTCATGCTGGGTTCTGGGCACCTACTGATGCTCCCCATATGTTGATTGTTTTCAACACAAGGCACCACGGTGGTTTTTCAGGCATGGATAAGGCAAGGAAACTTCTTACCCACGAGTGAAGCTGCACAGAGGTTTGCTTGCTCCTTAATTACTGAGACCTGTGAAACAGACTATGTTAAACTGGAGAAAGAGGCAGAATTACCTTTGGGGACTCCAGAGGCTCCACAGGCTGCAAAATCAGAAAATGCTACCCATGATATAGATGTCTGCCTAGGCAATCCCTATGTGAAACTTGAATGACTTCATTCTGTGAGTCTTGATACACAATGATAACCTGATCACATTAAAAAAAAAAAAAAATAACAAAAAACCCTGCAACTAGGTCCAGGTAGCATGAAGGTGCTCAGCATCACTAAAGTCTTGCCTTCCAGAGCACTGTGTGGTTGGAAGAAAGTTTTAATAACAAATGAGTATTTCTTTCTCAAGTAGTTTTGCAGCCAGTGGTAGTCATGTTGAATTTCTCACTACTGCAGAAGACAGTTGTGGGAGCAAGGATTGTAACCCTGAAGATCTGCAGTCAAAAACTGAGATGGAAATCCCTGAGCCCTTGGCAGGGCTGAGCATGACACCTCACTGGCACCAGAGCACCTGCAAGTTTTCCACAAGGGAAGGCCTCCTCCAGATGCAAAGAAGGTTCCCATAGCAGAAAATGCAGATCTGAGGGTGCTTGTGGAAGGATGACCAGAGCTGTCTCAGCAATTTTGCCATGCAAGTAGAACCATAAATCAAGACAGTCATTGGAGGGGCAGAAGGAGGTAAAGCCCAGGAAGAAAAGAAGTGCCCAGCATTACTCAAGGACCAGGCAAAAGCTGACAGCCTGGAGGCTGGATCCAGGTTGATGCATCCAGTCAGGCTCTTCTTCCACATGCCTACAAGAGGGAGATTCAGACTGCAACATCTGAATAAAGCCTTTCCCCCAAAATGTTGCAGTCAGAACAAGTCTAGTAAGTTTGAGAAAGAAGAGTTCAGAAGTTAACACAAGTGAAGGTTAGAAATGAAGACCCTATGGTTCGAGGGATAAGAGAATTCCCAGAATCCTAGTCAGGAGAAGAGAAAGCAGTGATACCCCAGGTGGTCACAATATATGCGCAAACACACCCAGAAAACAGAGCCACTTCTGTTCCTTAAGTGTTTTTCCCTTGTTCTGCAGAGTGTCCCTACCACAAGCCCCTGGGCTTTGAGTCTGGTGCCGTCACCCCAGACCAGATCAGCTGCTCCAACCCTGAGCAGTACACGGGCTGGTACTCCTCCTGGACAGCCAACAAGGCCCGCCTCAACGGCCAAGGCTTTGGGTGAGCTCAAAAATGCCTCCCTGAGGGGTCCTGGGGGCTGTGGGTGCGGGGGCCGGGGACCCCTGGCCATATGGGGGCAGGGGGGTCTGCCTGGGAGGGCACGGCGGAGGACAGAGCAGGGCTGGTGGTGTCCCCCCAGGTGCGCGTGGCTCTCCAAGTACCAGGACACTGCACAGTGGCTGCAGATCGACCTGAAGGAGGTGAAGGTGATCTCGGGGATCCTCACACAAGGGCGCTGTGACGCTGACGAGTGGATGACCAAGTACAGCGTACAGTACCGCACCGACGAGAACCTCAACTGGGTGTACTACAAGGACCAGACCGGGAACAACCGGGTCAGTGAGCTCCGCTCTTCGGCCACTGCTGCAAGGGCGGCGTGTTCGGTGACAACAGGTCTCAGAGGAAGGTGGATCTACAGGGGGATCCTGAGGGAGCAGCAGGGTGGATGGGTCTTGGTGCTCACTCTGCACAGAGAGGGGCCATTTCCCCTGAGGTGAGAGTGTGTCACGCTGACCAGTGCAGAAGGACGAAATGCATTATTTGTGTTTTCTAATGATCCTACTGGAGTCCAGATTAAGCTCAGAGGCATTAGCTGGCATTGCAGAGGAGGCAGCACCTCCATGAAAAAAACCCTTTCTCAGCTGTCTGAGCCACACAGCCCCAGCCATGCTTCGTCACTGCACGGGGATTTGTTTTATTGCCATGTTCAGGGATAGTGCGTGATCCTGGTGCAGAAAAACCCCTCAGACAAAACCTGCAACTAGTTAAGTCAAAACCCACCAAAACATTCTCATGCTGTACTTCTTAATGGTTGACTTTAAACAAAAAATTGCTTTGGGGACATAATACAGAGTTGCCTCTGATTCCTGTGCAGTCCAGCTGGGCTGGGGGATGCCACAGCTGCTGCCTCCCAGGTGTCCTCAATGCCCATTCATAGGAATGGCCTTGTCCTCGCATAAGAAGCTCTGCTGGCTTTACTGAAGTTCCTGCAGCCCTGGGGAGATGCTGAGCTTTCCCAGCAGATGTGACATCCAGGCCAAGAATGGGGAAAGGGCCCTCAAATATATTTTTTCATCCATATTGGCTTGTGTAGGAGCCTGGCTCATGAACTTCAAAGAGCCAGAGTCAACCATGCTCACTCTATAAACAAGCAGTACCTTGGTACAGGAAGGCAAATGACAGAGAATGGGATGAGAATGGGGTAAGATTTTCTGGCCGAGCCATAAAAAGTGCAGAACTGATGGGAGGAAATGGCCTACATATAAATCTGAATCAGTGTGCCAAAAATTATCTACATCCTGCTAATTTCAAAGCCTCTTTTGAGGGTGGAGGGGAAGGAGCCTCCTCCTCTGCTCTGCACAGGCACCCCAAACTCATGGGACGGGATTTCCAGCCCCCTAACCAGCCACCCCTCCCTTCACAGGTTTTCTACGGCAACTCCGACCGCTCGTCCTCGGTGCAGAACCTGCTGCGGCCGCCCATCGTGGCCCGCTACATCCGCCTGATCCCGCTGGGCTGGCACGTGCGCATCGCCATCCGCATGGAGCTCCTCGAGTGCCTGGGCAAGTGCGGCTGAGCGCGGGCTCCGGAAGGGCTCCGTGGGTGTCCGACCGCCCGCGCAGCCGCCCGCCTCGCCCCGCCGCCGCTCCTGCGGTGGAAAGGCCCAGCCTGCAGAGGGAAGGGCTGGCTTGAATAAAATGTTACTTCACACCACGCCTGGTGATACAGCTGCCGGGGGGTCGTGGGACGCACTCCGGGGAACTGGAAGGTTCAGGGCCGTGGCTGGGATCCTGTGAGATGCGGTGCTTCTGGCCCTGGGTGTCAGGCTGGGGAAATGATCATCACAATGTGCCGTGAGCACTGAAATACATGCGGATGGGGTCCAAAGGCAGGGCTTGGATCTTCTTTGGGAGAGCCAGGACAGACATCGCACCCTCATGCCCTGAGCCTGGTTGGGACCAGATCTGGTCTGTTCCCAGTACAAGGGCCCCCATCTGAATCTCACACTCTCAAATCACCTCATGTGTGCTTGTATCAGGAACCCGCAGGCCTGAGCTGCTGTGGCTGGTTTTGGGACAGACATCATGGTGCCTCGAGCGCCAGGTGGACAAACCCCCTCTGTACCCTCTGTTTTGGCACTGACACATCTTGGGGATCCAGCACTTTGCTTCCTGTGGATGTTTGGGCACAGATACAGGGACTCACTGTTCTTAACTGTTTGATCTCCTTGGCCTGATCTCCAGTGGGTGTTTAGCACCCAAGGAATTTGGGGCATGTGGGTGATAGGCCCGTCTTCCTGGGGTGACAGCCCAGTTACTAAGGTTCACGTCCCTGCCTCAGCCCAGGAGCTGATGCCCAGCACAGCCTAGGTGGGAACTGCATCCCCCACAGCTCCCCTGAGGGAGGGTTGTGGGGAACTCTTGAATGATGGCTTTGGTTTGCCCTCCCACACACCTGCAGCACAAACCTGGCAGGCACCATTGGCCTTTTCCCTATTTTCTAACAATCTGTGCATCCATCCCAAGGAGTCACAGCATCAGAACTCAAATGGTCTCAGAAGAGAGCACAGGCATGAAGACAGTGGCACTGAGGCAGCCTGTCTGCCACCCCCATCCTCTCCTTATCCCTATAGGCAGAGAGGTGAATCCTCTGTGTGCAGGGCAGGAGTACAGATACCACTAAAACAAATGAGACGTGACCAAAAACATGGAAAAAGCCTTTGGATGGCTGTGCAATCCATCACATTCATTTGTGAGAGCAGATGTGCCTTGTTTTATTCCTGTATGTAGAGACAAATAATAGCTGCCAGGGAAATAGCTCTTCTGGCAAGTCTGAAAGCTGCTCCACTAACCAACAGTATGAAGTCTACAGAGATGTAGAAAAGACCAATTCCCATCTGCTGAGATGATTGCTATATACCAGCACTCCATTGCTTCCCTCCCACTTCCTCATCCATGGATAGGATTTTTGCCTATCCACAAATTGGTCCAGGGACACATTTTCTTAGTAAGAAGTCTCTGTGTGGTTCTCTCAATGCTGAATCATCATGGCAAGCTCTGTTGAGAAGATCCACTGAGCTCGAGGCACTTCCTCTGCAGCCAAGCTGTGGGACCAGCATGGTGTAGCAACCTCCCTGGAGGCACCGCACATCCAGCACCAGGGAGCCCAGGGCCCCCCAGCAGCCATCACAGCTCTTGTCTTGCTAACACCAACACTGAAAGCTGAAGCGTTTCCAGGCCCTGGATGCAGTTGCCAACACGTTAACACACAGCTCTCCCTGCCCTAAAAGCACCACAGGCAGCTCTGCTCCATGTCCTGATGGATGGTAATGGGGGAAGGTGCCTTGGTGCTGATTTTTCCTGCATGACCGAGGAGTGGAGGGGTGGCTGCAAGGGGCAGAAGGATGAACTGGGCACAGGAGTATTTGTATCACCCCAAAGCAGTTAAGCTTGACTGTAGTTTGTCAAAGCCTTGTCTGTGACTGGCCTCTGAGAAGCTCCTATGCACAGTCCAGGGTTTTTCAGTCATCTGGTTTGGGAAACGCACCCAATGGCAAAAGCCAGAAGCTCCTGTGAGATTTGGAAGAGCTGGCAAGCTTAATGCATAGCCTGAATGGAGGGACCACACACCATTATACACCAAGGCACCACACTAAATTACATATCTTCACATGACTGAACCTACATAGAGGATAAAATAAAACCTTGGAGGAAGAAAATAATTTCCAGGTAGAAAGGACCTGTGCTATCACTATTCCAGCCTCCCATCTTCAAAGAAATCGCTAGACCTTTTTCTAGATCGAAATGTACGGCGCTACATAAGATGGAACACCGTGCATTTTACAGTTAATTTCCCTTGCCCTGTCTTTTCACTGTTCACCTCTCCAGCTTGTATGGAGAAGGAACCTACTTCTGACTTGCAACTAAATGGTTCCTGCTAAAGCAGGAGTTTCTGTTCTGATCCTTGCTATGCAGCTCACTTGCTAATTGACCTCTAGAAATTCACTTAACCTCTGCCTCTTATATAAAGAATGCTGAGAGGCTCAATTAATTAAGTGGTCCTGAAATGCTTTTAGAATTGCATTTGACTTCCACTTCTGCATAAATTCAGCATGTTGGAGTAACAGGGTGACTGAGGTCATTCTGAAAGTGAGACAACACCAGCTGAAGTATAATTACGTAAATACAAACCCTTTCCTCACAATCATAGAATCACAGAATGGTTTGAGTTGGGAGGAACTTTAAAGATCATTTAGCTCCTATCTCCCTGTCATGGGCAAAGGCATCTTCCACTAGACCAGGTTTCTCAGAGCCCCATCCAACCTGGCCTGGAACACCTAACACCTCCAGGGATGGGGAGTCCACAGCTTCTCTGGGCACTCTGTCCCAGTGCCTCACCACCCTCACAGTAAAGAATTTCTCCTGATATCTAATCTAAACTGCCCTCCTTTAGCTTAGAGCCAATCCCCTTGTGCACTTGTGTGTGAATCCCACGTGCACTTGCGAAAGTCCCTCTCCAGCTCCATTGCAGCTTCCTTGAGGTACTGGAAGGTGCTGTAAGGTCTCACCAGGGCCTTCTCTTCCAGACCCAAATCTCTCAGCCTGTTTTCACTGGAGAGGGGAGCAGCCCTGTGACCCTCCTCTGGACACGTTCAAACAGGTTCCCATCTTTCTTGTGTTGGGAGCCCCAGACCTGGACACAGCACTCCAGGTGGAGTTTCACTAGAGCAGAGCAGAGCAAAGCAGAGCAAAGCAGACGAGGGCAGAGCAGAGGGAGAGAATCCCCTCTCTCACGCTGCTGCCCACACTGCTTTCCAGACAATCCAGGATACAAGTGGCCTTCTGGGTGTCTCAAGCTGAACTTTTCATCCAGCAGCAGCCCCAAGTCCTTCTCCTCTTCTCCCAAGGGGAGCTCTTGATCTGTTCCTTCTCCAATCTGTATTTCTGCTTGTGCCTTTCTTGACCCACATGCAGGATCTTGCACTTGGCTTTGTTGAACTTCATGAGGTTTGCACAGGCCCAGCTCCCAAGCCTGTCCAGCTCGCTCTGGATGGTTCCCTTCCCTCCAGCGTGTCAACTGCACCACAGGGGTTGGTGAGAGCACTCTCAATCCCATTGTCCATGCTGCTGACAAAGATGTTAAACAATCCTGCAGGCCTTTAGCTGCAGAGAGAGGGAGACCAATGTGTGGCTTTGCAACTGCATAAAACACAAGAGGTTTGAAACAGGAAGCAGGGCCAAGAATTGCCTTCAGCTTTATGACCTGGATTTTTAGGATGGGATGCAGAGAGAGAAGTGAGGGAACAAAGGGTTCTGAGAAGTTTATACCCAATCTACATGATCAGAGACTGCCTCAGGCCTCCAGACCAGCCACTTTATTTGTTAGTCAATAGCCCCTTTATCTTAAGGAGTACATGCAGGAATTATCCCTTCACTTCCATCCAGAGAAAAATGACCACTCTGCCCTCCATCCCATGGGGGTCTGGTACTGACTACACTGGGGATACCACACCAAGGTGCTCAACCTCTTCAAGGAGATGGCCACTCCAGTTTCTGGGGCTCTGCAGGGGTACAGAAAAGAGGTTACTAAATGAGATTGTTGGAAGAGTAAGCGCCAAGTAAGGTTTTAAGAGTAAAACCAAGACCCCCAGAGCACTGGGCACCTAAAGGAAATGCATTTCAATCCCGTTTCTGGATGGAAACGTTAAAATGCTGGACTGATTGTCCTGGTAGAAGCTGAAGCATTAGCTCAGGCTGAAAGTTTCCCTCTGGGGAGGTGACAGGCACAGCTCAGTGCAGGCACTGGCAGCAGCCTGGTCTCACCAAGGCTGTGGTTGCTGCACAACCCATCAGGCAGCTTTTCAGAGGGATCTAACAGACTGCAAGTCCTAGCTTTCAGCACGTCTTTTGGAGCTCAGAGGGGAAGAAGGGAGGCCCAGGAAAAGCAGTCCCCTCAGTTTGTTTCCAATTACCCCAAAGAATGAGAGACTAGACTAGCAGGGAAATATTTCAAGTGTTTTTAAAACTACACACAGTAAAACAAAAAAACATAGACAGGATACATTAAAGAGGAAGCCATCAAAACCCCATATTGCTGACACCTCAACACCTCAATGTTTGCCTAGAAGTGTCTCAGTTTACGTGGGACAACGATGAAATGCCATCATGACGCTTTTCCTGTGGCGAAGACTGTGGGCTGGAAACTTTCAGGGCCTTTTAATTTCTGGTAGAGCCTGCTGAGGGGCTCGGTGGGTCGGTACTGCTCAAAAGAGAGAACAGCAGAGATTCTTGCCCTGAAGATAATCCGTCCTGCAATGAGACTAGAGGAATGGCGGGCAACAAGGTGCTTCAGAGATGTTGCCCCATGGAAACATCAGGCTTGTGGACAGATACAAGCAGCCTCTCAGGTGGGGGAGTCAGCCAGGACCTGGCAGTGACCCACTGGGCACAGGAGTCCTGGTTCTGCTCTGTTCCACTCATCCCAGCCAAGCTAACCATGGAGAGGTGCTCTGCAAGAGGCGTGTCAGGAATAAGATCAGCTGTTGAACAATGCCAGGGTTCTAGTGCAAAATCTGCATTTTTATTAAAGACATATTTTGGAAGGCCCATTCAAAAATACATTGTGCTCAGTAAAAATTAACCATTTCCATGCTGATAATTAAGGTTACCACAGGATATTTTTTTTTTTTTCTCTTTTAGAATATTTACAGCAACAATAGAAATTGTACAGAAGTAAGGAATGGAATACATGCTCAAAAAAAATTTGGTCAGGTGTACCAACAACATGATACAAAGGGTTGTATACAAACACTTTACAAATGGTTTATTAACTTGCATGAAGTCATCCTTAAATATTCAACACATTTTAAAATTGATTTGTATTCCAGGATTAAAAAGTCTAACACCACAACATATCCCTTCCACAACAGAAAGCATGGTATATTTAAAAGTTTGTGCGCTTTTGATTTCTAGTAGCTGTTAAAAAACATCAGGGGATCTTATCCATGAATTTAGAAGTTTTGAAAGCTGCCTCCCCAGCCTGTTAATCTGTACTGGCAGATAGTGAAAAAATAAAAGATTTTCCTAAACTTCATTTTTCCTTCTTTCTTCCAAATGACACAAATTTAAAATTAAACATTCCACAGTGGAGACCTAAGCAGTCCTGGAATTTCTTATCAGATTAACCAGATTTTAAAATGCCTGCATAGAATTTCCAAGAAAATTATGGTTTCTGGGAAGATTTTAGCTTACTGTTCCATATAATCCAAACATAAAGTTACTTCTTTCAATTAGTCATAGCCTTCAGTAGTATGAGTCTCATATGTGCACTAGCAAAAAAAAAAAAAAAAAAAAAAAAAAAAAAAAAAAAAAAAAAAAGAAAAAAAAGGGAAGTCGAGATAGTTCCCTATGCTTAAAGTTTTGCCTTGTAACTGAAGAGTTAAAAGCTCTGCCACTGGATTTACATGTCAGGAGTTTACACCAAGAGGTTCATATCCTACAGGAAAATTGAACAGTGGCTTGCACCTTGTGCTATGAACATGCTTTATCTTTATGCTAATGGAAAACTCTATGACAGCAGCTACTTCACAACGCATTTCTACGCCTGTACAATTAAGATGCCACCTTGCATTTCTCAGAACGGATCCAGAGAAACAATGCCCTGTGAAAACAGAGACCTGGTGGAACGAAAAGCCTGGTAGGCGGCGTGTTTTGGTGGGGGCACAACGAGGTAAGGTATCTCACCCAGATGAAATGGAAAACTAAAATGAAGGAAATCCTGAGCAAGTCTAAGGATAGCTGTTTGAGTAAAACAGCAAATAGGGTGGAGTAGTAGATAAGGCCTCTAACTCCCTGAAAATCTGCACTAGAGAAACAACAAAGAACAAGGCAACTGCAATATTTGAGAACCACAAGGGGAGGGCCAAGGGAAGACTGCAAAGCAGTGCAAAGGATGGCATTGGGATTCTAGAGGGAGAGCTCAGATGGCTTGGAGGTTTCAAAGTATTTCAGATGAAGGCCCAACAATATTTTATTACATAGTTGCTAACAGTACCTAGAGGAAGAATCTTTTTAGACATCTCTTCAAAATTTGGAGTCAATAATAAGCTCAGAGTAAACAAACCAAACCTTGACCACATTCTGCAAGAGAGAGGAGGTAGATTGACTTGCAGAGAAGACAAGAGATGTGTAGTCGTTCTTAGGCTAAGACACAAATTCCATGTTCAGGCTCTTGGGCCATGTTTTAAGAGTCACTTTTGCCCAGCTGCATATTTCATGTTCTAAAAGAGCCTGAGAAGCAATCTGATTTTGTGGATTGAAAGCATCCAAACATATTGGTGCCAGTCCTCTCACACTTCGCATGCATCTTCCACTGAGTAGGTCAAGCCCCAGCTTTTGCATCAAACAATTGGCTGCACACAAAGTCACTGATCTGTATCCAAGCAGAACTCAGAACAAGTAAAATTCAGGCCTAATTAATCAGATTTACCTATGCTGTCTCATGTGGTAGTTAAGATACTTCACTGAGACAACAGATGACCTAACACAGCTTTTTTTCTTACAATTGAAAGAGGATCTCCTATAAAATCTGCTTTGCTTAATTTTAATGAAAGTTGCTTCATGATTGCAAAATGAGGAATCTTCTGTTTCAGTATAACATTCAGTACAGCACAAGCCTTCACTTGCCTGGTGAGTCTAAGCACTGATGCATTGCTGCCGCTTGACCATTTGAAAAAGGTGCCAATATCTAGAATTTCCAAGCTTTGTTATATTAAAAGGGTTTACTGAAATCACTTCCTTTTAAAAAAAGGCCAGAAGTTAAATGGCTTTTTCCTTCATTCACTACAAACACAGTTAATGAATGGTTAATATCATGATACCACTAGAAAGAGCTGTGTAGGGAAAGGCACCTGTTCTTAATTAGTGCCTTGATTTGAAGGTTATTCAAAAACGGTTACACAGGGCACATCACCTTTCCAACCATGTTCTGTGGCACTCCTGTTTCAAATGGTGGGCCTGCTAACATGAACAACAGCCTAAGTGCATGGTTTGTGATATTACCCCATTAACAGATGGAGTATATATGCTGGCTGGAATGGAAAAAATAAGCATTCATTGCCAACCCACAATTTGCAGTATATCATATATGGCTATCCTTTTCATACTCTTTGTGTGACTGGGATGCAAATATTCTCCCAGCTCTACTCTGACAGTGATCAACACATACAGAATTACATGCAAGTATTTTGAAGCATGTCTCACTATCAATTCATTACAAGACAACAAGAAATTAAGCATGACTAAAACCCCCAATACTTCTAGAGCACAGCTCCTCTTTAAAGTGGCTAGGTTTTACCTTAGCTGCCTGGATCACAACAATGCTTTCTGAGCTGTATAATCTCTATTCCCATAGGTTCCCTATTCTTATAGGGAGCTCCACAAAATTGTTGAGAATGCATAACTTTTCTGGGTGAACCCAGGAGTCTACTCAGCTAACACCTCATCAGCTTTTGAAGTAAAAAGTAAAGGTTGGTATGTAGCTTTTTAAACAACTGAGATTCATCTCCTAAGAGATCTAACTGCAATGACAAGGAAGGTGAAGAGCCTACCACAGGCCACTGCTTCCTGAAGAGTCATTCCAGCCTTGGTCCCAGAAAGAAGTCGGTGTGGTAGAGAGAAAGGTGACAAGCCAAATGACGACCTGAGGATGCCTCATGCACTTGAAAGTTTGAAGCCTGCTTTAATATTGATCTAAAAGGACAACTGGTGTTTGGGGAATGTTTTAAGAGACAAATTTGGGATCATTGACTTCCTGCCAAGAACTCTGCCCAGTGCTCTCCCGGCAGTCTCTCAGAGGGGAAACAAAGCTTGGACTGCAATAAATGGAGCAAAAAAGCATTAAATAGGTCAAAGGGACTGTTCTCTGTGGCCAGGTCTGTTGAAAATAGATGTTGTTCTAGGTTAATACATTTACATGGCAGTTTAAAACGACAGCTTAGACACTTAAATAGTTTCAGTTAGGATGAACTAAGGTGCTTTTTTTTTCAGTTAAAAAGAGCTCAAGAGCTGTAACAAAAACATATAGACAAGATTAGGCAGCTTGAGTTCTGAAAAATGACTACAATTAATTTCTGAAACTTAGTTTCTTTTTTATTCACATCATCTGTGATGCCATAAGGCAAACGATTGCCAAAGAATAAAATACAGTTTAACAAGGATTCTTTATACGTAATAAATCTATAGAGCATGTAGCACAGGACTCACAGACCACTGAAAAGGAAAGCTCATACTTACAAAATAGTTTGCTCTGTAATCCTCCTCCTCTTTATTAAGTCAGAAAATCTCAGTCACTATAATAAGACTCCTTAGAAAACCTCAACAAAATTACATTAGTCATATTCTAAATATTGGGAAGCTAGACCAAGTTAAAAATACACAATCCATCCCAGCACCAGCTGGCTGAGCTGCTGGAATTTCTTGAAGAAAGAAAATACTACATACATTCAACACAATTTATTATTCAACTGAAAGCTACTACAGTCTGTTGAATTCAAGAGGAAAATGCAGTATGAAGCAGAAACAATTTTCTGTAAATATGGGCCACCAAATACAACATTCCTTGGGTCACCTTTGAAGATTTTCTAACTACTTTAAACAACTATATGTACAGTCAGGGATTACCCTGATTTAACTTAATGGGTACAGAGAAAAAAAAATCCTTTAGAAACATTTCTCCTTGCTAGAAATCATAACAACTACATATAGCCCAGTATCATCATTCCCAGCATGAAGATCTTACCAGCAAGCTAAAAACCTTGCAGAGACAAAAGGATACATATCCACAAAGCACAGAAGAGTCTAGACTGAACATTCCCTGTGAGACTGAATGTAGAATCATCAAGGCTGGAAGAAACCTTTAGGATCATCCAGTCCAACCACCAACCACCCCAGTCACCCCTAAACCATATCTCCAAGTGCCACATCCAGATGCCTCTCAAACACTTCCAGAGCCGGTGACTGCACCACGTCCCTGGAGAACTTATTCCAATGCCTGAACACTCTTTCAGTGATCGTTTTTTCCCCCCTAATATCTAATTTGAACCTCTCCTGGCACAACAGAAGGTCATTTCCTCTCATCCTTTCACTTGAGACGTGGGAGAAGGGCTGACCCCCACCCAGCTACACCCTCCTTTCAGGTGGTTGTAGAGAGCAATGAGGTCCCTCCTGAGATTCCCTTTTCCAGACTAAACACCCCCAGCTCCCTCAGCCACTCTTGTAAGACTTGTGCTCCAGGCCCTTCACCAGCTCTGTTGCCCTACAAGAGACATTCAAGCCTCACTGCTTAGAGCCCCACTCTCTCCGGCAGTGCTTTTGTGAGGGATTTCAGTGGCATCAGCCCTTATCAAAGCAGGGCCAACAAGGCTCATGTAGCTGTGACCAAGCAATGAATCTAACAGAGACTGCTGAAACAAGCTGCTAAACTCTGACAGTGACGACAAGTAAATATCACAATATCTTTCCTGGATGCCCACTGAACTTAGAAAAAACCTGAAAACCCTTTCACGTCTATTGTATTTATATATGCTATATATATGATATATCAACACAGTATATATCATATATAGAGAGATATTCTATATCATATATATCTCTTGAAAAATCACATGCGCATTTCTTGCAGGCAATTGACAAAGAAAGAATTCCTATTTTGTAATTTTTCAAATATAGCAGACATATTTTTAGTCCTGGACAAAACTGATATAACATCTTTCCAAACTCTTCTTTCTGACAACAATGTTTGCTGTTGTTAGAACTTTGGTATGACTCAAGAGGTACTGAACAGCATGTCCAGTTTGCATTGTTGTCCAGGTCAGAAGTTCAGCTTTTACTGCCTGGCTGCTTCTATTAACTACACCTATGGCTAAATCATCCGATTTACATTCAGGTTAATCTCTTTTTGGAAAAGACAGTGTATTTGCAAGTACAGCGTCTTACGAGGACAGCATGTAGAAAACAAACTAGGCAGAGTAATGAGGGAGTAGAACTAATGTGTTTAAAAAGGAAAGATTGTATTGTTCTGACACTACAGGCCTGGCTCTCCTCTTATTGCACAAAGTTATTAGACTGGCATAACTCTTTTGACTCCTACTGGCTCACCTTTGATTTACTTTACTGGTAGCAAGATAGGAATCAGGGTGCGTATTTGCTACACTTGACATTCACCAAGGTAAAGGCAGTTTTAACTGTGTTGTACAGGAGACTGGAACCCAAGATCTAGTATTTTGCTGAGACTGGTAGCTGAACTGGGTATGGGAGTATTTGGATAGTAAGACCTAAGGAGAAGTCAAGTTGCATGGCAACCTTCTCCCTCAATATCCAAATATCAGATTTGTAGCCTTAAATACATCCTGAAATATAATAAAAAGTGCAAGAGCAGTTTAAATTCTAATACAGTGTTTATCTTATTAGTTAATAGATTGCTAGAGATGTAAAATACACATATGCATAAAAGCTTATACCATGTTCTGCAGTGCCATGCTATGCTTAAGTGTCGAAGTTTTGCATTTCACTTGCAATTCATGCTGTGTTTCTTTGGTTTTCACCCCTGCTATTAAGTGGAAGAGCACCTGCTTTCGCTTGTAGTCATGGGGCACTTTATCTCTTTAGAAGAAACAAAAATTTGGTACTGGGGCACTGTGCTCTTGATGCAGATGCAGAAATCCCATTAATATTACTAGGAAAGCTAAGGACACAGGGGAGAACATACCACATTTAGATTACTGTACAGTTCTGCAGCCTCTTACATTTAGCCAATACTTCCAACAAAACAGCCCATAATAAAGCTTGGAATCAAATGCTGTCTTTTGTTTGTCACCAATAATGCCTATAATACTGGGCTCTCATAGCCAAGCAAGATTCATACTGTTACAGTCACGTTTATATCCACATTCAACTTCCCTTTATTAGAAGTATAATACTGCACTTTATATCACAAATGTATAAAAAATATGGCAGATAGTGTCATAACAATACTTTTCTTTTAAATGAGTATATTTAAAAAACAGACAGTTATTTTCCATTTATATATATATTTATATATAGAATAAAATACTCCTGATGCAATATATAAATGTTACCGTTAGTTTTTTATAGAAACTACTGTAGCTGTTGCACTGCTTCACAATGTTTCAAACAGCTCAAAATAACTTTACATTATAACATAAAAGATATGATTATAACAGTACGATATTAGGTCATCATAAATAAATATTACAAATCCTATCAAATATGGAAGTTTAAAAAACAAATTTAAGACATACAATTTAACTTTAAACCCTTAACAGGGATACACTTTTATCACATAAACCCCACTGTTTTAACTAGGCAGCAAAAAATGTAGTAAGGGCATAGGCCTAGACAATGTTTTCACCCTTATAAGTGCCAACACATACCAGAAGTTTCTTAGCTTTCAGACAGAGATGTGCACTAAGCTGGAATGTAAATGAGAGAAAATGACAGTGCATTTTTCTCCCTAACCGGCACACTCTGCCTGGCATCCCGTGACATTTCTGATGCCCGGTAATTCGCAGTTCCACTCGCGTTCCCGTATGATCCCTGACTCTCTCGTGGTGCCGAACGGCATCGCTCCACACGTACATATTGCACACCTTTATAAAGCTGAAAATGCAGTCTTACCATGGCCAGAACCAGCACCGCCGCCCTGCGCCGCTCTCCACCCACACCGCTCCCTTTGCTGCAGGGCAGTTACAAGGCCGTCTCCTTGAGATCGTTCAGGTTCGGCATCCGCGCCCGGTTTGTTCGGCTGTAGGTGTGCCCGTTCTGTCCGCTCTTGGAAGGCAGCTGCTCGGAGTAGGGGGGCCCATCGCTCACGCTCCTGTTCACGGGGGACACGTGCCAGGTGGGCTCCAGCTGGCTCGGGATCTGCAGCGTCGGCCGGCTCTTCGGCTGGGGCTCCGGCCGCACGTTGCTGCCGCCGCTGCCGGAGCCTTGACTCATGGGGTGGATTCGCACTTCAGGAAAAGAAGCTTTGGCTGGCTGGCTGGGTAGGGGCTGGAAGCGGGGCTCAGCAGCGACAGGATGGTTTGAGGAGAGGTGTAGGAGCTTCCGAAGAGATTTTAACGGCTGGCTCTGAAAGACACACACAAATGCTCCACCATATCAGACCTCCCATAAAAAAGCTGTCCTATCCTAAACTGAATATCTTGAACTTTACAGGACCTCTTCACTTTTAGTTCGTATCTGTTTGATATATTTCATTCCAAGCTATGGCTACACACCTGAGGAAATGTCTTCTCAGCACAGTCCAATCTATTAGCGACCTGAAGAGATGGAATGGAACCCTTTCTCTCTCAGAAAAAAATTGCCCCATCAATTATTTTATCCTTGTTTCCTTTGAAAATGCAGGCATAGACAACTGCATTTGCTGCTCATCTGCCACTTCTCCTGCAGATGAAGAAACTTAAGAACCTCAGCCACATTTTATGAGGAACAGATTTCAGAAATACCATTTCTTAAAAATGTGTGTTGTGAACATAATTTAGGGGTTAGAGTGAGTCTTGAGTATCCATCTGCACTGAAACAAGATCCGGCAGAACTCAGAAGTTATTTTGTTTGCTGGCAGCTGGGTGATAAGACAGCCGTAGTCTCCTGCCTTCTTTCACTGGTGAGAGGTTGAAGGTGATACAGGGTTACTGAACGTGGGTAGCAAGAGCCTGGGGAAGCCGGAGTACAAAAAGTGGTATGAAAGCTGTCTCATTAAATTCCACAGCTCACAGAGCAACTTGTTTCTTCAAACACTATGGCTGCAATGCTCTTTTCTAATGTATTTCCAATGTGACAACAATGGGGCATGGCTCTGACACTCCCTCCCACGTACTGCCCACTGAGCTGGTTTTAGAACTGGAGAAAACAAAGTTGCACTAGTGCAGTGCTATACTCCAAAAATGTAGCCAGCTGAAACTGCAGTCTGTGCCAAGGATCAAACTCTGCTGAGCAGCAGCCAACCCTCAGGATTCACCATTCCTTACAGAGCTGACTTGAGGGCTCTCGTACAGCCCTGCATCGCTACCACAGATGTGCTCTGAAACACTGCTTGCCTATAATACAAAAACATAACCAATATTTCAAAGGCTCAAAGACTGACACGGCACATTTAGTCTCTCTTTTCCACTTTGTCACTCTTTGTCACTCGTGTCCACATTTAAAAAAAATGATGCAGGACTGCAGTTACACAATTTTTTACATCCAGTGAGCAAGGAATTAGAAAGTTGGGAAACAATGTCAAACGCAATTCTTCCATTCACCAGAGAAATAGCTGTCAAGATACATCAGTGATATTAATACATAGGGAATTGATAATGCCACTTACATGAGGCTGGATTTCTGTCATCTTCTCAGGATGCCAATCCTTCGGCCTGCTGCTCTGGTGATTGGAAGAATGAATGGCTTTCTGTAATGCCAAGAGATCCTGACCTTCAGTGTTAGGCATCTGCAACAAAATGTTAAATACTGGTCTCCTAATATTTTCTTAAGAAGAGCTGTAAATAATTTCCCACAGTTAATTACAGAACACAAGTGAAGCCCATTACTGCAGCAGAATTGCAGTGACCTCTCAATAATTCTCCCCATAGTAAGAGCAAGTGGCTGTGGACATCATGCAGATTTGCTCTACCCTTAGCCCTTAAAGCATTCACATGCTGTTAGTGTTATTTGCTGTAAGAAAGAGCAGTTAAACAAGGCCTCAAAAATTAAATTAAAAACAAAATATTGTTGAGCCTCATCTTCATTTAAAAAGCATTCCATACTGCAGTTAAGACCATGGATCAGTTCTATAAATTTGCTCCAGAGTGAAGCAGACCAAAATCCCTCTTAACTGATGTCCTGACTGACATCACAAAACCAAGAGGTTTCTCTATTCCCATGTTTTTTCTCCTCCACAAATATACCAAACTAAAGCAAAAATTAAGAAACAACTGAAACTTTATGACAGAAAAGTAATTTAACACTTACATGTAGTTTTTTATCTCATTTCAAGAACTTTAAGTAAAAAGAGGACAGTCAAAATATAATCTGTTTTTAATGCAAGCTGTCTTTTATCATGAACATCGGGACAAACAAAAATACAACAGACACATGAGCTAAAGTTTTTTCCAGATAATCCATTATTAGTATTTGATTTATCTAAATTTATATATAAAGGAGTATTTTGTATAAAATCATGTATTTATGATATAGTTATAAACCAAACCAGGTTAATTTTTTTCCTGAATGAAACATAATGAGACAGTTTAATTTTAAACATACATAATTTCACAACTATTTCCCTTCCTTAGTCTTACTCCAAGGCTCTTTCTCTCTGGAACTATGTATGTTAACATTTTCACTACATTAAATACTAAAAAAGTTTTTTTAGGCACAATCTGTTTCAACAAAACTGCCAATTTAACTTAAATTTATTGAACTGGCCCAAGATACTTAACTGGCATGAAGAGGAAGTGATACCATGAAAATAAACCACATGCTGCTGTAGTCAGTAAAACAAATTTACTGGAGCATTTTACAGTGTTACTGTACTTAAAAATTAATACCATTGGTAGAGTGACTACAGGAAGTTTTTTCAAAGAAGAGCTATGCTTTAAATTATTCTTTGAATTAAAAAGAGGAAAGAGGGATTTCTTGATGCTTGGATTCTCGCCGTTGCTTGAGTCTGTCTGCAATATAAGACACAAAAACTAAATGCATAATATTTCAGTTCAAGAGATCTGTCCTGTCCTATGTTAACTCTTTTTTTAATTTTTTTTTTTTTTTGGTAATTCGACAATACATGCTATCAAGCCTATAATCTGCTTTTGGAAAATACAATAATGATTGAAAAAAGCCTATGAAACAAATTCAAGGAACTCAATGCATGGAAAGCATGTTAAAAAAAAAGATCAGCACAACTATTCTAAGATCCATGTTCATTAGGAATACAGAATGTGTTTATTTCAAAGGCTTTTGGAAATAACTGGTAGCTCTTGTTGACTTTACTAAGCTTTGCATTAAATCCTGTAACTCTGGCAATCATTTTTATCTTTGATAATGACCTAAAGCAGTATGACACTTCTTATTTTTATATGAAGAAAGTATTAAAGATACACTAACAATAACAGGAGTTGGTTTCAGAATGAGCAGTTGACAGTTATTCTAGGGGGAAAAAAAACCATTCTGTTTTTAACTTGCAATAAGAACTAAGGCTCCAAGATGAATTATTTCAGTTCTAACATAAATATGGCATTAGCAACTTCATGAATAGCTGCAAGTACACAGGCTGTTTTATTTTAATTTCTGGAGCACAACCACAGAACTTACCAGTGGATGCATGAACAACAAACAGAACTAGAAGGTACTAGAATTATAAATGGGTCTATTTTTCCCCTGCTCAGGTGCAAACAAGCATAGGACACATATATTGTGCCTTGCCTTTTCCTGTCTATCAGAAGAAATCTTAATTTTGCAATAGAATTATTATATGACTAAATACAATGACAAGTGCACTCCCAAAAGCAAAGGCTTTCAAACAGCTTTCTCAGCTTCTAGACACCATCCAAGTTAATGAAAATCAATAATTAGCACAGCTTATGTTGAGGAAATTTATGGTCAGAAGAATTTCCTGTTTCAAATTCAGTAAATTAAAAAGGAATGAAAGCATTGCTAAGAGAAATGCTCACCTGCAACTGTTTTTCCCAAAGCAGATAATTTCTTCAGACCCATAGCTTGAAATAAAATCTGCAAAACTCAAGCCTCCTCTGAAGGTAGTGCCTACTCACACTGTGCACAACCCTCATGGATATCAAATTGTGTGGTGGCAGATGACACAAAACTGTGATTCTAACAATCCTCAAAACCTTTTGCTACATTACCAAAACACTTCAAACTATGAAAAGGAGAATGGGTAAGAACAGCTCTGCAAAAACAATATTGCAAAGAACTCCCGTAACAGGCAGTAACAATTGCTACCCCATGATGCAGAGCACCTGGAGAACCCTAAGGAGAATAATTCATGGGAACAACCTGCAGGAAGAAGCATGAGGAACTGGGCTATTAGATATTTTGAGAATGACATTACTAAGATCTCTTCAATCCAATTTCAGGTATCTTTTACGACTCCTGTGATGATGCTCGCCAGCAAAATGAGACTTGCCAAAGGATATCAGAAGTAAATCATAGCTAGCTACTATGTGCTTCCTAGCTCTGTGACAGTCCTCAGGTCTAGTTTGTTATTTCTTGCTGAAAGTCTGTGTTTGAGTAAATAACTGGAATTTCACACTTGTAAGACTCTACATGAATTGTAGGTCTCAGAAAAAAACCTTGGGTAGTCACAAGCCGTCTATTAAGACTTTTAATAGGAATCCACAGAAAATAATGTATGTGTAGTTGAAGAGCTGATATTACAGTGCTGTGAACAGCTTTTACTACTAATGCCAAATCTGGTCCTGAATTGAAGGCAGTAACTTTATTTTGTGCTGGAAGATCCTAAAAACTGTCCCAAGGTTTGCTAGGTAGATGTCTTCAACTAACAGATGAAGAAGAACAAAGAACAGTGTCTGAGCCAGACACTTGTGCACACATCAGTGGTACAGTCCATGCCTAGATACTGTCCTGGCAATCAGCTGTAAATGGAAATGAAGTGAGATTCTTCCAGTTTTAGTTTGATCCAAAACTCAAGTTGATCTCAGTAAATTTCTAGATGAGGGTGAAAGAGTTGTACCACTATATTATTGCACTAATTTATCTTTCTGTGAGATACCAGCTCTATTTACAGTTTTTTTCCCTTCTCTCTCTTTCTGTTCGCCTCTACCCCTCATCTTAAGAGTGAGAAGAAACAGAAATAAGGATCATATATAAATCTGCCTTAGCTTGTAATCAGCTATGGTTTTGGTAGCTATAGATCAAGGAGCTTTTGATTTAGATGTTTTGTATAATGCCACATTTTGAGAGGCAACACAATCCAGTATGTATTTCTTTCACTCAGTTTAATGTGGAGGTAATTAATACACCACCTATCAGCTGAGCTATTGGAGCGTTGTTTGCCACCATGTCTGGATGGCTGGAATCAGAGTACAGCACAACAATGCAAATTAACCACCTTTTCCCCCCCATCCCCCTTCAAAATGCATTGCTGGAACCAATGGCCTTTGGTGTGTTACCCTTACATGGACATTTTGGTATCAAACAGTCCCAGAGCTATAATCCAGACATTTAATTCAGTTGTTTAATACAAATGATCATATTTGAACTGCATACAGGTATGAGGGTGAACAAGTTCAAAAGGAGAGGTAGATGTCATTGCTGTAAATCCTGCCCAGCAGGAAGGTGAGGTGCATTTCTGAGTGCTAGTTAATATACATATGCACATGTTCTACACAGTTCAAAGAAATTTAAAAAAAAAAACCCAAACAACAAAAATCCTGATAATCATTCCTCTCTCCCAATTTTCAACAGATCAGCCCTCCACCAACACTCAGTGTCATATCACCTTACTCTTTGAAAGTAAATATTTTCATTAAATCACTCCCCTCTGCCAGGAGTAAGCATGAATTACTCAATTCTGAGAATCTTCAGAACTCTAACTGCATTTGCACTTACAGGAACATTACAGTTTTAAATGTTTTACTATTTGCAGAGCTGCCATTTAAGAATGAGATTATGTTTAGGTTACTTCAGTTCTTAGGAATATCTTTATTATAAAACTTTGCGACATGTTAGTGTAGCACTATTTTTTGATAAAAGAAAGCCCTTCCTCCCTCCCAAAACCTATATGAAAATGTATGAGACATCAAAGACTTACACTGAATAACAAAAGCCACAATCCATTCCCTCAATAAAACATAAAACACTTAAGAATGGTAGAGACACATCATTCTTATTCCAGTCATGGAATGCAGCAGGAAAAGACAGTTACCAAGACACTTCCATGAAAAAAAACTGGAAAGAATTCTCATTTGTAACAATCTAATTTTCTCTGTATGGGTGCCTGAAACTATTCAAGCTCTGGGGACATGCAAAAATGAATTTACTATTCTTGGAATGCTATCACCATATTCTTAAAAACAATTTGTTGCAACATCTTAAAACTTGCATCAAAACTGGCTGTCAAAGGGTCTGAATGCAAACAAAGGGGCACAGGACTAGTAAGTGAAGAAATATGTGAAAAGGCAGAAAAATCAACCCTCAACAGGAGAAGAATTTGACTTTCATACAGTGAAGAGAGAAAATAAAAGAACAAGTGTATACACACATACAATCATAAATAATACAAAGGTACTGTATTAATCTAGCATATTAAAATGACATAATTCAAAAAGAATAAAAGAATTCTTCTATTAGAAATGCTGCATACTTACATTTTGAGATTTCTTCTTTTTCTTTTTTATTGCCCTGAAAAAACCTTGCTTTTCTTTCTCCTTGAGCTGTTCTGAGTGACTGTTAAGGTTTTCAGGACTTTTCCTAAATATGAAATAAGGTATTGTAAGAGAAATTTTATTATGGTATTACATTGTAAATTCTGTGTAATAGTCACAACAAAGAATGCAAATTATTGATTACAGTAAAAAGGTAGTTAATGTTTTAGCATTCATTGGTTCCAGGGTTACTATACAAATACCAGATAGACTTATTACAAGGGATAGGAGGTACACAGTGTTAGGGTAAAAATGATTAATTTAAACCAATGAATAGTTATTTAGGGAAAAGGAAAACATGCATGTGTTCTTTTAAGCCGGAATTTAATACTCAAACCAAAATATCACACAGGAGGTCTTTAAGAAAAATGAAAATCATATCTGAGAGAACATATAAATGGCGAGGAGCTATAAAGCACAGGTCCAGTTTATCCATTGCTTGCTGGAGAACAGGAGTTGCAAAGGTGGTCAGAGAGAACCACTTTCAATTGCACTTCCTGACCCTTGCTGACACGGTTCCAAATTTATCATCGGGGAAGCTGGGGGTCTACTGCTGTCCATTTCAACTTAAACCCTTCTGTTAGTTTGTTACATGTGAGTGAGACAGTGCTGGCAAAGGAGGTGACCCAAAAATGGAACAGGTGACTTGCCTGAAGACTGAATTTCTGCCTTTTAACTCTTAACTTACACGTCTGAAGCAACTAAAGCTGATAAATAACATGTTACTTTCAATATGCACAGTAAACCATGTATGTAAAGTGCTTATACAGGGTAAAAAGATGGTTTACAAGGACAGTGGTGAAACATAACTGAATGCAGTTCTAGTGCCCTTTAAAATTGTTTGAAATTTGAAAATGGTGCAGGAAAGCATCACAGAAATATTTTCAGAGATTTCAATCTCTTTAGTGTGTTTAAAAACACAGCCAAACCAGCCCAAATATTTAGTTTCCTTGATCATGATGCACAACTACTTATCCAGAAAGAAATGACAGAATACTCAAAAAATCTTTAAGCTAACAGGCAAAGACATAACAAGAACAAGTAGGTGGATGATGAAGCCTAAGAAGTCATATTAGAAAAATGGCACTGATTTTCACAATAACAGAACAAACTCCTTTGTGAAGTGGATTTTCCATCTTTGACATTTCAAATCAGGACCCAATTCTCATCTGGGAGAAACACAGCCAACAGGGCTGCCTCTGGGGCTGGATCCCAGAGGATAGACAACATTTAATAGCAACTAACATACAGAAAGTCATACCACATCATTTAATAGCCCTTTTCATGCTTAAATTGCAGGAAAACAAACAAACAAAAAATTATTCCATTGTCTTGATGGAAAACCTAAAGCAAAGCCACTGTTTTGAGGGCTCACAAACAGGAGCAGCTTTTCTTGGAGCGACCGTAATGTAGCAACATTTAACTGTCTAATATAGTTGCCACTGGCTTCTAATTCTGGCTTTAAATGCTATGCTATCAGCTGGTGATTCAGCTGCTACTACATGCCAGGCTGGCTTTTTTTTCTTAAATAAATGTGAAAAACATAATTGGGGTAGAAATCACTGGAGTCATCCTCCTTATTGATGAAACCATCTTCACTCTGGTAGGTGGTATCAGTTCCTCAATTTCTACACAAAACCACCTCAAATTTGAAATGTTACCTGGCTCTAAGTATAAATGCATGCAGTGTTTAAGTAAGAGAGTGCAACTGTTCATTAAGAGAATGGTCTTAGCAAAAAGATTCATAGGCAGGAAGTATAGTAGAAATTTTCCTAATTTAAACTTTTGGGAACTTATATGTAGATGCAGAAAATACATTCAGGTGCATGACAATATATATTTAATGTGGACATTAAAATACCAAACGGAAAAAACCCTGTAGTTTAATGTAATTATTACATTTATAACACATATTTTAAATATACTGGAGTGCTAAGGATTCCTGTTGATGTCACGTGCCTGTATTTGGTACTACTGTAAGTAATGTGACAGGTGTAAGGCATTCTTACACAAGTCACTTAAAGCTCCAAGGAGAAAGTCAAAGAGTAAAGACTACTGATAGCTTTGGGTTCAGTGAACTCGGGATTCTGACCTAACATGGACAGATCACCTGCTGAATTATTTACTAAATGATTTTTACTTGATTTGTTAGAAAAGTTGGAGGAAAGCATACCCCCCACCCAAGCATCCTGCTTGTACTCAGTCATGTAAATGGGGCTAAGAATCTTCTGAGCCTTTCCCCAAAGGAGCTCCTGTGCATCCACATCTGTAAGCACATCCCAAACAACAGCCCCAATGCAATTACCCAATGACTGCTGTCCACTGAGGAACCAGTGTCAGATCATAAGCAAGACCCCAGGAGATTACTTTACGCTGTCCTTTAAAATTTTTCAATGTCTTGCTATAGCTTTTCTATTATAAAGTCTATTCCAAAATGGAGATGCTATATTCTAAAAGGTGAAGTTAATCTTCAGAGTGAAGCTTGGAACAATTTTTGCCATATTTTTAGACAGAGATTCACTCAAGTGTGATTCTTTTCTTTGGCCCAGTGAACCTGGATGAGAAAACTGCTCTCCACAGCAGTTGGGCAGAGAGGAGAGAAATGAAATTCTGCACCAGGATTTCCTCTTTATGGCTACAGTGACCAGAGAGAATTGGAAAATAAGGGGCTGAGAACTGCTCATTTTCAATTGCTGCTTACCCAAAAGCCAGTGGTTTTATACTGAATAGTTTATGTCATTAACTCCTATGACTCATATTGCAGTACAGTTGTCTGAAAAAGCATTGACCTTGAAAAGCAACTGCTTCAAAACACATGCTCATTATGTGAAGAGAGTGAACATATATAGCATTATAGCAGGAAGCTTCAACACCAGGATTTTGTACTGAGTAAAAATAGAGCAGAACATTTTGATCGATGATGAAACACTGGGATATTTAAGGCATCCCAAAAGATGATTTTCAGATAATGGACAGTACAGTACAGAAAAAAAAAATAGGATTCTCGTAAAGATCTGTATGGTAGAGTCACACAACATGAAACTATGACAAACATACTGCAAGTATTTTGATATTTTGCAGAAAGCTTCAGCTCTTGAAAGCAAACAGTTCTACCAGAATCCTTTATGTGCTGTTTTAGTAGTCTGGGTAGCCCTAGAGAAGTGCCCCCACTCAGAGAGCTCATTCTCAAGCAGAAACCAAAGGAAAATGTGCTGTGCTCTGTTACTTCATCTTTGTGTGCATTTTGTATGGTTAGGACATATAATGTACAACACATTTGTTATTCTGGTCTGAAACACTTGGAAAAGGCTAAGTACAAACAGAAATTCTGTGATTATCACTCTTATTTATTGTCCCTAGTAGGAAAGGTATCCAGCTTCATGCAGGTGCAATGAGGTGTAGCAGCAAACATGCATGTGGCAAGCAAGCTGATGTGCTTTCACATTAACTATAAAGGAAAAATGGGAAGCATGTTGCACTCATGCTGCCATAGAGAGATTTGTATTGCAGACAGCTCTTTTTTGGGAGGCAGTTCCTCATGCTTGTTCTAGTTATTCTTCAGCAACCCTAATCTCAGCAGGCAGCCTGGCTTGGAAACCCTCTACTACTCCCTTTACTGATCCAATCGCAATTAGTAAGGTGATTGTCTAATTTTTGTCTAATGAAGGAGTTACTGAAATAGCTGAACTTTTCTTTGGAAAATAAATGACAAACACTAGTTCTCCAAGTTAGCTTTTGGTTTTACTCAAAGACCCTTAAGGGGCAGTTACACAGTTAACCATTCAGCAAAGACAAGAAAATGTCAGAAATGACTGAAACAATTCTAATAGATAGTTCAAGATAAGAATCTCAATCCCACAAGCTGAAGCCCACAGTAAGACTTCATGGTCTAAAAGGCTGGCATTTAAAGCTTAAAAATCAAAGATCAAATCTGAACTCTGTTTGGAGCTGCATTTTTTAAATTATTTTTCATGTGGAAAAGAAGGATTTATTAATTGGAATAAACCCCAGATCTATTATCTCATATACAGAATACCATTCAGAATTTGCAACTTCCTGATTTTTTTTACAAATTCCATTAAAGAATTGGAAAGCATTTAAAATGCAGCAACAGTCAGTCTCGCTGCACACACAGCTGAACATGCTCTAAACTAACTTGCTCAGATACTGGTAATCTTTTACTTTCAGGAATATTAAGTGTGACTGTAATGTTACACTGATACTGACACAGCGGTATAAAAGTCAGTCATGTCCTATTTACAAAATACTGTTTTGTTCTGGAACCTTGAAACTGAATAGTGGATGAAGTTTTAAGCCTTTTACTCTTGTGAGATTTTTTTGTTGTTGTTCTTTTCTTGAATGACAAGTGATTTTGTGTCTGTTTATATACATATTATATACATATAAAAATAGTAATATTATATGTATAGTTTCTCTTCTTTATTATTTTTGCAGAAATGTATGACATTTGCTAGAGAAGATATGACAAGCTGCTTGTCATTGCATGACTACATTTGTATGGACACAAAAGGTCTAAACAAAAATGCTTTCCAGAAGCCCCCAAATATCTTGTAAGTAGTCAATGCAAACACTTCCAATTTGATGTGAGATACACTGTTGGAATTGATTCTAAAGAGATATTTAGAACTGTGACAGTGGTAAAGATAACTCAGGCCAATGTTCTGGCACACTGCAGAATACAATTATCTTGCCTATACCTACTGATTTTGCCCAGCTCAGGACAAAGTTTGGATGAGTAAAAGAGAATAAAACATCTATTCTTGTATCAATATGAAAAAAACCTGAGCAAGTTCAAGGTCATTTACAGGAAATTAAACTCCAGCAAAGAAAAGATGTTCTAGAAGGACTAAAAAAATTGCCTTTTTTCAAATCAAGTTCAGAAATGATCTAGTAATTTAAGAGTAAAACCTGATGACAAAAGTCAAGTTTATAACATCTTTATTTTAAAAGGCAGGACAGTGGGGACAGAGCAAAAAATTGCACACAAAGACAAGGGAATATCTGTGACAATTTAGTCTAGCAAACATTCACAGA
This sequence comes from Hirundo rustica, assembly GCF_015227805.2. Lineage (NCBI taxonomy): Eukaryota > Metazoa > Chordata > Aves > Passeriformes > Hirundinidae > Hirundo > Hirundo rustica. Next base: position 103,329,487 of record NC_053451.1, on the reverse strand, counting down.
ATCTTTGACAGAAGAAAGGCAACACAGAGCAATAGTATGAGAAGCAATATTTTACAGTAGTGGCAAGTCCAGGTGGAATACATGTCAGTCATAATTTGAGATGAATTGTCATGTACAAGTTAGGTATGTCAGTCAAACATCAAATATTTACTTCATCATAAAATTGATGTAAGCAGAACCACATTGCATTAGAGCTTTTGACATTTTCATAAGCATTTACACAACTTCTATACAGAAAATTAAGTAGAGGAACACAGACTCTTCACCACTCAGGAATCTAATTAAGCTGCATTTATGGCACAGAACAATTTTGCAACAACATTAGACCATTGCCAGGACAACTTGAACAGAGTTAGCATGTAGAGCTGGGCAGGAAACATTTTGGGAAAACAGGGAATAGGAAAAGAAAAGAGAAAGATAAGCATATGCCAAAATAGCAGCAACTTGGTGTTGCAGGCACTACTATTTCTTCCATTTCATAAGAAGAAATGCTTATTCTTCTGTGGGTTCTTCTCTCAAAGGAGCTGTTCCACTTTGTGAAAATATTTGAGTAATTTGGAGCAAGGACTTAAATCTAACTGTCTCAAAGTTAACGAGGGGCCTTTTTCACAAGGCCATATTCAGCACCTCTGTGGTCCTTTCACTGCTTAAACAAGATGAAACAGCTTCAAGAGAATGTTCTGAGGGAACCAGAAAATGTACTCCAGAATAACCTCTAACTTCAGATTAACAGCATTCACTTGTCAGATCTAAGATCTTGGTCCAAGCCTCTGGCTTAAATTACTAAGCCCCTGCACTCAAATTCCTTGCATTCTAAAATATAATGCTGCCTCCAAAATTTTTGTTATTTTGAGAGTATCTCTGGGTTTGACTGGCAATTCTATCCTGGAGTTGAAGAATCTTCAAAATAAAAGGTTAGTGGGTATCAGCCAGTTCCTTTGAAAAGTTTTTGTTTTGGTAATTTGGCATTATAAACAACAACAACAAGTACTTGATAAAAAAAATTCCCAACCAGCTCTAATAACATATTTTAGTTCAGAGTTAGAATAACATTACATGTTTCTTTGCAGTCAAGACAATATATTGCTGAATGATATATAAAGCAAAACAAGATTCCAGCTGTCTTATGTTATAGGCAAGATAGAAAGATCCAGATACGAAGGACAATGCAAACTGGTAAAAGGGGTTCAACAGTAGGAATAAATACCTTCTTTTGCCACATAAGTCACAACATAAGAACCACCTTTTTACATAAATGACTGGTTTCCTCAGCTAACTTCCAGAAAATGGATGTAGGTGGAGCTACTGAAGGACAGGAAGCAGCCTCTAGTGAATCAGAGCAGGTGAGAAGGGTTCTGGAGTAAACATCTTCTATTACTGACAGAGGTATAAAACCTGAACACAAGCTGAAATAGCAACTGTCCACCACCCACCACCCCCCTTTCTCTTTTAAGCACATAATTCCCTGGTTATTTGTGTGAAAACACATTAAGTCAACAAACCACTGAAACATAGTTGAACCATGCATATGTGAAACATATGCATAGTTGAAACAATGCATAGTTGAACCATGCAAATAATATGCAGTCCATTCTTCCCACCAATCCTGTGAAGCTCCATCTGCTTATTTTTATTCAGTGTGCTTTATTGTTATTTAACAAAGTATAAGATAAGGAGTGTTTTAGAGCCAAACAGCTCTCAGAGAAACAAAATTAAGGTATTTCCCTTTAAGTCTTGCATATGCTGTCATTTTATTAGTGTAAGTAAGGTGCTCTATGTTATATAATGGAGCCATGTGATGCTTTTAATCTTTTAAAATCAATATACACCATCAGGATGTTGCTGAGTCAATTTTCCCATAGAATGTATTAATTTCCTTCTGTAAACAAAGAGCAGCAGTCCCCATTGTAGGGTGAAAATATCCTTCATTAATATAGTATTACTTTATATATGGAAACATGCATTTTGATTATTTTTTTCCACTTGTCTAACAATTCATGCTTCTGGAATCCACAAATTTCTACACATCCTACACACACAAGCACTTTGTATTATCTTTAGCTAAAGACTAGTAGCGGGAAAAAAATTGTGAAGGACTGGACAAAAATATATAAACGATAATGCATTCATGTTATGGTTGCAATGAAGGATTCCTTGCTGCTCAGAAGGGGACAGAAAACATGCCATGCTATGCCAGTACAGCTGGAGGAAGCAACTAAGCACGTGGACAATTGCAAGTCTTGAGAAAAGCGTGAGGGTTTATGCTCCTGTTACAACAGCATCTTTTTTTTTCCTGCCATTCCCTACTTGTGTGTGCAAATTACAACTCACCAGGTATCAAAGGTGGTTTGTCTCTTGGGATGGTTTGTCACCGTGGTGCTGTCTGCTGGCAACACCGAGGCTCTGTTGGACACATTGTTTTCTATGTAGGTGCTCTCTGGACGCGGAGATGGAACTGAACAGAGAAACAGCAAACAATGCACACGGAGCTCTGCCGAAAGTCCCAGCTCCCACTCCTCTGCTTCCTCTCTGCCTCTTGCAGTAACAAGAGAGCAAAGACATGGGCATTTTGTGTGTGATTGAAAAAAAAGCTGACTTTTGTGATCCTTGCAGGGTAATATTGGTTGTAAAATGAGACCATCAGAACTTGGGTAAATTGTTATTCTATTTGTAGGGAGATCTAAGTGTGATTGATACTTAAACACAGGAAAGAGAGTAAGAGGTTAGAATACTGCTTTTATGGACATGAAATACTATATTTTTACACTTTGTCTTCACTTTAGACCTTAAAAAAAGTAGTACCTATCCTAGAAAAAAAACTATGGACTTTTAATGTAAATAAGAGATAATGCACTAAAAATTAAAACATCAAAATCAGATATTATGTATTTTTAATAGACATACTGTGGTTTTGAAAATACACAACTATATACAGATCTAGAACACAAATTTATTCGAATTATGAATATCACTAGAAAGAACTGCACTGGATTAAATATTGACCAGACACTAGTTGGAACATTAATGCATCATCACATTACACAATCTATCAAAACAGCATCTCTAAGTTTTTGTTCAAGCTGTAGTACAAAAGTATATGCAAATAAATACTGTTCTAATACAAAGGTTTAACATTATATAAGTAAGGATTTACCTTTTTCACAGCAACTTGCATATACTATTATCACCAGTTTTGCATATACACTATTATCAATGTATTATTTTAAATATAATATCATCTTCCAAAAGCAACGATTAAGTCCATATAAAATGCATTTGTTTGATCGATAAAGTTAAAGAGGAAAAATCCTCTCGTTTATAGTATGGAATTGAATAAATCCCAGACCTACAGTTTCTTTAGCGCATGACTTACAGAAAGTCATTTTTCTCTAGAACTTTTGTTTCACTATGTATAAAAATGAAGGATAATCCATGTCCAATTTTTAGGACCTTTTTAGGGATTAATGAAAGCAATTCAGGATTGAGAATTCTTAAGGATCTTCTGTTGCATTTGCAACAAAAGCACTCAAAAGTGTGACTCAAAACAGTACAAGCTTTAATTCTGCTCACAGGTTTTAACATTGCAGTGGGACACTTGCAAGGATTGTCGGATCTTAACGTGTCTGAATCAGGTCATCAGCCAACCGATCAACCTGAAGAGGATCAGAGGAGATTTGTGACTCTACTTAAGGTTATTAGCTGACTCATAATCGAATTTCAGCTGATTGGGACTTCTTAAGGTTCAGGGGAGCCACACAAGCCTCCTAACACTTGCAGGGCAGTAATTAGCCTCTTATTGTCTTTTTCAAAACAATTACCCAGGTTTAGCCATGAGGCAGCTGCTCAGAAATCACCATCTTTTGTGTGCCATAACAGAACAGTATTTATTTGTGTCTGTCCATACACAGACCTGTCTTATAATTTATTCTGAACCAGAATTATGTAAGTGTACTCTTGCTTGTAGGAAACCCTGATCTTTACTAAGTCTTAACAAAAGAAATGCCACAGGTTTCAAGCCATGAAAAGCTAGCATTACACTACTATGCAACGCAGTATCTGAAACAGATCAGTATGTATATGTGCTACAAGTGCATAGGTGTAAATAGAGTCTTTATAAGAACTGAAAATAAAAATTAAAAATATTAGCTAACTGCTTACTTTGGTTATATTAGTTCATTTTGCCCTGATAAATTATATTCTGCCGTACAAGGTACTGCAGTGGATATACTTTCCAATTAAAGAGAGCTATCATTTACAAATAAACAATATGGTACCAATGCAGTTCCTGCAAACAACCTAGCAGGTAAACTCACCCTGTGAAAGCTGAGAAACAATTCTTTTTCCAATAAACTTTTGTAGTTGTTCATGTTAATTCTTTATATCAATTTCTACTACTTAATTTATATTCCATGCTAAAATTCTTGATTAAATTTGAAAGATCCACCATGAAATTACCTCTGTAAAAGCTGCCAACTCTTCTTGGAACAGGGTCATTATACAGAATTCTATTCTCCTTAGTAGATGCTCCATCTTCTGTGTGTGGATCATGATATGCTCCACCCTATGCAAAAGAACAATAAACTATTTAAAATGAAAGATTGTAAACTGATTCACAATTTTTAACCAACATACATAAGCAAGAAAACTCCAAAATTCACCACACAATTTTCCTTTCATATTATTAATAACTGCAAATATCAAATCACAGACTACGTAATCAATAAGTATTTGGTTTTGTTGGTTCCTTGCGTCTTTCCAAAAGGATAAAAATGACATTAACAAAATTTTGCCTTTAAGTTGTAACTTTAAAGATATGAATCTGATTCAGGCCCTCATATTTTCAACCTGAATGAAATGTAACTTTAACACCTCTGGAGGAATCTTTTACTGGAGGCTTGCTAGATTAACTTCTGATGGAATCTGGTCACTCTGCTACTGGCAAACTTTAAAAAGCAGACAGGAATGCATCTAATTTGTGATAGTTGCAACACCAAAGTACCATCATCTCTCATCATCTCTTATCTCTTAACATCATTACCTAGAGGTACCAACAGTCACAAAATCTACTGTACGCGAAATAATAGAAAGTCTCTGAACTAAGAATTTTATAGACAAAGTACTTCAGTCAGACATGATAGCAAAAAGCATATCATTACCTCTAATTTATTCTATTTTCTTGAAAACAGTACTTCAAATCAAAGTTTAGGTGTGCCCTTAGAAACATCCTTATGCACATAATTTGCCAGCAAATATGACTTAACCCCGCTCTTAAATGAATCACAAACTACAATTTTTCCCTCGATATGGACTGACCACATGAAATTTAATGCTCTCTCCAAGACCCCAGAGGAAACTACTGAAACTCCTGTATGAACTAAAATACAGAATGTCCAAGAAGGACAAAGGTTAAAAACCAAAGCCACAAAAAAACCTAAACAAAATTAAAAACTGTGATTTCAATTCACTGCACAAGTGATTTGCAAAATCTACTTTGCTTTTTGCAGATGAAGATTTGGTCTCACTGTCACAGTGAAAACAAATCTTGAAACCAAGACCAGAACTGCAGCTAAAACAATGTTTCAAATCCCAGTTGTATTCTTCTAAAATTTACCAGAGGCTGAAGTATTTGATTAAATTACTACTTGTATGAGAAAACTCTTATTTATCAGCAGTTATATTTCAAGCAGGAGACAATAACAGCAACTTGTATTTTAATTTTCTTCTGCTTAACCCTTTTTGTGTACATTTAATTTAAGTGTTAAAAAAAAAAAAAACCAAACATCAAAACATAACCGCCGTGTTGAGACTTGAAAAGTCCTAAAACTAAGACTGGATGAGAGTTTTTTTCTTGATTTTTTATTTTTAAAATAAGATTTAAAGCTTTGGTTGCCTTTAAAAAGACTTGATAGAGTTAAAAAGAAAATCAATGAGAAACTAGAAACACGTAAGTGAGGAAACTTCACAAAATATAAGCAGAGAAAAAAAACTGCAGGAGAACTGATCAGAAAAAATAAGCATGAAAACAGTAAAGAATCTATGAGAACACATATTATTAATGAGTTTTTTAGTTCACTAATCCTGAGGGAAGTGGAATTTTCTGATTCCTAATGTATAATGTAGAAAAGGGGGGAAAAATGAGGATAGTAAAGAGCCAAATAATGACTTCTTTGTGAAAATGCCTTTATGAGGCATAGGAAGATTGACAATTTGATTTAGATTTGTTACTGAAAGCAGTATAAACAAATAAAAAACAGCTTTGTGAATTCACAGACTTAGCATCCATTTCAGAGAAGTCATTTTCCTTTCACAATTCTAATGGTTGAAATACAGATTTAAAAGCACTAAGCGACTGACCATAATAGATAAAGGCAAGTTCTTTATCTTGAATGAACAGACTTTCCAAAGCAAATGAAAATAAGCAAAACATAAGCATTACAATACACATCGATTTTGCTAATTAAAATAAAAATCTGTGAACCAATTTTCAAAGACAACGAATGAACCAATAAAAACAACTGGCCTCTAAACAGTAGGAAATAAAATCAGTTGAAATTACTATCTGCTGCATAATGCAGGAAATGAACTGAAGAATACAAGGTAATGTGACCTTTTATTATCAAAAACTGAAATGCTGATATTGCAGCCCTTCCAAATAATACCCTGAAGAATAAGTAACATTTAATTTGACTGAAATGAGAGAGACAGAAAAATAAGTAGACAGGAAAAAACTGGTTTTGAAATGGAGCTGCTGTAATCCCTTCTAGATAGCTTTTTAAAAATTGTTATTCCATTGCACTTCTATTTTGATATTTTGGTATTTAATGTTCGGCTAGACATAATCTTGAATGGAGATGTGCTATGAATGAAAAAACACATAATGTCTTTTTTTCTCTACTGGACTGAAGAGACAATCACTATCTGAAACTCTCTTTTTATGACCTATTTATGACCTATTAGGTCAGCTACACATTTCTTAGATGAACTACTAAGTAGGCAGAGTACTTTAGTTTCTCAGAGTAAACCATAATCTTTGGACCTTAAATATTATTTGGAGCTTTTGATTTTTTTCAATTTGTCAACAGATCTGAACTAGATGTTCTCTCCTTAAAAGTCAGTTCATCACAGGCATAGGCATAGAGAAATAAACATTAATTTTTGTATTTGTCTCTGTACCATTTTGTTAATAGAAGAATTTAAAGCTCTGAGGACAAATAGTCCTCTTTACATATCTGATGTGTAAAACACGAGATAATTTAGAAGTGCTGTGTTACGAATGTAAATCAACACCAGAAGTAGCCCATCCTCCACTCTTTAATGCTCACAGAAAAACACAACCAGGTATCTACTGACAGTAACCACTGTGAGGAGTCACTTTACCAGTGGCCACTACATCACAAAATCTCTAGATTACCCCAGTTACTTAATCATACTAATCTAAAGAAATATTGCAAGCTTTGATATTTCTCTAGTAAATTAGGGTATTTCAGCACTAATGCCCTGCTATGCCTGAATGAAACATTGGCTTCAAAAATTAACATTAGCATTCACAACAGAATACATACATGAAAAGCTAAATAAAAACACAAATGAGAAAGACAATTAAGCAAAATGATACAATAAAAATGACATCAGGCCATGTAACCAAGGACTAAAAGCAACTAATGAAATTGTCTCTTCAGAGACAATTGTTCTGTTCTCACATTTTAGTACTTTAAGATAATGGTATTCATAGTCCATTTTTCAAAAGCACCTTGAAATATTCAGCCCTTCTGAAGGAAAAAACCCAACAACATCCCCATGCCTTACAAGACAAATAAATGAATAACTGCAAAGAAACAAACGGAAGACAGAAAGCAGGCCACTGCCCCCACACTGAGTTAAAAAGAGGAAGGTAACCCTTCAAATAAGAGGCAATATTTCGGACTAACCCTATTAGAATCATCCGTACAGTCTTCTCGTGATGAGCCAACAGACCTTGTGAGTGACTTATGCTGCACCTGTGGAGATAACAGTTGCAGGCTGTTTGCTCTGGCTGCCATCCCTTGCCCTATGCTTAAGCCACCCTCTGAGCCCTTTGACCTCACTCTGTCCCGGCTCACATACATAGAGTGTCTATGAGGGCGCTGCTGTGAAGAAAAAGGACTGGTATAACCTAGACCATAGGAAAAAGACTCATGTGGAGCAGACAGAGAGTGGGAATGGCTTCCATCCATGTGATCTGGCAGTTTTAACTCCTCCATTGTTTTGGAGTGTCTTGTTGGCGGTCTTCGGGTGTCCAGGGTACCCTCGCTGCGGTTATTCCTCGCGGACGGACTGAGCATAGTTCTGTTATCGCTGTGCCGGGGAGCGCTCGGACTGGTAGGAGAGTTCAAGTCCATACAGCTGGATGGAAAATACCTACTGGTGTTTGGTTCTGCAGCTTGGGCCCTGGCCTCAGAGAGGTTGCCCACGGATTTTGAGTCTGTCAGAACTCCATGGCTCTTGGACTTTGTCCGATAGGAGGGACTCTTAGAAGACTGTGGGATGGTGTCGATGTAGCTGTGGCGACTGTGCTTGTCGCCGGGCTGCAGCGTCCCGGTTTTGCTTTGGGAAGTTTCCATAAAGGAGTGCCGGTTCTGCTGAGATCTGGCGTTAGACTTCAGGTACTTTGTGCCTGAACCATCAGAACTTTTGGTGTCCACGTTAAAATCGAACTCTGTTTTTCCCTTTGGTTCCTTTGGGCTGAGAAGATGCGGCATGTTATTATTGGCTATATCCTTGTTGCCAGATCCGGGTGTGTTGCTCGGTTTTTTTGCGTGCATTGGACTAGGTGCAGGTGCAGGTCCAGGAAGGTTTCCATTTAAAAAGCTCTCATTTGCTGGAAGCCCCTCTTCTCTTGGCCCGCCAGCCCCTAGTGTCTGCAAATCCTTGCTGTTTGATCTGTGGTGTGACTGCAAAGCAGAACTTTTGCTGGCTTGATTTCTATATTAAAATGCATAAAGAAGCATTAGTATACCAGATCACTTATTAACGTATTAATAACTTCAAAAAAGTACACCCATGCAGTTGCCATTTAAAACCACAAAATTTAACTGCAGTAAGATCACATATTGCCAACTGAGGCACCAGAAGCTTCACTAAAATAACAGATTTGCAAGCGTTCGTACATTGTTGTTCCTGGTTATAATCTGATGGCAAATTCTGCTTTGGTTAATGATTTTGCTGACAAAACCCCTGAAGATATCTAATCTAATCATAAAAATTCCAACATGTATTTGCACATTTATGTATGTATGAGTGTACTATGTGAGTACATCACTAAGTAAAGCATTACATTATGGAAATTAGCTGTGCGTCAATCGAAAAAATCTTAAATACACCTGGCACATCAAAGGAAGGTAGAACAATCAAATATGTCAGCTCTGTCAAAAAACCCTGACACAATCAATGCTCCTGGCTATCTAGTGTATCCCTGGTTTGAGGAAGAGGGGAGAGGAAAGGAGGGAAAAGAGGTTATTTTGAAATGGAGTGAGCCTGAGCAAGCCCTGTAACACCGAACACCAACCCAAGTCTACCACAGGAAGACAGCTTTTGTGGAACTTGGCACTATCCCAGTTTTTGGTACACTAACTCAGGCCAAAGCTGCACCTGAAAGGGTCTGCAACCAGACTGACTTGATGCAGCGGTACTTGGTTGTGTCCTTAACCTCTACTCTACTTCCTAGCTCTTCTGCTTTTGAGATTACAGGACTGAGATATGAACTGGTCCTGCAAACCCTGAGCCTGATTTTTTTGGAGCAGGATTTATCATCTCAGCTTTTCTGGCATTAAACCAGTTCTGCTTCTGGACTTAGGCTGGCACTGCAAACTAGCTAAGACTGAGCAGTGCTGGAGCTGTTCTTGTTTGCCTTGATGGACCTAGGCAGGCTATAAGCAATTAGCTTATTTCTGTAACAAATCTATGATGTAATTCAGATATATCACTGAGGGTTGAAGTGAGAGGTCACTGTACCTTTGTTGATCTTTTTGTTAATTATAACTGGATAATGCTAGACATTTTTATACCTAGGATTTTTGTATTAACCACTTCCATTGATCTCATCAGCTATTTAATTACAGTTTCTAAAACTTCAGCAATTTTAATGTCAATTTAAAATATTTTTCAGTTAACAGAAAGTATATTCTTTTAAAATTTAAGAGATATGAAGAAGCTAGTATTTTTACTAGGCAAGCCTTTTGGACAAGTTTCCAGTGGATGCAGGTTTTTGTTCTGATGCCACATATCTAATGGTAAAACTATTACTCTAAGCATCTGTAAAGGCAGCTAAAACTTTTTGGTGTCTGTCTTTTGAAAAAGTATAGATTGTAAATGTCATCATCCCCAGTCTTAAAACAGAGGAGCAATTGTTTCAATCTCACAAAATAAACTAAATTAAAACATGGCCAAGATTAAAAGCCTGCATATAGAATATTAAAATATTCTTCATACTTCAAAGGGCGACCTTTTATGAACGCATTTATCAGAACAATAACATGAAGCTTTTGTACTAAAGTATTTTATCCACCAGTAAACCTGGTTCATTGAGGCATTAAGTGACTTCTCTCAAGCTATGTGGGTCCAGCAAGGGAGTCACTGAACAAACACATCCTGCTTTGAGTCTGAGGTCAAATAGACTGGATCCAATCCACAACTGCAACTGCAGGCAAAATTCTGCTCTTCTCCAGTTTGGAATGTGATCGATGTGCACAATTTTCAGGACATTTAGCTGCTACAAATCTGTGTGAACTTTAAGCTTTTTTGAATATCAAAATCTTGGACAGATTTGTACATATACAGCAGTGGTAGCATTCCAAAGAAAAGAGCATTCCTTTGGAATCTTGGGCATCTTCCAAGCCACAAAATTCCTATTGTTCAAGGAAAAGGCTAACTTTTTTTTAAGGTGGACCACCCAATTATTCTTGTCATATGCAGAAATGGCTTCAACATTGATTTATTGTTTTTTAAGATGCATTCAGCCTGATGTAGAAAGTCAGCAAAAATTTCAGCTTGTGCAGCTGTAAATACTATGTGTGCTTCCTTTATTCAGTGAGACAACACAGAACAGCATACACCATGTCTCAGTGTGCCTACGCTGTCAAACAACCACCTCTCTTGTAGGTGATGCTGCATTGAGCACCACAACAACTCCCTGACTGGCAGAGCAAATGTCAGTGATAACAGTGACAAGACTACATTTACCTGTTGGATAAACTGTTGCTGTCTGCATGGTAAGGTTTTCTCTTAGCTGACCGTGAAGGTGAACTCCCACAGCGATCCAAGAGTCTTTGGGTTTGAAACGAAGGGTGGTTCAAACATTGTTCTGTCAAATATCTATCTGCTGGATCTAACTTCAGCAAGTTCTTTTGAAAAAACAAATCCCAGAGTTTAAATGTTAGTATCCGTATTTACATTAGTAGAAAAAAACCCCAAAAAACCAAACCCAAACCAAACAAACAACAAAAAAAAACCCCAAACAAACAAACAAAAACAACCAAAAAACCCACAAAACCCCAACAAAATAAAGAAAATTTTTGGGATAATTTTTTAATCTCCAGAGTTTCTGGGATTAGATGTCACTGCTAGAATAATTTCATGGTGCATTAAATTACATATACAAAATAAATGCATATATGTGTTATATGTGTATAATGTTATGTACACATATATGAAAGTATGTTTAAAATACAAAGATATCTACAACTTTTAAAATATGTTTTATATATATGTATTACGTTTTAAATATATGTATTTTAAACATAATTTTCAGGATATACCTTACAACATTGTTTTGAATCAAAAATATTAAATTTACCAGTAATAAAATGCTACAATGAAACAGGCTTTACAAACAAACAAAAACAACCATATGGGAACATTCTCATGCAAAAACAAACATTATTTTAAAGTTAGTATTTTTAAAAATATACAAATGTAAGAGTTCTGTTTTTAGCTTATAGGGTTAAAGTCCACCCATATTTTCAAAGAATTCTCTAAACTTTTTACAATGCATTCAGAATAACACTTGCCTTATAATTCTGTTAGATCAAGTTGTGATTCTAAACAAAGACACTTCCTGATACGTAGAAAATATTTTATCACAAAACTGAAAACATGAGCTTGGGTATTTTGGGAAGTTTGAAAGGTTTCTTGCAGGAAAAGAGCAACACAAAGCTTACATTGAAATATTCAAACATGCATGACTAGTAGAAAAATTAAAAGTTTGAATGGCTATTAGGTATAAAACCCAGCTATTTCTTAAGGGTTGTATATGTTTAAGAGAGAAGAGATCCATGTGTGTCTAAGCACATGCATACACACACACACACAGACTGCATTAACACCATATTCAGCCCCTTGACCACAAACTGGTTTTCCCTTCACAGGATCCCTGCACTTCAAGGTGAAAATGCTCAGGAAACAAAGCAAGTGGCAAACCAAACTCCTGTGCAGCTTGGTCACACAGTATGCTGCATCTTTCTTTCTCAAGTGACAAGCTGGACTGAATGATTAACAACTTATTTCCCCCTTTTTTTCTGGTGCTCATCACTACAGTGGCTCAAAAGGCCGAACAAACATGAGAAGGTCACAAGTGATTCCTACATTCCCCTTAAGGAGAGAAGATGTTCTGAGGCTTCTCACAAGTGCCTGTACAGTACCTTACACAGGCTGGATGACAAGCAAGGAGAACTGGAAGTCTACAGGTTATCACAAGGCTGGGAATTTGCCTGGAATCCCAGAGAAACAGTGGGATTGGGCTCATGGCTGAGGCATGGTCACTGATGGGTACAACTGGTCTCAGAAGGAAGGAGATGGAGAGGCAGAAGAGTAACACTCCATATAAGTGATTCCCTGGATCATATCCAATGTCAGCATGGAACAAAAGGTTTATCCATTGACAATCTCCAAGTCAGGATTAGAAGGGAAAACAACATTTGGTATGTTATGGTGGGAGTTTGTTACCAACGATGCACTGAGGAGCATGAAGGTGATGGAAAGGAAAACTCTCTACAACAAAAAAATGTCTGTTCACAGATCCTCATCCTCACAGCTGACTTCAGCTATCCTGACATCCAGCCTGTGTACATGTCCCAGGAGATTTCTAGACTCTGTTGGTGGAAATTTCCTAGTGCAGCTGCTGGAGAGGCAAATTAGCCAAGGGGGAGACTTCAGTTAACTCGAGCTGCTGCTCAACAACAGTAAAGTGCTTGTGAGAAATCTGATCAGAGAAGATACTCTCAGCTGTAGCAACCATGAGATGATTACTGTTAGGAGTGAAAGAAGAGGTGGGAAGATAAACATCAGAGATAAGACTCAGGACTTCAGAGAGCAAATTCCATTTTCTATAAGGAATTACTGGGTAGAATCTCCTGAAAAACTACCATAAGAGGAAAGATGTCCAGGACAGTCATTGATTTTTATGGAAAATTTATTGAGAGTTCAGGAACAAAGCATCTTATTGTATAGAAGTAATCTTTTTCATAGGTTCAGGTTGGCTGAACAGGGGGCTTCCTACTGAACAAAAAAGTGAAACAGAAGTGTGTTGAGAACCAGAGGGAAAGCCAGGATACAAAGGTGGACTATAAAAGCAGTGTATTAGCACAAAGGTTAGGCCACTTCAGAAGGCCAAAGTCCAGCTAAGGCAAGTGAAGGAAACCAAGGGTAAAAAGAATGGGTTCTACAAATATTCTCTTTAGCAGATGGAAGCTCAGAGGAAATGCATGTCTGGTGCTGAATGGCAGAGACAATTGAGTGGCAGATGATATAAAAAATAGAGTCTCAATGTCTTTTTTTCCCAAGTCATAACATGCAAAACCAGTTCTCAACTCTCTAATGCTTGCAAACCAGCATGACTTGTGAAGGAGAGAGGAGGACTGGAGCAACACCAAAGCAACAAGGTCAATTTGGTGCCTCTTCATTAATCTAGTCCAGAAATGCTCTCTAAACAGATATATATATTAATAACTGCCTACTTCAGCTGGCATAAATTGAAGCGTGGGTTATTCAGTAATCTAGTAATCTGACCTGAGGTCCCTGGGAATGCAGATAATGAGGAGCACAACAAGTGTGGACATGTGTCAGACTGTCCATTGTCTGCAGAAGAGACAGGCACACAACAAAGTATGTGCAGCATTTGCAACATGCAATTTAACACAAGTCCCTTCTGTTCCCTCCTTGTAAGCTTCAGCTCATTGCTTAACAAGGTTCCAATTCCTGAATTAAGAAATGCATGTCAGACACAAAATATCCCCTTTACAGAAATTCTGACCTTTCTCACCTTGTAGGCAGAAACACAGACAGAAAAGATGAAAAGAATGAAATTATTTGGAAACCTGTGTTTCCCTAAAACTCAAGTGCTTCATTTCACAACCTTGAAACTTTTAAATCATATCAAAATAACCTAAAATATACTGAGATATAACATAAAATCTAGGATAAAATTAAAATAAATCCTCCCCCAGTACATGTAACGATGGTATTAAGACTTATATTGAAGTTTCTGTTCTGCAATATATGCTACCAGATCTTGAACTACAATTAACTATGAAAAAAATTTCTGTGAATTAGAACATAGAGGAGAGAGTATAATACCAAAAATAATAATCATAGACACTGGAGTATATAATGTTGCAGACTCCTTGAAACCAAGATAAAAGCCTGACTCTCTTCATAAGGCAAGGAGATCAAAGGGATTTGAACTGGCTGTGTTCAAAAAGAGTAGAGCATATTTGGTGGATTTCTGCTGGGTACAATACTATTAAAAGTAAGTAAACACCCAAGTATATTCCAAAGCATCTTTGTTTTTCAAGACAACTAGTGCAGAGGGGTTTGGGATCACAGAATTCATTCAGAGTTGATTAGCCATATCCATGCTTCATATGTGTCCCATATTGCCTTTAATTCTTAGGTGGTTCTGTGATTCTAAACCTAATTTTGGATACTATGACTTCTTTCTTTAGCTTACTGGGGAAGAAAGGATGTGAGGGTTGCACTGCAGCTTACCATGGGGGTGTTTTTATATTACAGTAGTAAGGACAACAACATGTGTTCCATATCCAGGAGCATGGCAGAAATCATAGCACAATGTTTTTGTGGGGAATTCTGATTCCCCATAAGAAGAACTCTCAGGACCATAACCTAGTCTGGCCACTACCTGACTTGTTACAACACAGGACTGAAGAATAGCCTAACACAGACACTGTGCAGAGATGACAGCAAGCAGATTAAGAGTTTGGATAAAAACCCAAAACTCCCACGTGTCAATCTCTGTCAGTAACTGCGCACATCCTCACAGCTACCCAACAACAAATGAAAAACAACTCAGGTTAGCCCAAGACTCTGTGGGTGTATCTAAATATGATGGGTTGAGGGCTCACACTCCAGCAGTCAGTGTCTCTGCATGCATGTCAGTGTGAATGCACAGCCTGCAAAGGATGGTGATGCCGCTTTGTCTGGGCTACATACCCTTTATCAAATCAGTTTAAATTGAACAGACCCTCCTGGCATTTGCAAGGGGTAGTTTCATGATTCCTAGGAAATACCAAGCCTTACTACAAAGGTGGAATCAAAATACCCCAAAAGGGACTTTCCAAGTCCCTCTAAGATGCATTATGAAAAAAAGGTAAAAAGTCACTTATATATTTTCCTATGTACTACAGACAGAAAATGAAAGACATTTTCCTACCTTCATAAGATCAAGTAATACACCACTTAAAATTCCCAAGTATCTTCTCTCTAAAGACTGTGGATGATTGACTGCTGGAAACTGCAAAAAATACACTGTAAATATACTGATCATGTAAACAAGGTAATACACAAATACAATGGTTCAAAAAGCAGAAACTAGTGAATCAAGGCATGTAATTAATGGGAATCATTAATGACATAAGCACTGAAAAAGTTAGTGGTTTATGAAAACTACCAAATATTACAGTGAAACAAATAGCTCTTGATGTGTAGTAAGCATCTAGTCAACCAAAGGGAGTATTCTTGATTATTACAGCAGCCAAGAAACCACTCTCAAGTGAGAAATAATCAACTTTTTTTTTTTTTTTGTGGCATTATGATTGACAGGAGTTTTAAAAAAGATTCAGAAGTAACATAAGTAACATATTTATTAAAAAAAAGGTTAAAATAGCTCAGAAAGAATTTGAGAGTGCAAATACAGTACTAATTAAATATTAAACATTAACAAACAATTCCCAAGTATTTTTAGTGAAAAAAGGCAAAGGCTCAAAGGTTTAAGTTTCAGGGTTACTGTTGTGATCATGCTGCTGGCAACACAAAGAGAAGCAGTGCACACTGCTGTGGGCATCCATTAGTTGTACTAGTATTGCTTTTCATAAAATTCACATGATGTGAACTTTGAAGAAAAATGGAAGAACATTAGTTTGAATGCTTTTATTTCTAAATAGTCCCTGTATTTTTCTTTTGACTTTGCTTTATTTTGAGTAAGCCATTGAAGTGGCTTACTAATAATTGAGAATTTTTTAAAGTCCAAGTTTGCTATATTGATCTTAAACAGTAACTTAGGCAAAACAAGGCTTCCACGCTTTCTCCAATTTTAACATAAACCAAATTGTAAAATATTCGTGTCTTCCTGTAGAGTGACAACCATAAAGAAGCTTTCATATCTAGAATTATCAGGGAAACAGGAAAATGTGCTGAAGCCATGCAAAGCACCAGTGGTTCGTCTTCATGTAACTTATTGGTAGAACAAATATTTATAGCCCTTCATTGCCACTCACACTTTTCTGTAAAGTCATGAACCTATTGGTAATTTCTGATCCCATATTATTTTACTTTCTTATGTCTTCAACATACCCTGGATGTTTTCCTCCTCCAAAGAATTGAAGAGAGATCACTAAATATTCCCTAAACCTCAGGAGTGAGGAAAACTGTGTTATATACATATATAAGGAGGATATGAGTAGAAAGAAAAGACAAACTTTGCAAATTTGGATCCATGCTGGAGTGTTTAAAGAGAACTTTTGTAATCCTGTTTTACAATATGGTAGTATTCACTTAGCGTAATGTAGAAATTGACAAAGTCTAAGCATATGGATAAAAAATTCCATGTCTTGGGCTAGTTACTATTTTGAGAATATCCAGCACCAAATCCAGCCTGTAAGTAATAATTGGCTTGATCACAGCATACCTACTATCTGCTGTGCAACAGAAAATCTTTCACCATTAAGCACTACACTACGTTCAGAAAAAATGTACTTTTAAGGTTGTCTTATAGCATAAGGGGTTACAAATTTCTCATACAAAAATCACATTTAGCCCACTGTTCTAACGAGGGTGAAATACAAATGGGACCTTGCAAGAAATGCTTGCCTAATAATTTTTTTTAAAACCCTCCACTCTTGAAGCGTCTACAAACTTCAACAAAAGTCTTAGTTATCCTTATACCTCAAATAATTACCTTAACACCTTAAGCCAACTCTTCTCTTATCATTATCAGCCAAACTAAATTTATGGCAACTTTGAGCATGTTTTAACTATGTCCCCACTCACTCCCTTTCATATTCTCACATTTTCTCTTTCTCAGAATAAAACTCCCATCTTGAGTCTTTAGCACAGATCAAGTCTCCTAAAACCTCCATATGTCTCTTTATATGATTTACAAGAATGAATTCAGAATATTATCAAGATCATAAACTCACCTTTCCAAGCAACCTTCATCAATAAAGAAAGGACAACCAAAACTGAATTACAAGGAAACATGAGTACAATCACTGACCATTTATTGTTAAAAGTAACAGAGCTACTACTTAGTTATTGATTCTGGTATTTTGTCATGTTGCATACACCAGCTTGCACAGATCTTCAGGCTGGTGAGTCTCTGTCACTATATTATATTGGCAAACCATTGAAAAGAACAATGCTGTCAGTAGGAAGAGCTTTTTTACTCATGAGACTTACATAAACTCCCCAGGAATATAAGTCAAAAAGCAGAAAGCTCTTCTGCCATGACAGTAGCACCTACAGCTCCGATATTTTCCAACAAACTAGCCTGAAGACAGCAGTCCTGAATTTTCCACAACCTGAACTTACAGAACTTTGTCACTGAACTTTACAGTGCAATCCTGGCAGGGCAATGTTAGACTGGGTATAAGAGGTAAATTGCATGCCAAAAATATCGAAGAAACAAAAGAAAATCTTTAAACACCTTTTAACAAGAAAACAAATGTATTTATAATACTTCTGGTGTAATCAGAATTTCACTTTGACTTATGAATGCCTTATAATCTATATATCCTCCACTTACTCAGAAACGTAGGCAGTAGATAATGCAGAATGTAAATGAAAAGAACCTTTACACAAGTAAATAAGAAAAAAGAACAAAGCTTTCTCTTACCCGCAAGCCGTGGAAGCGTGGGTTGCTGTAGAAGAGCTTCATCTGCTCGGCTGGCAGTGGGCCCAGCACCTTCTGAATGGTGAAGAGCTGGTCAATCTCACTCTCGCCAGGGAACAAGGGCTGCCCGTCGCTCAGCTCGCCCAGGATGCAGCCCACAGACCACATATCCACAGCCTTGCCATAAGGGGCTCTGTGGAGCCAAAATAAAGTGTTTGTCACCCACTGCCTTCTTACAGAGCTGCTTCAATTTATTGGCCGTATTTCCCACGCTATGCTTCCTCACAACACAGAAAAATAAACTTCGTTATTAAGCAAACTACCTCAAAACCCAAGCCCTCTGTTTCTGCCCTAGATTTCCTGATGTATCTATCACTGCTTGAAAAGCCAGGAGAGGAATGCTCAAGTGCCCCCAGGGACCTTGTTCTTTTTGAAAAATCTTACACACAAGAATAATCTTTTTGACTGCAAAGCATTCTCCACTCACAGTTAAACTACCACTAACCTCCCTTCTCTCCAGGGCTCATGCCTGCACTCTGTTCCTGCTTTACCTTTCTTATTTGATTGTGTTTAATAGGTGGATGGGTATACTGGGTCTGGCCACTGGGAGTACAGAAATTCTAAGAAATCTTTATTTCAGCCTTTATAGATATAAAAAAATAATTAGTGAGAATGAAAAAATATATTAAAAAATTATACACAAAAGTTTTAATTAGCGAGAGCACAGCGAGTGCTCCTGAAAACTATTCCTTAGAAAATTCCTTAGAAAAAACAAGTGAGGAAGCAATGAAAGCATCATAAAGTAATTCGTGTTTAGCAGCAAAGCCACTGGTTGGGGTTTGGGGAGAACTCTTTTTTATACACCCAAATTTTAAACACCCATATTATTCCAATAATGTCTTTCCAATGTTCCAATTCTACAGAATGACTTTTCACATTTAAAAAATAAATAAATAAATAAATAAATAAATAAATAAATAAATAAATATATAAAAGACTGGAATAAAGACTGAACTGAAAACATATTTCACTGAGTCTCTTCTTTTTGAAACTGGTAATCCAGTAACTCAAACTCTGTTTCAAGAGATTTAAGTTACAGCTTTCTGGAATAAGACAGCACCAAGAGTTGCAGGTGACAAATCCTATCCTAAATCTGTTCTTCACTCCTTCCTTATGCTGCTGATTAATGATGTTTAGAGAAAGAACATCTTCAAACAGCAATAACAAAAGAAGTTTCACTCTTCCCCACTGATTACTCATGATTATTTACTTCACCTGTGGAGGGAACAATAAACCCTTATGGTGATTTGGCTATGTGAAGGTGAGAAAGCATTTCCAGCTGGACAATAGCCTGAGTGAAACCACAGGCTCACTGAGCTGACTGCTGCAGGACTCTGTGGTAGCTGGGAAAGCTCAAGTAGGGCATCAAAACTTCAAGAACCACTTCTGCCTTAGAGAAAGTGCCATGAGACACTGTAGCCCTCTCACAAGAACCATCTCAAAACCAGAAGTTTGCCCCACTGGAAGAGACTGCTGACAAGGAACCACCAGAGGCAAAGCAGACCATGTCACAACTCCTCAAGTACCACTACTACTCAGTGGGGTTCATAATTTCCTTTCTAATCCTGCACAGTGGCTCCTGTGGATTTGCTGAGAGACTCAATGTTTGACCTTTCTAGGATGGTGCTAGCCCAACCCACCCATTAGGTCAGAATGACAAGTAAGCCCTAGTTTTTTTTTCTCAGTGCACAAGGCGACACAAGCAAGAATGGACTCCAAAGCCAAGGATCTGCTCTTTCTGTGCCTCTATTGGGAAACTGAGGCTCTGTAGGCAAAACAGTGAGAGTGCAGGTAAAACTCCTACCCTTTTATTATGACAAAACCCCAAATAAGTCTTTGTTGGCAACTCCTTTAATACACAGTTTTCTCCACTAAAATGTGAAATGGGGAAAAGGCTGCTGTAGATGGGGGCACTGTAGAACAAGCTAGGGTTACAAGGGAGGGATGGGCTGAAACTCCTTTGAGGCATGGACCACTACCTTCCCTTGCTCTCAAGAATAAAGCTGAAGTACAGTTAAGAACTTCTCACTATTTACTCTGTAGTCCAAGAGAAACAAATCAGAAAATAGCCATTTCTTAAGGCAGCACAAACTGCAATGATGTTGTTTGAAAAGGCAAACTCAAGACTTCTTTTCTGCTGATTGTCAGATCTGTCCTATAGGTGTTATTTTATTTGTTGCAGGAGTGACATGGCTGGACAAATGAAATAACTCCTACAGGAGAGACAGACCATATCATAGAAGCACTACAGTCTATGCCTGCACATATTAGATTCTCCAAAACATGTTTCCTACCTAGTAATTTAGCATGCTTTAAAATCTACTGGCTTTTAGCAATATTTTGTCATCAAAGGGTACAGACTGCTCCACTAATAGCAGTTACCTGAGGCTCTCCAAAGTGAGTACATTTTAGATGTACTGTGAATAATTAGGGTGCAATTTCTTTCCTCTCCTGAAATTTAAGTCTTGAATGTTATCACTAAACAAAAACCTCTCTGGGACACATTTTAGAAATTGAAGAAGTAAAACTGTATTTGTTAAATTGAATGTATTTAATAAACCGGTGAAGACTTAAATATTAGATGCTTATAAAGATTTGGTAAATGTAAAGAAAGGGGGAATGGGAAAGATGAATGCCTGGAAATAGAACAGGATTGCCAAGAAACAGACATCACTGTGCCAGAAAAACTTGGCTTTAAAAACATACACCAGCACAACTGAAACATTAAATACACAAATCCCCTCCCTTTCTTTACAAGCTAATCAAACTTACTCAACTACAAAACAGACATAATTTCTGCTAAATTTCCTCTGCCAACAAAACAGTTTCAAAAACTGCAGGTCAGACTAATACTATGTCTGTCAAGCTTTTCATGTCTTTCTTCCTAAATACTCATTCCTACTAGAGACAGAAAAAAAATGTATCTAAAAAAGTCACAATTGATGCTGTTTTTACAAGTCTTTTTTTAATACTTATATATGCACATATACACTTCACTGGGAGCTTTACTATTTTCTCCAAAACATGAAAAATTGAGCTTTGAGTTTTTAATGGCAACTTTAAGATGCTATTATGCACATAAAAAATCCAATTTGATTAAGATGAGCACAGCTCTGGGAATACTAGGATGACTTTATTGACAGAATAATTATTACTTAATTATTTACCTGTTAAAAAAAAAATCTAGTTCAGTGTTAATCAAAGGTTCCAACAAAGATTTGTTTCCCAGGAGCACTTAACACAGTGCTTAAAGACTCTTAGGAGTGAGCAGAAATTTTTGGTTCATCCTGTGGCCAATAGTTCCGTATTTTAAGAATATGTATATATAAATACACATGCACAGTATATTAGAATTGTATTCTATGAGAGCATTCACGCAGTTTAGATTTATGCTCTGATAACTTGACTGTAATGGGGAGATCACATAGCATAGATCTCCACTTTTTTTTTTCCCCCTCTTCATTTGCCCTTTTGGGTCCTATGAATTTGTTCATTTAGTACCTCAAAATTTATTTTACCTTGTGAGGTAGTAAAATGCTCAGATGAATAAAGAGGAAAACAGAGTCTGTATTCATTTAGAGATGAATAAAGGAGTAAAAAAAATTTTTTTTTCTGAGGCTACTCCTGTAACTAATACATTTGCAGTCACTGCAACACCTCTCAGTGTTTTGTTAAAATGATTTATACAGCCTACTTCAATAAATGCTTCCTAACTAGTGAAAGCCTAGCACCATCCATTTGAGTGACTTCAGCAGTGCTGGCAGAAGATAACTACAAATGAAAATCAAAGCACAGAATCATAGAAAGTTTGGGTTTGGAAGGGACCTTTGAAGATCATCTTGCTCCAATCCCCCTCACCTGGGCAGGTGATCCACTAGATCAGGATGCTCAGAGCTCCATCCAGCCTGGTCTCGACACTGCCAGGGATGAGGCACCCACAACTTCTTTGGGCAACATGTGCTAGAGCCTCACCACCTCTGAGCAAAAAATGTCTTCCTAATATAGTTCTGACTTAAAGGATGAAGATAACTGGAGATGTTGCATTGTGAAAGCTGTACTGCCATTGCTGTGTGATGTCCCCAGAGGGCTGATGGAACATTCCAGGCTAGAAGACTACCATGAAAACCTCTTCTGAAAGAACTGGGGATGGGGGTGCAGCAGCTGGAAGTACATCTGTTATAATTCAGCCTAATATTTTAATCAGTTAAACACTGCTCAGCTCAAGACAGGTCAATATGTCAATGATTCATACTGACTTACTGGAAATGAACAAAAATGAATGAAAATCTGGAAGCCTCTTGAAATCTTGCCTTTAAATCAAACACAGATCTCCACAGGCAAAGCTTACAAAAGGCACTGAAAAACTGTATAGAATCAGTGAAGATTTATTATGGCAGTTCTCAAACTGTACTTACCCAAGCAGGAGCTCAGGTGAGCGGTACCATCTGGTAGCCACGTATTCTGTATAGTTAGCATTGCTTCCTTCAGAGAGATTACGAGCAAAGCCTGTCAGAGAAACAGTGGGAAAGATTATATACCATTTTAGAAACAATGTGTGTATCATCACGATTCTGGCAGTTAGAGGTCACGTCTATTTATATGGAAGCAAATTGTTTACAACCCCTGCTGCAGAATGATGTCTCCAACAACTGCTTGTCTACTGAAATGCAAGCTTTTATTGATACAACAGTGAAAGTCAGCACATCCACTTTAATGACTCTCTTACTCGTGTACAATCCTCATGAGTTAGTGGGGTTTTGCTATTACTCTGTATGCTATGATGGAATCAAAACAGACTGATAAAAGTTATCTGTCAGTATGCCATGTCAGCTATTGAAATATTACACCAAATTTCACTGAGGTGCTGTTCTGCAGAAGAAGATTCCCAACTTTGGAAACACTACACATGCATGTGTACTAGGCTCTTCTGGTCATTGATCCTAACTACTACAGTCTCTGGTTTTTTAAACTGGTCAAAAAGACTACATAGTATTCTCATCTAAGGACACTCCCTCCTGGGCTTGGAAAGGAAAATGGTCATTTCCTCCAAACTATAAAATGCAGGAGTCTAGGAAAGTCAACAAAACTGTTTATATCTGCACTTGGCTTACTCCACGTGTAGTAGCTTCCCAACTGTTTTAGCATCACATTCACAACAAGGTTCTGCATGAATCAGGATCAGAAAGCACATGCAAATTAACTAAGATAACTTCTTTATCCACATCATTTTTTTTAAGAATAAAACAAAAATATTTTAAATGTATACTTATTGGCAATTGTACCAAAACTTCCCTACTGTCTTAAGGCATAACAATTATGACCACTGGCTGAGAGATGAGTGCATATGCTGGAAAATCCATTTGTAGGAATAATTCAAACTTTTACTTTCATTCTCCTCCATTCATTAAAGTCACTCAAGCACCACTATAATGTTACTGGATTTTTCATGTAGAAATACTCTCGGACACATGTTGGCACTATTTTCAAAAAGTATCAAGTCTTACTGCTTCCAAGTAAATAGTTAACAATTAGGTGAGACAGGACAGACCGATCTCAGCAGCAAGACTCCACATGTGTCAGCTCCTTACTAAAGCTCAAACTGAGACAAACTTTTGGGACTGAAATGCAGAAGCAGCATTTCCAAAATGCTTTCTTATTTGGATGTGGCATTAAAACATAGTTTAAAATTCCCCTCAGTGAAATCACTGTAAGTCTTTCCATTATTGCATGAACAATAAAGAAATAGTAAAAATTCCAAAGTGTTGCAGAAGAATAAGGCATAACTTTATTTCCTGAATCAATAAGTGCTACTTGAATGCAAAAGATGTTTTTCTTTATATCTGAGTTCCTTTGCAGAAGCTGCCAAAATTGCCTTTCTCATTCAACTATGTTTTGTAAAGTTGTAAATTAAAAAAAAAAATTAAAATTCTGAAAGTGTGAATCTTAGCATGAAGAAGCCCAGTTCCACTCACCCCTGTGGAATACTAATTTACTACGAGTTGAAGTAAAAATTTGGATGCAGATTAAAATTATTATTACAAGACTAGTGATCATAGGAAACAATTATAAAATTGTTAATGACACAGGTTACAGCCGTGAATTTTTGCAAGATACCTCTAATTTCAAGTAATTTTAGTAAATTATAAGATGGGATAAATATGATGAGGAATGAATATTTCAAAGCTCTCTGAACATAAGAATTCACATCTGTTCCCATAAAGTCTAATGAACATTACTGGTGCTGCTGCAGAAAAGCTGGAAAAGAATTTATTTTTTTTACTTCTAACATGGGGATTGAGTGAATTTTGAAATATTACCATATTTAGAACTGCTTAGGCAGCCCCATTTCTGTTTCAAATCATGAGCTATCTGATTAATCTTGGCAGTGGAAAATCCTTCATTCATGTGTTTAAAGAATAGAGGGAAGATAATCAGGAGCTACACCGAAGAAATGGGACAGTCAAAACGTGGGAAACCCCAAACTGAAAGGGAGGGAGGAAGAATGGAAAAAAGTTGTCACATAATAGAAATAAACAGGTGCTGATGTGACACATGAGCCTGGCAGCACATGGGCTCCTGTGCATCAGAAGAATCAATAGGTCAAAGTTTCATCCTCCTTCACTGGCCACATCCTCCAGGCCCGTCTATCAGAACTTGGTCACAGAGAGGAGCTATTATGTCCAGAAACCAGCTAACGTCGCCTGAAAAATCAACCCCTAACTTCACAGGCCAGGTGCAGCATGGATTTGATGTGGCAAGACAGAAAGCAAAGTTATCATCATGGGCTTCAGTGTCACCTTTATACTGTTCCATGATGCATTTTATAGATCCAATATTGCTCTGACCCTACGACACCATGCAGAAAGATGATGGACAGAACTAACAGTTCAGGAAAGCATGTTTCTAAGGGAACAATTATTTTTAGTTATGATGGAGTTTTCTTACTGTTCCTTCTTCCAAACTGTGCTGAGGTATCAGGAATATAGAAATAAGAGAAGGAAGCTAGAAAGATTAGACAAACTAAACAGTGAGAAGGAACAGATTAGAAGAAGATAGGAGGAGATTTGGGTTAGAGCAACCATGAAAATAATAGCATCTGCAAAGGCATCATGAAGCAGAAAGTACTAAGCAAAATCAGAAATTTCAGGAAAGGACTTTAAACAACTCAGAAGATGGTAGGAGAGATGTCAAGGAAAAAGATGTAACAAAAAAAAGGAGGAGGCTGTCAGCTTCTTACAGAGAAACAAGGCACATTTAAGTTAGACATAAGGTAAAGCACTCTAATCTTAATGACATGTAACGCTAGGGAACCTCTATTATTCAGAATTTTAAGAATATACTAAGCAAAGATCTGTCAAGGATGACACAGACATTCCTAATCCTTTTTTTGAGTAGGTGGAAAAACTAGAGGATTTCTTGAGGTCTTTTCCAGTCCCATTTTTCATGATTTCTATGCTTACACACCATACAGAAATTAAGAGGTTGCTAAAACAAGCAATTTTGAAGCCTTGGTGTTGAAACAGCAAACATGCTAGTCATAAAACCAAATTATTTCCAACAGTCAGATGCATCTGCTGTAATCGGCACTATGTACTGTTCTCTTTCTCCACTTCTATTGGAAGAAATGACACCCACACAACATGTGTCCAGGCAAGCACAACAACCAATCTCAATTTTATTTAGCACGGTATGTACAGAACACATGGCACAAGGATTATGAAGCATTATCTCATAAAAAAATTTATGAACTTTTCTGTTCAAACTGGTTTTGTCCACTGGGCTATTGGAAATGGGTGCATTCTCCTTTTCTTTGTATTTGTAATCACATGAAGAACATGATGTTGTCTGTGGCAAGTACCCATGAAATCCAAAACATGAGTTAAATAAAGTAGTCAGGCAGCATATGTTAAATGCTGCTACAAGGCAAACTCTTATATCCTAATCTCCTCATGTTCAGGAAACACTTGTGGTTAACACCATTCTGACATGTATTTTACAGTAATAGCTTAAGCTACTAGCAATTATGTCAATTAGCAATACCACTAAAAAATTAAAACCGATTCCACCTTACAAGGGTTGCTCAGAATTTTAAATTCAACTAAAACCGAAAGGCCAATTGAAGTTAAAACTAACCCACATGAACATTAAGAACAGAAATACCGGTAACAGTTTGCCTTCTTTGATGTCACGCTGATCACTCCGAGTGCACTGTGATTGCACATCTTTTCCAGCAGCAGAAAGAGAGCGTGGCTGGAGCACACAGCGTGAGCAAGCCAGCAGACCACACAGAACACTGCTGGCAGAATTCACATCATCTCTATCCGGTGCGAAAACTGAAGTCCAAAACACCACCACACCATCTGTCTGGCTTTCTATTTTCATGCAGTTCTGCGCAGAGGATGTTGACACAAGTACACATGCAAAGATCTGTCGGCTGATGTCATGTGACAACTCTAATGACATTACTTTCAAGCAGGGACATCCCTCACCCAAAAGAGAAGGAGGCAGGGAGGGCCAGGAAGCTCCCATGAGGACGCACTCGTGCTCCATGCCACCGCTGGCTGTTCCTGCCTGTGATGACGTTAGCCCAGAGCGTGCAGGGACAGGCGCTGCCCATGCCGGGTGCTGAGCTCTGCACAGGGCAGGGGCTTGGTCCCGCAGTGGGGTTTGCTGGTAATCACATCAGTGTAAGGGGAGGGAGGGCAAACACAGCAGTGCAGACGGGAGACCTTGGCTGCCGAAAGGGCAAAGGCACCAAGGGCACCACACTAGAGTATCCCGATGTTCTGTGCAGTACCTTACACTGCAGAACAAATGGCACTGAATTCAAAGAACTTATATGGACCAAATATTCAATTTTTTTCTGACAATGGTTATTATTTCTGAATGTTTAAGCAAAAATGCTTAAAAGAAATAAGCAGCACTGCAAATGACAAACACCTTTCTTGTCTTCCTTAAAAACTCTTTTGATTTTATTTTGTTAGCAGTTCTTTTCATTCAAAATTGCAGAGGTTTGAAATGACAGCTTTCGAACTGTTCTTACTGAAAAGCGCCATTGGGGTAACACTATGGAACTAGCTTTTATTTACCAAGACAAACTGTAAGCTTTTCAGAGGGAACAATATTTTATTCTGTGCTTATGTAGCATATAGAATAAAAATACAGATTGTTGGAACGTTCTGCCCTGTTGTCCTCTTGGATTACTCACACAGGCAAAGTTCGCCTTGTACTTGCGAGATGACTCTTCAAAGCCTTAAAGCTGACATTCAATAGGCATTGGTAGGTCAGGAAACATCAGAGTTAACCTAACATGTACAGCTCTGGCTCTCACCTCCAGTCATTCAGTCATTAATCACATGTGGATTATATAAAAATTTATATATATTCCTCAACTACAGGTATATGTAAGTATATATTCCTTACTTATATAATTCCTATTCCTATAGAACCTATAATAACACACATAACATTCCACAAAAGCCAATGGTTCAAAAAATATATATAAAAAGTACAAGTTTACTGTGTCTCTGCTAAACAAGTAGTAATTATCTTTTTTTTAATACATAAGCCAAATAAACCTATAGTTTTGCCAGCCTCCTAATCAGCTCATCATCTGTGCTTTTCTCAGGTGAGCCTCAGCAACATCAAAAGCAGAAACCTTGTCTAATACAGGAAGAGAGAAATGCAGTGTTTCTATTGACATGTTAACACAGGTATTTCACAGGGTATGCAAATTATGACCATAAATCTTTCAAATTAAAATACTAGCCCCACCCCTGAAGCAGTAATCAACTCTGACTGCTAGAAGACTTTTAGACAGTACATACTATAGAGCTCTTACAAAATAAGGCAAAACTGTACTGCAACAGATTTTCTTTAAAAATATAAGCAGCAGTTATCTTCCAAACTTACCGAAGTCACACAACTTCAGAACATCATTGTGGCTTATTAAGAGATTCTCTGGCTTGATATCTGAAGTATGAGAGTGGGTGAAAAAAAAAAAAAAGCTGTTAACTTCTCTTAATTTTGGACTTTGTCAACAAATATTATTTCATTAAAACTTATTTAGAGATATTCATGCAATCATAAATGAAGCATTATAAGAGCAACTGCTGAAACAGCTTCCAGCAATTCAGCTTGTGAACATGCAGAATTAATTTTCTGCCTTTTGAAGTCTTTTAAAGTGTTTCCCAACAAAATATGGAAAGATAAAATGTGCTTACAGATATTCCTGGGCAGAAAACCAATCTCCATATTTCATTTTGAAAAATAAAAGAAAGGACTGGTATTCAATTACCCAGTTAACCAATAAAATATTAAGTATGTTGTGTTCAAAATTTTCAGTTATAATGACCATTTGATCACCTCTTGTAATTTGTTTAGAAAAAGTGTCTTGCCCAGTTTGAAGCCCTTTTTTCATTCCTATATTATACACACAGTGTATTTTTCAAATTACATTTTGAAAATATTTTAAGAATCATGCTGACCTTAAATGTAAAAAGTACACTATGTGGGAATTTTATCTTATTGAAAATATAAATGAAAAATGCTACTCTTGCGAAGTCACAAAGCAAAATACAATTTTATTGAATCAGGATAAAATACATAAACCGGATCATACATCAAGATACATATTTTATGTGCTTGAAGCTTCAGAAGGAAGTAAATATACAGTGCTGAAACTCAAGGGAGCTGGGAGGAGCTGCCTTTGGAAATAAAACATGGGGGACCAAGTTTTAAGTTTTAGGTTATTTTTCTTCTAATATTCTATTAGCAGATTCAAAAGTGAAATGACTGAGCACCATGAAATGTTTTAAAAATCCTTTTCCTTAGACAACGTCTGTTCCTGCAGTTACAGTTTGTCATGATTACCACTTCCCAAAGACAGTGGACAGCAAACCCTTTATGCAGATGAATTTTGTTTTAAAAACAATCTGGAGCCATGCAGCAGACTTCAGACCCAGCCAAATTTACATTCTTTTTTCTGTTGATATAAAGCAATTGCTTATATTTTTGTTAAATGCAAATGACTTCAAGCTGTAACATGTTTCCCTTTAGAAAGGCCCTCATTCCATGGGGAGAAGGGCACACTTACCTCGATGAACAATATCATTCTTATGGCACCAATGAATTGCTTTAATTAGCTGGTAGATGTAGCTTTTCACTTTCTCTGGTGGAACTCCATTTGGCATTTCTTCTAGCAATTCAAGCATATTCTAAATGTTTAAAAGACACATTATTTAAAAGAGCTATACTCTAGCTGCTGGAAGATAACATGCCTTTAGCCTTATGAAGAAATGTATTTGGGCTCCAGAGCTCAGCTATGGAAAATCAGTAGTTTAACATTCGGGGAGTGAATTTTAATCAGAAGCATTCTCCTAGCTGTCTCCGTTCTGGAGAAAACACTTGTGAAGACAACAATCCTAAAAAGTGAACCACCAGTCCTTAAAAGACTGTCATCAAACCACTTTCCCTGAAACACCTAAAAAGTCATTTTGTTACAAAACGTTGCTTAAACAGAAACACCAGGCCAGGTGCGTGGCCATACAAAAAGTTTAGCAGACCAAAGCATTTTGTAAATATTCAACAGTGCTTTAACACACCGTTCTCTTGGTTAAGTTAGTTCTGCCACTTTGACGCTGCAGGGCCACGATGAATCACCAACGGTGTCTGTATATGGATGGGGATAAAACAACACAAGCCTCTTAGTGCACATGAAGTAACAGATATAAAAATGCCTCACAGGGGCATAAATAGAAACCCAGGGAGTATCCTGTAGCTACAGATCAGCTATAGTGATCTTGGACATCTTGGCACTACAGCAACTACACTACCGCAATCATGGAACTACGGATCAACTACTTCATGGATATAAATAGGAAAGAAAATAAGTTTAGTGTTTATACTAGTATATTTCCCCTTCGAAAAAGAACACTTAGATTCCCATTATGTTAGCAAATGTCTCTAATTTTGCACAATTAGAAGTACAATGAAGTTTGTATGCTGATTTCTGAAATAATAATGGGCAGCAAACAGCCCATTTCAAGAGAGGAAAAAAAAGTCTTATTTACTGAACACCAAAATAGGAGTATTTTGGCTATATTGCCTTACACAACTCATTTAATTATGGATTTGAGCATTTGTAGATTTTTCATTAAAAGTAAATTTACCTTGTCTTTGACAAACATTTTCTTTAGCTGTACAGTAAATTTTTTGATGTTTATCTTGAAAGATGTTTTAATGAACAGTAGAGATTTTGGTAATGTTTGAAAACATTTCTAAGTTTTGCAGTTTGGGAGTAAATACTGGAACTTATGTGCTTGAGTGTAAGTTTTCTTACAAACAGACTTCAGATCTGAGGAAAGGAATTTTCTGTTAAGAAACCATATTTGATTTTAGTTGGATTCTTGTCCACACAGAAGGCTGTAGATCTGGATAAGTAAGTCAAGAAGTTAGTGCTACAAATACAAAACAAAATAATAGCATCAACACAGGAAGACATAATCCTATATGAAGACATTAACTAAGGGGATGATGAATAAAGGAGATTAGACTAAATGTGAATTTAAGTAATCTGGATTTTCAGTATTGCGGAGTTAACATTACCCAAAGGACACAAAGTGCTCATTACCAGGTAAACAAAAAAATTAGTCCATTCCATCACATTTTATTTAATTCTTTCTACTCTCCCCTCATCCAAAGAATTAAGAAACATCCTGGCCTTCAAAGAAACTATGGGTGGCACTACCTAAGAGATCTAAAAATAAGAAATGTTCATTTACTTCAAAATTTAACTGAAAAGAAAGGTGAACATTAATACAGGAATGACATTATGTATAAACTACACATGATGTCTACCTTTATCACAAAATTATTTTATTCTGAAGCAAATAATGTTAGATATTGCAGCCTGGTGTTTTTACCAATATTAACAATTTTTAAAATATATACCCCTTATCAGATGAATGAAGTATCTTTTACTTATGCTGCTCTTTCAACCCACTTCTCCAGATAGCTTAGCCAAGTCAGCTATAACAGAAAATTAAATGTATGTTCTAAGCTGGTGTGTGATCAAAGACATTTCATGTGTCTGGAACAATTACAAGGAACATGGGTGAAACAAGTCAAGCTTTGAATGTTAGATCCGAGTAAGATCCACCACACTAGAAGTTGCTGACCTGCTGGTGAAAACCAAAACTGATTTCTGCCAAACTGTGGGTTAATAGAGGTCACGTAACATTATGTAGTCAAGTCATACGACAAAATAAGTTGTCAACTTGACACAAAGGAGACAGCATTTAGGGTGAGAAATTTTTAGATGAGAGAAAATTGACTGCAGAGGACTAGCACTCAGCTAGACTTCAACACCACACTGCCAGGAAATTAAATGAAAATTTCAGTCAAAAGAACAGTATCTCATGAAGGCTATACACATATTTAAACCTGCATTTTATTTTACTCTATGCATCTGAACGCCATCTAACTGCCTCCATGGAGAAATGCTAAATGGTTAGAATTCAGAGGGAAGGTCTACCTTCATCAGGAAGGTTGCAAAAATGGCAAAAGACCAATCTGTTCTAGGTTGTTTCTCCCTGGAAACAGATCAGGAGGCTTGGCAGTAATAGGCCAATCTAAGGAAATTCTGGAATACGTTCAAAATGAGGTCAGGATGGGAGTTAATGACAGTGGTCTTTGCCAAATCCCTCTAAGCAACTATTGATAGTGGCCTTGTTACAGAAATACACAAACAAATCCTATTTTTAACAGGGAAGGGTGGAGAAAGTTGAAAGAGATTCCAAGGTCAAAAGTCTATGATCTTGTTTTGAAAGACTACGTCAAGACTCATTACACAACATAACACAGGACAGTTATCCAGCTTTACAATTAAACTGGATTAAAGAGTTCAGATGAAAATTTTTCTTCAAATCACACGTATTCCAGTCTGCATAATTTTTAAAATGTTGGCATTCACAAATGGAAGAATTTTTTAAAAAATACCATCACATGATGTAAAAACAACAGTAACAAGTGTTGCCATCTCACAAAAAATATCTAATTACAACTCCTATCACATTAAAGTTTCTGCTGCTTCTCTTTCGAGATTAGGATAGCTTAATTTTTAAAAATAAAAGCAATTTTAAAGACAGTTTCAATAAGCTGATGATTTAACTGTAGTAAGGTTACTACAAACTCAACTCACTTTTTCCACATATTCAAAAACTAAGTATAATTTTCCTCTTCTTCTGAAGGCTTCCTTCAGCTCCACAATGTTCTCCTGTTTCAAAGTGCGAAGCATTTTAAGCTCTCGTAAAGTGGTTTCTTTGACTTCTTCATTTTCTAGAGTGTAAAGCAAAAGTGACATAGTAAGCTGATTGAAAAACAAAACAAGTAAAAAGTGTTATAAAGATTTGTTTTGAACCCCTGATTAAATTCTCTGGTTTTAGACATTACAGAGGAAAAAAAGCTTATTTCAAAGTGTGGACTCTCTGTTGTCTGCATACTTTTGCACTGGAAGAGAGGTCAGTGATGACTGTACTTATTATGCAATGCTCACTGATTTCTCATCACTACCGTAAAGGTTTTCTATGGCAGAGAATGTCATAAGAAACAAATTGTTTGCATTTCCATCTTTTTTTATTATGAAGTCAACTAATATGCTTCAAAAAACATTCATGTGTGTGTACATGCTCTACCCCGCAAATAAGGATCACATACATAAACTACAAGGGCAGGCTGTCCTCAGCAGAAACACTGGAATGCAAAGCTCATCTTTGAACAACACCAAACAAATGTATTTGAATCTGTAGTAATTTTATTTTCCAAAAGCCATGACAAATTTTAAGACTGAAGCACAGATTTTTAAGTCCTGTACGTTCCTCACGTGGCTTTCAAAAGGAATTCGGCAAATGCCAGACCAGTGTAGCAGCCACAGAAGGCAGTAGAGTAAGTACTGATGCAACAGTCTTGAATCTAATTCAGAGGAGTCAAGAAATTTAACTGTTTCATCAATTAAATTTAATTTTAATTTAACTGATTTGACAATTTAATTGTCTGAGAGGTGTTCAAGAAAGGAGGAGCACTTCACTAAGGCTTCATACACTGCTTATTAAGGGGCCCTGAACTAAGTAGGTTCTAAAGGACACTAGCAATATGTGAAGTAAACCTGACTATATTAGGCTTTATTTTTCATTTAGTAAAATGATATCCATTAATTCAGTAAATTTGCTCATGCACATACAGAAACAGCATACTTAATCTCTTAGAACTGTTATCCACAGCAGAGTAACTAAAGTTGCTTGCATAAATTCAAAGCTAAATCACATTTAGAGGTCATGTACAGGACAGTTAGAGACACAGGAAGAAGAAACAAGGAAGAGAAATTGTTTTTCCAAAGCAGAAAGCAAGGAGATGTTTGCAGGGGAGAGTGAATAACACCGGTCATGCAAGCGCACTAGTCATCATCAGAAGAGAGAGGGGAAAAAGTAAAAATTGAGTGAAGCAGGAGAGAAAAGGAAAACAAAATACTATAATCACAAATGTTTTGATTAAAAATATATATAATTTAGAGCAATCTAAATCTTTTCATTTTAAAACTGAATGCTTGATGTTGGCTTGCATCAGCCTGATTGCATAATCTCATCTGTAACAAGACAGTCACTTCCCAGCACATTTAGTATTCATATGTCAAACAACGGCAAAAATTCAGTGAAACAAAAATGTCAATAGAAACAATTACAGAATATTCAAACTTCTAATGAACTACCATATTAACAAGACAGATGTGAAATGGGCTGAATCAAATCCATCAAAAGACCTTCTGTCATATTTCCAGAAACTCGTAAACAACTAGCTACAAATCTGAAAAGCAGTCATCAGTCATGTAAACTGGCATTATATAATACCCTCAGAAAGCCAGACCTAATGGCAGTGCTGTATTTTTTTGTTTCCATTTTCTGGTAGACAAGCTAATATAATAATCCTGTTTAGTACTGAGGTTTACTTCCTAGGATCTGTACTGAATAGCCACAGCAAATTCCAAAAAGCAATTCTGAGATACTCTCACAATCTGGTCAAAATAGTTACCACAATTAAACTATCTTCTACATCCTTTACAGGGATTTAAAACAGATTTCTGAACAGCAGAGCTGAAACATTTATCAAGTATACTCTTCAAGTCTGGGAAAATGACATGCCAAGCAGAGACTGCACTGTGCAAAACAAGATGTAAATCAGACCTTGTTGCATCTGACTGACTGAAAAATATAGCCCTTGTAACAAACACCACCTTCGTGGCCACCAGCAGTCCTGGAGGACAGCAAAAAAGAAAGTTTGCTAAAATAAAGTGAGTGCTGTTTTTTTAAATAACATTGCTCACTTTTGGCTAAAGCCTCGGCACAGGGCAAACCACAGCAGCATCGCATCACACCAGGATGGCTCCTCTCACACTTCCCACCTCTCCTGGGTGTGCACACCTCTGGGGCTCACGGCACACCCAGGGTGCACACAAGGTACACAGCTGCTCTCAAGGTCGATTGCCAGTGTTGCTATGATAGGATACAGCGACTCCCTGTCCCCCAACAAACACGGGTCACAGAGCCAGCAGTGCCTGGTAGAGTTCTCTGGGTTTTTTACTGCTGGGTGAGGAATGTGTGTGTGGAGCACTCAGAGTAATTTCTGTGTCCTGCCTTTCGCCACCCTCTTTGCCAGCAAGACTAATCCTTGCAGAAACTGGCTCTTCCTCCTTCTCAGCAAACTCAGCAATGCTGCAGAGCACACAAGGTCTGCTGTGAAGGGGCAAGGAGCAAGTTTCCTGAGGAGACTGAAGCCCACTGAAGTGAGGACAGAGCAGCTGCCTCACCACCCAGCTCCTTCCACAGATTGAGAGCTCCCAGATTTATCTTTCTGTGCCTGAACTTCTCAACTACTTCTTTCAGTCTCCTCCATTTACAACTTCAAGTTGCCCTGACATTTAGATCCGCTCTCACAGATGAAGGGTGATAAAGCACAAGGACTCTGCAAGTCACTGTTACAAGAGGACTTTTTACATCTTCTGGTCACATCCAATCTCCAAATGGTAGATCTTACTACCACGTACAGCATCACAATCTCATCCATATTAAGACAGAAGCATCAAGAAAGAAAGGTAGTTACCTAATTAGTCTCTAGGAAGGTATGAAAGATCAAGTGCCTTGAATATTTACAGAGCTAATAAATCATTGTGCTTTTAAAATCATATCTTGCTATATGAGACTTCTCATTTTAACTGGATAGATATTAACAACGTAGTTACTGACATTAAAGATCATGCAGAAAAAAAGATTACCTTCACTGTCTTTGAATTTCTTGATAGCCACAATTTCATGTGTCTCCTGTAAAATAAAAGCAAAGAAATGGAAATGAGCAAGACTTGTGCCTTTCCTCTTGCCTTTTTTTCACCCTGAGCATCAGAGGGAGGGAAAAAAAGCATCCAAAAGGAATTTCACAATGCAAAAAAATTAATTGAAAATCTGGTAAATATCTCAGTAATCAGGCCAAGTGCAATACAAACCCACACGCAGCAATATGTCACAATTAGGATCCCCAGTACAAAAGCACTAGAGTTAAATGCCAAAAGTTCATATTTAAACACCTTGTAATATATACCAGCGAAATTTTCAGAAGTGTTTTTCCTGTGACTCTTGTTTCACAGTTATTCTGAAGTCCTAGCAATTTTTTATCTACCCACAGTATGAATATGGGTGCTTATCTTTGTGAGGTGAACTGAAAATATTGTGCCAGTATGTGGCTAAGGCTTATAGTTAGACCCGTGATTTTGGCTGCCAAAAGTTTTTGGGCTTCAAAGCTCAAACACCCATAAAGAATACAATATTAGGAAAGTAGGTTCTCTGTGCCTCCTTTTAAAAATTGGTCACCTTATGGGAAACCTGTCCAAAACAGGAATCAGTAACTTCATTTAGCAGTGTTCAACCATGCCTACTGTACACTTGTGATAACTTCCTGATGTCCACCTGCCTTTGCATTCCTCTAGCATCCTCCACTCACCAAATCATAGATCACATGTGTCTCCTAAGTTTCTCTCTTGTTGTGTGAGCAGGAATGCATTTAGCACATGGACAAAACAGAGCCAACCATCGTAGCCTAGCCCAGGTCTATTCCCTCAATGATGCAGCACTGAACCTCAGCAATGGGACGGGCAGGAAGCCTTAAAGGCACGGGGTGAGGGCTTGTGAGCAGACAGGCAGGAGGCTGCCTGAGCACCTGATGAGCTAGATCTACCTTATACACCGTTACCAAACTTCACAGCTCTTAAAATACACAAACAGCAATATCCCACTATTAACAGCATACAAAGGCCAGATTGGATGTAAAAATGAAACCATTCTGGAATACGTGAAGACATGTGCATAACCAATTATTGACTAACACAAACATTTACTCCATTTTTCATTCCAAATCATTGTAACACATGAACTGGTAAAATACCTGATCCCAATTAAAATAAAAGCACCTGGAAACAATGGTTTGAAATAAACTGAACAACCTATTTTACTAATTATATTTCTACTACTGAGTTATAGTACTGTTCTATTTATTAATTCTAATTCTATTAATAATAGTAATAGTTACTAGGACTATGAAGGAAAATTAAGAGGGTGAACAAATGTTGTTAATTTGACTACAGGTATCTGCTGTAGGAGCTCTGTCTAATTAGGCCACTGAAAGATTTTTCAGAAAAGAAACACCGTAATTGCTCCTAAAAGCCTCTGCTGACTGTAATATGCATACATTTAGACAGCATGCTGCAACTCTTCGCAGATAAAACAAATTTATCCATTAGTATTACATGCCTATTTCATGAGAGGTAAAAGAAAAACTTCTAGATGTTTCAGCACAAAAAGGCTGTGTTTTTATTCTCAAAGTAATAGCTAATTACACTGAAAAAAATATAGGAGTTGAAACATGTACCCCACACAGACAGCAATTCTGATCCATTCAAGAAAACTAGTCCACGTAGCTTCTCTGCCATATCCTGATGTTTACAGTGCACGTGATTACTTTGGAAATTAAGTTTTAAAAGCTCTTGGGTCAAGGTCTTTCAAAGACTTGGGTAAGATATGCTATCAAACATCCTCAAGGATTCTATTTACAGTACTTAAAGCATGAGTGGTTCTAGGAACAACAGGAACAGAAAAACCTCAGGAACCCACTTAGGGATGAAGAAGTTACCTGAACAGTTCAAAAAGATAACATTTAAGAAATTTTAATTTTAAAAGCTTCGTAACTTGCAGTATTTAATTAAACCAATCAAATGAACATTAATGGTGTCATAAGGGATTAAGAAGATATAACATGACACCTTCCCTATCTTTGAAAAAAGCCCAACAAATAATATTTAAATAACCTGAAGTGAAACAACAGCAGAATGAGACTAGACAGTAGGTGCTTTAAAGAGCTGCCCTAGTAACATTATGTTCCATATTAGTGAGGAACTAAAGGTTTCTTGGAAAATCTCATCCTATGTAAATGATATTCTCTAGGAATGTGCTACTGGTGAAACAGTCAAGCCAAAGCTAAAATGGATACAAGGACACTGAAGATTACTACCACAGATTTTTAAACACATTGTACCTGCTTGACAAAGTCTGTAACTTCCCTGTGATGCAGAACACCTCCAAAAGAGCTGGGGTGCTCTATCTGACAGAAAATTGCAGCCAAGTGCACATTTCTCAGTTCTTGTTCACATGCTCTAAAGCAACTAAATGGTTTATATAAAGTGACATAAAAAATAGGAGCCCCTCCTAATTTTAAACTAGTTTCAAATGAAAGAACCCATCTGAAATGCCCTGTTCCTCTATTTCCATTACTCCTACTAATTTTGATGTCCGGTTTCCACCAAATTTTAAAAAGAAAGGCAAGTTATAAAAAGAGGACATTTCAAAAAAATTGTCTCAAATTCGTCATCTGTATACAGAATATCCTTCCTTGGGGGTAGGAAGCAGCAAGTCTCCTGCATCCTGTATGATGCTGCAGGTCAGCAGCATATGTAGACTGTGCAATGCAATCAGCCATGGTACATAATTTTCATTAATATAAACTAATGCAGAATTGAAAACATGGAATCATTTTTGTATATGGACAAATGCAGCAGGCATAAAAGAGAGGTGGTAAAAAAACACTTCCTGGATCAAGAGAGGCATGCTGGTCAGATGTAAACCTGAAGCTTCAAACAAGTACTGACAGGCACTTGGTGCAAAGCAAACAGACACCACATTGCTGAGCCTTGAGAAGATGGACACAACAGGGGATGCAAAGAAAAGCAGAGCTTTGAGGAATGAATAAATTCAATAGTGATAATTCAGACTTCTGGGAAAATCTGAAAGGTTCTTCACAGATTGAATTTAGACTTTGTTACTTAAATGTCTACTTTAAAGGCATTTTGGAGATCTGAGCTCTTTTGTGTATCTGGTCTTCTGCTCTTCAAAAACAGGTTAAATTGGAATTCTCCAAAATAGAATTATCATTCACTAAAATGTTTTTTTTTTTGCATTTCCTGGGGTGTTTTTTCAAGATTGTACTATGAAACAGAACCGTACTGAAAACAATGTTCAGCCTGATTGTGGAAACCTACTTACATACTAGCTCAGTATCCAACTCCTAGCATGAAAATTGTTATTGACAATTAAATGCATCACCTAGGTAGATAAGCTGGTACTACTTGATTCAGAGTTTGATTTCAGTGGATGTCAAAGAAGGAAAAAACTCACACAATCCTTTCTGATCTCTACTACTTACTACCACCAGCTTATATCATGAAGCAGAAAAAATTGAATTTGCTTACCTAGAATTTTGCTTCACTCAGCTACATTTATTACTAAGCACCTCATTACCACATTCTAATAATAATAAAAAAAATGGCCTTAATATTTGACTTTACAACAACAGCAAACACAGAAGTCAAATCCCAACACTTGTATTACCTCTGATTATTGAGCGTGTATATTATAAACATTCTATGCTATAAAATTATAGGAATAACATAATTTTACAATTAAACATACAACAGGAATATTACTGAAAAGACTTTGTCAAGGAAGTACAGAAAGTGGTTATTCAGACTACATGATGACACATGTCTAAATTGGGTTAAAATATGTCTCTTCATGTACAAACCTGCAAATATCTTTTAATAAGGCTAAGACAAAAATTTCCGTTCTATTTCCTTCACATATAAATATAGTGATAGAGAGGAGGAAGGAGATACCTGTTCACGGGAAAAGGGTACCTCCAGCCCTGGAGAGACAAATCACCTCACATTAGGGCTCAGTCCTTTCCTATACCTCAAAATATGTGTGGGAATTGCCTCTGGAGGAAACACCACAGATGAGAGTATGGCTACGAGAGCTGAGCATTTTCACTGCTGTGCTCCTTGCCACCCACAAGTTTCTCTCTGAGATTTCCTCACAAGATTGTCATAGCTGGTGTTTCCTGCCACCACTATCAAACTAGAAGGGTTTCTAATCAAAACCATTTTATCTCATTTGAAGGACAGAGGTCCCCTATTTTTCCACTGTCTCTACAAAATTCCTGCGTCAGAAGTCACTTTTATTATATGCAATTATGCATGGCACAAGACACAAGTGTCAGAACAGCAAAGTACTGTATCTCTGCTGTTTTCTTGGAAGATCCTTGATGGGAGTACTCAGGGAAAAAGATGCTGCTTAGAATAAATCAAGATCTTACAACCGTTATTGTCCGGAAAGATAAAGCATATCCTATTCTTGAAAATGCCATGTAACAAAAAACCCACAAACCTCTTTAAATATTTGTCGCTATTTTGATTCAAAGATTTTTTTTTAGGACTTTTCCTCTATCTTTTGCTCATCATGGAAAATATGACACAAAACACAGGTACATAATAAAGTTCTTGAAAAACAGGTAAGATTCCGACCTTCTGAAAGTTAAATCATTCACCTACAATTTTACTGCCTCACCCTGTATGAATACAAGAATTTCTCAAGCATGGAATTTTTAAGGAACCAAAAGAACAAATTTTTATAAATATCAACAAATGTGAGCAGAGATAGCAGCAGTCAACACTGAGCACATCGCATGCACAAGCAGCAAGCTGCTGCCTTTACTCGGGTGGTGCTGCTCAAGCACTATTTAGTACATCACATCAGGGTTTTACACCAATATATTAAGTGAAACAATAAAATATGATATGGCATGTTCTGTGATTGGCTCAAACATTTCCATCTCTACAAGTGTGAGGCTGTTTAGGCCCAAACTCAATTTCTGTCAGAAAAAGTTAAATCGATTGCATTCTCTACTCACAAAGAACAATTACATGTCATAAAAATTATTTAGAAGTGAGCAATAACCTGGTTTGATCCTCATCGATCCATTATTACATTTATACAATTTAGTTTGCCACAACAAAGACACACATTGAAAAAATCAACAAAATGCAGCCAAACATATCCAATGGCTAATGTCTTTTCAGAACATAGTACAGTTTTACTTTGACTTGTATAAACATCAATATGTTCTACAACATTAAAATATTTAGAACAGATTTTTCAATAATCGTGATTCTTGCAAAATCAAAGAACATTAAGCAGTCAGCCGCAAGGCAGCAAAAGCCCAGAAAACCATTACAAGATGGTGAAGCATTTTTCATGAGCTGCTTAAAATGAATCTAAAAAAAAAAAACAAACCCCAACCAAATAATTTTTCAAATTTACTCTTAAAACAAGAACATAAAATATTAACATTTTAGTCAGATCAACGTATCGTAAATGTGACATTTATAATTACCAAAGTTTTTAAACTAAGCCAAGCAATGCACACTCTGAGAGGTCGCAGGCATCGTTACCCGCAATCGTGTCAGGTCCTTAAATCACTGCCCAGACACTGTCTGGACTCCATTTCCACTCTGCCTTAAACCACTGCTGCCTTTAGACAGTACTAAGACAAGAACACAGCTTCCTGTTGTCTCAACTCTTCACATATAACATGCTGGCAATTTTTCTGGCACTTACTTTCAAAATCTACTGGAATACCTTAAAATATTCTCTATAGAGAGATGTGCAAGATGATGCAACTTCTTTTTTCAAACAGGTTGACAATATGAAGTATATAAGTCACAGGCACAGTGTTTTCTTCTACACCTAAAAACCTTAGGAGAATTTTCCTCAAGAGATGCTTCACTGTTTCAGCCTTATATTTCTCCCTTCAGAAAATTGCAGTTCCTCTGTTTATCAGCTAAAACCCCCACACCTGGTTTATCTAAGCAATATAACTCTTAGCATAGGAGAACTTTCAGGAAATTACTTCCTAATCTAAAAGTCCTATTTATTTTTAGGAAGAGACAGAGTCTTTGGATAATAGAACAGTATGACTGAGTTACCACAATGCCTTTATTTACTGGAAAATTGCTTAGAATTTTCCCAACACATATGTGAGAGTTTACTTGAGAAGAAGCAGCTAGAGTGAATCACCAGAAATCAATTTTTTATCTCTTGAAAGCAGGATGTTATTTACTAATCATCTAAGTGCAGGAGAAGACTCCTAACAGAACAAAGAGTTCTGTATTTGATGTGCCATTTTAGGGAAGATGGTCACACTGTCTCCCGAGGAAGAACAAGAGGACTAAACCTAAATCCTAGAAGATTTTCAAGGGGAACAGCCATATAAGCTCAGCTATTCCACTGGGGAAAGAAGCACAAGAAAAGGCTGAAACCTAGACCTACAAGTTTGACAGGAAATGACCAGTAAGTGCAGGTAATGATGGAAAGACACTTGTTTTAAAAAAAAATCATGCAGATGGAAACAGTTTCTCTGATTTCTTTATCTATGTCCTTCAGA
Organism: Hirundo rustica; assembly: GCF_015227805.2. Taxonomy (NCBI): domain Eukaryota; kingdom Metazoa; phylum Chordata; class Aves; order Passeriformes; family Hirundinidae; genus Hirundo; species Hirundo rustica. The sequence continues at coordinate 103,287,183 of NC_053451.1, read as the reverse complement.
AACACTTGCAACAACTTCACTCTTTGTTCAGATATCATGAGGAAATGCTTGCATTACCAATCTTACTTATTTGTTTTAAACCAAGTGTAGTATAAGGGAGTTATAAACAGCAGGCATCTCTCATCCAATTACCAGATGATAAATGAGCCATGATAAAAAGCCAAATGAGTGGCCCATCTGTGTCCATGGACTCCCAGACCGGGGCTCCAGCCCCAGTGCAGGCTCAAGGGACAATGATGCTGATGCCAGGGACTCTCCAGACTGCAGGATGTTTTCAGGCTCACAGGACAGTTGGGGTTGGAAGGCACTTCTGCTGATTTTGAATGTCCCCATTCCTCTGGATATTCTGAACAGCCTTCAAGGCGTTCAAAATCTGCCAGGATGAGATTTGGAGCAATGTGCTGCAGCTGATTCTGCTTTGAGCAGTTGTGAAGAGGCACACCTGAATCCTACGGAGTGCACTACAAAGCATGCATTTTACATTCTTCAAGAAATTGCAGTCTACTAATTCAGGGTGTAAATACTATCCTGAAAAGAACATTTGAAAGAAAGTGAACCCACTCAGTATTTTCTACTAAGTATTGGGCTGATGATAGCGGTTAGCATAAGAACTTCCAAAGTTCCAAGTGGATTTTGCATGTTTATTCACGATTTTCTCCAAGCAAGAAAGTAAATAGGCATCTCCAAAGAATGTGTAGAATAATGTAATGAAAAGGATCTGGAATAAAAACCAGCTTTAAACACTATAAATGTAGGTATTCTAGCTTTTCATGATAAACTCACACTATTGCAGCAATTTTTAAAATAATCTGTGTCTCATTTCATTCTGTTGTAGCACTAATTCATATAATTTTACAATTTGACAGTATTGTTTAATCCAAACCATGGATGTAAACAGAAACCAAATTCAGTAAATGCCTATAAAATTCTTCTGAAGCTGAAATGTCAGTGATAGCAATTTCAGTTCCAAACCTCAGTCTTCTTCCAATTCTATTCATTTGGTTGTGGGGTTTTTTTTGTTTTGTTTTTTTTTGTTTGTTTGTTTGTTTTTTGGTTTTTGGTTTTTTTGGTTTTTTGGCTTTTTGTCTGTTAACACTGGAAATTGTGAAAAAGAAAGGTATCTTTAAATAGCATAATACTGCATTGGCAGATACCAGCATCATATAGTTACTTTTAATAGCGTAATCTTGACACTTGTAATACAAGTGTTAACCAAGTAGAAAATGTAGAAAGGCAAACTGTACTTACCTGCAAGGCTTCCTTTAAGATATCTGACTCCATAAATTCAGGGGTCAACAAGACATTTATAATTACACTGTATTTCCTAAATTTTTTTTTTATAATGCAATGCTCCTTTCCTGGGAACCTTGTAACTCAAGAGTAGGTAGAACTTATTAGAAAATAGTTACTTTCGTCGGTCTTTTTTTTAAAAAAAAAATATTTGAGTGCCAAAGTCCTCAGTGTTGTTATCCTAAGTTTCAGAGTCATAATAGTTTCAGCATGATTGGCTGAAATTCTGAAGTTTCTCACATCTCAAGCTTTAGTTTTGAAATCTTTATTTCTGAAGTGGATACAATTTATTTTTTATCTGGTACTTTCACATTTTAAATTTTTGGGGGTTGTCTTTTTTCTTATCAACAATCCGACAGTCATTTTCTTTAAACTGTAAAACAAGACCTGCTGTGAACCACAGGGAAACTTGTCAAGCAGGTTGCTGAGGCTGAGACTCTTCAGATGGAATTCAGTTTCAGATTAAGACATCTACGTTCAGATCCCTGTATGTGAGCCCTGTGCTCAAACTTCTGAGAGCATGACTCTGGTCATGATTCAGTAGGCTAAACACGGGTATCTAGTAGCATTTAAGATTGCTGAGGTATCGACAACACTCACATGGGATCGTCAGAGAGGCCTTTTAGAGCTGCCTCCCCTGAAATCTCCACCATAGGTTTTTTGAATACTCTCCGTTCAAGGTCTGTACTTTCTAACATTTTCTCCTCAATACACTCATGATCTTGAACTCGACTATTTTGCAAACACTGTAGCCAATTATTCTAATAATCTGACTGGTCTTTCCATCACCTGCGTCAAGTCCTGATACTCTCCAGAAATCTCTGGGACTGCTAACATCACACCACACTGCCTGTCCAGGAAATACCTGGGGATTTAAAGTCCCCCCTGAAAACAAGGGTCAGAGTGCCCCCCTGAAGAAACCAAGTGTTTCAGAAACATCATCAGCTGTATAAAGAAGTTTTTGCCCATTTTTTCACTTTGATCAGGTGGTCTACAATGAAGACCCAATATAATTCCACAGTTTCTGGTTCCACCTCTAACTCTGAACCACAGGGTCTCAATCTTACTGTCACCCCCCTGCTATGACCCACCTTTCCCTTAAGAGTGGGCCATCACACCATCCCAGAAAATACCACCATATATCTGAGACACTCTTTCCCACAAAGGGAAGCTTCACTCTGCTTTCTTTTGAGCCCATCTTTTCTCAAATATCTCTATTCATCCATCCATCCACCATAAAGTACAACTATTGATTCTATGTCATCAAATTTTATATATCAACTAAATTACTGTTTTAGTGTACAAGCTACAGCAGGACTTCTCAAACTTAGTTTACTCAGCTTAACACTATCTTAGAAAAAGAAATTGTCTCTCAGTGCTGAAGGAAAAAGACCTAAACATAGCAGCAGCTACTGTCATTTCCATGCTGCAGAAGTAGAGACAAGGTTTGCCCTAATTTTAACACCTCTCATGTGCAAAAGGCAGCAACAGCTCCTCTGTATTCTGCAGTGGGCCTTAAACCAGAGGGAGTAATCGCCTATTCAGATACCAAGCAGACATTCCACATCTGTTCTGGAGCAAAAGCAAGAACCAAGACAGAGATTATTTTTGGTTTAAACACATTAATTACCTAGTAAGGGTAAGTTCTCCACATCTGGGGGAAAGCCTCAGCTACAATGGTCTTCCTGTCTGGAATCCCAAAGATGAGAACTTTAACGTTTAGTGCCTCCAATAAAAAACTTTTCTTAGTTTTTGACTAAAAACTTTTCTTCCTCACATTTTGGGCACACAAAATAGTGTAACACTGTAACACTGTCTTCTTCATGCAATTTGGTATGCAAAAGGTGTTACTTAATGTAACCATCACTTTTTGTATTCTGGTGTCAGCTCATTGTTAGGTTTGGCTAAGGAACATTTCAGATGTCTACATTAACCCTAGGAATCTGTCATTCCCTTTCACTTATTCCAGATCTTTAATGAGAATATTTTTGGTGTTCTCCAGGGAAGGATAAATTTAAACAAGAAATGCCACTTGTATTTTCAAGCCTCAGTTCACATTAGACAATTTACAAGACATCTTTTTGCTCTCTTTGTCTTTTTCATCAAGAAATATTTTTGCTGCCATTACGCTCTTACCAAGGCAAATTAAATTTCAGAAGTTTTTTTCCAATCTATACTGATGTGTATTTCAGTGGAGACCTCCATTTCTTTTCAAAGTTTCTACATTCAGGTTTGCAATGAAAAATGGCTTTTCTTGTCTGGGATTATACAGACAGTCCCTTCTCTGGATAATAAGAGAGAAATTCATGCCTTCTAAGAAAACCGCCATTTTTCTCTGTGAAGCATTTAAAAGTGAATTCCTTTTAGACATTTTCTCTCCCTCACAGAATAGCATTAAGATTAAAATTCATTCCAAACTGTTTAAAAGAAAGACAGGAGGCAAAATTCATACATCAAACACCTCCTGATCACTGCTGCAGAGGCTGGAGTAACAGGAGGGCTGCCTCTACACAAGGTGCATGGTAATTTAGCTAACTTGACAAGCTGAACATACACATGGAAATAAAGGAATCCGCATCCAAGGAAGACTTCTGCCACTACTATCAGATGAATAAAAAATGGCAGCTAAGTTTTTATAAAAATAGCATTTTCTACAGATGAAATTTCAGCTTCACAGCTAAATTGAGAAAGAGAGATCGTGGACTTTTTTCAGACAGTTTCTTCAGTATCTGAGAAGTCAGATACTGGCTAGATCAGTATATTTTCCCTTATATTTCAATAAGGAGAAAAAAAAGTCTAAACATCACAGAAATTCTGGGAAGACTAAAAAAAGCTTTTCTAGCAGAATCTGCCCCTGCCAGTAAGACTAACATATTGCACTTTTAGATCTTACACACAACACATGTACTTTTAAGCCAGGAGGAAAAAAAAAAGGATAACCATACAGAATTTAAGTTCACTGTGAAAGTTTGCCCAAGCATGACAAACAAATATTTCTTGGAAAAAGGGGAAGGAGAAGTATCTGACTGAGTTTATTATCACAAACACTGGAAACACTACGTGGGGAGAGAGGATAAAAAAGTGCAGAGTGAAGAGCTAAAGGCCAGGGAATACATAGGCTAAAAAAACTGGGGAAACAAGGCAGACAAATGCATCCTGAAAATAGATTGGAGAAGAGAACTGGGGTAAGACTCAGAACCTAGTGTTAAAACCAGCATAACAAATAAATGTTTCTGTGAACATTAAAATTTTACTGGAACCCAATTTAACTGCAAGCAGAGGAACGGTGAGAATTCAGAAATAGCTGCAAACCCACTAAAACCACAGATGAGCCTCATTCCACAGCGTTCTGGCATGCACGGGGGTTGAAGGCAACAGGTTACTAGCTATGCCGTCTCAAATACGAGAAGCTGACAGCTGTGTGACAACTGCGTGGGTTCCCATATGGTGTTCCATGATGAATTTTGTATTTGAGAAGTCTAGAAAATTATGGGGGCAAAAAAAAAAAGTCAGCTTATCACAGTGTATATAAGCAAGGCAGTATTTGAGGGGAAAAGGTGGCATTCTTTCATTAGAAATACTGGTGTATGCAAAAGAAACTGAAGCCCTTCCCCAGGCCTAAAATAAAAACAGCAACCTCTAAGGCTAAATTTAAACTGAGAACAGTTATATTCTGTGTTTTAAAAGACTCAATGAACATCCATAAAGTGCCAAATATTTCCTAAGGTAGAGTCCATCTCATTTAGCTTTAGCCAGCTAAGAGTTAGATAATCAGTGTGAATTGTCAAGGCTTTCCCCACAGTTTGCAAAAGCAGGGGAGGGAGAGAAGATCCGGCCAGAAGGTTACTGATTTTAATAATTTCCAGATGGTAAGAGTTCCTTTTTGGATTTTGGACTCTCTCAACTTATATAAATGAGGGAGATTGGTTATGCAATGCCTAAGCACTGAAACAGTGGGTGAGATTAATTCCACCCAAGTTACTCAACTTTGCAGGCCTTCTGTCTGTATGTTTTATTTTTGCATGCACAAACTTACATGCATGCGTATGTTTTTAAGGTACATTTCCAAATCTTGTCATACTAGTAACCTCAGGGATATTACTTTCTCTGGATCATTATTCTTTGAGTTGCATTGCTACATAAAGATCATCCCAGTCCATTGGATTGTATTTGTAATTAACATGCTGGAAACACAAATAAAGTATTTCAAACTGTGCTACTGAAGTAAGAACATCTCCATTGCCAACGTAACTGCAGCGTCAATTCTCACATCCCACAAAGCAATCTGGCATAGCTAGCAGCAAGACCAGAATTTCTGAAGCTCATCCTTCTTCTTTCACCTGCGTGTTAGAGAATAAAGTATATGTTCACTGGAGAGGATCTTCACGAAGCTATAAACATCCCTGCTATGAGCTTTGCATTTCCTTTCTCTGGTATAATTACAGGTACTACCTCAGATCAATAAAACTTTAAATAACTTGCAAATAAGGCCACGTTGGGAGTAGCTTTTATCCTTATGTTAAGCTTCCAGAAGAATGTTTCAGATCAGATCCTTGAGCAAGAGCTCAAATATTTACCATGAGAGGTTTTCATAAGAAAATTATGGATTTAGAATGTATATCATACACTGACATCCTAGAGCCATATTTCTCTCAGTTCCAAGGCACTACAAAGATTCATTTAAATGAAGGTGAAAGAAAAATAACAATTGGAAAAGCATTATGATCCTTTGTGGAGTAAAGGTTTTGAACCTTTTACTTGGCAAAATTTTTTCATTAATGTTTAATAACAGCATTCCTGCTTCAGGTTTGATTCACGATGACTACAAAAATGCAAAAGCTAAACCTGTACAAGGAAAATTGGAGCTTCACTGCAGTACTTGGTCTAAACTAGATGCAGACACGGAAAACAAAACCCTCAGAGGAAGGGTGCCTTCTGTCCTTTGTAAACTGATATAGTAGCAAGCCTTCTGGTGGTACAGAGAGTAAACAATAGTTTTAACAGCAGTTTGTTGACTAGCATTTGTGCTTGAATGTGCTAAATCTGACTTGGTTTCATCATAACATGATTCTGAGTGTGATTTTTTTTTTTTTTTTTTAAAAAACTCCACAACATTGCACTATAGAATTATATAGCCATAGCTCTGGATATGTGGTAATAAATTTAAAAAGTTAGCAAATGAATAAATCAGTTATTCTAAATACAGTTGAAATCCTCATGGTAAAAAAAAGAATTAGTCTCATCACACAGGTTTCACTCAGGTAGTACTGTTTGAAGAGTCAATTATCACCACTGCTTCAAAAAATAAAAAGGTGGCCTTGAAGAACATTAATTGTTAACTTATCCCAGTCTAAAAATCAAGAGAAAAACCTCAAACAAATCCATAGATAAGACATCACTGTAGCTTATTTTTCCTTTACTTTTGTCTTTCCACATATTTGTTCTCTGCAAGAATAAACTATGCCCTCATAATTTGACTCCTGGCCAGATCTGTTCTGAAAGGGCATGTTCTTCCATTGAAAAATTCTGGGTCTTATTGTTTACTGTAGATACAGAGCTATAAAACTAAACAGATTTTTCATTTTCATTTTTCTTTTAATAGCTCTGAAGTGGAAAAAGATTGTCTTCCTTCACACAAACATACTCAGGAAAAACACAAGACACTTTTGCAATAAGAATAAATTTTCAGAAAGTTCCTGAAATGTGTTCCTCAGATGAAGAGACAAGTGAAAGCTGAGAAAATATAATCACAAGACTTTGGCTGTGAAATTTTTATTCATATTTCCATTAAAGCCTTGTACATGCCTGCTAAATACTTTGATAAAACAACAGATTTATTGCCATTCATATTTTATACTGAGATACAAGTGTTCAGTTCTCCTTACATCTATAAAAATGAAATGTGTAACAGCGTGCTACTAGTACATACAAAAATCTTTATAGAAGCAACAGAAGGAATGGGCTAGAGTAGCATTTTCCAGAACTGACCAGAAGAGAGCACTTATGCTGTCACTCATTTATTAAACAAACTTGTGTTTGTGTGTATACACACTTGTGCATAGCCCTCTACAGTGTGCACGTGTAATTGGGAGGAAGTTCATCTTCAGCAACATGAACACTATCCATTTCATTGAGAATCCTACTAAATAGAAACCAGGAAATACGACAGACATGCTGATCACCTCTGATTTGCTTCTCTGATCCTGATATCACCTAGACATCTACTCTTCCTTCTCTTTTACGCTGTCTGAGGTATATGGATGAAGGGAGCACTACACCCCAGAATTTCTGAGAAGTGCCACTCCCTCAAATCCTTTTTTTTTTAACCTGCTAGAGTCCATGGGATGGATGTTGTTTGGCCTATGTTCAGCCTCTCTAAAAGTCACTGGGGAAGTTCCTACTGATTCTCTTTTGCTCCCCAAATAGTTCCCTAGCACAACAACATTAATAGCAGTGGAAGCAGGAAGGACTTACAAAATTAGAACAGGTTCAGAGCCCAGGGTGCAACTCCATCAGATACTATCTTCTACATGTTTCTTAACACCATTCTTTCACTGGCTGATGCTTTGAGGAGGAAAAAAAAATGGTAGGCACCATTTTTCACAGTCAGTCACAGAAAACTTGATCCTGTAGAAGCAGCAGCTAGTCAGCTCTGCTCTGCAGATGGCATTGCCTGCAACATATTTCTGTGCATAAACATGGCATTACTCTATCTCTGTTGGAAATGTTAATTGATTTCAAGAAGATAGCTTGCCTCCTGGTCAAGATGCATACTGCAAAAGAACAGGTAGGTGGAACCAGTCAAGTTTTCTGGATCCTATAGAATTTCATCTTTCCCATCTCAGTGCATTATTACATTTACAAATACCACCTACCTCTGTCATACCTCATGTTTTTGTTTTAAAGCCCATCTATAACCCAAAGGAAAATCGGTGACTATGATAATCCCATTCAGCCAAAGTTAAATCTAAGAAAACGGTTTTGCAAATAATTTTCAGCACACTGGAATCTGTGGTAATCTTCTGTTCTTAGAACTGTATGAAAAACATGCTTCATAATATGCATTTTGGAAGGAGTTCTCAATGTTATAAGGATTCTTTCTGGACTGAAAGATTAGGAGAGCTGTTTAATAAGGCAGCACACTTCTATGCAAAAAACTGGAAACAGAACAACCACCCTTTCAGAGAACACAGGCATCTTGTTTCTCCTGCAGAAGTGTGTAAAGGATCAGGGTAAGTATGAATGGGAAATCTGGGAAGCACTGGGAGAGTGCACACACAAGTGTGCACATGCACAGTTTCTGCACAAGGTTCCAAGAAAAAACAGTGTTGATAATCAAGAATATTGTTCATGGTATGGTGCTTCAAAAGTAAAATTGAGTAAAACGTTATGTGAAGCCCAGAAGGTTGCAGCAGAGCTGATCCACAAGCAGACCATGCATCCCCCAACAGGAGGACGGCTGCAAGGTTGCAGCTTATAACATATGAGCCTATCTTCTGTCAGCCCATCAAGGAAACAGCTTATAAACATACTTTTCAAACACAAACTCCAAACAAGGAAAAGCAGAAAACAGACCCATGGAAGTTGAAGAAAGCAAGACTGAAGCTAAGGACCATTCCATAACAACAGACAACATCTAAACATAATATATAAACAAAAGATGTCAGAACCAATTTGTCATCACCACCCAGAGGAACTCCAGAGATGAAGAGAGGACTTGAAAGCTCCTTACCCTCATCCTCCATCCTGCACACTGGAAATACTGCCCAAAGCAAACACCTCTCCTGAGCACACACACACACGCCCATTTACACTTCTAAGCATGTGGGTACAAGGGTACAAGTGAATGAAACCATGAAGAAATGGGCATCCATGAGTACAATCATTTCACTTCAAGACCTGCAAATATTCACCCTCCCTGTGGGCAAGACTAACACTGAACTTTGTTATACTAATTTTTCTACACCCAGTACTGTACAGAAATTGGTCTTCACATGGAGGAAGAAACAGAAGATGCCTTATCAAAGCTTTAAGGTGAAAGCAACTATAAAATTGGAGAGCAATTTTGGTATCTGTTTCCAAACAAGGATTACTTGTTCTGTTCAGAAACAAATCCTCACTTTGCTACACATCTGAAAAAGTGAAAATAAAATTGCATAAAGTGTGTGATTTTTCATAATGGGTGAAGGAAAGCCATTATGTTCTACGGTGTTAGGACTTAAAAGGAATTTGCACCAAGATTGGTCTAATTTAGCAATTTAAACTAATATGAATCAGGGATAGTAAAAATGCAAATACTTTATAAATTCAGACGATGTTTTTGGTTTTGTCTTAAATCAGAAGCAGCTTAAATAGATATACTTTAGAAAAGGAGAAACTAGCATGCAGTTGGAAATTCTTGAAAAAAGCAAGCAGCAGACTCATCAAGCTTTATTGATGAGGTGCAGGTGCAGCTACACACAGCAAAAAGAAGTAGGTGTTTTGAAGAGTTTCAGAATTGAAACATGTGTATAAGGCACAGATATCATAAAGAATGACCCCAGTTCTGTGCAAACATTTAACAACTGCTATTGGTTGAAAAAAGAGCACAAAGCACTCTTAGCAAAAGTGGCCTCTATTCAAGAGCTCAGCCTACTTTCCCACTGTATCTAAAATTTCTTGATCAGCACACTCTGGTGTCAGGTTTGTCTAGTCCCTTACTTAGGCTTTTAGCTGTGTGCAATTATTAGATCCTTTGCGCAAGAATTTACAGATTTGTACAGATTTTAACAGCTGTAATGGTATAAAAGGAAACTGCTTTCCTTTCCCCCCCATTTATTCCTATCCAGGCTTTGAATGAGAAGTAAATATCACTATACTTTGAAACAAGTTCTAAATTCCAAGAATTTTTATTTTAAAATATTAGAAATTTTTTTCTATTTTAGGAGAGTATTCCATCAGTTAGGAATTATGCAGAAGTGAGTAATCAAGGAAACGTAACTTGCTTTAACCAGGACTTTCAGAGGGACAACCTACTATTTAAAAACACACTGTAGTCTTTACTGATTTGAAAAAATACAGTGCCAAGAAGAGTCTGTAGTTTTCAGACAGCAATTAAATGATAGGAAAGTTTTCACTGTTATTGTCAATGTTTTACCTACACTGTCAAATGCTCATTTTCTACAACTCCTGAGTTTAAAAAAAACAGACTTTAAATTCACAAAAAAAAATTAAGAAAATAAGGTAATGTGAATGGCATATTCAAGACACTTTAGTGTATTTGAATTTTAGATCAACTTCATTGCTACAAATAATTTTGAAAGCCAGACAGATGATCCAGACCCATTTTTACCATGGTACATTTAATAGTCTACATGAATGATCTTCTGTGCTCTTAGTGGCCTTTGTTTAAATACACAGTGTTTAAAAATCAATGATTAACCTAGTGCTCTTAGAGCTGCTCATGTGTCCTAGAAAAGTTTAAAAATTCCACAAGAATCCCTCACAGGAAAACAAAGTTAGCCTAAAATTTAGAAATACCATTTTGTTTGCATCAATTGTGCTACACAGTAATTTGCAATTTGATGACAAGACCAGATTGTAGTCCAATATTCAACCAAGTTCATACTACTACAGATGTAGTCCTATAATTAGCCATATGCTGTTCCCTCTCCCATATATTAATTTGCATTAACCATAAATTCCCTCGCTTGCACCGCTACTTTCCTAATGATCCAAGACCCTACATCAGGTCTCTAAATTCCATCTATTTCAATTTCTTCTGCTACTGCTTCTAAGAAATACGGTAGCCATGTTCCTCAACCTTGATTTTCAGCATAACATTTTCAACTTTTCTCAAGGAGAAATAATTTGTATGGATAGTCTTGCTTTGGGTGCTCAGCACATCCACACCTAAAAGTATGATTTCACTCACAAGGACCTTAAATTGAGATACAGCTCTACAAGCTGTCTGCAATTAAGAGCCATTAAGGGCAGCCCCAGAACACACTGCTGCAGGTCTGAATATGATTACTGTATTATTACAAGTGCAATGATATATAATCCCTTTGCAGATGGAGTTTGCAGCAACTACTAGGGGGCTTGTTTATTTACTGGCAATATTCCAAGCAAAGCTCTTATTTGTAGCATAAGCAGTAACCTTTCATGTAGCAACACCAGGATCCACAGCAAGAATTCATATAAAAGATTATGTAAAATAATATCAGAAATACATATAGTTTTTTTAAAAAACAAAAGAAAAAGGGCAAAAGACGTCTGGTTTATCCAGAACCATTAGTGTGACCAACTGGAAGTAAGCATCTGACTAAAAGAAATACTAATTTGTGATGCTGCGATGGCAACAAATTGCTAACCTTTGACTTTACTTAAATTAAAAACAGTAATACATTTTACTTGTCCTTCCAAAGCAAGATTAATCACTCTTGTTATTTTTAGCTCAGGCTTCTATGCTTCTTTCAGCTACCTGCATTACTGAAGTACAAGGGTGATCCTGTTTGTCTCTCTCACCCTTACTGTTTTGAAGATCTGCAGGATCAGGTGTCTCTTCACCCCAGCTTCGTACTGCATGATATGCTACAATGGACAAGCCAACTAAAGCCGTCCTGATTTGTGGTGCTGAGAGCAAACACCCTCACTGTACTGCTTTAAACTGAACACATCTTAAGAAAAATTCTTAGCGTTCCCTTCCACAACAAGTTAATTTCTCTACTCTGAAAGCTCTGTCTCTTATCTTTGCCCTACACCTTCCATTTTCAAATATTAGCCACCGGGAGCACAGGAGGGACAGAATGAGAATTTTTAGTACTGAATGCCACCCATATCTGAGCAGGGTTCATAACATGACAAGCACAAAAGAGGAGGTAAGGGAATGGAGTATGCTATAAGAGAACTTTCAAACACCAGTCTGGATTGTCAGAAAAGATTCAAAGGGAAACAACACAGCACAACTGCAGACATCAAAGCAGCATAATTCCATCAATATGGCTTCAAAGTGATCGATGTTATTAACAAAAAACATTAACTTTCATAAAATCACAGAATATCCTTAGCTGGAAAGGACCCACAGGATCCTCGAGTCCAACTCCTGGCTGTGCACAGGACATCTCAGGAATGACACCATGTTCCTGAGAGCATTGTCCAAATACCTCTGGAACTCTGTCAGCCTTGGTGCCATGACCGCCTCCCTGGAGAGCCTGTTCCAGTGCCTGGCCAGCCCCTGGGTGAAGAACCTTCTCCTAATATCCAACCTAAACCTCCCTTACCATTCCCTCTGCCAATTTACTGCATTTAAAAATGCATTCACGCCCACTTTGTTGAACCCTGGCCAGGCCCTCTTAAAGAAACTTAAAGAAAAAAAATTGTATGTGACTGACAAAGATAGCAAGGGTTTATATAAGATCAAATTAAATAAAACCTTGAAACAGAGCATATCTTAGCAACGTATAACAAGTAACATAGAGAAAACAATGAAAGCAATGAAAAAAAGATCTGGGTCTACCTTACTTCATCCCCTCATCCTACACAGCCTCACAAGTGTGAACCCAAATGTTTACTTCAGTTAATCCCAGGATTCAGCCTTTGAGGAAATTAGAACAAATCCAAACAAAGATCTATTTTTTTTTTTTCCACTAGAGTGGGTAAGTAATTTTAGAATTTGGTAATTTCCTCAAAATTAGTACTTTGATGGTTTTTATTAAGAAATGTATTATGATAAAACCCTTAAAATAATTGAAGAATGAGAGAGACTTGGGAATAAGATTTTGAGGAAAAGAAGAAAAAAGCAGCAGTATTGTGATACAGAGAATATTATATCCTACCTTGGGGGGGAGAGGAGAGACTGAATTAGTAGTGGTCTGCTCAAGCTGTGGGAATTCAGCAAGGCTTCTGAGTTTCTATGCTCCATTCTGCACAACTATCTGATCTTTGGAGCACTAACAGTACACATATGAATCTTCCACTTACTTGAATGTTAAATAGCACTTTATTGACATCAATCATATATTTAAAACACATTAATATAATGTTATCCAACTGTCTGTTTCCCCCTGCCACAGGGGACTGAGAGGACTATGGAAGAGGTTCAGGTAAAGACAAATGTCACAATGCACCAATGAAAAATGAAAGCCTTATAAACTATCAATACCACATTCACATCTACCCTGCACAGGAAGCAGTTATAGATGTTTATTTTATGTCTCTTATATGTATAGAAAGCAATACCTGAAGTGACTCAGCACTAATCAAGCTTGCCTCTCACTGCTGCACTCAAGGGATCGCCATGGAAGTAGAGTTTGGAAGTCCACAAAACAAATACTCTACATCTAACATTTCACACTAGATTTCTGTAAGAAATTCTAAAGGTTATTCACTGCCCCATAGTGAAGTTGAAGCAAGTGGCATGACTTTCAGCACTACCACTTGCTTAATAACTCTATTTTCCTCACATAATACTTAGGACAGATCTCAACTTTGACTACTGCAAACATTTACTACTGTCAAACTCTGTTTATCTGGAAGGTCCAAAAAGTCTCATATTGTTTGTGTTTCATACAAATTTTGGCACAAAAAAATTTCAGTGATAATGATGCTTTAGCCCAAGGAATAACAGCATTAATGGAACAATCTTCCACAGGTAAGGTGCCATTACTGAAAGAAAACAGTATGCCGCACAGAGATTTTACCCTGGCAACAATTAAAACCAAAAATTTTGCCACAAAGCCAAACCAAATTTAGTTGATTGAGAAAATTAGCATATTGCTTTTAATTACATACAAAAAAAAAAAAATCAGCAAAAAATTTTAGGACTAGGGGAAAAACACAGGCAGCAATCTGGTCTGATTTTGAGACCTCAGATTTTTCATTTACTTATCATTTAATTTCTCAGTCAACTGAACAGGAACTACTCCAATCAGTCATATCCAAAGGAAAATGAAATAGAGCTGTACCCATTTCATTACAGAAAGATAATACCATTAGAGACAGACTGCAATGACTGTATTCTTCAGTTCAAGTACCTAACACATGCTGGGGAGCTAAGGAATCTTGAGAGCCAAATCTAAAGAAAGTACATGAAAAAATACAACAAACTGAAAAACCTGCAACTTTTACAAATAAGTACACGTACCTTTTAATTTTGACACTAAAGGGGAACTCAACAACATAAAAATGGTTAGCAGATTTAAAGTGAGAAGGTGTTAATGACATCAGCAGACACAAGAGCTGGAAAAGCGATTCAAACGTCCACCAGGGAAATGCAGAACCCTGCTTTTATGACAGTATTAGAGAAAACACGAATTTTCTATGACTATGAAGTTCTCATTTACTCTATGAAAGCAGCATAACCAGGTTCCTGGTGCCTGTACATAAAATTTCTAAAAAAAGATCAGGAGGAACTAGGGATCAGTGGACAGTTCTAGAAATATGCATTATCTGAATTATCTGCGATCCTAGGTGGTGAAAGCACTCAGAAAATGTAGTGGAATAGCTTGCATGACCAGAGCTCTGCCACAACAGACACAGCTCATCTTCTGTTAAATATCCTAAGAAGGCAAGGAGATCCTTGCAGAGGAGAGGGGTGCTTGAATGCACGTACATTTGCTTTCAAACAGCTAAGACAAAAGTCAAAAGTTTTGGCATGAGGTTTAGAAGACAGAACAACACATGTTACATTAGGGGGAACACCTTACGAAGAGAGCAAAATAGATAAAGGGAAGCCTTACAATAAAATCCTTGTTTTTACAGAGGACTTGGAGCACTCCAACATTTGCTACAAGGGTAATACAGTATGATGGAGACAATCAGATTTTTGGAAAACAGAGAAAGCAATTGCTTGACACCGATCAATGAACCTACTGGAATGTGAAGGCTGATGATAACCTCAGAGGCAATTTGCATGCACCCTGACAGAAGACCACTGTACATGGAGGAATTAGTGATGCACATCAGAGTTCACCTGAGGTGGACCAGGCTCAGCTGCCTGGACTGCAGGACAAACCCAGCCAGGTCATTGTACCAGAGGAGCCCGCAAGCAGCTCCCACTCAGCATCTGAAGCTACATAACCTGACCTTGCCTTTATCTAAGGGTATAGCAAGAAGGTCTCCTGAGAGCATCTTTCTGTTTGACAACAGAATTGATGAGGAGTTTTCTTTAAAAGAGTCCTGTAATAGCTTGAATAATGAAAATAGTGGAAATACCCCTTACAGACTGGTCTGCACAGTTTGCTGCACTCTGATGAGAGGTCATTCAGATGCTGCACAACTGAAGATTCCCAGCAACTAAAGGGAAGATCAACAGATTTTTACTCTGTTATAGTGAAGTTAATACTCACTAAAGAAGCAGCACTTTAAATTGCAATTTATAGAGCCTGAGTGCCTTTCTTATGGCTATTACAACAGACCAGTTGTATCTCCACTATGACAGTGGAATTTAAGATTCTGAAAGAATTAAAAGAGAGGGACAATGGAAATACAACCCTGGACTTTCAAAAGAACAGATTTCACCTTGTTCTAGGATCTGCTTAGAGACAGCCCTGAAGGGCAAAGGAATCTATGAGGGCCGGTTGTTCTACAAGAATTACTCCCTCAAAGCACAGCAATGGCCATGGGAAAATTTTCTAAAGCTGGCCAGGATTGGTAAAAAGGGAATTCCTGACTCTGCTAAAACACAAACAAATAGTGTGAAGTGCGAAGAAGTAGGTTACCTGTAGAAACAAAAAAAGAATATTGTTTTCAAAGGGAAAACTAAGAAAACCGTGACCCTGGTCCACAGGGGTTCTTGTAATAAAAGACATGAAAAAAAGCTCAGATACTCAAAAGAAATGTAATGATTCTGCTACATATTCACTATACTTTCTGATGAGTAAAATGTACCTTTAAGGGGTCAGCAAATATTTCTTTCACGTATACTGAGACAGACAAACAACTACCCAGAACATAATGCAATAGTATTACAGAACGCTCAGACAAGACAGTATTAAATATTAGGCTAAGAAGACATTGACTGGAAGAAATAAACCTTTCCCAGAGGTTATTCTTCATTATTCTTCAATGTACTGAAGTGTCAAATAATTCTAACTAACATTTCTTTTTGTTTGTTTTTAATATGGGAATTGAGTGGTGTTTATCTCAAAGAAAAAGGTCTAAAAATGCCTCATACTATTAAGAACCAGCACAACCAGACACAATTTTTACAATAAAAGTGAAAAAACCCGTATCATTAAGCAGGAGATGTTGGACACATAAGAAAAACTGGCAACAAACTTTCAAAACATTATTAAACTGTATCCCCTCAGACTCAAGACCTTTGGTAAAACAGAGTACACTGCAAGAGAAGTCAAGGAGATTTCATCCATTTCAACTATGCTTTTAGAGAAACTGCATCACCTTCCTGCACACCTGGCTACCCTAAAACACCATCATCAATTTATACATACAAATATATGTATATAGGCATAGAATCACAGAGAGTCCTGAGTTGGAAGGGACCCACAAGAATCACCAAAGTCCAACTCCTGGCCCTGCACGTGACGCCCCGAGAATCAGAGCATTTGCCTGAGAGCATTGTCCAAATGCTTCTCATGGTTTGCCTGCCTGCTTGTGTGAACCCACCTTCCTCTCCAGCCTGGCTGTGTGGTGAGCTCTGCCTCATCCTAAGAAACAACCCCTTTTCCAGCATCACCATCTTCTCCACCTAGACAGTCTCCACTTAACTGATGCACCTAAGAATGTATTCACCTCATTTCTACCAACTACTTGCAGCTGCAATGGTCAGTGTTTCTCCTACAAACACAGTTTATTATCTCACACTGCAACATTTCCTTTTCATACTGTCTTTTGGCTTAATCTTTTTCTTTAGGCTTTTTTTTCCATGTGCCCATCTTTGGAGACCTATGGCTTTACCACAGCATCTTCCTATCATATTATTGCCCAATAACTCTGCATGAAGCAGCAAGACCACTTTGGAAAGTAAAAAAGTTTATTTAAAGGGCAAACATTTGACAAGTTTTAAACATTAACAAAGATTCTTTTCCTCAGTCATGATCTCTGACACTACTGAACTGTTCAAGTGGCTTTTCTTTTCAGAAAACAGCCAAAATCCAAATAAACCCTTTTTAATAGTTTGTAACTACCAAATGTATTTCCAGTATTTTCAAACACAATGCACTTCAGTGTATTTCCTTAGGAAACATCTCATGACTAAATGAAAAAAATAGGAAAAAGCTTTTCAGAACATCTCTTTTTTTCAACATTATTTGTATTAGCTTAGCATCAGAAATAAACCCCACAGATAAACAAGTAATCTTTATGTGCAAACCACAATTAGCAATGAAGGATTTGGGATAAAAAATGGGCTGTATAATAGTGTAAACACAGTCATTCTAGAGGAGCTACTTTAGCTTTTCTGGTAATGTTCCCTTAGCAAAGGAAAAACACATATAATAATGACAAGGTATTTGTTCCTTATGCCATTCCTTCCTACTTAAATCTATATACACACGCCAGTGAAATGCATTGAGGTAAAAAGCTACATACTTACTGAAGCACTAGTGGATTATATGTTGGAAAATTGTTGCAATTAGGGGCTGGCTCCTCATTTCACACAGAATTTACCCTCTCAACAATACAGTGGTGATATATTGACTTAAAATAGCTGGAAATTTGATCCTCGCATATGACCACTATTCAGAAACATTAATATAAATACTTCTACATTCAAAGGTATGCCCAACAGCAGCCAAACAAACAAACAAACAAACAAAAAAACCACAAAACCCAACCAAAAATGCAAATCAACACCCCCAAACCATACATCCTTGCATTTCCTGATAAGTCTGTTAAGACTGCATTAAAGTGTATTTAATCTTTGTTTTCCTGTACAAGCAGGAAAGGCCAACACTTAACTTTTAGACAGTTACTTTTTTTTTTTTTTTTTAAATAGATACCTCCCAAATTCATCTGCTCTCAGAGGCTTGGTGCAGCTTGTTTTACGTGAGAATCATAAATCAGTTAGATGAAAACAGCAACATACCTCACCTTTTCTTTAGATCTCCGAAAACTGGAGACCCTAGGTCTTAGTAAACCCATCTTATAGAAGCTTGAAGAGACACCATTTGTTTTAAACCTCTAGCACACCTGTTCCCATTAAGACGAAGCTGTGGAAAAAAATGGTGCGACAACCAAAAAATTTAGATGCTCGCAAGGAAGCCAGCAGTCTTACACAGGCTGGTTGAACATTTTCCTCTGCTGAAGGAAAGCCTTTCCTTTCTACTCCTCCAGTGTGCTGCCAGGTATTCTCACTGGAACCTGGACAACAGATTATCCTGCCAATACACCAGACTTCAAGAGTACTGAACTCTTTTGCATGAGCGTGAATAGACACGCACAGCTTAAATTTCACTCAGCAATGCAGGAAATCCTAGAAACAGCTTGAGTCTGGCTGAGGTTACCCTCCAGAAAGAACAGAGCTGCCTAGTACAAACTGTATCATCACTATGCAGGTGTTCTCAAACTACTTGCCCTGAATTTTCATACTGTAACTATCTAAAACCACCCAATTTACCTAAGTCACTCTATTGACTGTTGTACACCCCCCAAGCCCAACAAGGCTTCAGCTTGAGATAGGATCTTGAGTTCCAGTTTTTTCCCTTTTTTTAAAAGTCAGTACAACAGCGTAAGACCCTCCACATAGACCCATATGGTGTGCAAAAGCCCTTCTGTGTACACGCTAAAAGCCACCACTGGAACAGAAATCCTCTGCACAGTCCTAACCTCTTCTAGAAAAAAGGTATGAACTACATAAAAAGCCTTTAATACATTTTTGGATCACTGCAATTCTGTGACTCTGAAATGTTTTGCTTCAGAAAAGTTATTTTGTTAAATGACTACACTGCAGCTCCTAAGACAGCAAAGTAGTTTGTGTCAGTTCTGTGTTGATGAGCAGCAAGTTCAGATACATCCAATTTACACACTAATTGAAACAGCTTAGACATTAATTTTTGTATCAAACAGTGGTTTTTCTTTCCTTTTCAACTTCTTCCTTTTCCAAATTAAAATCAACAACCAAAAAAAGCCACTGCTTTCTTAGAGCCATTTGATCATCCTACAGAGGTTGAAATCCCTCATGCACTCCCCTGTCTCTCCCCTGCCCCTTCCAAGACAACTAAGTAACTAATACTTCTACAGCAGTATTTGGCAAATAGTTTGGCATTATAATTAAAACTGATTGAGCATAAAATGTGTTCCAAAATAATTTTTTCCCAGTCTCTTTTCTTAAAAACTCTCTTAGTTGAAATTTATAAACCATTAATAATATTTCAGACAAATACTGAACACAAAAAAAAAAGAGATTTGGTACTAGATATAGCCACTTCCTCTGCAACTTGCAATTAAGATTGCTGCTAAGTAACTGACTGCAAGAAAAATCCACCCCAGATGCCATGTCTCATACATATTAACATGTTAGTTCTCATTAAAAGTCATTGCTTCACTCAAACACCATTTCCCTCTGACTTAAAAGCAATTCACTTACCTTGTGTCTGCATTTAAGTACAACGCCATAGGCTCCTGAAACGAAGAGAATGAGAGATAAGCCATCTAAAAGCAGAGAAGAATTAAAAGTGGCAAGATAAAACAGTGTTCAGCAACCTCCTAACTTAGAAGTAACATTGTTCTTCAGTATTATTACCCAGAACTTGCATATACAGGTACTAAATCTTTGTACACTGAAACAATTTCATAAAAATTCCTCAAAAGTAAATGGATTTTAAAGCACTGAAGTTTTTTTTAAAAAAAATATGCTTGCAGGTAAGTTTGGTAACTTGAATCTCCCTATTACCACTAATGAGAAATCAATATATTCAACTTTTAAAAGGAAAATAACAACGAAAAAAACCCTCAAGCCCCCACAAAACTGTTCTATTTCTCTTCCCTTCCTTTCAGCTTCCAAACTTCTCCATCCATCTGACAAGATAATTAGCAGAAGCTATAGATAATAAACACATACAAGAAAAATTCTGCCGTTGGTAACTTCTTATCATCAAGAGGACTAAGTCAAATACATATAAAATTCTAATTAATCTTTTATTAAGATACTACTTACCTTCACCTACAACCCCAAGGATCTCAAATTTATTCATCACATTACCAATGTTAGGAATCTTCATCAAGACAAATTCCTCTTACGGTGAGAGCCACAAAGCATGGCACTAATGGGACCGTCGGAAGATTTTGCAAAAGGCAGTTGTGAAAAGGCTCTTGGAAAAAAAACTTCCACCTTGATCAATCAGACTTCTCACGCCCTCGTTTAATTTCTAGACAATCAATAGCTTCCTGCGGAAAGAACAGAAAATAATATAATTAGTACTTTGATTTATTTCAGTAAGAGAAAGCAATGGTATACAGACATCACACCAACATGGTCTAACAGTTCTAACAGACAATTAATTTACTTCCTCATTTTATGATCAGGAGAGCTTAGCAGCAGGTATTATGGACAGAATCTTATGAGGCCATACATCTGACACAACAGCTGGCATTGTAATCCCAAACACAGGATCTCTATTACAGTAATAACTAACTGGCATAAAGTTAATTTTCTACAGAACAGAAGGAAACAAAAATGTTGACACAGGAACTACCTCAGTAAGCAAAAATATGCTTTCAAATATTTAGGGTCTGCTTGGTGTACGTTGACAGCGAGGTATAAAAACAAATTTTGTTTAGTTAATTTCTTATTTGTCCACTGTAATGACAAAAAGGATATGGCAGAAAGAACAAGCTACAGGAGAAAATAGGTTTCTACTACTATTTTCTGTGATTATTAAAAAAAAAAATAAAGGCAATTAATTTGCTAGGCTGACTAAAAATGAGATTTTTATATTATTTCCATTACCTGCTTATTTAAAAAATGTGGTAAACAGAAAAAAAATGTTTTCAAAGAGCTTTTTCCATGCTCCCCGAACATTGAAGTAATTTTTCAAATCAAGTATACGCAGGGTAAAAAAGAAAGTTTTTTGGTCTGTTTTAGGCTCACCACTTCTGTGCTATCCTATTAGAAGCTTGATAAACAAGACCCATCAAATTTTGGGTTTACTAATTCAGACTGCATTTGATCCCTTCATATAAAAAGCATATATCCCACAAGCAAAAATGGGGAAAGAAAAACCCTAAAATGGTTTCCCCATGAATTGGAAATATATCACCTTTACAATTCAGCTATTCAAGGACAGAACTACTCGTGAAGAATGAGATGGCAGGATGGAAGTGAGTACATTTAATTAAGTTATGTGTAATGGGTGAGTGTGACCCAATAATGCTGCGTTCAGCTCCCACAAATGGATCTCACTATAAACCAGGGGTGCTGGCCAAAACCCAGTGTTGACCAGGTCACACGCAACAAAAGGACAACCCAAGGGTGGAGGGGAATCACAATGACATTTGCTTCAGCAAGACACAGACAGATCATGTGGGGAGGGGTTGTTATTTTAGAATCAGCTCCAGAGTTAACCAAACACAGTAATCTGAAAATAAAGCAGTGAGTTCCAAATTAAAGGGATAAGTTGGGGTTTTCTGGTTTGCTTTTAGTTAGTTTTATTTTTTAAAAAAGCTGCCCAGTCCTTTATTAATTATTTCAGCGGTTTAATTTACTGTTTTAATTAATAAATTTTTTCTCCACTTGTGAATTGTACAAAATACTCTTCCCTTTCCCTTCCATATGTTCTCCTCCTATTTCATTTGGCATCTCCTTCTCACAAAAGCCTCTTTGCTGTTTGTCCAGACTTTCTGGTTACAGTAACAAACGAAAAAAAAAAAAAAAGAGGTCCTGGAAAAACAGGAGCATCTGCTCAGTTGCATCCATCAACATGAGAACAGAGCCTACACTGAGCTGCATCAGCATTCTGCTGGAACAGGCTGGTGCCAGGCACAGGGCGCAGCCGACTGTCCCCATGCTGCAGCTGAGTGGCGGAAACACTGCTACACAGACCTTGAAACAACCATTAATGCCACCACAATGTAAGCAAGACACAACAAAACTGGTCAGCCAAGCTCAGAGCAGCAAAATTACTTGCCAAAAAGAAAGTAAAAGTCAGAAAATATATATTGCTTTCTATTAGCACTATTCAGTAACATCACCAAATCTGTTACTTCAGTTCCCAACATTATTCACTGATAAGTCCTTCCAGAAATTAGTTTGTGATAAATCGATTACTTATCTGCTAATGTTATCACTGTACACTCTCATTCTGCCTCACAGTGTTCACAATACTTCCTAAATATATGAAACTTATGCGATAATGTACCAAAAACTCAAGAAGAAATTTAGATGCAATTTCCTTTGTCGCTCCTTAATAATTCCTAAACTTCTCATAAACTACTTAAAGCTATACAGGCCTGCAGCTTGTGATCCACTATTTTTATTTCCTATTTTCAGTTCTGCAAGTTTATTCAGTATAAACTCAAGCTTTTTATTGGGAGTAAAGGTTAGAATTACAAGTAGCTAATCTCCCTTTCTGAAATCCCCAAAGCAGGGAGGTTGTGGATCCCCAGCCCCAGCAGTGGGAAAGGCCAGGTTGGATAAGACCTTGAGCATCCTGCCTAGTTGGGAGAAGGGTTGGGAGAAGATGATCTTTAAGGTCCTCTCTAAGTCTTAACCTTCTATGACTCTATGAAATTCCATACTATACATCTTCTCCCCACTGATCATGTACCATCTTCCCTTCTCGCTTCATTAGAAGAGCCCCAGAAAACTGATCCCCTGCTACCCCTGGATTCATGGCACCTAGAGAAGCATTTGCATGTAATTCCTTACAGGTAAAACCCTGTCAACTCAGGGTTGTTAATGTTCACTCACCATCAGTGACATACTTCAACTGGCCCAAAGAAACACAAAAACCAGCTTTGCCAATTCTCCCCAAAGTGCATCAAGACTGACTGACATCACAGAAGCACACAGGGGGACTCCCAAAAGAAAACTGCACTCGAGTGACCCACCTCTTTCGCACTAGCTCCAATTCTGCTGAGGGCACTTTAAGAGAACTTAATCTTGAAATGAAAAGAAAAACTAGTTAAAGATGACTAGTGGCATGCAGCAGTAGTGCCAAACATACCCAAACACTTTTTGCCCCAACTCTCTTGCCTCAAGCTGGGCCACAATTCAAATATTAAAGTCAGACTAGCTAGACCCATTTAATCTTTAGACAAAATGTATATGCTTGTTTGAGAGCTTTGCCTTCAAAAGCTGCTGAAAGATTAAATTCAAGCTGCTAAAAATATTTGTTCAGTGGTAGTACCCACTTTTTGGGATTCTTTAGCTTTTTGAAAGGCACTGGCCTTGTTAAGATTGTTTTGAAAACCACTGACTGTTGTAGGGAATCTGGTGACATGAACTCAAAATCCCATGAATGACACAGAGTCTTACGAATGTCAGAGTGAGTAACTAATACCAAAACAAGGAAAAACACCTAGAAGCTTTAAACCAAACTTTCAAACAAAAAAAGTAATTTCAAGAAAGTTATCCACAGCAAGAATTATTTTATTCTGTAACTTAGTGAGAACAGGCTGGATACTTTCAAGCTGAACATGGAAATAGCAAGGAAAACCCAATAGCTGTCACAGTTTCATTCCTTGCACCGAGTGCAACACTGGTCTGTTTTCCTAAGTTGCTTGGTGGCTAGAATAACCCTTGCAGAAGTGGAAATAAGGCCATCATTTACTTCTCAAAGCCTCTCAGTAGGGAAATAGCAGTCATTCTCCAAATATCCCTTTCTAAGGCAGCCAGATTTACAGGATATCAACAATTTATTACTTAAGCCAGCTATCTGAGATGCTCTTAACATTACCATGATGTTTTACAAAACACAGAGCCAACTCAGCAAAATGAAATGTCGTAAGATGAACATGAAAAAATTAGTCTTATTTAATCCAGAAGTATAACAGTGTGAGACTTTAATACAAAAGTAGCTGGTTTGCAGTAGCATGTAAGGCTTATACGTACATCCCAGAAAACATACAAACATTTTTGAAACGAGCATACAGAATACTACAGCATTATGGTACCTGATAATTCGAATTGAATTTAAAGGGGTGAGGAAAAACCTTTGCTTTTCCACAACTCCTTCTAGTGCATCACCCAAAAGCATCAGACTTAACCACTCAATCCAAAGCCTCAAATCCTAAGTAGAAATGCTATGCTTTATTTCATAATCATTAATACCTGTGTGGAGAGGGGAAGCATTTTTTCATAAATAGATTTTAGTAGAGACACTTAGTGAGAATTATGAAACACGTGAGGTAGATGTTTGCCTTCACAAAATGTAGGAAGTACAACTGTTCTAGAAATACAGGTAATTTTGTATATCTATATCTTGCAAATCAAGTATTCAGTTAATTTCATTTACCATAACAGAAAGAATGCATCCTCCTGAACTTAGTAACAAACTTCTAATTGGCTTCAAAGTCATCTATGAGCTTTTAAACAAGCTTCTTGCCAGCAGATAAAACTCCCCCCTTGGTCTTCTAAAACAAGAAGTAAGCTTAGTCTGTTTATTTATTTATTATGTTTACTCACCAAGAGGACACAACTAGAAATTTCTAGAGGCTGGTTTGCATTTTCCTCTGTGCACTACCAAACCAGTGGGTCCATATACAAATCTAAAGAACTTATACCATCTGTCTTTGATGGTTATGCATTAATCCACACCCTGTCATGTCTTCTGTCAAACAAGGTACATGGATGAAGAAGCATTATCCACTTCTGTTAGCAATGATGCATCATTCTGCACCTTTACTTTTCCTCCCCAACATACATTTAGCTCTATTCATTGAGGTTTTTTAGGAAAACCCTAGAGAGCTACAAGTACCCAATTCAGTTACAGAAGTATAAACAACTGACAGGGTAAAGAAAATAGGTGAGTTTTTTTTCTGGATTTATTGATCCAGAAGAATGTGTCAGGACTATTATGAAGAATTACTGATCAGGAAGAAAAAATTCAGTATATGAGAAGCTGTAAGGAGGAAGCTAGCAGTACCATTCTGATTTAAGGAATGAAGTGAAAAAATAATACAATCATACTGCTAGTGACATTGTACCAGTCTCACCCCTTAATTTGGAAAAAAAGCTATGACTTTATTTTTCCATGTTATGGAGGGACAGTAGACCTCCTAAATGAGACAAGATTCTGCAGAAAGAACCATCCAGATTTCACAATATGAAGAAATCCACAACAAGGAAGCTGACAAAAGAAAAAGCTGAGGAGATAAAAAGCAACAAGAACTTAACAATTATAGTAAGCCAGTTTTCATACTCTAAGCTTCAATTGATTCTCCTCTGCTCATAAGAAAAAATTAGGAATGAAAAAAAACAGCTGGTGAAAATAAATACAAAATTTAGAAAACTGTGAAACTTGAACAAATTATGTAAAAGCAAAACACCAAGGTTCCTTGCACAGACTCACAGATTTTAAAATTCAGCTCCAGAAAGCTTTTCTTGACATTGCTAATATCAACATTGGACCCTGACTTCACCATTGCTGGTTTTTGGAGAAATTGCTTGAGGTTTTTCTGTTTTGGGCTTTTTAACATCTGTTCAAATAACTGAAACCTGCAAATGCATCTGAATGATTATACATTAAGGGAAAGCATCATCACACAACTGGGCCTAAAGGCAGCAGATCTCCATGGTCACAGGGCCAGGAGTGCATGGGGGAAGAACCTGAACAAGGTACCCATCTCAGCAAGCAAACAACTAGGAAAAAGGGTGAATCAGTTCCCTAAAACTAAAGATACCTGTTTGGTTAAATCCCTAAAGAAAAACTGAACTTGAGGGCCAGGGCAGCAATAACCAAAAACTGAACTTGAGGGCCAGGGCAGCAATAACCATTTGGTTAGTTTTATCTTGTTCTATGAGTGCTCTTCCTTTTGTATCCAAGTACAGATTCAAAAATAAATTCAGCTCATCCTGGAAATATGAACTAAATTCACTTCTCTGAGTTAAAACACAGGATTCATGATCTTCCCTAACAGCTGTGGCCAACTCAAAAAGAGTGGGTGCTTAGCAGGATGCTTCTAAGACCATACTGACAAATAAGCAGACTGATTATGAAAGCACTAAGCACAAAAGCAGCTCCCATGAGTCATAACAGGAGGACAGGAAAGACAATTTTGCTTCCATTTTAGTCTTGCTCTCCAGTAAGAACCTGAACAAGTAAGTCTACTGTGGGTGTGACAGCTTCTTACGCAGCTGATGCCGGTCTTTGCGCATGCTGGGTGGGTTTCACTGGACCTGCGGCAGCTCTGAAGAAGAGGATAAAACTCAACAGCGACCTGGGAAATCCAAAGCCTTTGAAGGTTCTGGCACAAGGCTCCTGACACTTTACACTTCCATTTCTATCCAAGTGCCCAACAGTTGTAGTTGAAGTAAAAGCACTTTGGTTTGCGATATATTCTTAGGCAAAGAGGGGGAATTTTTGTTTTTTTTAGATAATAGAAGGTTTTATTTTGTGACAGAATAGCTTGCTGCGGAAGAAGTTAATGTTTCTTTATCTGACACAATATTTGTAGTGGTCCCCTTGGAAGTTGGTTCTTGATTTTAATCTTTCCTTCTCTCTTCCCAGAACACTAGCCTCCAAGTAATATCCTATATTCATTTGTCATGTTGTCTATGATTTAGTCCCATATTATTTTGGACAGTCTGCCATGGACTTTAAATCCTCAACATAATATTACAAAATAATATTGCAGACACTTTTTCATCTTTAGAAGTACCCCCCCCCCCAAAAAAAAAAAAAAGCTGCTATTTCCAGTTACACATCAGGACTCACTTTGTGGCTCAATTCCAACGTTTGAAGATACATATTTAGAAATAAGAAGGAAAAAAAAAAAAAAAAGGCACAAGGGCAGAGGGTGTTCTGGTCCAAGAAAAGTACAATATATTCTCTTGAAGGGGACATGCTAGAAGCAGCCAGGCAGCAGGTCTGCTCTGAAGTCTGGGCTCAGCAGGGCAGCTGTGGAAGGAACGGGCCTCCGGAGCGCGTCCATCACGCTGCCCGCTCCCTGGCATCCTCGGGCACCGCGGGATTCCTCTCACAGCGGCAGCAGCCCCCGAGTGAGCGAGCCCTGGCAGCAGACAAAACAACAGACAGTGGCAGAAGCCCTGGCCACTTCAGGAAAAGCCCTCTGATTCGTAACTGGATCAGCCACCGAACCTTGTGTGCGTGCACGCACAAAGCATACTGGTGATTTAGTGAGACTGAAATTCTTCTCATCTGACAAAGTTTCCCCCTCCTTCCAACCCAGTTTTGTCTTCATTGTTCTAAAAATAACTCCCACTCACATTCTAAAAGTCAGATGTTCCTCTCTGCACTGTATTTGGCTTAGATGGATCTTTCTCGTAAGAATACATAAAAGTAAAGGTGAATAAGAAATATTTGTAAATAGCAAACAAATGCTGAAACTAAATTCTGCGGGCATTCTAATGCCGGTCAACACAACTGCAATGACTACTCTTCTTGCAAACTTCAAGCATATAATTAAATACAGATGACTGGTTCACTATCTGAACCAAGTAGGGAAAAAAACTCCAAAAACCAACACCAAGAAATCCCTTTTTCCCTGAAAAGGGCATACCAAATACACAGAACAAACCAAAGCATGAGGGGGGGGGCCCCCCAAAATTAGTACTAAATTAATAAGAAAATACAATGCATGCAAATGAACAGAACTGCATTCTAATTACACTATAAAATTATTTATCATTGCTTCTTCATGCATTTTCCAAGCAAATAATTAGAAACATTTTATTTAAATAACACTGATCTACCTTATACAAAGTTAACCCTGAAAAGAATGCCATCAAAAGTTTTTAAAAAAGGACAAAAAGAAGCAAATCAACAGCTAATGGTTCTAATATGCAAAGACAGGTCATTTCAAGAATAAATTCATATTAGTATGCAAGCATATGCACAGGAGCATGTTTAAAGAAAACTGTCAGTAAAGTCATTACAAGTGATTAAACTACATGGTGGACAAATGGTGTAGAGTGAGGTTTTGTGGGGGAGTGCTGGATGATTTTGTAATTTTTTTTTTAGGTTGGACTTATTTCTTACTTAGAAAAAGACTAATTCCATCAATCTCAAAGCAGATTGGTTAAAAAAACCCAAAGAAATTAAAATTTACAGAAACATCTCCCCATATTAAATTTCATCTGAAGATAATGCTACTATTTCAGTGTGTGAAACTCTATTACAAGGCATTTGCTCCAATTTTACCAGTTAGGAATTTAACTGAGTATGATCAGTACTAAAAGTGTACTTATGTGTACCAAGATGTGCTTATTTTACACCTCATAGTTGGGGCTTTTTAAAGTTATCAGAGGAACTGAACACAAACCATGTTTAAATTCAAGGTGAGTTTTGCTATGCTTTCTAGTTGGAAAAAAACCCAAAACATTAAACTTACAAAGGTGAATAAATCAATTAAGTAAAACCCAAGTCAAGAAGACTAATCTCCAAAGTGGCTCAGACTGCATTAAGAGGTTATGACCATCACAGTAAGATGAAGTTCAATAAAAAAGATTCACAGTCCAGATGAAGAGAAAAAAAACCCCATCAACTAACAATTCCACTAAATTAACAGCATTTGTTAATTGTTAACTGTTTTTAATGTAACAACTTATTAACATAAGCTTCCTTGAAGCAGAGGATAAAAGCTTAGAGTATTCTGGAATGTCACACCACAGAAACAGCTGCAGCACTGAATCATGTATCAAAGACAATTTGAGGGAGGAATCCGAACATTAAACTGAAAACTCTGAAATAAAGTTTGTGTTCAGTGCAAATCCACTGCAGAGAAAGGACAGCAACAGAGTGTTGACTTGTGATGACAGATGTCCTCATGCTGAGCCACCTAGAACACCTTCAGGTGTTCTAGTTCTTCAGAACTTCAGTTTGCTAAATTACTACAAACATTTTTGGAAGATAAAGTGACCAACTCATTTTGCAATATGTGTAAGCGATTTTCCAGTAGAGGAGGAAAAAAAAAAAAAAAAAGTAGAGAAACAAAGGCATAAATTTAATTTGGTGATCTCATCCAAAAGCAGCGGAAAAATAAATACTCATTATACTATCTCTCTCCTGTCCAGCCAAGGACACATGAGGAATTGGCTGGTTGGATGCAACCAAGAGTGGTCAATGGCTCCAAGTTCCAGTTGGAAGTTGGTGATGAGTGATGTTCCTCAGGTCTCTGTCCTGAGTCCAGTGCACTTTGATACCTTTATCAATGACCTAGACAGTGAGGTTGAGCGCACTTCAGCAAGTTCACAGATGACATGAAGCTGAGTGTTACAGATGACACAACAGGACAACACGGCATCCAGAGGGACCTGGAAAAACATGAGGAGTGGGCCCATGAGAACCTCATGAAGTTCAACAAATCCAAGTGCATGGTGCAGCACCTGGGTCAGGGCAAACCCAGACATGAACACAGGACAGTGAGAAGTCACTGAGAGAGTCACTGCAGAGAAGGACTTGGGGGCTCCTGTGGATGAAAAGCTGGACGTGAGCCAACAGTGTGCACTCAGGAACACTGGGCTGCAGCAAAAGCAGCCCAGCCAGCAGGTCGAGGGAGGGGATTCTGCCACTCTAGTCTGCCCTCATGAGATCCCAGCTGTGGTGCTGCGTCCAGCTCTAGGGTCCTCAGCACAAGAGAAACATGAACACATTCGAGCAGGTACGGAGGAGACCACACACAAAGAGCGCCGGAGCGCCTTTCCTACAGACAAGCCGAGAGCAATTTTCCAGCATTGGAAAGACCCTGGGGAGAGGGAGTTGGAACAAGACAATCACTGAGGTCCCTTCCAACCCAAGCCCTTTGTGATGCTCCGAGGAGGAGAGTAAACAGAGTCACTCTGGTGACATTGGACAGCCAAGGTCAACCCCTCACAGATTCCTAATTGTAAAGACGTAATCAGGATGGATATTCTCTTTTCCTCTCCTGCTTATTTCAACGGTTAGTTACATTCTTAAGTCTTGTCTTTAATTAGATGTTAAGCTCTTTGATGAGGAAACTTTTTCCTATGTTGAAGGCCTCTGGTGGTGTTATAAAATAACATTTAATTTAAGATTTAATGTTTGAAACCATGCTATGGTAAATAATCCTTTGCATGAACAGCATTGCTGTGGTAAAATATCTTAAAGTAAGTGAAAGTCTTACCAGAAAACTTAGGAAAAAACTTTAAAAAACCCTAGGAGGTAATTTGAAGGTAATTTGATTCATTTCTGGAAACAGGATGTAGTATTTTTTTTTTTTTTAAATAATGAACAATGTTATTTCAATGCCAGCTTCCATAATCACTTTAAACAAACAAATTAAGTAATAGCTCATCTTTTGATTTGAGCCTAGTGGTTTTCATTTCATAGTTAAAAGAAAAAAAAAGAAATTATTTTAAATCTCACATAACACAAAAACGATCCTAATAGAAGTACAAACATTCAGACAATCTTTCTTAACACAAATGCAGTCTGTACTTTCTCTGTATCTTCATCAACCACCATCAATACACTGGTAAAACATTCATAACCAATGAACTTTGCTTAACTAGTATTTTTGTCCATACTATTAATCTGTCAAAAATCTATGAGCTACATAAGAAAACAAAACAAAACAAACAAACAAAACAACAACAACCAAAAAACCCCCCAAAAAGAGAGAAGAATCATCCAGATTAGAAGTTTAGGTATCAATGGAAAAATATTTAAACATAAATAGGAAATGGCAGATAGATGGCCTTTCTCCCACAGAAAAAGGCAACTCAAGCAGAGCGTCTCCTGCTATGCTGACAGCTTCTTGCTGAGAGATTCCCATGACAGCAAAAGCATGTCTGGATACGTAAGTGACCCAAAAGAGGACCTGAAAAACAGGTCCTGAGAAAAAGGAGATGCATCTAAACAGTAAATAATGCTGGCAGACCCACCAGAAGAAAGGTAATAAAAAAACCTCATAATCCTGATTTTCCTCCTTCATGTGTTTTTCTATCCTTTGAGTCTTCCAAGTTTAATTATGGAGTGTGGAGGGTGGGAGGAGGAGAAAGGAAAAAAGAGGGAAGGCAATGCTCCTGGCAAAGGGCAAGAAGGGTGGGTGAGGGAAGAAGAACAGAGAAGCCACTCCAGGGAATCATGGGAGAAGACAGTAAAAGGCTGGCATATGGAGAAGTTCTGAAACGAAAGAAGAAAACAAAATTCTAAGGACAAGAAGCTTCAGGCATGAGTAATGAGTTCATCATGATACTTGAGATTTATATTAGTTTATAAAAAAAGACAGACTTGCAGCATACAAAAGTCAATATTTGCATAACTGACTTTCTTGTTTCTTATATATCTAGCTACTTCTTGTAGAAACAGACTTCTAATATTCAGGGAAATAAAAGTAACTTGGGAGATATGAATGTACAGAAGTGTACACCCAGAAAAATGCTGCCATTTATTTCTTCAAAAGAAAAGTTTTTCCAAAACTACCAGGAAAACAAAGGCTGGCAACAATATAGGGCTTACTGTATCTCAGAGGGTTAAACAGAACTTGCCAAAGTTCAGTTATCACTGCTGACAAAGGCTGCTAGGGAGATGCTGAGGTGACAGACCCTAAATCAAAGATGAAACAGCCGTCATTTGCTTGCAATACAAAGCTGTACAAACCATATACATATATTGACAGGCTTAAATACTGGTCATCGAGGAGCTAGCTTCATCCAGCTTATCAAGACATTTCCTTACCCACCACAGGCAGCAATCACAGAACAGCAGCACACTGACCCCAGGTCTAAGCCAGCACATCCAACCAAGGCAGCCACTGCTCAGCAGGCTGGGAGACATGCAAGTTTTAA
The DNA here is from genome assembly GCF_015227805.2 of Hirundo rustica. Lineage (NCBI taxonomy): Eukaryota > Metazoa > Chordata > Aves > Passeriformes > Hirundinidae > Hirundo > Hirundo rustica. The sequence continues at coordinate 103,255,025 of NC_053451.1, read as the reverse complement.
CCACGCCATATTGTTTCTTTCCACTAATGTTCTCTTTGTGCCTTTCTAACATCAGAAGAATAATCTCCACCTTCCTTTGGAATCCAGATAGAATGGCTGATATGCTATTTGCTCAGACAAAAAGTCAGAAATAATTCTTGTAACCTCCTTTGTTTTATATCACTTTCTTTATTGCTGAGGCTGCATACTAAACTAATTTAAATGTAAGTTTAACATTTAGGCCTTTTTGTGGTGCTAGATATGCATTTTATATTCCCCTCCACTAATATGTCAAAAGGCCCAACCAAACAAAACCCACCAAAACACCAATTTACAGAGCTGAACACCTACTGCTGCAGAGAGAGATATTTTTCTAATATATATATATATATATATATATATATAGGAGTCAAATCTCCCCCCCCCCAGTCACAATGAAGAGAGCTAAAAGACAATCAAATCATGTAAAGAGTCTCCATCCTGAGCTGAAATTTATAATATGGATGTTAAATTAATTTCGCAGTCTATTTCCATCAATTTTTCAAAATACTTTACACTTTAGAATAACTCTTATTTCTCTGCTTGCATGGTCAGATAATTTTAGAAAACAAAATACTTTCAAAATAATTAGCACAACATTTTGCAACAAAATGCAGCTCAAGTACTTTTTCCCACTGCAAGGTATTTACTAGACTGCAGTAATTCTCTTAACACTTTTAAAGCTTGAAACACACCTTCTGTTGAATGCTATGAGTCAGTTTTAATGACAGTGTTATGTTCAATTGCTCTGTAGCTTATGCAAGGGAAAGAATTTGCATTAAGTACCCAACTTTAGAAGCCACCTTCTCTTCTCTTTTGTTAATACAGAATAAAGGTTAAAAAAAAGGCTATATTCTCTGCCTGCTTTCTTATTGTTTTAAAAGAATAAATCTAGTTAGCTGGCTGTAATGTAAAATGGACATAAATTTTTTTATTGTTATTCTATGAATGGGGGGGTGTGGGGGGGGTGGTGCTGTTGTTGTTTAGGGTTTTTTCCAGAAAGTCAGAATACAAAAAAAAAAAAGAGTAAGTTTCCTTATTTAGTAAAATTTCAGAACTTTAAACAACTTCTTCTGCACAAAAAGTTAACTTTGTTAGAAGGAGAATAAAACAGTCTAAAATGCTCATTTTCAAGGGAGGGGAAAAAAAATGCGGGAGCAAAAAGACTTACTGCTATCATAAGGGTGGGGGTGTGCAATACCTTTGTCTTCTTCAAGAAATTCAACCAGAAAAAGTTTTAACACAACATGTCTTTGACTATGGGTCTTTTAGTCCAGACTATGATTCAGATTTATTATGCTTTTCTTTCATTTGCTTTGTCCTCTCATTTAAAATTCCCCAATTCCTCACCCTCCCCAGCACAATATCTCATATTTATGTTGGGGTATTTTGTGGAAGTTCTTTTGGGTTTTTCAAACAAGACTACTCTTCACTCAGCTCAACAAAATAAGGGCTTGACCAATTTTGCCAGAGATAAGCCTGGCAAATTTTTAACTGGTTCTCATGCAAACTGCTGCCCAAAATTCCTCGCAAATACCCTTGCTACACAGACACACAAGGTCAAACATTTTTTTCTTATCTCTGCGGATTTTATATATACACACACACAGAGAAATGTACATATGTGTACACCTACTCCTAATGACAGGGGACAAAGTCCTTCTTCCAGCAAATCTAATTTCTTAGAAGTTCAACTAAATGACCACTTTTCTTGTCTTTATTGAAAGAATTGTGAATTAAACGGATTACCTCTTCTGCTCTTTCTACTTTCTAGAAATAAATCATATATAAGCCAAAAAGCTTCACTGAAACCATAACTTAATCTCTTTTTAGCACTTTTAAACAGACCCTAGATTAACCAGATCAAGCAAGAAAAAGGTAATTTACTTCCTATTTTTAGTCGAAGTTCAAAAGGTAAACTCTACAAAAATGAAGAAATGGTCCGATGGACATCTTCCTCCATGGTTGGAAGATTTTGTATAAAAGGCTATGCTATTACAGTAATAAGTGACATTTTTGCAGTGCAGAAAAAGCGCCAAGAAAAACAGATTTCTCATATACCAGTGGACTGGAAGACTGATACAAACCACTGCTTTCTGAAAGCTCTACATAGAAAATAAAGCAAATCTTTGGAATGAAGAAATTACACACTTTACAAACCTGTAGAGACAGCAGCTCATGAATTAACAAAGGACCGTCACCCACATGAGGGTAAAACAGATACGTGCATCACGCTTTGCCCAGCATATTGGAGAACAATATTCACTTTTATGAAACAACTACAAGGAAAATGTCAACTGTCTCCAGCACAAAAAGAGTCAATTTCTCAAAATAGAAAGTCTGTCATTATTGCCATGAGATGTGAACACAAATTATACTGCCATTTTTGTTAATTTGCAAGTAAAACCAGAGGCAAAATCTAATACCATTCTGATCTTGCTTGGGGGTGTGAGGAGGAGGTATCAGCCCTTTTCTTTTACTTATGTAAAAGCAAGCCTTTTTTTTTTTTTTTTTCTTCTCTTAGAAGAACTTCATATAGTACTTGAATCTGCTCCAATAACAAGCTCTCAATTCATTTCAGAAATATATTCTAGCTCTTGCCGTTCAATTAATTGGGGGGAAGGGGGGAGGAATCCATCAGCACATTTTCCAACTATTAGAAACTTGTTTCTTGGCAAGCTGAGAACTTAGCCAACTGAGAGCTTAAATAAATTTATAACCTTAACTCCAGTGGCAGTGAAATGTAATGGTCTTACTTCTAGTTCAGCCTCTAAGCAGCAGTAGCAGCTAAGTAACATCAGAATTAGAACATGGAATGTGGTTAAACTCAGGCATTTTGAAAGTCTCCTCAGCGCACATTAACACATTAAGCAAGGTTAATGAAATATGCACAGATATTCACACTGCAAACAAAAGCAACTATTTTAAGCCTGATTAAAGTGTTGATGGACTTTCTCTAAGTAAGATTATGTTAATTTATGTTCAGTGTATAGTTTTATTAATAATTAAAAAACATGTCAAATGCCATTATTAGGAAGATAAATACATTTGCACCAAAAATCTGAATCAATGAGATCTTGCAATACTTTATTCCAGAAGCAGAAGTAAAAGATTTCTTATCTCTACACAGTTTTTAAATGCAGCATGCCATCAAAAATAGTTCGCATCCTCTTCTTTCATGTGAGAAAAGGGAAATCCCCTCCCAAGACACAGTATACAAGCAACCTCTCCTCAAAGCTGTTTGAGTGTCTACTTGAGGAAAACACTGACAAGAATGTTTAGTAAAAAGAAGAAATACTATTTAACCCCATCTGAAGTGTCCAATTAAAGTGGGAAAACTTTAAACTTTCAGAGTTCAAGAATATAGGCAACTAGAGGTTTAAGCACACTAAACACTTATTTCACTCGTAACACAGGCATGGTAAAGTGCCCACTATGCAAATGTAATTCATACAAAAACCCAGGGCTAATTTAGTCGGTGTCCTTTTAGCAGTTCTTTGCCCAATTTAAATTTATTCTGCTTAGCTCATACAAACTGTTTGGACACTGAATGTGCCAGCTTGAATTTGGCAAGGAAAACATGCTCTTACTATGTAGAGCCTGATTTATTTTCATTTCTATCTAATTAGTTAAAAATAAGTGTTGTGATGGGAGATTTACACTAAACTAAAAATCAAGACTTTTACCAGTAATATTTAATACTGTATTTAAAGGAATCAAGAATATTTTTTAAAAGTCTACTACCATAAGAAGTCAAGTAGAAACTTGCACTAGTACTTAAATGATTATAATAAATATATTATGCTTTATAGTAAGATTATGTAAACTACTTAGAAGAAGTGTACAAACCAAAGCCACCACAATACAAAGCATCAGCCACTGGTGGTGTGTTCCATCCAATTCATAGGCATACAACTACAGAATTCCCTATCCTCAGTACAGTAAGGATCTCAGCATCTACTGCCTACCAAAGTACACTACCATGCTGTCTTTACTCACATAACTTCTACAACAGAAGGAAAACAAAACAAAAAACCCGCAACAACAACAAAAAACCCAACAAAACTACACACACACAAAAATCAAACAAAAACCAACCAAACAAAACCTCCAAGACTACTTCAGTTTTTCTTCTGGATATTATCCAAATCAGTTTTTGAAGTGACAAAAATTTTTCACCCTCAAAAAATTCTTCGCACAATGAGCGTCACATACTCTGCACATGAATCAGCAAGAGACCACTGAGGATCGCCAGCAAAAGGCCACTGACGAGTAAAGGACTGCTGTGTCACTAGAGGCTCTAGTGTTTATTAAACTCCACAGAAAATGAACCAAAACCTTGACAAGCCTTCAATTAACACCATCCAATTAACTTTCACATAACAGGAAATAAGAACACAAGGCTCTAGTCCTCCGCATTGCCTTCCCAGGGTCACAGTCCCATGTCCTACTAAGGTTATAACCTCCTTTTTTTTCCCTGCAGTAAAGAAAAAAACAGCTCCAAAACCTGGGTCAGAGAAGCCATACAATCTTAATATTCCCTCCACAAAGTTACCTTAAAGGAGAAATATAAACAGAAGCTTTGGGTAGTGGGAGTATAACAGTGGTAGTCTTATAGCACCTTTAGAGATACTGTTCAATCTAATCTTATCATCCCTACACAGCACGTAACAATCCATCATTTCAGTAAAATAGTGATGCACATCTTCCCCATAGTGTATATTTTTTAAACACACACATATATATTTATAAAAAATACATACAAACTTTATAGTATACACAGTAGTATGAGAGAAAATGTAAAGAAGCATTTGTCTTTGAGAATGTCGCTATGGCAAACCCATAACCACACCCAGACTGTGAAAAAATCTCAGTTTCCAAGAGTGAGCATGTGAGCTATAAGAAGGAGGTGCACTACATTAGAACTATAGAAGATACGTGGCTGGAAGGGAGTAAGTAGAAGAGCAAAGCCTGCTCTGCTCCAGTTAAAAGTGGGACAAAAGTCATTCAATCAGACTGCTCAGAACTCAGGCTATAATCCTTATTATCTTTGGGGAGCATTTCGAACAAGACAAACTAGAACAACATGATGGCAGACTTTGACTGGGGAATCCAGAGCAAAAAATAAATCACCAAAACCAACCAAACAACCACCACAACAAAACCTGTATCACGTTTACAGCACAAATGAGCAATGGCAAAGAAAACAATTCACACAAAACCCAAACCCAAACCAAATCAACAAATTTAAGAGTGCAAGGGAGCTTCTGTACTGAACACTATTCACTCACATTTAACAATAAGCACATTCAACTACCCAAAGTTTGCTACTTTGGATTTTTCCAATTTCTGGCACTGCCTCCCAATATCAACCAAACCTACTATAATATGCCTATATTAACAAAACTGAAGTCTACAAAAGTACTTCTCAGTTTCATTCCATCTCATCCTCTTAACTGCTTGTCTAATGGTACACAATTAGTTTTGAAAAATCTCTAAAGGATAATCAAGGTTTTTTTCTCTGCAATGAACTGGAGTCTCATCTATTTTCTTCGGTGTCATGCTAGCTCATTAGCTTCTTCCTTTGCACTCAGGTAAGAACCTCAGTAGTCAACTGGGGACCTCCTGAAATCTGCAAATCAAGATACAGAAATTACCATTCTGAAGGCCCTGTGCTTTCTTAGTTTCTCCTGTTTAAATGAGGTCAGTACACAACAAACAAGCTAGGGTGCAGGTGAGCTGAATAATCGAAAAAGATCAATAGAGACTGCGAGATGCTTTCTCAGGTGTTCCCCCATTGCTAGCGAGACTTCCTAGGAACTTGCAGCTCAATCCATTTGAACAACCCATAACAGAAATGGACGACTGGAAATTCTGCATGCCAGATTTTATAAAGCCTGTGCTTTCTACAGGCCCAAGAAAAATAATCTGCCTTCAAGAATTTTCATGTTGTTCTGTCGAAAAGAGGAAAAAACCCCACAGATTATGCTCTAAAGTAACTTCATCAATAGCCAGAACAACAACTGGGGACTACAGAGGGACTACAGTCAACTAAATTCATAGGTACACTAAGAAAAAGGCAATGACAAAGTTCCATTACAAGAGAACAGATGATATTTTGCAAGACATATGGTATTTATTTTTATGCGTTAGTCATACAATACTACTATAGGCCTAATTTTTCTTCAAAATAGCACAGTATTTTATGATGAGGTGTACTGCTGATATTAATTTTGCACAGTTTACCATTTATTTTTGCAGTTACAAAATGACTGACTGCAATTTTCAAATAATGAACACAGTATACATGGAAAGGAGCATTCAGTATATATACAGGTGTGTAGAGCACCTTTTAGAAAAGAACAAGCCTTCACAAAAGCTACTACTGAATTCAGAGGAGGAAAAAAAAATCCAAATGCAAGCACATGCCAATTTTTGAGTTATCTCTTATCTTTGCAATCAAATCTCCCAAAAATCTCATTATACATGACACAGCAACAAATAACTAGCTTTGGATTGCTGCAATGACTGTCAGGTCAATACAGTGTAGGCAAAAAGGTACCCAATAATATCAGCAAAAGATTCCATCTGAGCTGTAATATATCCTTGTTGACTTCATCTAAGAGAAAAGTGTTCCAAGACGCTACAATTTTTAATATTTCATTTTTTTTAATATGAGAAAATGTGATAGAACACATCCCCTTTCTCAGTTTATGCGGATTTTGACTGAAATCTACACATCATTCTGGGAGTAATTTAAAGGACATCTATTTATTTATTAAAATTAATATTAACTCTCAAGTTAGTTCAACAGATTCTTCGGGTGAGGGTGTTTCAGTATTATCTATGCAAATTTTCTGCAAGTTTTTTCATGTCTTAACCTTTGTTATTTGCCCTCCTCTTTCTCCAGCATATTTTCCAGTTAAAAGTCTTCAGGGCTCTACTTTATGAAAATTTCCATGTAGCATCAAAAATAACAGTGGGAAAAGATCATCAATTCCTTAAAGGAAAAATAAAAATAAATGCCCTTCTAAAAAGCTCTTATCCCAAATCAAGGCAGAAAATCTAATAAAAATTTATGAACCTTGCAGACACAGAAAACATAGTTTCTTGGTTTGTGAAAGTAGCTCTTGCAGGGGTCAGCCCACTCACAAAGAAGACAACATAACTTGGCTGAGGCCTCACCATTAAGATAGTCTCTATCATGATAGTGTTTAAAGAGTAAAACACCCTAATATTATTTTATGGTGTTTGAGAATGGATTTGTTATCATCCTTACTGTTATAGAAGCCTGTGAAGTACATCACAAGCTTTGTATTCAAAGAACATCATTGAATAGAAAATCAAAACTAACAAAAGTGTCCACAAATATTTGCGAGAATACAATAATGTTTCAGGATACATCCTGATACTCAATTCTAGTTGCTCCTGATCCAGATAAAGTTGTCTGCAAATCCAAGTACCCACAGCCAATCACAAATCCCTATTTCTACCACCTCTATTAGTCAAGGGTCAAAAACCAGTTCTAGTTTAAAAGTTTTTACACAAATCTATTTTATTTGTTTACATACAACATTTTTAAAGAAGAAATCCAAACACACTTATTTAGCTTTCTTCTTTGAAATAAGTTACTACTTCCAAAAACCTTTGCAATAAACCTATTATATTATTTTCCAGTGCAGATTTTACACAAGAAGGATAGAGAACAGAGGGGATTTTTTTTGTTTGTTTGGGTTTTTTTGTGTTTTTTTTTTTTTGTTTTTTTTTTTCCAAAATAAACTCTGCTCTGCCTTTAGGCCACCATCACAGCAGGCTCAAGGGGACACTCCAAAGTAGCTTTGCCATCTGGATTCCAGGTTGCCAAATTATTAATGCTCTTTCAAACAATTATTCCAAGAGAATTGCTTGAAACTTTTTACAGAATACCGCCACTGTTTTCTCTTCCTGGATGACAACTCAAGCCTCATGTCAGCAAAGACAAATCACAGATCAAGCTAGCTATTCTTACATACCGCCTCTTACCCTAGCCTAGGTTAACATTTAAAGATTCCACACTACAAATTGAAGATTGACTTCTAACTCTGTATCTAACAGAGGTGACTAGGTCTGTCCTGTATCACTAACAGATTAGCAGCATTACAAATATTTTTTCATAGCACAGCAATCACAGTGGTAAAAGTTTTACCTGTTGTGCAAACAAAAAGAAAAATTCGCTACTTGCGCTCCAATGCAACAGTGATTAGCTCAAAAAAAGAATGACAAAGACAGAAGCTCTTTTAAAAAGCAGTAAATGCACTTAGTTTTTAAACAGCTGCAAGTGTGTTTGCCATGTCACGGACTTAAATCTGGGTATATGTTTCAATGCCTAACTAAATATAGATCATTAAGTTACAGTGATGAGGGAACTGGAAGAAGCAAAAAAAAAGCATAACAATTGATCAGCATCCCCACAAAAATACACAATATACATCTACAATGTCATTATCCATCCCTCCCTTCCTAGTGTAAAGGATAACATTATTCTAATACTTGAGGTAGAATATTCCTATATTAAGTTCAATATTTAAGACTTATAGGATGACATAAATACACTGGAGCATTATGAAACATCCTGAGAATATAAATATAGCATTTTGATTTCTTAAAAACCCTACAGCATTCAAAAAAGTAGACAATTACCTTTTCTTCATTTAACCATATGAAAGACCTGTATTGGGACAACCATTCATTCAGATTAAAAAAACCCCCAAAAACTAAACCAACCATATTAAGGTGCAGCCAAATTTCCTGAATATCATCTAAGAAAAATTAAATTATCTCTATTCTCCAACTGATTAACCATACCCTCTAATAAACAAAGGAAGTTAGTACAAATAAGCCAGTTGCATAGACAGGAAGTTTCTGGAATTAAGTTCAAGAAGTTCTAGCACATGACGAACAAGTCAATAGATTTAATTATTTCCAAATGGAAATACACTTAAATCCCATAAAACATATGGTACCAAAAAAGCCTGTACAGCATGGAAAGATTCTTCTGTTATTCTGCTCTGGGTTCTCATATTCATAGCTTAAGCAGGATTTTCCAACCATGTACATCACTCATTACCATAACCAGTTTCAAGAAGAGTAAAAAGCTGAAGCACAAAATGAAATGCTAAAAACTAAACTACTTAACACTAAAATGTATTTTAAACACTATATGCACTGAAGTCACTCACCTTTCCAAGCAGAACACAGAATCAGAGAGCTGTACCAAGCACTTGTACCCTACAGTGATCAAGACACTCAGAGCCTATGAGAAAGCAAACAACCTTCCTCTCCTATCAGTGCTCAAACACTGCAAACACTGCTGTTTTCTTTTTTGATTTTTGCTCATGCTGCAAAATGTATAAGTTACTCCATATTTCATTTTTAACTCCTGTTTATTGTGGGTATACAATCATATGATTTTTGAAAGCATATGAGCAAATACAGGCCACAAATTAAGAAGACCCAGGCACCCTAATTTTTTTTTTTTTTTTCTTTTATTCTATTTCGATACAGGAATACTTTTAACAATTTGCCTATGTGGACACATTCATACACCTCTGTGTAGGTTTTCCAGGTGGTGTGTAGGGCCTGGAGGAGCACATGAACTCATTCTGCACGATGCTTATAGAGAGTTGAAAAGCCAGTCAGAGTCTCTGACTGCCCCAGGCCCATCACTGTCATTCAAACATAGCTCCCACTGAAATCTCAGCTTCCACAAGAAGTTTTTGAGTGGTGCCCAGCAGCAGGACCAGTGGCAATGGCCTCAAATGGGAAAACATGAGGTTCCCTCTGAACACCAGGAAACCACTGCTGAGGTGACTGGGCCTTAGCACAGGTTTCTCCACAGAGGTTGTGGTGTGTCTGCCCTTGAGGATGCCCAAAAGTCACCTGGACATGGATCTGAGCAACTGACTCTAGGTGCCCCTGCTGGAGCATGGGGGTTGGACTGAAGCACCTGAAGAATCCCCCTCCAACCTCAGCCACTCCGTGATTCTGTGATCAGATCCCTAGAAAGGGAGGAGAGACATAGCTTGCCACCAAGCCTCACAGCAGAGGAAAAAGAAGAAATTCCCTTTCAAACACCTGGCATTAGAGCAGACTCCCTTTGCTCTCAGCTTTGGTCTCTTACATCTTCTTCTCAATAAGCGATCTTTATCTTGCCCTCAAATACCTTCTCTTCTTCCCCTTCCCACACCATTATCCTGTATCTTAAGATCAGCCACTCTACTAAGTTAAATCAGTAGTGTCCTCAGGCTTTTCATCTTTGGATCCTGGTAACTTCTAAATTCCAAACAGCAATAATAACATTCAAACAGGATTTTTTTTTCTTTTTTTTTAAGTGTATGAAACCTGGACAAGCTTTTATCATTATTTGTGAAATCTTGAGTGTAGGTGACTCTGAGAATCATGAGAAGGTGACTCTTCCATCCCTTATTAGATACTCTAACAGCACTTTAAAAGAAAACTTTGTGGGGTTTTTTTGTGTGTGGGTTTTTTTGTGGGGTTTTTGTGTGTGGGGTTTTTTTTGGGTGTTTTTTTTTTTTTTTTTTTTTTTTTGCTTCTAAAGTAGCTTCTTTTTCAACAATTAACTGTTTTGGCTTTAATTAAATACGAGTCAGAACCAAAGCATGTGAAAATCCATAAAATAATCAGGCTGAGGCAGTCATCCAGCATAGGGAAAGTGGAGAGAAGGAAAAAAAAAAAAAGCCCAGATGCATTTGACAAATGTTATAAGCAATTTAAAAGTAGGATCCAAAGGGGAAGCTTCGGAAACCTTAATTATAGAGAGTTCCAGACCTATGTATTAAAAAAAATCCAACCCAACAAACCCAGAACCATCTGAAGAACTAGCAAGACCAGATGTTTCAATTTATCCTTTTTGTGTCTTCGTTAAATAAACATCACTTTTTAAAAGTAAGCTTAGAAAATCTCGTATACATATCAACATCTATTCTAAACCAATAAACCGCACTTTTTATCTCTAGATCAGTATATATCACAGAATATGAGTAGTGGTACAGTATTCAGTTCTCAAATTTACAAATTTCAAGCTGACAACCATGATATTCATGAAGGCTTTGTTCCACTTAGAGAGGAGATCTGAGACAAACAGAAAGGGATGAATTCAGTATGATAAATAATGTGGAACTGGTGTTGCTCCTCCTTTTAGTAACAAAACTGGCACTGCAAGATAAACAAAAGACTGCTTAAAATGCATATGCCTCAACCTTTAAATTAATTTTTAAAAAAGATTGACTATGAGCCTATGGATTGTAGGCAGTGGTCTTGAAAAAACCCCACACCTTGCACAAATGCTAAACCAGGATCTAAGCTTCTTGTCTGGATTTTTTGTTTGTGGGGTTTGGGGTTTTTTGTCAGTTTGGGTTTTTGGAGGGTTTATCTTTTGGGTTTTTTTGTAAATTCCTTAAACTGTTGTCTGTCCTTAAGCTTAAGGCCATATCAAGAAACCTGTTTCAGTTACCCAAGCATTTCTTTCCTGCAAAAAAAAGCTTCTTCAGAAGTTACACTTAGTGAAATGAAAGAAAGCAGATTAAAAGATCAGTTCATGCAATATCACGGATATACTAGAGTTTCCCTAGTTTAACAAAGATGAGAGATCTGCAATCAAGAACTGATTGGGTTTTTTGTAGCGCAACAGGAAAGAATTAAATAAAGGAAAATTGTAACCAAACAAAAGCCCAACAACAGAAAAAAGAGGGAAAGATAATGAGCTGTAAAATGAAAGGCAATTACCCAAGGAAAGTGTTTAAAATCCTACATATGGGGTGGGGGAACCACTCCCTTCTGAAGTACTGCAATTCATTAGGTATTGCATGGGTGTAATTTCTTTACCACAAAACTTAGATCAGCAAACTGATACAGACTTAAAACAGATGTGAATGTAATTTAACTTGAAGAATGCCAGTTGCTTACTTGGACATTTTCAGGATTACCTGACGGGAGCAGAAGTTTCATTAGTAAAAATGGCACTGGGATAAGCCCTCAGAAAACCCTAGCCTCTTATGTCCGCTTTTATCACAGATTCCTGGGCTTTCTAAAATGTTTTACGTAATGGAGTTTTCTACTGGCACAAGAAAAAAACTACAGCACAAGAAAAAACACTTAATATTGTTTTGTACTAAGTAGAGACTGGGCACATTCTCCCACCACAGCCTTCAAAACTTATTTCTGGGTGATGCTATGTTGCCTTTCATGACCCTGAAAAGCACTAACCAATTCTGTTTCATGGATCAACATTGCAGATTAATATTGATAATTGGATTTGTATATCTGCCAAGAAAATATGATTCAGCGTTCATCCTCAATACTTATTTCTCTTAAGGTTTAGCATCACTGTCTATATTAGCATGATTAGTAGGGATCACATAACAATATCTCTACAGCAAATGAAGAAAGCAAAAGAAATACTTGTGACTGCACATTTTCCTAATAAAATTTAGAAATTCTGCTTGTAATTATGTAATTTAAAATTATCAGATTCAATTTTGGAACTTCCTTTGTGTTCCTGTGAAAAGGGAAATGCTATGCAACCATTTAAAGAATGGTATTTGGGACCAGCATCCTCAGCTGTTAAATACTGCTTAAATATAGATCATGGAACCTGTTTCACAGCTTAGTTAAATTTAAACTTGAAATGAAAGCCTTGGAAAAAAGAAAACTATATTTGATCACCCACACCAGTTAAATACTGGCAATACCATTTTTCATTATCCAGATTTCAGCAAAATCCTGAGTTATATTTGTATCTCAGTATGTACTGCACTGATGTCTCTCTTAGTTCCTATCTCCTTGGGCCACTTAAACTTGATAGGCAAATCAATTTGCATCTGAGCACCCAAGGAAACAGACACTAAGGCTGCATTCCATCCTGGTGTTAGTTTTTGTAGAAGATTCTTCAACACTCACGTTTTTCTCTACACAGCTTTGTCCTGAAAAAAAATAAAATTGAGGGATCCAAATAATCACCTATCTTCAAAATAACTACAAATTTTCCCTTTCTGGCATGAAAACCTTTAAAACCCAGCACATAATAACAATCAATCACCTCAATGACTTCAGTACTGTAATTACTAATTCTACAGGTCAAACTATAAACTTCACAGGGAAGACATTAAGGTCTTGTTAACTTGGATAGCATTCATATTAAGAAAGCAAACCGAAGTTAAAAGTCTTATGTTTCTACCACACGTGCTGCTGGGCTTGTCTATACAGAGCAATAATAATGAAATTTATGATAGATATTATTCCCCGCAGCAACTCTAGCACAGCCTCTCAAGTCTAATTCACTGCTCCTATATATAGTAAGTATTTTTACTGTATTAAATACCCTCCCATATGATCCAGTTCCATATTCCCTTAAACTCTACTTTAGGGATTAAACAGCAGAGTATTGCATGAATAAATGGCCATTTTAGCAGATTAAACCAATGCTGCAGTCAGAATAACATGAATTATTTCTTTCTGTACCAACAGCAATAACTGATAAAGACCATTGTACTACCCCACACTAATAGTGATCACCTTAAATACACCACAGTTTGCAGAAACTGACATTATGCCTTGCATGTCAGCCTCAGTAATTACAAGCAAATTTCAGTTAACAGCATAATCCAAGAGTTCTTAGTCCAATTGCTGTAACAATAAGAGGAGATCATAAAAAAATGTTCAACTGAATGTAAAGAATTTTTCTCACGTTCCCTTCATGCTACTTGGTTTGTGTGCACTTTGGATGTACAGCAGAAATGACCAAGGTCAACTGGTAAAAAACCAGTCATTGAGAAACCCCACAATTCCAGCAATGGCTATAAAGTCCTGTGATAAAAATCAAGACACTGGCAGAAGGCTACAGAGGTTTCCTAGTTAATTAGACAAGCTCCACCAGCACCTGCAAACCAAGGACACTCCACAAGCTCAAACAGGAGAAACCAGGAGTTAGCCAGGATAACGCTGGGGCCACTGTGCTCCCTCCCCTTGCAATCTTACCAACAGCAGAGTGGTACCGGCAAGACACGAAAAATCCTGACAGCTTCCAGTTAATGGGAGTTCCCAAATTCCCCTTTTCTTCTAAGCTCATAAATTGGGAAAAGGTATTTATTCCTTCAGTGTGCTTCACAACCCACCTGATCACCATGGCAATCGCACAAAAAATAACACAGCTTGTTCATGACTAGAATCTTTAGCAACTCACATGTCTGAGACGAAAAACCAGCAAAAAGTTTGCTGTCATGGACTCTCATTCACTTTCATCATCATGATCAAATCAGTAAGATTCTGATGTTCTTCTTTTCATTTTGTTAATTCAGAAGATTAATCCATGGAAATGGAAAATTACCATTACCAGAAGATTACCAATGAATTAGAGAGGAACTGCTTAAGAGATAATTAACCAACTGCATGCTGAACAATGCATTCACGAGACTGAAAAGGATACGGTACTGTGTTTGATCAGATTAGGAACTGCTGAGCAACATCTGTGAATTTCACTCAGGGCTGAGGGAGAACAAAAAATACTCAAAATTCTCCTCAGTTATCCTAAGCACTTGCAGAATCCAGGCAAAATTAGCAGGGCCCATCTTAAGTTGTAGGACAGAAATTTTCTTTTCCTTCCAATTTGAAAACCAGATGAAGTATAGCAACCAGTTCAGTGATGTACAGATGCAAATAACTTTTCAAGTTTATTTGAAGAGAGTTACGGGATTTTGTGAAGTATTCATATACACAAATATCTTGAACTTTCACTTTAAAAAATACCTTTACTTAGTAAAGATCCAAAACATAATAATGAGTTGGTTTTGTTGTTTTTTTATTTGCTCTAAGAACCAAAATAGTCAAAGCTTTTCAATCAAAAACCTGAGAGGCAGTATGAATTGTGACTGCACAAGCCCTCAGCTTGGGATGTGCAAGAGCAGCTCCAAGAATGCTGGAGTGTTCAGGGTGGACCCATGAGTCAGTAGGTACAGCCACTTTCCAATACCCTCCCAGGAATGCTGCAGTGTTCAGGGTGGTCTCCTGAGTCAGTAGGTACTGCCACTTTCCAATACCCTCCCAGGAATGCTGCAGTGTTCAGGGTGGTCTCCTGAGTCAGTAGGTACAACCACTTTCCAATACCCTCCCAGGAATGCTGCAGTGTTCAGGGTGGACTCATGAGTCAGTAGGTACTGCCACTTTCCAACACCCTACACTATTGTCAAGGGCGTCAAGGACTTCAGACAGGTGACCAGACAGGGATCTTCTCAGTGTTTATGAGGGTGTGAAGATCAACCCAGATTCTTCCTGGAGGTGTCCCTGAAAGGACAAGCAGAAGTGGGCATGAACTGACACAAAGGAAGGTCAGTCTCAGGCAACCGTGGTGGTGAGCAGGACTCTGACCTGGAGCAGGCTGCTTCCAGAGGCTGCAGCCTCATGTCAGAGATATTTAAAACACGATTAGAACAAGGTCCTTGGGCAATCCACTCAGCGTGGCCCTGCAGGAGAGGGGCATTTGGCTTTCCAGAGGCGCCTTCCAGCCTCAGCTACTCTGTGATTCTTTGGAGTTATCTCAAACTACAGGGCAAGATATGTCTGAGGGTATTGGAACTGCAACTGCCCAAATTCAAGAGAATAGTGCAAAATCTTATTATCCCTTGCTTGTTCTATAGTGTCCATGTTTAATGCCTCCATTTTAATTTGCCACAATCCTCTTAAGCCCTGAGATACTCCTTCGCTCCTGCCCGCACTTCAAGGCAGCTAGCAGTTTTCTAAACATTGTTATCCATACATAGTCCCTTCAGATGTGCCTAAATTAAGAGAGTTCTTAAACTTTGTATTGCTAATCTTGGCTCAGAGGCCTGTTTTGCAAAATGTGAATTGTGTGTTCCCTCTTTCAATGGAGCATGAAGTGTTTCCTGAATTTTCAGATGTCTTCATTGCTTCCTAATAAAAAAATTAAAACAAAACCAAAAAAACTTTGCTTCTTTATTCCCCACACTTGCTACATTAAATTAACCAATTTGTTACATCATGTAGCAATTACTTTAGAAAACAGAAATACAAAAGTGTCTGAGAATTCAAGGGACAGATCATCAATTTCAACTTTTGCTTTGAAATAGTTTGAATGACCCATCACCAAAGCACTAATAATACTATAGTAATAGGCTATTCACTTAAAATCCCTATCAGAGGCCCCAGGAATGAAATTATTTTACCAGGCTAGCTTTCTTTATTGGAAAAAGCAGTATGAGCTCTGCCATCTTCCTCGAGGACAATGAAATGAAAGAGATACAAGAAGAACTTTAACTCCCCTTGAAGAAGTTGCATACGGCCCGAAATTACTCTTCAAGACATTCTAGGTTACCTGTGTTTGCCTAACCACTGAATTACGCTTCATTTTCTGGTTTCATTTGTATAGCAAATGATTTATTAGCTGCTTATCCTCTAGTCCGTATTACAAAAAAACCCAAAACTCTGTCAAGTCTAAAAAGCCAAGACGGAACACTGTGGAGTGTAACTAGGGGAGTACAGACATGTAACACACAAAAATCTCAGACCTACAAGCAGGAAAATCATCACATTTAGAACCGAACATAAAAATGCATCATTGACTCAGGCCCTCTGTAGGATTTTAGTCTAAATTTGCTGTGGAGATGCAAAATGGATGGGGAAAAGTTTACCACTTAGAACACCAAAGAAGAAAAAGGTTTCAGTGAGAAGTTACTGAAAAGGACTAGACCATGCATTTCCAATCCCACAGGAACAACAGGTTTTAACCTTTTCATTGCTTGCTTAACTGTAACCATACTTATGACTTCTCTGGCATACACAAGTTTACTAAGCAACAGTTGTTCAAATTAGAAAGGATGGTCTCCTATAATCAAGAAAGAAAGACTGCATTCTGTTCTCCTACTCACACACTGGGAAACTTTGCTTACAAGGTCACATCTAATATCCTTCTCCCATTTCAGCATATAGGGCAACCAGTCCTGGCAGAGTAAAAAACACAGCTCTAAGAAAATTAATTTTAAGTTTTTTAACTCTGTTTCAAAACTGACGCCTGCACTACTTATCTTTTAAAATCAGACTGACAAGGTACAATTCAAAGGCTACCTAATTACATCCACATATCAAAGAACTGCTCAACAGCTTTTCCTCACAGACAGACACTTGGGGAGGAAAAAGCCCTAGTAGAAGCATGTCCATTTGTAGGTATCATGTGCCTATTATAACATTTAATATTACATCAAATAAAACAATATAAATCAGGGGAGAGAGATAATATTTGAAACCATTTCCCCAGGTACATAATTGAGTATAATTGGTATTGAAACAATTGCCTCTGACGTGCTTACGGTTCTTCCGTCATGATGACTTAATTAATCATAATGATTTATTTTTTATTGTTCGCCCTTCCTCAGAGTTACTGAGGTTTTCAGGAGCCTCAAATTCCCTCACTGTGTTCAAAAAATGTGATCTATCTATGGCATCTGCTAGATGCTGACAGACAGGATGATGTCCAAAAAATTATTTTAGTGCACCATGGTCCCAATACAAAATCATGCTAGGGAGGTAGAGGCAACAGTCAAACCTCTTCCCATGATCATCTGCCCATAGTTTATGAGTCTGTCCAAAACACATTGCTTTAGTCCATGTTATAAATGCAGTATGCAAAAAACTCATTTAAGAATCAAACAACTTCAGTAAGGGAATTCCTTATCTAGAATTCCTTGAGGATTTTTTAAGGCAGATACACTATTCACTATTCATTAGAAAATGGAAACTAACTTGCTATCACATTCAGTCATTCAAACATTTGAGAGAGATGGGAACAAACAGCCAAATCTTCCCATTTAAGACAAAACCGTCATAAACCCAGTAATTCACACAGTGAACAGCCAGGCCTAAGACTCACAGCCTAAGCAAAAGCTAAGTACTTCCAACTCTCTTAATAAAAAATAAGTAAAGTGAAGTGCATATTTATTACCCACTTTCCAATTAATTATCAGGGAAAGATACCATCACCCTTCCTCCTCTATTTGCTTCTAGTACTGGTTCTTCTACTTCCCTTGAGATTCACCTTATGCTTTACACAAGTCAAAAAGCTTCCTCACAGATACCAATGTGGATTCTAAATGAAGAAAGTAAAAACCCTAATCTGTGACACTAAAAAATGTACCTACTAAATACGGGATCAGAGTAAGTATCAACACATCTAGGTTATCAAATCCTTCTAAAAATCCCCCCTGCTATGAAAGAATACAGACAATGTCTTCAAAAAAAGTATTTTGCATTTTTCATTAACCTGGCATCTGTTTCTTTAAAAGAAGGCTACATATCTTTAGATGCTTCTTGTTTCTTTAAACCCAAAGTAAATCATTAACACTACTAAGACCTGCAGACCATAGGTATTTCAAATCTTTGTGGCTCTGCTGACACAGTAGGAGTCTATATGAAGTATTGTCATCTGCCTAAAAAATGGAGCTTTACTAAGATCCAACCTTTCAAGAACAGTAAAAAAGTTACACTTGCTGACCACAAGTCTACCGAATCCAGCGTGTGGTTTCTGTCAACAGCCAGGAGGTAATAATGAGTATAGAATAAGATCACTACAAGCAGGAAAGCACAACCCTTAATATCCTCCCAAAGACTTTCCCTATACAGACACAGCCCCCAAACACAGTATTGTTCTGTCTTCAAGTGAGATCATCACTTTCCCAGATCTATATTTCAGTACAGCTGTTTTGTACATTTTGACAAAACAATGTTTATTTAACAAAATAACCCAGAAACTAAAAGGAGCATAATACCATGTTGACAACAAGTCAGTTGTCACAAGAAGAGTAATTTAATACATGAATTATCTACCATATACAGATTTGCAAATAAAACCTAGTTTAGCTCAAACTTGATGTTATCATCCTTACAAATTTCTGGATGGATCATAAACTGATTTGTGGCAGACTAAGGCAGTTCATTACAGTAGTTACTCAAGGCCTTAAAACCTATTAGCTTTACTTAGTGGAAAAAAAGAGTATCACTCTACAGAACAGAACAAGCTAAAAAGCAAACTGCCTTAGCTAACCAAAAGTCACAACAATTAATTGAAAATGACTGAGTAATAAATCAGCCATATGCTCAAAATATTTTTTTTCTAAAAATGTCACATTCATTACTGAAAGGCCACAAAGCACATACCTTATCTGAAGAACCTAAAGTGGGTACTTGTCAAAGAAAAGGTTAGGATGCCAGAGAAACTAATACAGGGCAAAAGGACTTTTCACCCACAACAGCTCACATGAACTGCAGAACAATTAAAGCATTCCCTTCTACCATGTCTTCAGACTACTTTCACTGAATATTGAAAACACTGCTAAGCGGTATCTGTCTGAAAGAACACAGAGACCCAGAAATTTCAAAAACTATTAAGTTATAGCTGTAGTTGCAACTTATCTGTGTTCTTATTACTTCATCTAGTCAGGAGTGATTATTCTTAATTTACCAGAGCGCTGTTTAAGTGTAGTGATCCAGCCACAATGACAAATTTGAACGGTGGGAGCTCAAGACGGCAGGGAGAGAAGGGGAAATAGCCCATTTAGTGCACTTATATTCAAGTTATACAAAGTGAGATTGCCCATCATACAAAACTGGGAGGAGTTGTTGACTTCTGAAGGCAAAGAGGTCCTGCAGAGAGATCTGCCCACACCAGAGGGCTGGGCAACCACCAACCCAATGGAGCTGAACAAGGGCAAGTGCCAAGTTCTGCACCTGGGATGGGGCAATCCTGTGCTGGGGAGATTTAGATTAGATACCACGAAAAGGTTCTTCACCAGAGGGTGGCTGGGCACTGCAACAGGCTTCCCAGGGAAGTGGACACAGCACTGAGCCTGACAGAGCTCAGAAGTGTTTGGACAATGCTCTCAGGCACATGGACACATGCTAGAGGCGTCCTACGCAGGGCCAGGAGCTGGACTCTATGATCCTTGTGGATCCCTTCCAACACAGGATATTTTCTGATTCTAATAATTCCCTCTCTTCTTTCCAGTTGTTTCAAAAATGAGCAGCTTTTAATGCTGCAAAATTCTCATTTAAGTTTACTAGCAGAAGCAGAACATCCGCTATCTGCTTATGCCTTCAAATAATTAATTTGCCTTTTTTTTTTCAGATTTGTAAAATAAAAAAAAAAAAAAAGCCTACTACCTTTTGACATTAGTCTTTTGAAATACACTACTGTAAAACTGATCTAATAGCTATTAAGTGTAATTTTATCAGTTTAAATTAAACTAGAATGGAAATTGAATAGGGTGTTTTCAGTAGTTTAAGAAGTGCAGATTACTTGATTCATTAATCTCAACATTCGTTAAGGGTTACAATTAATTTTTTTTTAATATAGAAGTCTTCCTGAGAAGGAAAAGACATTCATTTCTGGTTTGAAAGCATTTCTTTACCTGATACAAAAGCACAGAGCAATATGGAACTACCACTCTCAGTATTTTCTGATCTCCTTCAATTTATTTCCATTGATTAGCACACAAACATGATTAACAACAGAATTCTACACTTACCACCAAATAAAATGCCTTGTAAAAAGAACTGATCCTAAATAATATATTTTCTTGTACCTGCCATAAATATGCAGCATGAACAAGTATTATACAGACTCAGTTGTAGAAAACATATGTAAAAGACTAATACTGAAGACACTGACATATGATCTTCTGCTGAAAAATAAACCCTATATATGGGCAGTAACAGTGAATTTTCATCCTCAGGCAAGTAATAGAAAGCATGAGTTCATATGTGTATTTCCACTTATGACATGTACCTCTACAAAAATCAATAAGCTTTAAAACCTGCCGATGTTAATTCCACCATATATTAAGATGTTAGCCACCAGAAACTGCAGCAGAATAACAGCAGAGCTTCCATATGTAGAAGATGACTAACAAAGTAGAACTTCCTACACCTCCTACCCACCAGCAGAGCCTAGCAAATCGTTTCAATTTTACATATAGGTATCAGTCTTCTAGAGATGAATGATTTCTTGCATGTTCCCTTCTTTCAGAGTACCTGAACAGTGCATTATGGGCTCATCTGAAACAAGAATTTGAGCGTCAGCTTCAAATCAGTTAATCTGGGATAGACACCTAGCATTACTCTATGTTTTCTGGGATATTTGACAGGAAACACGACTTTGGGGAATAGTTCTAGTTTAGTATTTCCTTTTATTACTGTCACCATTATGGATAAGCTATCACAGACACATCTTTAAACAAATTACCAAGGCTAGAGTTTTTATTCTGCAAAATGTGACTGTGTATTGCAAATATCTAAAGGCAACTGTTAGAACATCAGCTGGAATAAAAGACAATTAGCTAATTAGATTCAGTCCTTTTTTTTTTCTTTCATTTAATTGGTAAGACATAGTTCACTAGAATTTTCAAAAGATGTCTTCTTAATACTTCAACTGAAGAGCTTCAAAACCCTATTTGAGGAATAAAAGTAGGCAGAGAAACAAAAAACCAAAAAGATTAAAACTCACATAACATACTAAAAACTTCTCTTAAGATCATCTTACGTTTATAAACCATATGCACAGTATTTCTCTATCATAAAGTGGACTATTTATAAGAATGTAATGCTGTTTAAGGAAAAAAATTACAAGAGGTAGGCTTCACTGCAAGGTTACACAGGGCTTGGAACGTCAGAGAAACAGAAATGGACTGAATTGAGTGTAGGCTTTTTTTTCCTTTAGTGAAAATGAATGTAAGTGAAGTGCAGACTGAGACTTTTTTCTATTTCTATTTGATACGGCGCACAACTGGCATCTAAACATGACGTTCTTAAATGGTAAAAAAACCCACAGAAGTGCAGATCTTGATATTTCACCAGGATTTTTTCCCAACCACAATTTTTTTTTTCCCTTTCTCTCTTCAATCTCCTGCAACATTTGCAGTAGTTGCCCCCCAAAATTTCAAAACTGTAGAAGCCTATCAAACAGGATAAAGCACACTGGAAAACCCAGGAACTACAGAGATTAGGCTGCCTATAAAACAGAGCAGAAGAGCAGATCTCATTAAGGGTGTATTTCCCACTGTTGAAAAAGCAAGTTAGCCTACTGTTTCTGAATTACTGTATTTTAAAATATGTGTTTATAGATGTACTACAGCAACACACTTCCCCCTCCTCCCCCAGTCTCACAAGCAATGCTTCCCCTCTTGGTACTTCCACATCCTATCACTTCATTCAACAATTATTACTTTGCTTTTTATTTTCTTTATTTTTACATAAGTACAACTGAACTGCAAAGCTAGAAATGTAAAGTTTATGTAATTATGACTTAATAATTACCAGACCTTAAGTCTTCAAAAGAAAAATATTATTGAAATCATAATGGGGCTTTGTGTCCCAGTCAGAAGAACAAATACATTATGCAGTTTAATATCTTTAACGTCTTTAATACAAATGGACCAAACAGTGAAGGACATTACTGGAACTTTAGGGAGATATTACAATTACCACTGAATAAAAGAGCTCAGCATACCTCAGTATGCCATTTTAAAAGCAGTCTACGACCTCGGGAGACTTTGTGTTGGGTTTCTATTCAGTATTCTCAAATGTTGAACCAAGGACTCCACTATCAAAAAGGAGAAAATAAAGGAGTTCCAAACAACTTCCTGTGTACAGAGATAGGTGGAGGAACAGTGAGGAGTGCTCAGAACATTCCATCTCATGTCACTGACAAAGCTGCAAAATCTATCTAAAATGTCTTTTCAGTACAGGCACCAGCAAAACTCGTTTCCACTTAACCTCTACCTTCTGGTACAAGTAGAATAGATGAAAACTATTGCTGTTCACATCCCTCAGCTCTGATTCCATTAAGCTGTGCCTCTGCTGCAAGAAATACTTACAATAGAGGGAGAGTTAATAGCATTTACCAGATAATTGGGGGAAATGATGTTGTTTATTTTGCAAAAGGGCTACTGTTTAACTAAAAGAATCATTACAAATAAGTGCCAAAAAAAAAAAACCACTGACCACATTTTTACCTTAAAATCGTACAAACAACAGCATATGAACAGTGGAGAATAAAATAATAAGGGTGGCACCCTGATCAGAGCCAAGCAACAAAGGTGAAAACCACATAGCAACTTCAGATACAGCCCAGAATGTTCACAGTTTATTCCAAGAAGCATAAGTGTGCTACAGATTTCTGTTTTCTCAAGGTTTGCTCCAGTTTGTATTTCTCCACCTTGTTTCACAAATCTCTTAAAGGAAGGCATGCAAAACAAGGCAATTAAATAAGCCCATTCATGGAACCCAAAGTGTATTTTCAGATCATGCTCAGCACAGCTCCTCATATAGCACAGATTTTTATTTTTTTCCACTCTTTCCAAATTTAATTTATTTTATTTACTCCACTTAATAACTTTGAACAATTTATCAGTCATTTATAGCATGGTACATAATGCTTTATTAACTAAACTCCTTGAAGGAACAGGGGCAGTGTATTATATCCCACAATTCTAGTAGACTTTTAAGCAAAAAGGCTCAGACTACTAGTTTGAAAACATGGACTCTCAAAAATGCTGATAGACAATATATACCTTTCATCATAGAACAAATGCAGGTAAGTAACTCCTAATTACCCAACACTTATAACTAAATCTGTTTCTCACTACCAAAGGACAAATTCCTGTTTTCATCTAATACTTCTGTTATGAAAGTAGAGGGTCATATTTAACAGTGTTTAGATTTTAATTTGGGTATGCTGGATTCACAGTATTTTAGGAGCACAGTAATGACCCAAAAAAAGCCTTAGTCAGTGGCTGCACCCTAGAATTTACTCAACTGGAATTCAGTCCAGTTGCTATCTTGACTTATATGCCGCCTGTTTTTAGCACTCCAGTCACAGCTGTACCATAAATAGCTGGCAGTGGCACACGCACAGTTTTCTGCTCCCCCACTACTGATATCTTGAAATCAATTTGTAAACTTATATGTTCCTCTTTCAGAAGCATTACATTTCTCTTAGGTACTGCAGTGCAATTGATCAACCCCTGCTTTCCTTTTTTTTTCTTTTTAAGATTAGTTTGAGCTGTTACTTCTCTTCCTTTGGCTTTGTTTCTAATTAAATGGCAGCACTGTTTTCCTCAGATGGAATTATTAGAAAACATCTTGAGTTATAATAAAAGTGATAAACACAACATCCATTACTTTATTCTGTATTGTTAAGTAACAATATTTAAAAGAGAATGCCTACTTGTCTTCATTTAATCAGAGAAAATGGAAAAAGACTTATCAAATTGAAGTATTTCAGTATGTACATATTCCAGATGACTTTCCTGAACACTATTTAAAAACATTTCTTCATGTTCCAGTAATCTATATACCTTTTGGAAAATTTCTCTTCAGCTCATGTATTTTGGAGGCATATTTAAAAAACAAGAACAACAAAAACCAAGCAAACAAACAAACAAAAACAATCAGGAGAAAATAAGCTCTTGGTATGGTATTATTTGTTACTTAAATTGTCCATTAAAGCATACTGTAATTTAAAATAATCTGATTCTTGTAACAATTTAACAGCTTGATTTATAATAAAACTGTAGAGCATTAACAGTGCATTTTATACATTTTTGTACTCATAAAGTCAATCTTGAGGCACACATCATAGGACATTATCTAGCTTACAGATACCTCAGGGCTCAGCACCGTTTACTGTTCTACCAGTAGATCTAGGGAACCTAAATGTGAGCACATGCTACACTGCAGTAATACCCTTCTGCTTTTGCTCGCAGCATGTAACTAGACAAAAGCAGGGTTATCAAATGTTGAAAACTTATCACAGCTTTTATTATTTTCCTTAGAGATTCAAACTTCAGGTGAAAACATACTATGATACCACTTCTACTGGTGTACCATGCCAAAAATCTATGTTAGATAGAACAGTATCTTGTTCTATGTAACTACCAGGCATTTGCAGACATTAAGCAATTCACATCACGTTCAAAATTATTTCTGATTTACAGCAGAGAACTTCACCACCACAGTCAGCCATATGCAATTTAATCTGTCCTGCAGTTCCTCAATAAAATGGCAAAGTCTATTACAGAAGGAAAAGGAAGTTAGGAAAAAATTTACCGTGCATCATACAAACGTAATTGATCCTAGAGGTCCATTTTAATCTTTATCATTGCACCTCAAATAAGATCCAATTATTTCAGCTTCACTGGTGGACTGGATTTTCATCCCAAGAGATATGAATGAGCCATGAAATGATTTTAAAAAATGTAAATTAACACTGCACAAATATATACGTTACATACCGAGCTGTCAAATCCCACACTTTAAACATCAAACTGAATCTGCAGCTTCCCAGTTTCAATCTTTTGCACAGCATATCATCTCAAATATTAGCAACATAGCACAAGGACTGCTATCCACAGTGCAATGCCATACTTGCATTAAACAGTGGTATAATGTTCACCTTGAGCAGGAACATTCCAGGGCAGTGGGAGCCTTATCCACAGGGGCAACTTCTCACCACAGCCTTGTACCAGACCCTTCTCAACCCCATGGCCAGAACAATGCACACAGTCTTCCAGATTACCCAGCACATGGCTCTCTCAATGTCAGGGCTCCACAGCAGATGAAAGATCTGTAAATTCGCTCAACAGAATAGTCTTGCTTTCACCCCTGCTTCCATTTCACTACTGCAACCCAGCTTCCACTACCTCATTCTCAGCACTGTATGCAAAACCAGCTTGAAGACTAGAAAATATACCGTATTTTCCTTTCTAAGTATTAGTTACATTCACAACAGGTTGTAGAAAGTGGAAGTGGTCAGGTCATTCATCTGTACAGTGACTTCCAGAATCAGAAATTAGCTGGGGGTCCCATCATACAGCCCTTACCTTCGAGATTCAACACTTAAATAAACAGTTAAATAAAAACACATTCTTATTTTCATGCATTCATTACAATGCGTTCACGCCCTACACCATCAACCTTGTATATTCAATATTAAAAGTTATTCCCCAAATTCGGGAATCTGAATGGTTTTGGATCGCTAAAAATGCACGGGACTTGGCAATTTGATGGGAACTGATATGTTGTAACTATTTCTGCATCTCACAAGTTCAATGAGATAAAAAAACCCCATCAAAATATCAGAAAGTGAGCAAGAAAAACTCCAAAATACTTTGACAGTCACAAAATGACAACTGCTATTAATAAATTCTTTAAAAATCTGAGTTATTAAAAAGGCGTAAGAACTAGGGGTTTTTTTTAAATTACCTATTGGTTTTAAAGTGGGAAAGTAAATTTGCTAGTGTAAACTATTTATTTTTTTTTCAATAACTCTTCTCACTAGCATTGAAGCTTTATGTAGACTAATTCTTTAAGGACAGCAGACCTCCTCTTTGTTAATTTCTTTGAAAAGCGGTGAGATAACAAGCTTGATCTGCCTTCCATTCTCAGTGAAATGGCCAACAATAGCTCAAATGTTATTTTAAGTGACTATAACTGGAACAGTCAAACAAAAGGTCACCATTTTACTGGCATGGAAAAATACAGGATAGGTCTCCAAGCCTCCCAGGGCTGTTCAGCAATTTGTATGATCAAAGGCGAGCAGACTTTGACCTTAATATCGGTATCTTCCTATCTCCCCTCATCCACACATATTATCTGCAATACAATTTTAGTCACTGTTATTTTACAGTGATTTATATAAACAAATGTGATTTATCTCAGAAGGAAAAAACCCAAACATCTCCAAGCATCCAAACTTATAGTTAAAACAATCTTAAGTTTCAAATACATTAATTAAAAATACACACGGATTTTTTTTCCTGTGAGTTACATCACATAATATTATGAGTCAGCAGAAGCAACTGAAAAACAACTAGGTTAATAGATGAAGGGCCATGCCTTTTTTTTTTTTTTAGAAATGTCATTCAGTCACAGAGCTTTAGGCAACTAAAACATCAATGCGTATAGAATTTACTGAAACAGATTTAATGATCTCCAAATGACAGGAATAGCTATTTGTTTGGGAAAAGCAGAGTCACAGTCACCTTCTTTTTTCACCTTCTGAAAAGACTGTTTTGTTACTATTATTGTGACCATCCCACACTGTCACCTTCATACTGAAATCTGTTTTTATTTATACCAGTAGTAAAGTTTTTAAAGAGAGCAACACATTTGTGCGCTGAAGCTACAGATTTCCTGAAAAAATCATTTGAGCCCTCCAATTTTTTTTAAAGAAATATTTAAATTATTTCAATTTGATTTGCTGTGCTACAGCACCTCTTTCTCTCTAATCCCCCTCATTTCTATATATGAGGTTCTATGTTTGAAGTTCCTCCTGGCTAGCTGACAGTCTTCTTTCTTCATCAAGTTCATATTTCTGACACTGACTTTATAGGATATGCACAACCTCTTTCCCACGTACATCAGATGATGTTTTTTCTATGCCACCTATTCCTCCTTGCTCTTGATGACGGCTCTAAGCCGAACAGCTCTTTCCTCAACTCCCTCAAAGACAACAAACTCTTTAAAAACCTAAGTTAGAACATCAAACGGGTCTCCCACAGTAACTCTGGGTCCTGTGACCATCCATGAGAGCACAATACCCTTGCTTCCCACCTAGAATAATCCCCCAGTTATCACCCCTGTGACCTCCCTCCCATCATGCACATACAATAACCTACTGGAACAGCATCATGACTCTCCCACTTTCCATCTGACCTTCCCTGTGCACGCCCGCCTGGCAAAAGGCAGCAAATGCCATGGTGGTTATTACTACAGGCCAGCCACAGTCACACAGACTGGGGTTCCCCGTTTCTTGCCCAATCTCCTCTCTAACCATCTGCCTGTTTCTGTCAGACCTGTATATGCATGCAACAGGGCTGGAGAACATGTCCCCTCTGCCAAAGTCGACTAGGAATTGGACAAGCAGTTCAGAAGCCACTGGCAGGGTGGGAGGACAGGCTAATGGACAGATGGATGGACAGATGGATCAATTGCATAAGCAACCTTCCCTCAAACTAAAATAAAACTTTGAAGTCCCACCTGTTCCACGAAGCATTTCATCAGCACTAGCCACTCCCCACGTCAAGGTTTTCTGTTTTATAATAGGCTATACCGCATGAAGTAGTAGCTCTAGTCGGTAGATTTACCAGATCAACGCATTACTGACTGTACATCACGATGTACAGCCACAGCGCTCCATAAATAACCGCCTTTAAACACAAGCTGTACCCAAACAAGATTTCACAGTTAAGGAGAAAAAGAATGGTTGCATAAAAACATTATAATGGCATGCAATTTGAAACATCCTTTGGAATAATAATGCCAGCAAGGAAAGGAGAAAGAAAGCACCAGCTTTTAGGGTAGGGTTTTTTTCAGGTTGTCCATTTTTTTATTTTCTATTTTTTTTTTTCCTTGGGGGGGATGGTGGTCTGTTTTGTTTTTCAAGAAATACGAAAAGGAGAAGTAAAAATAAAGACTACAACCAATTAAAGGATCTGCAAAGGCGTCTTGCATCTCAACAGCCTAAAATTGTGTGAAGTGATAGAGAAGAAGCTGTGCTAGATGAACAGATGGATCAGGAAAGTGTGAAGAGGTCCATAAGGTAGAGTCAAGTTTTTAAAGCATGAAACTTCTGAAGCCAGCACAGATTCATTGTAAGTGTTTTCATAAAAGGATTAGTTGAGGTCAGGGGATTAGGGGGTTTCTTTGGATTTTTTGAGAAAGCCTATGGATGTAGGTAAGTAACAGCATACTACGTCTACATGTCTGGAGTGGTGGATTTGGGAATACTCCATCCTTGTCCAACATGCAAGGCAAGGAAGACTGGAAGCATTTTTGCAGAGGTTAAGCAAACAACCTGATGGCAACACTGCAGATGTGGTAGATCAAGAATAGAATCAAAAATAGAGGCAGATCAGAGCCAAAAAAAAAGGGGGGGGAAAAAAGCCAAAAACAAAAGCACCAAAACATTTGTTTCGTTTTAGTCAGAATTCTCTTTTTAAGTGCTCAAGAGAAAAAAAATGCAACAGTGTCATTAAAATGAGCCAAGCAGGCAAGTGTGTGTTCCCCAGAAAAAGAATAATAATTTAATTTCACATGACTTCTTCCAACTGACATTTTAGCAATAAACATACTTTTAGGAAAATACTGCTTTTGAGCAGAAGGTCTACCTAGAAAACCTCCTGAGGTCCGTTTTCCATCACTGATGTTAATTATCACTTCAAAATACCCTACGCAGTCCTAGTAAAAACACAGTAGAAAGTTGGAGAGAGAGTATTCTATATTTATTAATAGATTCAGCCTCATTTAAGTAAACACCCATCTTGCAATAAAAAAGGTTATAAGTAGTGCATGTTCTGAGGTTCAC
The DNA here is from genome assembly GCF_015227805.2 of Hirundo rustica. Lineage (NCBI taxonomy): Eukaryota > Metazoa > Chordata > Aves > Passeriformes > Hirundinidae > Hirundo > Hirundo rustica. Next base: position 103,225,585 of record NC_053451.1, on the reverse strand, counting down.
AACCGAAAATCAGTAACAGCTACTGTCATTGCTATGACAATTGCCTAGTTTTTGACTAACAAACAGCTTTAACTTTTGGATGAATAATCCAATATATAAATAACCCGACGCATAAGCACAATAAACCATTTTTCATCTCAAATGCTATATAACATTAAAGCAAACTTGTTGTAATGCATTATAAACCTATGCCCATCTCCTGTTCATCATCATTACATTTATATTTATGCAACACAGAAAACACTGAAGAGCTTCCAATAGGCCTACCAACTACTTTGAACAACATCAACTTGAAGTATCAATTAAGATGTGTTAAAAACAGTTCCATATACTATACAAACTGCTATATGTTTGATAAGTCTAAGATTTCTTCACCTCTGAAAGGGGTCACAAAGTCAGATGGGCCTTAATCCTACATAAACTCCTGTATAAGCAATGCAGCTGAAGTTAAACACATGCTGAACTCACCATGCGCACAAATATTTGTAGAGAGGGCTTAAGTGACTCTGGGGAATAAACAAAATGCTGCCAAGTGTTCAAAATAAAAACCAGAATTTTTTCCTGCGATTTGTTTTTAGCTACTGGAAAGTTCTATTGAACACAGCAGGTTAGCAGTAATTTAGAACAAGTGTAAAAGGTCTGACAAGAAGAGTTTTAGGAACAGCTGGCTATGACATGCCCCCACCTTCCATACACCTCAGTTTTGCTATTGATATTTCAGGTAATCGCCAAAAAATGCAGCCTACAAAAACAAACAAAACAAACCATCCTCAAAACCAAACCAACCAAACAAAAAACCCCGCTCTCATCATCTTGAAAGAAGTAGAATGACCAAACTACACTACACTTATTCATAGAAAATGCTGGTGACAAACCTGCAATTAACATGATATGCTGCAACATGCAAAATGAAAGCAGCACAGTGCTGATGTATGCTGAGACAAACACAGGGAACTTTTGAGAAGTGAATTACATGAAAAATACACACACACACACACACAAATAACTTTCTTAAGATTAGGAAATATAGCAGCAAGTAGAAAGCGTATAAACACAAATTTACTACGCTATCAAGTTTAAGTCACAAGATTCTGTGCTTTAAAGACAAATATATAGAAGTACAAAGCTTCAAAAGCTGGCGGTTATTTTGCACCCATGAAATCAGATTGGTTTAACAGGTTAAAATATTACCCAGAATATCACATGCAGGCCAAACAGAAGGATCTGCCCTCTCAAAGTCAGGAAGTGATGAGACTGAAAAGCCCCCACTGATGTACATTCACTTACTTTGCATATAAAGTGGGACTTTAGAGCTGAGGAGTTGCTCACTTCATAAGCACTAACTCAAAGTAAACAACACACTGGAAAACTCCAGGTGTTTCTACACCAGATACTGATCCCAGAGAACCATGGATTTAGTAAGCACTTAAAAAATCCATTTTAGGATCCCCAACTTCTATGAATTTGATGATGAAGTCAGCCAAAACATACTTCTACACAGAAATCATTTTAAGTGTAAACTGTTTCTCCAAAGTCACTAAGAAATGTACAGTTTCTACAATACAGGATGACTTTTAAACACTGATACCTAATTATGAAGAGGAGAAAGAAGTGAAAAAAAGTTGTGGTTTCAAATTTGAGGTCCAAGAAATTTTTTTTTTGATACTTAATAGTTGAATAAATATTTTATTCATCCACATGCATTTTATTGCATCCACATCCTCCCCTTCCTTCAGCTGAATACAGCAGTATGTTACCATCAACACCTGTTCTACTACAGTCATCTGTAAGAACACATTAACAGAGACAGTGATACAATATACCTAAATAATGGAGCTCTGTGTGGCTAACATACTGAGAAATCTTTTAAAAACTGATTCACACTGAGGTTTTTCACTCCCCCTCCCCCCCACCTTTTTTTTTTCTTTTTTTTTTTTTTTAATAATATTGCCACAGAAGTATTTCTTGTAAATGCCAACTATACCACTACATTAAGATTATATTCTTTTTTCCAAACAAGTGCCAGTGTAAAATTAAGTTATCCTATTATTATAAATAAATAACTAAAGGATTAAATTTCAAGACACTAGTAGGCAATTCCAACACTAAAAGGCTGTATTAGGAATTCAAATTTGAAGCCAAGCTGGAACACACAAACATCTCTGCTAAAGTAATGACAGAAAAATAAATCTAATTACACTCAAGCTAGAATTAAAAGCTTCTGGAAATCTAACAGTTTAGTATCACAGAAAGTCATCATATAATAACGATAACTAATCCATATGCATTTTCCTCATTTTAAAACACAGCAATAGATTATTTTTACTCCACATCATCTAAATGTAACTTACATCTCAAATGTGATTGAGAAGAGGAACACAACTAACTTGAGAGCCCATACATTCATTTCTGAAAGCTACTTTGCCTAAAGAAACAGGCATGGAAGTTCTCTGAAAGCTACCCTATTTCCAATGAAATTCTCACAATTGCTTCAGAGAAGGGAGGAAAAAATATATGTAATATTTCTACATCAACACCATTTAAGACATGCAGCATCTTTTTACATTTATTTTCTTCATTGTGACTTTGTCAAGGTATTTAACAAAACTATTTCTGCATGCTAAAATATCTTCATTAGCAGTGACAAAGAAATATATTATCATCTTCTAAATTTTAAAAAATATTGTTAAAAGCTGAATACATTAGTCTTGTGAACACTCAGAACTGTAACATTTTTCCTTCACCCACATCTAACATTATGAAACTGCACAGACTCAGCAACAGGGCTGATGATGTAACAGTGATTTCCTCAGTTTATGTATTGTTTAAACGTTTGTTTTTATTTACATTATAAAATTAATGCTTACTGCACAAGTAAGTCTTAATCTAGATACTAAAGTATCAGAGTTAAAATACAGAACTTGGAACCAGGAAATTAATTCTATTATTTATTATATTACACTCATCATTCTCATGTTAGAAATAATATCAGAATGATGATGTTCTGAAGTAAAAATCAATATAATAATCTAGAGTTTATAGGTTTAGCTCATAGGTAATACTAAAATTCTTTAAAAATCTCAAATAGAAATTTTGACAAATATAAGGCATTCTTGTTCCTTTCACAAGATGAGCACATAGTTCACAATGACTTCATTTATCCTCCATGTCAACACACTTCCAGGGTAGTTCTCTCTCATTACTGTTTCGTGACCCACGTTCATAATTCACACACAATAAGCATATAACAAAAAAAAGATTTCATAAATAAGAACTCATATCCTAGTCAGAACTTAAATATCACCTAGGAGAAACTGTTGGTTAGTTTTTTTCTATCCAGATTTCTCCTGCTGTTATATGTTTGAGAACAACTGAACCCAGTGCTTACATGTGAACAGTTCTCAAGAGTTTCCATATATAGTCAGTATTATAGATAGTTATTTTTATAGCAGCACTGAACTGACTTTTCAATATATATAGAGAGGGTGTTTTCTGCTTACAGAAATTATTCTGTTTTTCTACCTTGTACTTCCAGTCTTAGCTGTCCTCCCACTCACATGGTCCTGCTCCATACAACAACAGAAACAGCACTGCCAGTGTAAGGCCACCCTGGGACTACAGCTCACAGAACGCCAGGTTAGAAAGAGACCTCAAGGGTCATTTGGCCCAAGCTTTTCCTGGAAAAAGCACAATCTAGACAAGATGGCCCAAGACCCTCTCCAGCTGTGTCTTACAAGTATCCAGTGTTTGGGAATCCAACAGTTTCCTGGGAAGATTATTCCTTCAGCTGATTGCTCCTATTGTGAAATATTTTCCTCTCATGTCCCATTGGAATATCCCCAGGAATATCTGGTACCCATCACCTTTCATCTTCTCCATGGGACTACTTGCAAAAGGGAGTCTCCATCTTCTTTGCAGCCACGCTTTTAACACTGGAACGTGACGCTAATTAGATCAGTGCTCCAAGAACAGTTTCCACCAGACTAATCCAAACCTCTCTTTTATAAAGATGCTCTCTTTGTACCAATTATACAATTTCTTACACTTCCAGGTAGCTGCTTCACTGGCAAAGAAGGCTTATGAAATCTCAAGGGTTTTGTTAGGAACATACAGCTAGAGTATGCATTTCAGTGCTAAAGTCTCCAGGTCTATTTTCCCCCCATTATTATTAAACTAAACTGATAGGATCCATGAGAACATTAAAAAGAATCTGCAATTTCTTTGTTTCAACACCAAGATTTGAAAACTAAGCCAGGGCACATCAGCTACACCATTAACAGGTTTATTCTAACTCTCATTTTAAAGTCAGACAAAAGGAATCAAAACAATATCTAGTTCCAGCTTCCATAAAATTCCAATCTAAAATGTTAAAGAAAACATTTAACATAAACTAACCATTAATTATATATCTGATTCACTAAAACTGTCCACATTAAGTTAAAAAACAAGCATAATACAAATATTTTTTTACATGTGTATTTTTAAAGATAACTGCTTTCGACGGCAGGTCCAATACCAACTGAAATTAATTCTACATCTTAAACATGGTATAGCATTTGCTCCTTGCAATGCTTGATTTCTACAGCTTTAGATTTTTCCATGCTCCTATAAAATACGGTCTTTCACCAGTTCTAATGTGCCATCCAGTTGTTCTGCCTGCTAGAAAAATCTAAGGAGCTAAATCAAAGCAACCAAGATTTTGACACGATTCTGATGTAATTGCCTAAATATTACAGTGTTAGGTAAATACTGAAAAACAAGGCCATATTCCTGAGAGTCAGTTAATGTGGAGGCTTCTTGAGGCAAGAGATCTCTCCTTGAAGAACATCTTGCCAGAAGTACAGAGGGGGAGATTTTCCTTCCTATTGCCAAATGAGCAAAATGAGAGAAATTTTGAACACCCACACAACTAGAGGTAGTATTTAAGTCTGTACAATGGAAAAGGCCAATACTTTTCTTATTCAATCCACCTATTAAAAATGGCACTTCGTGCTTCTACTACACACAAATATCTTTTCTAAAAAGCTTGGGGTTTTTTTTCCACCAACTGCAGATCCTTTTGCTGTTAAAAGCACACGCATTAAGACAAGAACAATCTTAATGATCGTGCTGTTATAGGCAAACCCAAAAGACAATCAGAAACGCTAAATTTTGACACACTTACACCGCATCTGAGAAATAAATCCTTAAGTGTAGACACAGACAGTAAAATAAAGTGGGACTTGTAGATTGCACTAGCCAAGGAGCCACTATACGCTGGCTGGCCACACACAATTTGATCACTCATTACACTGGAAGCTGGTGGTGCCCAACAACTCTCTGAAAAACAGCAGAGAGGCATAAGGAAAACAAAAGAAACTAAGAGGACAATTTTAAACTTCTCTCCTGCAATACCGCAGAGCCACTTGTGATCTGCGTTTATCAGCGTGCCAATGGATTTTCTCAGCCCTCCTCCGTTGTACATTCTCTTCCAGCCTATTTGAGACCTTGCAAAGCTTTACTAGATAAACATGCATTTGCAATAAATGACTCTTCCAGATGTAACCATGACTAACGTATTACCATCCTGACGAGCCTACTGAGTACAAGTCAGGTAAGAGCTTCCCTCGCCCGAGGCACAGCACCCAGGAACATGCACGATCATCAGCAATTTCACTATGGCAGTTGCAGGCTGTTGCTGCCTCAGACAGCTACCTGCCGCAGCCATGGTCGGCACCGCACGATGCAGACAGGAGGAGGATCTCTGCGAGCAAGGCTGGAGTAGTTCAGCAACAGCAACAGCGTGCAGAGCCCTCACATTCACAAAGGGAACGGAATAGGAGCTCAGGTCCTTGCTCCTCAAGCCCTAGAATAGGCACTGCTGCAGATACACAAAACCCTGCTCGAAAAAAAAAATCCTCTTGCCTTCCATATACTCCAAGGACAGCAACCGAGGTTTCCCTGCTCAACCACCAATACAGGAGACGAAAGCTGAGAGCAGAAGCAAGGAATAGCCCAGCAACGGGAATCCCGGCATCCCTCATCTTCGCAGCGGCTCGAGGTGAGGAACAGCCTTCTCTCCTGGGTGTTGTCCCCTCTGACGCTCTCCATCACCACCTGCCTACCTTGCAACAACTAGTACGTCCTCTCACAACTGGCACCGACAATGCACAAGCCCAGCAACAGGGCGACCGATTAAAATAAAAAACAAACCCAAAACCACACAAAAACCCCCAAACCTACCCAACAGAGAAACACTGCCTCCCCCAATCCATAATAATCTACAGAGCATCTTTTTCAGAAAAAGCCCTAAGCCCTTCTAGTGCGGCGGAAGAAGGCATTAGGGAGGAAGCGGGGAGAGCTCGGCAAGACAAGGCTCAGGAGGGGCGGAATCCCACGGGCGGCCGCTCCTCCCGCCCCCGGGGCACCCCGGCCGGACCGAGCGCGGGCCGGACCCGCCGGCTCTGCCCCCTCCCGAGAGGGGCGGCCGCGGACCCCGCGCCCCGCCGCACCCCGCCGGGCACCGCAGCCTCGCCCCCGGGCCCTTCCCGGCCCCTCGGGCGCACCTGGGCCGGGAGCGGAGCGGGGCGCAGACACCGACCGGCCCCGGCGGGGTGGGAGGAGGGCGGCAGGCGGCTGCCAGCGGCGGCGGGGAGGAAGAGGAGACGGACAGGGAGCCGAAGGAAGGGGCGAGGCGCGGGGTTGCCTCGCCGCAGCAGCCGGGCGGTGACAGGTGAGGGCGGCGGAGGGCACGGGGCGAGCTCCCGGCGCGGTTCCCCTACCTGCGCTCCGGCGCTGCCGCCGCTCTCGGTGCGCCCGCTAGCACTTCCCCGCCCGCCGCCGCCCCCTCGCCGCGCTCCCCCGCCCGCCGCGCTCAGCCGACCCCGCTGGCCGTAGGCCCCACCCCCGGCCCGCACTGATGTCTCCGCCCACCAATAGCAGAGGAGCGAGCGGGCAACGGGCCGCGCCCACGACAGCCTCCACCAATAGAAGCTCGCTCTGAGCTCATCTTCCCGCCCCTGGCCCCGCCCCCGCGGCACCGCCCCGCTCGGGGCCGGTTCGGCTGAGGCGCAGCTGCCGCGCGGCGGGCGCGGGAGGCGGTGGGGTCGCGGTTCCCGGGTCGCGGTTCCCAGGTTCGCGCTGGGAGGTCCCGGGGGCAGGTCCCGTCGCGGGGGACACCTCCGCGGGTGGAGGGGCGGGGGGCCAGTCGCCGGCAGCAGGGCACGGTTCTGAGGGATGTGTCCCTCCCTGACAGAGAGGGGGCAGGGGGCTTTTCGTGCGGGGGATTCCGCGGAACGGATGGGCTTCGTCCTTTTTTTTTTTTTTTTTAAAAATTTCTTTTTTTGGCATGGAAACTGGTCCCCGCCTCCGGCACGCAGAGCCGTTTGTCACCGAGTGCGGGGCGGGGAGGCGGGAGAAGCGCTGTAGGAGCTGCTGCTGCTTTTGCTGGATGGGTGGAGAGCAGAGCGGCTGGAGAGAAGGGGAGCGGGGAGTTAAAAGTCAGTATCTCTCTTTTTTTTTTTTTTTTTTTTTTTTTGGTCCTTCCACATCAGCTCCTGACGCTGTGAAAATGCCTCTCGCCCTTAAGCATTTTTCTCCGTCCTTTTTTTACAAAACTGTGATCTGGGCTTTCAGAATGTGTTGCTGGCGCCTGTAAGACTTTCACCTTTTAGCTTTGCTCAGGCATAATAAGAGTTTTAAACTAAAAGCCACCTTCGAGCAGACATCGACTATCAGATGCATCACGGCAAAATGTAGCTTGCAAGTTATGGATGCTTGATCTCGACTCCCATTTTCTTAGTATGCTTCAATGGTTATTGAAATTAGAAAAATGTTATGAAGCCCAGTGGACATAACATGCTGCAGAATTCGGCAATGGTTGAGTATTACTACCAAAAGTATATTTCTTCTTTAAGGATATGTATGCTAGAAAAATCTGCACAGACAGATAGCAGAATTTATGGCATTGCAGTGCATAAAAATCAGGCATCTCATTTTCGTTTGTTGTTCCACACAGACTGTTTCATGAGCCTTGGGGCACTAAAGTGTTTTAGTTTGGATCAGGGATGTACTTTTGAAGTAAATGCTGTCATCATCTCTGCTAACAGTGCTGTAATTCAGAGTGTGGAGTGGTGTTGGAGCTCATGAAATAGACCCTTTTGTATAAAGCTAAACTAATTCGTTCCAGCCACAAATGAGCACTGGGTGGGACTCAAAGTGAGCTAGTCAAACACCAGGAATCCTTGAGGTGAGTACAGCTTGAAGATCAGGCCCTCAGCACTGACGTTGCACTCTACAGGTCTGTTAGACCTTGGTGCTTACCAGTGTAGTTGAAGACTTGCAGCTTTGTAGTTCAGAAGGAAGGTCCCTGGGGGTTTCTAAGTGTAACGTCTGAAAGACCTGATTCCTGGTTCACAGCTGGCAGTCAATCGATACTTAAAAACTTTGATGCTTAAAAGTCTGCCAGAAGTCCCAGTTCATCTATGGATCATCCCATATTCTTGTGTCAGGAGTGCATCACATCATTCACAGCTACAAGGATAACTTGAACTGATGTAAAAAATCTGCTACCACTGCTGCTGGTCAGATATTATCAATGGCTTTTGTGGTCCTTATTAACCTCCCTACACCTGCAGCAGATTCCAGGAAGGCAGTGGTGCTGCAAATTTAAAATTAAGATAAATGGGTAGTGGTTTTATGATTAAAAATAACTGAATGAACATCCAATAACATATGTTAGCAATGAAAACATTTTTTCTCTCAGTGTACCTTGTCATTTTAATATGAGGCCAGCTTGTAAGAAATGTAGCGTACATAAAGTTTTTGTAAGAAGGCTTATAGAGAACCACTGCGGCAGCAAAATCAGAGCTGAGAGATTTTTTTTCTTACAACATACACAAAATAAATTTATTTTTCTTACAGTGCTTCTCACATGCAACCAGTTTTATGCACTAGCGTGACATAGTTACTCTTTTATTGAGATCTGTCTATTTTTGGAAGGTGTGTGTGAGAGAAATATGTTATTTAATAGATAAGATAAAACACTTTCTTATAAACTTTAATCTTGAGGAGCTTGACTACAGACAGCAGTCCATAATTTACATGTCTGAAGTCAAATACCATAGCTCACTTGTCTTCTAGGTTACTTCCATATTCATCATCATATTTTTGCCCTCATCTTGTGGTCGTAACAGAAATGTTAGACTACAACAGGTCTTTGTTCACTTTCTCCAAAAGTTTAAGGCTAATTTAACTCAGTTATAAAGATGGAATTTTCTAATGTGAACCCTTCAAATCAGGCATGATGTGGAGGTCAAACCCTTTTTTACTGACACATCTGTTACAGAGATGTGAGTTTTGTTTTGGCAAGCTAGACTACATTCCACAAAGTCACTAAAACGTAATATAGGACAAAATATGTTTTACCAGGTGAAGCAAGCAAATATGACTCTGAATACAAATAAGCAGCAGGTCTCATTCATAACAAGATAGCTTTTTTTTTTTAGACAAACTTCCTGTTTAAAAAGGGGAAACACCCAAGTTTCCCAAGGGCCTCCTAAGTGTTTTCTTTAGGAACTCCTAAAAGGACTGTGGAATGATCAAGGCCAGAGACAAACAGCTGGAGGCAGCAGCCAGCTTGTCTTGACTCCTTTTTGGTCCCACAAACTAGCTGGCTCAGTGTTAGGCTGGCCCTCCAGTGCAGATCAGAGCAGTCTGATCTGTTCTGCTGGAAACAGCGGGAAGTGACAAATCCTACACGTCCTACTTCTCTGGAGTACCTGGGAGTCACCACATCAGCCAGGTGCAAAGGCAGCTCCTGGTTTGGTGGCCAACCAATGTCATAGAGTCTGGAAGGAGACACCTGCATACCCATTGCATCTGTATTTTCACTGACACTAAGAGCCAAGTAGGAATAAGTTTGATGTAGACATAAGTGGAAGTGGGAGATGAGGACATTGAGTAACAAGCATTCGTTTAGTGAGGTATGGATGCGTATAAATGGGCCAAGATATTATTATGGCATTAGAAGAGCCTTTAAAAGGGCAAAAATCTATGGGAGTTTTTCTTAGCTGAAAAGTGCAGAAATTGGCACATGGATAGTAGCAGAATATTAATTTCTTCTCTCTTGCAATGATATTTCATTATATACAGAAGAAAGAAAAACCATGAAATAGTCAATAGATATTGTTTCTTTCCTAAGGTCTTAAGAGAAAACAGTGTAACAAAAGGGAGTGATGCTGTTTTTTATTATTGTTCTCTACAAACTGGCTGTTGCTTTCCTGGGAACCAAGCTCTCAGCTGAGCAATCAGTATTTTTAAAATAATTTTATGGTGAATTTCCTATACAGTGTTATACTTTTAATACATGCAATAGTCACAATTCTCGGGTGGCAGAGTTTCCACTGACAGCCTTTTACAAAACTTTTCCTAAAAGGTATATTTTAAAATGTGTAATTTTTAAGTATAGCTCTCGATCATTTAATTTTGAAGATTAGGCTCATGATCAAGAGTTACGGCTTTATTCCTTCCTGCGCAGTCATTTCTCCGCAAGGACTACAAACCAATTCTTTCTTCCTTCATTTAGTGAGCGATGCAACCAAAATGGCAGGTGGTTCACTCCACTTATTTTCCTGGTGTGGGTGGGGTGTGTGTGCCAGTAGGGAAGAGTGTTTTCTGCACATCCCTGTGACAGAAATACAAGAAGCTCTGACCAGCGCTTCTAAGCCAGATGAAGTCCTTCCAAGAGCAGGAAAGTAACAGAAGAAATAATACTTGGTCTTTAGGAAATAGTCTGTCTTCTTCAACAAGACTTGTGTAGGCTATGAAAAGTACCAGTCATCTAGAGCTTACCTACTCTCTGCCTCTTAGTTTAAAATAGGTTTTCTGTGCTGCTTAACCACCTGCTGTATTCTTCTCCTATGCATTAGCACTGCCCTTTCTCCTGGCTTCCTAAACATACGTGGGTAGTCTGCAAGATACACATTCTGCTTTTACAGAGGCAGGACTCAGCCTAATTATAACCTGAGACCAGAATGTGACTGTTTTGACTTGCAGAAGCAAAGATGAATAACTGAGTTGTTGGCATTTAATTTTAGATATTCTGAACTCAGTCTGCTTTTTACTTTAATTTATTGTACTTATGACAGTGCTAATACCTGAAGAAAATGACCTATGTGTGCAAGCGATCATTTGCTTGTATTTTCCAATGAAGTAAATTGACTTTTAGCAAAGTAAAAACACTTGCTGTTCTTTTGTAAATCTAAAGCCAGTGTGTTTTTTATTATTTCTCTATTACAAGAAAATAGTAGACAGAATAAAGTTAAATATTTTTACCAGACTACAGTAATTTATACGATCTGACATTTCAAGAGCTGTACATCTTTATTTCAATAATAATGACCAGTTGTGGTTAATGGATTTCATTCATCCTAATATCTCTTACTGTGTGTAATAAGCACGTTCAGCGTGCACATAGGTAGCTTTGCCCATGACATATTTCATCCTTGAGCATAATTCATAGTTTTGTGTCAGCATTTGGTTGGAACAAACGGGTCAGATGACACGATTGCTGGGTGGCTTTCTGCTGCAATAGTCTGTGTGTAAAGCTTTTGAGGGCAATTCCTGGTTGTGTAGACCCTTCAATGCAGCAGTCCTCACCTTCATCTCAGAACAATGGTAAATATATCACTACAGACTTACACATCCTTTTGTTTCCCACCTATTTTTCCCCCATGGAGCTCTGGGGTCTCTAGCAATGATGACAGATTAGATTGGATAGCTCACATATTTATGTCGTGATTATTTTCTTAAAATCAGTCCCTTTTCCAGAACATTTGTAGCTTTACATAAACCATTTCCCAAAGCATGTCCTTTATTATATTTGAATACTATACTTTCCTTCGCTGTCTGACTGCTTCTTACTGCTTTATCTCTTGATTGCATTTAAACTATGTAGTTACTATTGTTTTCAACCATACCAGCAGTATCCCTCATTGGAGGGCTCTTTTGACCTAATTTTTGAGACAATATTTCCATATAAGAGGAGTATCACTTTGCCTTCTAAAAGAAATAGAATTTGTTAATTGTCTTATTAAGCCAAGCCTCATGGAGACCCGTGCTTCTACATTTAATGTCTGTATACACAATCCAAAAACTTGATGTAATATATGAAATACCACACCTAGGTTGATGTACCATAAAATGTAATCTACAATTAAATTTAAAAAAATAACTTTCTTTAAATGTATGCTTATATGTGTTTTTGTAGCCTGACATACAAAAGGTTGTGTTCTAAAATCTGAATTTAAATATAGCAGAGAAAGAGGGGTTGGACAACAGTATCAATGCAGTTGAGATGTAACAATTTTTATTGATTGCAACAGGTATTATCATCACAAATTTTCTTAAAAAGAGTCTTACACTTGGACAGAATTCCTATTAAATGGATCAGGTTTCATACAAATACAAAATAATAGGATCATAGGATCATACAAATACAAAATAATAGCATCATCCTATTTCACACACATGATAGACAGTCGGCTAGATGTATCCCAAGGTGCAGCATCCTGGCAGAGGTGAACCTCAAACAGAGATTTTTGAGGAAAATAATGAAGTGGTTTTCCTGATGTTTTTGAGGAACTCAGCAAGAACACACTGGAGCACACAGGAGATAACATGGATGTACATTCCTGAATTTTTAACAAGCCGATAATACCTACCATCCTGGGTAGGGTGGATGTGAGAGCTTGGGAGATGATATAGTTGGGACAAAACATAAATGGACTTCAAAATGAAGACTCTGTCCTGGTGCTGAAAAGACGAAGGGAGCAAAGAGAGCGTTGTAGGGGAGGAAGATTTAAAACTTTCCATCTCCCATAGTGATGATGAATTATTAAGGTAGTTCATGGCAAGGGTAAGAAAACAGATGTTGCAGCAATAAATGTGTGGCATGATGAAAATTTGGATGAGTTTTAAGTATGCATATAAATGCAAAAAGCCTTCTACTAGAAATGTTAGAAAAAAAGTTTTTCATTTCAGCATAATTTGGCTGTGAAAAAAAAAATATGGAGGTGGAAAGTGCAGATAAGTGGCAGGCTAGATATGATTTATCATGGTGACTGCAAAGGAGATGCAACTGAACGTGCTGTTTTAAACACATCATTCTTGGGGTCATGTCCCTGGAGAACAAATTTGAGACAAATTTTATGAGGCTTTCCTTTGAATAAAAACAGTCAGATCTGCAGTGAAGAGATGAATATATAACTAAATCATCATAGGGTCACATTTTCATAAATGCTGGAGGTGGGTCTTGAAGGAATGCCAAATGACATGAAGTGGTAATGGATAGGTGCACAGAGAGAAAACAACAACAACAACAACAAAAAATCACAGAAATGTAAGGAGGACAAGGTTTCAGTGATGGATTATTATCTTTCAACTTTCAAAACCATTAACATTGAAAGGTAAAAGCAGATTATGTTGTGTCTAAGGGGAGCAACCCAATTTACAGAGGTTCTGGAATAAAACTGGAGAAGAGGCAAATTTAATGAGCTTGGAAATGGGAATGAGAAGCAGAGCAGTTTGTAGCTAGTGAGAAAAGGGGATCAGAAAAAGAATGTTTTTGGTGGGAGCGTGAGAACTGAAGGAGGAGTGAACAACAGTTTGCTCAGGATGAAAGAACTGAGGCAAACGGAGGAGTTGGAAAAGAGAAATTCTTAAGCTGTGACATGGAAGAAGAAAAGGAGTTAAAGAAAGGGAAGTGATGGAAAGCAGATGTCATCATGTAGAAGACACTGGTGAGATCCCAATGTGGAGAGTGAAGGAGATGCAGGAGCAGAATAAAAGGGAGGATGATTCAGGGTAGCTAAAAATCCTACTTGCAATGACAGATGTTCCCCAACTGGAGAATAGAGAATTACTTAACTAGGAAACAGGAAGAAACGTAGATGGATAAAAAAAGCTTGCAGTGGGGAAAAGGGGTGAAGTAAAGGAGGTAGAAAATTAACAATTCTTAGGATAAAAAGAGAAAGGTGAGAAGATATGTGGGAAAAAGAGAAGGGTGACAATGAGAATTACTGATCATCTGAAAACTGTAGAAGGTTTGACTGACAAGGCTTGAGGGAGAAGATGACCTCAAGCACGAGGGTGCAAGGTATACGTTTATTGTTTAAAAGGGAGAAACGCTGCATCAGAGATTCAAGAATATGGCTGATGAAAATCAGTGCAAGGTTGTAAGCTTGGTATAGGTGAAGGAGGAAGGAACACAGAAGGGAGAACATGGGACTCTTCAGCCATGGGCTCAGGTGAATTTGTAAAGACTTACATGTGATACAGTGAAAATAAAATGCTTTGAGCTGAAATCAGAGGACAAGGCTGAAGATGGAGAGCAGACAGAAAGAAAATGATAGAGGGAAGTGAGAAGGGTTATATTTAATGCTGCTAATGATGGAGAAAGAGTAAAAGAGATGTAGCCTGGGAGGAGCATGGACAGGGAAAGAGCAAAAATCCAGTGTGACTGCCATGAAATGTATCTGGGGGGATAGAAATGAATGAAAAAGAGAAACTTCTGAAAGAGAGGGAAGATTAAAAAAAGTATCCAGAACTTGGTGAAGGTGAAAGGAATGACATATGAAAAAATGGATGACAGGGGTTTTTACAGAGACAAAGAGAGTGGGAGGAAAGATGGGTGTAGGTGTGAAATTTGAAGCTGTGGAACACGACAGGTAGAAGCAGTAGAACGGGAGATGTAGCATAAAGACAAAATTTTCAAACTTGGATGGTAAAAATAATGATCCTAAATTCTCCTTAGCCATCTTACTAGAAGGTGGCTTTAAAGCAGAGTCCCTCAAAATATTTTTCTTTTTTCTTTCCAGACATCATCTGCAAATAGTTACTCAGATGTGTGGGCTTTTCTCTGGAGGGAGCAGCAGGAAATGAACTATGGATTCCTACTCTGTCATCTTCAGTGTGTTCATTAGGTGGTGCTGGAAAGGCTGATAGAAACTATATTTAATAAAGTATCATGTGATTCATTTAGCTGAGAGAAGGAATAGATGTTAATAGTGCCATTCCTAAACAAGTTTAGCTCTTTCTGTTTCACCACATTTGGCAGATCTCCTTGGATGATGCCTGTACTAATGCCTAATACAGACTTCAGCCTGAATGCAACCTGAATGGCTGAGACCAGGTTTATTTCAGCAGTCTGCACTGGAGGGCTCCGCTGCTTGATAATAGTGTTGGTTTCTGTCTTAGGGACTTTCCTGTTTTTGCAGCTGCTTCTGCTTTGTTTGGAAGTGGATACCTCTTTTTTTTTTTTTTTTTTTCTCCTGGACATGGGCCTTGCTGTGCTTCTGTCACCTGGAGCTTGGGTTTCTGCAGAGAACAGTCCATAAGACCCTGCCCAGAGATCAAAAGGGAGCTTCCCCACGTCAGCAGAGAACACACACTGGCTGAGTGAGCTCCTCCTAATGTTCCTGGCAGGCGGCTTTGGCTCCTGTGAAATTCAAAGTGTGTGTTTTTACATGCAAAGCTTTGGGACGGGATCCATCTTGCTTGAATCCACCGCTCGGTCCCTGTAAGAGCTCAGCAGCTCCTCAGGGGCTCCTCAGGTGAGGGGGTTCTGCTCTCACCTGTCCTGAGAAAAGGTCTGCTGCACTCGTGTCCTGCGTGCTCCCCGTGGTGCTCTCCACCAGCATCAGTATTTCAGTCATAATGCCCACAAAAATCCTCTTTCCAAGAGAAGCTTTCTCCTTCCTGTTTTTGAGAAGGGATTTGGTTGTTAGGCCTGGGGAGCTGCAGCAGACTGTGGTTCTGATTTGTTTTCTAGGAATGACTAAGAGAGGAGGAGTTTGTACTCTCTGACTAAATTCTGATGACTGTTAGCAACCACATTTCTTTAACTGTACGTGAGCTTGCTGAAAGCATGTTTTTAATCTTGCAAAACCCTCCTCAGTTTCTGATGTCACTTCTCACATACATTATGTTATGTTCCATTTTTGGCTTCAATCCTTCTGTGTTTGGCATATAGGATTTTCCAGGAATATTTTCAAATGGATTTTCTCAACTTAGTAAACCTAAAACTTTCATATATTTTCATTGTCCACTAATGTCTGAAGATTTCTTGTCTTGAGTAAAACCCCTTGACCCTGGTTAAAACCAACATTTTGTTTTACTATGTAAGCATCTTAAAAGTGAAATATATTAAATCAGAAAAATTAAGAACTAGTATGGTGGAGATTTTGCTTTCAAGTTATAGCAAAGAATGCAGATAAAAAAGTTCAAGTCTTGATCAGAGTAACGAGTATGTGGGATTAATGACTTGGTTGGAAGATGCATCAGAAAAAAGGTGATGATTTGAATCCTCAGAGGCAAAATGAATGAATCACACAGTAGCTGGTCTTGGTTCAGAATGATGGTTGTCCCAGATTAGCTTCCCTGGTATCATTTTAACAGGAAAAAAAAAATATTTTAAAAAAAAAATCTGGATGTGCAGTCTGATACTTGCTTTTGAAAAATCTGAAAACATAAGGCTGCAGTTCTCCATTGTGGATCACTCCCTGGTGAAACCAACATCCTTTTCTCCAAACTGTGTTGGAACCGGTTATCCTGTACTGCAGTGACATCTACTGAGGGAAAGTAAAAAAAGTCTTGGGAAAGCAGTGTTCGCCTCTCTAAACATAATACAGACAAGAGGGATTTAATATACTATTGAATAAGGAGAGGTTTACATTTTTCCCTTTGTCAATTTCAGAGCTGTTATTATCTGTTTTTTGTGAAGCACCCATCACCACTATGTTCCCAGACTTTAAACACATACTTAACTAATGTATGTGACCTGTTTAGTATACAAATACTTAATTCCTGAAAGATTGTGGTTTAGTTTTAGTTGGTTCTCCATTTGAGAATGGAAGTAAAGGGATTTTTTATCTTTTTTTCCTCACTGAAGGAGGGGAGATTAGAATTTAGGGGGCTGGCAAGCATAAATATTGTTCAGACAGAGCTGGCTGTTGTGTGCCACAGTGGGTGGAAAGGACAAGAGAATTGTCGCTTCTGCTACTAAGGTGAACTGCTTGTATTTTTGTTACCTTTAGGTAGAGCATATTTGAATATGTGTTTTCTTTATGCCCTTTTGCCAGCAAGCACTGTTTTGTACTGGAAATTAACTAATGAATTGCACAAGACTAATGGATTGCGTTACGTACAGCTGCTTGTAGAGGAGATCTGCCTCATTTGCTGGCAAGACTTTGTGGTCTATACCTTCCTCATCCAGACATTTCCATCTCTTTCTTCCAGGGAACTGGATTATGTGTGGATTATCTAATCTTCTTGCCATTGACAGAAGTGTATGCAGTTCTCTGGATGCGGAGGAAAATAGGATTCATGCCTGCACTTCCATCCCTCAGAAGCAGACAATATCTTGGTTTTTTAGTTGCAAGATCCTCCTTGAAGGGATACCTCCAAGCAGAAGAAATCCCACCACTGTATTCATGTGCCAAACTAGCAATGACCTTGAAAAAAAAAAAAGGCATAATGTAGCTGGAAAATATTTTTTGATTAGGATTACTGTTGTTTAAAAAAGACCTGAAAATAGCAGTGGGAAGGGTTTATAGTTCTGCTTCCTTCTGCATTTTTTTATTTTCTGGTCTTCCATCATGTAACACTTACAGCCTATAATTAAAACAGCTTGCTGCTATTTGCATTTTTATGAGAAGAGCCTCTTCTAACATACCACTCTTAAATCTCTCATTTGATATCAAGTGAAATTTAATTTCAAGGCTTTACTCTTTGCAGATCATTTAACTCTTAATGGCTTTTCATCCTAAATCTATCTCTGCTTCTGTCTGAGCATATGTGTCTCCCTCCTCATCTCTGTCTCTCTTCCTTGTTATTTGTTCACCTTTAAGCCATTCCAAAACTATTGGAAAGACAGATTGCAAAGACAGAAGCCTAAATTTTGCTATTATGCTCTACTACTCTGGCATGAGTTCCTACACATTCCTATCAAAAATATTTCTGGAACTGAAAACCCAGCAAGGGAAAAAATGAGCTCTAGGCTGCTTATTAGTTAAATAGTTCTGTGTAGCATTATTTGCACATGGGAGTAATTTATGGATTTAGTTGAACAGTCAAAGAACTGTACTTTGCACAATATTCTTGGAAGTGCTTAACTTAAGGACATACATAAAATTAAAATACAATTTATATGCTCAGTTCTAGGTACTTTTTGTAAGGCATCCTTTAGGAAAGTAATAGCTAGCAGCAAAGCATGTCTAGCAAGTGGAATTTTCTGTTGATTCTCTCATTCCCTTCTCTATCTTTCCCTTTCCTGACAGAAACAGATGGAATTTTATTTTCTCACAATTACTATGAACTGAGACTAACAGCTCCTAAATTAGCAGTGAGGGGGTGGAAAGGTGTGGAAAGCAATAAAAACATGCAAACCCTCTGTAACAGTCTGATCAGTGAAATGTGGAAATAAATCTTGTCAATCAATCAACAAACCATGGCTGCCCTGTGGCTTGTGGATTACACCCAATACATGTAATGATCCATCAGTCCTTCATATAATTTGTGTATATTAAATGATAAAAAAAATATTGATTAGACCTTCCAAACTTCTATGCAAAAGAGGAGGACTGACATTTCATTTACCTACTGATAAAGTCTACAGAGAATTTTTTTGAAGTTGTTGTTTGAGCATGGAAGCCTTTTGACTTTTCTGAGAACATTTCCTTTATGTTCTACTTTGCTGCATTTAGTCTTTTTTTTTTTTTTTTTTCCTCAGTTTCCTCTCTTCTAAAATTTGGTATTTTCTTTTTGTGACCATTATCTTATTTTTTTAAATTGTTGTATTTAATCACAAGAGAGGGCACAATGGTAATAAGCTCAGTTTAAAACCTACTCCAGTTATCACATGGACATCTGAAAAAGCAGCCACTTGACTTTCTTGTAGGCTAGTTCTGGAGTTGGTCTGGATGTGCCACATGTCCTGGCCACAATACGATTGTCTGACACAGGCCCCAGGAGTCACACAAGGACTTCCTGTGCTACAGCTATGTTTAATTTTGAGAAAGAGGACTTTATAAATTGAACTGGTCAAATCACTTAAACTCTTAAGCAGGCTGTATGAAAAGATGAGGAAGCTAAGATTCAGAGAAGTACGAGCTGCTGAGATGTAATTTTCTAAACCTTGATAGAGGTGTGCAGGAGGAAGTTCTGATGCAACGCTTCATTTTGTCCCTGATGAGGATCTCATGGTGGAAAGTGCACATCACCTGAGCTGGAGTGAGGGATCCCCTTCAGCACCAACAAGGTGGGGATATCCTTTCAGGCAAAGAGAAGTAAAGGAAGAAATTCTCTGTGAGGGAAAGAAAACAGCTACAGGTGAGGTATATTTCAAGCTTACTTTTGTTTTTGCTACAGGAACAAGATCGTGCTGCTCCTGAGTACTGGTTGTGGGCTGCCCTAAGATCAGTAAATTCATTCAGGTATGATGGACTTTGCCATACTGATATTGCTGATACCTGTTAGCTCAAGAACAGGATGTCACTACATTCTTGGTAGTGTTTGTACTGACCATAACCCCTTCCAGAACTGATTACCAATGCCAGATGATGAGGATTGCTGCCTCTGGTCTGACATGATTGAGGCGGTCTAACACTTAGCTTAGGCTGCTGTGTAAAACAATAGCCCAGAGGCTGGCAGTGATTCCTTCCTATCACTGAGGAAGCTGAAATACAGAGGTTGCTCCTGGTTACACCCCTGAAGCTTAAGCAGAGCTTCCACGAAGATGACTGTGATGCATGGGATGAAAGATGTTCAGTACACTAAAATTATTCAGCTACATATTTTCTGCCAAGTAGACCCTGAAAGTTCTGGGAGAAATGCCAAAGTGATGCTGGTTGATGAATGCTTCTGAGCCATCATGTCCTTGACTGCAGGAAGAGAGAATTGTTCAATCAGGGTTTTTTTTAAGGTTACCCTCTCTTTGTTTTGCTTTTCTTTGCATGGAGTGATGTTAAATACTGGCTAAAAAATTGTATACTTGTTTGATGATGCCCTTCTTGTGGAGAACCATAAGTTAGATACAGCTTTTAGTTATGCAGTTTCCAGAGATTCCACTCTATTTATTTCATAGTTACCTCCTACCAGTATCATATGCATTTTCCTGGGTTTTCTGGGTTTGCATTGTTTTGCTTATTCACTGCATACAGCACATTGAAAATTCTTAGTAATCTTGCAAACACAATCAGCCTCATTCAAATTCCTTATATTGTGTGCTCCTTCCATTTCATGGAAGGTCCAACTTCACTCTCCCTCAGCAAATA
Organism: Hirundo rustica; assembly: GCF_015227805.2. Lineage (NCBI taxonomy): Eukaryota > Metazoa > Chordata > Aves > Passeriformes > Hirundinidae > Hirundo > Hirundo rustica. Next base: position 103,205,276 of record NC_053451.1, on the reverse strand, counting down.
TAGCTGGGAAAGATTTGTCTTAAGTCAGATCTCTAAAACCTCATTCTTGAGCACCTGTTTAACAGGATTCTGCACTACACGTTGTTTTGTATTTCGGATTTTTTACCTGTGCCTAAAGGCAGTGGCTATTGACATTTCTGCCATAGTGGCTCATTCATACCAAACTTGCCTCTGAAATATGGCTTGTTTAGTTCACTGAACTACTCTTCTTTATCTGAAAAAAAATTAAAAATTACTGTCACAGTTAGATCATGTTTATTTTCATTAAATTCTTTGCTCCTGCTAATTTTCATGAGGTTAAAATGTTTCTAGATAATGGTGTATGTTTACAAAGCCTTTTCAGCATCTTAAGTCCCTAGTATTATTTAACTGTATAAGTATTGCTACAGTTCTAGGGCTTTCTTTTCTGTTTAGTGCAACCAACATGGAGAAATTTTCATTTTCCATCTGACATTTTTTCCCACATTGTAACAGGAAGATATCTTTCTATTTTACTTCAATCATACACCAATTGATGTTTCTGATGCTCTTTTTCATGCCTTATTTTTAGTAATTGTGATTGTACCTTCAATGGAGCATTCATTTCACATTAGCATCTTGTACTCTGGAGGGATTTTGTAGTGATGTAGAAAAACAGTCTAGAAGCCTTCAAAGAAAGATTGTCCAAAATTTTTTTTTTTTTTTTTAATTCATCTTTGAAGTATTCTCTAATTTTTGACTCCTGTGAGAACTAAATTAGCCAAATTCAGTATATACTAAAATAATAAGCATTTTTATTCTGTATTATATTACTATGTGAACAGATGGAAGAAAGGAGTTGAGCACACAAGTGTTCAGGAGGCACTGGATATATAAGGGTCAGTCTGCCTGTAGTAATAAGTGTGCCATTTCATCTGCACTGTGCTGGATTTAAAGGCATGGTTAAGAATTCTGGGTTACGAAGGATATTAACAGCTCTGAACAGATATATCTTTGTCTGGGGTTTGCAGATTCATTTGATTATGCTATATATGATCATATGTTCAGGGCAACAGGGATGTGCAAAGAGCCTCTGTAAACCAGAAAAGACAGAAATACTCCTGTAATCAATGACTCATGTAATTAGCTTTCTTACTAGTGGAAACAGCCAACAAAGTTCCAAGGAAGCCATGAAGTGTCTCGATAAATATAATAAAAATATTAATATGTATGAAAATCTACTGTGGCACATAAATTTCAAATGCAGCTGAAGATAAATAACAAGAAAGAAAGAAAAAAAAAAAAAAGGCAAAACCACATATAAAGGTATCTTTTTCTTTATGGGCTTAGACTGAAGGTAGACTAAAGGTGCTGTCATCTGGACCTGTAACATCATGCATGCCAGAACTAATATTATGTGGAAATTGTTCAGAGCAATGTAATTCAGATTCAATGTTATTTTAGGCAATGTTAACACTGTCCTGACTCACAAGAGAGAGAAAATTAATTTGGTCTGGATCCTATTATTCTCCCTGAGAATATATCTTATTTGAATTAGATTTTTTGATCAAATTCAGTATCTGATTTTCAGATGCTACTTTACAGTCATATTTACAGACTTTCAGTCCTAGTTTGCCTCCTATTTTTAGTAAAACTAGGGCTTTGCAGGGGCTAAGCTAAAGCCTGAGGGCTTTCCAAAGTTGCAAAACAAAAACAACAGTACCTTTTGTTTCTGTGCAGTCTGCTGCATTTTCCATCTGCCAGAGCATTTACCATCTCACAAGAGCTTTTAGCCCAATCTTTGGATTTGGTGTTTACCTTCTTGTATAACTACTTTGCCTTTTTGGAGTAAGTTTTATGTCTTACTGCTATATTTTCTTTAGATTATTGTTTCCTAAAGTTACTGAAGCACTGAAAATGCCCACAAGGACAGATTTCATTAAAGAGCAGTACATGGGTCTAATTGTAACTAAAATAACACAAATTGACACTTCTTTTGTCATCTCCATGCAGTAGTCATTTCTCCAAATGCCTTGGGCATCTTGGAATGTCAGCTTATTAAACTTAACTCAACAAAGAATTCTAGGGCACCGTTTTGCAAAGGATGTTTTATTAGTGAGATGGAATCAAGAATCATACAATATAAAGGTTCCCAACTTTGTACATTAAAATAAACTGATTTTACAGGCTCTTCAGTAGTGCAAATTTCCTATTTTCAAAAGTAATTTCCTATGACTAGGACTGGATAGAGTAGTGATACATGGATAGGGACAGTGCAATGGCATTTCTGTTTTCTCATCCCATGATCTCAAAAGCACTATTTGGATGTTACAGCTCTCTCCTTGTCCTTCAACATCCCTTCTTCAAGTACCTACATTCAATCAGAAAAGTCAGACAAATCACAGTCATTTGGTATTCCATGGTGAGCACTTTTGAGCTGGAAGAATAAAATACCTCAAGGTATTCATGGCTCAGGCCAACAAAACAAATTGGTCATAGTCCCCATGGTTTCTAGGGCTTAATGTCCTTGCACACTTCCAGCATGTGTGGGATTTTACCAATGCATTTAAGGAAGAACAGCTTTCAGCCAAAGGTTATGAAGTAAGAGAGTCCTGTAACTTCTCTGCTGCTGTGGTGTGTCTGAACAGAGCATCACCTCAGCCAGCTGGCCATAGCCAGCAGAGAGAGACAGATGGAATGAATATGGCAACGCTGCTATGAGCTGTAGTGATCAACACAGGCCAGGGCCATAGAAGACCCTAATCTGCACATAGAACCAGGCCACTATGTAAATTAAAAACAAATTAAAAAGTGGTGATTTTCTAGTCTTCAAATTATTTATGTGATCATATGCATTCACTAATTATCGCATGGCTGGTGGCAGGGCACTAGGATGAAGTAGAGAGTTTTTAAACTTCTAAATTATAAAAAGTAATCTTTATGTTAAATAATAATATTTTAAAAGTCAAAAATAACCAAGTTTTTTCTGTGTTGCTAAGTAATTGTAAGTAGGACATTAGTAACTTGCTATTTGTTTATAACAGTAGTCTGAACTTTTAGCTCAACTAAGAGAATACAAAAACATCCCCAAAACAATCCTTAAATAAAGTCTGTCCACACAATGGTATGACATTAGCTAAGTAATCCATGTCCTGCCAGTGTATTACCTCAACCTGTTCCTCTCTTGTCACAGGCAGTAAAAAAGGTCTTTGTCTTGTGCAAATAAAAAGACATTTGAGCATTTCTAAGTAAAACTCTGAGAGAAAAAATATTTGCTTAAGACAAACAACTGTTTCATGACAGACCTATTTTGGGTGAAAAGAATGTAAAAATCTAAGCAATGTGTCTCTGGTGTATAAATAAATGCCCTGTAATTGTCTTTGCTAAAAGTGGAGGTAATGGTGTTGAAACAATAGACCCCATTGAAAAAATGAAATCCTGTAAAGTGATAAATGTGTAAGGTCAGCTGAACTATCTGAAGGTAAATCACTTTTCTTTCCTTAGCTACTGACATCTTTAATCTGAGAAAGAAGACGTCCAGAAATTAACTCTGTGCGTTCCACAGAGGCAGGAAACGACCTATAACAGGTATAGGATCACACCTGCCACTTCACTTAGTAGGAACCCCTCCATTACCCTGCCTCTTCCCTGGATTAGACAATTCCTAGCACAAAAATCTCCAAACTGTGTTCAGACATGCTCACCTCTTGCAAAGACTGTTTCACACAGATTTCTGGCAAAACTGATGAGGCCAATGCATTTCTGGCCAGCCTGTGGCCAAGGGGCTAATACTTCACATTCCTTCTAAGGGGCTGGGGTCCTTTAAACCGGTAATGGGCAAAACTCCCCTTGTATACACAAAGAATTGCTGTATCAGTGGGCCCAAGCCATACTTGGAAGTTCCAGCTGGAGGGGAGAGGGCTGACCAGGAGGTAGTTACAGTTTAGGGGTGCTTTGTACAGCTCATACAGATTTGCCATAACAGCAACAGTGGCCAGTAGCCTCCAACGGGCTGCACACATCAGGTAACATCACCAGCAGTGGAGCACAGATTTAACACCACAAAAACTAGCACCTTATTTCACACCAGTTTACACAATGTCTTCTTGCCATGCTTTCTCCATTTCTCAGTTTCCATTGCACCTTCCAGCTATTCCTAATTCTGATCTCTCCCAGCTCCCTTTAATTTTCCAAGTACTTTAAATACATAAAATACTACATATGTTATATTGTGTGTATATATATCTGATACCTACATATCTATAGAGCACTGCTGCTATCCCAGGCAGCAGCAGTGTCCTGTTGTAAGGAATTCTCCTCTCAAGGAGAGGAGAATGCACTTAAGTCCGCAGCTCAAGGATCCTTACTGCACGTGTAGAAACAATGCATTTGTGATGGGAACATCAACCTCTGCACCAACAACTGGGTACAAGCATAGAGGGCTTAGTTTGAGAGGGTTTTGACTTTGTCTCTGTGCTCATATTCTCTTTCCTTTGAAGGCGTGAGAATTTTTCCATTAGGGCTTACTCTGTGAAGTAATTTTGGGAATAACCTCACAAGAAACTGAACAACAATAAATATATAAATGTTGAAAAAATAAAGAAAAAGCTGTTAATGTCAAGCGTGTAAGAACTTACATCCATGGCAAAAAAAACCAAAAAAACCCAAAAAAACCCACCAAAAAACCAAAACAACAACAACAACAAAAACTACTAGAAAGAAAAAACATAATGTTCTGATAATTCCCATATTTGATGTCTTACTTCTTATGCAATGCATTTTCCTTACGTCTCTGGTGTTTCCATTAGAAATATGATTCTCCTTCACTGCCTCCTGCTCAGCTGGTGTTTTGGTCATGACAGTTTTTCATCTTTAAGAACAAAGGAATTTTTGTATTTTATAAGATCAGAGATTTATGAAGTCCCATGACTTTTCTCTGAAAATGTCAACATAAATGACTGTATAAAAAGTACAAGCAATTGTTACAGGCAAAAAAAGAGTTTTCTTTCTTACCCTCAGCATCTGTCAGCTACAAAAGAAAAACCCAAAGGGATGCTCTCTATTTAAAATTATCTCTATTATTATCTTCATAAGACAGTCAGAACTACTTTAACCTTTACAGGTCTATCCTTTTGTGATGTCTTGTTAGCTGTTGGTTAACAGCGATGTTATATTGTGTTAAGGAGTTTCTATTTTTCTATTTTAGCTCATCACATTTGCTGATATTCAAGTTCAGTATACATTCTTACATTTGTGAGTTTACATTATTTGTATTTTTTCTGCTTTGAAAATATTTATTTATTTATTGCCCTTCACTCACCTCTACATTAAACAGCCCCACATACACAATGCCTCCTTGCATAAAAGTTTCAAGAGAATTTCTAATTTGTTTCATCATCTGTTTTTGAAATAATTTTGTTTGCATTTTTTTGAGATGGAGAGAACAAAGTAAAACACAATAGAAAATATAAGTTTGAGTTAAATAATGCTTGGATATTGTCAGAGTTGTTTTCAGTGTTGCTTATAGACACCTTTCTTGATAAAGAACCTTTTATGTAGATGCTTTCTAAGTGTAGAAGGATTTGCCTTAGGGATCATGAGCATCTTTGACCCTTTGTTGCAGTTGAGGCAGAGAAAGTATTCCTAACATGTTCCTGAGAAGTATCTCTTTGTCTGCCTAAGAGTGAGTGTGTATTATTTTAGCAGTTCCATGATTTATTTTAAAACTCTCTGAATGTACTGTTTAACCTGAGGACTTGTCCTTCACCTCATGCTGTTGTTTCAACAACTCTCCGATTCCTCAGTCTCCAACTAGGTAGAACAGAAATGGTGTATAGGGCTATTCTGGCATTTTCTTACTGCTTCAACCCCCTTCTTGTATCCTCATACTTTTAACAACATTTATATACTTTTTTTTAAAAAGTAACATGCAAAAAATGTTGTTAAAATTGAAAGCTAAAAAATAGTTGAAATGCTGCATTTTTTTCACCCAGAGATTGAAAGCTGAAGGTAAGGTGGTATTTCTATGAGAAAGGAAAAGTACATTATTTTTGTATCTTTGCAAAAAAAATTACTTCAACTGCCATAACATCATTTCTTTGACTAAAAAACCTATGTATTTATTCTAAGTAGTTAATAGTTTTGACACAGAGAAAATAAAATCCCATTACCTCTATTTTGTATTATCATCTATTATTAGGACAGGGATGGGTGACAGGAGATGACCACTCTTTCCCTGCTGAAAGACAGAGGTGTTAGCACAGCTGCTGCTTGTGCTTGTGGCTCTTGTCCGACCCCCTTTCCCTGGCCACCTCCTCTCTCTCTCCCTTCATGCTCTCCAGCAGCAAGGCTCCACTGGGCTCTTCTGCACTTGGTGGAAAGCTGAGAAAAGCTGTGCTTGGAAGAGACCCCTGCATGCTACCAGTGCCCACGCTGCTCTCAAGGTGGATATTGAAGGGCAGAAGCACCTGTTCTTAATAAAGCCAAGTAAACTAAGCCATAAATAAATGAATGAATGAATTATTGAATAAATGAAACAGCAGTTTAAGTACCTATTTAAACCAAGGTATTCTGTTCACAAGGAATTGTGCTTTAAGGACAGCAGAAGACACTGGCATTTGTGAGCTTGCAAGCTGAGAGCTGCAAGCAAACTGCCTCTGTCATCATTTGAAAACATAATGCTGACAGATCTCTGACTTGGCAGTAGCACTAAACAGGATTAACCACTCTGGCATCTCAGGTTTCATTGCACTGAAATGGAAATAAGTGCTGTTCACACAAAGAATGGCATTTGTCATATTATTCATGCCTGTGGTGGCCTCTGAGGGTGTACATGATTGGTCACATCAAGCCAAACAATGCATGACTTGAAGCTAAACTTTCAAGAGTGCTTTAATGGTATTATTATCAGTTAATTCTTTTGGGTTTAGGGTACTAATTGAAAGAGATAGCAACCTGGCTCAAACATCCTGATTCTCTTGGCTTCAAAGAAAGCACTTTTTTGGTTTTACCCTTATGCAGCACACTTATTTACCAGTTAGCCCTTTGCCCACCCATGGCCCTTCTTATCACCTCCATTTTTCCCAGGCCATGCTCAGCACAGGGTGTAGCCCAAGCAGGACTTACACACCCATCACTCAGAGACCGGATTCATTTGACGGTGCATTTGAGATCCTGTTGCCAACCAGGGCAGTTCCTTTCTGCGGCTCCGGCAGGTCACAGCTGCCACCCTGCCCCAAAGGCAGTCCAAGTGGTGGCCAGCCTGGGCTAAATCCAGCTGATGGCCCACACCCTCCCCTCACTTGCCAGCTGGGCTCCTCCTTGCTACCTTGCTTGCTCCTGGCTTCCTTCTGCCTGCCCCACCCTCCGCAGAGCCAAGGGGCCACGGGGAGGCTGCCAGCATTCGCTGGCAGGGAACTGTCAGCAGTAACTGGCAAATCCCATGGCAGAAGTGCTCGGTTCAGTAGCATCACAGAAACTGGACTGGATTTGGAAGTTGTGGGACCATGGGGTCCAAAGGTTACATTTGAGAGAAAGCTCACTCCTCACGTGTATCTGAATGGTTCTGCCAGATTGCCTAAAAATATTGGGAGACAAACGTGGATTTGCCTAAATTTTTCAGTTTCTCAAAGCTTTCCCACAGCCAGAAGAGCTCGAGTTTTTTTCACGTGGGACTGAGTTGGGCAGCGATGCCCCTAGACAGCTGGATAAGCCCCAGCAGCAGGGAGATGACAGGCTTTGCAGCAGCTGCTGAATTCAAGGGTAGGGATTATTAACACTTCATCTTGTTTGCTCTCACTCTTCATGATGAGGGTGCTCTATTTTAATTGAATTTCCTTTCCACTTCCAAAGAGCATCCAAAGGAGAAATGTCAGCACATAAAAGGAGACTTCGCTTTTGTTTGCCAAAATATGAACCTGGAGCCAGAATAGTTCCTCTCTGGTAATTATAAAAGCTCAAACATTTATTACTCTCCTGTTGGATGACACTTGTAGTACACCTTGGAGAAATTAATTCTTACCTAGACATGCAGAGAAACCACCGGCATTAAGAGAAAATGGGTAAGTTATGCCACCCTCTATCTTGTTTTGGGGAGTGTGTCAACTGAAAGACAATAATTAACCATTAATTTTTACTATTGCAAAATTAATTGGAATTTGGGTCAAGTGCATTGCTAAAATATTTGTTGACATATCAGGATTGGTGGCAGGATGTTTATTAGAGCTTCTGCATTTGGACCTCTTAATACAAATCACTGATCTGGATTATTATGACCCAGAAGTAATAGTTTTGTTTCCTGGTGTTCTTGCTTTATTTCAAATTCCATGTTTAAATCCATTTAATAAAATGTTTTCTCCTATTTTATTAATTTCTTTTAGCCTAGCTGGAAAGATTTCTACTACATTTACACAAGTGGTTTGGATTCACTGCAAGTGTCTCCAGTAGAGGGATTTTTTTATGCCATTCCAGGATTTAAAAACAAACAGACAAACAAAAAAAACCCCCTCAAAACAAGGCTGATACATCCAGTAATGCTAGCTCTAACTCATAATGAGATAGAACTAGAATTACTGAAAACATTTGATTGCATAATTTGAATTCAAACACAATGCAATTTTTGTCAAAGTAAAGACAGAGTCATAATGAGGTATTTAGAAATACTGAAACAAATCATTTCCATATAAAAACCAGTTTTCCTTTGTCAGTTTATGATCGTGTTCTGGATTTTTATACTTCAGCTATACAAAAAACTACTGCTTAAAATTTTGGTCTTTTTTGGTATTACAAATCTACTACATGTTTTTGTCCACAAGATTTTGGGAGTAAACATATTTTTCTTGTTGTTGTTTGTCATTGTGCAGGAAGTACTCCCTTAAAATAATACAAAAAAAAAAAAAAAAAGAAAGTTGTTTTCCCTTGCTGGACAATTTTAATCACTATTCATCCCGTGGCAAAAGACCAGCCTAAGCCTTAAGTATAACTTACATGAAATTGGTTTCTCACTGCTTTTTCTTTAAAAATCAATTTTTAACTAATACAGCCAAGTATTTTAACAGGTTGTGTGGTGAAATTCTGTTTCCACTTATTTCTGTGAGCCTTCTGTACCTCAGAGAAGTTATTTTCAGGTTTGCAGCTATGCAAATGAAAGTAACATAACTTCTTTCAGGGTTACCAGTCCCTACGTGCATATTGTGTATATTGTAATATCATAGCATTAAATGCAACTGCTTTAGAATGCCTGAATGTTTTTACTTACTCTAGTCACAGTGAGTGTTCTTTACACTTGTCATCTGAAATTATTCCTGCTCTTAATCTACACAGTTTAAAAATTGTGAAGGAGGTGATGGCATTTTCTATAAGCCAGCAGAAAAGGAAAAGAAACATTAAAGATGATGTTATTAAAAGCATATGTCATTGTCACACTTCAGGCCCTGAAGGACTTCTGAGGCTGTTCTGGAAAAAGCAAACTTCATTCTTGAGAAAGAACAAAATGTTAATTTGCTGTCAGATAAAAATCTACAGTATCTGTTGAATTCATGTAACTGAATGCTAAGGCAGACCTCTTTAGGTCTAAATTGCAGCTTTCTTCAGCTAGTGAACTGCACATCCTCTCAGATATCTGTGATATACTTAGTCACATAATCATATTGTGACAGCTTGAAAGGAGGAGGACTCAGAAAATAGAAAAGCAGTTTAAAATTCTTAGCGAAACAATTTATTTTTGAAAGATAGTGGCATGCGTTTCACAGAAAAATAAAATCCTTTCCCCAAGGAAGCTGATATTTTCCAACAGCCTCAAAGACATCTTACATTCATTGAATCATGTTGTTGGCAGGGACCATGGAAGATGGCTGAGTCCACTCTCTGCCTAAGGGCCACTCTAGCTGTGCCAGCTCCAAACGGTGGTGCAAACTCTTCCTGTAGAGTTTGAGGTTGGTGGCTGCACAACCAGCCAATCTTATTCCTGTCTTTATATTTTTTTGTTTTCTAATCTTCTTGCTTTGTTTTAAACCTTGATCCATCCACTATGGAACCGGAGAGTGAATTCATCCTTTTCTTTACAGCACTTGCATATACCTGATACACATTCGTACCAGTACTGCATAGATATTTATGTTTCTGCTTCTGCTTTATCACTTCCAACCTAAATTCCATGTTGTGGGGTTTTTTTCAAATTTTCTTCTAAGTCATGTTCTATAGATACCTGATCATTCAGATTGTTCTTTTCTGCTCTTTCCATGGGCTACATATTTACTGAAGCCAAACAGACAATGGCTACTAAGTTTTTCTAGGGCCATGTAAATAAGGCTGATTCACAAAGAGCCCATCCTTCTTTTTCTGTAGTTTTAATGTGGTTTAACTTTCTCATTGCAGCTCTGTGACAATATCCCCTTTATACAGATTGCGATTCACATAAAAACAGAACTTTTTTTTTTTTTTTTGGTCATATAATTGCAGCTTTTTTTCCCTGCAGAACACCCAGTAGTTTCCCCTTTCCTGTTTGTATAGCTGATTGCATCTGCCACTGCCCAGTAGCAGGCACTTATCCCTGTTGAATAGAACCTTCCTTTTTCCAAACCAAACTACTAGTGTGCGAAAATCCTTCTAAACCCAACATCTGTCCCCCAGCATTCTAAAGACTCTCAGTTTGGTATAATCTCCAGTAATGTAAACATGTTTTCTGAACCATCACTGAGTTCATTAACATCCTTCTTACAACGAGCCGCTTGTATGAGCTCTCTAAATAACTTCTTCTACATTGTTTTCCTTGTTTGCTGAAAGAATATCATATGAAACCATGTCAAAAATCTTACTAAAGTGACATCCAACATGACCTTCAATGTTTCTCCTCTGCTGCTGATCCCTTCTTACTTTGTTGCAGGAGACATTAGATTTGACATCTTTTGTTCTTGACAAAGCTGTGTTGGGTGTTACTTGTTGTGTTACAACTGCTTAAAGATAGCATGTTTACTTGCTCCAGTATCTTTTCTGTGTACTGAGGTCAAGCAGATTGGTATATAATATCTTCTTTCCTTCTTTTTCAGTAATACAATTTCTCCCCTTCTATCCTGTAACATTCCTTCACTGTAAATTATCAATGATAACCATTAGTTTTCATCATCCAGTCCTTTAAATTCAGGTGACGGAAAAGCAGCAAATTGTGTTTGAATGATTTTTCACTTCGTCCTTTGATTGTCAAATCTGAAATCTGTCTGTTTTCCCAATTATCAATAATGCTATATATATATTTTTTATATATATATATATATATATGTATGTATAAAAGTAAAAATTAGATACAAAAATATTAAAAAGCTTGACTTTCTCAGTGTTGTCTACTGAAAACTTACCAGTTCTGCTTGATACGGGCATAATCATTTGCTTGATTCTTTTCCATGTCTGGTAACATACTTAAAATTATTTCATGTTAACCCAAATATCCCTTGCTAGTTGTGTCCCATTTTCTGCTGCATTTTCTTACTTTATCCCTGCATGATCAGGCTGCGCTTTTGTAGCTCCTCCAAGTAACCTGACTCAGCTTCTCTTTTCTGGATGCTTCATTGCTGTCTGAGACTCAGGAGGAGCTTGTGACAGTCAGGCTGATCTTTTACTCTCACTGTTGCATTTTCTGCATGGATAATTCATTTACTTGTACTCTTAGTGTTGTTTCTTTGGAGAAGTGACAATTCTAAACTTTTTTTTTTTGTCTGCATCAACCTCCCAGAACATCATGTTGACCACTTGTAAGAGTTCATGGGAACCTACCTCCATAAAATGTATTTTTTGGTGTGTTTTAATGTTGTTGCCTTTTTCTAGAATCTCCCTGCAAAAAACTGTGAAGCCATACACATATATGTATACATATAGAAATATGTATACACATATATACACATATAGAAATATATACACATACACACACATATATACACACATATAAGTGTATATATATATACATGCAGACATGCATGTCTGTCTCTCTTTTCATGAAGAACACTGAGAACTTTAAAAAATGCCTGCTTTTTCTGACCCAAATATTTCAGTTCAATACCTACAAAAGAAAATGAAAGATGATGGGCAAATCACCAGAAAACAAGCTCATCATTCTACTGGAAAATAGAAGCAGTCAGGATTTCTTCTTCCTTTTCTAATAATCCTGAAAAGATTTTTGTTTGTTTGTTTTATATCAGCTATAACTTGTAGGAGAATGATACATGTGAAGGCATTATAGATCCAATTGACTCCTGGATTAGAAGAAGGTGTTAAGTTTTCTTCTATTCGGCTCTTTTTACTGGTGATGTATCTTGTAGGTATTTATTCTTATGACTATTATAATATATAATATAAACAATATTCTTATGACTATTGTTTATTCGGCTTCATCACATCAGGGGTCTAAGAAGCAGGATTATTGTTGGCTGGGCTTCCTGATTTCAGCCTTCAGGGAAAATTACGAGCAGGTATAGAACTGCACCAGTTCGTGTCTGACAGCTCTGCAAACCAAGATATGGTGTCTGACTGGCTCCCAGGGAAAAGCTTCCTCAAATGTTGTATCTAGCACTGGCTTGGCTTTAAAGAATAGCTTTAAAATATGTTTTCATTTCATCTGTTTCTCACAGGGACTTAGTCTGTGACACTTGGCATGTTTTTGTATCCATCTCTACAATGAACATAATCTCTCATTTTCCTGCAAAAGTTCAATATTACAGAATGGGGAAAATATTTCAAATTGAAAGCAGCATTCATCTGCATTGGTGATTAGCATAACACACTTCACTATAGAGGCTTTCTGTAAGCATGTGTCAGTATTTCTTTCTCTTCATCTTGTGTATCTAAATTACTTGGATTAGCATATTTTTACTTCTTTCCTGTTGTCTAAATATTAAATATTTATAATTATGTCAAGGACTCATTTTCCTTGTTTCTAAAGAGCCATTTACTGCTTATGAGAGTGCTTAAAATAAATTGTTAATAGTAACTTGCAATGTATGCAGGATACTAAAGTAGGCTGTATGAATTTCACTGTCATACAGAAGAGTGTGAGGGGGGTTGGATAGGTATTTGGAGTTTCTTTTCTGTGGTTTGTTTTGTTTTTTCATTAAAAGAACTCATAGAATGTCACTCGCATGACCTTAGCATTTAAAATTTCACTTCCAAGCGATGTTAAACAGTGAAGAGATGAAAGTTGGGCACAAACTCCTCTGAATGCTGGTAGCATTTGAAGTATGATTTTTTACCTTTTATGCTTATGCCTACACGCCTCGTGGGGTCTGAATTAAAACACCCAAAGCTTATGAAATCGGAATGCATCCTCCCCAAAAGCCAAGGATGAGCTTTTCCTATTTTACAGTACTTATAAACGTGGATGCGTAGGTCTGTAAAATAAACGTGTGGCATTTCCCAAGCGGATATGCACCGATTATTACGTGCGTTATATATAACTATACGCATACACCGCGACCACTCGTGCTCGTACAATGCAGGGCACTATTCACCACGTGCACACTGGCGGTGCCGGCACCGCCGCGGCGCGGCTTCAGGCTTCCCTTCAGAATCCCCGGCCACCGATCCCTCACGCCTTTGCCAGGCGTTCGCTGCCCACACCGAGGTCTCCCACACAAACACCTGCCAAGGGCTCCTTTTCCCCCCTCACAGGGCGATCCCGCTCCCCGGGCGCAGCAGCCCCCGCCAACCCCGATCCTCGCTCCCTCCCTCCCGCCCCAGGTCCGGGTACAACGCGGGGATACTGACGGCGCGGGGATGCCGGCGAGGCGCGGGAATGGCGGGGGGTTGCGGGGATGGCGGCCGCCGGGGGACGGCGTGGGGTGCGGGGATGCCGGCCGTGAGGGGATGCGTGCGGGGCGCGGAGATGGCGGCGGGTGCGGGGATGCCGGCCGTGAGGGGATGCGCACGGGTCGCACATCTCCGAGCGGTGCCGCCCCCGCCGCGGCGGGCGGAAGGGGTACGGCGGGCGGGGGGGAGAGTCCCCGCGCCCCCGGTGCCGCTGCCGGGCATGCGCGGTGCCCCCGGAACATGGCGGCGGCGTGAGGCGGGCGGCGGCAGGAGCGGCTTGACAGGACGCCGCGAGCCCGCGTCCCGCCCGCCCGGTGAGTGGCGGCAGCGGCGTTTCCCGCTCCCCGCGGTGGCGGGCAGGGAGAGAGGAGCGGAGAGAGAAAGGGAGGCGAAGCGGAGGTCGCGCCCCCTCCTAGGGCTCGCACCGCAGCCTCCGCCCGCCGTGGCGGCCGGGCGCCCCGGTCCTGGGTTCCCGTCCTCGGCAACACCCCAGCGCTGGGGGCGGCACCGGGCTGCCCCACGCTCCAGCGCCGCGTCCCGGTCTTGGCGCCGGCCGCTCCCCTCCTGTGCGGGCTGAACTTCCAGCGCGGCGGGTCCCGCCGACCGCGCCCGCGGGGACCCGCGAGTGGCCGAGTGCGAGCGCAGCTGCGAGGGTGAGAGGAGCGAGGCGGCTCTGTCTCCCGGCTCTAACAGCGTGCCCCTCTCTGTCCGGGAGTGGCCGCGACTCCCGGATAGCCGGAGCTCCGGTGAGCCAGGGCGGCACGGGAGGTCCCTGAGCCGTCGGTGCGTCCGGGACGAGCGGCGGGGCTGGCGACGTTTGACAGGAGCGCGGGCAGGACACGCCTCCCCTCGCCGGGGCGGCCCCGCTGCCTCCCCCGCGGCGGCGGCGCTGGCTCCCGGCCGGGGCTGCCTCTGGTCCTCCCTGCCCGGCCAGCGCCGAGGCTGGCGAGGTGCTGGGGAACGGGCGTCGACCAGAAAAGCCGGATGCGTGTTAAAAATAATTTAATTCGGAGCGCTCGCTTATGTTGGGTAAGAGGGTTGGGGGTGCCGCTTGAAGACGGCGCGGTGCCAGACGTGGCTCGTTGTGGGACGCTTGGGTTGCGGTGCACTGCGGAGCTGTTCCCGTTTTCTTTACAGTTAAACTGCGTATGTGGCATATATTGATTCTCGACTTAAAGGGGGTGTCTCTCACAGGGAGTCATCGTTTTGCATGGTCCAAAGAAAGTAGTTCAAGTATGGAAAGTTCTCTTGCCGTGTTGTGCGTCATTGTTATCGCTAGCTGCTAGGCTAACCTACAAAACGCATCGCGGTGCTGTAGTGTGTATCAGTATTCAAGTTAAATTTTATGCTCGATTATTCTTTAGGAGTAAAGGCATGCTTTAAGTCTTAATACAATTTAAAGTTGAAGTCTTTCCCTACAGTTATTTGCTGTTTCTCACCGATGAGTTAGACTATAAGAGATAGCAAAAAATAATTCTAAGACCTAAAAGGTTTAATGAAAATGGTGAATACTGATATTTTAGTGAGTTCTGTAATGTAAGCTTTGGTTGCGACTCATATATAGCCTAACTAATGTAGACAAGGTGATTAAAACTTAAAAAGCGTAGACTCTTAGATAGGACAGGATGTTTTCAGAGTTTCAGAGCATGCTGTGTCTGACTTAGAAGCAGCTCTTCAAGTGTGACTGGTTATGAATTTTTTATAATACAGAGTAGCACTCTTAAAGCTTTAGTTTTTAAAAGCATTCCTACTTCACCTTACTCTTTGGAAGTGGCAGAGCAAGGCAGTTGGTGAGGCAGTCGTGCAGGATCGGTAACAACTGCAGCGCTGGTGCAGATGGGAGCAGTATTGCAGGAAGGCGTTTGCTGCGTTACACTTGGGTGTTGGGCTGTCCCATTGATGTTACGGAGTCAATAGGGGAGGGAATGTATTGCGCTGCACCAGCTCTCCACGGGCCACCCTCCAGTGCTGCTCAGGCCACAGCAGCCCACAGCCCGCGTGAGCGGTTGCACTTGCAGTGCGTCCGCAGAAATTCCTTGTACAGACAGACTGCGCATTAGGGGGCAGAGGGAGCTGAATTTCTCCCTTAGGGTACCATAAAGTGTAAGTGCTATTTAAGGATGATATTACTTGGACTGATGTAAAGAAAAAGTGCGTTGGAGACACTTCTGTTAGTATTTTATTTATGGGAAGTCGCACAGTAATGCGAGTGCAAGGCTGCAGGAAACAGTGTTTGGTGAAACTGAGGTTGAAACCGGGAAGTGTTTATGTGGCTTTTGACTTTAACGTGATCTGGTCTTGAATGTGGAAATAGAGTTTACTAATTTTGTTTGAAACTCTAACATCTAGAGTTGATGCTCTATTTTTCTATTTGGTGTGAACAGGTAGCAATATTTGTGATATCTTTCAGGTTGCTTGGTATTTTATATTTTTGTAGTAATGTTCAGATTTGTTCAAAAATAAATGTTGGCTTTTTATGATCTGCTATAGTGAGAGTATAAATTACTTTCAACAATTAGAGGCCATGTAGATGTGAGAACATAACATAACATAACTAGATTGTTCTTAACATTCAGACATATATGAGTCTTGATGTAGGAATTTTAGGAAACAAGCAATGGTAGTACTTTAAAATATTTTTCTTTTGACTTTGTGTTTTTCTACATTGAATGTACAGATGCTTTTTTCCCCTCTTTGCTGTGACTGCCGTTGCTGTGACCAGATATTGTGCTCTTAAGGCAGAGGCATTGTTTTCTGGAGTAGCTGCGCGGGTTCAAAAGTGGCATTTGCTAGTGTAAAATTTGTAATACTGAGAAAGTATTGATTCCATTACCTGTCTAAAATTTGTGCTAAAATGCGGCTTTACTTGAGAGAATGTGAAGAAACTCAAAGCAAACATAGATAGCTGCTTCTGCATGTTGTACATAGGTGTCTATTTTTGTTTTCTTGATATTCCAATGGGATTGTGAGCTGTGAGTGAGTCCTGTTTACTCTCTTTACTGAGTGAATATATGGGGGACAAATGAAATCCTCAGCAATTATCCACTGCTACTAAATAGTGTCACTAACAGGAAACGACATTTGTCATGAACTGTTCAGGACACTGCAGCTGGCTTTCTTGTTTGTCTGGATACATCTCAGACAAGGGTGAGTGAAATACATAGTTATTATTTTAATGTTTTAAGGAAATCTTTAGAAATATCGTTTGACAGTCTATTGTGATATTTTTAAGTGTAAATATAGAACAAATTACAGGTAGGGACCAGGACACTGCTTCAAGGAGTCTAGGCAAGGGAGGTTGTTAACCAGCTTTGTGAGCTTCACATCTGCAGGGCATTTAAAGTTCTGTTCATTCCCATTTGAAAGAAATAGCCTTAGGCACCCAGCCTTAGTGCTGATTGCTTCTTTCAGAGATTAAAATCTTAAATGTAAAGCACTATACCATTTGTATCCTTTAAAATGTAAGACATGCAATGTAAATTGCCTAGAATGAAATTTTTGTAGCATGTGGGAAGAGCCAGAAAAGCCCATATGAAATTGTCAAGGTTTAATAGAGCAGTGGGTAAATAAGCAATGGAAATGTTAAAGTTCCAGAATGTTTGTTAACATTGTAATACAATTTGATGAATAATTCTTTTTTACTGTAATTGGTGCTTTTGGTATATGAGGGTGCTTTTCCTAGAAAATTTGTACATCTTCTTTGGAGATTTCTTGTAAGGTCCAATTGCTCTGTAATTAAGTGTTAAGAAGCTTTAATATTAGTTATATGCAGTTAAGTTTATTTTTGCATTGTAATGATGTGTGTGTGAGCAGCTTTTCTTAGGACGTCTGAATGGAGAGGCAATTAGTTTGTTTGGGGTAAAGTTGCTGGAAAGTGAGGCAGTTAAATACTTTAGTGAACTGTAGGGGTTTTTAAGAGTATGTTTCTGTGTAAATACTATTTTTGTATCTTCATGCACCTGCTGGCTGGCTTGACGTGTGTGGGCAGTGAGGGCTGAGGATGTGCACCCAGCTCCTGCTGCAGTGCTGGCCACGGAGCAGCAATGCTGCCTCACTCCTGGGAGCAGCAGGAGATGATTTGGTGAGCCACCTGCTCAGCCCAGATGTGTTTCTGTAAACTCACCACACTGCCTAAAACTCGTATCCTGTATCTGTGATATCTTCAAGTAGATTGCCATCTTTTGGGGATGGGAAGGATGGCTTGAGGTACCTGAGCCTCTTATCTGTGATGGACCTGTACACAAAGAGTAACTGGTGCATAAATGGTGTCGATGACCATCAGAGGGGCTTTTGTCCTTGTTAGTCTTTCTGCTTGGCCAACAAGGGTGTAGGTCTGGGGGAAAGTCAGGAGCTGCCTCATAGCCATTCAGTAAACAGCAGCTGTCTCTATCAGACAAGTTATGACTTATTTATTTGGGCTTGCTCTGATAGTTTCTTTTATATACTATGGACATTTGGCATAAGTGCACACAACTAAACCATTTGTAGTAGAGGGGATATAATATATTACACCCTTAGCACTGTTTGTCTGCAGGGATGTGATCTGTATGTGCCCTTAGCATTTCTCTGCCCAAGTTCCCGGTCACAAAAAGTAACAGCTTTAGTTTGTATGTCTTTTGGGTAGGACCAAAAACTCATTATTTCCTTATCTTAGATCTAAATGAAGTATAGACTTCTTCTTTGTGATGTTAAGTTTCATGTTTATTTCAGCAGTCTTGTTTCAAGACTGGTTTATAATTCTGAACTTTAACCAAGGCACCTGCTTTATGGGTAGTGGTTGCTCAGTTTGGATCCAAGCTGGTGCAGTAACGATGGTGTGCTTAATGTGGTTCTTATGTCTGCTCTCTTCCTGTTTTTCTGAATTACTTTCAGAGCCTAATATCAAAGTCTTTCTGAAATACTGCACCTATAGCAGAATTTTTGTGCTCTTTCATGTGTTTTAGCAGGGTGAGAGCCTTTCTGCTTCACAGGTAAGATACTGTTAAGTCCAAACTAATCCTAAAGTACATTTTCTTTTTTGGCTTTGTAAGAATTATGCTGTACCCAGTTTAAGCATGAGCAGTGTTTTGGACTGATTACTGATTTTTTTAATTTTATTTTTTTTTTTAACCCATAAGTGACTTGTATTCTTCCTATTAGTATGCTGTTATCTAAACCTAAGCAGAATGTATTAAAGGTAGATGTGCTGTTTAGATAATTTCATTCTAGGCTTTCAACTTCACAAATCAGGTCAAATTCTATTTAAGATACCAAGGGAATTCCGTCATTTTAATTTCCATCAGTTTTCATAAAAGGGATGAACTTCTTTGATGGAAATCTAAGTCAGTTGTCTTCTCAAGGTAATACGAGACTCCTTTTAGTGTAGGGCAAAGACGAGGTTGAGCCTTTCATCCTCTACCATACATTAGTTCAGGGAGCAGCTGAAGTTTATAAAACCTGTAAGAGGGTAGCACTGTTTTAATGAGGTGCATACCTAAAATGAAGCATGTACCATTATTTATGTACTGTGTGGAATCTATCAGAGATTAATGCAGGCAGGTTCAGTGGAAAGGAGTGCAGTTCTTGGGGCACTTAAAAAAGCCCACTTAAAAAGGGCAGTTTGTAAAACTGAGTCTTGTGCATGGAGGAATGTGAAAGGGTATCGGAGCTTCTAAATTTGGTGGAAACCTTTATTGTCACTAACATCTGTCAGGGGCTCAGAGATTAAAAGGGCTGATCTGATGCATGTGTGATGGCATTTCCCCTACCAAATCTCTTGTATGTGTACCTTGCACCGGAGGGCTGTAAAGAGCAGACAGTGGTTTTTTGGGAAGGCCAGGTGATATCAACTGGTTTTAATCCCAAAATAAGCAGTGTTATGATTAGATGAAAAACTGAATATGGTATGTAATTATTTTTCAGCTTGTTGCAGGAAAATACTACCTATTCTGCATATTCTGTAGTGCTCAGTGGTGTGAGCACTAAGTGGAGGAAAGAGGGGGATTGCCTTCAGAAAGGGGATCTCCAGAAACAGCAGAAAGGGACATACCCTACCTCTGTCCTGGGCTGGAGCCACATACAACCAGTGACAGATGTGCTGTCATGCTGAGGAGGAGATGGAGAAGATTGTCCTGTTACAGCTTGCTTCACCTTTGGGTTTGGGGTTTTTTTTAATATAATTGGAAAGTTGTCTTGGAAAGTGGGGCGGGAGATACAGATTTGCTGCAAGTTTTCCTGAGTCTGTAGTCTTCTTCCGTTTTTGAAGAGTGAAGCAAATAATACAGTGAGTATTTGCAGCTGTCTTGTCCTTTGAGCATTTAGGAGTTGTTATGTCTTTTATGACCTGTTAATGCTTTGTTAGCTGCAGAAATGTCTAGCAACACTGAATAGTCCTTTGAAATGGCACTTGGTGTGATTCTTGGGGTTGTCCAGGGACAAGAGTTGGACCTTGATGATCCTTGTGGGTCCATTCCAACTCATGATATTCTGTGATTCAGTGATAATGTTTGTGCAAATAGATGGACATATATTTTTTGGTGGCATTTGCACAAAGGCCCCTTGTGTAAGGGGATTTTTTGAGTTGGGGAAATAGCACAGCCATAAGCACCAGCAGCAGGTGAGTCCAGTGTGTTTGCCTGGGAACTGCAAGCAGCTCTCTGGGCTTTTTTTTTTCTGCCGAAACATTGTCTCCACAGGGGAGCTGTCAGGAAATTGCTTAAGGGTTGTTTACTTCTGTTTTGTTCCCTGACTGGACACGAGTATGTGGGATCAGTGAAGTTACTCCATTATATAAGCCGGGCTACATGATGAAGTGTTGCAGCAGCAGAAAAATGAGTTGAGGCAAATTGTGTCTTCGTTAATATGCAGTGGCAGGGAGTCACAATCAGCATTATGTTATTTGGATTCTCAAGTGGGAGAGAGAAACAGGTGTTTTATGCATTGGAAGAGGATGGTAGCAGAAGTATTGCTGCTGACGTTGAAGTACAAGCGAGGGGAGACAAACGTTGCCTGAAACCAGGTAACTTCATCTGAGGTGCTGACAGCAGTGCAGAAATGTCCCAGGGCTGTTCTCCATGCCTTCAATGAAAAAAATTAATTGTGCATGTTATTTGACTTTTATAGATTTCTTCATCTGACTGAAGGTATGCGTGTTTCTCCGGATACTCTGTTGTGAATAAAAAATCTGGAACTTAGGGATGAATTTTCCAACTACACGCTGTGTGGATAGAGTTCTGTTGGATCATGTCTGAACCAAGACTTTGTCTGAACCAGAACCAAACTTTTACAGTCCTTTTCCAGTGTGAAGGCAATGTAGAAGGGAGGAAGCCAAAGTTGTCTAAAAGGGTGAAAAATCCCCTTTCTGCCATTGTATTTGTCTTTTTTCCCCTTGTTCCTTTATGGATAACACACTCTGAGTGCTGCTGGGGGTGTTGCTTCTTGTTTGCTAAAGACAAGTTCAGGAAAACTGTGTAG
Source organism: Hirundo rustica (assembly GCF_015227805.2). Taxonomy (NCBI): domain Eukaryota; kingdom Metazoa; phylum Chordata; class Aves; order Passeriformes; family Hirundinidae; genus Hirundo; species Hirundo rustica. The sequence continues at coordinate 103,184,075 of NC_053451.1, read as the reverse complement.
GGCTCTTTAGAATCTGGGCATCTCTTGCTATGTTTGCAACAGCAAATTCTTTTCTACCTTACCTGCTGTATTTACACTGCTGAAAGTAAGCTCAGTGCCTTGCAGAACGAATAGAGACCTCTCTTCAATGTCAAGGGAGTCTGAGCTGAAGACAGAGGTGTATCTGAGTGTAGAGACAATTTCATGCAGGGATGTAGCTCTTAGTGCTAATTGTAAAGATATTTTTTCATAATTTAATTAGTTTGCTTTATTTAAAAAAAAAAAAAAAAAAAAAAGGAGTTAGGTATTTGGACAAAACCAGGTTGAATAATAATGATGAATGTTTTCAGGAAGAGTACTCCAGGCTTGAAGGGAGAAGTGGAAAACAGCACAGAGGTTTCAGTGTGTGAATGCACCAAAATGTTTAAACAAATTGTCAAAATCTTGTGCTGCTGTAAATACCTACTAGTAAACTACTAATTCTGGCAGTTTTGTTTAAGATAGAAACATAAGCTATATTTTAAAATTTATTTTAATATAACATTAAAATATCCTTTCATGTGGAAAGATTGGCATTTTAAGAATATTTGAAGCTGTTAATGGCCAGTCAGCCGCTTTGCTGAACTGCTGACTTCACACATACCATTTCCTTTTTCAGGTTTTTACAACCCCACATCTTCTGACTTTTAAAGCAGGATGGGGAGGAAGGGAAGGAGGAGAAAGTCTTTTTCATTTTTTGTTGGTAGCCATAGAGCAACTCTAAACTGCAATTTTAAAAATTACTGTCAATTTAGTAAATGTTAAATCTGCATGACATTAATTGTTTCTGTTGTGCATTAATACAAGCTATGCTGTTTAATTTGGAAACCTTACTTCTCTGATGTTCTCATTTATAAGTGTGATTTCTTGTTTCAGGATTTTTTGGGACAAATCTTTGGTCTATACCTTGTTAGTGTTTATTTTTAAGGTATACAATGCCTTGCTCTGTACTGAATAACACACTTAATAGGGTTTGAGAGGTTAGAGAGAGTTTTGCATTCTTGAAATGTATGACTTACTGTAATTACAGTTGCTCATATTCTAAAGCAGGTCGTAAACTTACCTGGAGAGAGAGCAGAACATTTACAGGCAATATTTTACTGCTGACAGCTTAAAAGTTTGTTTATGCTAATCACTTCATAAATAGTACACCACTGGTGACTTTCTGAGCAGTTTTGCAAGTGCAGAAAATCTCTGCTTGATGTTGAAGCAAATGATACTACAAAAATACATTTGTGAAGCACTAAGTACCCGCTTGCTTTCTTTAACAACTTAAGAAATACTCAAGCTTAGTTGTTGTAATGATATATATGGCTAGTTAATATTTGCTGGTTTGAAAGCCTGTAAATTTGATTAAAGTCCATCTGTCCTAGCGTTGGTTTTAGTGGCTAGAGGAGGTGTTCGGATATATCAGTTTTTAAAAGTTCAGCTATACGAAAATGTGGAAGTTTAATTTCCTTTCCTTGAAAGAATTTAACTTTTTTTTTGGTGTTTCTCTTTTTTTAATGCAAAGAATGTGAACTAAAGGGATTCCAACTCGGATCAAATTTCGTGTAAGAACACCGACTGATGATGTATTTGTGTGCATAAATGAAAGAAGACCTGATTTTTAATGTTTCGGTTTGAAGTCATATATGTGTAATGCTAAATAATACTGAGTTTATAAATACCAAACTTTTGTTACATTTTCTAAAGTTCTGATATATTAGTGTAATTTTTCTTCCTTTAGCTTTTGAGATGTTACATTTCCATAACGATTCTACAGTATGCACTGAGAGGTAAATTGACTGTCTCTATTACAGAAATGAGGAAGTATGCTGTTGTGTCTTCAAGTATACTAGATGAGTCTATATGCTGGGTAGTTTGCTGGAAATTATTTTTAAGTATTGAGAAGTTTATTTAATAAAATACTGTATATTATTTAAAAACTCCTTTTAAGTTTTACTCTCCTTGTTTGTCTCTTTCAGCCCCTTAAAGACTTTTAAAAATGGTATGAAGTAGGGTTTTTATTTAAGAGACAGCAGATGAATAGATGATTGGGTGTTCCAGATTCATCAAGGATAGCTTTGAAGTAATGCAGTGAAGTCACACTTGTTTGGGAAGCGACTGGTGCCTGTAGGTCCATGTTCCCCATGTGTGGAGTCTGGAGTGTGTATCCATGGGGGAGGCTGCACAGGTCCTTTCCTTGAAGGGCTCTGCAGCGCTGGCAGTGACAAACAGCAAGGAGGAGAGGGGCGATGGGAGCGTGGCCAGCAGTTGTAGCTGATGTCTCGTGTGTTTCTGAACGTAATTGCGCATGAATGCTGGCGGTGAGAGCAAACAGAGGGCTTGTATAAGGGAAAGAATTGGCAGAGGGAAGTATTTCTTAGCTTACACTCTCCCTGTTTTCTGCCTATAACTTTTTGCTGTACAAACTGTAATTCTTTTTCACTCTTGCATATGGAATTTTAATCTCGAAGAATTTGTAGAAGAAAAAAGGGGAAAATATAACTCTGTTCATGTTAAGCCTGAAAAATGTCTGCCTTTATTTCAAACTAAAACTGAGAACTTCATTGACGCTTCCAAGTGGCTGTTTTGTTAGATTTCTCCTCAGTGCAGCGTGTCTGTGTAAAATAGCCTCAGTCCTTATCCAGCAGACATTGCCCATTGACGACTGTCCCACCCATGAAGATGCCAATGGTGAGGTCTGAGTTACTGCATTTGTACTTCTGGTAGGGTCAAAAAAGCTAATGGGCTTTAAAATTGCTGGCTCTTGCCCTGCCTTAGATGCAGAGTCATTGAGAGAAAAACCTTAATCTTTTTTGTATGGACTGAACCCACTATCTCCTCTTTGCTGAGGCTTCTTCTAAATGTTACGTTTATCTCCATAGTTCTGTTGTGTGTTTTTTATGAGCAGGCATGCTGTCAAGATAAACTTGCACTGGGAAGCTCTAGATATGCATAATTATTTTCTTTTTCAGGACATTTGGCTTACTGGAGTGCCTGGCTAACAGTGAGAAAGATAATGGAGATGCATGGCAGGCAAAAGGGAGCAATTTTGACATTTTCTGTAGAATGCTGTCTTCTTTGAAATGCAGCAGTACAAGCCCTTTGAGTAATTCTTGTAAAATAGAAAGAGCAAATTTAGGCAGGAAAAATGTTTTCCACCCTGTTTTCTGACACCTAGTATTATGTACTAGCAGTGTAGAGAGGGTGAAGACCTAGGCTTGTCTACTAATATAATGCTTTCTGACAAAAGACTTGCACAGTGGGAGGTGGCTAGTAGAAGTGATTTGGGGATTAACAATAAAAACTTCAGTAAAGAATTAAAGGCAGATAAATGCTTTCCATCTGATTTTTTTAAAAGTGACTCATGTAAGGGATGTTAATCAGAGAAAGACTAAAACTCAGTTTACAGAATGAATTGAGTTGTAAGTGATGTAAATAATACACTTCATGAGTGTAGATATCCTTTGAGTGCTCTTTGGATTGAAGATATTTGATGATTAATCCAGTATTATCCTAGGTTTGTGGGGTTTTCCCCCTTGCTTTTTCCTTAATTTGCAGCAAATGGTTTCTCACTGGGTTTTGTACTTACAGTCGCCTAAATACTTTGGTCATTTTCTGTCTGTGACTGAAAACGTCTATGCTTATCTCAGTCTTAATAACTTTGGTTTTCATTCTGCAGTTTTGTGCACTCTGATGGCATTGCACTTCAGCTTGTCATTGCATTTCTTTGTTTACTCATATATTCCTGAACTTGTTTTGTTTCCTTCCATTTGTCCCTTCATTTCTAGAAGCTGCTCAATTAATTTCTTAACCCCATCTTTCTCACTCAGCTTGCTTGCCAAGACACACTTAAAAGAATGCCTTGAGATCTGTCCTTGCTGTGTAATTTTGCCAGAATGTGCCCTGGAGGTGTTTTCCCTGTGTTTGCTGGTGTTATTCTTCTCTTCTGTGGTGGGCGTGCTGTGGGTTGAGCCAGCCTGGGGAGGGTGAGTGCAACTCAGGGACTCTGTCTTGGTTAGCAAAGGACACAACTGCCTGGCTTAGGGTTTGCCACTTAAGTATGCGCGGTGGTGGAAAGTAGTTCCTAGGTCTGCCCCTGCAGAAGAAGTTACACTTTGTTTCGGGTTGACCCTCCCCTGTTTTTGAGGTAACTGGTTTTAATTTTGTCGTGGTTCAGCAACATGTAGTGGTTGTTAGTTAGAGGCTCAGAAATACCATTCTTGAATGTTTTCTGTGACAAACAGGACAATCTATGAGCTAATTTAATAGCAGCTTTAAATTGAATTGTTAGGTGTAACTGAGTTCTAAGTAGCACCTCTTCGAATCAGTAGTATACTGTGTTTCTGCAGTTGGGTTTGCCTCATTTCAAACAGCTCTTTCAGAACTTTCAGTTGTCTTATATTTTTAACAGGCTGGTGGGCATGCTGTAAAACAGCCTATCTGGTACAACACAAGCTAATGAAAAGCTGGAATCCTTTTTATGTTCTCACAGACGCTCCGGTTGTGCTAAACTTGATGACTATCACTGCAGGGTTGGAATCTTTATTACTGCACCAAGTGCAATCTGGTACTTGGAACAAAAAGATAAAAACCATTCGCTGTTCTAAAGTAATCTGTAAAAACAGTTACTTTGACTCTGCATCACCTTCCATGATTTATTTACTGGCAGTGGAAAAGCTTTGAATTTTTGGGGGAGTCTGTGAAAGTATGAAGTATTTCAAATTTATTTGATGGCTTAAAAGGATTTCTATTCTTAATCTTGATGATCACTTATGCTGTGAATGCTATTGTGTAGCAGAACCTGCTTATTTTATGGTAGTATTCAGTTTTATTTATAACTCCTTTCAAGTCTCAGTCTTGAGTTTTATTAATATCTGTCCGGCATGTTCACAGACAACACACACATTAAATGAATTCATCAGTCACTGGCATTTAAAAAAATCAACTTACCAACTTTTAATTAGCTTTAGCCATGGTCTTGCACTGTATAAAGTTTTCATCATCCAGTCCATTATCATAGTGTGCAAGTTTCTTGAAGAATCAGTAGAGTATCACAGTTTCAGGAAAATACTCAGCTGTATGATACTTTTCTTTTTATATGTGTTATATATGTGTATTTTCATTCTTTTTTTCACGTGTGAGTAGAAGAGTCAAGAAATTCCAAGTAGATAACCTGCTTTTCAACTGTTAGTTCTCCTGTGTCACAGTGGAAAGATGTAGCTTCTAAAAATATTACCCTTGACAAAATTAATTGTGGAAAAAATATGCAGATAATTAAATTTTAAAAACTCCTCAAGTTTTTGGTGATATCAGCTTTAAACCTCATGGAAATTGCTTGAAAGGAAATTATCCAAGAACATAATTCAGAAAGTTGAATGTATTTACCCATTATTACTTGAAAAGTTAATGGAGAGGGATAATAAACTTGCTGGCTTTGTTGCTTCAGGCCTAATGCTTGAAATGAGTTTGATTTGAACACAGTCAAAGTTCAAAATACTAGATACTGGAGTAAAAAATCACCGCAACACACACAAAAAAGAAAGTTTGTTTTTTGCTGTTTTACACTAGTTTAACCAATCCTTCCCTTCCAGTTTCTAAACCCAACAAGAATGTGGCTCCTTGCTTTTATCTGCAGTTAGCATTTCCCTCACAGTTCTCTGTGTGCTGTTACAAGTCTGTTACAAATCAGAGGGCAAGGGTATCAGTGAACACTTGGGCCTTGTACAGATTTTTTATATTAATTTTTTGTTCCCTCTTCAACTGTAGTTGTGCAAGATAATGTGTTTTACCCAAAGGTATTGAAGTTGATGATTGTTTAACTTTATGCAAGTGAGGCAGGGTGAGTAGGTTACGTACACAGAGTCTTAGATTTTTCAGTAATGTTTCTTGGGGGGAAAAGGAATAAAGCACATTTTATATCTTTCTTAGATTTAGAAATCCACAGAAAATGCAAATCATTAGGCAATGAACTGTCTAAAACAAGGAAATGAAAGTTTGCATTTGGTACCTTTGCTACTTTTATTTAACCGTTGCTTTCACACTACTCTCCTACAGATAGTTTGTTAAACACTTGCAATTTAAAACCAGCAAGGTAATTATACGCCATTATAAAAAAAATTATCCTTTCCAAAAAAAAGAAAATCCAAACGCCAACAACTTCCCCCCCCTAACTTGTTGTATTACTGCTCCACAGGAAACTGTTGTGCTGAAAGGAAGAATTAAGTGGTCTTTCAACTTCAGCCTTTTTATTGTGAGAGGGGAGATCACAGAAGTGTTACCATGGGGAGAACAACAGCGAAAGGTAAGGCCTGGTAGCTTTAATCCAAGAGGAAAGAAAGTGGGGAACCTGCTAAATTCTCTTTTTGGAGCTGGTGGGATACAACATGACGATTCGCTATGGTGTTAGATTAAGGAAGACAATTTGTGATCTCTGCTGAATACAGGTAAGGTCAGACTTCACATTGTTTTAGAATACTTGTGCTGAATTTGGCTGTCTTGAGTTCTACAAGTTTAATGAAAAGAATTCTGTCCTGTGACAGCTTTGAAACCATTACTGCGCTCAGAAATTGAGGAATGTGTCTAGATATGCTATGAAGTAAAATGTAAGGCTTTATTTTGGCGGTGCCTATAATTTAGCAGGATGATAACTAAGTAGTACAGATAATCAAATTTTATCACAATGAATGGCATTAGCATTTTTCTCTTGAAGTTAAAATGAACATTTTAAAAGGAATTTATCCGCAAGTACACGGTGTACCGCAAAGGTGTGATTTCTGCTATGTCATGTCTGCAGATGATAATTGTAAGTTCAGACCTAAAATAGAGAGTGAGACTTAAGAAGAAACAAGAATGTTTGAGCTGGTGTAACGAAAAAACATGAGGAGCAAAAAATCTACTGTCTGAAACCACGTTGCTGCTGCTTTGGCAGCTTCCAGACTGGTAGTCCTCCCCCATAAAAGGCTACTAGCACTTTTGTACTTTCCTTGAGCTTTACACCTTCAACCCAAGCTGCTTTATGTGCTTGTGTGTTCCCTTGGTAAATAATTGTCTTTTGCTAGAATAGATTTTCTGTAGTGGCAGGAGTCATCCGTTTAATTGTTGCACCAAGAGTTTATGGAGGAAGTCTGTCTCCTTCTCTTGAAGATTTTCTGCATGGCTGTTGTCTAAATATAGTCAAAGAGACTCCCTGTTCCAAGCAGATAAGATAAAATGCTCTCTAGGGAACCACAAAAAGAAAGGAAAGGAGAAATTTCATATTCACTCCATCTGGATATCCTCAACTGTGTGCACTGAGGCATGGTGAAAGGTAACTGAAAGTAGCAGGGAGTGAGAAGAAGGCCCCTTCCTGAGCAATGTAAGTCTTGGGCTTGTTTTAGTAAACTTCATTTGAGGGTGAGTAACTGTGTGGCTTGGAAAGAGCAAAAGTTTTTGTCACCCAAAGGAATTTCACATACACCAGGAAAAGACAAGGGGTTTGTTTGAGAAGAGTGGTATCCTGTCGTGGTTTGAACAGCCAGAAGAGTGGAAGACTTCAAGGGTGGTTGAGGGATACCTGCAGAAGTCTTGAAAGCATGACTGTGAACTTCATTTTCCCCTCATTGGACATGAACAAATAACAGATCTTAGAAGACAGCACATACAGGCCTTCCCATGTAGCACACCATTCTGGGATGGAAACTATTACTGTTAAAAGACATGATGCTTGCCATCACTTAGACAAAACAATCATCTAGTTTGCTTAAAGGTTATGTCTTCTAGAAAGAATTGCAGAGTTTTAAAGCGTCTCAGGCAAGAAACTGGCGTTCAGTATGGGAGCTTGTAACAGGAAATACACATCGGTCACCAGGATTATCTTTACCTCTGTCTTCTCTTTTTTTTTTTTTTTTAATTTGGTATTCACAAGTCAGTCAGGATAGCTTTGTCTTTTTTTTTTTCCCCTTTGTCTCTAATTTCTTAAGTGATAGATGTGGTTGCTCTTGCCTGTCTTCTGTTGAGTAATCTTATCGGCAAAATTCTGTGGTTACAGATAGGGTGGGAGTAATGTAAACACATGAAGTTTTGAATCAGTGAGCAGAAAGCACTATGTTAAATAATCTTACTCTAATCTTGGCTTGTATCTAAAGCTTTAGCTTATGAAGTGCAGTCTAGAAGATAAATAGTTGGTGAACAATAGAATGTATTGCTTTTAAAATTTTAGTATATGCTGCTATTCTTGCTACCCTAAAAGAAAGAAATCTTTCACAGGGTATTTAGCCTGTACATGGTATAGGCTAAATATATATAGATATATAGCAAATATATAAATGCTATGTACTTATATGTATTACATAATTTTCAAAACTTTTTTTGAAATTCTATCTTGTTCTTCATTTTCTTTTAGGGAGTTTTTTTAGCATTTAATTAAGTCCATTTGATTAAGCAGAATTTCATTCTATTTCTTGTTTTGGCAAATGATCTAACACATACTGTGTTTTACATTGAGAAATAAACTGAAAGTTTTCCCTTTAAAAATGGACAGGGGAAGATAGATGATAAATTAAGCTGACCTTTTTTTTTTTGCTACCATGAGCTTCAAGACTCTAGGACTAATAAGTCTCTTCTGTCTCCAGTATATAAATAGAATTCCTATTTTCAAATCAATTTTTCAGGGTTCAAGGAATTAGCCATTGAATGTGGCTAGGAGCTGAATGTACAAGGGGACGAAAAGAAAATACTCTTTGTACCTGTACAATTATTCACAGGTACATATTATGTCTTTCTTTACCTCATTTTTTGAGGTTTGACCTCAAAGCTTGACCAAAGCTTGATGCAAGGTAAGGATCATATGTAGAGAGTCATCTTGTTCAGCCCAGTGATTTGAATAATAGCCTTCTGGCTAAATTTTTTTCTGTGATCTTTGGAAGATCATTTAAATTTATTAAAATATAAAATACCAAAATTTCAAACGTAGATTGGCATGCATTAAAAAAACCCCTTGTGTTGATAAAATATTAATATTTATAAAATTGGTTTTAATAAAATCTTGCTTTCTTTATAGTTTTTTTTTAAATAAACCATAATTTTAAACCATAAATAAACTACCTTAACTGCCAACATTGGAAAAAGCACACCTGAACAAGGCTAGGAAATACAGGCTGGGAAGCGATGACTGTGAAATACAGACTGGGGGAAGGTTTTCTGGGGTGGCAGTAGGTGCATAGTGTCCCATGTGGAAATGGGTTGGTAATTCTTACTGCTAGTAGCTTTGCATCTGCTTACACAAAACACTTCAGCTTTGTAATGGTATTCCCAACTTCCCACTGGAGAAAGTTGGAATACATAAAAGCACGGGGATCCTTTGAAAGCAATCTTGGTTTTATTCAGACTTACTCTTGGATGCTTCTGCATATGCTGGGTTAGATTTATTTGTGTGTTTTAAACAGCAGATTTCCTTCAAAAACGAGTGATAGTGACAGTGCTTCGTGTTTTCTGTGAATGAAAGTGCCTTCACCTCAAATGAAATAGTTGTTTAAATTGCTTTTGAGAAATCCACTTCTCATTAATGTAGTCATATCTTCTTTTCATGTAGTTTTCTAATGGCTGATAAGGAAAATATGTTGCCAAGAGTGTTTTGTTTGAACTTTCATATTTGCTGTGGTATTTTTGAAAGAGGCGCTAAAGCTATCTGGTACAGGGAATAAATAATTCATGCAGTGATTGTCAGCAAGAACACATATGGTGTCCAGGCTGCAGTTTTTCACATTCTTTCACCTGTCCTTGATATCTCTCATAATGAAGGGCTGTCATCTTGTTTTTAATCTGGCATTGTTGGGTAGATACCCTTTCATGTCTCTGTCCTTTCAAGCTTTGGGTGTTTGCAGGGAGCAGTTATTACTACTTTCAGTGGAGTTCCCCATAAGAGACTTGCTGATTTCCCTTTTGGACATAGTCAGATTGGGAAGTTACTTGTTCTGAAAGCTGACGGCCTGATGCCTGCAATAGTACCATGACTGTTTGTGGGAAAACCTGACTGGGATTTTAGAACATGGCAAAAGGTCCTGCTATTGATTGTTACCTCCCAGTAGAAAATTAGCTGGATTCAGCTCAGTCCCAAATAGGCTGGCTGAAATATATTTTGACCTGTAGGATGGAGAAGGTGAACGTTAGCCTTGCATCTTTTCTGTGTTGCTGAACTAGTTTTAGCATTATCCCTTCTGAGATTCCCATAGGTAGTTGTAGGGTATCCACTTGTGTGAGTTAAAGCCCTACTGCTGAGGAAGCCCTGGGGTTAGGTAATGCTCTGTGGGTGCTGTTGCACATAATTTCAGCAGTTCCATCTGAAGTTGACCTTCATAAGCATCTTTTTTTCAGGAACCTATATAATAGAAAATTTTCCAAATCAAACTTCTTCCAAAAGAAAGGGCATGTAAGTCAAGAAAGAAGATAAAGTCAAGGCGTAAGCATAGCATTTTATTTCCTTTTCAAAGGACTTGAAGTTCTGCCCATGTCTGGTTTAGGAGAAAGAAGTGCTATTTTTGCAGTGTGTTTTGAGCAGTTACGTAGCTGTGCATTGATTTTGGAAGGTGTCCTGGTCCTGAGTACACTGATAGGCTTTAATGACGCTGACTCACCTGGGACCTCTACCTGCCCTGCCCAGGACCCCGTGTCAGCCCCTGCCCCAGTGATGCTGCAGCAGGGCCAGTCTCTGGATCACCATAGCCCCAGCCCTGGGTCCCATCCCAGCCCCAGCCTATCTCCTGGGATGGCACCCAGGGCTGGGGCTGCCCCCAGTGCCACCCCCCTGACAGCTCCTGGACAGAGTGATGGGGAGGCTCTGGATGGCGAGGCCCTGCCTGGCCACCCCCAAGGGTGCCCTGGCCACTGCTGTGCTCCAGCCAATGGAGCATCACATCCTGCCGAGCCCAGAGCCACGTGGATGGATCCTCTCTGCACTAAGTAGGGGAGGATTTTGGGACCAGTGACAGAAGATTGTCATGACTCAGCTCTTGCATTACTTGGCAGTTCCTTGATAATGAAAGTTGTGAAGTGGAAGTGCTGAACACCACACATTGCTTGTCAGTATGTTTCAAGAAATGCTTTACTTACAGAAAATAAACACTGTTAATGCTTAGTCTTTGCTGCAGAAAAACTCTTTGTATTTCAAGTGTTTCTGTCACCAAATGCTTCACATTCTAGGTCAGGAGTGTTTTTATTTCAAGAGCAAGCCAGTCAATAGCTGAAGACTTAAAAGCGAGTGAATACAGCAACTAATAATCAGCTGCTAATACAATCTTGCAGTAAAAGTGAGCCTTCCCTTCACCTGTACCAGTTCAGGCTAAGTGGGATAATCCAGGCTGTGAGCTAGGCACAAGCAGAACTAGAGGAGCAGCCCCATTCCCAGTACTGAGGCATTTGCAGACCAAGAGAGTTATTCTCCTATGTAGATCTTGGTAAAAACAAAAAAGCTTTTCAAATCTGAAAATGTACTTGCATTTTTGTTGTCAGGTCAGTATCATATTTGAATTGCACTCGAGTCCACGAGTGTCAAAAGCAGGTCACTAAACAATGTATTTTAAAAGGAATGAGTGGGACTGTCTCTCTCAAGTCTTCTCCATTATAACTGCCTGGTTCTTCTGTGTCTCTCATACATGCTGAAATCATCAAAAATGAAATATGGAAGACCTCTTTCTGAATGTGTGCCAAGGTTAATGATAGAGAAGGTAGATTCTCCTGAATGATTATTTTAAATAACTGATATGTGCAATGAGATAGCCACCTTGAGTATTTGAGAATTTTATATTGAGAATATTGAATATAAAAGAATTTCAATATAGAATGAAATCTTTAACTCAGAAATATGGTTTTAGGATGGGCTTGGCTTTTTCCTTGTTTCTCAGTTCACAGTGATCTGTGTAATAAAATGTATAAAGATATCCAGTGATCTTTAGGATCTCAAATTGTGTGTAGGTTGAAGTTAAATTTAAAAAATAGGACAGGATTGCTATCTATGGAGTTGATACTCCGTATTCTGCAACTAGATTTATTCTAATAATTGATATAAAGTAGTCAAAAGCTCTGCTTTTTCATGCTGTACTTTTCAATATATTTTGAATGGAAAATAGTGCAGTGATTAAATTTAGAGTATAGATACATTTTTGATTATGCACTGAAATTAATAAAATAAAGTCAGTAAGATATTCTGTATTGTTTGAAAGCATTCTGTGTTATGCTGGACACCGTTATGATGAGAATATTACATTTATTATGCAATGGAATCTTGTCTTTTAGATTCAAAGAATTTTAAAAAAGAGAAAAATGGAAAGAATCAGCAGGCAAACAACACATCTTTAAAAAGTGGTAGGTATTGCAGCTGTCAGGTTATTAGTTAAGGTACTCTAAAAGAAAAAGTGTGTGTTTGGATTGTACTATTTTCTGATCTTTTTTTTCCTTGTTGGAATCTCTTGGGTTATTACTGGTGGGTAGTTAAAAACATACCTTTGCTTTTGTCTAGTTGTTAGGAGGGTATGTTTTGGTATAGAAAGTGATGGTTGAAACTGCTCGAGTTGAACCTGCTAGTTTTACTTGCCAAGATAAATACTCTTTGTATGTACAATCAAAGATGCTATGTAAACATTATTATTTTTAAAGCATTACTGATTTGTCTGTTTTTCTCATCATGTGTTTCTCAGTTTCACGTCTCTTCTGCGGTTACCTTCTATTTCCTTAACGTGTTTCCTGGTGCCAAGAGAAGGATTTTAAGTTTAATAGTCTTGAGATTTTAGGATTGCTAACTGGATTAGATTGCCTGGGATACTAATTTGACTTTAAATAATTGATTTGAAAATGGAATTTGTGGGGTTTTTTTTTTTAGTAAATTGCGGAAAAATACACGTCTAAGAAAGGATCCAGATTCTTAGCTAACTTAGGCTCTACTATCCTCAGTAGGTGTCATAAGGCAGTGTATATGTGAGATTGCTGTCAGGGTAGCTTCTGTGGGCTGCAGTGAGGCAACAGCAACATCCTTACACACCCTTTGCATGCTCATGTTGTTTGTTTGAATCTGAGACAGTACGAAATGTCACGAGTAGTACTGACTAAAGTACAAAATCTCTTCAGGAGTTCTTGAAAAAAATGACACTGAATTATTTAAACTCTCACTCTGCTCACTTTTCTGTGCCCTCTGACTCCTGATAGATGGTCTGGTTCTTCTTGGGTACCAGTGGAGACCAGTAGCATAGTCACTGATCGAGCATGCCAGGATTACTGACACATTAGCTGGGTAATTGAGTTAATGACTTTGCATAAAAGATACAATACCAGTCATAGTACACCCTTCAGCTGTTACATTTGCCAGAGCTAATTTTTTCATTTATTGGGATTCTGGCCATCAGAGAATGGCTGAGGTTGGAAGCAACTGCTGGAGGTCATTTTAAGCTGACCTGTTGCTCAAGCAGGAACCCCCTAGAGCACATTAATCTGGATTGTATCCCAAAAACGTATCTCCAGAGGAGGAGAATCCACAGGTTGCCTCTGCAGGCAACCTGTCATCTTTGTTATTTGTCCGTTACTTTGAGCCAGAAAAGGAAGTTTATTTGTCTTTTTTTCCCTCTTCTGCAGTGTAAAAGGAGCTCCAGTCAAACTGGACTCAACGTGTCTGTTTTAAATAACGTTGTCTGACATGACAGACGGAGTGCTGTAAGACATCCCCCCCACCAGCAAAGTGCTTTTCATATGTGGATAAGATAACTGTATTTCATGAGTCACTGGAAAATGTCCCTGCCTCCTCCTGCAGTTGAGAGCAAGGTGTTGAAAAAGCTTTGTGGAGAAGCAGTGCTAAGCAGGCAAACTTTATTCTGTGTTCTTGACTTGGTCTGTGCTGTTAACCTAGTGTCTGGGAACTGAACTTCCTCATGAAATCTACGCTCAGCTCTATCAAACAGAGAGGAGTTTCCTGCAAGATCTCTGATTTTCTACAGATGAGATAATTTCTTCCTGTGTTGTTGCTTGTTGGTGGCAAAGGAGCAGAAAGAGCCTCTTGATGCTAGATGAAGAAAGATGCCATACAATGCTTTGGGCTAGCAACTAGGAACTCTCCAGAGTTTTCAGGGGAGTGTGTGGTAGGAAATGTCAGAGAGGAGATACAGGTGTGAGAAGAATGTGTTAAAAAAGAAACAGACTAAAGTGAGTAGAGAAAGACATGAGGAGAAGAAAAATTCTAACTGAAGGATCACAACATACAGAAAGAGGTACAAGGTATAAAACAGAGTATGAAATACTTTACACTTAAGCTGCTATATTTTCAAGAATATATGAACAGAAATTTAAAGGAAATCTACCTTTGAAGAAGAGAGATTGTGGGATGAAGACCAGAAAAGATCCAGCTCCATGTCCAAAGTCTCAGATGGGTCCCAAGGGAACCTAGGGGTGATCTGAGAAGACACGACTTGTTCCATCTGCCCAAACAGTGTTTAGGCTATGGTGATACTGTATTATATTAACCTAAATAAACCAGGACCTTAAATTATACCAATCTGCAAGTGACAATTCATAGTTTAAATCTTCAGTTAAAATTTTGTAAAACTTTTGATTTACGCTAAACTGGAATATTAGATATGGTGAAAAAAGATGGGAAGCACGTCACCAAACTGGACATTCACTTATCCATGGCAGCAGTTATGACAGCTCCAGGGGTGCTGAGGCAGGGGACTGATTTCACAAGGAGACTTCTCACTCCTTTTGGAGAACTTGTAGTGATTGAGGGAGTTTCCCCATGACTGGAAAAGGTCAAACAGTACGCACTGTCAAGAAGGACAAGATGGGCGCACCTGGAGAATTACATGCTGGCCTGCCTGATCTAAGTCTTCAGGAAAATTATAAAGAAAATATTTCTGGAAACCATTTCCAAGCAAGTAAAGGACAACGATGAGGTTAGGAGCTGTGGAGGTAGATTAGCCAAGTGTGAACTGTGCATGACAGTTCCTGTTTCCAGAATAACTAAGCCTTTTGTGCTTAGTTATTCTGGAAACGGGAGAGAGCCGTGGATGTTGTTCATGTCTACTTCAGCCGAACTGATGAGGTGTGGTTTGGATAGGTGGATGAAAAATTAACTGGACTGTCAGGCAATGCAATGTCCACCTGGCAGATGGTAGCTAGTGGCATTTCTTAGAGGTCAGTACTCGGGCTGATGCTGTTTTATGTCTTACCATCAGACGGGTACGATTGGACAGAGCACACTGCCAGACCAGTTTGTGGGCAACATTTAATGGGGAGGAGTAGCCAGTAGGCTGGGAGGCAGGACTGCCCATCAGATGGACGCGCCAGTGCTGGGGAGATGGAGTGGCAAGACCCCGGTAGGATCCACTCAGTGGTGAATGGAGAGTCCCTCTCGGCCGCGGGCAGACCGGAGCCCTGCAGCGGCGCAGGAGGGAAGGAGCTGGGCAGGAAAGGCGCTGGAGCCCGGCAGGCGGAGCTGAGCGTGGAGCGGCAGCGAGCTCTTGTGGCCGAGGGCATCACCTGCATGGGGACCCTGCGGGCAGCAGCCGGGAGAGGCCGGCGCACTTCGGGGCGTTTGGGGCGCTGTAGCTGGAGACCTGCCTGCAGTCTTGAGCTCCACGGTACGAGGAAGGCACTGCTGTAATGGAGCAGGCTGCCTTGAAGTCAAAAAATTAAAGGAGCAGGCTGCCTTGAAGTCAGAAAATTAAAGGAGCCGGAATGCAAGACGTAAGCGAAAAACTGGTACTGAAACCAGAAGAAATGTTTCTTTTTCAGCTAAAAGAAAAGAAAGCTTATGGGAGATGGTCATGCTGTCTTCAGCTACCTGTCAGGTGGATGGGAAGGGGACAGAGCCAGGCTTCTCTCAGAGCCACTGTGGATGGAGAAGTGACAAATACTGGCAGGAGCACAAAAAATTCCTCCTTGGTGAGGAAATCTCCACATTGAGTCTGATGGAATCCTGGAGGAGCAGGTGGCTGAACTAGAGACCTCCTGGGGTCCCTTCTTGCTTGAGTTACTTTGGAACTGGCAGGTTTGAGAAGAAGTGATAGGGTATTGATACAGCATTGTAGAGAACATGAAGGGTCATTGACCCGTGGATCAGTGTCAGTAACGCAAGCAACATGACATAAACTCGGTCCCTCCATTTTTTAAATTAGTCAGGCTTTTTGCCATTGCTGCTTGTTTTGAATCATTGTTGCTTGTTTAAGAGCCTCAGTCCTATGCTGGTTATAAACTAATATTTTTTTTCATTTACAAAAAGCTCTAATTACCTTCTGGTGTAGGTTTTGTTTTGTTCCATTTCCAGTATATGCTGGTTTGTCTTCAGCATAAAATTTTCTTTTTTGCTCTGTTTTTCACTTTCGTGGTAGGTTTTAAAGCTGTGGTTGTTGCATAATGATCTTTTCATAAGCTATTTAATTCAGCCTGCAGATTTGAGTGTGAAGAGAAATGCACATTAAATTATTTAGTATGAGCTAATTTTCCTAAGGATTTCTGGTTGCCAGAAGCTGCATATTTCCAGGGTCTTTAGAATTAGAAATACGTAAAAGACAATTGCTTCTTTAACTGTGCACTCTGAATATACAGAGAAGCTTTTGTGTAGATATTTTTCAATGTGCTTATCTTTCTAGGGATGCAACTTACATGTTGCGAACATCCATGTGTCTCCTGCTTCTATAACTGCAGTAATTAAATGATAATTAGCACCTTCTCTGAGAGCGTGGGTCTAATTTAATACAGTGTATCTTCACAGGTGGAGAGCATCTAATTTTAACTCCAGGACATTTTTGCTTGATGCAAGAGCTTTTTGATAGCCAGGATTTAAAGCAAAGAGCTAGGCAATGTTGTTTTCCTCTTGGCTTTATCTGCAGCTGTCTGCTTGTGTCACCTTCTGTGTCTTTCTAGTAAATGTTGCCTTGAAAAAACAAAACTGTTTCTTTCCCTCTGTAGTTTTGGTCATCCCACAAAATTTACCATCCTCTTACTAAAATTGAGATAATTTGGGAAATGTTACTTTTTAATTTTTTTGGAGGAGGTGAACGATGGTTTCTCCTGCTAAATTCGATGTCACTGAAGTATCTATATTTGTACAGTCCTTAACACAGTAAGACCATGATGCATTTTACAGCTTTTACATCGTGTCAGATCTGAAACAGCTGGGACACAAGTAATTTTTTCTTTTGACTCGATCTAATTATGTAGAACTAGATATTTACTGAGGTAAGCACTGATTTAAAAACTTTTTTTTTTTTTAAATCAGAAGGCAACCTGAAGTGGCAGCTTTATTATTAGTCCAAGAAGAATTTTTATAATATAAACCCCCTCCTATTAGTTAATATTTTTTAATTTTTGCACCCTCTTTAACCTGCTAATGAAAAGAGCAACAAATCTGGAGGCTACTTTCTGGGGAAAGCTCTGAAGAGCTATTTCTGCCTTCCTGAAATACTAATATATGTTGAAGTTAATATATCCTACCTTTTGTAAGTAATACAAAACCAGTGATACTATATAAATGTGTGAATAAAATTTTCATTCCAAAATAGGTGGAATTCCAAGATGTTGTGTCGAAGTGTCTTTGTTACCAGCCTGCATATTCCAGACCACCAAATTAACAGCTTTTGACATTTTACTGACTTGTTACTGACTTCTCACAGAGCTAACAAGCGCATGGCTTCTGCAGTGCCAAGGACAAATGGCTCATACACTTTTGAATCTGTTCCACCAAAAGCCAGGACCTCAGCAGGCCAGGGGATGGTTCCCTCTTGCTCGAGGCACTTGGTATTGTCAGCTGCACAGCTGAGTGCTGTGCTACTGCCAGCAGACTCTGCGTTGGAGCCGCCACACATCCTTCAGAGAAGCTGTGTTTGGGTGCTGCAAGATGCTGCCAATTTCTGGTCGTTTCTTTGCTTCTCCTCTCTCCTGAAGACTGCAGTGTTTAAGTGTCTGTGCCCGGTGGCGTTTTTGGAAGAATTACTGACGTACCCGGAGCGAGCTCTCCATCATCCCCAACGATTTTGTGTTGGGCCGTGTGAGAGGATGTTGCTGAGCCGCTGGGTGGCATCACTGCATCATTTTGGATTCTTCAGTGCTTTATTCTTCAGAACCATCCAAAAGATGCTGCTTGAACAAGAAAAAAAAGCAAAAGAGCTCACTTAGATAATTTAGTAACAAAATTATTAGCTGTGCCGTTGTAGCTTTTCTCTTACACTTTATATTAAAATAATTAATATCCTTGCTTATGTCTTTGATGTTGATTCTTCATATTTTTCCATTCATGCAAAACTGATAACCCTAATTAAATCAAATGCAGAATCCAGTTGCCCATACACATAAACAATAACACTATTAACACTGGAAAAAGTACTATGATTTTGATACTAACATTGCCATAATGTTTACCTATATATGCCATATTACGTGATATTCTACAAAAAGAAACCTTTCTGCGATTTCAGATTAAAAGAGACAAAGATGCAGTTGGAAGGCTATGCTAATCTTTTTGCTTTCTAGTGGGTAGTATTGGTAAGGTATATTTCAACAGTATCCCTGTGTCTGTGTTTTTCAATATATATCATCTCAGTACTCACATGAGGTTACTGTATCAATCCTGCTGTTACGGGAACTAATATATAGCAAGGCTAATGTGATTTTTATAAGGATGTTTGGGAGATCCTTGTGCAGAGAATTGAATCTTGATATTCTGACTTCGATCATTTTGCATGTGGAAAAAAAAAATTGAAGGAAGGTTTATATTAATTTTTCCTATTGTGTGTTCACCCCTGTAAATTAACATTACTCTTGAAGCTCCTTCAAGGTCTGTATGTATCTCAAAGGTGGAGTTTCCACTTGAAAGTGATTCTGCTCTTGAAAAAAATGTATTCTACAAGATGGTTGGGTTTTCTGTCCCTTTCTTTCCTCAGATCCTCATTTAATTTAAGTTCCCTTTTAAAAAACTGTGTATATGGTCTTTTTTTATCTTGTGTCTTCCAGAACAGTTTAATTGGGATGAGTATCTGAAAGAGACTGAATCAATAGCTGCCCCTCTGCATTGTTTCAGACAGGTATGCCAGATACTATTTTGCAAGTGTGTGTGTATGTGTGCCTTTTACAGGGTGATCCTAGAAAAACTTCACATTTAGACTGCTTGCCGACTTCCCATTTGACTTCTTTTGATCTGTAGTTATCAGTAGCTTACAGTTTTGGCAGTTGCTAGCTACGGAAGTTTTTTCATTCTTGGTTTCTGCCTCAAGCAAAATTTTGAGGGTTTCATTAAAATTGTATCTTTGAACTCTGTTTTCCTTAAAAAAAAAAAGTTAATGAAAACAGATAGCCTTGTCAGTGTTCAAAAATGTTTTCTGTTTTTTTCAATAATCTTAATGCTACCATGGTTTTAGTGAGAATTAAAAATTTGGCTGATTATCAGAGGAGTCTTTCCTCTGTCCCATTTTTGAAAGATTTCTTTCAATTCTGTCTAACTGTAAGATGTATGTGTAGTAGAGTTTAGTCACCACTTTTTTCCTGGTTCTCTAATATGTTTAATTTTATCTCTTTCTGAACAGAGTGCTTTCAACTTAAGGGTAACAGGTGCTAAAAAAAATCAAAAAAATCAAAATCAAATGGAATATACGGGAATACAAAGGAAATACTGAATTTATAATGAAGGATGTTTAATGTACTACACTATATGTATGTTTGTATTCCACTATACCCTACAAGTTTGCTCCCCCCTACCTGGTGTTTTGGTTGATGCCTTGAGAGGCTACCTAGAACAGAGGCTAGGCAGAGTTAAAGGAATAAAGTAGGTATTTATTAAAAAGGCCTTCAAAGGATGCACCTTGGGCAAGTACAAGAGCCTGGCCAAGGCTACACCCAAGATGGGATGACAGGGCACGAGTTTTCACACTTTTATAAGTTTTGGTTCATTTACATATTGGGGTTAATTGTCCAGTTACAGCTTCAGGTTATGAAATCCCTTCCTCTCAGATTGCTGTGCTCAATTCACTGTTTATGCTTTTTGGGCCTGAAACTGCAACGGTGTCCTTGGTTCTCAGGCTGGAAAAGGATTGTTCTGTCTGATGAAACTGTGAAGAGAACTTGGTAACACTTTATATGAAGTTCAGAGTTATATACTAATGCAGTACAGAATCTGGAAAATATGAAAGCTAAAACTTAAGTCATCATGTTATGTATTTGCAGATGCAGTTTAAATCCACCATCTTGTGTAAGCTAATGACCTCCAGTTATTCAGCCCTCCAGAGACTGAGTCGATCTCTTTGGGCATCTTTCTCCCTGTTTTCCCAAGCTGAGGTGTATCCTGTGTGTTTAAAGTTAAATAGGATTCATTTTGGTCTCTGTGCCCTCCCTGTATTAGGAAGATAGCTGCTGAGGAATTGGATTGTTCAGGTTCATAGAAGTGTGATCGGTGTGACAAGCAGTGCATGTCTAGTTTAGTGGCTTGGTCATGTTCTGAAATTGTTTTCTAGGGTCTGTTGGTGGTTTGATTGTACTGTAAATGGTACTAGCCTCCAGTGGGGGCCCAAATAATAAGCAGCACGAATGGAATAGTGAGAGGGAAAGGAACCATCGCTCAGTGAGTCTGAAGCAGCTGCAGGAATGGAGAATAAGGAGAGAGAAACATGGGGGGTAGCATTTGCTCATGATAGATCTTGAATCTCGGCTTGCTCTTTGCAGGTGAGGATAAAGGGCAAAGAGTCCCTTGCATGCTGCTTTCAGTGAGAGGTGGTGGCTAAAAACACTGGGGTCCATAGCTCTGAGTGGAGCTCCAGAAATTAATTTCACAGTATGTGTTTTTCACAAGGCAGACACCTCAAACTCCTCCTGGGTAGAGGCAGAGGGTGGTATATTGTCCCTGGATCTTTCTGAAGTTAATGCCTTGCCCACAGACCATAAACCACCATGATCAGAGTGTATGCTCCTGAGGAATGTAACTACTGCAGAAAGCTGCTTGAAAGCCTTTCCATGTGCCTTTCTTGCACCTTCCTCTTCCCTAGTAATGCTCAAGAAATTTGAACTGTGCAACCAAATAATGCCTTGAATAGAGATGCTTAGGTGACATGCATTGATGGGGATAAATCCGAGCGACCTGGATTGCTTAAGGAGTGTGTGAATTGGAAAGAAGAGCTTTAATTTATGTGCATAGCAAATTTTAAAACTGTTTGCATATGCAGATTTTCAGTTTTTCCAGGAGTCAACCTTTAAGTACAAAGTGATATGCAGTAGTGATAAGTGCAGAGTTAGATCCTCTCACTACATAATGTTTGCAGATTTTAGAACCTAAAGTACTTGTCCTTTGTGTAGGACTAATTTGACTTTTATTGGGTTACACATGAATTGTACATGTCATTATTACTCTGTGTAATGCAAAGAAATACACTGCTGTAGCCAGCCAAAAAATAAAGAGCAGAGAGAAACTTAATTTGACAATTACATGCAGAATTTGTGACCTGTGGGAATTTTGAAAGTTTAAATTTAGCAATAATTAAAAATTACCTGGGGAACAATAAATTAAAGCCTTTACCATAAATTAAGACTCAGCTAATAGAAATTGATTAAAGTATTTATCTTAATTTAGATAGTTTAATTTAGAAGGTATTTTATCTGTTGCTTTGTTTTTAATAACTACTTAAAATTTCGATCTACTTCATATTCCTTTTTCTTGCCCTAAAACTTTTTCCCAAGCAATTGAAAATTTTAAATGTAAAAGCTCGGTCCCTTGTGGTTTGAGCAGAACTTAAAGCAAGGCTGTTACTGAGTGAGGTTTTGTTATTTTAAGACAAACTAGCATGGAGGACTTACTGTTTTAGTAGAATGCCTTGAGTTGTTGGTATTTAAACAAGCTCACCTTTACCACAAACAAACAAACAAACTCCCGAATTTCTCAATTTCTGTTGCTTTTCCTGGTTGTACAAAATAACAGCTTGACAAACAATATCCTGAAATTGAATTGCCCTTTAAATTTAATATGCTTGGGCTCCCCTTTCAGCCAGCCTGCTGTCTGAGTGCAGCAGTAGCAGATGCTCACTGAATTTTGCTCGCCTCTTTGGCTTTTGGGCTCAGGCTCCTCCAAGGCTCCTGCTGTTGATCTAGGGTGTGTTGTAAACAGTGCACCTGCACAATATAGCAAGTAGAGCAAGATGCGTTTTAGACATTTAAATGTGGTGGAGAAAAAATATCACTAACACTTGTTGCAGGAGCAGATTTCTTCTGTCTTTTCCTGTGTCCGCAGACAGGTAAGTGCACTTTGCCTGCTGTGAGATCCCCACCTGACCTGGTCAGGCAGGCACAAGGGGACATAGGAGTCCTGTGAGTGTGGATGCCCATGGGTTTGGGTATTCTAACGTGCCTGCTGTGTTAGAAGTCACACTGTGTTAGTCTGGATGGGGTAGCTACTGGGTTTAGATGTCATGGGGAAGGCTGCTTACAGTTCTGGGTGTCTATTCAAAACCAACCTTGTACTGAAGAGTTGCAGATAAAGAGTTTCCAGGGTGATAGGAGAATAATCATCATCTCCTAAGAGAAATTTCAGTGCTTATTTACATTGCTGAGAGGGTCAGTTGTAGCTTTTGGTTTTATTTGCTAAGGTGCAAAAATAAATTAAATCATAGTGTTGGCCAAAAATTCCATCAATAAAATTTGGGCTGGAAATGAGGAGACAGCTAAAGAGAATAGTGAGAGGCATTCAATCCAGTTAGTGTTGATACAAAGCTTCAGACATCATTAGGTGAAGTAATTGCCTGCAGTATGACAGAAGAAAAGTAATCAGACTGCAAGCCAGTCAATCTCTGCCCATAGTGTGGTGATGTATGAGTAAAAAAATACCCCCTTTTGTTCATCTTTAGCATGTGAGAAAAAGTTCTGCCTAAAGACCAAATTGCATTTGTCACTTTCTTTTCCCTGTGCTAATTAAATTGGCTTTACATTGTATGTGAATATATTCAGTTCTCTACAAATAAGCACAAGCTACAGCATTTGTCTTAGCGCAGAAGTTTTATACGACTTTAGGACTGTTGCCTTTCTTTAAAATGTTAACACTAACTCATTTTCATGTCTTCTTTCTTTGTTATGTAAGCTCTTTGTTTGATACAGAAGGGTCCAAATTTTATTTAGATTTCCAAAATATTATTACAACGAGGATAATTACTTCTTTTGAGTTGGAAGCTAATAATCCTTGTGGTTGGGATTTTTTTTGGATGTGTGCATTGGTTTCTGCTTGGGTTTTTTGGTTTTTTTCAGCTGAATGTCATGTTTCCTAACATCCTTGTATTCCATTCACTTCACTCTTATGTTCATGTCTTCATGAAGATTCCCTGGTTACCCTTCTTAGCATCCTTATCTTTTTAGAATTTAATCATGCTTATGCAGTTAGTAGGTTATCAAGTTGCCTTTCTGACTTGCTGCTAGACACTCAAAGTTTAAAAGCTTCTTCATATTTATCACTTTTATTATAGGTTTGGAGGAAATAAATCTGTATATTGAACTGGCTGGTAAATTTAGCAATAATAACAACAATAAGAAAAAGTCTTTTACCTTTTATTGTAGTCTAGAATTCCACCTACGAACGATTTCAAGGTTGGTATGAAACTGGAAGCGCGTGATCCTCGCAATGTTACCTCAGTTTGTATAGCTACAGTAATTGGAATCACTGGTGCCAGGCTAAGGTTGAGGCTGGATGGAAGTGACAACAAAAATGATTTCTGGAGGCTTGTGGATTCCTCAGACATACAGCCCATCGGGACCTGTGAAAAGAAAGGAGGCATGCTCCAGCCTCCACTTGGTAAGTAACAAAGCTGCTGAACAAATGTGTGTGGAGTATTGCTTTCAGGAAGTCAAATTTACCTTTTTGTCTTGGCAAATTTAATGGTATGAACATTTCACCAAACCATAATTTAATTGAAAAAGAGGTAAGTAAACTTAATTGTGGCTAAGTGAATTGTGGCTTTTTCTTATTTTTTTCATTCTGAGGTAAGAATGAGCAATTTTGTTTGTTGTTTTTTTTTTAAATAGGCCCTTAATGTTAAATGTGCCCGTTCTGTAAATGTTCCCTCACACACAGCCTGCCTTATATGTGTGTATGCAGTGTTTTGTTGCATGATGCCATGCATGCTTCTGTTTGGAGCCCTTGGAAGGAGTTGGAGAAAGCCAAGTTTCCCCTTTACTTACATCTTTACATCAGTGCATCTGAGCAGCTCACAAGAGGACACTGGCTGCTACAGGCCTGGGGAGCCTCAGCAGGGCTGCTGGAGGCACGCTCCTGCAGGGCAGTCAGGATGTTTCCTTGGGCACCGAGCGACTTGTTCTCTAGGACAGGCAGCATAAGGTGGGTTAGTGCAGAAGTGCAGCATTCTGCTCTGAATTTTTACTCTGAGGTAGTAAAAGCAGCACTCCAGGGCTCTAGCGAACTGCATGATATTCTCATTGCCTCAAATCAACATATGTTCAAGAACGTCAGATCAATTTGTCATGGCTGGTTTGTGAGCACAGCAAATGCTTGTGAACAAGGTATAGCTTTCTTATGCTTTGAAATATCATGCAGAACATCTTTTGCCTTCTGTGAGTGGTGTGAATGACATTGTGTCTCCTCAAACTGAGAAAGAGTGCTTGGGTTTAGTCTTGCTGAGGAAGTTTATTATGTAGGGAATTCTACAAAGCAATTCCTTGTTACCTGGTGAATGGTCAGAGGTAACTTTGACTAAACTGCTAGAGGTAGTAAAATGTGACATTGCCTTTCTTTGCTGTGATTAACCTGTATATTTAGATCTGCATTCTTGTACTTGTATTCTTGTATTTGTCAATAGCTTAAAGTTCTATGTATGGAAATACTTAAAAGATTTCACAATGATCTGCAAGTAGTTTTGCTTTCAAAAAGGAAGAATAATGACCAAAATTTACCTGCACTACTTTCTCCCCTGTTATGGTCTTCTGTAATTTTTAGAAGGTGCAAGAAATAATAAAAATAATAAACTTTAAAATATTAAAAAAATTACCTGTATACAGAAATTGCTGCTGCTTTTCGATCTTAGGGTTATGAACCTACTTCTGGTTTGGTGCTGTCAGTAATTCTTAGATAATTCTCATTGGAGGCTTAGTGAGGATAGGTATGCTTTCTCTCAGTAGCCTCTCAAAAAGCTTGTCCTCCTGCTTTGGAAGCAGCTTCCAGTTTTTTCTGTTTGAAAGAGGAAGTGAAAAGTATAATTTCACTACACTTCACTGTGAATCTTGATTTGCTTCTAGAGAGACAGCCACAGGAACAGTTGACATAGCCACTATGACACTTTACATAGATTATAAGGGTAGATTTTTGTGCTGTTGTGCTCCTTCAGAAGCACTAGAAAGGCAATGCAACCCGGGTGCCAGTGTAGGAAAATATTGCTTACAGATACAGTTTGAGTCCAGATGGGCTTTTTTTCCCCTTTTTTCCAATGGATATATAGAGGTTTTCAATGCAAACACTAGAAATGCCTGACATCAGGGAAAAAGTTTCCTTTTTTTTTTTTTCTTTCTTCCAAGAAGTTTCTCAGTTTAACCTCTGTGAGGTTCTTGATACAAACTTCTAGAATGAATGAAGTGATAGTAGTATAAAAAATGGAAGAGTTCACTGGTTCCTTCAGTTGCATACTTGCACAGTGTTAAAAATATGGCTTTAGGAGCACAGCAGTTTTTAAAATGTATTTCTAAGCCAGAGTGAAGAATAAAACAACTGTGGTTATGTGTAATGGGAGCAGTTGATTCGTTAAGAGGAGAAACTTTCCATGACCACCAGTAGAAAGTTGATACCTTCTCTGCAGATACTGTTTCTTACTCTTACCTGGTTGGGCTGCCTGCAGTGCAGCACCTAGCAAGCAGCTGTTCCTCTGCACCCAGGCATGTAGGGTTAACCTGCCCTCTGAATTCCTGGTTATTCAGAAAAGAATGTGGGTGCCACTATTTTGGCCCTCCTGCCCTAGATTTTTCTAGAGATAGGCTGAATTCCAGCAATCAAACATTCTGGCATACCTAGATAAATTTTTTTAAAAAAGCCTTTTTGGCAGTTTTACAGCATCCTGTTCCCAGGTAAAGCTGGGAGCTAATTGAGTGTATAATTACCTCCTGTTAGACATTTAACCAATGGATTTTTTTTTCCTTAGTAGTAGGGAACCTTCTGGATACTAATGTTCCACTTCTATCATAATAACTAACTAACTTAGTCCTTCCTACCTGATTTTTACATGGCTTTAATTATGCATGTTGCATAAGGGTTTTGAGAAAGTGATTATTGCAGCAAAGTGTTCCTGTTCCAGCCTCTGTTTTCCAAAGGTGAGCTTTTTGTTGTTGAGATCTTAATGGTCTGAGAAAGTTACGTTGTAGATAGCATTTTCTCTGGTTTTACCAGGACAACTTAAAGTCCAAATGAAGTTAATTGAAACTGTTGTTCAGTTGTCACTCCTCTGTTGTGCTTGTGTATCTTTTCTGAGCTACCTAGTTGGGAATATTGTGTTTCAGTAGCCACACGTGTTCAGGTTTTACAAACACTGATATGAAACCAGGCCTGACAATCAGCTCAATGGTCCCCGAATTATGACACCATTTATCATGTAGGAGCTCTGCACTGATTTAGGTGTTGCATAGGTAGGTCTGGCTTGAAAACTGTTTATTCTACTGAAGATAGCTTAAAGCTATGAGCTAAAGAACTGCTGTAGCATATAATCAGATTTTAGATGAGTAAATTATTTACCTGATCAAGAATTGCAGATATATTCCACCTTTCTAGTTACAGATTTTTAAGACAATTGTTAAAGGTCTGTTATGAGGGAATTCATGAGCTTTTTTTCTCCTGCTGCATTTTACAAACTGAAAGTAGGGCTGTTTGGGTTTTGTTTGTTTGTCCTCAGGGTTCCAGATGAATGCATCCTCTTGGCCAATGTTTCTCTTAAGAACTCTCAATGGAGCTGAAATGGCACCTGCAGCATTCTTTAAGAAGGTAAGAAGAAAGGCATTTCTAGTAAACAACTTCCTATCATTTGGTCCAAGGTTACATTTTTAATGAGGACGCTGAGATATTGCCCTGTTGTCTGCAGGAAAAGACGGGGAAGGCAAGACTGTTATTTAAAATGACTTTGAACTGGATTGACATACTGTGGAACTAGAAAGAAGGATCTGCTTCTAGACTGTAGAGAGGGCTGTTTCTTTTCCTGAGCTAAGACTTCAAAGTATGGTGTGTTATTTAGAAAAATTGTGTTTGCTCATTTTTTGTCTCATGGATTTTAGGTAAAATGCATATCATATTACTTAACAGCACTGTAGTCATGTGAATGTGCACAGCCGTAAAAAAAAAATTAATAGGGAATGAGACCCACTGGAATACAGTAGTGCTTGGAAAGGTTTTATTAAACATTTTCATTGGTCACACACTCGCCATTTAAAATACAGTAAGAAAGTAGTTGAAAATAGCTGAAAAAGCCATTCAGATTCGTAAATATGACTCTTGAGTAAGTTACTGTGAAATATGGAAAATTATATAAAAATAACTAATATTGGAATGAATTGATTCAAATTTTTGTTGAGGTGATAAAACGCTGTTGTCATACTGAGTGTGTTCTCTCTGGAGTGATACTGACAGGTATGTTAGCAAATCAAACACTTGGGTTCAGGCCTGCAATCACATCATTTGGTGTTAACTTCATATAATTATAAACTTCTTTAGATAAGATAATATAAATTTTCTGAGGTGTGATGAGCCATGTTTCTCTGTGCTAGCCTGCAGCACATCTGAGATGGGCTTGGATAATAACATTCTTGAGGCTGAGGTGGTAATTTGTGTTTTGTCAGATAACAGCTCCTGCTGTGGAGGTACACTTACGCCAGTCACATTCTCTTGATTTTTGTTTTTCTTTTGTCCACTTGGAATTGGTCTAAGGCCAACTGAGTTAACAGAGGCCTATAAATAATGTCCAATGCTAATGAATTTTTCATGGATTAATTGAAAGGTAAAGGTTTTACCAGAGAGTTATCAGTCCCCAGAAATATCCATGCTCTGCAAACCTCTTCTTTATTAGCATGTAATAATTTCATTTTAGTGTCTTGGCTGTCTTGCTGCCCAGACATAATGTATTGGTTGCAGCCTCCTCCTTATGTAAATACTTTTATCAGGGTCTTTCTCTCATGGAGAATTTTGCTAATTATCCCAGCTGTGTTTGGGGAATAGAAAAAAGATTTTTTTTTTAGTGCAGAAGAGCAAAGGCAATTTTGCAATACAAATAAGTTTCCTTTAATATGTTCTATAACTTCCTGAGAGTAGGGACTATAAGAAGTAAGACTGTTGAGGAAAAATAAAGGGCTGTTATTTAGTTTGGTTTTTTTTTTTTTTTTTTCCCAAGAGGTCATAGAAATACAAATATTCTACCACGCTTATTTTTGTAGGAACCACCAAAACCTGTGCCAAACTGCTTTAAAGTTGGAATGAAACTTGAAGCTATAGATAGAAAGAACCCATACCTGATTTGCCCAGCAACCATTGGAGACGTTAAAGGAGATGAAGTTTTTGTTACATTTGATGGTTGGAGAGGAGCATTTGACTATTGGTGCAGGTGTGATTCTCGAGATATTTTCCCAGTCGGATGGTGTAGCTTGACAGGAGATGCATTACAACCACCAGGGAACAATGGTAAGATGACTAATAATATTGCTTAATTGTTTTTCTCCTCAATTACAGCAGAATTTTAAAAACCAGCTGGCTAAATGCAGATAAGACTGAAGATTTGATTTGTGACTAGCATATGAGGATGAAATGTTGTTGAATTTTCTTTATGTAGCTTAAAGCTAATAGAAATTGCGGGGAAACAATTTTTGCCTGTTCATAGTATCTCTGGGAATGTGTTTTATTTAATACTGTTAGGAGGACTTCTGATGACTTCTAATTTTTGTGTGCTTGTAAAGAATCTTGAACTAGATTTGCGGTTTATATTATTGATTGATACATGTTCTTGTTTAGTCATACTGGCTGCTGCAGCACTTTGTAATGCTAACTGCTAAGTAAAATAGTCTTTGCTTCTGTGATGATTGCAGGTCTAAACGATATATTTAGTGTTTCTTCTTTCATACTCAAAATTCTGTCTTGAAACTGCCTATTCTGAATGCTTTGTCATCCTCTTGCCTTTAGGGATGTTTGCTGATCAGGTGATAGTGTCTCTTTAACTAATGGCCACTTTATAATGTACCACACTCTACCTTAGAAAGAGGGGAAATAGCATGAAGAGGGATATCCCTCAGTGTAATCCCTTTGCTACTCCGGGGACTGCTTGTCCCCAGAGTAAGGCTTTTCTGTCAAACTGTTTGAGTTTCTCTATCCTCATCCCATAAAAATTTGTCAGAGGGTTTGGAGGGGAGGAATCATATATTAATTAATTTCTTTATTAACCAGAGTAATTTGTTCTTGGTTAGAATTTTCACAACTGGTGTTAGGTGAGTAAGGAACAAGTAGATTGGTGTCACAGAATTCTTGCTGGAAGTAGGAAAGGAACAGAAGCAAGAAGGCAAGAAGTCAGTAATGTTTCCTGGCCTTTCCATCCCCACTGTTTTTCTCCATCTTTTGCTAGCAGGTCAAGAACTGTATGGAAAATCTAATTGGAATTAGTTAAGGGTACCTCTGCATCTTTGCTCTCACTTGCCTGTCTGAAGTTGCTGCCAGGGCTCGTAGTATCTGGAATTGAGTTTAGTCCATTCTGGGACATTCCAGCAAAGGAGTAGCTATGTGTGTAGCTGTACTGTCCAAAATGATCAGCTGGTACAAACCTACAGTGAGAGTGAAGGGGATGTTAGGCGAGGGATGATGCACACTTGATCAGAAGTCATTTAATAGGTACCACACTGACCTAAGTCTTAATGTTTCTGTGCTCCCAATCTCTAAAGTGTCTTTCTCAGCTTCTTCAGAAGGTTGACCTTATCTTAGGTGATCATGAATGAGATGTGTTTAAATGCTTAAGTTAGTAATTTCTTTACTGTGGGGGTGACTGTGCACTGGCACAGACTGCCCAGAGAAGTTGTGGAGTCTCTCTCACTGGAGGAGATATTCCAGTCTGGACACAATCCTGTGCTGTGTGCTCTGCTATAACCTTGAGTAAGGAGGTTGGAGCAGGTGACCACTGTGGTCCCTTCCAACCTCACCCGTTCTGTGATACACAAGAGAGGCGTGTAAATAAGTGGCATTGAGTTTTTAAAGCATATTTTTGTGAAAGTTTAGATTACTGAGTCCAATTTCATATTCTGGAAAGAATATTACTAAATTGTTTAGTCTACTCCAGTTTCACCGCTGGAAAGCCAGCAACAGTTTGAGGTAATACATCCAGAATTTTTTCTTGCCTGATTAATGCTTGATAGAACTCAAAGTTGTTTGACAATAAGTAAAGCTGGTTATGTAATCCAGTTCTTTAGGTAATAAACCAAACAAAATTCAGACTTGAAATATCTATCCAGGTAGGATACTATTGCTTTATAATGAGAAACAAAAATGCTCCAGGCATTCATAAAATCTGAATTAAGGTCCTTAAAAACTTGCAGTTAAAGCCGAGAATTTTGAACTGTAATAGAAACTGAGTGCAAAGAGGTGCAGGCTGGAGTGTTTTTATTTTGGATTCCAAAAGTGAGACCAAAATTAACTGCAGTTTTATTGAAATTGTGTATTTATTTTTCCCCATTCTGTGCATAAATAATTTTTTATTTCTATTTTGCTTTGTGTTATTTTTTTTTTATTTTATATTTTATATTTGTATGTGTCATACACACTTATTGAATTTACATAGCTGGATGAAATACTTTTTGTTCTCAGGTTAGGTTTTTTACTGTTACTTGATCGCTGTTGAGCCATTAAAGAAGTGCAGTGACAATCCTTTATTAAGATGTAAATAATAGCTTCAAGAAGAGTATAGTCAAGTTGTTTCAATTCAGAAATATGATGGCGTTATCAGGATTCTTCATTGTGTCACACTAACATTGACTGACATCACATTGTCACACTAACATCTCCTGTTAAGGGAGAAAATATGACAGGTACTACATTGCGGGGATTTGCTTGGAGTATTGAAGTGTTATTCTGGTCTGGATGTTTTTCCTGCTGGTTACCTCAGTATTTTCTGGCTTGAATTCCTGGAGTAGAAAGTGAAAATAATTGACTTAAGAGTGGCTTGGATTCCAGAGTGAATATGAAAAGTATTCTTGATTTTTGTAAAGCTGAAAGCATTTACATGTGTTAAATCACTACTTAGAGGGTTTTAGTGAATTTAGTGAACATGAAATTTAGTGAACATCCAAAGCTAATATCCTGCAATCTAAGTATGAAAGCAGGAAAGTATGCTTTAAATTTCATTCGTACCTAGGATAACAATTTCCTGCCATGAGATGTATTTTGGGGTCTAATTTAACCTTTTGCAAAAGAGATGAAATGCAGTAAGGGAGACTGTATGAAAGCTAGGGAAGATTTTATTTCAACTGTCTACTGTCTTAGCCTTTTAGGATGCCCAGAGAGAATGTAGGACCTCTGCCATGAGAGGTGTTTAAGAACAGTTTAAATACAGGCTTCTAGGATGTGGGGGAGTTTATTCGGACCAGATTGATTATATGTTATTTTTACTCTTAATAACTGTATCCTCTGTACCTCTCATTGGTATTAGACAGCTCATGAACTAAGAAGATAATACAGAGATGTTAGGTGAAAAGTTGTTTTGGACCAACTGTTGGTAGCATTTAGGCCCTAATATTTGTATTTAGGTTTTGTCTTTGATCCTTATCAGAAGATGTGACTTCAGTGGACCTGGCTGGATGTCAGGATATGTGCACAGTGGTATGAAATGTACCATTCGATATTTATAGTATCAGAAGCTGTGCTTAGCTAATATCGAAGTTTGTGTCATTAGAAATTTCTCTGATAGTAGTAATTGGTTATGTATGGTTTGACTTCAGTGCTTGATGTTGGCTTGGCTTGCTGCCTCAAGGTTAATATTTTAAGGATGCAATAGATTGTTTTCTCTGTGTCTTGTGATCGTTTAAAGGCTTTTAGAGATGACTTGTTACACATAAACAGTGTTGTGAAAAGTACCTAATGCAAGAGATTGGCATAGTAATGTCTGTGCTGGAGCAGTCTGGGGGATCATCTGCTCTTGAAGACTTTCTCCAGCAGAGGCTGAAAGCAGATATCTGAAGAAAAGCGTAAGCACAGAGGAGACAGGTCTGCACAAGTGTTCGCAGTATCTGTCCATCTACAGCCCAGCACCTTCCAAGCCCAGAATAATGCTTTTATGCTGGTTACCTTCTCAGGTACTCAGCATAAAAGGGGAAGAACTTGATCTAAGCTGTTCTATTATATACTGGAGCCATCTAAACTTTTAGCCCCTACAACATTCTTTTTAGCACCTATAACATAAGGCATTCTCTAATTGAGTATATTTTTTGTGGTAAAGGAGATACTGATTTTCCTTGCTGATAGTTTCGTTTGTTGTCCTTGGTTTCTTGTACTGAAACAGTTTCTTGTACTTCCAGTACTTTTACAGGAAGATTTTGGTTTTGTTGATCAGGGATCAATTTTATTCCTCTGGTCACCCTTCTTCTTCTGTACTGTTTGCTTTTCACTTACAGCATTTTTGAGCCACTGGATCCAGAAGTGCACAATATATGGAAACTTAGGGACATAGTGGTGCCTTCTGTTATGTTTTCTGTTCCTTCCATGATTATTCATTAATTGGTATTTGGGATTTTTGGACTTTTACTGATATTGTGTGCTTCCTTGGAGGGAGTATGAATGCAAAAAAAAAAAAAAAAAAAAAAAAAAAAAAGTCAGTCTTGTTGCTTTAGTGTTACCTTCTGTCTTTGCTCGTTCTTAAGTTTGGTCATCTCTTGGGTCCATGTAACTTCTGCTTTTGATATATTTAAGAAAGCTTTAAAAGTTTTATATCTTTTGCATGTTTTTTTATTCACTTTTTTCCTAGGCCAAATGTATTGTACTTTTCTATTTAACCACAATAGATTGTATTTTTTACTTTACTCAGTTGAATAATAAAAATCTGTTGTTATACCCAAGAATATTCTTGGTATTCTTCTATTGCTCTGTAGCTCATTGTATTTGAAGGTTATGATTGAAGTAGGCAGCAGGTGACTGGAGATTGTCAAAACTTTTTCTATTTTCTGTTTCTGTATAAATTCATTTTACTGTTTAGTTATTACATGTAAATGGCAGTTACTTAGGCAACCCACCTTTTTATTTATAATAGAAGTAAAGCCTTTTCCATAAAAGAGAGAAGAAAAAAAAACGACTGGGGACAATCCATGTGGGAAACAATAAGTAGTTTCACCTGCAAAGATTTATTTCAATATTAAGTAGTATCTATCATTTAGATGTGAACAGCATCTGGAAGTAGAGGGATCAGTTTCTACATATCCATGATCCCCCCAGTCTTATGAAGCTAGATTTTTGAAGTATAAAGGTGATGCTAAGAACTCAAAAAGTTGGAACTGTTCTATGCACTCTAAAAATTTGGGAAGCCAAGGGAAGATGATAAAATAATTAAAAAAACAAAAACAAAACAAAACAAAAAACAAACCAAAACCATGATACACTGTAGCTTTTACCCTAGTCATATTCTTTCTTTCCCTCTCCTCTGTCTCCCCCTCTTCCCCACCCCGTGTCTCCTCATTGCTCTTCTCCTAATTTAGTGCATTTATTGTCAGTGCGAGCAATCTTCTTTCATTATGCTAATCAGGGTGTTGATGTTAAAGGTCTCCTTCTAAAACTATCTGCAGCAATAAGTGTAGTATAGGCTCAAGCAGAGATTTAAAAGTATCTTATTTGTCTATTTTTTGATTTCTTCATTTTATATAATTTTCAGTCATGTTCTCAATGTTTACTTTGTGCAGATTTACAAAGCTAGATACTAGATACATTCTTCTCTGTTGCTGATGAAATTATGTGAAAATAGCTCTGGTATGTTTTCAGACGAATTGTGCACAAATGTGCAACATCAGTACAAACCTAAGTATTGCCCTGTTTACAGGTGAAACAAGAGAAGTGTTGAAACTTTAGGCAGAGCTACAGTTAAATCTGTGAAGACTGTGTCTTGTTTAGAGTAGCCAAAAAAAAAATCAGATAAGCGTGGTAATTAAGTTTCATTAAAGGAAGAAGACGTGAAGTGGTACAATTTCATCCTGCTGGAGGTTTTAGTTTCCTGTCAGTGCAGCCAGCTTCTCTTCACGAGCAGATCACAGTAGTTAAATCAGGCACATACAGTAAGCAGATTTATGCTGTCTTCAGAATTGTACATGAAAAACTCCTCAGCGCTTCAGGCTAAAATTTGATTTGCCACGTTCTCTCAAATGTTAAGCTTTTTTTATTTCGTACTAATGTTTCTTGACATCTTGCAGCAGGGCTTGGATAGCGCTACTACAGGGCAGTAATCACTTAAGAAAAAAATAAAGGTTTTGCCTTTCCCAAAGATGCGACCTTATTGTAAGTCTGGATTCCTCATCATCTTACCATGTTTATTTATAAGGTAATTGCAATTTTCTTGTAAATAGTAAGTACTCCAACACATGTATTTTTGATTGCTACATGGATTTTTTTTTTTTTTTTCTTTTTAATTTGTGCTTGTTCAGGTCTTACGGACACTGCAGGTATTTCAGTATACTCTAAATAGAAAGTTATACTACTGTATAGACCTCCCACCTGCAGCTTGAGTAATAAAAGACCTTACACCTGTGAGGGCTAAGCAGTAAAGAGTTACTAACCTAGTTGTGCCAAACCACAGCAAATGGTTGTGGTGCCCTACTAGTGAATGGGATTGAGTGGATATTTTCCAAATCTGTGTTAATTGGTGTAAGCTATGTCCAGAGTATCAGTGCTGTCATTCAGATGCTGGGACAAAACAAATTATGGCATTGTACCATCCATGCTCTATGTGTCTTTTTTTCTTCCCCGCAATCTTGTTGCATTTTATTGTCTCATTTTGGGCCCACCTTTCATCCTGCTTATGCTATTTGGTGGAAAATAATGGCAAAACTAGGGCAGAGTCAGTAATGATTGGGTGAAAAGTCAGGTTGTTAAATTTGTACTCAACGTGTAGAGCTGGGTTTTGCCAGGCTTGTTGACAGATTCCTCATCAACACATCTAGGTTCACTTCAAGTAACTCAAGTTGATACTGTTTTGATAGCTCAAGTTATTTGCCTGCTCTCTTCCTTGCCTTCCTTCCTTCCAGATTATCAACAAAATATAGGAGTTTTTTGTTGGGGTTTGTCCGGTTTGGGTTTTTTGCTAATGTGGTTGCAATGGCAATACTTGTTGAAGGGTGAAACTAGAAGATGGCTTTTCACAGTTCTTGGTTTCTAGGGACTAACTGAAAAGATCTTCCAGAAGTCTTTGTTTTGTTTTGCCTGTAACTCCCAAGTCCCATGTATCCCCTGCCCCATCTTAGCTTGTGAAAGTTGGTTGGTTATGGAAGTGGAAAAAGTTAATTTGATTCGCAGAGGGTTTTGATGGCTCTTAAATTGTATTTTCAGTGGGTGGTTCTGTAGGGGCTGGCTTGCCTACCTCTTGAAAATGTGGCACATTGGGGATGGGGGTGAAGGACTGAAGGTGCTACAGTGCTGCCTGGGGAAGTCACTGGGAGAGGAATGCTTTTTCTTTCATCCATTTTTGTCTTACATTGCTTGGCAGCCTCCATTTTGCCTTTCAGTCCTGTCTAAGGTAGGCTAAAATTTTTTGCAGAAGACGGAGACTTTTTATTTCTTTTATTATATTGGTAACAACAACTAAAATCGAGAAAGAAGAAAATTTCAAGCTGTAGTGTCCATGTCTTGCCAAGGTGGATGTTGAAGTTTCCAAGTGTGATGTTGCTTTTTAGATAGCAGAATACTGACTTATAACTGATATTGTATCATAGCAACATATTAATTAGTATCTCACAGCTACCTCATAACCAGAAGTAATCCAAACACAGATAGGAAGAGGTGGAATGTATTAGAGATAGTGACACTTTTGTATGGCTCTGTTGTTCAATTGAGACATAAGGACATAAATTTTTATAATCCTTGGCAGTAAGCTAAAATTGCTAATCTCTTCCACTTCCTTTGCCAGTTGTCAAAACTATCACGAGAATAACTGTATTAAAGAAGGTTAATTTTATAGTTAAAATTCCAGGCTGGAATTCAGGAGATATGTTTCCATTACTTCTCCTGTGGAATGCTCACATGGATTTAGGGTAAATTGCTAAATCCCTTTGCCTCATTTCTTTTGTCTGTACATGGCAGAAGGACCAAGCTTTTTATATTCCCAGAGGAACATTGGGTTTCTATATTGGGGGGCATGGGGACAATACTACAGTACAAATAGAATAATTTCTGTCTTGAAAGAAAACCTGTTTGTAAAAGTGAATTGCTTTTTTTACTGGCCTAATTGGCACTTTCACCTCAGGTAGCAATTCTGTGCTCACAGAATGCATGGCAGTGAGCCCCTACCTTGCTTTGTGTGATTTGCCATCATCTGTTCTAAGTCTTGTCTTGTAATTGAGGTTCTGTGACACTAGCTGAATGGGAGATTTATGATGTTTAAATATTACAAATCTGAACCTTTTTTTTTCCCCGCTTTCCATAAAAATATGGAGTGAAACTGCCACTGCTGATTATTTGAGGGAATTTTACTAATTAGAATTGCATGAGAATTCAGGCTTTTGAGCTGTCATCTGTTTCATCCCCTTCCCAAGTACTGGAGGTTTCAGTAGCTTCAGATTTCACAGTTGTCTTAAATATCTTACTTATTCTGGCAAGAGATCTTGGAGATAACATTCTGGGGTCAAATTTTGCAGTTCTGCCTGTGTCTGGGCAGTTTTTCTGCTTCTGCAAGCAGAATTTGGCCTTCATGTAAGGTGTAACCTTTTGGTTCCTTTTCATGCAAATGAACTCAGTTGATTGCAGTGGATCTGCTTGTTTCAACGAGGGACTGAGTTGTGGCCATACATCTCCAGATTGTGAGTTCCAAGATTCAGGTTTTGGGGTTTCTCTTACATTAAAAGCAAAGTTCACAGCTGTTGGGATTCTCACAGAACCGTTTGCGGGGGGAAGAAAGAATGTTTCGAAAGAGAAGTATTTGAAAATGTGAAAGCTGTGAGTTGCATGAAGGGCTAGCTGTGTAGCTGTAGCCCACACAGACGTGGGACTATAACTAGAGCTCTGAGAACTGTGAAAGCGCAGTTTGGTTGCTAACATTTCTGTAGGAAAGTATATCTGTGTAGTGTGGTCTCTGTTCTTCAGTTACTGAGGGTGCCTGTACACGTTTTAGCTCTAAGCAAGACATTTGGGAAAGGAAGGCCATGCAATGCATCCCATTCCTGAAACTGAAGTGGTGGATATTTGTGTAGGTGAGCAACATGACACAAATGTTTGATTTTGTTTGTGCAAATGAGAGGACCTTTGTGATGCAAAGCAGCATCCTCAAAAGGCAAATGGGCTTTTTTGGTTGTAAATATCCCGGCTAAATACTGCAGTAATTGCAAGCAGAGCTTGGCATTTTTCCTCTCTATTCTCTTCATCGTTATATTTTAACAAGTTCTCATGAGACTATTAAAATGTCTTAGTTTTTGGAACATGTGGCCTAGTGGGGATAACTCTGTCTACAGATGCAGTGGCTTGGCAGCTTGATTTTGCATGTCTTTTCATTTCCCCCTAGATCCTGTGACCCAGTGTAACCTTTGGTCTCCCTCTGAAGGCCGGGGTGAGGGAAGTATGAGCAGGTGACTGATGAGCACTGTCAATGCAGCCTGCAGACAATATGGGAATTACTTTAGCACTCTCTCACTCCCTTGCGCTCCCCCCATCCTCTCTTAAATCAACAAATGCAAATAGCAGCTTCCTCATTTGCTGCTATCTCCAGGAGGCTGCCCAGGCAGCATGGGCTTTGTTGCAGTCCTGCCTATTAAAAAAAGCAGCGTCAGCCCTAGGCAGACGGAAAGATACCAAGTGGGACCCGATTCCCCCTGGCCCCTTAATGGTT
This sequence comes from Hirundo rustica, assembly GCF_015227805.2. NCBI lineage: Eukaryota > Metazoa > Chordata > Aves > Passeriformes > Hirundinidae > Hirundo > Hirundo rustica. Next base: position 103,146,075 of record NC_053451.1, on the reverse strand, counting down.
AATGCTGCTCATATTTGGTCCTCTGGCATATACAGGTAGGAAGATGCTGAGATAAGGTAGTGCTTGATGCATGTGGTTCAAGAGGGCAGCATGAAGTGGCTGCTGGAGCTGTTTGCATTGTTATTCTTTGTCTGGTAAATGTCCTTCTAGAAGGGAATGGGCATTGCCCAGTGTCCAGAACTCATACCTGTGCTCCTAGAACCTGTTGACTTGAACATAGTGTGTATTTAACAACAGCTCTGTCTTTACCGTGTGAGAACAGAAATGCATTTGCTAGATTTCAGCATAGGCGGAAGCAAAAAAAAAAATTGTTCAACAATATTTCTTTACAAGGTCATGATTGTTTTGTTCTATGCATAGTTGTGCAGCAGAAATAAATAAAAAGAGCTGCATTTTATGTTGTTGAAAGTATAATACGATATGTAGTATTGTACTGTGTATAGTATACAGTTGATATTGTTTTGCTTTCCAGATATACAGGTTAACATGAGTTGTCGTTCAGCAATTCAGGAACAGAAGTGTAATGCTGTGCCAGTATTTGGTTAAAATTCTGTTCATCTTATTTTGTCATTGCATATAAAAATATGTTTTGGCACACATAGGTAAAAGGAAAGTGATCCCTTTGTGCATCCAGAAGGTGGTCCTTGTCAGATACCCAGGGATACCAGGTCTACATTTGATGTATTGGGGTTGCAACCAACCATAATGAAGAGATTTCTTCTGAACTCCCATTTAGGAATATTAGATTAGTAACCAAACCAGGCAAATAGCAATGTATGTAAATGCTCCTACTGCTATAGAAATGTGTGTCATAGTACTTGTATTTTATAAGAAGTCTGTGTGCAGTGTGCATTTCATCTTACAGTGACATTTTCTATTGCAAATACTTAATAACAGTTAACTCCTGAATAAAGATACAGAGTTAAAGGAACAGTTGTAAAGCAAGGTGCTGGACTGTTAAATTGAATATATTTCATAGAGCTAGACATTAAAACTGTTACTCAATCTTTAAATATTTTATTTTTTAAATCTCTCATTTCAAAAGAATATTTGTATTTTATTTTTTGTTGTACTTCCTTGCCAAAAAGCTTCAACATACTAATATTTTCAGGGAAGAAAGATTCCAATTTCACAAAAATACAGAATTAACAGTCCCTTATGCTCCATTTCCAGTATGAATTAGTGCTTTGAATCAGGCACTGGTGACCGACACAGTCAAAGCCTGCTTTAACTCTAACTTGAAATAGTTCTCTAAGTTATGTTGTATTAAATTTACAGTATTTAAGGTTGAGGTGAATCATATGAGTTTCATGATCAGAAAGATGCAAAAGGCTATGATAGGGACAGTGTGACACTAGAAAGCTCTTTAATTTTAGTGTAAAGGTTTCAAATTATTTCAAATACGTTGTGTGTTTCTTTCCCATACCTCTCAACCAAGGTGGTTTGATGTCAAAAAATTTCCCTGTTTCGTCTTCTGCTTACCTGTCCTGCACCTTATGCATCTGTCCGCCTATGAGTGGTTGGGCCAACAGAATGGAGTGTTTGTTGGCCACAGGGACTTAGTATTTGCTTTTTGTTGGCCACAGGTGCTGCTGTAGCATGGTGCAGTACATCTTTTCATTGAGGATACGTCCTCATGCTCTGTTCAGCATCCTTTTGATGTTCTAATCTGTCCGTTGGGAAGGGAATTGTTAAAATAAAGCCATCATTATTTCAGAGAAGAGCGAGTTGGGTGGAAAAGACCTGTTCACTAGGAAGTTTTAAGTTAATGAAATCTGGTTAAATCTTAGAGCCTTACACCAGATTATAATGCTGTCACGTCGTATGCATATTGGAACATATCCAAGTCGATATCTGTTGGGATCCCATATTGGATTGGGATGGGAGATTAACCCATTTCATGGAAGAAAATCACTTCAGTGTTAAGAATGAAGAAGAATGATACTTTGTGTTTGATTTTTGGAAACCCTTCTTTGAAATGGCACCAGGTAGAAAAATCTGTGTATGGTTATGTGAGCTTAACTGTTTACACCAGCACCTCAGACTCACTAAGGATGTTTTGCCTGCCATCAGTTTTCTCCCTTCCACTGGGATGATTTTCTTTGCTGCTCAAAGTTGTTTTGCAGCTCCATAGAAGTCTTGTAAGACATTGCATGTCTTGTAATTGTGGAAAATGCTCTTAGCAGAAAAAGGATGTATTATAGGCTGTATAATTTGTGAAGTATTTTTGAAGGCCTTCTTGATGAATGGCACTTTATAAATATGGGAAGCGTTTATAAGGTGAGTGGATTAATTCTTGGGGTTTTTTCCCAATTTTTATTTGAATGTTTTTCTCTTAGGGAAGTCCCTCTAAAAGAATGGGTACAAAGAGTTCTCTCTTTGGCTTCAATGAAATTCTGTAGCTTCATGCCAACCACTTAAGTTCAAAGCAAAAAGTATATTCATTTTACAATGTAAGTTGTACAGTACACTTTTATTTTTTTAAGCCTTTGTTAGAAAAGTTGCTTTCCATTGTTCATTTTGAGGTTTTCCCCCCCTTCCCTTTTGTTTTTGTTTTTCCTCAGTTTCCATTACAAAGAGCAGTGCAAAAATCCAATCTTCCCCTTCCAAAGTGACCCGGCGTTCAATGCAGTCTCCACAGAAATCTGCTCCAGTACCAGCGCAGCAGCGGGGCAGGAAACCAGGTCGGGGCAAACCCCCTGGACAGTCTGCAGTTCCCAAGAAGGGCAGGTCTCCTAAAAATATTCCCCTGACAAAAAGCACCTCTCATACTGAAAATCTTAAAACAAGGAAAAAAAGTTTAAAACCTGGAAAAAAGGTTAGTCCTCATCTACTACTTTACTTTATATTGCAAAATTTCGTAGTGAGATTTTTTTTATTATTATTACTTAATTTTCTGTCTTCTCTTCAGCCTTCAGGGCTTTACTGTTTTTAGCAACTGATTACAAGAAAAAATTTAGAATAGCTCTTCTGGAAGATTTTAGTATAAGATCCTGTGGATTATTTTATACCCAAACAAGATTACTGTTTTATTTATGGGTGAGTAACTGGTCTTGAAAAATGCTGTTCTGAAACAGAGAGACAGGAAAGCCTTTAAGCTTTTTAGTTTGGGTTAGTTTGTTACTGAACCATATATATAGCTTGTGGGTTTTGGTTTTTTATGGGGTTTTTTTTTCAGGTTTAGAAACAAAGAATTAAAAACAGTGAGGGCTTTATTGCGTAATTTAGACTTCTTAAGCATACAGCTGGATTTGCCAAATGAATCTCATGGATACCCCCTAATCCTGGAGCTTCTAATACCATGAAGCAGGAAGCTTCTTTTTCTCTAGATGTGGGCCTCATTCTGCCCTGGTCTGAGAGGCATGTTGCCTTTCTCCCTGCCCAGCTGAGTCAGACCTGGAGTGCTGGCAGCTGCCTCCAGCTTCAGCTGTGGTGGAGCTGTTTGGTCAGGTACATTATGGAACTGCTGTCCCCTCACCCCACTTCCCACTGCCACTGGCACCAGCGCTGGTGGATGAGTAATCTCCAAATGAGCCAGTCCAGGGAGCACAGCATCCATCCCTCCTGCTGCCTTCTTTGTCTGCTCCACCCCAAAAAAGCACAAATGCTACAGCTGCTGCAAGGAAGAATAGGATCACAGCAGGGCAGACTTAGGGCAATTTGGATTTGGAAGTACAGTCTATTTTCTGAGGTTTGCTTGTGCACAGCAGACTGTCCAAGAAGAGTAGCAATCCTGCAATGTCTTTCCTCAGGCAACTTGAGTCTGTCCTTGTGCTTCTTCCTGCTTTGCATTAGCACTAGTGAGGAGGTGGGGGGCACTGCTTTTTCCTAGTGTTTTGGTGGGGTTTTTTTCTGTTCATTCCCCTTTCCTCCCCACAAGAATCAAAAAGTAGAAGATTTGGGGCTTTTCTCCTCCAGTCTCTATCAGTGTGGGCTGTGGGATCTGCTCCTAAAGAGGCCTGGGAAGAGGTGGAGTAATGGCAAGGTAGGGATTCTCCCTTCCAGTGATTGTGCTGATCAGTGTGAAGTAACATTATCAGAGCATAGCCTGAAGCTCTAGTATGAAACTAGAAGCAGCACTCTGTTGAAATGATGATCACAAGATAAGAAATTATTTTGGAGACCATAAATTGAAAGTTGAGCACTCTACTCTGCTGCCTTCCCCTTGCAGTCAGACATCCAAACCAGTAGGCTACTGATGGAATTGGTCTCCGGTTTTGTTTCTCTCTGACTTGGTGTTTAAAAATGCACAGCAAGAGAGATTAAAGAGGAGAAAGGTGCTCCTGTGCAGACTTAGCTGGTGGGTGGGGTGTTCTTCCTAAGTCTGGATAGGGCTTTAAAGGACAGCTTTGAATACAGGACTGTCATATTTTAAGGTCTTATTCAGGTGTGGCAGGATGTGCACTTGCATGTAAGGTTTTTGTCCTCTAGCTGTCATTAAAAAGAAATCAAGAGGCTTTATCTATGGTTTGAAACAGTAGTTGGAGGCACCCTGCCATTGGAAGAGGCTTCTGGGCTCTGGGTGTCCAAAAGTGTCTCCTTGGAGCATTTGACACCTGGTTTGTGTGAAGTACTTGGGGGTACTGCTGACATTCCCTCTCCTGAGGCAGCAAATCTGAGGTACCTCTATGTAGTCCTGATTTCCGCTGTGGGATCAAGCAACAGAGAGTTAGGTTTTGCAAAATCTAGGATTGATCTATCTAATTTGGGATTTTTATTTCGTAAACTTCAGCATTAAAAACTTGAAAAATTAGCTGCTTTTGAGAAGGCTGTTACTGCTTTTATAAGGGATTAAATTGCCAAGATATTATACATATGTGCAAACTTTTCTTTGGACTGTTACACCTGTTAACATAAGGGTAAAGAGAGGAAATGGAGCTTTGTGGGAGTTCTGCACAGACAGGGTGTGTCTGACACAAAGTGCAGCCATACATCCTGTACACCTCACAGTATGTGTGCAAATATGCAAGTGGTATGTGCCTAGAGGCTTGAAAGTGCTTTTTTTCTTCCACCCACCCCCCTAGACTGATGCAAACCCCCCCCAAGATATTGCACTAAATGGTTGTGCTTCAAGTGTGAGTGGGCTCTTTGGTGTATTTAGGGACATTGGTATCTGCGTGTCTCTCTGCAGAGTTGTTTGAATTTCTTTAGGTTGGTTATGCTGCAGCGTTTATCATTTTGCAGATATTACCTTTTATTATACAGCTAGAAATGTTGAGCTGTTGCATCGTTTTTCACCTTTTTTTAAATTTTTTCTAAGGTCTGTAAGTATGAGATGCATGTTGGATTTTTTTTCATTTTCTCACAGCTTGCACTGTTTGGTTTTACCCTTTCATAATAAAGAAGAAACCTCTGTACATCTCTTTCATTATATTTTAAAAGTACTCTTTACATAACAGTGCAAAGAATTCCTTTCAGAATTTTTTGAGGAAACCCCTTGGTCTGAGAGTGGGTGCCAGCCCTAAACCCCACAAAAAAAGTTTTTAAGCATGGGGGTGAAGCTGGTGAGGTGGTCCTGGTGGTACAAGTTGTGAGCCCTGCTCTCTGCAGGCAGACAGAGCTGAAGTGCCCTCCCAGCTGGCAGGGGCCAGCCAGCCCATGCCAGCCCAAGCCACTGTGCCCAGCCCTGCTGGGAGTGTGGACTGTCTCGTGGAGCAACACGGCTCTGGGCTCGCAGCTGGCTGCCCATCACTGGGGGTGCAAAATGAGAGCCTCAGCTGAGCAAGCATAGTGTGCTATATTCCCTTCTGAGGGAGAAGATAGGAAACAGCCAGCTAGTCTCACCACTCGTGAGAGAGTGGATGATTCCCCTTAGTTTAGTGTTTGTATTTTGTTTTCATGCCTATATTTTTCCCCATTTCCTCATCTTTTCCCTCAATTCGACCACCCATTTTTAGTAGCGTGGTACTTCCCCCCCTCCCCGCCCCCCCCGCAAGAATCCTTGCTACCGGGAGCCTTCAGGAATGTTGGACTTCAGGTCAAAACCTCAATCTTCCCAAGTGCATTCTTCTTCTCTGTGTTAAGGATGGAGACCTTTCTGTAATCCAGTGTTAGGATAAATGGTCAATTCAGCATTCCAACACCTGACAAGTAATACATCACTACTCGGTTCTGTGCCACCTGTGCCACCTCATCTCATTCACAATGCAATGCCAAGCCGTGGCAGTCTATTCCTTATGTTCATGGGGATTCCACCCAAGTGCCATACTGTCAAGTACTTTCTCCAGCCAAACCTATGTTCTCCGAACTGTAAGTGGCACAGATTTTTTTCTTTAAAGTGCCTTGGATTTCAGAGGAAAGTTAATTTCTTCTTTCTCGGTGTTGTGAAGAAGTTAAACACTGCTTCTCTTTTAGGAAGGAATATATTCCGATGGCTTTCTACATGGTTTTCAAGACATTACTTGGAAAATAGGCTGCTTCTAAAAGTGTAAAGGGTAAATACTGCTAAATGGAAGAGGGCTTAGCCTTCCTAAGCAAATTGACTGAATTTTTATTTCACTATATATTAGTTTTAATGGCAAATCCTTACCATGTGACCACAAGTCTCTGCTGCATTCAGCAGTGTCAAGACCTTGTGTAATCTCTTACATTCCTAATTTTTGCTAGGTAAGAGAGTCAAAATGTAATCTGTTCTCATGCAAGAATAAGTGGTGAAGGGAATAGTGATGAACTCCGATTTATTATTTCTTTTATTTCAATGTATTTTCATAGTATGTCAAAACACATCACTGATCTCTGGTGACCAGTGACAGGACCCAAGGAAACGGCCTGAAGTTGTGTCAGGAGAGGTTTAGGTTGGGTGTCAGGGAAAGGTTCTTCACCCAGAGGGTGACTGTGCACTGGAGCAGGCTCCCCAGGGAAGTGGTCACAGCACCAGGCCTGACAGAGCTTGAGAAGTGTTTGGACAATGCTCTCAGGCACAGGGTGTGACTCTTAAGGGATGTCCTCTGCAGGGCCAGATGTTGGACTCAATGATCCTTTTGGATCCCTTCCAACTCAGCATATTCTTTAATTCTGTGAAATGTCTTCCATGTGCACATCTCTTTTCTAAACCCCAGTCCAAACCAAATTACAACAAAATTCTCTTTTCCTCAGCTGGAGATGGTAATGCATGCAGACCAATCTCTAAATCACTGATCTCTGAACTCTGGTTATCTGTCATATGATAAGCTGCAAATAAGTTTGCTTTGGGAAAGGAAAAGGTTTTGGCATGTAACTCCAAGCTTGTTTGATATCTTGCATGAAGCACCTGAAAATGCCTGGAAGTGGTTACTTGAGAATTTCAACCCCTTTGAAAACCAGTTGAGGGAAAATACAGGTGCACTGTAAATGCTGACACCTAGATGTGACTTAGGTTTTTTTATGGCAATACATACACAGCCCAGCTAACTTACTTGAGCTGTGGTAAACCCAACTGGAAGGGCATGGACAGGAAAATACCCCAAAATACTTCTTCCTGAGATTTTTAGAAGAGTCATGAATTAGTATATAAAGCTCTTTCTTTTCCCACTTTTTAGGTAAAGGTGGGTTCCTTTCTAAGTCATTTGTCTTCCACTCTGTTGCTAAAATAGGTGTAACTGCAAGCTGGCAGTTTCTGGTCTTCCTTTCCTGAACTTTGCCTTCTCTGCTGTGTGTGGTACTTTTCTAGTAAGGAATACACACATTCATTAAGATGGTAACTGATAGCAGAAAGGTTGTGCAGACTCCTTAAAAAACATTAAACTTTTTGACTCTGGGTTTTGTTTTTTCTCTCTTAACAGAAAAAAATCTTGCCAGAACAACTGACTCCTACATCTCCTTCTCCTCAACCATCTCCTGAGGGGGAAAATGGCACTATGCAGATACTTAAAGATGGAATCAGTTTGTCTGGTCCAACTGCAGCAGTTATATCCACAGGTAAAAGACAGATTAAAAAAAGTGTGTGAAATGGCTTCCATGTCAAGCAGTTGTCTTTTATGAAGAATGTGCTGCAAACTTATCACTGCAAATCATTATCCAGGTGCCTTATTTTTTAAAGATACTTGTAGGAGCTGGAGTTACTTTTCAGAATGAGTATTTTGATGCCCACATTATAGCAATAAGTGCTGGGCCACAGGGACTTTTGACAGATCTGCTAGACCTGGCAGTTTGTTCCTGTGTGAAGAGGGAAACTGTACAGTTCTTTCATGTCTGTCCCACTCCTTAATGTATGAAATGGGAATAGATGTAGCTAAAAGATCATATGATATTCTGTTCCCATGCAAGCTGTACTGTAATGTAACAAAAATGAGATTTTATCTCTATATAGCCTTACATGAAAAGAAACAACTCTGTTAAAACCCGGTACAGGCAATCAGAGGGAATACATTCCTCTTTCCTCATGTTTACTTTTTATTTTTTGCCTCTAAATATAACGAAATGTGTCTTGAAAAGGATTCGCAGAAAGGAAATAATTTAGTAAATGAACTAACCCACTGAGGAACTGGTAACCCTCTAATGAAACAATTCATATATTGTCAGCCAAAATCTTAGAACTTTCTAAAAACTCCATAAATTATGATAATTTTGCTTGGGGTGATTTTTTACATTTAAAACCTGTTTTTACAATAGAAATTGTCAGGCTTTTCTCATGCTCAATTTCAATCAGTAGCCACTCTGTGTGATGTATATGTTAGTGCCATATGGGTGCTCCAGAGTGAGCATCAGGGGCAGGTATGTAATATAGGGTTCTCTTTGTTGGAGCTTCACAAATAGGAAAAAAAAATTTAGGGTGACTTGGTAAGGCCTGCTTTGTGGAATTGTGACTTGGTAATTTGGAGTACTTGCGAGTAGTTTGTGCTTTACTGGAGCTAGTGTATGAGCAGAGATTAGTCAAAACACAAACAGATCATGTCAGCTTTGTTACATTAGTGAGGTAGAAGAGAGCTTCAGAAAGAAAGTAGGATTTTCAGGAGAACCTTGGTAGACGAGCACTTTCTGCATGCTCTGAAAATATGTGTGCATGCTCAGCTTCTTGAGTTGACCAGTATAACTCTTCTGCAGGATTAAAACTAAAATGACAGTGTGCATTTCTAGCTTGGAAACATGTCTTGGTTCCTGGGCGGTAAATAACGGCTTGTACCTTTTCAGTGTGTGTTTATGTGAACAAACATGGAAATTCTGGGCCTCACCTGGACAAGAAGAAGGTTCAGCATCTTCCAGATCATTTTGGACCAGGTCCTGTCAATGTGGTACTTCAGCAGGCTGTACAGGCTTGTGTGGATTGTGCCTATCAAGCCAAAACAGTCTTTGGATTTCTGAAATCTGGCCATCATGGAGGGGAAATGATAACCGGTATGTGAAGATGCTCTGTTTCTTTTTTTCTTTACTTGCTGAACTTGAGGTAGGGCAGAAGAACTGAAGCAGCTGCAATGAATTTGTATAACTTTTGTAGCTGTGTAAACACAGGTGTGAACATGGATGATGTAGGATTTATCTTACTCTGTGTTCAGAGTGATTCGAACAATTCTTTAAATTAAAATATAGCAATATCAGCGTTTAAATTACAAATGCACAATACAGTTAGTTTCTTACACTAAGTAGAGCTTGTGTACCTCATTTAGCAGCTGTAGCCAAACATTTGTCAAGTAAGCTCACTACAAGTGAAATAATCAGCTTTATTAGTTCAAGCCATTCGCATAATCTTAGCCATGCATGGTGTTTGTGTTCTTAAAGCATTAACCAAGTGGGTGACAAGTCTCAAGCTAATCTGTTTAGCTTCCAGGCAAGTGATTCCATATGTTAAAGTTGTTGCTGCTTCCTTTACCCCATTCCCCAGAACTGCAGCAGTGTTTTAGGTCACTCTTGATCCACCTATGTCCCCTATTATGGAATAGTTTTATTTCTATTACATATTGATGGCAAGCTTGTAGATAAATTATCTTAGATAAATTATCTCTATGTCTCAATCTGAATAGCTGCTACTTGACATTTTTTCCTTCTGGGCTAGGAAATACTCTATGTATAACAGCACATAAATTCATAATTCCTTTGGTGGTGGTAAAAAACTTGGCATTACTTTAATCTCTTTACATTGACACCAGATGTGAAAGATGATTAGTGGAATAGAGGTTTGGTTAAGTACTCTTAGTTGCTGCCTAACTGTATTTAAAGAGCAGCACCCCAACCTGTGTATGTCATAACTACAGTGAGCCTTGCTTAGGCATCTCCCTGAGTCTGTGCACAAAAGGGATGCTGCTTCTCTGCTGTGTAGTAGAGGTTTAATGGCATCATATATATGTGGTTTTGAAACTGGTACTGCTTTATTTTTTCAATATATATGAATGTTTGTTATATTATTAATACCTTGCTGTACCTATTTCAGACAAGTCAATTTTCTAGACCAAAGTGCCTGGAGATGTTCGTTGCCAGTATTCTATTTGTGATTGTTTCTCATGAAGGGCTCATCACAGGCCAGTGGCATCTCTGGGCTGTGACCGAGTGATTGAAAATAATAATTTCAAGCAGGAGAGAAATTTCAGATTCTTTATGTCGCTGTGGCTTGTTTGCATTCAAAATTTCTGTACAAAAAGGCTTTATTGTTGTGCACCTGGCTTCACCCCAAGGCCTGTATTCTGGATTTGAGAACCTGGTGATGAGGACTGCTCTGTAAGCAGAGTCCTGGTCTGGCTGATAGCCACAAGGCCCCAGTGGGTTTCTAGTGCTCTTGAGCTCTTGCTTCTCCGTGGCTTGTCAAACAGGTAGCTGAGAAGTGGCTGAGCAAACATTCCCTGTCATTTTATCAAAAATTTGTGTGTGATAAATTTTGTGAAGCATAAAATATTACATTGATTAATGTAGCACATTACATCTAGCTGTGCACGTGGATAGTAAGGAAGAAGAGGGAAGCAACAGTGGAATAAAATACGGAATTACAATTGTAGCCTTTTTGTTTTGAAGTGGGTTTGGAGGGTGGCTTGTTGTTCAGGTTTTGTTTGGGGTTTTTGTTTTTTTTTTTTTTCAGACTGTCAAGAAAAAAAAATGTTGTGGCAGAGAATAAGCAAAGAAATCTAAGTCTTTTGTGAACTGATGCTTTTATAGAAAGTATTATACCTGCCATAGGAGGAAACTGGGCTGATGAAGACATGGATAAAATAATCTTGCTAGAATACATGGAATGATTAGTGGGTTCTTTTGGTTTAGCTGCCAAAGAAAATAATTGTTTTGAATAAAATTAAATTTAGAATTTTTCCATCTTTTCTTTCTCAAACAAAGGCACAAACTATTTTATTTTTGCTTAATGCATAAGCTTTCAACTCAGGCAAATAGAAAGGAAATTAAAGGCTTGATTAGCAAGCCCACTAATGGTGGTGGTGTCAGTCCCTTTTTTCTCTTTTAGCACAGAGACTATGGTGTTTGGTGGGATTAAATAGATTGAGGCTCAGATAAATTTTCTCAAGCAAAGAATTAAAATCAGAGTCTTGGCTGAGTTTCATCACTATCAGAAAAACACATTTCCCTGATTGTTTCCTTCTCCCAGCTTGAACCTGGCACATGAAACATACTTAAAGAATGGAGGGTGAAGAAATGAGTGAGACTCTTCTTCCTGAGGGCTGGGGTTGCACATGCAAGCTCTAGTCCCTGTTTATATTATTGTTAAAATGGAGGTTATTGCACCTCAGAGGCACTCCTTTTTATTTTTTTTTCCCTAGCATTTATCAGGGAAGTAAGGTGCTTATGCTTTTCCCAAGCAGAGTAAACAGCTGAGCCTGTGGATCTGGGTCCCACACCCTTGGTTGGAGTTTGTATGGTTGTCCTCAGGTGTTAAGAGTCCAAGGGAGCTGCATTTGCACTGAATCTTTATTTGTGGATTTTTCTCATGGAATGTTTTGCTGGGGCAGTCACAATGTCTCAGCTGTTTCTTGCTTTATCCTGCTGACAACTCTTGAATAACACTGTTCTTTTCAGTGTTTTGTTTTTTTTTTCAAAATGAGAAATTAAGGGGTATAGAATAAGTCATTTTCCCAAAGGCCATAGAGGAAGATCCACAAGGCTGTTACAGGGCATTTTAAATTTCTGTTGTAGCTGACTAAAACCTTGCAGTAAATTTGTCAGGAGGTCAAGCTATGGTAGGTCTCACAGCCCATTTGCTCCCCATAACTGGTTGAGTTCCAAGCAAAAATTTGCCTTTGGAGACCTCTTTCCTAAACAGGATATAGAGGACCTTGTGTCTGAGCCACGAGTGGGACTGTTAATCATTAGCATTTCATTTGGACATTGGAGCCTGAGAAAAACCCAATAGGCCATGGAAACACTTTGTTCCTGTAGTACTGACTCTTAAACTTCAAGTGCTTCCACTGGTCAGTCTGTCATGGAAGCAGGTGGGAGAGGCAGCACATTGTTGTGGATGCTGGCTGGTAAACTCACAGTAACTCTAATCAGAAGCTTCCTTACATCAACAGTGTAAGTAATTGACACTTCAGATTTCCTAAGGAAGCCTAAAATATGCTAGACTTAGGCATTTTCTTTGGTTTTGTGTATATTATCTGTCTTTTTTTTGTAACACCGTATGGAAATATCCCTGAATTCATATCTGTGAATAAAGGCTTTCTTGTCAATTCTGGCTTCTTTCTTTCTTTTTTTTTTTTTTTTTTTTAAGCATCTGCTACAAACAAAATGTGATCCTTTAAAGCTATGCTTATGATTTGGAAACTTATGTTAACGACAGAAAGCTGCATGACAGGCTGAAAACCAAAAAGACAAATTCATGCGTAAACCTGGTGTTTATGGCTCTTGTTTTCAGCCGTAAGCTTCAGTTACAAGTTTGTTCCTACTTTGTTCTAAAGTGTTCCTCATCACAAGTAACTAAAAGTTTCAGCTGATGTAATGGTAATTATTTATCCATGTATCTGTAGTATTGAGTCTTTCCCAAACCTTACTAATTTTCCCGAAATAAATATCCTCAGCTGCCACACTGTTTGAGGGCAAGGAAAGAGGTCAGCAAGGAAAAGACACAGGAACATGACCAGACTCTTTGTAATCACTCAGTTTAAAAGACAACAGATCCATTTGTGGCTGCTGTGGTATCTCTGCCACCTAACTCCTGTTGAAATAAATTAGAGCTTGACCACTGTAGTGTTGACAGCAGAATAGATTTCTCTAGTGATAAAATAGCAAATGGCAAAACAGTTTCTGAGTCAGAATCTCGTGGTAATGGATGCCAGCAGCTTACCACGAGTATTCTCCATTCAGTTAGAATAGAAACTGAGAAAAAACTAAAATTGTTTGTTTCATTTCCTCAGGTGTTTTTTTGATGATGCTGTGTGTGTTTGTTTGTTTTTTAATAACTGTTCAGGCTTTTTGTTGATTTTTTAGGGGATTTTGGGATTTTTTTTTTAAGCAAGTATTATAAAGAGGATTTTTTGTGCTATTTACTGCAAATAGGTGGTGGAGAGCTTGCTGCTTTATAAGTGATGGAAATTCCACATAAACTTTTGGTGGTGAGGGAGTAGTTGTAAGCTTTGTTATACTGGTGTGAATCCAAAGTTATTTTATTAAAAAAAGTTCCCATAGAGCAAATTTAAACTGACATGGATCCAATGGAAGGATCAGTTCTTTGGATATAATTTTTTTAAACTATCAGAATGATTATTTACTCCTCTTGTATCTTGCATGGTTTAAATCAAGTCTGGATGTCTTCTCCTTGAAGTTAAGGATGGTGTTTTACTATACTTCATGATGCTTGGGGGGTGTTTGACATAATCTTCTAATTCACAGCTTCCTTTGATGGGGAAAAACATGCCATCAATCTTCCTTCTGTAAACAGTGCATCGTTTGTCCTACGCTTCTTGGAGAAACTCTGCCACAGTCTGCAGTGTGATAATCTCTTCAGTAGCCAGCCTTTCAGCCCTTACATGGGATGTGCACATAGTCCTATGGAGTACGATAGGAATAAGCCAGGTACTGTTAATCACTGAAAATAACAAGTGTTGATATATTTTAGAAATTAGGGGGCTCTATGAAATGCAACTTCTTAGTGTGACATGAATTGCTTGAAATTAATACACTTCAGTTCTTAGTGAATTGGTTCCAGTGTGGAAGTGCTTTGACAGTAATGGATAGGTTATACCACATGTGCAGAAATAATTTTGTTCAGCAAACTTCTCCTTGTAGGCCAGCCAGAAAACATATGTACTTTACCACTGCGATACTGCTGAAAAGACAAGCTCAACACTTAACATTTCATTTGTTAAATTTATGTTCGGCTTATAAAATAAACTTACTGAAAGATGCTTGCTGTCTGTGAGAAGGCACTTCCCCTAAAAAGGAATTCAGTCTAACCCTTCTAACACAAGTACAAAGTCTTTTCTTTCTCTTTTCACCTTACTTATGGATGGCTTGAAAAATTTTACATTCTACTATGTACATTCCAGTCATCCGGTAGAAAAACTTGTGAAACTGGCAGCTTGTGAAATTTTGTGTGAGTCCAGTACCTTTGCTGCACCAGAAACATAGAACAGGAGATGAAATTACTTGCCCAAGATCTCCCAACAGGTTGTTTCTAGGAGCTGGTATTCCCAGGTGAAGCCAGGAGTCACAGCTGAGATAGCCATGTTGTCAAGACAGTTTCACAAGATTTATATTGGGAATGAAGCTTCCTCAGAGCTGTTTGATAGCAAGTCTGTGTTCTGGATGCTGATGTAGAAATTTTTTTTTCCTCTTTCCAGTGGAGAAATTATGTTTATAATTCTGTCTATCATATGAAAGTTCTTAGTTTTAACTACTCAGGAAAGTAATTCCAAGCTAATTCAGCTTTGGAATTTTGTACTGAAGTGATTGAGTCTGTGTGACATAAGAAATGGAACTCTAATGTGGTGAATGGCTGCTGTCTGTCTTTGCTTCTGTCTCTGGACTTGGCCCATGAGCAGCTTTATCCTAGAATGATAGGCAGTGACTTTTCCTCTTCACAGCCAAAGAAGAAATACCTGAAAACAGGAGTGCTAAACGATACCCTCAGGACTCTCCACCATACACTGCGCCTCTTTCCCCTAAGCTTCCCAGAAACGATGCTCATCCATCTGAAGGTAATTATATTATGTCAGAATTATATATGAGGATTATTTATGGTTTCAGTATTTCTGGTCAAAAAGGACTAAGTACAACATATGTGTCTGGTTTGTCTCTAGCCTTTGACAGGTCAGGGTGGAAGTATGTTAATTATTGATCACTGGCACAGATTTTGCACTTAAGGAATATCTACTGCAAGTTCCAGCAGCGCTTCTCCTAAACCTGCGGTCTTTTCTGTGAAGGGGCTCAGGCACACAGGTGACAGATAAAGCCTCCTGCTTCATGTAGGGCTACTGAGCAGAAGACCAATTGCCTTGAAATGGGTTGGGAGATAAATTGGAAGCAACTCTTAACTCTAGGCTGGGTTCATTAAGTGAGTAAGGGTGCAGCTTGATGATACAACTCAACTGAGTTTATGGCTAGCTGCCAGTGGAAGTTGTGCTGCTCCTGCTTTCCTTGCCTCTTTGTCCCTGCAGTGAGTCCTAGCCCACCCCCTGCTCCCTTTCCCTGGCTGGGTAGTGAGCAAAGGCACAGAAAACACTCTGGTGAAGAGTCTTGTTTTACTTCTCTGGGGTGACTCTCTGCAATCGGATGAGCACAGCAAAGGGTTGAGTGGAAGGCGGCCGTGGCCAGGGAAGCGGTGTGACCTCCCTGTGGCAGCTTGCTCTTAGGCTGGTGTAGTTCACACATAAAATAACACCTTTTCCTGGGCTGCAGCTCAGCTGCAGTAACTGAGCACATGTCTAGTCTTAGTCTGCCTCAAATGTGAGGTAAAGCATCTAGATTTAAATGTCAGTGAGAGAGATACAGCAAAATGGTTGAGTATTTGCTACTTAACTGATTAAGACATGGTAGTTGATGGTACTGACTTATCCCATCAGATACATACTTTCTCTTGCAGCAATATATTTGCACATCATTTCCAAAGGCTTTTTTGAAGTATAATGGGGATTAGTTACATTTTTCTCCTTGTTTTCTTTCCTTTGTGAGCTTGAAATGATTTTGTATTTATTAGCATGAGTGGGGGCAGGATATCTCTTCTGTGCATATTAAAAACCCATAAGACTACAGTTAAAGCAGAAAAGGATGTAAAATTAAAGTGTTCCAAATGATAGCTTATTTAAAATTATATATCTTATTATTTTGTATATATAACATATTCACATCTTTTTATTTCCTGTAGCTGTTATTATACACAGTTCTGCATTGATTATCAACTTCTGTGTCTTCACAAAAGAAGCTCTGGTTTAATTTCAGAGATATATTGTACATCTAAGTTATGTTTCTGGTACTAACTTATTAAGCGTGGAGGAATTAATAATGCTCAAATGAAGTTGTTTCAGTTGGAGCAAAACAAATGTTTAAGTAGATCTGCAGTATTTTGTAAGAAATCTTACTCAAGTAAACATGAATACACATACTGTTTTTTATTCCTTGTTTGCTGGTGGATCTTTTACAGATGGAGTCAGTGTACCCTTTAAAATACAGTTTAAGATTAGTAGTTCATTGTAAAATGCAGTTACTTGAATAAAAAATAATTAAAATAAATGGTTTTACATGGTTCCAGAGGTTTGAATTTGTGCTCTGTGCTTTTTAACAGGCAAAGTGTTCTCTAGCATTGTGTGTTTCCCATTAGGACAATGTCCTCTGCTGAAAATCTGGAGGCAATTTTGTAGCGGTCAGTCATGGGTTGGTTAACAAGAAAGATCTGCCCCCAAAAAGTTCTGGTTCCATTGAGACACAGTTGTCTTAAAATAGTTGTTTTGAAATATCATTTGAAGGCAAAATGGAGTAATTGTGGGAAACGGTCTTTCAAACAGCTTATTTTCCTTCTGATCTGCTCGGGGATATGCTTTGCAGATTTTGCTGCCTTTCTTGCTCACCAACAGTTTTTTCTAAAGTTATGAAAGATAAAGGAGGAGGGAGTGAGGAATAGCTCAGACTCCCTTCCCCTGAAAACAGAGTGTTCCTACTACTGTGTCCAATTACATCATTTTGTTATGTATGAGACAGAACAACTGGCTTCTAATTCCCAGAAGAGCTTCAAGAAAACAAAACATCCAGTTCCTGCTGAGGCTTCAGTGCCTAAACAGTCTGCTGTCATCCCTACATTTGAAACTTAAGGCTTCTTACTGGCCTTTCATTAATGTACCCCGAGGTCAGGCATTCTGCAGTGGAACCTCCCATCTCTTTTCATACCTCTGTTATTCACAGCTGCTCAAACTGTTGAGGTAGGAGAACTGTGTTACTCCATGGATTGCAATGCTCCATTTGCTGGATGCCAATTTTGCTGCATTTTGTTTGTAGAGAAGCTGGATAGATGGATTGGAATGTGAATAGGATACTATAGCTACTGAACAGAAAGCCTTCCCTAAAAAATTGTATTTCTCCCCTGGGAAATATGCCAGCTTTTCCACCTTGTGTATATGAGTTTAGAATTTACAGTAAGATAAATTCAAATGCCGATATCTTGGAGGAAAAAAGCAGAGTTGATATTTCCCAAACCTAGTATTTGCTTCAGGATATATAACATCAGAGAGAAATCTGGGATATAATTGGAATGAATACTATTAAGTTCTTATGCAATGCAGTCAGTTTTAGCATCTTTTTTCTACAGAAATCTTGACAAAGATAATGTAAACCAATTATTAATAAAACCCAAAAAAACCCCTATATTCAGATTCCTGCTAGTTTAATATAAAAACTTAAAAAATGTTTTTTCTTAATACGTTACATGGAGTTGGCTGATACGTGCTTGAATACTCCAGTTGAAACTCTGCTGGGTAGTATTGTCTCCATTGCTTCATCCTACTTTTCAAGACTTCTGAAATCTGAATCTACAGGTTCAGTCAGTTAAACCTCACGCTCCTTCATACAGCTTTGCTGTAACAATTTAAGGTATCACCTCTACTTTTTGGCCTTGGACTGAGATGTGGTTTCATTCTCTACAGCTCTAATTTTCCCTTGATTGGCTACTTTTTAATTTTATAGTGTGAATCATTGACTTCATCTCTTAAAGTCGCTCTGAAATTCTGTGGAATTATATGTTTTGTTTTCAATCTTGGTAAGCTGGTGTAAGTACTTCTGAGAAATACAAAGGCTTTTATTTTCTCGTTTGTTTTCTTTGAAAATCTCAGTAGCTTTTTCTTTGCTTTTGTGATTCAGGTCTGACAAACTAGAAAGTTTTGCAGTGGTTATTTTAAAAGTTACTTACATGAAAGAGAGTGACTTGTATCCATAAAAGCTTTTTATTATACAACTATCAAATTTAGTAAAAGATGTTACATCACCTTGCAGATAAGGAGTCTAGGAAGGCTAGACATAGAGATACAGGAACAGGCTATCCTCAAATGCTGAAAGACAAGCTTGCACAGAAGAAGACTGTCCTGGCTGAACAGAAAGGTTTGACTTGAACTCAGGGTAAAAAAGGACCTTTGGAAGAAAGGGCAGGAAAATCAGAAGGATACAAGGATACTATTAGGTTATTCAGGGTGAAAATTAGAAAGATTAAAGCCCAAATAGAATTTAATCTGGATACTGCCATAAAAGACAAGAAAATTATTGTCTTTTCTCTCAGCAGTCAGGGGAGGGCTGAGGAGAATCTCAAGCCTTTATTGGATGCGGGGGAAAACAAAGTGACGAAGTTTGAGGGAAGGCTGTTTGAAGTACTTTGTTCCTCCTTTTCCTCTGTCTTTAGGACTAAGATCAGTTGCTCTCCTTGAACCCAGCATCCTGAACTGCAGGGCAGGGATGGGAAGAAGATTGAAGCCCCCACAGTCCAAGGGAAAATGGTCAGCACTTAAAATATGCGCCAGTCTCTTGGGACCATATAGAATCTGCTCAGGAGTACTGAGGGAACTGGTTGAAGTGCTCACCTCCTTTTACCTTACTGTGTTCTGCAGTTATGTGAAAGGAGGTTATTGAGAGGTGGGAATTCGTATCTTCCCCAACTAACGCTTCTCCCAAGCGATAGGACGAGAGGAAATGGCCTCAAATTACACATGGAGAAGTTCAAATTGGGTATTAGGAAAAACTTCTTCACTAAAGGCTTGTCAAGCATTGGAACAGGCGGCCCAGGGTTGAGTCACCATCCCTGAGGGTATTTAAGAGACATGTAGATGTGGCTCAGCGGTGAACTCAGTGGTACTGGGTTAACAATGGTTGCTGTGGCTTTTTCCAGCCAAAACAATTCTTTGGATCCATTCTGTGTTTCTATGGTCTTGCCTTACGGAATTCATGAAGTAGGGAGCTGGCTCTTTGAGAGCTTTTAATTCCCTTTCAGAGTTTTGCTGTTTGAAGGTCAAAATACAGTAACAGTTCTTCACTACTACACTTAAAACTGGATTCAGAAAGAGAACCTGAGACCTCATGAGGCAAGTTGAAAGCATGCTTGAGAAGCTCACTGGGTTTTTTAGGAAAATACTCTTCCTTTGGTTTTAATTCGGCATTTGCCCAAGAAATTTTTGAAAGCTTTCTTATAAGAAGGGTAGTAAAAAGCTTTTTACAGGAACTTGTTTTGCAGAACATACTAGCTCTTATTCCAAAGAATATGCTGCCTCACTAGCATATGTTTTGTAACTTCAGTAGAGTTATTTTCAAGATGGTAGTGTGGGGCTTACACTTCTGTGAACCTGTTAGCTATATTTTTCCAGCTCTTAACTCTCCTGCCAAAGCAGCATTTGTTTCATACAGATTTGTACATCATGCTTCCAACTTCTTTCTTGTGCTAGATATTGGCCTGATGCAAACGGAGGGGAGTGTCTGTGATTGCTAGAGAATGGAGTGGTGTTCCTATTGAATTGGGTTTTTTTCCTGACATGGCATGCTTCTCTCAAACAGACCCGAATTGGGCTGAATGGGAGTGGAGTTTTCAGTAATTGAGCAAAGCTGGCTCCTGTCTCATGGCCCAGGGAAAGGGACATGCTGAACTCCACTCATGTGGCTTAAAATCAGTGACAGACTTTAAAAGTTCACAACTCTTCTGAGTGGATGTTGTCTTCTGTAGAGTATAAATTTGCTGAAAATGCATAAGAGCTAGAATATTGTTACTTTTTTTTTTTTTTTTTTTTTTTTTTTTTTTAACTTGCTTCATGCATTCAGTAATTTACCTTTACCTGTGTCTTTAGCTTTCCAGAGTCTGCAGTTAGAGACCCTGAAGCCCGGCCCAATGCAAGGAACTGTGTGTAGATAAAGCAGGGTGGTCAAAACATGTTACAGTAGTGTGCCATACCAGGCACTCACAGCCTTCTGTGGCTTTGCCTGTAACCTCTTCCCTTTTAATAATGGTACCTCTGTCTGAACCTGTTGGGGTCCATAGATAATAATCGTCCACTTGTTTTCTTTATGAAGTTAATAACTCCCTCTGCTGTTTAGAACTTACTAAACAATTGTTAGTTAACATGAGTTTTTTGTTAGTATAAAAAATGTCTTGCAGAATAAATGCTAGATAATATTAATGGTTTTCTTTTTAATGATGTGTTTAAAAAACAAAGAAAATTCTCGATTAAAATTATTTGATGTATCAATATTTACAGCAGACAATTTTATATTAAAAAAAGTCCTCTGTCATTTCCCTGCTCATAGCATTCAATAACTACAACTGAAATGATTAATGGAAGATTGTCCTAAACTTGACATGTTAAATATTTTGCTACAAAAATAATGTTTTAAAATACAAGTAAGAGCCCAATGATTAGTTGGGGAAAACATTCAGTCTCAGTGATTGCCTCGCAGGGGATTTGTTAACAGGATTACAATCTGTCAGTACCTTCAAGAGAATGTAGGTAGCAATACCTTAAGTAACAAAGGTGTAATGTCCATCACTTTGACCATATTGATGCTTGCTTTTTGTGTAGCAGAAACATTGCCTGTAGAGGAAAACAGCACTTCCAAAGAACACCGGTTTTCTGAGGATTGTATGGATTCTGCACTTAATTCTGTAAATCCATCAAACCCAGCCTGTCGAAATTCCACGGAGTACCGTACTTCAGGAAATGCTGCATATTACAGAAATTCCCATCAGCCAGCAACTGCTACCTCAAATTCAGCCCCAGTCCTGCGCAGGCTCTCCCTGAGTTCCGCTGGCAGCAGTGCTTACTATGAAGTCAGTAGGAATCGGATACAGAGGCGGATTGAAGGTATGCTGTTGTACAGAACCTTCCAGAGTATGTAACTGCTTCTATTAACACAAAAAGTTATGAATAAAGAAGTTCTTTGCCTTTGGAAAGCTGCATATGGAGTGAAGTGTGCTGTTGCCAAGCATGTGAGGCTTGCTAATGTAACTGCAAATACGGAACTTAAGCCTGTTAGTACTAACAGTGTCGTCCAAGTCAGGGAGGGGATTTCCTGCTGCAGCTTCTTCTTACTGCTGTGATGGACCCTGCAGCAAGCCAGAGCAGACAGGGGTAGCTATATGCAGCTCACTTCCTGAGCATCTTATCAAATATTGCCATGTTGCTGAAATACAGGGATAGGGTTTCCTACTGTCTCTCCCTCTGTCTGCACAGCTTCACTTGCCTTTGCCTCATTCCCAGTTAATAGCATCTTGGGACCCAGGAGCCAAGTACAAGTAAAACTAATCTGTCTAGGTATGTTACAGTGCTAATGTTTGTGCTGCTGTAAGTATTTGCAGTTATAGAAGTAATTTAAAGGCAAGAGGAACAGTTCAGTATTATTAGAAGGAAAATAAAGCATCTTTTCATTTTAATATATTGCAAACAATGCATAATAAATGCCGTACGTTAATATTAAAGGGTCTTATGAAATGAAATGTGTAATCCATGTGCAAACTAGTGATACTTCTTCCTTTCACAATATTTTTGTATTAAAAGCTGCAAGTTCCACAACTGGACCGGATTTGAGTTCACTAAAAAGGGAACCTTCGAGAACATCGAATAAAGATCCTTCCACTTGGTCAATAGAGGAAGTAGTGCGTTTTGTGAAAGAAGCTGATCCACGGGCACTGGCTCCACATGCAGAACTCTTCAGGAGACATGTATGATGCATATCCATTCTGTTCTAGTAGATTGTGTCATGTTAATCTCTTAAAATACAACTTTCATGTCTATCAGTCTGTTTGCAACTGGAGGTGGAGTAGAGTCTCCCCATATATTAAAGAGAGGCTGAAAATTACTTTCCCACCTGAAATCCCTCCTGCAGTATATGTTTTCTGTTTTTCAGTCTTGCTAGACTAACAAAAATAGGCACCTCTTTCCAGTGTATATGGAATAATGCCCACCTGGAAGCGCCCAAGTTCTAATGGCCAACATCCCTGGTACCCCTGTGATCCCTGGTGCTTCTAGAGAAGATGACATTTTCATGTACAGTGTGGGGCCCCTGTTTTGGAGACTTAATGTCCTGGAGCAGAGGTTTAGCTGGACACTTGGTCATTGATACTAAAATTCAGAGTATCAACTGAAATATTTAATTAATCTGTTTGGGAAAGCATGTGTAGGGTTTCATAGCCCTAACTAGATGTTATCTTTAGAGACAGCAACTGTTTCAGTTTGTGGTAGGTTTGATCTCC
Source organism: Hirundo rustica (assembly GCF_015227805.2). Classification (NCBI taxonomy): domain Eukaryota; kingdom Metazoa; phylum Chordata; class Aves; order Passeriformes; family Hirundinidae; genus Hirundo; species Hirundo rustica. Next base: position 103,123,526 of record NC_053451.1, on the reverse strand, counting down.
CCTGCTCCTTGCTGTGCCTTTCTATGGTGGGTTGCTCAGTAAAGAGCTGCTTTCTTACTTTATTGCATATATGGCTCTCCAAAAAGAGATTGGCTTTACTCTTTAGTAGTATTTCACCCATTTTCTGCTCCAGCTCCTCCTAACAGTTTAGTCTCTGATTAAGCTGGATTGGAAGGAAAGATGAAAATAACTTCCGATGGAGATTCCTGTCTTATATTTTATTCTTAGTTGTATAACAACAGTAAATGTCACTTGTTTTGTCAGGTTCATGTTTAAAAAAGTATGAGTGTTTCTCTTTATGGTGCTTTATGGAGCTAATTGCCTGTCTATGATAGGTAAGGATACTAAGGACAGTTTAGGACTGTCATATTTCAGCAGCTTCTCAGTCAGACAGTTGAAAACTGACTAAGTTGTCCTTGGTCTTGATCCTGACAATCTCTTTGGTTCAACATGGAAATAGATCTGACTAATTTCCCATATTTAGATGGTCTCTAGCCCCTTCCTCTGTGTGACTGTTTGCAGACGCATGCCAAAATCCTCCCACGGCTGTTTTCAAGGTTCAGTGCAAGGCCTTAGTGCTTGGATCATTTAATCTCTAACTGCACAGAGCTTCCTTTGCAGCTTCTTTTTATTTTTTCCCTTGACCCATTCACTTTTTTTCCTGGTTGGAAGCCCTAATTCTGAGGGCTGACGGGTCAGTTTCTTTTATTTACTATTGTTTTCTTCCTTTTACATCTCAAATACTTAGTCACACATTAAAAAATACTAAAATTAAATTTCAGTGGTCATCTGTAAATTCAAAATTACAGTTACTGTTTTATATATAGTAGGTGTATTTTTACCACAGTATAAACATCTATAATTTACAGTTTTACCATGCAGCTTGTTAAAGTAGTTGTCTGTTGTGTTTTTTCTCTTCCTTCTGCAGGAAATTGATGGGAAGGCACTACTCTTACTGAGGAGTGATATGATAATGAAATATATGGGACTGAAGCTGGGGCCTGCCCTAAAGCTGTGCTACCACATTGAACGACTTAAACAAGGAAAGTTCTAGCCAATGGGGACACCACAAACACGTGTGTTCGGATCACACCAAGCTCTCAGGTTCACAGCCATCGCCTTGATTTGAAACTCTTTTGCTGATACAAATCTTTATTTTTTGAAAGTGCTCTTGAAATGTAGAAGAGACATTCAGGATAAAGGCGGGAAGGGATTTGTATTACATTCTAGTATTTTTGCAAACCGTTTCACAGGAGGTTGGCAGGGAAGGACAGTTGATCATACTGAGTATGGGCAGGTCTGGTAACAACGCTCTCCGAATCCTGGAAAGTGTGTTCTGCATTAGACTTCAGCCAATGTGTTCATATCCAGAACCAAAACAGCTGAATCCCAAAGGGAAATAATAAATTAAACCATCATCAGGTGTTTATAATTTTTACAGGGGTGGCTGTAAACTTTTATATTGCAAGAAAACCTTAAAACAGAAGATCTCATCTCTGTAGTGAATATTCTGGTCTTTCAGAAGAGAGGAAGAGTTATGGAAGAGAGGGCTTAATACAAATATAAGCTTTTATAAAGTGTGATTATCAGTCCTTTGGGAAGTTATGAGGACAAATGTATTGTATATTGTCAGTTTAGGCAGGCAGTAAATATTTCTGTTTCATGGAAGATCATACTGGCTGTATAAACAGCCCTTTCTGGGACAGACTGATTTCACTGGAACAATGCCTCCAGATATTAAACATTCCATCTTTTTGCTAGGTTTGGCGTGGATGTGTGTGTTCATGCTTTTTATATGTACACGTGTATGTGTCAGGGAAATACATACTACATGAAAATATACATACACATTGTACATATCTTTTCAGTTTCTTAATATGTACTTTGCACTGTGCCAGAGAGAACTGTACAATTTCTTGGCTTTTTTTACCAGTCAATTTAGTTGTGTATTATTTTCATTAGCACCTGTTTAATTTGTTCTTGGAGTCAGAAGGTGACAAACAATCAAAAGTCTTTATTCATACAGGCAAGATCCTTGTACTATGCAATACTCCTGGTTATCCATCCCTTAACTCTGAGCCATATTCTGATATATATTTGGAAAGATACATTTGGTTCCAATGTTTTGGGTTTATATTTCCTGTGAGGAAGTGCTACTATGTAACTGATAAACTTTTTTTTTGGGTAAAACTGGTGCTGTTTGTATAAGCTGAAGAATGAGTGGTGATAAAACAGTTTGTTGTCACTGCCAGTTGTAAAATACATCAGGGACAAGAAAATATACTTTCTGTTTAGGAAACTGAATGTACTGTATGTAATAGTCAAGTGATAAAACCGTTTGTTAGGGAAGGTGTAGTCCTAAAATGGTAGGATTTATTATATTTCTTAATGACTTTTTATATGAAAGCATATAGTATAAATGTATTTTTTACAAATTCCTTTTTTGAAAATGACTTTCTTTACCCATAGACTGATACTCATCAGATTTCAGCAGAGGAACTGCTAGAAAAAAAGTGAATTTTGTGACTCAGAAGTCAAAGTATTTTGTTATTTTAAGTGACTGCAATGCAATTTCAATTCAGAAAGTCATTTGGACCCTGAGAATTGTTTTTTTTTATTACATCATTAGACATTTGACACTAAAGTTTATCTGTATCGATTTGTTTTGCATATCTTTTGTGGTGCATGTATGCTTAGATGAATAATACAGGCATGCTCTTTATAGTAAGAAAAGGTCAGAGCATTGATTGAAGAAGCAGAATATTTTCTCTTGGTGTTAGAAATATACTGACTTAACTTTCATTATGGTTACACCAAAAATTATGTGTTAAGGAAAACATCATGCCCTACATGTTCAGTATATTGTTTATACATATATAAAATTGTATACTACTTCTTCTATGCTTTATTATGCTGAATTTGTGTTCTTCAGCATAAAAAGATCTCATACAATTTAAGTGGAAGTAATTGACTGAAAACAGTTTTCATTGTTCACATTGCCCTTGACATAACAAAAACAAAGGTGTTTAAATTTTCTGTTTGGTCTTTATGGAATGGCATTTTTGTACGTGGCACTATTATGGGTATAAATATTTGTTCAAGGCTTTCTGTGCACTCATGTGCACAAAGATAACTGTGATGTTGCTGTACCAGAATTTTCCATGTTCTGTAGTGTGAGAGTCAAGCATTCAGAGTCTTACAGCAGAATATGTTTTTTATTCTTTATTTTCACTGGGATGTTCTTACCTAGCGAAAAAAATAAAATAGTTTGTTCATTGTTGTAACTGTCTGTTCTGTTTGATGCCACGTGGATGTGTGAGCACTCTTTGTGTAGGCAAGGGTGGCTGTCTGATCTGGCATTTGATATTTCTAGACAGTTCATGAAAAGGTCTGATATAAGGAGGTTTAATGAGGAGGGTAAGATTATTCCAACCTTGTTCATCTGAAGCAATTAATGTTTGAACTTGGGTTGTTCTATGCTTTCAAAATAAGGACTTATCTAGTTACTCAGCTATTGAGTTTTGTAGATCTCATTTTGCAACTTACAGCTTACAGAATTCTCATATAACCACTGAGGGGAAGAGACTGATAAAAACTGTTTGTGCTGTGTTCAGATAAAGACACAAAGTATTTTAAATCAAAGCAGTTAATGGCAGTAAGTTTGAACTTCGTACACTTCAAGCTTTCTTATTTCTGCGATAGAGGAGTCTTATTCCAGTGCCTGAAAAGGAACTTGGATTGGGTTAATGGCAACCTCAGAGCTGTCACTGGCAGGTGATGAAAACTGGAAGTTGGCAGTGCCAGTAGTCCAAAAGCCTTTTGCATCTGATCTCTCTCAGAACACACTTAGTATCCTTTTGGTGTTTATTTGATATACAAGACAATATGATTTAGTCTCTTTGTTTCTCCAAGTCGCTTTTCTGTCAACATGGATTCATCTCTTTATCTGGTTCTGTAACTTCTGGTCATCTTGGAAGATAGCGCCTTAACTCCTCAGTGCATCATGGGACTATTGGAAATTAAAATATTGCTGCCTAGGAGGACTAGAAGCTCTAAAGATTATTTTTGCAGAGCACTTCTGCAATAGTGGAATTGAAGAAGGCTGGAGGGTAATCTGTGGCAGTATGCATATTGTAGGACTTTTTCACACATATGTAGGAATGACAGTGAAAGACAGCAATATCATGTTACAAATGTTGGCTTGAAGGATGAAGCATCTTTCCCCTTTTTTGTTGCTTTGGATAAAGACACACCATTTTTTTAATTTCAGGTTGTAGATAAAGGCACAAAGATGTTCATCTGATTACTCATTATATTTGTAGAGCTCTTCTTCCTCTACAGTCAGGGATATAATTTGCAAAAAGTGATGTTAACCTTCTCTGTAGCTCTGACAGTTTTGTGTGAGTCTGTGGATGTGATTATGTAAGCCCTGAACATGATTAAAAATTTTTAAATTTTAGTATCTCAGGTATTTCCACGGGGGAAGAATGAAGCCCTAGGTGGGGATAACTAAAATCTTGAACTTCTAACCTGATTAGGTAAAATTTTCTTTGTGCTTGTCTTTCCTTTAATTGAAGTTGAAATTCAGAGAATTGAAATATGGGTACACTGAGGCAAAGCTGGTATTCAGTACCTCAGCCTTTTCCATGTTCTATGTAATGAGGTCCCCTGTCTCATTCAGCAGTGGGCCCCAGTCTTCTTTTGTCAGCTATAGAATGTTGTCTATTTTAATGCGGGATCATGAAGAGAAACACATTTTAGAAGGGGATGATAGCATATTTTTTTCTTTGATTGACCAGCTAGTTACATAATAGAGTAAAATTAATGAAGAGGTGTGAACCTCTTCTAAGTAATGAGTGTCTTCATCTTTTTGTCGCTCTTTCTGCCGAGTTGAGGCTGTGTGGAGTTACACTGGCTTGGCTTGAAGAGGAAAAAAGAAGAAAGAGAGACCTCCTTGAGATCAGTTTCAAAGGTCATATATTCCTGCTCTCTATCTTTATTACATGTAAAACCGTGGGAGTGAGTAAAAAGTGCTCATTTGGAACTGCCTAAGAGTGATGCAGGGAGGCAGAAGCTGATTTCATGTCCATTTTAGTGGTGAAATGATTGCTGCTTTTTTTTCAAGCCTTGATTATAATCTTTCGCTCTGTAAAGCTTACTAACTAGCCCATAATCCTGGGATTGTGTTCTTCAACTGTCAGTGTTCCTGTTGTTTCGAAGGTCATGCAGAGCCATTTTGAGACTTTTTAAAATCTGAACAGTCTGTTGTAAATTCACTGTATTGTGAGTCTTCAAGTGTATCCATGGATAACATTTTATATATCTTTTTTTGTGTTTTTTACTGTGAAAACTGCAGCGATAAGGTTGGGGGGTTATTTAATAGCAAAATATTTTGCTACTTCGTTCTCTGATAGTTTGTTCTAAATAAATCCTCATATTGTGGCAGTGGTTGATGACGGGAGTCCTGTGTGTGCTTAAAATATGCTATTAAAGTGATCCAGCAGGCTTTTAAATTCCTCACTTACATAATCATCCATCCCTGTCCTAGCAGATAATTTTGATTAGCTGTAATTTGTCCCATTTGAATCAGAATTAGCTTCCATCAGCTCCAGAAAGTCCCAGTACTGCTGTACACACTGAGGACTCCTGCACAAGCTGCTTCTCCTCACAGCTTTAGGGACCACTGCTAGTTTTATTTCAGCTTTCATTATCTGCAGGGGAGCTGTTTAGCACTGATAGTGAAGGCTGCACACCTCTACTCCTTTTCTTTTAAAACACATGAAGGTATTTTCATCCACAGAGATTCACTTTTCAGCATCTGAAATCAAAGGCCTTTCAGGACAAACAGCACGAGCAAACAGATGCCAGTACAAGGGGAAGGGGAGATTGCATCCCAAGTTGTCTGAACAGACAAGCGTGAACAGATGTAAGCTTGAAGCTGGCAGAAACCCTCTCTGCCAACGGTTCCTTTCTAGCTGTGACAGCTGGAAGAAAACGAATATGCCACAAAACCACCATGACAATTGCCGTTACCCTGTGCTGGCTGTCCCAGCTCTGAGGCCCAGAACTGGAAAGACAAAGACTTATCTACCCTTCCAGGCAGGCATAGAGGCAATTGGCAAGGCAGTGGGAAAAAACATAATGAATGGTGTTAGAAAGTCTGGTGTTCAAATGCAAGAGGTCATGATTTTACTAAATTTTTCCCTTTCTTATATTTAGGTTTTTTTCAGTAGTTACGGAGGCACCCTGTTTCCCCAAGCAATTGGGCCAGCGTTGTCTAGATTTCCAAAGAGTGAGGTTTTCAAACCGACCTGAACTCTTCCTCAACTTCTATCTCTCCAAACTAGTGCTGCAGAACAGATTTCCTCTTATTGAAGACCCTTTTGAGGCAAGGATCTTCCCCTGTGCTTCTTACTCCTGCATGTTATGAAAAGTAGGGGGAGGACTCTGCAGCTTTTGCTTGCTTTATCTCTGATGTACCAGCTATTGCTACTGATCTCAGCCCTTGCCTGGGCATGTACATGGTGCTGGTATGAACAGATGCCTCTCCCCTGCATGATGTTACTCAAGGTGTGATCTGCAAAGTGCTTTTCTTTTTAAATCCCTGCTCTTACCTGAGCAAAACAGTGGGGAGAGAGAAATTAATAAATAAATTTAGTTAGTTTTACTCTACCCTTGGTTTATGCTTGTACATTAGGGCTGTGTTAGTACATAGATAATTTTATTATATTGGAACGTAATTGCTTATTAGGTTCAATGGGTAATGTGACGGGCAGGTTTTGTTGGTTGGTTGGTTTTAGTTTGGGGAGGGGTTTTTTTTGTTTGCTTCAGGTTGGGTTTTTTTACCTACTATCAGCTGTTCATTTGTTTCCAAGAGGCCAGCTCAGCAAAAGGGAGCATATTACTTTCATGCATCTTTGCATTCACTGTAATATATTAATTGTAATTGCCTGGGTGGTGTTCAGCTACAGGAAATGAACAAGTTGGAGAAAGTTTAAATGTTTTGAAAGAAAACAGAAATGCAAGGCTGGGATGAGTGATAGGGTTTGCTTGCAATAAACATGGGAAGGAAAATACATGAAGAATGAAGTAATGGAAAATTAGGAAGGAGAAAACCAGGTGGATATATCAAGATAAACTGTTTCAGATTCACAGATTACTTGTGTCTTTGACTATTCTTGTTAAGCTGGGATTTTTAATGGGAAAGTTAGGAATAAACATTTTGAACCATGTCAGGGATGTGAAGCCTTTTATCTTGACATGATTTTATCTGAAAACAAGCGATGAATCCTTGTTATTTCCAACCCAATTTTTGGGACATGCACTCTCTTGTCCTTGAATTGTTTCATAGTTGCTGCTAACAACTCACTCTTGATATAATTTCTTTTAAAGCCAGACCAGTTGAGGAGCCAAAACCTGTGAATACAGGCTTGGGTTTGACTTGATGTAACTTATTTTTTGATATAGTTGTCCAGGCTCTTTCTCAGTTTAGTCCGTGGGAGTCGAGGGTATGAGTGATCTGACCAGGTACCAACATCTACTTTACAGAGACTTCTTGACTCTATTGGTTTTATGAGCCAGTTTCTACCATGGGAGTCTCAATTCCCATTTCAACTTTAGCACATGAGATAATTCCCTATGTAAAGTGCCCTTCACTGCAAGAAAGCTACAGCAACCCTCTTAGTCGAGTCCTTGGTTGGAAGACCTAGCTGGCATTGAGAAACAAATGTTCAGGTGCACATTACAGTAACCAAGCAATGTTGGCCAGGTCCCATGTTCTACCACACAAGAGGTCTGGCTTTAAAGTTCAGTTGCCCAGAATATTTAGCCAAAATTCTATCCACAGAGAATATTTGTGCGTTCTTAGATCTTTGTTGTTGCACAGATTGCTGTGGCAAAAAGCAGAGAGCAAGCACTTAAATATTCTGTTGGTGTTTTTTAACCCCACTCTGACCCCTGTGTACACAAATACAGGGAGTTCTAGTTGAGTGTGGCACATGCATCATTGGGCTTTGAGTGTGGTGGCTTTGTGCCATCATGGCTGAGCTGTGGAGGGTCTTTGAAGGGTAGGTACATGTTCTCTTACACTGGATTGTGCTCTGTGGACCAAGCTTTCAAAGAACTTACTTTGAAACGTTTAAAAAAAAAAAAAAAAAAAAAAAAGAAAAAAAAAATTCCACCTGTTACCTTTATAACTGAATGCAAGTAGGTTGGGTTTGGGGTTTTTTTTCCTCAATAAGTGAGAAATTGTATATCAAAAATCAATAGCTTCCCCATGCTTACTGGTGGTACTTTTTGGGGCTTTCTTTGGGTACATAAGGTCCACAAAGAAGGACCTCCTCGTTTTGTGTCCAGTGTCCTGCCCTTGGTCTGTGGGATGCCAGTCTGGGACAAATCATTGCCTATCTTTGTTCCTAAGAAAAGAAAGATGGAAACTCTGTTGATGAGGATGTGGTGGGAAGGATGATACTGAAACAATGCAAAAAATGTGGCTGTTTTGAAACAGCTGTGGCCTAAGGAACATTAGTAATGCCAGGGGCGAGGGGGGGAGGGGGACATACAGGGTGATGCAGGGATGCAATGTGTCTGTTACCAGCATTTCACTGGAAACACAGTTCCAAACAGTAAAAAAATTATGTTCCACTTGGAAAAAAAGTCCTTCCTTCCAAATATTTGATTAGATTGTACTCTGCTGTTTGCTCTTTTAATTTTCATATCTTAGTTTGGAAGAATCCTAATAATTTCAGTACTAGGATATTATGGTATTATTATAAGAGAGCTTGGGGTATATGGGCACAAAGCAGTACTAAATATTTTAGCGATTAGTAATATTTCTACTCAAACATGAAGAAATGTTTCAGATGGTTCAACAACAGAACAGATTTTCCTAACAGGATTGCAATGCCATGATTTTAACAACTGCGGAAAATATGTTTTCCACACTAAAATCACAGGATTTGCTTGTAGGGGTAGGACTGTCCCAGAGTACTCTGAATTGAAAACTTCAGCATTAAGGGTATGTTTTATAGTCTAAGAGAAATGCAGCTTTAAATAGGAGGAGGAGGAAGCTCTAGGAAAAAAGTGAAAGGTGAGTGAAAAAAGCAAATTGCACAAATTAACATTATTAATGTCACTGTGTCAAGCTGTCTGCCTTTGGGAAGGCAGGAACAGACCCCAGCGGAAAACAAGGTCCTTGACTGAGCCCTTCAACATGTTTTTATAAACTTGAGCACAAAAAGAAACTAAAACATCTGGCACCAGGATATTATGCAATGTTATTTTAAGCTGTTTTCATTGTCTAATATTCTTCATGAGAACTGTTAACAAGTCACTTACTGTTGTCAGATCACAGTCCCAAGTTGCCTCTGTGCGAGTGAAGGCGCACAGACTTCTCTGATTCACTCCCTTCCATGCTCGGTGGTTTTCCCCTGAAACCTTTCATGTGCAAGTGCGTGAGGCTGATCCTTGAGCCCCTATGGGTCAAACCTCTGCAGGGATGTGCAAGGTGGTGTGATCACCCCAGTGCTCTGGAGACCTGAGCAGAAAGTGGGTAGAAGTGGTTCAAAAAGTGAGACCTTGTGGCACGTCAATTTTATAGCAGATCGGAGTGTGGGTGGTAGGGGAGTATAGGTCACACAAGTTACCTCAGGCATGGGAAAGGCAAAAAAAAGCTACCTTTGCTCTTCTGCTTCCCTTCACATTTCTGCTGGAATGGTTTTGCTGCCCCTTTTCCCTGTCCTGTGCTGTCAGGGCAGGAGCAGGAGGTTGCACTGCCTTGTATGCTATGCATGTGTGGTTTCATGTAGGGTCTCCTCCAGCCCTCACTTTTTGGTTGCCTTCATCCCATGAAAGCGCTGCCTTGCCTGGGCTCAGTGCCTGCCTTTCTCCACTTTCCCCGAGTGGCCTGAGCCATGTCTTTGAAGCTGACATCTTTTCACTCTCTGTCAGCAGCTCACAGCCAAAGGCTGTTGTTTTGCTTCTCCCTTTCATTCTCTGGCTGGCTGCTTGCTAACTTCAATAAAGGTGCAATGCTAACAGGCTTGGATCTTGGCTTCCATTACCTTCTTTCCTCTCCCCATTCTCCATCTTTTCCTTGCACTTCCAGTTGTCTGTGCCTTACCTGACTGCTTTGTGTTCTCCCAACCCAAAAACTGCCCAGTCCAGATAAGTTCCCTGTCTGAGATGCTGCTCATTCTTCTTTTCAATTAGGTTATTTTGCTAAGAGCTAACTCCAAGTGTGGAAGCCTTAGGTGTGCACCCCTGGTCCTGGAGCTGTGCTTTGGGCAGCATAGGGGAAAGGCTGTCCTGTGTAGGAAAGCTGGTACATCTGAGCACTCCTGCCCCCGAGGCTCCCCTGTCCCATGGGCACATCTCAGATGTGCAGCCCTTCTGCCTGCCTTGGATTTAGTGTCTGGATTCCTGCAAAGCCCCTGCCTGCCAGGGGAAAGAGAGCAGACGGAAAGGTAACATGACCCTGCAAACTTGTACCTCTCACTCATTCCCTAGTAAAACCCCACACCCAAAGTCAAGTCACATGGAGGCTGAAGCCAACAAGGGGCAGCTCCTCTCTCCCTCTCCTCTCTCTTTCCCTCTTGCATATACTCATCATTGTAAAATGTCTTCTTCCTACCATTACAGCTTAATGACTTTCCCTTCAACTTCACTAGAGGTATTAATGTCTCCATTAACAGCCACCAGAAATGGAAGCTCCATATATCATGAGTGCAGCTCCGCATCCTTCTCATACAGAAGTTTCAGAAGCAGTTAAAATGTAGCCCTGTAGAAAATTAATGGCCCGATATACAAAATCTGTAATTGCTGCTGGAGGCAAGGAGGAGGAGGAGGAGGTGAAAGTGCTCAGCTTTAGTGCAATTAAGTACCTTGTTCTATGGTTGCTTCTCCCCCGTGCTGATGGGGTGCAGGACTTGTGCTTCACGCACGAGGGTGGTGGGAGGCAAATGGTCCCTACTTAGCATCATTTGCCCAAGAGAGTTCAGCAGCAGGAGAGGTGCTGGCATGTGGCTCCTCTTCCCAAGGCACAGCCTTGAAGCCTGGGGTTGCATGAACTGGCAGCAGGGTGGGGGAGTGTGAGCAGCCCTAAGCCTTCCTGGGAGGATGGTGTTGAGAATATTCCCTCTGCCCCTGCAGTTTAAGCAATGGAAAAGCCAGGCAGGGGGGTGAGTGAGCCCAGTCTGCTCTGCTTATCCATTTCTATGGGAATGACTCCAGCCTCTGTCACAGGCTCTGGGGGTGATGGTGGCAACTGGCAGTGCCAGGGAGCATGCCCATTCTGACCCCGTAAAGCTGGGGAGGCTGTCCTGGAGTCTCTCTGTTAGGATAATTGGAGCCTGCTCTGGTTTTCCTCAGCCCTGCTTCAGAAGGAAGAGGTTGCAGTTACTCCTCCAAGGGACTGGGGTAAGATGCAGCCACATGGCTGCTGGTCTGCTCTACTGTTACAACCAGTACCGATTGGCTTTAAACTCAATTTGTTGTCCCCAGGCACTGGGTGTTTCGACAGTGCTTGTATGGTTTGTAATGTCATAAAGCTGATTTAGCCTAATTTGTTGTCAGGGTTTCTGGAGCCTGTGGTCTAAATTCAGTTAAAGCAGACCTCTGTGTGTGCAGAGTGGGTTGGGAGGTACCCTCAGCATTGATGCTCTCAGTAAAGGCCTCAGAAGGAGAGGAAGGAAAAGCTGAGTACCTGCAGCCAGTGGCACCAACAGGCTCTGCCTGTCCCAGCTATCCTGTGGCCAGCAGGAGGGGCAGCAGTGGATGGATGCCCTCTCTGCCTGCTGAGGATGCTGCAGGGAACGACTCACACAAGGACAGCAAAGATTGGGGCAGTTTGGTGCAGCAGATGCCACCACCAGTGTGAAACACTTCTTAAAAATAAAAAGAAATTAAACTTCTTTTGAACTTGCTTCTGTCAACTGCAAAATAAAAATGACAGCAGCCAATTTGGTGACCGCCTTATTTTACTGTGGTATAGGCCTGGGGGAAATTGACATTTTCAGAAGGTTTTTTGACAGTCTAGAATGGGCAGGCTGAAATAGAAGGGGACAGTGACAACTGGGATGGCCATCCCAAGGGACGTTGAAATCCTCAGCCTCTGCACTGCAATAACCAGATGACATATTTCATTAGCAGTTTCTTGGAAGGAGAAAAACAAAGTAGCTGAGTATTTCCAATTCAGAAAAAAACACAGTTAAGATGACCAAACATTAATGAATCCATCACCACTTTACTCTTTTCCAAATGTTGTCAGTTCTGCCACCTCAGGGAAAAATAAAAGGTTTTAAAATACTTAAAAAGCAAGAGTTTGACTGAACTGATGCTGTGCCTATGTGAAAATCTTCCATTTTTGTATTAAGCAAGAAGGCAGTGATCCTTCAGCCAAGGAAAAGAGAAACATCATGCCCTTCCTAACCTCATAATGCAGATTCATTTTCCAAATACTGAACTGGTGCCTGCTGCTATCAAAACTAGCAGCAGATTTTGGCAGGACACTGGTGCCTATGGGTGTGAGACACTTGACACAGTGAAGCTGTCCCTTTGAGCAACTTCTCATTGTATGAACAACTGCAAAAACCTTCCCAAAGCTGTCCAAGAGGAGACTTGGAAGTAGGTTGGCTGCAGCTAGTCAAAGGCAGGCAGAGTTAGCTGCAACGGCATCGGATGGCCTTACAAAATTTGAATTTTGTTACCATTTCAAATTACAAAAAATTTGAATTTCGTTACAATTTCAAATTACATGGTCCCGGTACAGTGCCAGAAACATGTGATTTGAAATTGTAACAAATGTTTTCTACAGGTATAGCCACAAAAAAGGCAACACCCACCAAAAATTGTCCTCCTGCTCTCGCATTTGTCCTTCCATCAGGATGTTTCTACCCGTGAGCTGTGTCGACTTCGAAGGTGACACACAGTAATTCACCTCCAGCTCATTTCCACAGACAAGTGCAAAACTGTAACCTCGCAGAACTTTTATTTTAATTCACATTTCTCCATTGACGTAGGCAGCTTTGTACACGGCTGAGTGATAAAGTTACACAGCTCAGCTGTTCTATGTGCATTGATTTCAGCCATCAAAGAAACGCAGAAAACGAACAAAAAACAACTTTTCCATACAGCTGTAGTCAGGCTGGGAAAAATTATGTGATTCTTTTTTCCCCTCCTGCCTCTGCCAACCGAATTCCCCTGACTTTTAGGCTTTTCTATTTTAAAAGACTGAAAACGTTACTTAAGATGGTTTGCTATGGGTCTCTCACAGTGAACCTGTCTTAGGCGTGCACTAGGCTGTGGTGCTCACTCCCACTCCTCTGGTAGCTCATTTGGGTGCATCATTAGCAGCTGTTGTGACGTGCTCTTCAACACTGCTGCAGGACAAGATCATTTTTCTTAGCCTGCTATTTTTTTTAATATATTTTTTTTACATTTTAGGCTCATCACAAGTCAGTTGCAGCACTTTACAGCTTACAGACTTTTTGCACGACCTTCTGTGTAGACAGAAAGCGATCTGGAAACGAGAAAAGAATGCCGCAACCAATTAGCACGTACAAACATTTATTTTGAAATTTCCATTCCAACTGTTATGAAGAGTTACATCATCAAAGCACTTTATGGCAGTGAAAATAGCTCTTACCCCTCTGACTCATCCATTACTCCATTAAAGCTGCAAAATGTGCAATCTGCTTGAAAAATAGGTTGCTTTTTATTCAGTTTCCCATGAAAAGTCAAAATTTGGTAACAAAAAAAAAAAAAAAGAAAAAAAAAAAGAAAAAAAAAGAAAAAGAAAAAACCAAACCAACCCAGCTTATAGGGACTCTACATCCAATCCTCTCCCTCTTCCCCCAAAAATAACTTACAAAGATAGTTTAAAGTTTTAAATGAGTTTAAAACTGAGTGCATCTTTTTTATTATTTTTTTTTTCTTCTTCTTCTCATAATAATCTTAAAATTCTAAAAACGCATAATTTACTTTCTTGGAAAAAAGGCAGCCAGCCGTTGCTTCTTGATTGGAAGAATATGTATCTCCGGCGAGTTCATTTTCTTTAGCTTTACGCTCCTGTTTTTGACGGGTTTCCTGAGGGCCTCGGCGCTGTCCCGGGGCTCGGGCGGGCTCTTCACATCGTAGCACTGCAGCACCGAGTCCTGGGGCAGGTCCCTTTTAAAGGAAAAGTTTTTGGTGGAGACCCCCGACAGGCCCTTGATCTTGCCGCAGAAGATGGTGGGCACGGCATCCTTGACGGAGACGATGACTTTGGCCGTCTGCGAGGTGCTGACGATCTCGATGTTGTTGCCGGCCTTGGGCTCGCAGCCCGCCCTGCCCGCCTGTTCCACCAGCCACTTCTGCGGCTGCCGCGGCAGCTCGGCCGCGCCGCCGCCCGCGCCCCTGCCCTCCGCCTTGCCCGCCGCCTCCGGGGGCTTGCAGGGGGCGAAGGGGGCGGCCGGCCCGGGGAGCTTGTCCGGCGCGGGGTGGGCACCGAGCTCGGCGGCGGCGGCGGGGCCGGGCCCGGCCGTCTCCCCGTGCGGCCCCCCCGGCTTGCGGCAGGAGGCGAGGGACAGGTCCAGCGCCCCGTCCTCGGGCGGCGGCGGCGGCGGCGGCGCGGCCTCGCTGGCCCGAAGAGCGGGCGGCCCTTTCATGGAGAGGTCCAACGCCTCGTTCTCACCGCCCATCTTGATGACGGTGTGACGGCTCAGCTGGGGAAACTCCCGCGGGTGGAGGAGCTCGAAGGGCTTCGTCTCCTCCTTCTCCAGGGGCGTCTGGGTGCCCTTGCAGGAGCTGGGGGTAAAGAGTGGCGGCTTGGGCGGGTCAGGGGCCGCCTTGGCCTCGGCCCCGTGGGGCACGGGGATGGGCACAGGGATGGGGATGGGGATGGGGACGGGCAGGGGCACGATGACGGGGTAGGGCACCAGCAGCGTAGCAGGGGGCACCAGCGGGGACAGGGGCGAGCTGAAGGCCTGCGGCGGGAGGGTGGCGTAGTCGGGGGGCGGCTGACAGGGGGTTGAGCCCAGGGCGCCCTGTGAGGGAAACAGGTCCTGAAGGACGGCGGCGAATCCCGGCGTCTGAAAGACCGGGGGCAGGACGGGCTCCTGCGCTTGGCCGGAGGGCTTGGGGTCCAGGAGCTGGGGCTGCCCGACGGGGGTGGCGGTGCCGGGGAAGAGGCCGGCGTGCAGGGGGCTGGCGGGGCAGGCAGCCCCCGGGGGCAGCACCAAGGGCGAGTTCAGGTGCTGGAAGACGTGCTGCTCCAGGAGGACGGGCAGCGGGACGGGGCCCTGCGTGGTCATCACGTAGGGGGTGGCAGCGTTGGTGGCCGGCATCTGCGGGGCTGCGCTGCCGGCGACCTGCAGGTGGATGGGCAGGACCACGGGGCTGTCCCCCAGGCAGATGGGCTGCAGCACGGTGGCCGCCACCTTCAGGGCCACCCCGCTCTGCGACTCGGCCGGCGGCGTTAGGATGGAGGGCGCGGGGACTGTCACCAGCGGGGAAAGGGCTTTCTTCATCAGGTCGGCCGAGTTGATGTTCCAAGCCTCCGCTGTGATCAGCTGGGCCACCCCATTTTCCAGCTTGTTGTTGGCCATCGCCGAGGGTGAGTTGGTGACATCCATAGGCAGGTTTGGGGCATCTTTGTACAGCTCCTCCATGCCGCAGGGCTTCTTGGGCTCCGCCAGCACCACCTCTACATCGCTGTCAGTGGGACCAGCGGCGGCACCACGCTGCCAGGAGCATCAGCACCGACATAATTTGGCCTGCAAGCCAGAAACATATTTTAGGCACCACGTAAATCTTTTCCCTAAAATAATATTTGCAATTGCCTTTAAATACCCACCGCCAAAGAAAAGCCGTTAAACATTTCCACACTTCAAGCTAACGGCTCCGTAATGCAGTGTACTATATATACAGAGATGCTGGATATACATACAGCACTGCGTGTTGGGCGAAACATTTTGAAGAACTTATATTTAGCCATAAACATGGCCTTAAGGACTGCCTGGAGGCAAAAAAACCTCTCAGTACACAGACTGAAACAAGGACTCAGGATGCCCATTCCACATTTTTAAACAAAGCTTCACATAATGACCATGCACGTAGAGCTGAGTGACAGCATGTTGTTTTAACTCAACAGAAGCCCCAAAACAAACATTTCTAAAAATACTGCAGCCAAGAAATATTCAACCATTGGTGACGGGTACTTCATTCCCCTTCAGTACTTGTCCCTTTTTCAACCCGGAACTGCCATGTGCACGATCAGAAAGGAGCATGGCCATGCTATGGCAAAGCAAAACCAATCCGAACCCCAGCATCCACCCTGCCACAGAGCTAGAGACAGTAATGTGAACCAGGCACCTGATTCATTGAAGACATGGGGGAAAAAAATCTAAACAACTTAAAATCCATTTTGACAGCCCAACTCTTTTTATCAACCGAGCAAATGGCAATTAAAAAAGGGTAGGGATGGTTTCTGTTTATGATCGTGGTGAAATATGCAACTTGTTTCCCCTAAAGATCAACACTTCTCTCCCCTGGGGAAAAGAAATTAAAAAAAAAAAAAAAAAATCAGTAAATTAATGGCACTAAGAAGGATAAATAATTTCTGCCCTTTGAGCTGCTTCCAGCAGACTTTGGCTGATGCCTGGCTGCTTCGCCTGGTGCTGCCCGTGCCTCTCCCGAAGTGTGAAGAGAATCCCGCCGTAGTAATAATCACCATGGAAACTTGTCCAGTTTCAACTCTGTTACCATGGAAAAGCACCAGCACACCCCAAATGTACATTTTTCACCAGCACACAGCTGAATCCTGCTCCCTATGAGCAAATGATGTGCCATCACCACTGCCCAGCTACCCAGGCCCATGAGAGCAAGGCACTTCCCCATGTCCTGCAGGGACATGTACTGGGATGACAGGAGATGACAGGGAGGGCATCACCACTCTGAAATTGAGATTGTCTGGGTGAAGGGTCGCAGCTTGGGGATGTGCCTGCGTCTAAGAGCATAAAGAACTCCTTGGCTCTGGTGCTTACAGAAACAATTTGCTGGCACAGATGTTTCTAAGACCAACAAACCTGCAAAGGGGTCAAGGGAAAGGGGAAAAAACCAAAAGCCCACAAACAGAGGCTAAAAAATGTCAAAGGCAAGGAAGTGGGAAATCTACTAAATCTCTCCTGAGGTCTGTAAATCCTTGGATTTGGCAGTGAGATACTATGGTGAGTGCAGGACTACCTACAGAAATGCCAGGAGTTGATAGCAGAGGCTGGTTGGGTAAAATGCTAATAATTTATCAGGCACATTTGAGTTCTTAAAAAGGATTTTTAGAAGTAAACACAAATCATTTTTTTTCCCCTCCTGCTGCTGGCTTAAGGAGAATAATTCTGGATTTTTCCTATCTCATGAAATGCTCTGCAGACAAGATTCACAAATAAAGGGCTGGGGTTTTTTTGTTTGTTTCCTTTTTTCCAGCTTTGGCTGAGACACATTACAGGAAGGCAGAGATGCCCAAGTGCTGAAAACAGGAGCAAAATAAAATTCCTTATTCAGAAAGTGACAAATATCAGTAAGAAAACCATTGGGCCAGTGTTGTTTTGAAAAAACAAAAACAAAAATGAAGAGTAATTGTTTATAAAAATAAAGATGATGAGAAGACAGCTCAGCAGATTAAGCTGAAAAAAAATAGACATCATCATTTCTGTTCAGGAATTAAAAAGCCATTTTCTACTGCTCTTACATAATCTCTCCCTCCCTGTTTTTCAAATGACCATTTTGGTCTCTGCAGTGCACATCAGCATCTTTGCTCCTCCAGCTGCTGCAGCACAGCTGAGTGTTCTGCACATGACACTGCCTCTTCCCAATGTTTCTGTTTGCTTGAGTAGTGTGAGACTGCAGTGTTTTCACAGAGAATTAATGATCTGGTGGGGACAGGAAACCACCCCGTTCCCCTGGCAAACCCATTAAACACTGAGAAACAGAAAAATTAAGATTAAAATTATGCTGTGTAAGAGACTTGAGGGATTAGCATGCTGTAGGGACCCATGGAGAAAGAGACAGATCGCCACTGAAGATGAGAGCATAAAACATAATAAAATTCCCCCATTGCTGCTTTAGAAGGCGACAGTGCTGGAGGCAGAGGAAATACCGAGGTGAGGGGAAGAAGCACTCATCTATCACCCTCAGAAACCACGGACAAAAGCCTGTAAGCTTGGCTGGTTTTTTTCAAAGCACAGTCAAATATTGTTTTCCACACTGAACACTATATGTGCCTAGGATCTGTAAAAATACATTGTTGGGAGCCAGGTCACTACCTCTGGGAGGGCCCCACTGTGTGAGGGGAAGGAGACAAGAAAGGTGAGGTGCAGCCCTTGAACCAGGTTTATGGGTTTGGGGTGAGTTTTTTCCCCCCTCACATTTTCTATGTAGAAGTGTACCTTTCTGTATTCCAGTACACCTGCTTCTTGAGCATGTCACCACTATAGAAAAAAGAAAAAAAAAAAAAAATATATATATATATAAAATATACATACTTAAAATTATTTCCTGATCTTGCCTGCAGCCTGCAGTTTGGCAGTAGCTGGCTGCCAGGTACAGTGGAGTCCAGCACAACTTGATCCTGCTCCCTGTAAATCTATTTTTAGTTTCATTTGGGAGGGAATCCCAGGGCTGCTAAACATGTGTTAGACTAAAAATCTATTATCAAGGAGTAAGCAGGCAGAGAGAAAAGGATCCAAGTCCCCAAGCCTCAAATGAGGAAACTTTGAACATCTGAGATCAAGAGACAGACTGAAATTGTCCAAAGGTGTTTTGTAGTTCCTGGACTCCTTACACAGTACAAAACCTTAAATCCTCATCGAAGTGACTGAAACAAAAGTAAATTTTCAGTATTGGCATTTACAGTGATGGCTATACTATACTTCTCCTGTAATAAAAAATCAACCTGAAGCATGTGCTGGGGTTTGGTGATTTTTTGGGATCTTTTAAAATTGCTGCTTAACTACACACAAATTATTCAGTTACTCAGTTTTAAAATAAGTTTCATGTATTTAATATACATAAAAGAAGTTAATGTAATCTAGAGGAAGTGCCTTAAGTTTCCTCTGCCTATCATACCTCAGTCCTGGACAATCAAATTCACTCTCCCTACTTATCTATTTTATATTTAATTTGCTGTTTGCTTTAACTGAAAAGAAGCTTGAAACACTGAAGCAAGCCCTACTGTAAATAACCCGAGCTTTCCCATCAGGGTGCTGATAAGAGCGAAGTTCATGGCACTATGCAATGATGTGTGTGACTGTACAGGAAATGGTATCTTAGCTATACACAAATGCTTTGAAAGGGTAGTGATAACTCCAGCTTATTTTTTTTATCTCCTGCTGATAGCTGTGCAACAGACTTTTCTCAGGGCTGCTGTGTGCCTTCTTGTGGGGCTGCAGCACAGCTCTCCCTGTGCTCTGCCTGCTGGTCTGTACCATGGCTGGTACCTCATGTCTACACAGAACTCAAATTATACTGTGAACACTGTGGGAAAGGATTAGATGCTCCCTCTGTGGGATGCCGGGTTCAGTATCTCCCGGAAAAACAGGGCTTCCCTTGAGTATAAACACAGTAACAAACAGAAAATTAAAAATCTTCACTTAATGGAGCTGCTTGGGGACGAAATTATGGTTGGATAGAGGCTTCAATGTTTTCCCAAAACTTGCTGCTTGATGTCACTGATTCAACCAACTACAAATCATCTTCCATGCTACAAATTTTGGTCTCCGTAGTTTCAGCCATACACAAAGGCTTTACCATAGTATTATTGGCATTTTGTTGCTAGAATAGAAAAAAATGTATTTGAATAAAGTGAGCTTTCACATACCAAATATATGGAACTATTACTACACAAATAACACATGGGTGGGCTCTCCCACATGTGCAACCCACGGATGATTTCCGCAGTGTTTGCCTCTCACTTTTCCCACTGATTCACCTGTTCATTCAGGCACTTGGGACTGAGAATCCATGCCCATGTATGCTTTTCGTAGTGTAATCCTCAAGCACCAAAGGGCAAAGGAGTAATCAACTCACAGCTGGTGGTGAGCTTGCCTTCCCCTGTGTTTTTGATACACCACACACATCACTTGGGTGCAGAGGCACCATGAGGGCCAGTGGGGCCTGGCCCCCTTCTGCTTGCAGATGGGCCTCCAAGGAATGGGGCAGGCAGAGCAGAGGAGACCCACAGGTATTTCTTAAGGCGAGCTGGCCTTCACCCTCTTGCCAGCGTACAGCTGGACCCCAAACACAGTCCCACTGCCTCTGAAAAAGGGGCTCAACTACCACTGCTTGGTCATCACAAAAAGAGAATCACTGGGCATGCACTTCTCTGTTTCCTCTAAGGGGCACCAGGGAAACATCCCAGTTCAGCTCTGCCCTCTTCCGTCTCAGTCCCCTGACTCAAACACGCAACACCTAACTCCCTGTTAAGATTTAGGAGGTACCATTCAAAATCAGCTGAGGGCAAGGAGAGAAAGGCATTGGAAAGATAGGCAGGATTCACTCTGGCACCGGCCAGAGAGAGAAGGGAGGACTACAGCAGGGCATCACTGCCAGTATGGAAGTTACACCCACAGCCTTTGCTGCCCATCCTTCTGCACATCTCCTGTTCACCATGCACACATGCACTGCCACATGGTACTTCTTACTCTATGGAAGCTACACCGTGGAGGATGAGCTGAATGCTGCCAAGGAGCAGTTAAAATAAGCACCTCATCAGACAACTTCAAAAGATGCTAGAGAAATAACGCTCCAGTGCAAATCATGCAACAGGTTTATTTTCCACTGCTGCATTTGTGGATCCTTTCAAGAAGCAAAGCTATTTGCATCAAGGCTCCCATCCAAGCTGTGAAGCCCTGGGGAAACAAGAGAGAAAGGAAATCATTACAGCAGTGCAAAATGGCACGTTATAGATGGGACATGGACAATATGTATACACTGCTTCGGCACACAGCATGATCATTCTCAAATGCAGCAGCCTGACTAACTGATGGTACTCCAGTCTTTTAAATAGTTCAGTTGAATAAATACCACGGCATCTGCCTATTGCACAGGCTAATCGCCTGCAAAGAGCACGCTGGAGTCATATATTTGCTAACTATATTGCTGTTGTCAACAATTTGTAGTTAGCAATCCATTCCAGGGAGAAGAGAACTCACTTTTTTCTCATTTAAAAACAAATCAGAGCAATTGAAAAAAAGAAATCCTGTCATGGGCCTGAAATCAGTGCCTTCACTCCCAAGGGCAATATATACAAGAAAGACAATAAATGCTGTGGAAGGAATAGAACATTTTCCTGACAAATTTCAACCTGTAGTGAATTTTTATACCCAATTTGAAAGCCTCACAAAACCCCCTACATTTGCAGTGGCAACCATGACATACCCTAAGTGTAAGGGAGATGGCACTTGCTGCTGTACTCCTGGATGCCTTTTCCCTTTTCTTTCACTCCATTCACAAATTATTTCACTAACTGGTTGTAACACTTAACTGATGGGATCTGCTTCCAAAAGGACCACTGTTTACACCATATACACTACTACATGTAAGCCAGCACTATAAAAAAAGGGCTAACTTGAAATTATTTCAGATTGATCTTGCTATTCCCAATTCTTCAATATTTCTCGTATCTGCAGCATAGGCCTGTTCCTGGGGTCTCTGAACCATCATGCTTGGAGGAACCTTTCACCAGATTTCTGAAAATAAAACCTTTACAGTCGTAGTTTATTTTTTATTCTTGGTATTGTACACAAATGCCTGAACAGCATCAACTTGCTTAGCTGCCAGTGAGCTGAACACACACTTAGAGGTGGAGACAGTGCATGGAAATTTGATGTATTAAACTTGACATGTGGAGGATAAATATAATTTTGTCAGTCATAATTACTGCTGAGTCACATGTTAAGTGATGTCCCTTTGACCCAGCTGGGGCTTCAGACTTGGTGCAGCTTTTGTGCTCCCAATTTCTTTCAAACTGGGAAGACAAGTTACTGTTTTTATGACTGTAGAAGTACCTGTTTAAATCAGCTTTCCCCCTATACAGCTGACAGCGTGCACATGTCTCCTTCAAAGCATGAGGCAGTCCTTTGGGATGGGGATGTCAGCACTGCAGCTCTGTGTTGGGACAGATTATACAGTGTCCAGCCCTGAGCACCCACCATGGGAAGGTGCTGCCTGCATAGCCCTGGGGGCCTATCTTCTCACCAGCACCTTCCCAAAAACCGAACTTCCTCCAGCAGAGATGCTCTAGGCCCATCATCTTTGTGGCTCATAGTCAACTTGATGTCCATCACAACACCCAGGTTCTTTCTGGCTCAGCTGCTTTCCAGGTGGGTAGACCCTGGCATGTACTGATGCTTTTCCCCAGATGCAGGGCTTTGCACTTCTCTGTGGCAAACTTCACAAGGCTCCTGTGAGCCCAATTCTCCCGCCTGTTGATGTCCCTCTGGATGGCAGCACGACCCTCTGACGTGTCAGCCGGTTTTGTGTAATCTGCAGACCTCTGCAGGTGCACTGTGCCCATCATCCAGATCATTAACGAAGAGGCTGAGCAGGGTGGGAGCAGCACTGACCTCTGGAGTACACCCCTAGAGCCACCCAACCCAACTGGACTTTGTGCTGCTGGGCCTGTTCCGCCACTTCCCGAGGCTCCGTCTGCCCCTCCAGCCCCCGCAGCAGCTGCGTGTCTGTGAGCATGCTATGGGACACAGTGACAAAGGCCTGCCTCAATGCCAACTGCTCCTCTCTCACCTCTGCCAGGCTTTATTCTCATACAGCAGGTCAGCTTCCCACAGGGAAGGAAAGCTGACAGTAGACTGCAAGTCTAAGAATGTCTAAATTAAAACTACACGAGGGAAAAACTGAACTTACTCTAGGGATCTGTCTTGCATCAGAGCTCCTGAGATTTACTATACCTTAACCTCCACAGCTTTCATGCGTGCTGTGCACGCATCTATTTACTTTTGTAGTAGGATCATAGGAAGAATGCTAGCATTCCTAGGTCCAAAAAGTGAAGTGCATGATTTTCCTATGGGAAAAAATATTTTGAAGATTTTTTCTTGTCATTAAATATCCCATTTAACTCATTATTTGGTATGATTTTCAATCAAAACACTATATTCGCCAGAAAAGCAAAGAAAAATGAGCTGGTATGAGTACACAGAGCTAAGCAAAACAAACAAGAGAGCCCTTACTTTATAGCAAAATTTAAAACCCACACGTTTTGTTTTCCCAGCAATCAATACACCAATGATAACAAGAGGAAAAGGATACCAATTAAACATAATTTCCGGCCCTGCTTCCCCCAAAACTTGAAACAAAAAGTACTCAGTGTCAGCCTAATAAAATATTTGTTGCTTTCCCAGTCAAGTCCTTTATTAAACAGCCCATAAAGCATCTCAGTTCTTACAAATGCTTTCCAAGTTTGATACCAGTGAAATGACTTCAAAGCCTCATTAATTCCCCAGTGGAGGTTTGTTCACTGCTCTGAGACACTTGGCTCCCTGTTCTGTCCTGACTCTCCCCACTGATCCCAGGCACAGATACTTTTACCACATCCACTTGATCTTCTCCAGCATTAGATGAGCATCAGTGTGGCAAAGGCTGCCATCCACTGCCCACCTCTTCTTGCTGATGTGACTGTCTTGCTCCTGCTAAGAGGGACAGGGACCCTGCCACGGATGTGTTAACAGGTCTCAGCCAACACGTTAGTGAGGTGAAGTTGAAAATCAGTTCTTAAATTGCTATGCCACTTTTGCAGGCAGAATATCTGACTCTTCCCTGTTATACAAACACTGTCTCCCAGCTAGCCACAAAAGTGAAGCACACCAGACTATGCCCTTGAGAAGCAAACCAGGTTCACCAGCTCAAATCCAGTAAATGGCATGAGGTGCCACTAAATGGCATGAGGTGCCACTAAATGGCATGAGGTGCCACTAGCACGCACCCACCCTGAGAGACCCAGCCCCTTAAACTCACTGCAAACCCTTTCCCATCCACTCCTTACAGCACATCAGCTCCAGTTCAAAACCACTTTTTCTTGGTGCAGACAGGGCCAGAATAGGGCTAACCTCCGCTTTATTATAAAGCCATGGGGTTAGAATAGCAAATTCCAACGCTTCTGTAACTCATCTTAAATCAACTGAAAGCCACATTTTCACATAGCCTCTCGTGGTCCTTCTACAGCCCGGCTTAAATAAATAAATAATGAGAAGAAAAGCAAAACCAAGTGAAAAACTGAATGTTGCAGCTCACAGATCCTTTCTGATGATGTACGAATGCCCTTGCCTAAGAACACAGGAAAGGACGTGCAGGCGATGAGCCACACGTGTGCCACTCAGCCTGCCACCGTGGGCTGAAAGGGATAAATCCCTTCTGCTGCCCACAGCTCTGGTGGCTCTTGTGACACAGGTACAGTCCCAAATGAGAAGATCTACCGATGAAGAGCTGGCAATAAACAGACTCGTCAGCTTATCTTCTCTTGTGGGACAGGGTCTCACTTGGGAGCACAGGCAGATACAAAGGTGCAGGAGTATTGCAGTGCTGCCCAGGGATCCAAAGGATAGAGGAATCTTCCCTCTCCCTGTGCAAAATATAGTTATTTAATGCTCTGTCCTTCCCCACTAGCATGAGTAACCAAATGCTCCATCAGCTTCCCACTTCAAAATCAAGTTTATGCTCATAGTTTCAGATTTATTAGGCTGACTCTCCTTCTCTCCCTCCCCATCACTTTTATAAGCCAAGCCCAACATTTCACCAGCAACACAATGGCACTAATCTTCAGCAGAAAGTATGCACACAGCAGATTTCAAGCACTCATGCACCACCCTATCTCATAATATATGAATGGAAAAAAAACTTTCAAGAAAAAAAGGGCCCTTATTTTCATTCTTGCAAAATTTTTAACCACTGCAAGAATTTTGTTTATAAGAGACAGAAAAATGTAAGACTCCTGTGATGTGATTAACAAATGCAGCATTTTTTCTTTGAATCTCACAAAATTTAACACATGCTCTTCTCACAGCATTTGTACCAAGTGTTTCCCGGTTTGACTTCGAGGGGAAGAGAACTGACCTCTTCTCTCTGCCATGCCATGATGCATGAGATGTCAGATGAATTCTGACTGAATTCAAAATAACACCAGCATGAGATGCAGCACAATGGTGCTGATGGATGTAACAAGAAAACCTCAAAACCTCTCAACAATAACCGATTTTGCCCTCCTAGAAGTCCCAAGACAGAACTGAGAAATATGCCTCTGACAGATGGATCTGACCACAAGTAGTATGTAAATAACAGAAAATACTGAAAATATGTCATATTGCATCTCAGTGCCACTGAGGTTGCCACTGTTCAGTCAACCAGTCCAGGTTATCAAAGAATCATAAAATATACTGAGCTCAAGAGGACCCATTAGGATCATTGAGTCCAACTCCCGGCCCTGCACAGGACATCCCTAAGAGCCACGCCATGTGCCTGAGAGCATTGTCCAGATGCTTCTTGAACTCTGTCTGGGTTGGTGCTGTGACCACTTCCCTGGGGAGCTGTTCCAAACAACCCAAACAACCACCGGGTGAAGAATCTTTTCCTGATATCCAGTCTAACTCCCTGTGACTCAGCTTCATGCCATTCCCTTGGGTCCTGTCACTGGTCACAACTGGGAAGAAATTGATACCTGCCTCTTCACCTCCCCTCATTAGGATGTTGAAGACCAAAATGAGGTCTCCCCTCAGTCTTCTCCAGGCTGAACAGACCAAGTGACCTCAGCTGCTCTTCACAAGGCTTCCCCTCCGGACCCTTCACCATCTTTGTTGCCCTCCTTTGGACACTCTCTAACAGTTTAATGTATTTTTTGTATTTGGCACCCAAAACTGCCTGCAGCACTCAAGGTGAGGCTGCCCCAGTGCAGAGCAAAGCAGGACAATCCCCTCCCTTGCCCAGCTGGCGATGCTGGGCCTGATGCCCCCTAGGACACAGCTGACCCTCCTGGCTGCCAGGGCACTGCTGGCTCATGTCCAACTTGGCATCGACCCAGGGCCCAGGGCCCTTTCTGTGGCACTGCTCTCCTGCCTCTCATTCCCCAGTCTATGCACAGAGCCAGGGTTGCCCTGTTCCAGGTGCAGAATCTGGCACCTGCCCTTGTTAAACTTCATATGGTTGATGATTGCCCATCTCTCTAAGTTATTGAGGTCTCTCTGCAATTAGAGATTGCAATAAATGGCATTTCCTGTAGTGCCTACAAATGTCCCACATGCACATGCACACAAGCAAGCACTTCTGTTGTGCCTTTTGCCTCATCCACTTGACTGTGAAGTCTCATGGGCAGCAGTCATTTTGGCACATGATTAGCAAAAAGGACAGACCTCAGCTTGGATTCCATTTACCACTGCAATCCCTCATGAGGATGAATGGGCACACATCCATGCACAGCCTCACTGAGGTGACACAGGGCTGCCTTCCCTTTCAGAATAGCCACTGGCCACTCTTTGTGGGTGCATGCCTCCAGTGTGCCTTCTCTTCTCTCTTCACCATGTTTCTCTGCTGCCAGAGCACTTCTAGTCAGCCTAAGTGTGAATGTTGTCTGAATTTTACTAACTTGATTCTCTGTGAACAAAGATCTTCTAGCCAGTTCAACATTCTCTTCTCCAGCTGCTTTGGTATCTGAGCTCTGACCGACACACTGCTCCCACTGCATGGAGGTGAGACTATCCCAAACTACGCCAAGACTACACAAATAAGTAATAATGCTCTTTCTCATCAGGGGTCCAGACTCAGACTACCCAGGGAGAAGGGCTGTATTTCAGGAAATGCAGGGCAACCAGTGCTGTAAAAACAGCACTGCTATTTATTGCAGGTAAAATAAATAGCGTTTTCCTGATTCTATGAACAAGTAACACGAACCTATTTTGCAGATGCTTATTGCAAGACGAAACAAGGTCAGTCCTGCCCATACTTTTCCATCAAACCTTTGGAGAGAACATACATCATGATGAGTGCACTATACCAAATTTTGTTATTATCACCTCCCCTATCTTAATGATGGCTGCGTGGTTCCAGAAGAGAAGCACGCTGCTGTAGGATATAGAGCTCCTGACATATTTACTGCAACATTTTTCACCAGTAATTTTCACTGCAATGTGTGCTATTACGTGTTCAGAAAAACTTAGGGAAACTGCAGGATGCAGAACGACAATTACATCTTTCCCAGATGAGACTACTACGTTAATGGATCGGCGTCATCCATCACCATAGATCGTAAGTCCTCTGGGGAACGTCACCAGCCCACTCCAATAAATCTGACCAGGAGATTTCGTATTTGGCTGCTCAGCTCAGGAAGCAGTCTAGCAATGCAGTTCACAGCATGACTGTGGCTCAGCTCTCCTGGTGAGATGGTGCTCCTCTGTGGCAATGAAGCTCTGGATGTAAGAGGTCCTGCACTCCAGCACGTAAGAGCAGACAGGGCTGCAGCCTGGCATTAATCCCTCACACAGTCAATTCTTCAAAGAACTGAATTTTGGTACATGGATTATAGACAGGGGAGGAAGAAAGTTGACTAGTAACTTCATTCCTTTACCATCAACAACAAAGAAAAGGAAATAAAAATTACAGAAGAATAAAACTAACAGCGAAAAAAACCCAAACAAACCTGTCAGAAGACTGATGCAGTTCTGAAGCAATTTTTTTTTGCTGTCAATCTTCTTGGTTCTTCAGGCCTCCTCAGCAGACAGAGCAGAATGTCTGCCATGAAAATGTAAGGTGATGCTCTATTAGGGAAGAACATACTTCTCACAGGCTCTCCCTTTAGGAAAGTCAAACAAATAACACAAATAAAAACCTCCATGGCTGTACCATGTCCTAGCTTATCCTTGTAATAACAGGAGGATGGGGCCTGAGGCTGTTTCTGCTTGTCTCCTGCACTAATGCAAATACAGCTGCAGTGTAAGAGCAGGCTGGGGGGGAAGGTCAGCCCCACAGAAACCCTTCTGAGAGGCAGCTCTGAGCAAGGGGCTCTGAGGGCACTTTTGTCTCTCCTGATTTGTGTATATTCTGTTTCAGGCAGTAATATATTTTCCTGATACATTTTTCATGTAGCTGGAGCTAAGAGATTTCTTGTACCTTATGGAGTGGGGAACACCACAGCATTGCTACTCCCAGTGGCTTAACCATTTTGAGTCCTCTCTTCCCCAAGGCACCAGCTTTTCCCACTGACCCCACGCCACACTGGACCAATGTCACAGATGATGCGCGTGGTCCTTCTTTCTCAGCCTGGGTATACAACGAGGTGGCACCAACACCAATGTCTATTCCCACCAGGACAGGGCACCACCAAACATACCCCCCTTACAAACGGGAACAGCCTTGGGGTGCCACCCATGCCTGTCCAACCCTCCCTATCCCCATCTGTCAGCTCTTAAGCAACTTGTCCCCAGGGCGAGTGACCCCCTTCCCCTGTCTCAGTGTGGGTGCGCTGGGTATGGCCAGGGGAACAGGGATGGACACTGAGGGCTTGAACTACTGCAACTCCTGCAGCTCCAAGCACCTGACAGAAGCACAACAGAGCCTGGGAGATTAGCAAACAAGGAGGAAGTAGTTTTAATTATATAATAACTTTAAGGAATAAAAACTGCCTATAGCCTGTGTAAGTTGTGAGAAATAAGACGTGCTCTTCTTGCCTCAGGCAAATGCTTACATTGGTAGCAAGCTTGTCCATGAAAATGACACCCTTGCAGCTAGAAACAACAAGAGCACCCAAGACGTACAAAATATTCTGTATTTTCTTGGTGAGGTGTTAAAGGAAACAACTATGCTCACTGAAGAGCTTGCTTTTGGCAAAGGGGGTGGGCAGATGCCACCTGCAAAAGCTCTCCCTCATCCCTTCCAGTAGGACAGTGAGCATCTGGTCTTTGCACTTGCCCCATGCTTAAGGGGTGAAGTCACTGCCAACCAGAAGGGCTGCTGCACCTTTCAGTGCATGGAAAACGTAGTTCTGTCCTCAACTACCCCAAGAAACCCTATGGCTCCAGCTGGGTGATCCTATCCAGGCACCCCACATGCAGGGATGGTTGGTCTGTGAGCTACTGGAGCAGTGTGTGCCAGGTCACTGGGCTCCCAGAGGCTGCTGCTGGCCTGTCTCTGCCCAGGATGGTGGCTGAGGGAAACCAGAGGCGTCTGCAATATGAGATGCACAGCAGGAACAAGCCGCACCACCATGGGGGTTGCAAAAGAAGCCCAGAGAGCTAGGGTGGCAACCAAGAAAAAAATGCTATTTTTACTGCCTGTCAGTGGACATGCTCATGTGCCAAAATGTTGGTCAAGCTGGGTAACATCTGGGCAGCACAAACCAAACCAGAGGAGACAGCTTTCCCCTGGCAAGCACAAACCCTTTACAACCTCAACTGAATCCTTCCTAAAAAGGTGTCGTGGTCCATAGCTCAAGAAGCCAAGCAGAGAGCTGCTGGCCATGGCTCCTCTGAGGAGGGTGCCCACAAGGGCAGGTACAGCGACCATAAACTCTGTCAAGATGTGCTCCAAAACCAGAAGGCACCAGAGCTGCCCTGAACTTAGCATCCACAGTTTTCCCCATGGGAAGGACAGGTCTGGCTGCACCAACCAACTTGCATTTCCATGGCTGGCTGACGCAACTGAAAGGGCTCTCATTCCCAGAAAACACTTAATGTAGGTTATCTCCAGTGATCTCGAGGGATGGCAGCCCTTGGATGGACCTCACTGGCGAGGTCAGTGCCAGCACCCACCGCTTCACATGGAATGCAGCCATGGTGAATGCACCCCAGTGCACACCCATCTTGCCACCCCCAGGCATCCTCCACGTCCAGTGGAAAGACTCCTCTAGAATGCTGCAAAAGCATGAAGAATCAATCAAATCCATTGACTTTTGTCTGACAATAGCATTTTTACAGCTCAATGCAAACCAGAGTACGCAGGAGGGCATACTGCTACCAAAAATAAATTAAAGAGAGGCCGTGGGTCTTTGAAGATCCCAAAACACCCAGTACAATTTACACCCAGTAAACCCTGCCCAGTCCTTACAGTGATTAAGGACAATTCAGCCCCTGCTCTGGGTGAAGGTTTCTCCAGGACCCAGCTGCCAGCACATGTTTGGTTTTAGCCGTCTAAACAGGCACTGAGGGATTAGGTCTCTGGGCGTCTTCAATGCTAATTAAAGGCTGTTTATTATCCAATTGTTCCCGATAGCGTATACTTCTTCTTGGGTAAACACGGCCGACGCCAATGCCTAAAAAAACCCACAAAACCAAAAGTGGTGGAAAGGTCAGCATTTCACCAAGTTATGGGGTGCAAGGGACACCTCACAGGCTGCTGGCACCTGGCTCTCCCTATCCAGCAGCCACAGGCACGGGTGCTTGCCACCACTCAGAGCTGAGTCTGAACACTCCTGAGCTCCATCAACTCCTTCCATGCTGCTCATGACTTGGGCAGTAGTTACCAGGAGAAGATCTGGTCACATTTGCTCCTGGAGCAGCAGTGTTTACATGCAATCAGATCTGAACAAGGCAGCTGGAGCACACTCCAACAGCAGCATGAAGTTGGTACCAGAGCATTCTGGACAGCATTTGTCACACACACTGACACACAAAATGTGCATCTGGAACAAGGGGCAGTATCCTCCCTCTTCAACAACCAATTTTTAGGACCCTAGAAAGGGCTTACCCATATAATGTTAAAAAAAGCCCTTTGGCAACATCCTTGATACAGCCAGTGAAGTACAGCTGTGTTCTCCAGAACTCGGCGTTACGTGGTGGTGGACACCAGGTGGGTTTGGCTGGAACTAGAGCTCAAATTTTACATCAAAAAGCCACTGAAGCTACAGACTCAGGCACTGAGGAAAACAAAAATGTAAGCTTATCCTGGTTGCCTATATGGTCCTGACTGCATTATGATTCATTCTTAAACACAGTTAACTCCTCTTTTTTCAAAAGGCCTTGTCATGATGCAAAAGGTCCTCCACAAAAGGAAGAAGCAATTTTTTTTCATCTGCCTCTTTGTAACTTTTAAGTTTATGACTCCAAAGTAAGCAACACTTATTTCACATAGATTTGTACATGAAATGTGAAAAATTTAAATTGGTCTATGAATCTGCTTTTAAAGATATAATGCTACTTGTTACCCTTGTAAATGTATAGGACTATTTTAGTCCTTCTCTTGCTGCATCTTACAAAGGCAACATAATGTAGTTTCAGTAGCTGTAGTTTTAAATGTGTTTATCTGGGTCACTGCTACTTACAGCATAAGAAGATTTAGTGAAGCCAGTTTAGAATCAGTCTAGTGCAGAGGAAAAAATTCTTTAATTAAAAGAATTATATTGTTTGGAGGGTAAAGATCTCAACATAATCAAATTAGAGTCTTTGGACTGATTCAAGAAGAAAATAGACCTATAGGCAATTTTATTCAAAAGAGCTTTTAGGGGTTTCTGGATTCATCACAAACTATTTCATGTAACTGGCAAATTCAGGGAGAGAAAAGAGAACCCAGAGCATGACAACATTAGGATTTTCTTTAATTGTACGATGTCAAATCAAGAATAAGAATGTGATTCCTGATTGTGGCGGTCCGTCTGGCTCACTTGGAGCACTGCTGGTGTGCGTGCCAGCTCGCCCTGAGAGAACACGTTTCTATCTGCACAGTGGCCGTCACTGAAGACGGCACAGAAGACAACCTGTTTGGATTGCATTGCTCCCAGATGCTCCTACTAAGAGAAATAATCTGCAAAGAGAGAAAGCAGGGGGGGATGTTCAGAGGCCAGGAGTGGCACCAGCCTCTGTGCATTTCCAAAGGTCCTAGTGACTTGGAAAACACCCTAATGAAGTTGGTCAGGAAGGGCAAAGCTGTCACTCACGTGGGAAATGAAGTGGGAGGCTGAATGGCCTGAATGGCTGAGCACATCTGTGTGATGCAAGGCAACACCCCTCAGCATCACACTGCCCATCAGTGACAGGGAAATGACTCAGAAGACAAGAGCACTTCAAAGGTTCATGGAATACTGGTTTATTTTAGCTGAATCCTGTCTGCCACAGAACAGGGAGGACTGCAAGCAGAAAGCATCCGCTCTGCATCCTGTGACTGCTGCTGGAGTGGTTCATCCCGCAGGAACAAAAGCCTTCCTCCTCTTTTCCCTTTCTTCTGGTCAAAGGAGGAGGTCATGCTGGGAGATAACCACCACTGCTGCTGCTGAACAGCAGCCAGAGGACGCCTGACACTGCACTGGAGTGGGATGAGAAGTTCAGCACCCGTCCCACCCTGCCCCACGGTCTCCACGGCAGAAAGCCAAACAACTGCCGTAGGGTACGGCATCAACAACAACAACAACCAGTAGGGTACTGGTGTGACAGAAACATTAGGTTACAGCAGCTGCACCACTCTGATCCTCAGTTAGTCATTCCCCATACCCTAAGAGCAGCAACACAGGGAGGAAAGGAACGAGCATGTAGTCAGCAGTTTGATCCTGTTATCGATCAGATGCTAACAGAGGGAAATAACTAAGTACAAAATATTTCTTGTGTTAGAAGAAGGTAGGAAGGGTGATGGATTTTCTGCAGATTACTGAAGGCAAGAAAAGGAAAGACCTAAATTCTCAAAACCCCAAAGCTTATACTTAGTTTGTTTCAAACAGGGCCAATTTTTACCAGGTTTTTGGAGGTTGCTTTTTGTTTGGGTTTCTTTTCAGTTCCTTCAGTCTATTCCTTGTTGACAGACAACACCACTAGTTATTCACTGGATATAGTGATCTACAGCTTCAGTTTTTGGGGTTCCCATGTGATTGTAAGAGGGCAGTTTCTGGCATTTCAAGTCCTGCTGCAGCAGAAGTCAGCTCACAGTCACAGCAGGGCCAGCTAGAGATCAAGACTCCAAAGGAGTAAAAAGCTCAATATCTAGCCCCCTAGCAAGAGATAATTAATTTTATCATACTGTTTTTTAGAGATTTATCATTTCCTTTACCTTCCTCCATGCACACAGTGAAGAAAATCTGTTTTAAACATGTGACAGGCATGATTTCCATTAGAGGATAAATTTGGGGGATAAATGAAGAAAAAAATGGAGCTATTATTAACCCAGAGACAATCATTGTGCTGATGAGTGAGCACTAGCATCTGAACGTGTTTTTCCGCTTATTTACCAGATCAGGTTGCCACACCATTCTTCAGATGATCTCAGATCACTGGAACCCCTTTCCTTAAAAACAGGGCTATTAAGAAGTAATTAAATGTTGTCTTTGGGTTTGTGCAAGTAGGCATAACCACTTTCTCCCCAAGTGCCTTGGAAGATAGCTGCTGGTCCTTATGGAACAACACATTTGGCCCTAACACCACATCCCACGGGCTGTGAAGCCCGACATTCGGCTCGGCGGGATTTTGGTGCAACAGCTTCAGAGAGCTGTATCGGATCGACCCAGAGATGCAGATACCTTTGAAAGCAGGTCAGACACCAATCCTCTGGAGACCAGAGCATGCCCCAAAAACCTGAAGCAAGGAGCAAAAAGAGAGGGAAGGATGCAGAGTTCTGACATCTGTATCACAGAACTGTGGGGACCTCTGGGTTGTCTCCAGATCAAGGACCACTTGATAGCAGTCACCAAACGCCTTCTGGCAGAACACCACCGTTCATCTCAAACTTCACTCATCCTCCCAGGAAAGGCCACTATGTTACATATGCTTCATGATCTGTTCCTAGGAGTAGCTGCAATGGAAGGAAGTGGTAGCACATGGAAATGTGGCACCAGCAGAGAGTTTGGGGAATGCAATTCTGGGGATGCAAATGGTGCTGCTGTGAAAAGTGGAGATGGTGCAGGGTACGAGACAGAATTCTGGGCATTAAAAAACCAACCAAACGAACAATTCCCCTCCTGCCCCTCCCAACAAAAATATGCAGGGAAGATGAAGAGGTGAATGGAAGAAGAAAACCTAGAGCTGCTGACCCAAGGGGAAAGATGAATGAAGCTGCAGAGAACACTAGAAGTAGAGGTGCACTGAATTTGCTAGGGAAGATACAGAAAGCAGGGACAAATAAAGACCTGCTGTGCAGTGCCTTTATCATGCAGAAATTAGACTCCTTGAGGGATGTCTACTGTATTTCTAAAACAGTTGACAAAGATGGATGAAAAATTCTTCTGAGCACAACGGAGAAAGTGATCTAATTTCATAATTCCGAAAGCTGCAGAAGAATAGGCTTGTCTTGATCATACCACAGAAAGCCAGATCATGTAAACAGGTGTACTTGGGCAGACAATGCTCTTTTACAGGCCTCCATGGGCTCTCCACAATCCAGCTCTGAAGGTCTGACTTGGATTGAATGCTCAAACAAAGTGACTGGCAAGCAGTGGAGTCTCAGGGCATCTCCACAGTGAGAGCAGCAAAACTGTTCTCAGCTAAAATTGCAGGAGCTGCATTTGTGTGGAATGAAAACATGTTGAGAACAATGTTTAAAGCTCTTGAAAAAAATATTCTACTTTCTGCCCGCAGTCAATCCCATTCACAAATCCCCCTGCAGTTTGCCTTCTAGAAGGAAAGAATATTGCACTGAAGCCATTCCTGAGCAATAGTATTTCTTGTGATGACCAACCATCAACTTTAAACTTATCTCTTACTACGCCATTAAGAAATTTCTTATCATCATCTTTAAGCCACAGATTCCTGTGGACTGCTTGGACTGATTTTGTTCTTCAAATTCTCTAATAACCCCAATAATGAAGATTATTAGAAAAAGTGTGTTATGCTGCAGCCAGTAAACATCAAAAAGACCATCCTGAGATTTATGACACAAGATTGTAAGATCTGACAGGCAGCATTCAACATGAGAAATAAAGTAACTACGAGAACAGAGTCGGAAAAACAAACAAAACCTATTTCCAAGTCAAAGCAAAAAAGAACACGAAAGACCCAAAGAAGAGTCAATACAGATTTTCAATTTCATTATTTTGATATAATAAAATTCTTTCGATAGTGTTGCTTGCTCAGTACAAGCATAGAAATTGTAATGGCAAATACTGTACTGTGATTTATGGATTGAAAACTTGTCCAATTTCATTATGCTCGTAAATGTAACACTGCAGACACCTTCTCTTGCAAAGCTAGTTCTAAATTGCTACATCAATATTAAGATAATCAGAATTGATATTTACCTTTTACAGGAACAGCATGTGTCTGTATGTCCACATGGGCACATACACTCCCACAAACTTATATTTTTAATATTTCTCCATTTTGTGGATCACAGGAATACATGCTACAGGAACTGCTGATTTATCCCAAAACAACCTATGCAGTTGCAAGGTGGCCAGTCCAGGATGTTTTTACTGCTTGTACCCTTTTCTCCCACTGAAAGTAATTCAAACAGAAGTACCCAGCAGAAGTTTGGTTGAATCATTTGTTATCCCAGAATTTAGGAAGGTGTAACTTCACCTTCAGTTTACAATGACATAATTGATGGATAAATCACTGAAGCCCTTAGACACATGGTCCAACACTTATGTTAATTCTATTTTGTGGGCCTGCTATTTCTGGGTCTGAGAGATTTTAGCTTGCTAGTAGCTGCTAACTTTTCCCAAAGAAAAATTTCTTAAGAAAGTTTCTTAAAACAATCTTGGTAAACAAGTCTCTTTTCTCAAAACAATCTCCAGGTGGTGTTTTGCTGGTTCTCTAGTTTAACCAATGGAAGTAGAGAGGTGTTGTTCCTATTCACCAATCATGTTAAGTCTGTATCAGAATACCTTATAAAAGGTAGCAAGAATTAAACAATAAAGCATTTTTTCTATGCTCTTTGCCTTCTGAAATATTTGGAGTCTCTCACCTTTCTCTCGTGTCCTACAACAACACTATTTATATTTTTCAGCTGTAGTAGATAGTGGTAAATAATTTTTAAACTTTCCTTTCACTCATGGTTTTGCAACAGAAATACAAAGCAGTGCTTTAAGGCACATTTCAGGAGCCAGAGCCCACATGCCATTGTCGACAATATCTGTGGGACAGGAGGCTGACAGGGAAGCAGAGGATATGAGACAGCACCAGTGAGGGAGAGAGAGGCAGAAGTGAGGATGCAACGTGGCCAGAGAGGGACAAGCATGTCCCTCTACAAAGTGGAGCCCAATGTCCACGCTGATCCCTGCCCTGAATGCCTTGGGCCACACATCCCTCCTGGCTGTCCCCAGAGCAGTGCCTCTGCAGCACTCTGCACAGCCAGCTCACAGAGCCCACGGCTGACAGAACCCACAGCTCACAGAGCCCACGGCTCACAGAGCCCACGGCTGACAGAACCCACAGCTCACACGGCTCACAGCTCACAGAGCCCACGGCTGACAGAACCCACAGCTCACACGGCTCACAGCTCACAGAGCCCACGGCTGACACAGCTCACAGAGCCCATGGCTGACAGAACCCACAGCTCACAGAGCCCACGGCTCACAGAGCCCACGGCTGACAGAACCCACAGCTCACACGGCTCACAGCTCACAGAGCCCACGGCTGACAGAACCCACAGCTCACACGGCTCACAGCTCACAGAGCCCACGGCTGACAGAACCCACAGCTCACACGGCTCACAGCTCACAGAGCCCACGGCTGACACAGCTCACAGCTCACACAGTTCACACAGCCCACGGCTCACACAGCCCACAGCTCACAGAGCCCACGGCTCACACAGCCCACAGCTCACACAGCTCACAGAGCCCACGGCTCACACAGCCCTCGGCTCACAGAACCCACAGCTCACACGGCTCACAGAGCCCACGGCTGACACAGCCCACGGCTCACAGAACCCACAGCTCACACGGCTCACACAGCCCACGGCTGACACAGCCCTCGGCTCACACAGCCCACAGCTCACACAGCCCACAGCTCACACAGCCCACAACAAACACAGCCTACTGCTCACAGAGCCCACAGCTCACAGAGCCCACTGCTCACACAGCCCATGGGTCACACAGCCCACTGCTCACACAGCCCACTGCTCACACAGCCCAATGCTCACAGAGCCCAGTGCTCACACAGCCCAATGCTCACAGAGCCCACAGCTCACACAGCCCACAGCTGACACAGCCCATGGGTCACACAGCCCATGGGTCACACAGCCCACAGCTCACACAGCCCATGGGTCACACAGCCCACTGCTCACACAGCCCATGGGTCACACAGCCCACTGCTCACACAGCCCATGGGTCACACAGCCCAATGCTCACACAGCCCAATGCTCACACAGCCCAATGCTCACAGAGCCCACTGGCCAAGGCTTGCACAGTCCACACCCTTGGCCCTCAGGGCAGCCACCCTTCGGGGGGGCATCCGGAAAGGGACTCCAGAGGGAGAGGATAATGGGGACAGCAACTGAAGCTCCAAGGACACGGATCTGTCCTCTGCAGCAACTGGAAGAGTGAGGGCATATCCAGCCCTCATAAATAAACCAGGCCACATCCCCATTTCTGCTCACCATTGCAGGAGCCCACAGGGTGATCCTTCGCCTTGTCCCCCTCGATCACTGTCACAAGGAACAACAACTGGCACTTATCGCAGAGACATCTCTGAGAAGGAGTGACTTCAGGACACAGTGTCCTTCCCCAGCCCCTTGAATCCTTGAGACAATTTACAATGCTGTCACTCGTACATTTTCCCTCCTCATCTGCACAGTTCTCGTCTCTAAATTTAACATTTTGCTCTCTAAACAAAAGAAAGCAAAAGCCCTTAAGAGTTCTCGCAAGACCTTGATGATAAGCCCTTTTATTGATATTCCAGTTCACTTTTCAAAATATTTGCAGATTATAGGATAAATGATGTTTGCTTTTATCCCCATTTCAGGAGATAACTGTTGGGTAACTTACGATACCCAGACAAAAATGTATTGGTTAGCACTGGGGAAAGCGGATCCTTCCCGAAATTAGCCTTTGACCCAGTTAGTCTTTCATAAACAAGCAATGATTTAAAAATCCTCAGCAGATAAGATGTTTGCAGCCCCAGCATCAACTTGCATAAATGTTAGAAGGTGTAAGCATAACAAAGCTACATCAGCCATAATTTACAGCCCCGAGTCTGAGGATGAAAAACTATGGAAAACTTCCCTAATGAAATGTCAAAGCCAACTAGCTTCACTAGAGCTAATCCGCAAATCTTGATGACAGCGCAGATTACTCAGCCTGCTAAACTGACAAGTGCCCAAGGAAGCTCATATCCCAGGGATTACACCTCCATTTCTGTTTGCCTTCTTCTGAGTTATGTGGAAGAGCCCCAGAGGAAACAAGTTTCAGCTCATCTGTTTCCTTCTGAGGGCTTTCAGTACACTACCCAGTCCTAAAGCATCAAGCAACAACACTACATATACACACAGAGAGACAAGAGTCCCAAATATTGACATTACTGTGCAATAGGCCAGCCACCCGCAGATACCAGGCAGAAAGCTGCTGACAGATGCTGCAGCATAAACCTCCTAAGAACCCTTAGGTTTGGCAACAAAATCTTCTGTTCTCCATTCACGCCGCCCTGATGCTTGGATCTGAATAATGCCCAATATGAGAGATTTATTTTTTTCTCACACTGGCTATCTATAGAAAATCCTTTTTTGTAAGTCTCTGTTGTGCAGCTTCTGAATGTCAGGCCCAGCAAATCAAAACATTTTATTGTAATTTCATATTGTTTACTTTTGCGAGGCAGGATCTTGGCAGAGACGAGTGTTTCCTCCAGGGACAAGGAGGATGGGGCTGGGAGGAGGGGAGGACAGACGGATGGAAGGAAGCATTTTAATGCAGACTTCCTCACTGTCTGCTTTAATAGAGACCTGGCTGAAATACAAAGGAAGGGGTAAGTAAGAAGACCTTGGCTACAAATTTAGAGATGCCAAAGAATGGGCGTGAGGATGCTCAGGACCAGCCTAGGAAGGCAATGACAGCAGGGAAGCAGTGTGGCACCAGAGAGACATCCCCAGCTCCAGCCCACCCACCACTGCCCCTCAGCAGGGTTGGAATGATCCTGGGGTGACCACAGCAGGCACAGTCCAAAGGGCTGTGGCCAAGAAGGAGCAGAGAAGGACAGCCTTGCCCAGGCTGCTCCCACCGTGCCCCCACACATCCCTGCAAAGCCAGTGTGACCTCCCTAACCACAGATGCTCCTGGTTCCTTGCCCAGACCCTCCTCCTCCCTACACAGCCCCAAAGTGTGGGCAGGTTTCCCTCCAGAAAAGATGGTACCACCCAAGCACATATTTCTCCATGAGGATCCTCCCACTATTCCAGGATAGAGGAGGAAGCTCCTTATCCCCTTCTGCCCAGGGACACTGGAAAGCACCAGTGATTCCACCACAAGACATCTGTGTTTCAGTGTGTGCTTCCAGGGACATTTGACACACAACATTCAAAGGTTTGGGTAAACAGTATCTGAGTTGATGAGAGTTGATTTAAGTGTTTTACATTCGGGGAACAAGGCATTTGAAACACGTCACGTTATGATGTGATGTCCTCCAAGAAACCTGCAGGAGACGTGGACGTGCCAAGGCAGCAGTATGCTTGAAAGCAGTTTTACTGACTTTGTTCTGTCCCCAGCTGTCCAACTGAGAGACCTAGACCTTCTCATCTTCTTCAGTCCTGGATTCTTTGGGCTGCTCCACACGAGACAAAGTCCCAGGACGCACGGAAGGAGCTGATGCCTTGAAGTCATGACTCGTGCTGTCTCCAGGACCACCCGCGGTTGCAGGCAGACTGGCAGACACAGGCGACAGCTCCCTGCTCCCACTGGGTGCCTAGCAAACCTCAGCAGAGTCGAACTGCTAGCTCTCTTCCCGGCGTAACAAATCTCCCTGTCCTTCAGCATCGCCTCTCTCTCCTTCTGAAGCTTTGTTTTGGTAGAAGGCAGTTCACAAAGACCCTTACACAAACTCATCCAATGACAACTGCTTTATTACGTAAAATGATTCACTGGTGTTTAAAAATCCCACAAACAGGAGCCCTCCCCTGACTTTATGACCGACTTCCCACGAAAGCACTGAGGCCAGCAATGGCTAATGATCTGTCTGGCATCGACTCCTTGTGAATATCTCTCAGCAATAACAACTGATAGCAGAGCTCAGAGCCTACACATCATCCTCCTGTTTGTACATAAATTCCCTTTAAAAGGATTTCAGCATCCTCACACTGCCTCTTCCCAAGCGTTCAGGCTCTTAAAGCCAAGTCAGCCAGACAGAATGGTGCCACGCAAGTACAAACAATGCGGGACAATTTTTTATTACAATACACGGCACGATTCGTTCTAAAAGCACTGCCAGTAATATGCAGTGT
The DNA here is from genome assembly GCF_015227805.2 of Hirundo rustica. Lineage (NCBI taxonomy): Eukaryota > Metazoa > Chordata > Aves > Passeriformes > Hirundinidae > Hirundo > Hirundo rustica. Next base: position 103,083,227 of record NC_053451.1, on the reverse strand, counting down.
GTAAAAATACACATTCATCATAGAGAGGTTAGATACTAATTCCTGCAGCTTAATTTCTTCTTGAGGGCACCAGCCCATTTTTCAATTAAGGCAGGATAATATTATTAATCATAAAAAATTGCTGATGTGTAAAATTGTTTCCTTTCTGGCTAGCATTGGCTGAGAGACATCAGACATGCTGCCTCTGAATGAAACTAACTTCGTGGCAGTATGGAAGCTGGATCATCCTTTTCGGTGAGGATTCACGCTGCTCCCAGCCTCAGCCAAGGGGAAAGGCATGTCCCTCAGGGAACGTGCAGACCCACATCTCCACTGCAGCAGGTGCAGGCTGGTAGCAAGGAGCCTATGGATGTGGAATTCTCATGGAAGATACAACACTGTCCACTGTGCGGCAAAACAGCTGGCGTGAACGGGCAGCTCCATGCCAAGAGGGTGCTACGATGATCTCTGCTGCCTGAGCATTTCCAGGGCACTGTGTTTCAACAGCCTCTGAAGAGAAAGGTTTCTGCCCCCTCCCTCAATTTTCTGTGCTGAATTTGGTATTATGGGACTCTCTGGTGAGGTCATCAATGCTTTCTCTTCAATGTTTTTCCCCCTTTCCTCGGCTGCTGAGTGGGTTTGCCTGATTCTGACCAAAATAACTGCACACGTTCCCTTCAGATAGATAGGGCCACCAAAAGCAGAATGGAGGGAAGAGAATTTAAGAAACAACGCAAACCCTCTAAAACAGTAAACTGTGAATAAGAAAACCTCTCCTTGCCATGTAGTCAGAAAAGGAGACTGCTGGACTGTGACTTGGCAGGATCCAAGAAGATGCTGCAGAGGTGTGGGCATGCCAGCATCCTGCAGAAGGACAGCAGCTCTCTGCAAAGGCACATCCTGGTACCTGGCCCCTCACCCTGCCAAACTGGGAGCCTCTCAGATCAGCCCTGGTGTGAGTGCTCCACTCCACCCAGGCCAGATTATTTCAGGTAGACAGGGAGGGACTGCCACATGCCCTGGTCTTGCTCCTGTAGCAGCCAACCATGACCTCCAGGAGCCCTCCACAGGACACAGAAGCACCCAAGTGAGGAGCAGGGCTGTTCCAGGCCCCTCCCAGCTGGGGCCAGGAAATGAACCTCCACTCCAGCAGGTTTGCTGAGGATGATGGAGCTGGAAGGAGACAGCCTGGTTCCTGGCTCCACAAGTGCCTGACGTGTATTTTGGTGGCACAGATCCAGACGAAACGCCTTCTTTCCAGCCTTGTGTCCAACCCTTTTTCCATCTATGGGCAGTTTCCCTTCCACACATCGCAAAGTCATATATCCCCTGACTTCTGCTGAGACTTTGCACCCCCTGCTCACAGGACCTCCCAGGAGCAGCTCATGGCAGTAATCTTCTTGGCAGCTCAACCCTTTTCCCATTGCCTGGAGAACTTTTGGCATCACTCCCAATGTGTGTGCCCCTGCCACTCATCTCTTCCCTTCCCGGTCTTGTTTCTCCCATGTTCTGGAAACTGCACCCTCTGTATTTTTTTCCCTATAGTGACCAATCTTCTCCCAGCAGCAGAATTCCCCTCCTGTTTTTCCCACACACAATCAACTCCATAACACTATTCCAGTTATCTGTAGCCTTATGTCTTTAGTTTTCTGACATCACCAAATAGTTTCTTATCTGCGGCTGGTATTATTTATATACACATAAATACAAAAGGCCATCTTCCACCATCTTATCAACTAGTGACTGAGAATAAATCACGTAAGCAGAACAGGCCAGACTTTGGGACCACCTTGGGAAATACTCCACCCCACAGCTGTTGCCTCTTGGCAAATACTAGCAAGAAGAGCACATTCACTCTGAAGTCTGAGGAGGCAAATCATATAAACAGAAATGGTTTCAGCCAAAAAACCTCCTTTCTGACAAGAGTCACTGCTATTCACATGACTAGGCTCATTAAGATCAGTGAGAACTGGAAAAAACTGCAGGATGGAGTCTGCGTGTGTCTCCCGGCTGAGATGTTCAATTGTATTTTTCCTTGTGAAAAGGAAAACTATCCCTGCACCACAAAAGCAATAAATATAGTGGGATTACTGGTCAGCAACTCAATGGACACTACTTCCAGCAGCCCTAGAGTTAGTAAGTACTCAGTGACAGTAATTGTCACAAACAACCGAACCACCAAAGAGAGATTTCCATGTTATCTCAACCCATACATACATAAAAATACCAGTTTGTACAAATCCAAAGTATGTGAGGTTAAAGCTAATGGGCAAGCTTTGTTGAGCATCTCAAAAATCAAATTAACTGCAATCAAATTCATGGCACAACTCAGGGTTCATTTCATTACTATCAGAAAATTCAATCTCTGAAATCTTACAATATTAAGCTAAAGCAATGATCTTTCTGTTAAAGTTCTCTCTTTTTTCATTTCAAGGTGAAAGAAGCTGGCAGGCCTGGGGAAGGTGAGGGTGATAATTCCCAGCAGGTACTACTGAAAGCTTGGCAAACATTTAATTAATTACTCTCATATAAAGGAAAAGAGAAAAAACCCAAACATCATTTCAAACACACACTCAAAGACATGTTGCATTACCAATTCTACCTCTTGCATCTATTTCTACATCATGCCTTTTCCTGCACAAATGCATATAATAGGCATAAACACACATGCATAGGTAGGCATATACATATTTAAATTCAAAATACAAATCCATTAGGGAGCTAGTTAAATCTACTCATTGCTGCAATAACTAACCATATCTCTGTGCTATACTGCAGGCGGGAAAGTCAGAAGTTCATTGCATTAAATTCAGGCATTTTCCTTTTTTAATGAAGCAGCCTTTTTGGTTTATTTCACAATATGAACTCCTTAACCTTACTGTAAGACCTAGCTGTAGAATACTCACTGCAATTTCAGACTCCTTTTTTATCCCTCCTCTTCAAGATTTCCAACTAGGTTCCTCTGCGGGAGTCAAGTGCAGTTTTAATAAGGCAGATGAGGCAGGGCTTCTCAACTGCTTTTGATAGAGGTGAGGTGGTCAGCTCTTTATTGACTTTCTGCGGTACTGCAGCTACAGACCGTACAGACAACCTTGCTTTATGAGCATGCACCAGGCAGAAGGAAATGGGCCTGGAAATTTCCAGCCAGCAGTGTTTGATGCACTGCTTGAAAAGCTGCACAATGTGCATAAAAAAAAAAAACCTAGGGACAGCCTTTTTCGTCGTTGTTGCTACACCATCAGGCTGCAGTTGTTACATGGACCTAGGAAAGCCTGCTCAGGAGCCATTTTAAGAATTAGTATGTCTCAGGAAATGGAAAGAAAACAAGGCTGGTTATTTTGTGCACATTAGAGAGTGCTGCATATCAAAGACCCCTTTATAAACACTTGGAAAAATCACATGGGAGGTAATAACCCACTGAATTATTTTACTGTCCTTTTCTTGTGCAGGCAGCAACAGCACATCCACACTGTACATAGTGCACAGCTGCACTGATATACACACATCCTCACAAGGAGATGTGCAAAAAAGGAAGCAATCACGGGCTGGTATCATGAACTATTAAGGTTTTATTGGCACCAGCATGGAGCAACTGCATCACTAATTAATAAATGCACACAGGCTACACACATCCTTCCAATCAAGTGGCAGGTAGCCTTCTTTACACCCATACATACATTACCTGAGCCATTTACCCTACTCCTTGTTTTTCTGGTCTGCACCTTCCCCTCTTCCCCCACCACCCCACATCTACACCAGTAAGGCACATCCTTGAATTCTGCTCTGACACAGGCAAGATGAACATCCATGGTCCCATTCACGGGCCTCCCACGAGGTGCCACTCTGGACCAGTATTGTAGCAGCAGACAGGGTCCAAACCATGTAGACAGGAGGTTTGGAACCCTCCCCCAGAAATGTCTCCACATACGCTGCCACAAAAATAACCATTGAAATCAAGTTTGACATCTCTCTGTGCCTCTTTTACTCCCTGCCCACGGGGGACAACATCCTCCCGCCCCAGGGGAGCACAGCGATGGTGAGCGGATCACAGACAGCAAGAAGGGCCAGACACACTGGTGATGGCAGCCCTACAAAAGCCAGAACAGACTTTAGTCCCTACAAAAACGTACCCACACAGGGCTGCACAGCCCAGCTCGCAGCCAGCAGCAGCAGCTGCAGAACCGCTGCCGTCAGGGACCGGCTGAGGGAGCCAGGTCCCACCTCCTGCCGAAGCACCGCACCTGAGCATCCAGCACTGCTGCACGGTACGCAGCACAATTTCACATCTTTAGCTAATTGCTAAGCTCTTGGGGATTCTGAAAATAAAGCTATACAACAGAGGGTTTCAAAAACCGTACGGCTACAGTGTTCCTGTCAGAGGATATACCCTTACTGCAAGCAAGACTTAACTACATGCTTAAATTCTACTGACTTCAGGGGACATAAGGATTTGCTTAACTTCCATTACACCAGCCATTTGTTTTACACTTACCTGGAAACTATGTCTTGCCTTTTCATGTACAGCACCGAGCTCCTTCCAGAGCAGGGTATTACTTCTTACACATAAATGGAAGAGCAGGTAGAAACTGAGGCATTTTTAGCTAGCTACCTGAAAAACATGGACAGTGAGGGACAGATGGTCTTGCTGCACACTGCAATGCTGAGTGCTCCTGAATTTTCACCTGTGAGAAAAGCATCAGTGTACAACTACAACATAGTCCTTAAAGAAGGGTAAGGAAAGGACAGTAACCCACAGCACAGAACATTTCCATACTGTTTTGCATTTTTTTTTTTTTAAATGAAGCTACAGGGAACAGACATCCTGTGAAATAACAGATGTTAAGACTCTCACCACACATACACCGCTTTAATTCAGATCACCTTGCTGAATTAGAAAGCTAAGCACAAGATAAATGTCCACTTTCTCCCCTCAATGCCTGTCTTGAGTAGGGAAGGGGTGTGCTGATGTTTAGTTATGTGTTTCCTCCCAGCTCCCCATCTGCAGCTCCCCAAAGTGTGTTATTACAGCACTTCAGCATGTTTTTCCAAATCAGATGCCGCTGACATTGCAAATCTTATGAATTTTCTCTGCTGACAGGGATTAGATACTCCTTCACTTTAACCCCCCAAGTTGGCAGAAGCTGGAGACTGGCCTGGACCTGCTGCCAGTTTGTGCTCAGGCTCTACTCCCAGTAGGCAAGAGATGCTCAGGGCTTCTGGAGAGTCATATGCAATACACTGACTTAATCAAAATTATATGCCAGTCTCTTTAAAGCAAAACTCAAACAGTCAAACAATTAATTTTTGCTTTAATTCTTAAGATCTTTTAATTCTTAAGATCTTAAGATCTACATGTGTTCAAAATACTCTGCGAGAAGAAACAGACTGGCATGGTCTTTCGTTCTTTTGCTGGTGGCAAGGCGATTATTCCTATCATATTCTGCAGGGGTGCTGTCAAATGCTGTTTCAGGCTATGGGCCAAAACCTACCCCCAGCCCATGTGCTCACTTCCCACTGGCATCAGTGCTATCTCCACCATGGACTGACAGTAGTAAACGGGCAGAGATGTGCTGGCTGCTCAAACAGCACAATCTATGTGCTGAATAATTCATTTTAAACTGTTGCACAGATGTCAAAATGTTATTGCTGATTTCTAGCCAGCAGAATGGGCGTTTCTTCTCCTGATATGAGTGTGTCACTGCCTGCAATGCCAGAGAAGATCTGGGGGATGTCTCAGCCAGACAGCAAAGCCCATACATGGTATGCCTGTGAACATACAATTAAAACCACCATTTAAGGCCACCTTTCACTCTCCTTATTAGGATTCTCCTGTGGATGCACACACCCATTGCCTTTAAAAAATTTCAAAAAAGCAGCTCAAAACATGGTGTGGTTATGTAAGTTTGAGGGTAGTCTCCAACAATCTCTTCAGCCCTCTGGATTTTTGCTAAAGTCCCATGGAAAAACAACAAAGTACAAACAAGAGTTGCAGATGAGATTGGATAACAAAATAAATCCAGACAAACAAACAAACCCCCCCCCCCCTCCCCCCCCCCCCCCCACCCTGCCTCTGTAAATGGGAACAAAAAAATGTATCCTAGAGTTTGTCAGCCTAGCCATGGAGTGAACTCTATGGTACAAGTCAAAGATCCTCCTGCCCTCCAAAATCAAGGAAGAAAAAAGGAGTTTTCCTGTGTTTCTCCTTTCATTAAAGCTGGAGCAGCCAATATGGTCCACTCCAACATTGTCCAGACAATGGCTTTCCCAGCCAGGCAGCCAGGTGGGCTCCAGCTGCTGATGGCCAGGTGCCCCCTCCAGCGAGGTGGGAGTCCTGTGTGCAGGTGGGCTGGGGTGGCTGGGGGTCATGGGAGAGGTGGAAGCGAAATGGAGAAGATCCAGGAGAGTCACAGGTTTTGAACTGAGATCAGAGACCTGGGTTCTCTGACACAAACCAAACGAGCAAATGCACCCCAGGCCAGCCCAGGAGCCTCGCTACTAGGGATGCGTCAGCTAAAAAGTGGGATTTTTCATGTTCCTACATGGGATTTTTCATGTCTGCTGGTCTATGTGGAAACAGACCTAGGCTTAATGAGGTCTAATTTGTTTCAAATCCATAGGTTTCTTTTTAATAATTAACAATCCCCATCACTCAGCAAAGTCATTCCTTACCCCTGACTACTTGCTATTAGCAATGAAATTTACTGTGAAATACTGTTAAAAGGTGGAAAGCAAGTGACATAATTCACGTTTTAATTAAAAAAAAATATATATCACACAAAGCTGGAGCCATAGAAGGAATAATAACTGAATAAGCCTAAAAACCCCCACCCCAACCCAATGCCTACTGCTCCCCATTATCCACTTTATTCTTGTCATGCTATTTGAATTCTTCTAATTGACTTCTCTTACTGGATGCTCTATGCCCAAACCATATTTCAGCTTTTCGCTCTGCGATTCCAGGAACTAGAGAACGTGTCGGCATCATTACCATGAGCATTACACACCCTCACACAAAAGGGTCCAGGAACTACAATTAACACATTAAGAAATAATAACTGCCAAGGGAGCAACAGAAGATAAACAGCATGGAGCTGATGGAGCAAGAATTCTGCTTGGGAAAGGGCTGTCTCTTGGGTAACAGGCAAGGGAGAGGAACTGAAGTGCTGTGCAGCACCGCCCATTTACCAGAGAAAACCCCAAAATCAGTTGAGCCGTTCACACATTAATTTCTTGAAGTTTAATTTCACTAAAAGCTGGCTTTAAACTAGATTTCAAAGGAATCTGAAGGCTCCTGTTCTCAAAGAAATAATAACCACGTCCTGTTCCAAAGTCTAAAATTGGTATATGTTTTTTGGTATTTGAAAACCTGCTCTGAAGTGCTATGGGTTTGTAATCTTCTTGTTCTTTTCCAATAGCAGTGAGAAATACTTATTTGTTTTATCCATACATTAAGATATATTGATTAAAAAAACCCACAAAAATACTTTCATCCTTCCCGTCAATATCTATTTTTATGATTGCCTGCTTTTGTTTGTTTGTTTGGCTAGCTTGTTTGGGATTTTTTAAAAAATAAATAATTATTTTCCCAATTTTCCCAAGGTTTTTTAATGAAAAAAAAATCAGATTCCAGGGTCTTTTATTTAAAGCTTCTACTCAGGGAATGTTTTGTGTGACTAGTCCTGCAGAAGCTGCACAACAAAAGCCTGGAAGAGCATGCCAACCATTTGGATACCTATTTTCACCACTGTAACCAACAGAAATCATGGAGCATGCTGCTCCCTTTGGGCATCAGTCTTGACTTTAGCTATAGCTTTCAGCTGGACCAGCCAAAGGCCTTAATACTTTTCAGTGAGATTGGGGGCTGAAGGAACACGGCACAGGCGAGGTTTATGAAATTCTTTGTCTCGCATCTCTCCCACCTTGGGGCTGCACAGTCACAGAAAACCCCACAAAAACATCACCATTAAAATAACAGCCTTTCCTACACTCACCCAAATCCCCGTGCAGGAAAAGGGAGGCAGAGGAGGCACAGACACAGAGGGTAGGATTAGCAGCTCTGCTCAAAGCCACCTTTTGGGAGAGAGGGGGCGATGCCTGTGACCCATGTGGGGCTGGGGCGCTGGGTCTGTGCGACAGGCGCGATCCCCCCCGCTGCCCCCACGCACTGCTCATCAGTCAACCCAGACATTTCAGCAAATCACATGGCACTTTGTAAAAACACTATTGTTTTTATTTTCCAATTTTCCGTGTTTTGTGTAGAGTGCTGCTGTGTTCAAGCGAAGTGAATAAAAGCATAAACAGCAAGCACCATCTGGAGAACATTCTTCCAGCATGCTGAGCAATAGCAGCCGCCTGTGCGCTACCTGCTATAAATAAATGTCATTAAAAAATGTCCAAAAAATTGTTGGTTCCTATTTGATGGAACTCTAGCCAGATAAAATTTTCCTTAACCCTGCCTTCAGGTACCCACCACCTTCACAGAAAAAAGCTCCAAACAGATGTAGATATTTGTCTCTCTTTCCTTCATGTTAATATGGGTATTACTAACAGAGTAGCAACCCTACATGTTACTCTAATAAGAGCAACAGAGATTGCAACTTAAGCGTAACATATGAACAAAGCACTGAAAATCCAAATGCTTTTTAAACTGTACCAGGTTCACAATAGGGAGATATCTCTCAGCCTGCTAGCAAGAGAACAGGCAAAATTATTCATTGTCCAAACTGATAGTGTATCAGTTTGGAGGGCAAAAAAAATACCAGAAAGTCCGTAATTTATTTTCAGTCTACACAAAGCCACATCTCCCTCTCTGCTGACAAAATACAGACCAAGCTAGCTGTGGGGCTGGGATGAGGCTCTGCGAAGGGTCTGAGTTTGCTGTGTTTTTTTACTCACTGCAATTAGAGCTATGCAAATAATGGAATTGTTTGCTATAGTGGCAAGGCTGTGGAAAAAAAAAATTAAAAAGAAATATTTGGGTTGAGTGATTTAAAAACAATTTTGGTAAAATGAAAAAATAAAGCTGTCTGGTTTGTTCTACTCTGATTCAACTCAGAATCCATTCAGTTTGAAATGAAAAATACATTTTCACGCTGGAACAAAGCATACAAGCAATTGTCATTTTTCCTTCTTTTTTTTTTTTTGTTTGTCAGACAAACATTTTGAGCACCCAGGCAGGGATGCTTGGGAGAGCTTGCTGCTTCTTGGGGAGGCAGGAGAAGATCTTTCTCTTACCCCAGCCCTGGACACCTCATGCTGTTGTGCAGGGGCAGGGCTGAGTGCTGCATTTTTCTCCCTTGAGGACGCTGCTGCCAGCCCTTCTCTTCCCCCATGCTCTGCTCTGGGCAGCAGCCGTGCCCAGGGAGCCCAAGGGTGGCAGGCAGAAGTGGCTATGGGAACAGCAGCACTGCCTTTTCTTGGTTACACGAGGCCCAGCCACGGCTGGCACCGGGTGACCCTTCCCAGAGTGACACAGCCCTCGAGGGCCACACGAGGCTGGGCTGCGCTCTGGGATTTGGCACAGGGCTGAATGTCCGGAGGCTGACACAGGACACGGCCTGAAGCCTCCCTGATGAGCCACTAGCCATCAGTAGGAAGAAGGATTTGAAGACATTTTAGAAGTTTTCTCCCTTGCTTTAAACCCCCTTACATTGGCAGATGTCATGAAGTGAGAGGAGTGAATCTGTCTCGTTCAACAGCATCCACAGAAACAGGCTGGGTCCCTTTCACAAGAGTGGCTGAGATTCCTGAGGCACAGGACACATCACCAGCACAGCCACCCACCATCATTTAAGGCCAAGAGTGGAAATGATGGACATAAGCCAGATCAGGTCCTTCTCTCGAGCTATGCTGCTTCGTCCAAACCCAAAGTTGTTGTACACTGGTGTGGTCACAGAGCAGCTCTGCTAAACCCTTGCTTTTAGCTGGGACTGGCCACCATTCCCACTGGAAGCAAAGGCATCCTTCCCACCATATTTTATTCTCTGTTTTCATTGGGACTCAATATACAAGGAACTGCACGAATAGGGACGAGGGTCCAGTCCCTTCCCTGATGAAATCATCATTTCAAACATAGCAAGGGCAGGAAATGATAGCGTGGTTAGAGTTCTCATTAGCCATGTTTTCCTAATATTTATATTTTAACTACTTTTATTTACAGAGTCCACTCACACTAGTTAAATTATATACTTTGGAAAAGAATACAAATAATGTCTGGAAGTGAATACTCTGGACTACTGGGTTTTTTTAGGATAATAATGATTATCGTGATTAACCAGACTTGATGAATAAGATTTTACCAGACCAGGTGTGGAAGGACCATGGCTGTCTGTCCATGCATGTACACACGCGTGCGTGCATGCATGTGTATGGGGGGGAGGGTTGTTCTTTGTTTTGTTTTTGCCTTTGGTCAAATTCAAACAATGAGCAGTAACAAGAAGCAAATGTCATTTTCCGCCCATCTATCTTAATTTGGCATCCATTTTAAAGCTTACCTTTGACCTTTTAAAATGTTAATACACTTAAGCAGATATAAAAAACACAAAGCTCCTGGAGAAACTAATCACAGCCATATCATGATGCTGGTCTAAAAATGTACCATCAGTTGTTTTCCTCTTTAAAGAAACATTTGTCCAATGCAGCAGCAATAACTATGCTACAATTACCTATTATTTCCCTTTCAAACAAATAACCACATTAAATGCTATAGCAAAACCCTTTTGGCATAACCAGCACAATCTACTACGAATCTGTTTTGTTGAGTAACTGCCTAGAATCACAGCAAGGGTCCTGAAAAGAACCTTGAGAAGTGTCCTAACCCATCCCTCAGCCCCAGGCAGGGCCAGCTAAATCTAAACCTTTCTTGACAGGAAACCTTATTTAGATTTCCTTTAAGTAGCAGCCTTAAATAGAACAGGGGAAAATTGCACAATTCAAAATATATTATATATATACGTGAAGATAATTTATATATGAGTATTGTGCATACAAATAAGAAAATACAAAGAGACGACCCTGACCTAAATGATAAGTCTCCCTCCTCTGACCACTTAATACCCCCTAACCAAAGAGCTCAAAACAGGAAACTCTAGTAAAAATACCTCCTTCCTTTATAAAAATAAAAAGCTACTCAAATGAGAACCTTAGCTCCTTGGAAATACAGGGGCACCTCTTTTCAAGAAAATCAGAATTATCAGGTCCCAAAATATTCATGTCTTTATGCTGCAAAGCAAAGAGCTCTTCAGTTCCACCAAAAAGCAAAAATGAAGAGTGTTGACCAGCTTTTCCAGTAACCAAAGTAGGTCTAAGATGTCTGTAGCCTGTTTGTGATCAAGGGCATCCACCTTGTCCCCCGAAATAATCATTTCTGGTGGGAGGCTGTGCTAGGTCCCTCCAGGACAGTCACTGCACAGCTCTGAGGTTACTTGCTATGAACGTGGGGATCCAGAGCACACAGCCTTCTGCTGCTTCCACTTTCCTGTCTCTAGCACTCATGGTGGCACTCGTGGCATCCAATTGATTACTACCCCCACCAATTTAACACCCCCCTTTAGAGGACAGAAAGCTGAGGTTACAGCCAAAATGCAACCTACAGGAGAAGTAACGATTTTGTAGCTAAACGCAGCTATTACACAAGCATCTAAAAAACCCATCAGTTAGGGACCTAAACATCAAACCCAAGCCAAAGGCAGATGCATTTCCTCTGTGAGCAGGGAAGTAAATTCCTTGCATCTGTTTTCTTCCACCTACCAACATCACTTTGGTTGTAGCGCAACTAGAGCGTGGTCAAGCAGTTTTCTGCCAAATGAACAGAAGCTTAGACACAAGGATGTGGGGAGATGTGAGATACTGAGCTCGGCACCACCAGCCCTGTGACAGAACAACACCCCTTGATGTATCCTGCACACACAATTCAGCAGAGTTCTAATGCAGAGACCAGTTTCTTCTGTCACAGAAGCTTTGTGAATCCACCCTAATAACACATGGTTTCTCTAGACATGGAAAGGCAAGAGGTAACTCCATCCATCCCCCAGGGACCAGAGATGAATTACAAGCACGTCACATGAGAACGGAAAGGCTTTCTGTGTGCTCCTTCTTCTAGGATCTGCTTGTATGTTCCTACTTCCTTCTGGTCTCCCCTCAGCATCCCACAGCCTGCAGAGCAAGCTCTAGCTATGTCAGAAGTCCTCTTCCTCCACCTTTCTGCAGGGCAGACCTCCTGGCTGAGAGCTGCCTCTGATCTCCAGCCCCATCACCAAGGATGGAGATGAAGGCATCTTTTATTCAGACAGTGATGCCTGACTTCTTGGTTAAGAAAACCCTGATTAAAAAACAATGTGTTGCCCTTCCTGTTTGCTTTGCAGTGGCCTTGTGTAGATCCAGCTCTACAGCAAGTGATCCATCACCAACAACCAGAAGGATGTGTATCATGTAAACACAAAAATACTTCACATTTCACTTTATTTTTTGTGTTTTCCATTCTCATTGTCCGTCTATTCCAATACTCCTCACTATCTTTTCCTTAACCTAATTATTATAGATATGTATGGAACACCTAATAGTTTTCTTTTAACCAAGGACCATTTTATGCAATACTGCCACATAAGCTTCAAAGACAATCAAATTTAAAAGAAAATAAACACAATGAATTCACATTTCTCACTTTGTCACTCCTAACCCTTTGTTTTTTGATTTTTTTGCTTACATGCCTTTGTCACACTGTTTGTGAACAGTTTATTCACCATATTCTGATAACCACAGACTAGAACTTCAGCAACACTCCTCTAGTTAATTAGTTTATTCACTAGGCACAGATTAATAACGGATAAGCTACAAAAAGCTCCTATTGTCTGAGCCAGTCACCAAGTAGCTAACTTGGCCACTCAGGCAGGGAGAAGTTTTCTTCTCTGAAAGGTGACAAGTAGCTATGTAATGATTTCTATTATTTTCTCAATGAACTCAGAGCAAATAGGACATTGCAGCTAGAAAAAACACAGAAAGAGAAATTAGCTGCTACTGTCATTAAGGATTCAGAGACTGATAAAGAACAGTTGGTGCAATGCAGCTGGAGAGGCTTTTCGGAGTAAAGTGATTATTCTCTGGCCATTAACAAATTATTTTTTCCTGGATTGAAAGAGCTGCACTCCTCCAAATAACCTGGCTTTGCTATGAGGAGCACACTGACTGCCAGGGCAGGCAGGAGCCATCACCCTCTTGGCCCTCCTGGTGGTCGCTACACTTCCCTCTCTTTGTTTCCACGCCACAGGAAAAGCGCAGAATAATTAAAAGGTTGAAGCACTCGCAGACATTGGAAGAGAGACTGGTTTTCAAAATTAGCCTGACCAAATAAATTTGGAGCTGCACCCAGAATGTTCAGGGGTCTGCCCTTAGAAGCCCCACTGAAGCTTAGTGAGGTGTCACAGCAAACTTCCCTCAGCTTTCTTGTCAATGAGCGCTCACCCCCAACCATCAGCTCAAAGATAACACAATGATAAGACATTTGGGGACACAGTCAGTCAGTCCTGGGGCTTGTTCTCATGCCTCTGTGCCTGCCATCGGGGAGGTGGGGGGGAACCCAAACCCACACCCAGCTTGTCCTCCAAGTCAACAGCAATTGCCTTCCCTTCTGCTAGAGTGGCTGTAATCTAGGGAGTGGGAGAAATACAGAGACCTGGAAGCTACTAAGCTGAAAGACACCTTTTCTGAAGAGGGTGGAGGAAACAGGAGACCTATCTCAGGCTCTTTGTTTAATCCTTGAGAACATTTAGCTCTCTGATATCTTAAAGAAGCATTTCCAAACAACTACATGTGCAAATTGTGACCAGTGATGAGTGGTGTCCCTCAAAAGTCCATACTGGGACTGGTACCCTTTAATAACTTCATCAATGACACAAACAATGGGATCAAGAGCACCCTTCACTCTTGTGGGACCCCACCTGGAATACTGCATCCAGCTCTGGGGTCCTCAGCACGGGAAGGACATGGACTTGTTGGAGCGGGTCCAGAGGAGGACCATGAAGGTGATCTGAAGGTTGGAGCACCTCTCCTAAGAGGACAGGCTAAGAGAGCTGGGCTGCTCATCCTGGAGAAGAGAAGGCTCCAGGAAGACCTTCAACAGCTTCCAATATCTAACGAGGACCAACAGGGCAGACAAGGACAGACAACAGGGACAGACATCTTAGCAGGGCCTGTTGCAATAGGACAAGAGGTAAAGGTTTTAAGCTAGGGTCAATTTAAACTGGACATAAAGGAAGAATTTGTTTGTTTTTTACTTGGAGAGTGAGGAGACACTGCAATACATTGCCCAGAGAGGTGGCAAATGTCCCATGCCTGGAAACATTCCAAGTCAGGTGGGACAGGGCTCTCAGCAAACTAATCTAGTTGAAGATGTCCCTGCTTACTGCAGGGGGGTTGGACTAGATGACCTGTAAGGTCCCTTCTAATCCAACTATTCTATGATTCTTTTAACTAAGCAATTTAAAAGGATGCTGGAAACAGGTCCTGCTCAGAAGGGGATCCACCCACACCCAAAGCCAACTGAATGTGGAGCTGCAGCTGACACAAAGGTCCCCAGGACACCCAGCCACCTGCAGGACCGGCAAAATCCTACAGATGTGGCCCTGTAAACTCACCTCACCCATGTTACAGCACTGCTCTGTACACTAAAGGACAGCATGGATAGAACTGGGTGGGGGTGGGAAAAAAGGAAAGCCAGAACTAACAAGCAACATTAAATCACCCAGCAGAGCAGCTCCTCCACGGAGTGGCCTATTTACAGAGTAGCTCAGTGCCCTGGGAGGGATGGGCAATACTGCAAACCCAGGAAAGGAAATTCCCTAGAACTGAGACAGGCTAACAAAAATCCCCGCAGCCTAGGACCTCTCATACAGCCACCTCTTTTTTTGAAATCTTGAGTCTGCTGGGAGGATTTAGGCCTATGGCTTTGAACCTAAGATAAGGAAAACTTTTTCATCATGAAAACAGTCTGTGAAACTCAAGCAATGCTTGAGTTAAGGGAAATGTTTCAATGTATTGTTATTCTGTAGATGCTGTTTCTGGAAGCAGGACCCAGCACAGCCTGATCTCAAAACAAAGCCATCCGTGGCTAGCGCCACACATCACCAACCATCTCCTTCCTCTCGAAATAAAATAAAATAAAAGCAAGTACCCCCATACATCATTCATCCATCTATCCATCCCAGTTTCAAAACAAGAATGTTTGTCAGCTCCCATTTTACATCCCTTTCTCTGGCTGCCTGTTCTACAAAGCCACCATTTCGGCTGCCTGTGCATACAGACCAACAAGCACACAGCACCACAACAGCTCCCACACTCCCATCCTCCTGCCTGTGGAGAGGATGGCCACCTCTCTTCCACAAACCCTCACCTGTGCCGCCACAGAATTTTCAGGGGATTTTTTAAAAATATATATTTTTTTAATCAGTAACTCTGGGGCACTTATCAGAGGTACTCAGCTACTGTAACAATCACATGATTTATGTAAAAGTAATTGGGGTTAAACTATATGCCACATCAAACTCTTCACATTTGGCCCCATCTTTAAGACCTAGAAACATCTGAAATAAATAAAACCATGTGTCATTTAACAGGGTCTGGGCTTAATTAGGATCATTCTGAATTTTATGGGAAAAGCCTTGTCCTGCCAGCTTTACATAGCTAGTCTATCACTTCCAAGGTTATCTGCTTATTTTTTTCCTTTAGTACCTACATCAAAATATTTTTCCACACAGCTTTTCTTTTCCCTTTTTTTTTTTTTTCTTCATCCTCCAACCAGCCGGATGACAACCGCTCCTTATCTTTGGCTGTCTTCCATGCTAAAATAAGAATGCCGTTGTTACGCCGAGGGAGCTGCACCCTTCCACCTCCGTTCCCTCCTGACCAGCACGCAGCTGGCTGTGCAGGAATGCCCGAGGTTCCATTTTCTGGTCATTTTTCTGTGGCATTGTTGCAATTTACCCTTTAGCTATAATTTCTATTTCTAAATCACACCGGGCCTCTCTCGTCACGCGTTTTGTAGCCTCAGGTGACAGTCTGTGTCCTGAAGAGCTGGTGATCCTCAGCCCACCTCCACAGCCACTTGCTTTCCCAGCTTGACGAAGGCTCGCCGACACGCGGGCGAGCACGCAGCCAAACACAGCTCGAACGATGCTGGGCGATTCCATCAGCAGCAGAGAATGACTGGATTAGAAGAGGGGCAGGATTAGAGGCTGACGAGTCGTTGTGAGGCTGCTGCGTCTGTATGATTGGCTCCAGCAGCAGTATTTGAATGTCAAACTGTACCCCCTCTCGACAGCGAGGTACCACCTACCCTGGGTTTCACGGCAGCACAGACTGCTGTGTGCAAGGCAGCTGGTAGAAAGTAAGGGGTCTGAGCTGGGGTCTGAACAGACAGCCCTGTACAGATGAGACCTTGTCAGGTCAGGCAGAGCTGAGGAGAGGGAAACATGAAATGATTTGCCCACAGCTACACTGGCAGTTTGTGTCAGAGGCAGAAACGGGAGCCAAATTTTTTTTAAAAAAAAATTAGTTCCTCATGCAGGAGATGAGCCAGCAGCCTTTGTTACATCTAAATGCATTTTCTTCCCTTGTAATTCATGCTGCTGCAGGCTCTGCACTGTGAACTCAAGCATCCTGAAGTTGTAGGGTTCTCAGTGTGACCTGCTGATTGCACATGCCAAGCCCACAACAGGACCAGCTCCATTTTCCAGCTCATGCCTACAATCCAATCGGTGCATGTTGCAAGGCGCAAAAGCTTAACACTTTTTTTTTTTTTTTTTTTTTTTTTTTTTTTTTTTTTTTTGCTAGGAAGTGATCAGGACCCTGCAAAACCCATCACTGAGGTGATTCCAGTCTGACCCAGACAGCTCTGGCTACTGAATCGCCTCCAGAATTTAATGTATACACAGGAACTCAGCAGCACTCTCCAGTCAACTCAGTCATCCCCTCTTCAAATCTGGCCTCAGTCCTCTCTGAAGGTGAAAGACTTCAGCTTCTGCCTACTGGAGCTCCTCACAGAATTACTATAAAACTCATCAGAGATGCCGAGGATAGAATAGAGAGAATGCATTAATTGATCAGGTTGCTCTAGCAGAGCGGTGCAGGAAACCACCCTGCCTATCAGCAGCCTCCTCTGCTAGTTACTGTAGGTACATCTGATTAACCGGGGCCACTCACAGCGTCATTAAATGGAAGGAAAGGCTTTCCAAATTTACATATTAAAAAACCGGAGGTGTGCCGATTTCTGTCCTATGCAGTGTTTCCGACATAACATCAGTAATCAGCAGCGTATTTGTGAGGAAATCTTTACTCTGAACGCTAAGCCGATTTGCTAACGATAAATGACATGAAAGGTTACTCAGAAAAAAGAACATTTCCTCATCAAGTTTAAACGGAAAATACCTGAAGAATTAATGGGCAATCGGATACTCTTTCCTCTTTAACAATACGTCCCCATTACACAATATGTATACTTCGCATTCCGCATTTGAATAATTTTTCTTCTTAGAAAAATAATTCTGACGGAGAACACGCAAGAAAACCGCCATCAACGGCGGTAAATAAACCAAAGCCGAACTAATCTCCAAAAAAGAGGCGTGTTGGGGGCGAAATGAGAGAATAACTGCCCCGCCACTCCAGCCCAGGACGCCTGCACCCTGCAGCATCCCCCCGGAGGGACGCAGAACTTCTGGAGCACGACACTTCACCCCGGCACCCACCGCCACGTACACCCGGACCGCCGCGACGCCGGCGCAGATGCCCCACGCCCCGCGACAGCCTCATCCAGAGAAAGCCATTAAGGGAGACGCAGGTGACAGTCCACCCGCCAGGCAGACTTCGCCAGGAAGCCGGGCGACAGAGGGAGGAATTTCTGCCCCAACTTCGGAAGGGTAAATTCTCCTCCCGCTTCTCGCCTGCGACTGGCGACGCGAGGGACCCCAAACCATGCCATTACCGCCCATCTCGAAACCCATCCTGCCTGTTCTCAGCCTCCTTTTCCGCGGGCCGGGCGCGGAAGGCCGCCGGGCCCTGCCGTGTGCGCGGGGCGGCAGCCGCGGCCCGCGGGGGGCGATGCCTGGCGGCGGCACCCGCCGCTCCTCCGCGCACCCACGGCCGTGAATTTGGAGAAGTTGCGCAGGCAGGAGGAGGAGGAGGAGGAGGAGGAGGAGGAGGAGGAAGGGCGGGGGTGGGGTGGGTGGCTCTGCCCGTGCGGTCACGGTCTCGCCCCGTCCCTCTCCCCGCCGCGGTCCCTCCGCGCCCCCCCCGCCACCGCCGCAGCCCCGCTGCCGGGACGACCCGCACAAAGCCGCCGCCGCCACCGGGATCTCGCTGCGCCCGCTCGGCGCCACCAGAAACAATAGTCACGGGCCGAAGCGGGGACCGCGGGGCCGCCGCCCTCCCCACGGTACCGCGGCGCCCGGCCGCCGGTGGGAAGAAGGCTCGGGGGGGGGGCTGAGATTCCCGCAAAACGCCGCCGCCCCGGCCAACCTGTCACCGCTCCGCCCGCCCCGGGCCGTCGGTGCGCATCCGCTCCGCGGCACCTACCTCCGGTGGAGGGTGCGGCAGCCCCTAGCTGGGCTCCATGGGGCCGCAGCCGCCGCCCGCTCTGTCAAGCGCGGCCGCCGCCGCCGGGGACGCGCCGCCCTGCCCTGCCCGGTACCGCGTCCCGCTCCCCCCGCGCCGGGCGGGCCGGGGCGGGGCCGGCGGCGGCGGGGCCGGCCCGACCTGCGCCACGCCCGCCAGCGCCGCCCCCCGCGCCCGGCGGGGACCGGCAGCGCCGCGGGTCCCGCGGAGCCGCGCCGGGAGCGGCCCGGACCCCCGGGGGGATGCTGCGGCAGGCAGCGCCATCCTCCTCCATAAATCTCGTGGATTTTTTTTGCTCCCCGCTTGCTTGAAGTTTTGACCTTGTCTCCTCTGCGTCTATCTCGGATTGACCACGATTCTGACTTCCTGTTTTTCTTTATTCCCCCTCCACCTCTTTACCCTTCTTAATTTCTCCTCCCGTCCGCCCCCCCCGCCCATCTTGTTCGTCCTTGCTTTCCCTTGTCCTCGTTTTCCCATCAGACCCTGAATATCCCAGCCCCTTGACCTTAGGCTCCGGGCTTTAAAAGGGTTTTGTCAAGGGCAAAAGAGGGTTTTTTTGTAGGTTTTGAATCGCTATTAAGTGTCGCCAGCAGCTTATTGGAAGGTGCGGTGCATTAAGCTAAATCCGTGGCTAGTATTACATAATATGTCCTCGAATGTACATGAAAGATGATTGTAATTCCATCTGGATTTCTGTTGATATTAGCAAACCGCTCAAGATTTCCTCTTGTGGTTTAATGGGCTTTTCAAAACCTTTGACTGGTGCCGGATCAAACAGATTATGATTTAAGAAAGGGTAAAGCACACACACTCATGACATTGTAGGAATTAGTGAAAGAAGGAAAAAAAAAAACCAAAAAAAAACCAAACCCAAAAACCAACTTAGTAGGTCATCTGCCTAATCCATCTTCCAAAAGCGAGTAGGAATGTCCCCCATACAATAATTTATGGGCATTTGTCTAGTTTTCTTTCAAATGCTTCAAATATGTGGCTTCCTCATTGCCCATAGGAATTTAGGTCAAGCTGCCTGTGAGGTAACTCCGTAGCATCTTGGGATTTAAAATCCACTACTGTTATTCCAAAGTGGTTTGTTTTTTTGATCTGCCTTTTTTTTTTTTCCCCAGACAGCACAACTGTACAATTGCAGTTGGTCATTTATTTCTTGCCCATCATCATGGAAGTATTTTGGCCATCACTTTCCCTAGGTTGAGAGCCCAGGGACATGCACAGCTGAGAAAATGTCAGCTTCGTGCTCAGTGTGGCCAAAAGAGTGACTCAAATGTCAGGACTTGTTAGGAGAGCAACGAAGAGGAAAAGATTTTACACTGGAAAAATATGTGCTGGACCTGTGCTCTGAATACTGCTGGAATTCTGGTCTCACCTTCTCAAAAAGGTCATGGCAGAGCTGGAAAAGATTTGGAGGAGGCTAGCAGTGATAATCCATGGCTTGAAAGGGTTTTCTATTTAGGTACGTGCACACTGGCAAGAGGCACCTGAAGGGAGATGTGACAGAGGTTCCTCAAATCTTGAGCAGCATGGAGAAGGTGAGCAGGGATTGGTCAGATCCTGGCTTCCAGCTCAAAAGGGAGAGGCCATTAACAGACCTCCTGACTGTACAGAGGTGATTAGAGGTGATTCTTTGTGCAAACACAGCTGTCGAGCCCTTTGCCACCGGACAGCAGGCAGTTGATGTCATTTTCGGGGAAAGTGAATGAATGCACAGGAGAGAAATGCACAGAGAGCAACCAAATCACAGCTTGCTCAGAAAGGTCCCTCCATGACAAATGGCTTGTGGCTGAGCTTGCTCTCAGTGGTCACCTGCCAGCAGTGAATACACCTCTCAGATTTAATGTCACACCTGTGTTATTTTGTGCTGCCCACAGCTTTCCTAATGTCCTTACTACATGGATTTGAGTAGTAAAAGGGATGAGTGGCTTTCAGTGGGAGAATGTCACTGCTGTACTAACATGTAGCATATCATGGAAGTTGGAATCATCAAAACACGCTGAAAAAAGCATCATTATGCATTGAGTCACTGAAGAGAGACAGCACTGGTTGTGACAAAGTTTCCGTCACTCTTCTAAAATGTGACAGAAATAATCAAATCTAGCTGTGGCCTGGGGACAGTGACCTTAATTTAAAATCAATCAAAGATCCCTCTCTCAATGGCAGCTGATTGTCCCGTTTGCTTTCAGAGTGATGCCCTCCCAGGCCTGCCATTGTCCATGCTGTTACACAAGTGGGTAAGCATTGTGTTGTCTCCTTGTCTTCCCTCCTCCTCCATGTCTTTGAAGCTGAGATAGCATGATCTTGAGCTTCTCCATGTTTCTAGCAGAAGAATTTTTTCTGTGCATTTATTTTTAAATCTGTACATGCATGCCTCAGTATGGCTGCTTTATCCATGCACCTTCTCCAGAAATCTGCCAGTTTCATATTGTGTCTTGGTACAAAAAACTAGCTGTAGTGAGGTGGGTTGCCACACAGGAGGCAAACTACAGCAAGAAGGAAAATGAGGGAACCTAAACTATGGATGTGAATGACCTTGGTCAAGTGGCCCATGGTCATAGTACTTTGTGGGACTGATCCCATAGACTGCTTCCACACTGTTTGTGCAGGATCATGTGTTCAGATAGATCAGGACAGTCACTATTTGCCTGTGATGCTGCTCCACCTCCACCTAAATCTCAGCACGAATTTGTGTATGTGGCACTCCTCAGCTCTCATATAAACTGTGTTCTGAACTTGGGTGTCTGAGGTAGCTCTGTAGAGAGGATCTGCATGAACCTGGTGTATTGTCTGTGCTGATAAACGTGACATCTTTTCTTTTGCCAAGCATGTAAAGCAACCAGCAGTGTCATTCCTCTCACCCTATCACTTGATCACATAGAAACTCTTTGATCCCAGGATAGTACTATACAGTAGCAAAATTAATACTGCCAGGTGTGATTACTAACATAGCAATCCAGGATGCCTTCCGAGCTTTAAATTCTGCATAGGCAGCCACACTACAAATGCTGGGTGGGGAGAACTGACAGAGGAGTGCACGCACACTGTTGGGAGCATTCAGAGCCCAGCAAGAGTGCTCGTTGCACCTAAAATGGGGATTCTGAGCAGATGCAAGATTCATAGTGACAGAAGTAATTTTCAGGTTTTCCTCTAATAATATATAGGCAGTAGTAGGCCTGTGGCAAGTCCAAATTGAGTACTGAGCAGCTTTTAAATTGTTTAAGGCATTATCTATTATAAGGAAGTTTATAAAGCTCCATCTCCATTATTTCAGTTTTCACCAGGTCATAATCCACTTGACCCTCGTGGTTTATTTCATCACTATTGTCCCTCAGAGGAATTATAACCTTTACCATTACCACTTGCTAAATATATCACGAGGTTTTAGTGATAATGTCGTAAATCATCAAGCTCAGCTTTGTTGCTTGTAATGTGACCATAGTATATACTGCTTTTTGGTGCAGTGATTGTCAGCCTGCCCTAGTTATAGTTCTTTAATTATTTTATAATGGGAGGAACACGTGCTAGCAGATATGAATGTGTATTTGATTTCCTTTAACATTTAAAAACTGCGTTTTTCTAAGGTTGTCTGAATTTCAGGTTCAGGCTTTTTAGGCAAGCTTTCTTCAATCAAACATGGAAAATACAAACTCATGGATATTGAAATCAAGCACAGTGACTTCAAGAACAGCATTCTCACAATTGTTTCTCTTTTCAGTTAAATTTATGAGCACTCCTTAGAAATCATATGTAATTTGATCGTCCTGAAAGCATTTAGTGAGAAGAACAAAGATATGACACATAGGCAAGGTTCATTACTCTATCAGTTTTTAAAAGGATAAGCTATGGGGAAGCTAATGATAACTGAGAATTTTGGATTACAGTAATGCATATAACTATGCTGCTTTTTACATTTCGGTCTGTTTTTTAGGAGAAAGTTGGTCCCGTGTCAGCCCCCCAAAAGTCTTAAAGAGAATTTGCCATAGCAAAGATGTGCTACTGAAGCCAATCATCATAAGTTGCACTTAAAGATCAGCTAGCATCAGAAGAAGTTGGCCTCAAAACTGTTTTGACAAGACATATATTGTTAAGCAGTAATTGGGATTCAGTCAAGCTGCTTCTGGCTCCAAGAAGGATTAACCATTACTATAAATCAGGCTTACTTGCTGGGACTGCTCGGATCCAAAACTTCTTTGCAGCAGCACCTGCAGAAGGAGTTTATCTGACAGGATATTGTGGGGCAGGTCTGGGCATACAATGCCATTTCTGGTGATGTATGGTGAAACACCTCAAACCAAAAATCTCTCATCTGATGAAACAGTGGAAATCTATCTTTGGGGAGGAGGAGGAGGAGTTATCTGTCTTTATTCTACAGACACTTCCGCTGTGGCAAATGGAAGAATAGGGGTGCACTTCAGCATCCCCCCCTCTCCACCAACCCACAGGCTTGTATGTCTACAGTGTATTAATTTACATCTGAGTTAGTCACTCTTCAACCTTTATGGTCAGCCGGGAGAAATAAGCACTTTTAGATGCCATTCTTTGACTTTTCTTAGACATGTACTTTAGGAAGAGATAAATCACTCCCCCAAGTGTCAGTGTTTCTCTGTTGACCACAAAAGGAACAGAGAGTGATTAGTTCAGAGGCAGGTGTCTATATTGCAGGCTGTCTACAGGCAATTAGGCAAATCCCGGACAGATTTTTCTATAAAGCGGCTCTTACAGTGGCTGTTAAATTGTTTCACAAAGATTCTTATTTCTGTACCACAAGTATATAAAAGAACATATTTTCTCCTTCTTTTACACATTTTTATTTTTGAAAAGCATTATGTTAGCAGAGCCTGCGTGTTGCATTGGAGTTGATTGTGTTGGTGCTCTGTTCAGAATTGTTTTCAGCTGCCTACTGAGAAGTTGGCAATTTTTGCACTATTTCACCCTGTGAGTTTCACCAAATATTTGTCTGATTTAATGTAAAGGTGGAAAAAGGGCACATTTTACACCAAGGGGATGAATACAGCATTAGAAATATCTCTCATCACTGTATGTGACTAGAAAGCAAAGATGAGTTACTCACACTTTTTTTTTTTTTTCATTTGATCACAGGGCAAGATTTTAAATGCTATTAGTAATGAAAGATCCATGGCAGTAAGAGTCACTGTGCTGCCAATAAGCCCACTGAGCCCATGTACAGTACATCTCAGAAAAGGCCCAAGGCTCAGATGTCTATCTCCATGTTCTTGTATTCTCAACAAGCAGTGAATAATGCATTAGTTTTGCTTCAAGCATCCTATTTTGAATATGCTTTAGCCAGAATTATTAGCTTTCATGTAGTATATATTGTCAACAGAGGTCATGCTCTGCACCCATCTAGTGCTGTCTCCAGAAGTGCCCTGGCACAGCACATAGAAATGTTTTACTAGAAATTCTCGTAGTTGGTTGTCACCATGAGGTCCCCTGAGATGTCCAAATTACAGGTACTCCAGGTCCAGCTGGAGTCACTGAGAATGTTCCTGCAAACACCACCTGTCTTTGGCTCAGGCTCAAAATATTTACAGAGCAGGAGGAGGGAAACTTACATTGCAGTGACCTGGGAGGACTCTGAATTTCTGTGCTCATATTGCACTGTGGAGGTCAGCCCTTAGACCATCTGCCTCTGCTCAGGCACTAAAATGTGTGTGTTGGGCTGAAACTGTGCAAAAACAAGTAAATCCCTGGGGCTGCCCCTCCTCGTGCCTCTCCTCACCTGGCCGAGGTGAGGAGAGCCTGAGGAGAGCCTCTCTTAAACCCTTAGGTCTTGATGAGGGCCACCAGTGACCCAGTACTGATGGTGACCCTACTCCTCTTCTGAAACTCGTGTGAGAAAGGAGTTGCACATCGCAGTCCTGGGGTGAGGCCGTGCTCTTGGTTGCTGTGAAGCTGTACCATTCTCCCCTTTAGCAGCTGTGGTGGTCTTAAAAGAGAATTAGCTTTTAGAGTTATAAAGAGAGCATTGTTTAAGATAAATGGTATCATTTGGAAAGGAGTAGGCGTTTACTCGCGCAGATGTGTACAGACACACACACACACACACACACATATGCACACGTCTCTCAGTGAAGTTTCCACAGCTACCCTTAATGCAACTCAGCCAGCTGTTAAATCCAAAATAGCAACGAGTGCACATCATACGCCCTCTGTATTACCATTTGAAAGGGACAGTTCCTTGGGAGGATGGAAATTTGACAGGATATGAATATGTCTGACACTCTATTAGGCACTAATTCAGCAGGACTGGCTGAATGAGATGAAGAAGCAATGAGGAGGAGAGAATCTCTTCAAATTTGAGCTGATTGGTAATTTTGATGAAAGCCCTTTAGTCTCATTCAGTGACTGTTAATTACCTCTGGAAATTAACAGTTATCTTTCTCTTCAGGAAATGTTGTTCGCCTGCCAATATAGAAAGATTAATTAAATTCTTACATGGATGAAGGTGAAAGTAGGGTCCTCGTGGTCAGTGCACATTTTGGCTGTAGATGCAGGGATATCATGACAAATTCCCTTTACAAAAGAGCAGTCCAACTCTTTTCTCTTGTGTTTTCACAGGAAAGTATGGTGTCCTTGTCCTTCTGTGTGAGGTTGGCTTGTATGTGCTTTCAGCAGGAAAGTCTGGATGTGGAGAGCTGTGAAAAAAGGGAGGGAAATGACTAGGGTTAAACAGCCTGGAAGTAAATTAGGGGAAGCCTCTTTCACCACTCAAAGAGAAATAATTAATATCCTGGACAAAGATATTTCTGCTTCAATTGAAGGGAAACCCTCAGCTTAGACCCATCTTTACAAAATATCACAAAAGTTAATTTATTCAAAAAAGTGGTAACTTGAACCTCACATCCATAAACTATGCCAGCTTCTCCTACCAGTTCTCATTTATTTGATCTTGGCACAGCCTCAAAAGCTGCTTTTGTCAGTACTAATGATGGTCTTTCCACTGCTCAAGAGTGTATTTCCAATATCTACTATTATGTCATTCACTCCTACTGTGCAGAATTAAAAAAAAAAAAAAAAAAAAAAAAAAAAAAAAAAAAAAAAAAAAAAAAAAAAGGAAAGAAAGAGTGAGGCAATATCCCAGGGAAGATCCTGTGCAGGGTTGGTACAGGCTTTTGATTGAGTTCTTGATTTAGAGCTGTCAAACAAATACCTGGGCATAGTTGTTAAAAATCAGGAAACATCACGAAAGGAAAGGAATGCTCTGTCCCTTGATCTATTTTTTTACAACAAGGAGACCTTGCATTAAATTTTAATGATAGATTAAATAGACAAAAAGCCACTTGGAAGCCCAATGAGCAGAGAGATTCAGGCTGCCTCTGTCAGGATCTCAGGGAGGAAATGAGGCAGCTGAGAAGAAGCTCAGCATCAGGAAGGAGGCAGCAGGTCAAACAGACAGACTTTCCAGAAGCAGCCTGGCGGGGAGCAGACAAGCAGCTGCAGTCAGCCGAAGCCAGCAGGGCAGCCAGCTCCAGAGCTTGCTCCTGGTCTGTAGTGCAAGCCAAGCTGCCCCAGGGGAGCCACTCGTGTGTTCCCACCCTCCGTGCAGCACCGGGGCGGCAAGCTGGCAGCACCAGGCCATCCTGCCAGGAGTGTGGCAGCTCGACCGGGGGCAGGATGTTAGTCCCCATGCCAGCCTTCCCAGCTGCAAAGGCTGCCCGCCCCACCCCTCCTCCCTTGGGCAAGGTTTCTCTGGGTGCTGAACTACAGACCTTGGAAAGGAGGTGTCCAGGAAAATCCCGAATTTTGGGTCTTATCCTGGTCTCAGGGGGAAGTATTTTTCACACATTATCCAGGATCGGCAACAGGCCAATGCAGCAATGCAAAATGCAACCTTTGCTTACCTGATTTGCTTTGATCAGAGAGGATCCTGCTTCACAGAAATATGGGATACCATCCTGTAGGTTTATCCAGCAGCAACATTGAAGGATTGAAGGGTTACACTTAGAAGATTCTGTCATGGATGAAAGACAAGTCTATTTTGGCTCTTGAGTGTTCCCTATAGAAAGTGAAGAGGAAATAATACTTGGCCCATTGGCAAGTGTCACACTGGCGACAGCTTTCACCTCCCTCTAGTCTACTTTAAAGTGTTTTTTAAGATCAATATATGAAAGCACAGCAAGAACCAATATTTGCTACATTTTGCATGGGCTCTAATGTTAGAGGTTGCTGCCAACCAACGGTGGTATTTTTTGGATGTGATAAATTTGGAGATTAGTATCTTAGAATGTGTTCAACTGAATCCATGCTGGGGAAAAGCATTTCAAATTATGAAGACAGGCAGCAGGAAGTAAGTAAAAGTGATTTAAACTGAGAAGATGGGATGGAAAAGAGTAAGACCCTCACATAGGCCATGTCTGTTCAGTGGCCAGTCTGGAAAAAGCAGAGAAAAAGAAGAAATTCTTCTCTATGGTCTAGCCAACCAAGATCCCTCTTTATAGCTTTTAAATAATGTCACACGTGGAACAAATATATAATTTCCAAAGAAAAACATGGAAAGTCTCAGCTATGTTCTTATGAATGCTTTCTATTTCTTTCCCAGCTAAATAAATCTGTTTACCAAGTTGGACTCAATTCTGCAAGTCGCTTCTTCAAAAGTACATTTTTTGACAAATGTGTTGTTTGCCAAAAACATTCTCTCAGCTTTATTAAAAAAAAAAAAAAGAAAAAAACCTAAACCAAACAACTAAAATTCAATGGATTGGAAAGAATCCAGTAGGCTTTGGTTCAGTCCTTGTAAAGCAGCAAGTAAACATTTTCTGCATGCTTTAGTAGAGTGTATGACTCCTCAGTCCTCCACAGTCTTTGTGGAGAAGGGAGCTGAGCACATGGACAAAAAACTGGTTAGATTTGTTTCATCTTCAGTTAAGAAGGAAAGCTAGATCTTCAGCCTCTGGCACTGACATTAAACTGCCATGATTATAGTCACAAACCCTTTTTCCTCTTCTATGGCACACAAATACAAGTGTTCCAAAAGACATTAAAAGGTAAGTAAATAACTTCATTAACAAAATAAATGAATGCTTATAAGTGAAACGGAGTAAACTGAGGCTACCTGGAATAATTCTGTGCTATTTGAACTTGCTTTTAGGTTGTCTGCCTTTAACTAATCATGTCATAGCAAATAGAAACACAGAGGTACTATGATAACAGCTCTCATGGTGAATGTGGTTTTCAGGCTGCTGAAGCTAAAAAGCGGTGTTTGACATCTAATGGCAAGTGAGAGAGAAAACATCTATTAGACATGTTAAATGAGCAGTGTCTCCAGTTCCTAAAAGATATTGACTTGAATGCCATCTTCTGAGACAGAAAGAAAGACACAGTGATACACACACATACATATGATGGAAAGAAAGAGGTATACATGTGTTTATGTGTAAGCCAATACTAGCACCGACCAAATGGTTCAGAACTGAGGCAGAGATGCACATGCACATGGGCTTTTGCTGCACCTTTCTTCCTCCTGTCCAAAAGTTTTCACAATATTATTTGCCCACTACTTTTGCAGTATTACTTGTTCATCTTAAAACAGCCACCACACTCTCTTCCTACAAAACTCAGGGACTGTTGGCCCTCTCTGGCTGCTGGGATTTTGTGATAGCTCCTACAAGAGCAGTCAGTGCATGAGTAATACTGGGAGCCTGGCAGCCCATGTCACTGGGATTCCACAAGACGTTATTTTATGATGCAAACACGTCCTGACCTCCAGAGCACTCAATATATCAAATGTGTAATGTATGCAGAAACAATCCCAGTAAGGAAGGAGGTAAATAAATTTGTTATGATTTTAATGATATGCATTTTAAATGTCACTTTTGCTGAGCAATTAGGGTCTGAAGAGAGTGACCTTTGCACAGTGCTCAAATTGTCCTGAGGCACAGTACTCCTCCATGCATTTATTACTGCCTTGTGTGATGAAGTGTAGGTGGTACGATGCAAGTCCATCATTTGTGGGAGGGATCTCTCTGGTTGAGACACACAATACAAGCAAGGTGGTAGAAACTTTTTGCCACAGAAATGCTGTGTGAGAAGCAAGGAACTCTTTTTATTGAAATGCACGGCATGTGGGTGCCCTTCAATACACAAATACACAAATGTGGGCTGGGGGGGGGTCTCTGAAGAGCAGAGAACAAAGGGGACCAAATCACCTTCCCAAAGTGTGGCGTTCTGCTCTTCCCCTTGCTTCCCAGGTGAGCAGTGTGGAGATGGGCCATGCTATCTATGTGAGTATAGGAACAACATTTCCTTACTGATCCCTGCTGCTGGATTCTGCTACAAGCCCAACATCTTCCAGAGAGTGTAGCACACCATCTATTCTCAGGTGTATCCACCCTCTGTGTCATGTTTAAGGTATTTTTTCTACTTACTTACACCAAGAATCGATGTTTTAGCCTCTAACATGTAGGCCCACTGGTTTGTCATTAGCAGTTTCAGAGGCAGTGTTTTAGGCAGAGGAGTGATCCCAAGGTAAGGCAGTCCCTGTGGGGCAGCTGCCACTGCAGAGGGAAAGCAAAGCCATAGACAGCTGCTTCTACTTCCTGTGCATCTGTTTGTGGCGTGGACAGCTCGTGTGGGAACTATCTACACCCTAGGTCTAAAGATATAAAGTATTAGCTTTACAGCTGAGGCATTTTAGTATGTGACAAAATGCAAATGCAAGTAGGAGATATTAAAATACAGGACCCTGTTTTGGCAAGCAAGAACATTACAATAATGTAGCAGTGGGCAAGTTCTACCTTCCAACTGTGCCTTTGTGAGCTCTGGACACTGTGTGGCATCTGTTAGCTCAAAAACAGTGTGATGCATCACCAGAATAAGCAGCAGATTATACTGAGCCATTTTCCTCTCTCAGTATTTTTCCTTATAGTATTGGTAACAAGTTGGTGTTTCTCTGGTGGAGACTGCCAGGGTTGCCTACAGGTCCGATAGGAATGGGGAAGGTTGGCAAGGGGACCGATGGTTCTGCTTCATCAAGGACGTCCCTCTGCAAACTGGAAGGCCAACCCTAGCAAGGGATGTTCAGAAAACCTCCATATCTAATCAATTCTTGGTTTTATTGCTAGCAAGGCTGTCAAGCACTGGGCAGATGGTTAATATTTTCTTTCACTATCAGGCTCTCTGTTGGATTCAGACCAATGATGTAAATATAAACAGCCCTGGCTCTTGGTCACTAAAGCCTCCTGCCATCAGCCTTCCTGGAGAGATATTATTTAAATGAACCAGGAAAGTGAGTATCACTGAGTAAAGCAAACCAATTAGCCACACAAACTGGAGAACCGATCTCTTTAACCGAGTACTCAGTTTTGCTGTCACTAACTCACATCCAGGGGGATTTGGTTCCATGTTTACTGCATGCCTGGTGCTCCGTGGCTTTGCAGGGCAAGAGAGGTGTTGGAGTATTTAGGATCGTGTGTGTTTTAGGCCATCTGGCATGTTTGAGCCACATATGGAGCTCTTGCCACATTGAAATATTGAACAATTGGAGCCCAAACTTGGTGGTCTTTCCAAGTCTAGCTGTATTTCCATGATGTGAGTCCATCTCTGGGGCTGATTCCAGTGAGTTGAGGGAAAATTAAAATTATTCATTAACAGCTGAATAATGTTTTGTGCCACTTCTTTCCAATGTGCCCATATGTGTGATTTGCTGCCATCAGTTCTGCAGTGTCCTTCCATTCCATTCCCCTGCTCTGATGCATTCAGCACGTGTCCACAGCGCTAAAGCCTGGTACAGCCCGTGTAGGGATACATGCATGGAGGAGTCCATCACTGCTTCCCCACGAGGGAGAGTCACTGGAGGGACACCTGAGGGACATTCATGTCCCCCTTACCTTTCCTGCCCACGTGGTGCTAGGAAAAAGGGGACTGGTCTTACCACTGACCCAAAGCCATCATGGAGGAGGACTCATGACTACACATCAGCTGAGCACGTGGTTCCCAAGGGACACCAGCCCCTGCCATCGTCCCGCTCTGGACACAGGGCATTTCCAATGTAGCATCCATCTGCATGCCTCATAATGTGTTCCTCCACATCCTTGCAACTGATCTTTCTTGAGCAGCATCAGCATCAAGCTTGATCCATTTGGGTTTGACCTTCTTATGGCAGTGAAAATGCCATTTGAGTCTACATGACATGGGGAGACCCTGTCACGAACCCTGCTGTGTGTTTTTTCTTCCAGTCACAGAGTAGAACCCTGCTGTGTGTTTTTTCTTCCAGTCACAGAGTAGAAAAGGGGAATATAACCGAGTAGATGATGAATGTTTCAAGCCTCAAAATTGGTACATTCTAGGCGTAATTGTTTAAAAAACAAACTTCTGGAAAATCTCCTGTGGAGACCCCTCATGACACCTCATGACATCTTTTCATGCTAGAAGGGAGACCTTGAATCAGAGAAATATGTAGTATTAATAGGCAAAATAGCTCCTCTAATCTGCATGATTCATCTCTAGAACATTTGTAGGTAAGTACCAGTCCTATATATTACTGGAGAGGTATTTCGTTTTCATGTCTTTCAGTAGCATTTTTACTTGCTTGTTTGCAAGTTCCCGTGTCTCAGATCTTTCCTTTTGTATTTTTCGGTTGGTTTGCTGTATCAAATGGAAGTGCATAGGGATGGAACAGTGTTGGCATTGTTCTGGCTCTTACTGTATCTTGAAGCCAGGGTGCACCTATTGTGAAGCAGTGGCTTCAGACAATAGGAAAGGAAAAAGCTTCTACAGATTTCTGGATCATGCTTTAAAATTATTCTGAAATATTATTGTGGATTAGCTTAATGCGCTGTAGAAAGACTGTATTTCAATGACTTCTGAAAAGAGAAAAGAATAGTTCATAGGGCATAAATGAGCAAGTTCACTGCTAAAAAAGAAAGTATGCAAATTATACAGAGAGATATTCAATACTCTAATTTAAAATATTGAGTATGGAAAGAGAGTCTAGTTGGGGGGAGTGGGGGTAGGGGAAGTTCTCATGCAATTATGCAAGGATATCCATGTTTTACATTTATAGTGTTTCACGGAATATCTGGAATTCAGCCTATGCTGCCTTTCAGAGGTAAAATAAATAGAGGCAAAATAAATTGAGTGAATACATATTAAACAAGGTTAACTTGCATCTAGACTTCTGAGAGCCTGGTATTTGCTTCATTTTTAGTCAGAAATTTCTAAAATCATAGGCTTAAAAAAAAAAAAAAAAAAAGCCAGACAGAGAATCTTTCTTCCCCCCTCTGGTGATTTTTCTCAGCCACTTGTGCTTTCGCTGTGCTGCTGGAGTAGCTGGGAGACAATTGGAGGTTATTTTTAGACTGACTCACTCTGCAAAGCTGACATTTGTAGGTTAGGCGTACCAGTTGCCGACTGCTTCTTCTTCTTCTGCATTTTCCTTAAATATTCCCCTCCTAAACAGTTGGACATCCTCCTCCTCCTTCCCCAGTCTTTCCCCATAATTATCAAAGTAGTAAACCCCAGTTCTGTCTGTCAACATTTTCTGTCGAGCTGAGTTAAATGCGTCATTTAGGAGGCACAGTCAGCTCGTGTCCTCTCATGCAGCTGGAAAAACACAACAAGAAGCAGTGCTTCTGCGCTTCAAATCTGCTCCTAATGGAGAACAGCATGTTGAGCATCCCTCTAAAGCTCAGAGGAGAACCAGGACATGGGCTGGATTCACATACTGGGGGTCTCCATACGACCCACATCAACACATTTTCTTTGCTTCACAACCTCCCAAGAGGAATTTGGCTGCCCACAACCTTTGTCCCCAGAGAAGGGGATGCACAGGAGCACCGTGCAATGTGACCTGCATTTCTAGGGGTTGCCTTTTGGCATCCTTGTCCACTGAAGATGGAGAAAATGAGCTATGTTTTAAAGTAAAATTGCTAGTGTGTTTTGCCTCTGAGGAATTATCCAAATGTGGGTGTGCAGGCAGCAGCCCTTGGGAGCTGGGGTGCAAATCCCTGGGATGGATTGTCACCAATTCAAGGAGCTGGAGATTCCCTGGTGTGTAAGAGACTCCATATTGCAGTTATTCACTGCTCCTAAGCCATAGCATTTAGCAGCATGGCAAATCTAAATCACTGAGCTTTCAACTCTGAACTCTTTCAATCTGCTGGAGTTTATGGAAATACAAAGACTTTCTAAGCCCAAGGAGGCAAGATGGTTGGTAAAATCGGAATTCAACAGCAGATTAGATTATGAAACTGCCATTAACCTACTCTATATTATCATCTCAAATCCTTCTAATATATTTGCCATGCAGCAATACAAACATTATTTTCCACTTAAATTAAGGCTGAACAGAAATCCTTTTTCCAGTGAATCTTTTTCTTTTCCTGATGGTTTCTTTTTTAATGAATATTTTCTTGCAAATGGGAATTTAAATAAATCCAGGCATGTAATCTTTTAGGACAAAATCCATTTTTTTTCAGTTGAGACCTCATGTGGGCCCTATGCCAGGTAAAATCTAGTGTGCGGTCTAGGGAAATCCAGCCTTGGGCATCTTATGAAGTCAGAGCTCTGCAGTTCTGCTCAGTGCAATGCTCCTGCTGAGGTTTATGAGCACAGGGTTGACCACAGACCATGCTCATGCCGAGTTACCAGGACCATGTCACCCTTTTCTGCCCTGATAATGCATGTTCCCATCATGGTCCATTAAGGAAAACCCTGAAATCTGCTTCCAAAAGAGCTGGCTGGGGGCAGACAAAACACATTGCTGCTGGATCCACACCTTCTTCCATGTAACCCAACTCCATGAGGTGCTTTATCAGAGACAAACGCTATTTCCATATCAGTAAAGAGGGAAATAGGAGCATGACCCAAATTAGGGTGTCTGGAGGAAGGGCTGCTGGGAGACCAGAACGGTTCAGGCAAGGGCATCACTGAGGTTTAAGTAGTCCTTGGAGGAAGGCATGGCTGAGTGGGGACAACCTAAAGCAAAATAAAAACGCCTCACTAGGTTCTTCTTTTCTTAGCTCTGTACCTTCTTCGGAAATGAGGTCAAACAAAAATGTTATTACACTCTCTCTGTTTTAATGAGATTTCAAAAGCTGCTGCAATATGGTGACTTGGTTGACTCGGGAGAGCACACTGAGGAAAGCAGTTCATCGCCCAGACGGGACAGTGTCTTGGTTCATGCTTGTAGAAGCCCAGGGTTGTTGTAGCTCTGCCAGTTTGGAAATGCTCTGTCTCAGGAAGCAGCTCTGTGCTGAAGCCTGGGAGCTTCTCCTGCTCTGGTGAGCATCGGAGGGGAAACCTGAGCCCAGTAGTGGGAGTAGCGCTGTCTCTGTTCATTTCTCCAGCAGTAAGCAGGATTCTGCCTGTATTTAATAAATATACACCTGTTCTTTTATTTCCCAGAAGTGTTCCCCATGGTGCTACAGACCTCACGAGAGCACAAACCTCTCCCTGCAGTGGCCAAATAATATCATGAAGGTCGTGTTGGTAGGGTCCCTCTCTCACATCACTACCACCGGTTGCCCAGAAACAAACCTCCTGAAAATTCAGATGCTAAAAGCAGCTAAATGAAAATCAAAAGCAGGAATTAAGAAGGAAGGAAATGTGTTAATTAACTGATTGATGTTACTTTGTTGGTTCTTACTCTGCAGTCAGCACTGGTTCAGTGAAATGTGCTTTCAAGAGAAATGATGCTAATTAAGTACATGACAGAGTGGCCCAGGTAATAATTAGCGAGGGATGAAGTGACCATTTGTTAGAATTTTTTTTGTCAGGACTGCAGGTAACTTATATTTTTGTTTGTCTGGCCCAAGCTTGGGCTACCTGTAAAGATCTTCACTAAGTAAAGTCCAGATCCCCCCTGGCTTAAAAAGCAGCAGAAATCTGAGATACAACCAGCATTCATTTTCTATTATGCAAATACAGCTTCACAGTATGACACATCTGTAAAGCTTCATTTGGTTCCCCCCCGGCACAGTAAGCATCTGCAGCTTTAATGTCTTTGATATACTGTTTTTGATTAGATTAAAGATGATATTTATAGTAATTTCAGTAATGTCATTAGCTGTCACTAGAGTATCCTCCAACATTTTGTTTCCTCCATATGTTTTGCAGGAGGGATAATGAAATTTGACTGTCCTGCATCTTGTGTATAATAGCCTTGTTGGGAGCAGGGTTCCATGGGATCAGGCACTACTCTTCAAGTGAAAATGCTGGTGATCTGGAGTGCTCTGTAAACTGTGCATGACAATCCTGCCCTCTGCCTCGCCTCCGCTGTGTCCTTCCTTCCCCATCCCTCCAGAGACAAGGTCCCCTTTCCTGTTGGTTGGGTAAAAATGCACTTCTTGTCTGTGGGGTCAGGTCAGGAGGGACTGAGGGAAGGATGGATAGGTGGGAGGGTAAGACATGAAGAGTGACTACAGATCACTATTATATTTAGCAGAGAGGAAAATCCTGGGGAACATGACGACAAGCAATAAATTCCTTCAGTTTAAGAGTTTAAACAAAGGTGGGGAATTATTTATAGAAGGACAGCGAGTGTTGACCAAAGGTCAGGGAAAGGAAAACAGTTCAGACTTTTTTTTTGGCGTGGGGAAAGTAACTAGTATGTAGCACATTTGCCAAGACCAGAGGGGCCAAGGCATATGTTTGTGGCCATGCAAGATGAGAAAGACCATGGGTTGGCGTTACGTGGTGACAGTCCTGAGGGTGGGAGAGGGAAGCTGGACATGCAACCAAGAGATTTTTTCATCTATTTCTGATCCCCAGCCTCCTTCTGCAGAACACAGCTTCAGCTCTCCAAAGTGTGGGAATAAATGCTACAGTTTTGGAATTGTTCTAGATACACTTTCCTAAAGTCCAAAATATACTATTTTACTTGAAAGAGTAATGCACTGGCATTTATGGTGGGCCGTGGGCACACTGGAGGTAAACTGTTATTGCAGAATTCAACATAGAAATATTAGCTCCCCAAGAGATGGTTAGTGAAAGTATATGTGTGAGTGACTTTGTTTAAGTAAAAATTGCTTGACTTTGCAAGATTATTAGTGCTGAAAAAAAATAAAATTAAGAACCTCCAGAAATATATCCCCAAAACATTTAGAGGGACAAAAAGAAATAGATTATTTGGAGTATTGCACATAAAGGCACATTCCCAAGTTGTGCATACTGAAATCTGACCCACTGTAACATCACCGTAGGCAGAGGGGGTCCAGCCCCAGTGGGGAGGGCTGTGGAGAAAGCGAGGGGGAGAGGTCTCTCTAGTCTCTGGAGCATCCATTCACCTCAATCTGCGGGCAGAAGGGGTACACACAGCCCAGTAGCCTTCCCTGGTGAGCTAGAGATGATGGAGATGTCACCTGATGGCAGATGCAGTTGATTTGGGCATGGCACCCTCAACCTTCCCAGGGCAGTGTCACCTTGGTCAGTTTAGCACCAAAAGAAGAGACATTTTAATTCAGAACTTGTTGTTCCTCACAGTCTAAGGCAAGTTCTGCCCCTAACATGAACAGATGAAGTCACTGCTGGTTTAAGTGGGCATGGCAAGAGCGCATCATGAGGCAATACCATCCACAGCGGGGGATCCAGCCCTCATATTCAGCCAGTGTGCTGCTCTGAGCTAAGAGCAATGCTCTGCTCATATTAACCTTGGTTTGGTCCCTTTGCCCAGGGAAGAGAAGCTTGCCACGTGACTGTAACACGGGATCTTCAAGCCAATTGTCTTTCTTTGGCTTCATACTAGCTTAAGCTGAGACAAATGATTGTGTCATTGGTCTAATCAGAGCTAGTAAGTCCTTTCAAGCAGCAGTTCCCTTGGGAACAGCATATATTTTGCAATCAAACTGTATTTCACCACGAGGTCCTTATACAAAGGTAATAGGCAAACAGCTTTTTTTTTTTTTTTTTTTTTTTGCAAATGCATTTTGCATTTATTACTATGAAAATGTAATTTGAAAATGCAAAATCAAAATCTCACTTGGAAACTCATACACAGTTGTTTACA
This sequence comes from Hirundo rustica, assembly GCF_015227805.2. Lineage (NCBI taxonomy): Eukaryota > Metazoa > Chordata > Aves > Passeriformes > Hirundinidae > Hirundo > Hirundo rustica. Next base: position 103,046,677 of record NC_053451.1, on the reverse strand, counting down.
TTTCTGAAAAAACCCCACTTCCTTACGAATTCTGGTTCAAAAGATATGTGAGTCATGCTTATATATTTTCATATGTAGTTATAGGCATATGAAATATATTCATATCAGTATATTTGAAGATAGACTTCATATAGCAAAATATTTTGCATATAGCCATTACATTGCATTGTGAGTATTTTCATTTATCACCAAATTCAGTTTGTAGGAACTATAGTAATCCATGTATTTGTCTAAGATGTGTGGGAACATCTGTAGTTCTGTCTCCTTTGCTGCTGTCTTCTCCCTTGCACTAACCCTTTTAAACCTCCCAGGCACTTTCTATTCCTTCTTTTATTAATTTTTACCATTGAATCACCATCCCAATTTCATTCAGGTCTGGTTTACCCTGGTTCAGAAGTTCATTTCACTGGCTCCCACACCACTATCCTGAGCAAGCACCTTCCTTCAGTGGGCTCAGTCTGGGTGATGTGGGGCTTTCAGCCCAACACGCCTCAGAAAATGTGCCCACCTCTGATCAGCCCATGGCTACCTCACATCCTCCTGCACTCCCACCACACAGGAGAGCTCTTCACACTGACGATCAGGGGTTTGAAAGGAGAAATGTTGATTGTTTTCAGATCCTTCAGTTCTCCATCCTGATTAACGTCTCATATGGAAGAAGTTTATGTAAAGCTGATGTTCACAGGCTCTGCATTATGCAATATCATTCCCTGCTAAGCAATTCTTGTCAACACCTATAGTCTGTTTCTTTGTTGGACTCTTGGTGAAAATTGTTGAAACTCATGTTTTAATGTTCCCTCTCCTATTATTTATAATATAGGGACTTAAAAGTGACAACTAACCAAAAAAGTTCTTGGTAGATATTTACTTTTCTGTATATTTTGAGCACAATTTTTTCTCTCTTTAAAGAAGAGGATTGCTTAGCCTAACAATCTCAAAATGTAATTAAAACATAAAATAAGAAAATGTTATAGCTGCCCTCCAGATGTTCTAAAGAGTTCCTGTAGGGTAAAAAAGATGTGATCTGTTTCTGAAGTCCTCACAGCTTTCTGCAATATTCACTGTCTCAAGCTGTCAGAATTTACCTGCCAAAGACAGACATTTTTGAGAAGAATAAGGAGATGATCCTTTTAACCTCAGCTGTTACAGCCAATAGAGGTTATGAGCCAGTATCCCAGCTATACAACATGTTCCCAGTCGCATAAGCTTTGTCTGCTATCAGTCCCCCTCATCTTCTCACCTCTCATTATGCTCCTCATTAGCTTGTGTCATGGGCTGGTTTATGACTATCCCTTCAGGAAGGATGCCCCCCATATCCCCATCCTACTGTGGTGCATGAGGAATACCCAGGATGAACTCCCTGGAAGAGACTGCCCCCCCCACCATCAGCTCCTGTCTTCATTTGAGATTGGAGTGTCCTTTCTTCACAGCTCTTTGGGCAGCAAGGCGGAGTTGGCTGCCAGACCCAAGTCCTCTCAGCAGACTCATCGGAGTGCCACAGTTTCAGGGTTACCCTTTATTCCCCCTCAGCAGTGTAAACCCAAGCTTTTTTAGGCAGAATCTGTTGGTTTTGGAAGGTCTGATGCTTCCACACCAGCCTGGTCCCTGCAGAATCATAGAATCAATGGTTTGGGTTGGACCTTAAAGATCACCTAGTTTCAAACTTCCTGCCATGGACAGGAACATCTTCCACTAGACCAGGTTCCCCAGAGCCTCTTCCAACCCAGCCTTGAATTCTTCCAGGAATGGGGCATGCACAGATTCTCCTAGCACCCCATGCCAGTGCCCTACTGCTCCCAAAGAGCAGCCAAGGAGTTTTGCAGCCTGTGAACCATAACAAGAAGTCTGCCATGGACAGTCTTAAACCCAGCTTGTGCACACTCCCATTGTCACTAGCAGAGCTGCTCAGGAACCAGGATTTTGCCATTCTGCAATTTGTAATGCAGGGGGAGGGAGCAGTCCTGAGCCCCAGCAGGGAGAGTTGCATCCTGCAGTGTCTCAGCTCCCCTCCAGCTCCAGCTCTCCTCAAAAATAAATTGCAGAGCTACCAAGACATCATGTTTTGATGTGTTTAATTTTGTTTTTGTTTTCACTCACACACCAAAGGATATTCATGTATGAAAACAGAAAAAATATCAAAATTACCTGAGCTGAAATTGAGCAGAGATGGAAGATTACAGTATTTTTTTTTTCTCACCAATATTGGTAACAACCCTACCCCACAAAATATTTAGCTGGAACTACATTTTGCCAGAGAACTATTTGGTCTAAAGAGCATAATTTTGCACATTTTCCCCCAGCTGTTAGTTTAGTTTTGGTGGGTTTTTTTAATCTGAGTCCTGAAGAGCATGTATGTGTTTGGGATTATAATAATTTTGGGACGAGCTCCCCATCTGCATGATGCAGCTGGCAAATGAGCAACTCAATTTGCACCTCGTGGTCTACATAGGATGCCGCTGTCAGGCCTGTCAGGATGTGCTCAGCGCCGACTGAGCCCCCCTTCCCTCTCCTCCAAGCCCATTTCAGAGCATCGCCTCCAAATCCCCCGCCCTGCAAAAGCTCCGGGGACCTGCAGGCTTCCCCGGTAATCTCTGGATCATCCAAAATCACGCCTGGGGGGAGGAGAGAGGGGGCTGTGATGAAGGGAGCCACTTGTGCCTGCACAGGCTTTGGCTCATTCTGGAGTTAACCTCTCTGCTTGGGCATCCTCATCTGCAAATTGAGGAATAACAACACATTTCCGAGGGGCGGTGGGGTAAGGATTAACCGCGATGCTACTTTGAAGCGCTATACACGTGCCAAACAGTATAATCATCCTAAATGCGAGGCCGGGATAATCCATGTATTTTTGGCAGCCCTGGAATCCTATTTTACTTCATCTGTTTTAATTAATAAATTTAATTTCACATTATTAGGGAAAACAAGGATAAAAAAATAGAGCCTGCATATGCTTTATTACAAATTATTGTTATCAGCTGCCCCGCAGGACTCCAGTCAGCACTAAATATGAACAATGGTTAAATTACAGGGGTCAGAGAATGAGCACAATCAAAATGCAAACACTTTTCTTCTACGTGAGATGGGCAGGGGGAAAAAAAAAAAGGAAGAATCCTTGGAACCTCCTTGGAGCCACTAGGACTGCAGAGAAGCATACCAAGTAAACTGTAAAACTGATTACTGGGCTCAAAAAGGCTAACATGCAATTTGCGTTCTTTTTATGTAGATTAAATGCATTCACTGCAGTTCATAGAGCTTAGATACTCAGCAGGGATTCAGAGGGCTGGGTATCAGTCAACCACAGCCAGCCACTAAACCACAGGGCAAAATCTGCTATTGTACATTAGAATAGTCACTTAATCTATCTTAATGGGTGAAAACCCCATGGGACAAATGTATATTAAAATCAGAAAGTTAGTTGTAATGTTTGAGGAAAGTAGGGTTTTTTGAGATAACACTGTAAAACACTATTAATGAGTCTGAAATCTTCTTGAACATCTTTATGTTTAGCTTTTGAAAATACAACTGCCCAGCAGTCCAGGTCTGTGGACTGGGAGGAAACCCAAAGACATGAGACATTTGCCAAAGGGCTGTGCCTGGAATAAGCCAGGGAGGAATTAAACAGGATTTCCTTTGGGTGGCTGGTGTCAGATGCGTTTCTCTTGAGAACATAAAACATGCCAAACATGGAAGTCTGGGGACACGACTTCCAGAATATTGGTGCTGTAAACAATAGTAGAGTCACCTTTAGGAGAATAACTCCAAAAATGTTGTGGGGTTTTTTTGTTGGTTTTTTTTTTTTTTTTTGGCAGGAGCTACTGAAAGGCCATTCTGCATCTGCAGGAGAGCAGAGAAAGCCCAACTGTTTGTCTGCCTTCTTTCAAGAACTCGGGGTTACTAGAAACTGAGAAGAAATAACACAACCTTATCCTCTGCTTGAAAAGGTTCCTATTTATTTTGCTGGTTTCTGGGCTCTCCTTGGCCCCTTCTAGCTCAATTCCCCCTACAGAAAGTTTTCTCCCCCACACTATTTATATCCTATTCGGAGTTAATTGGGACAGCCTGCCATCATGGCTCAGAAATAATTACTTTGCCATAATTAGTCTTAAATCAGGGTTTTTACACCTGTGCTGAGGATGGCTGATCAAAGCAGTGGCATTCCTACCTGTGGACCCTGAAATGGTGCTATGGACAAGGATCCCAACCCCCATGTAAAACACAGATGGGTACAGATTAGGGGGGTGATATGCTTTGACTGTCATCCATCAACATTTTTTTGGAAAATACTTGATGAAAACCACCCCCCCCCCTAAAGCCCACAATGTCCATTTCACCTCAGCTGGACATGGAATGACATCTTTGCCAGCTGTCTCAGCTGCCTGGTTACCAGCTCCCCATGGATGCTACTGCAGGAGAGCCACTTTTAGGTAGAAACTGCTTTTGGTAAACCTGTGCTCCAGAAACGCAACCTGAGTTGATTGGTCTGTGAACTAGAAATGATGCTGTGAGATCTAGGGGACACACTGGGAACTAATGTAATTTCCTGACTTACTCTGTTAATCAAACATTTGCAGTAGCCTCCTAAAAATGTATTCCTGTTGGCTGGAATGAGGACCCCAGACCCCCAGTACAGCACTTGACCATGCAGGAAAACTGGATGACCTTGAAAGCCAGAGCAAGAGAAAGCAAATGCATTCAATGGGGCTGAAGGTCAGGCCTTGCTCTCAGGGGCTGGACAAGCACTGCTGACACAAGCTGAAGGCTCCTGTGTCAGAAACTACAGCTATGGAAGACAAGCCTGGGAAGGTCCATCAGGCACAGAATGGCTGACAGTCACTGCTAGGAAGTGCTAAGGCTCTTCCAAGAGCAGGGAGCAAAGGTGTTTCCAGCAGAGCTGGGGAAAAAGCAGTGCTGCTGTCCCAAGTGTAGGTGAGGCACAGGTCAGGTGAAGATGCATAGTTCTGGTTACACCTTCCTACTGGGAATATTTTATCTCTGGGCTAACTTCTGCATGATTTCTCTTACAAAATCTGTATGTCTCGGACAGGAGCACACAGCACAAAGATCTGTTGTTTTTGCTCATCTGCCCTGCACATGTACACACACAGATACTCACATACACTCTCTAAAGCATCTCTAGGTGTGATAGAGGGAGAAGGGACTGAAGCACCTCAGGCCATGTACATTGCTTGGGTAAGGGGCATCTTCAAATTTCTCCTGTGGGGTTCAGGTACCTGGCACCAATAAGCTGATGCGCAGATCAGTTTGCTGGGCCAGCCAGGATGGATCAAGAACAAGGGCAGATGCCAGCTCAGGAAAAGTCAGGACATGCATAGTCCTACTGCAAGGAGGGAGTCTGGCTTCTGGTAGCAAAGGCACATGCTGCCTGCAGAGCTGGCACTTAACCAGATGGGCTAAGGGGAGGAAATGGGATCTGGCCCGCTGGGCAGGGAGGCATGGGGGACTGAGTCCCCTTCATGCTCTGCAGCCAAGCAAACACTGCACTCCTGCCACTTCACTGTGATTTGCGTGGCAGATCAGAAGGACAAATTTCCCTCTGGATGATTTATCACTCACACCTCAGCAGGTGTATTTCATAAGGTAAAGAATTTTTCAGTGCCTCAGCAATCTCCTTTGCAAGTCTTACCAAAAGCAAGATGCCTAGGGTGCCTCCTGGGTCCTGCTGGCTGGCCTCATCTTCACTCACTGTGCCTCTGCACATTTGGTTGTCCTCCAGGACATACAGACATGGCTGACATTGTCAGTCACTGGAATGATTTTCCTGGCCTCTAAGAGAGGGTTGATTTGACATGCTCTTTTCTCTTGGCTAAATTCTGTGTTTTCTTTTAGTCAAATACAAATGTGGGGCTGCCATAGTCCTTGTTTTCTCTCACAGTCTGTTGCTTACATGCCATGTGAAAAGCAGGTTTCTGTTTTGATAATTACAGGTTGCCTATAGACTGCATGGCAGGGGCTACATGTTTCTTTTGTTCAGACTACCCTGTTTTCAATATAACCTCCCAATCTTTTTCACCTGTTGGCCTTAACCTTCCACAAGCAATGAGAAGACCACTAAGAGTTGTGAAGTCTGATTTCCTCCTTGCTTCCATAAGGTCATCAAATCACATACATCACATATTGACTGCGTCTGTTTTGCCATTTAATTTTGTTCAATAGCTATATCACACATGGGGGTAAAGTATGAACATCTGCTTCAGTACAAGAGCTTCAAGACCAGTCAAAGTCATTGTTATAATTTCACCTTAGAAACTTGTAAAGTCTGCATCCTCCATTCTACTGGGAAATAGGCATTACTGTAGTCTGTGTTTAACAACCCACTGCTTAACCCATTGCAGCACACCAGTGTGTAATGAAAAATATACTGGGATTTTCAGGCTACAATAACTTTTCTACCCATGATGTTGAAGAAGGAAAAGATCTGAAACTTGTAAAAAAATAGGTAGTTTTCAAAAACTCAGCCATTTTTCAGGAAGCTCTGGGTTTTAAGTCCATTTTTGGAAAAATAATAAAACTGGCCTTTCTATTACACCATTCAAGTATTAAATATGTTTTAAGTGAGGGATTTTCTTCTGCATATTAAATTTATCTTCCAGACATCACTCCTTTTGGTACTGTAACTAGAAGATGAAATGATAAAAGACACTAAATTACACAGTCTGAGATATTCTGGCTAATGTCTCTATTTTAAAAGCCAATATATACAGTGGTATTTACAACTCTTGCCTGGAGAATGGCTTATCATCATTTTCTTTTATTAAAGATGTTTGAAGTATATCTCACCCTTCTCCAAGGACACAGACATCCCCAGCAGTAAAGAAATCACATGGCTCCAGTTCTCTTTGATCCATAACAGGGAAGAAAACTCCAAATGCCCATCGTGGTGCTAGCCTATTGTCATGACTTCAGGTCACCATCATCATCATGCTGTCACAGAATTATAGAACTGTAGACTCCTTTAGCTTGGAAATACCTTTAAGATGATCAAGTCCAACCCTTAACCCAGAACTGTCAAGTCCATCATTACAGCATGTCTCTAAGCACCACAACTACGCTTCCTTTAAATACCTCCAGGGGTGGTGACTCAACCATTTGCATGGTCAGCCAGTTCCAATGCTTGGCAACACTTTAACTAAAGACATTTTTTTCCTGCTTTCCAATCTAAACCTCTCCTGCTGCACCTTGAAGCCATTTCCTCTCATACTATCATTTGTTACCTGAGAGAAGAGGTTGCTCTCCACAGCTGGTACAACCTGCTTTCAGGCATCTCTAGAGAGTTATCAGGTCAACCCTGATCCTCTTTCTCCAGGCCAAACAACCCCAGCTTTCTCAGCGGCTCCTCATCACGCTTTTGCTCTAGACCCTTCACCAGCTCTGTTGCCTTTCTCTGGACATGCTCCAGCACCTCAATGTCCTTCCTAAACTGAGGGGCTCAAACCGGAACGCTGGATACGAGGTGTGGCCTCACAGTGCTCAGTACAGGGGACAATCCTGCCCTGTTCCTGCTGGCCACACTATCCCTGACACAGGCCAGGTTGCCATTGGCCTTCTTGGCCACCTTGGCACAACTGGCTCGTGTTCAGATGGCTCCAGGTCCTTTTCCACTTGGTAACTTTCCAGCTACTCTGCCCTCAGCCCCTTGCACTGCATGGGGTTGTTGAGGACCAAGGGCAGCACCCAGCACTTGACTTTGTGGAACCTTATACAAATGGTCTCAGCTCACTGGTCCAACTTATCCAGATCCTATCCAGTATACCCATTCAGGCTGTGAGCAGCCAGTTTCTCCAGGAGAATTCTGTGGAAAACAGTGCCAAAAGCTCATCAGCCTCTCTGCTGAATTACGCTCCATGCCTTGATTGTGATAGTCAAACACTCTTTTGGAGTGTAGTTAGGTGCAACATAGATAGGAATACTTGACAACAGCTTTATGTGCATCATCTCTTGTAAGGGATGATGTCAGCTCCAATAGGTTCATGCAACACATGATTTGCATTATAGCTCATCGTTGGTTCTTGGGATTAATGGTGGTATGCACTTAAATGATGTGATATTTATCTATATTGCTACAAATTCACTGCTACCTGCTTTTTCATGATCATTGCTAAATAACACATCCTGCCCTCTGAGACTTTCTGATCCTGACAGCAATGAGGTCTAAATGCAGGACTGGGCTGGTTTTGGCTGGGGTAGAGTTAATTTCCTTCACAGTGGCTGGTAGGGGCTGTGTTTTGGATTTGTGCTGAGCACAGGGTTGAAGATATATTATTTTTGTTACTGCTTGAGAGGGCTTACACAGAGCCAAGGCCTCTTCTCCTTTTCCTACTGCCTGGTGTGGGAGCTGGGGGTACGTGGGAGGTTGGGAGGAGACACAGCCAAGGCAGGTGACCCAAACTGACACAAGGGATGTTCCAGAGCATATGGTATCATGCAGCACATGAAATGGGGGAAGAAGGACAAAGCGGGGGACAGTTGGAGAGAGAGAGTTTGTCATCCCAAGTCAGTATTACATGTGGTGGGGCCCTGCTGTCCTGGAGATGGCTGAACACCTACCTGCCAATGGGAAGCAGTGAATGAATTCCTTGTTTTGCTTTGATTGTGTGCCTGGCTTTTGCTTTTCCTATGAAATTGTCTCTTTCTCAACCCACGAGCTTTCAAGCTTTTACCCTTCCATTCTCTCCCTGATCCTGCTGGTGGGGCTGTGAGTGAGTGGCTGTGTGGAGCTTGGCTCCTGGCTGGGGTTAAACCACAACAAGGAGGTAAAAGAGTTCTTTGTAAGAGAACAAAAAAATTGAAACAATTTGACTTCACACAAGTAAATTACATGGGTTGTGCTACATTATTGTAAAGAAAATAGGTATACGCCAGATAATGGTGATGCTACGTCAATCAAAAATATTAGGGAAAAATGAGTAATGTGGGCTTGGAAATTTAAAAGTAGTGTGACAGCTTCTGTATCCTTTTGCTGATAAAGGATACAAAAGGACTTGTCATGAATCCAGTTATCCATGCCCACAGAAAACCATAAAACCCCTCTGAAATGAGCCAAAATGGTGTTTTCAAAAACAAAGGTCTCTCATAGTTAAAGTCCTTTCTGGGAGCTATTCCAGATCTAAATGGAGTGTCACTAGGAAACAGGAAAGCTTTCTTTCCCAGTGCCATGGCCCTTTCATTTCTCTCCCTGAAAGATTAAATTTGAACATTGCACAGTTGGATTCTCTGCTTTCCCATCTTGTGCCATGCTTGTGGTGAAAGGCTGCCACGTCCAAACAGCAGTTCTTTCCTCCCTGTTTGCATTTCTCTGTACGGCTGCAAGATAAAAGCCTTAGGGTCATGTGATGCTATGTTTAAAGAAACTGGTAACTGGTCCAGCATTACATCTTTCTCATCTTGCCACATGGCCATGTAATGCTCTGTGGAAATTCTTGTGCGCATGAAGAAAATAAAAACAACCCTTAACGGGTGAGCGGGGTTGGATTTTTTAGGTGATGATGACCTTTCTGGTTTAGTTTTCTGTTTTTAAATGGTGGCTGTTCAAAGGAATGTTAGAGTAAATCCTGAGAGATGGGATAAAAGTCAGAGGGCAGGGGAAGCTGTTGGGGGTGCAATACAAATTCATTTAGCACATTTCTCTGCAATTTATCACTGAGGTCTCACCTCCATATATGTGGTGCGTGCTGTATATTTAGGGACAGGGATGAAGTACAGTGGGGAAAATGGCTTCCCTCTTCCACGTACAGACAGTTTTATAAACTAGGATTTATTTACTGCCACACAGTATTGCTGTCAAGACACCTAAAAGTATTTTGACCCATAGATTTTCACTGAAATAGGGGTAGGCAGCTGGAGTTGTGCCTTCCTCAGAATGACATCTGAAAGGGGTGGCCTGGTGGCAGCCTGCTTGGACTTGCTTCACTGCCCAAATCTTGGCTTTTCCGTGAAGCACCTAGTGTTTTGCAAATAACAACTGAAGTACAAGGTGGCATTTGTGAGCACCGCTAACAGCAACAGAACTTTGCATAAAGATGGATATTTAACCGCTTCATTGCTGAGGGCTTGGCCGCAGAAAGTGGAGGGGCACAATATGCTGCCAGGTCACCTGCTCTGGCTCCTCAGTGGGAGTGGCAGAGGAATACACTGTGCACATTCCCAGGGGGCTCAGTGCCTTGGAGGTGGGGTGGGAAGAGGAGGGTCCCCTTACCATGAGATCTGCACATTTGCAGGGTGCAAGGGGTGGGTAAAATCTGCTTATAGCTGGACTGAGAAAATGGGGAAGCAATAGAAGGAAGAGGATTTGCAGAAAGACATAAGTCACAAGTCACAGATTGTATTTGCTTAACCAGCCCCAGATGGGAGAGATTTGTAGGTGTGGTGGCTAAGGAAAGTTTTCAAGATAAATTTAGAAAGATGGGAACAATGGGCTTTGCAAAACCTTAAGGATTTTCCTACGCATTGGGGGGATGAGTGAAAGTGACTGACGGGGAAATGCATTCTAGGAGAAAAATGCAGACCAAGGGCAGAAGGAAGGAGTTTGAAAAGCTAAAGGACATTGAAGACAAACGTCCGTGCTTTGATATGACGAATGGCTGCACAGTCTGCTCTGAACTGCGCAGGGCTGTAGCATCCAGGAGTGATGCCTGGCTTGCAGGTACCACCACCACCTTCCCTCCTTCTTATTTAAATCCCTGCTCTTAGTAGGGATTTAAGACAAACAAACAAACAAACAAGCAAAAGTTCTCTGTTATCTTATCTTTAAAGATTTGTTAAGATACTGGCTCAGAATCAGAGGCTTTTACAGAACAAAACTTCATCCCTCTGAACTCCATTTAAATTCCATTTCAATGGGTAATGCTATCAATTCTTTCACTGAAAATTCAGAAGGAGCTGCCTTTAGAATAAGTTCCATTTTCTGGATTACAGAGTGTGCTTAAATCTGTCTGTGGCTATATTTATTACAGTTCTTTTTTTTCAACTTGCTTGAACTCTGAAAGGGGAAGGTCAACTGATACAACCTCATAAAATCCCAGAGCAAATGTAGAGACTGTCAAGAAATTTCATAAGTTTAGGATCTCTGGCATTTCAAAAAGAAAAATTGATTGTCCTTTTCCCATTTGCCTGGAACAGGTGAATGAAGATACTTCTGAAGCAATAATTTATTGTGTCTTTAGGGATTCAATGAAGCATTTATGAATATAGCCCAAAGTCTCTTGACATTGGCTGCCTGATATGTTATCACATATTTTACACAGGAATTTGAAGAGCAAACTTGGCTTTCTGTACGAAGTCATAAACACTAGAAAGCCCTGGGCACAGTGAAATGGGCTACCAGGTGTGCATCCAGGGAGGCTTTAAGCTCCTCTTTAAGCCCTCCCTGACCCCTACTACTCTGATCTGTTCCATCTGTGGGATGTGCACCAGCACCTGGCCTTTTCTGTGGGATGCTCTGCTCTGCTCCACAGCAATGGACTCATGTAAGTGAGGGAGGAGATGGGGACAGGCTGGGCGCACCTGTATCACCTCAGAAGGATGGGGCAGCAGCACTCACAGGAGGCTGGAGCATATCCCCAGTTCCATTCTGAAGATGTGTTAAATGATCGGTCAAATAGAGGCTGCAAATTGATATCTGCAGCTGACAAAGCTCAGGAGGAAATTCCTTTAATTATGCTAGGAAGAGCATGATTAAAGGAGGTGAGAGGGGTAGGTGTGCAGGGTGAGGTACAGCAGGGGACTAATTTCTGTCATGTCTGGGAGCAATCCCACTGTGACACAGTAGTCTGTCTATCAGTCTTGCTTCTGCGAGGCTTTAATTAAATGAGACAGTTAAGTAACTGCAGTATAAAAGTTTCCAGATTTTGGGGAAGGTGATTCTGGCACCTTGAGGCAGTAATGTGCTGGGTATCTCCTGCAATGCAAATCCATATGACACACAGTGCAGAATCAAGCCCACTGTGTGCTAAGGTCAAACCTTAGCACATACATGTCGAACAAGACTGTTCTCTTCCTCCTTGCTGTGATGTTCACTTCTGACCATGCTGTGGACATGGAAGTAAAAATACACATAAGCATTTCTTACTAATGAAACAGTTTAAGTTATTCATACTTCAGAGGAACCTTGGAAATTTAGCTCTTAGAAGTTCCAGGGTACTTCAGAACTTGCATCCTAAAATTCCCCTGCTTTTAATGCTGATGATTCCGTTTAAAAACAAAATTACTTCAATCAGAGTATGGTCAGGTTCCAGACCACAGCGCTGAAAGTGCAGCAGTAAATGTCAGGCTGGTTCAGCAATGTGTGCGTGTTCATGTTGAACTGGTGCTACCAGCCAGGAAAAGTACGAAGCAAAGGTTGAACTGGCTCACTGGATGTGTTGGAAGAGTCAAGCATGAAACCTGTATCAGTGCCTGAACTTCATCAGAGAGATCTTGCCTTGTCACTACGTGGCATATACAGGTCTGAAATCCTAGGCTGGGGTTATTCATAATCTGTAACTATTTAAAATCTGTAGTCCTAAGTACCTTGCACCCAAGGGTAACATAAAAAAAAAAAACAAACCAGACAAGTCCTCTGAACTAAATCTTTAAGCCCCAGGAAAATCCTGAAAAATTAGAGTAGGAGAAGAGAATAAAAAGCAAATAAGAAGATGACCAAGAGGGCCTTAAAAGAAAATTTTGGGCCAATATTTTAGAAAGCCAAAGGAATGATGCAGGAGGCACTGAAGTGCTTATCTTGGCATTGATCCCAGGCACAGTTCAGGGAAAGGCTGATTGAGGATGCAATCCATAAAAAGAAATTAAGAGATGAGAGCATTAGTAATGCCAATCGACGTCACTTTATGGCAAACAAGTTTTGTCAAATATACATGACAGCATGTTTTTAGTAGAATCACAAGTTTGTAGGTTACAAAAGATGGTATTGCCATAAAGTACCTACATTTTTGTGTTTGGGGCAGAAAGAGCACTAAGCAAAGCCAGTGTAGCTCCTATTCAAAGAATGAGTAATGTGAACAGAGAAACTGAAAAAGCTTGGAAGTAGGGAAGGTTAATCCCACATAGTGTGGTTTTAGTGGAGTCCAATGGGTACCTATTCTTAATCTAATGCTATTTAATATAGGTTTTATAACCTGACCAAAAGACCTGCTTCCCCGTTGATGAAGGCTGATGTAAACCACATGCGCTTTCTTGCAGACATAGGTACAGTTATGAATTTAGAAATAAATGGAACAGATCGGGAGTGTAAGATGGGCGGTTGTATTCTGGAAATTTGTGGCCTTAAAGCAGAACTGGAAGTCATTTGAGATAAATTACAGAATATTTTTCTTCCAGTGTAAAGATTTAGCCAGAGCAACAAACAGGTTTCAAGGGCACCCAAACAAGTAGAAATAGAGAAATGGTATCATCCTTGCATTCAATTAAATTATCTTTCTGCAACAGCATTACCATTACATTGCATCCACTAACTGGTGTCCAGACCTCAGCAGGGGTCAGGAGGACTTGGAAAGTTCCAGGAAAGACCTGTGTGCTCTCCCAGTACAGGCTGCAGCAGCATGAGCTGCTTAGTGTATACAGAGGTTTCAGATAAAAAGCCTTTACAGTCTCCTTCAGAAGATATTTCTGTTGGTAGAAAGTGTCTTAAGATGCCAGAAAAGCACAGGATGCTCTGGTGTTCCATCTGTATTAGGGAACTGGATAGGCCTGAAAACAGTAGGAAGAAAGCAAGGTGAATAAATGGTTTCCTCTCTGGAATCGGCTTAGGTTGAATCTGCAAGGGCTTGTTTAAACTTCAAGTAACTGAGATAGGCATTTCCTATGCTTTAGCCAGAAGGTTCAAAACAAATAAAAGAGGTGTGTTCTGCCCCTCCAGCCTCCCACCCACACATACATATTCAAAATAAAAACCACTCTGTAAAATAGTGTTTGAGAGCAATGGCCACTTTTCCATGACTCTGGGGATGTAAACTCTACTGCCTTGAAATAAATTAACCACAAAATGTGGTGCTTTTGCAACACAAAGTATTTTTACACAGTTTGTAATGTGCTGATGAAATACTGATATACCTAGGGACATACAACGTGAACAAATCTGCTCCAAAATTTCTCATGACACAGCCCAGCAAAACATTGCTAGAGTGGCCTTAATGGGAACCATACCAGAAGGGCTCATTCATGCCATCAGTGGTTTGCAGAGCTGCTTCTCAAATGACTGGTTAGTTGCCTTTTACAAAATAATAAAAAAAAAATCTCAGTTCTACAAGTTATTGTCTTATACAAAGAATGGGCAAGAAACACACTGCAGAAAATAACAGCAAACAGACGTTGTATTACGTGAGACACACAGCTCATTTTAAACACTTTGGTCCTAAAGTACATTGGTTGTTTTTAATGATTATTTTGGTGCACAAAGGATGAAGCCACAGAACATTGCTTTCTCTGGAAATGAAAAATCCCCCAGAAACTCTTGCTGAGAGCTCCTTCATGGAAGCCATGGCCATGGGGAGGGACACACCAGACCCACTATAGGGAAACAACCAAGGTACCAACCCCAGCAAAGGCAGCAGCAGCCTCTGAGCCCTGCAAAGGGCTGCTGTCCCAAGCACACACCAGTGGGTTACACTAGGCACCCAGGATTTCCCTCCGCTGTTAATAAAATAGGGAAATAGCAATTGCTCTGGGCTAATTTTTGTGTGATTCATAAGGTATAGAAACACACGACTCTGGAGCAGAGAGAGAGGAGAACAGACATGGTTGCAACCAAAAAGGTTCTCCACATAACCAACCTCCATCAGACTGGAGCTAACAGCTTCTGTGTTTTAAAAACAAAATACTTTTTTTTCTGCATATGTATTGTGTCAGATGACTATATAGGTGTAAACAAGCCTGCACTGTCTTATTGTCCATAAATAAATACTTAGTAAGTTCAAAGCAAGGCTGGATTCATAAAGCAACATTCTCCTAATCTGTATTCGGGTCTCAAGCGTATTATCTGTAATTTACAACCAATTTAAATGGCATTAACAGCCTTCCCCTTATGGGAATTTAAATTTGCATCCTACCATTGAATTAAACACTGATTGCATATTTTCTATAGGGGACGTAATGCTCTTTGAAGCTTGTTTTGAATAATAAAGCATCTATTCATGCACATGGTGCAATGTGTTTCTTTGTCCTGAATGTAATTGAAGTAAAATGTGAGTTAAAGGGATTTTTCCTCTAGCCACAGGTTTGTTGATTACCATCTATTTTCATCTATTCAAGGTTTTTAAAAGGAAAAGAAAAATACAGTAATCTTTTCCTGCATTTGGAACCTCATTTACCACTCAGAGCTTTCCTGAGAGCATCTGAGATGAACAATCAGAAGGTCAAGTTTCAGTCCATCTTTGAAGGAGGAGAAGGGGAGAAAGGAACAAAACAGTGCCTTACCCTTCTGAAAAGAAAAATATGAAAGAAAAAATAAGTAAATACCACAAACAAAAAGCAGAGGGAAGCAGACAACACCACATCTAACCTTCAGGAGACAGATCTTGCCTACCTGTCAAGTAGCTGTTCTCTATGCTGTCAGTCGCTGAGAGCCAGGAAAACCACAGCAACAATGACTTCAGCATTAAGGAAGCAAATAGGATGAAATAACACTGTTGACCTTTTTTGTTTGATTTGTAAGGGAAGAATAACTGAAACAAATTATAAACATGACTTACTTACTCCTTCCTGAATGGGAAAAACAAGCAGAAAGGATTGAAGAAAAGGAGTGCTAGCCGGTGGATGTGTGATTTGCCCTCAGTGGGGCTGGGTCCTCCAGCCACACACCCACTCCAGCCTTGGAGGACTTTCAGAGGAGTGGGTGGGCTGATGCCAGGAGTGGGTGACCAGCTGCAGCAGGAGTGGTGGAAGTGTCCCCCAGCATGGCCATCCTTCAACCTTCTCTTGTCCTGTGCAGCTCACCAGGCTGGAAAGCTCTGCTTGCTGATGATGCTCAGAACACTCAGCAAACCATCTGGAGAAACTGAGCTCTCCACTAGTTCTCCTGTCCCAGGATACAGCTACAAAAGAGTTAGGGGAAAAGCCTGTCTTGAAATCTGGTGGATTTTAAGAGATTTTTTTCTCCCACTCTTTTCCCTTTAAAGGTGATCATTTTAAGATGCAGGCAGGCCTAATAAACCTGTTGTGGTGTTGATAGCTCTGACATTCATGATCTCGGCATTTATTCAGAAATGACAGAGAAGACAAAACACAGTTGATATGTTTGGCATTTATGTAGTGATATAAGTAATTGTTTAGAGTGATTTTTAAAAATTATTTTTTACCACTGTCTGGTTCCTACATTCTTGAAAAAGCAGGGGCCACTTCTGCTGAAACCCTTGTTTTCCTTCAGTTCTCAGGAAAGCTTTAGGAAAAACAGAAACTACTGGAAAACAGAACTTTATGATGATTTGTGCCTTTCCCCATCTTAAAAGGGGATTTTATGAGTCCTTGAGGAACAAACACTGCTTAAAAACTGCCGACTGTGTTTTAGGAAGAGGCAGGGAGGATTGCAGACCATGGCCTTGATCCCATTAGGACGAAATGTCACACCAGCAACGGTAACCATATCTCTGGCCTTAGCCAGTTGCTCAAGATTTCTTTACAGGCTATCTTAAATTGCTGCAGTTAATATTGTATTGGTGCTATAAAAGCAGGCACCGCCAATGCCTCTTGCACGTGTAACAAACATCAAAGTCCCCCGTAGCCACACTGCCGGCAGATAGCGAGAAGGCCTCGAGATAGCGAGGGACATAAAGGCTCTCTTTTTTCTTTTGCTTTCCACAACGTTTTCATCATATCATTTGCACACAAGAGACCACAAATGGTCCCTGGGCACCTTGGGGGTAATTGCCACATTGTTCAATTTGCCTCGAATGAACGGCTCGGGAATGATAAATGCTCTTTCATAATAAGCTCGCTACCACTGGTACATAGTACGGGTGGGATACCCTGGACCCTGACCCTCTGCCAGAAAGTCATCCTCCCCCGTTATATTTGCAGAGACAAGGAATCTCAGGGGCAAAGGAGGTTTATTAGCAGCACGTACCCATCTGTGGGCTGCAGCCCCACAGGCACATTGTGTTAATGCTGTGCCCTCAATGCTACCTGCTACCGTGGCACGACAGAGAGCCGGAGCAAGAATGGCGCCAGCAGGGAGGTCTGGTGGCTGGGAGGCTTACGTGGTTCAGGAGAAAACACTAGCAATTCCTAGCACAAAATAAAGATTAAAGTGAATGAGACCCTCATGACTTCCTAACCCTGGCTCAGGGGGAGTATGGGCAAGGCTGGCTGCTCCTGTAAAGCTAGCCATGCTCCTGACTCTGGCGGGTAGGTGCAGCCTGCCGTCATCCCAGAGCTGTGTGCAGCCTGGCACAGCCACCCAGCCCCAAACCCCCTGCTGAAACTCCCCCTTCTCCTGCCCACAAAGGGAACTGGGGTCCGTCCTTCCCTCACAATCGGATGATTCTGTAATTTTTTGGGGAGAGAGTTCACCGTATTCCTTCATTCAAAGGCCAAGCTCTGGTTTGCTTTCCTCTCCAAATGGGCTGCCCCAGTCCTGTGGAAAGGAGGTGTGGGTGCCAGGCACTTGGGGCACCTGAGCAGTCCAGCTGACTTTCACCATTTCTCCTTGTTTTTTCCTAGGAATAAACAAAGGCTAAGGCCCAACTTGCTTCACACATATGATAAGTACAAGCCCAAGCTGGGAATGCTGGAGTAGGCATTGTCCATTCACCAGCAGCCAAGGACAGTGTGCAGTAACTCCACTAGAGATCCACATTTTAAAACTGCTTAACCTCAGCAATCCTACCGCAGCTGGTTGAGGAGCCTGTGCCTTGCTCCATGTTTGGGGCACTTTGCCACACTGGGGAAATGCCAGTGTAGAGTGACATGTTGAGCAAAGAAAACACACATATCCTCAGGTGCTGAAGCTGCTGCTGGGGCTTTTCAGGGTGCCACACACAGCTGCTCCCCAGCATCTTCGTTAGTGATGTGGAAATAAATGTGAAATCACTGCTGGTAAAGCACCCAGAGAAAGGCAGGAGGGTAAATAAAGCAGAAAGGCTGGCTGAATCACACAGCCTGCTGCACCCGGACAAGCAAAATGCATTTTACTGTGGGCTAATTGGAAGTAAAAGCATGGTCCTGAGAGTGATACCTGGGAACGAGGGAGAATGGCAGGAAATGAGTCAGCCTTGAGAAAATGATGGAGGTCATGGTGCAGCTGATAAAAATTCAGTAGACTTTTTCTAAATCATGGAGAATTTCTAAAAGTTTAGATGAAACTGCACAGGATGATGATGCTTTTTGACTGATAGTTATGGGCATCTTCTAATTAAGGTGGGATGCCTTGCAATAGTCCTAGCCAGAATGTCCAGTCTGCCATAGAGGGATAATTCAGTGACATTTATATGGGAGTTGGCTTCAGCAGATCTGATGAGTTCTGCTGGTTTTAGGCTTTATTCATCTCTGAAATTGCCACACTGCTTTATAATCTATTATAAATAAATAAAAAAGAGAAGGGGCTGAGTTCCCATAGCAAACTCTCTGCCTGCTGTCCAGGCCTCCACAACATGAATTTGTTTTTAAAGAAAAAAATAGCAGGACAAAGGTGACAAAGCAGACTCAAACATCACCATTACCATAGCAACAGTGGCATTAGCCTGACACAGCAGCAGAAACCAAAATACGCCCTTGCACAGAATACCATGCAAGTTAGGAAATTGCTATCTCTGTACGGCACGCAAGATAAACAGCCAAAATATAAATGACTATAGATTGCTCAGTAAAATTATTAATTGCTATTTAAAAAATACACTTCCTGCAAATAAATATTATCTTAATAATCTCTAAAATTGATTTCCCTGGACACGAACAGCAGAAGAAAAAACAATTGCAAGTTGTGTATGTACCACAATATAGAGCAGCATCTTTGCCTGGAAGCTAAAACTACGAAGGCAGCAATGCTGTAGGGGTTCCCTGACTGCCTTTCTGGCTTGGCTCCTGCCAGCAGTGCATTCGGTGACGTGACTAACATCTGTCACATGTGGTTTGCTCTCTCTCTCACCTGCCCTTTGGGGAAGGACTACGTGTGCAGGGGACCATTTTGCATGGACTTTCTTTTTTTCTTTTTCTTTTAATGCACTCACCAGGCTGCATTTAAATGGGGAAACTTCAAGCCAAAGAAATACACTATATGCTTGAAAGAAAAAAGGATTTCTTAGCCCTCCGTGGGATTTCGTACTCTAGCCTCAGACATAAAAGGACTAAGGAAAGTCTCTCTCTTGCCCAGATGAGTTTCGAAGAGACAGTGCTTGATGTTTGACTGAGTTCTTGCTCAGTGCAGAGCAAGAACTTGCAGAAGCCATCATGTTGGGCAGCTGTCCTTATCATGGTGCTTTGTGTGTGGGTTGAGATGATGGGTGACAGCAGTGCCTCCCAGATGTTTGGATGGCCGAGCCCCAGTGTCTCCACTGCACTGCAGCAGCGACTCTGCTTGGGGAGATCAGGGGAGCAGCACCACTGCTGCTGTTCCCACACAGCCACGGTGATGTTTTAGGCACACTGGACCAAGGCTCGGGAGATAATTCTGAACTTCTTGAGACTCTGTTTAGTCTTTGTGATACCAGGACAGAGGGCAGAGGAGGGGTCTGACGTGTTTGCAGCAGGCTGTTTTCTGAGGAAATGCTAAGCTGCAGCCCTCCCTCTAGAGAACATCCTGCAACCCATTGCCACATCCAGCTGGAAGCTGCATGTACAGGGAGGGCACCTAAGTAGAAAAATACCCCAACCCAATGTAAACCAGTGTGAAATAAAATTGCTTTCTCCCACCTCTTCTGGAGACAGACACTGAGGGTTGCAGCAGGCAAGCCAAGGGCACTGCTGTCACTCTGACTTGGCAGGGCAACCATGAGAAGCTCCTGCCAGCCCACAGGGCCACTTGGCCTCCTGCCTGTGTTCTCTCCCTGCCTGGAGCCCAGGAGCTCCCACACTGCTGCAATTCAACATTTTCTTGTAGCAGCAGCTGAGCACACACAGGCTGGGTGCTGCAGGCAGTGTGGCAGGGCAGTCCCAGGGGGATGCAGGGAGGGGGATGTACTGGGAAGAGAGATGGGTCCCATCTCCCTGGACCATGGAATGAGCCCAGATCTGCAGCAGGTAGCCAGTCAAAAAGCATCAGTCCCACCAATAAAACTAGGAAAATTATAAAATACACCAGTAAAGGTATATTTTTTCCCATTTCAGACTGAAAAATTGCCAGCCATCTCTGGGTGCTATTAATCACACAGTGAACTCCTCAGATGTGTTCAGATACAGTGGAATAACAGTGACTTGCTCTCCAGGACAGCCAGCCACTAAGATTCCTGGGGACAGAGGGCTCTCCTAATTACTTTGAAGGGATGAATAACGCTTGTGCTGGTCCTGAGACAGAAAGCCAGACCCCCAAAGTTGGGCAACTCCATCATTTTTGATAATGCAAACAGTACTGGGATAAATCCAGACAGGAAAAGGAGGTGCCATCAGTTTTATGTGGCTGTTATAAATCCTCTTTTACAGGAGCCTTTTCGCTGCATTAGGCACGTGTGCATTTAAACTGGTTACAAAGCAACAAATTCTCTCTTTTTATTTAAGTTTGGCTTCATAACTAGAGACATTCCACTTCACATGTGTGATGGAGATGGATTAAATGGGATTCAGCCCTCACAGACAGGAATTTGTGCTGCCAGAAAGAGATGCTGAGAACAATCTTGGTAGTGTTTGATGGAGGCAACACACACAAGGTTTTGCAAAAGAAAATAAATTTACAACATCTAAGTCCAAAAAATATTTTTCTCAGTTAGTTATAACTACCATACACATATAGGACTTTTTTTTTTTTTTTTTGTAGAATTGTTAGCTTGACATGGATTTTTATTGTAATGAGATTGCAACATATCACTTTAATTTGCAGTTAGATCCCAACATTAGTCAGATGTTCTTAGAAGCCAGCAGAAAAATGAAGAAAAGCAGGTCGTCATGAAAGCTGACTTGTACTATTGGCAGTAAGCTCCCATTGGTCACCAAACCTAATATCTTCTATACTTTAAAAAATTTCCATAATCAATTAATTCTGTGAAGTTACTTTTTTTTTTTTTTTTTTTTTTTTTTTTTTTTTTTTTTTTTTTTTAATAGTAGATAAACCAGAGGCATTTTCACCCAGGGGATATAAATTCTTTTAAAAACTCAGCATTCTCAGGGGCTTATTGCAGAGTGCTCCCTGCCCAGGGAGACAAATACCACATCCTCTTCAAAGTTGCATGAAGATAATTGCAGCTTTCAATCAGGGAATTAAGAATCAGCCCATCGTAGATGTTTAAGCTGCTTCCATCTTTTTCGAGAAACATCTGTTTCTCAAGCAGATTGCCACAGCTGATAGAAATGCTCTTTTATTTTAATAATCTAGAATAAAAAGGGAACATGAGCTGCTGGGGGAGGGATGATGGTTGCTCTTCCCCTCATCTGCATGAAGCACAGAAACGCCTGGAAGGACTGGGCGTGAAAAGCCAACCAGCCTTTCTCAGAGGAGCATGATCTACTCTGCAGGGATGCAGCTGCAGCACAAACTAACGTGGCAGCCAGCAGTGGCCAAAGCCACTGGAATTAGAAAAACTTTCAAATGGAGAATTATTTAAATCCGTTACAATTGCCCATTTTCTCCTTTTCTGTCTCTGTCATATCAAACATTTCCCACTTTTGAATTGCCCTTTAATAGCTGCAGAGAGCATCAGGTTAGTGCTGCAGGCTGGTGGAGGGGGAAGGAGCCAAGGATCTCCCTGGAGAAGCAGAAGACTTTCACCAGCAGCTGGTTAACCTGAGCGGCACCTCCTTGGGCCCCACAGTCTGAGGTCACAGATGTTCCAGTTGGCAATACAACCATGAATGTAGAACCTTCTGTGTTGCCTTTCCAATTGTGAGGCCAGGAAGGTGACCAGGCTGATTTGTTTTCCTGTTTTGTGGCTGGGAGGGTTGGCCAGTCTAACAGAGCTCATGCCATCGTGGCGGGTTGCTTTGTGCCCTCCAGGCTGTGAGCGTGGAGCTGTGTGTAAGGAGGGGCTGGATGAGAAATGACAGGTTTTGGTATTTCTGCAGCTGTTTCCAAGCAAACCCATGGAAACCAGAGCCCACATTCAGGTGCTCCAGTCAGGGTGACGAAGGGGAAAAGTGGCAGGATCACCTCCCAGCCCTGTGCTCTGGGATAGCTTTAAGGTCTGCAGAGCATCCCTGGATGGAGGAAAGATGCCAGTTTCCTATTCAAGATTTGTGAAACCCATTCTCCAGATATCTCAAATCCAAAACAAACCAGTACCTTGCTTGAAAGCTGAGAGCACAAAGAAAGTCATGTCCACTGCTTCCCACCTTCTGATATGGGATTTCAAAATCACCTCTGATAAGAGAGCTTAGATTAGGATGCAAAAGTCCATATAAACAGATTTCTGCTGGTGTTGCATTGTACTCACTACCTTGGGAATATTTTCTTTGGTAACAAAATCAGCTTTTTTACTTATCAAGAGAATAAAGGGTGTTTCTTGATCTCTGGACAGTAAAATGCAGGGGTTTCCCACACTGGATATACAGCAGTGGTGTAGTACCCAGCCTGCCCCAAAAAGAGAGAGGTGGAGAACTGTATAAATACACCTGGTTCCTCATTCCTCGGCCAGAAATGATAAAATGGAAGAAGATATATAATTTATCTTTTATATACCTTTCCTATAAACCTGTCCTCAGGGTTTCCCTTACTTTAATATTTCTGAATGTTCTCAAATTAATGTGCTCAGAAAGTGGGGGAATTTGACACAGAGTTTATTTTCCAGTTATTTCCCCCTCTTTTTGGTTTTTCACAGCTTTTAAAATGTGTAATACATTGAAAAGGTACACAGCCTTGTAGAAAGGTGGCTGAGAAAGGAAGGGGCAAAAGGACATTCCCTCTTATGCACAAGCTATCACTAGGTGAAACAACTTTCCACTCCTTGCAGAGGAGACAGGAGAGCATTATCTCTTGATTTTTCTCCACAGCCCTACTTGGGGAAGATCTTTTCCATGGCCTGTCATAAAGAAGCCATTGGGGTTCAGGCACCCAGCCAAGCAGATGTGCTCACGTGGCTCCAGGCACCTTCTGATGTATGGTAACACACTGCTGCCTGCTCATCCCCACCTTGGGTTTGTGAAGCCAGGGCTGAATTGATGCTGAGAGATGAGTGGCTCCTGGCTGCTCACTGTCCTGAATGTCTTGAAACTGCAGCAAGGCTTGCCTGATGTCTGGATCCCACTCAAACCAATTTGAGTCCAATCATGAGGCCATGGGATAGTAACCCTCTCTGGCCCAGACCTCCAGAAGTGTCTGCCTCAAAGTCACACTGGCTCTGGGATCACCCCAGACTGCTCAGGACTTGATTTTCAAAACCTTCACGGATGGAACCAGCACAAGCTCATGGGGCAACCTGCTCCACTGTCTGACTTATCCTCATACCAACCTGACTCTCTTGTTTCAACCTCTGCTCTCCCACTGTGCCCCACCACAGAGACTCTGGCTCCATTCTGTGAGCGCTGGGCAGCTGCTGGGTCCTCCCAAAACTGTCTCTTCTCCAGACTGTACAAGTCCAACTCTGTCAGTTTTCACTTAAAATAATTCAGGGGTGCAAAATACTACCAAAAATAAAATCCAACCTCTACAAAACCCCAGTAGTTAACCTCTGGTGCCTCCATCAGCATTTTTCTAAACTATTGCTGTTACAGGTATAGTTCAGTTATAATTAAACAAGTAATTTTAAACCTTCCTTGACCTGAAAACCTATGCTTCATCTTTGGATCTGCATCCCCAACTTTCCCAATGGACTAAGAACCATGGGCCTTCAAGACTGTGTAGTGAAAGGAGCACACTCCTGACTCTATTCCCTGCCAGACCCCATGGAGAAAGAACAGCAGAGGAGATTATACAATGCAACACCAGAAAAATTTTACATTTTTCATTGAGCGGAATTGTTACAAAACTCAATTTTAGCCTGAGAATTACCAAGGGTTGGCTTTTTGAACACGTGAAATGACAATCAATCAGTTCTCAATCCAGCCATTGCAATCTGACAGAAATGAGGAGGATAACACATGTAAGGAGGACGGAGTAAAGAAAGTATACTGGAAGTGATCTTTAATTAAAAAATTAACCACCAACAACAGACATCATGTCAAGTGAACCTTTGGAAATGTATGCAAATAGATGAGAAAAGGAAAACGAGACATAGCTCTGGTAAGTGAATGAAAGGAAGTCTTTAAATGGCTTAATAATAGGAACACGTTGAGAAGCAGTGAGGTTAATACAGAAATTACATAAAGCAGTGGGGGGTCTTGGACTAGATTTATTGAGCATACTAATTGGAGGACACTGAACACCAGATAATAGCTGAAGGATGGGGCTTCTGTTCTGTCAACATTCTCTTGTTCACAAAGGATGATCCAGCAGAATTTAATAGCTTCACAATATCACTGAGTGTGACACTGTAATAGGTAACAAAACGCTGTATTTCAGCACTGTGCAGGGGGAAACCACAAGAAAGTGGAAGGGGATGACACTGGAGGCCTCGCTGGCAGCTGCCAGATCTGAAAGCAGCACAATTCCCCCAGCCTCTCCCAGCCTGAAAAAGAGCCCAAGTGTTTATCTGTGGTAATATTAAAGCAAACTTTAAAGTAACAGCACCAACAATTGAGACCACAAATGTCTTGTAATTCTTTTATTCCTTATAACCTTGCAAAGACTGAGAGAGCTCAAGAACCAGCTCATTAAAACCTGAGTTATTTGGAGCAAGAAAAGCAAGCAGCTCTTACTGGTCCTTACTGTCCAGGCTAAGTGCAGAAATTACACAGCCAGCAAATAGATTTGCTTTTTTTGTAGTAGGGCTTTATTAACAATTCACACAAAAAATCACATAGCATTCAGTGATGTAAGAGATGTCATGGTGTGCAAATGTAAGCCTCATCTTTGAGTACTCAAGCTCTGAGTTACAAGGCAGACTTCTGAATAAGAAAACCATCTGTCAGGAAAGGTCTTTCATGAATATTTTCTCCCTGTAGCTTTTAACATGCCAACACAAGAATACTGTATAGAGGTCAAGTGGCAGTCTCTGAGCAAAAGCCCGACAGTCTTAGGAAATCTCATTCCTTAAAAACAAACTCTGGTGGCTGAGGCAATGCTTGCACACTTGAGGCCAGGCCCTGGCAACGTGAGACACAGGATGTGTGGAGTGGCTGCTCTTTTGGTGCCACTGGGGATTCTCAGTGGGCTCTGCGGGGCTGGCTGCTCTGCCAGAGGGTCCGAGGAAAGCAGTGACCACAGATACTTGTTGGGATGTCCTGCTACATCTCCAATGGCTCCAGGTGCCTGCAGAAAACCACCTTAGAAGCTTGTGCAGAAACAGCCACGTTTTACCAGCTGAATACACCACTGGGCTCCACAGTGGTATTCACTAGATGTACGCTGACTGCCACAAGAGCTTAACCTCCAGGATCACCCATGGTCATCCACGCAGTGGGCAGATTCTGGATTTCTATGTCAGAAACCCAAGCCCATCTTCCCCTGTGCACCTTGGCACCTTTGTCACCCTGGCACCGAATTAATGAAATGGATATTTTTCCTGCCACAGCTACCAATTCACTGTCAAAGAACAAGGTATACCATTTGCTGTGAGGTGTTTATTTTTGTGATACGCAATGCAGGGAGGCATGAGGGCAGGTGTGCCTTTTGGCCTCAACAGAGCTCACGGGTGTGCAGGGTGAGGTGTCATGTAAGTCACCACAAGTAAAGAGAAGGCACCAGCCAGCACTGTCTGAAAGAGGCCAAAGCATCTCTGCCCACCTGCCTAAGAGGGAAAAATAATTTTTAAGTGATTTTTCCAGACCATGGCACATGGTGAGTCAGAGGGAGGAAGGCAACATGTGTGGCTCAGCATCAGGAGCCCCTGGCCCTTTTTTCATCCTACCTCCTCCTCTGTGCATCATTGCCCTCAAATCTCTTACCCACTGATTTTCAGGCATACCTTGTTCAATGGGTGCACAGAGGTTTACTCCTGAGGGAATCAGCAAACAGGATGTGCTCAAGGCAGCAAAGAGCAACTTTAATACAAAGTACATGTACTGGCAGAGGATGTGTCAGTGTCATGTAAAACACACTTGGCAAGGTCGTTTGCCATGCAGGTAGAAGCTGTGCAGCTAAAGGTGATCAGATACTGATCTGCCAAGACACATTACCAGGGTAACCTGAGCATGTAACCCAAGCAGATGACCCCACAGGGAACTTGTCTAACTGGCTCCATTCGTGTGAAAGCACTGGAGTCAGACAGTAAAAGAAACCTTTCCTTCTAGCTGGGATATAATTCCCTTGAAATTCAGAGCGCATCACCAAAATGGGTCTTCCTCTCAGATTTCTTACTGAACACTGACTTTGCTTAGGTAACTACAGCTCTGCCCAGACCTGCAAGCACAAGTGGGGAGAACATGATGAGCTGGGAACAATTTTTTTTCAGAACAGGTTAAAACCAAAACAAATGCTGGAAGAGCAGACCAGATTAAAGCCAAACCCTCAGCTGTACCTTGAAGCCTGAGGGTGGTTCAGCTGGGGCATCCCTGGGGTGTGCAGTACCAGGGTACTTGAAGCAGGGGAGCACTGGGTGCACTCTTCCCATGACACAGACTTTGTTCTTCAGGTCTGAGTCCTCTGACCTCACCAGGATTTTCAGTTTGATGTAAATTTTCAGGGTGCAGTAGATGATGACTTCCAGGAAGCTGGATTGGATGATTCAATAGTTACTTAGAGTCTTATACTCCACATGACTGGAAAACATCCTACAAAATCCTTATCACAGTGTTGTAGTGAGCTGGTACATTTATTACTTATCATGAAAATGGCAGTGCTGATAAAACTCACTATCTTTGGTCCCTGAAGCTGTCTTCTATCTGTGGCAAGATCTTATTTGTGTTTTCTACAGCTGGGAACCTCCCAAGGGCTAAGTCCTGGGAGCCAAGAGCAATACAGAGAAGAAATTGGGCCCAGAGCTTGGTTTTTCTTCCCCAGTCTGAGATGCTGACACACACTGCTTTTGCAAAGTGCCCAATCTTCTCATATCTTGGTCAGCCCAGCTGCCAAACTGTATAATGGCAGGATCTCGCTGAGAGCCGTATGTTGCTGCTGGATTGTTTTGGACAAAATTAAATTAAAACAATCCACAACAGTTGTTTTAATGCCATTTCTTGTTTGCTTGAAGCCTTGGTCCCAAAGCCTATGGTTTCCAGTAACTTGAGGGACATGCTGGACACTCAGGAATGGCTCCTGATGGGCAGCACAGAGACTCTGAGCCCTGGGAGAGCTCTTGAGAGGGAAACTGAAAAAAAAGGTGAAAAAAAGTCAGGAAGAATAGCAGCTTTACTTGCTTTAAATTCAGCTAAAAGCAAAAATTGCATTGCATTACATGTCTTTCTCCAGGAAAACCTCTTCAAGCCAGTGGTTAACTTTATTCCACAGATTTTTTTGCTTCCTCCCTTCCACTCCCCATATTTCTCTGCATGTGTGCTTATCAATATAGAGTTACATTCAATCCACAGGACTAAGCTCCATGCTCAGAAATCCAAATCTGCAGGTTACCACTGCTGTAGGACACAGAGAGCTGTCAGATTAGCAATTGAATAGAAAGCACTGACCAGAATTCTCATGGAGGAGCTGCTTTCTCCTGATAATGAGAAAGTGGACAGAGCTCCGGGGTGTTTGTCAGACTGAGCAATGGTGTGGATGAGACACCCAAAGTGCTCTGCACTGCTGACTCCTGCAGCCTTGACCTCCCAAACCTGCGCTTGGCACAGGCAGGGGGGACTGGCATGTTCAGTTCTTTGCTGAGAGTTAAGGCTTGAGAGCAACTAGTGTAACAAAATGTTTTTAAGGCAAATGGAAAAAAAAAATTTTTTTACTTATTTTATGCAGACAGTGAGAACACAGACTTTTCCATTCTGATAACATCGGGGAGTTGTTCTGAGAGTACCAAGCCCTTTCCAGGCTAGGTAAGAGACCTTCACTTTTAAAAGAAACCCCAGTATGATAACAGTTCCTTGCATACAT
This sequence comes from Hirundo rustica, assembly GCF_015227805.2. NCBI lineage: Eukaryota > Metazoa > Chordata > Aves > Passeriformes > Hirundinidae > Hirundo > Hirundo rustica. Next base: position 103,018,521 of record NC_053451.1, on the reverse strand, counting down.
ATTTCCCTCCCATGATTTTACACTGAATAAGTAAGAGAAAGAATCCTACAGCCAGGCAGAAGTAGCTGATATATCCAGGGCCATGCTTTCTCTCCAGTGCTGTTTATGTACATCAGTTTTTTGTTTGTAGCCCTTAGTGTAAGATCTCATTTATATGACACTGTTTTATCTCCTCCCTTTTATTGGCACTGATGCTGGATTCTGGGTGGGAGCACTCTCCTCTCTCGTCATTCTTGCAAGGCCCAATGATAATAATGATGTGTCTGGTGGTGGATGCTCAGGGCTCCAGCAGTGATGGTGTGGGTTCCCTGGAGAGCAGAGCAGAGCAGAGCAGAGCTGATGGTGCCCTGGACAACACAGCGTCTACCCCAGAGGCCATCTAAATCTGCTGGCTGGTGTGCTTGTTTGCACTCCCCTGGGTCTGCCCTGGGTGTCAGCATGGGAAGGGCTCTAGGCAGCCTCAAACTCCCTGGTTCAATGAGGGACCATGGACATGTCTCCGGGATGCTGTGGGCAGCTTGCCTGGCTCCTCATTTCCTTCCTGCCAGCCTGCAGGCTGGGACTGTTGGGGTTCCCAAGGGGATTCCTGTACTCCCCTCTTGGAGTGCCCCCAGGTGAGGAGATCTGCTTAGGCTTGGGTCATGTTTGGTTAGCATCTGGGAAGGTTAGAAAGGTAATTATTTTATTTTTATTTCCTCCCCCCAAGATTTCATCTCCACTAGAGGGTCAAGGCCAGGGAGGAGACACCTCTGCATGTCTGGTTCTCAGGGCCTTCACCTCAGAGCTGTTTTCTCAACAGTGCTTCATCAAGGGTAGCCTTTGTCTGGGCTGGGATAAAGGCACTTCCATAATTAAGTTAGCTTAACCACCACTTGGGAAACACAATGTTCACTAAACTCATCCACAGCCAGGCAGTGACGAGGATCGCATCTCCTCTGCAAGAATGGAGCACACGTCAATTATCCCCAGAATTTCAAAGCTGCAAAACCCAATAGTTTCCTTGGCAAAATCTGCCAGGCATGACATGACTGCTACTTGCACTCCACACATTTTCTAATGCAAAGGATTGGACAACCTCAAATACCGATTCCAAGAATAGCAAGGGCAAATGAACTGCAAATTACTAAATTCCTTTTATTGCTGGGAGCTACAAAGTAATTTAAATTAGTTTCAGTCTGAAGTGAACTGTGGGGCAAGCTGGGAAAATTATATAAGTGGTGACATTTTACAAACACCTTTTATGATCACTTAAAGAAAATATTTCACCTCACACCAGGGTACTTAGTAGTCTTAGGAAAGATACGTTTGTAAAAGTTCATGGCTTTCTGTACATGCATACATGCAGCACATTTAAATGCACATGTACACACATACGTATGCTTTAACCTATAATGGAAACTGAATATTTTTCATTCACTTAGCAACTAGCCTTTGCAGGGAAAGCGATAGGAACTCACCCCAAGAGAATTTACATTTTTATGGAAAACTGCCATTAACATTAGACTTGATTACATAACATTCTTTACCTCTTTCCCACATCCTCTGATGTAGGTGGGTTTGCTAAATGCATAGGTAAAATAATGATCTTGTACATTCTTCAAACAGTTTCCTGCTCCAGGAACTACTTTTGGTTCTCCATTATGGTTTTGATTAACATCCTACCTGTGACTTCTGCAGATCGGCGCTGGTTTGCTTCTCCAGGCAAATGAGAGAGGGGAATAAGCTCCAGCACCTGGCACTGAATCCTTGCAGCTGGAGTGAAGAAGTCATAAAATGCACTGCCTTTTAATGAAATAGGATAGAGGGAATAGATGCTTCCCCTGTCTTGCAGCATCACTGCAAAAATAACTCAGCCATGCTGAGTGGTGTTGGCTGCACAAGCTCTACATGTCACAGCTAGAGCAGACACAAAAGACAATAAGAATAGTAATAATAATAATAAATAAATTAAAAAATAAATAAAACCAGAAAATGGTTGGAAATATTTCATGCTGTCATGATTTCTTTCAATGAAGGGAGGTTAAATCTCCAGCCAGCCGAAAAGCAAAGGATAGGATTTGTCCCTCTTACAAATAATGGATCAGCAACTGCAAACACTGGATGCAATATGTAGTTGCAGAAAGCTTTCAGTCAAGTGGAGATAATTTCTTCATGGAACAAAGCACTTTCTGCGACCTCAATGTCCTAAATGTAAAGCAATACAGTGCTAGTGTCATAGAAATCAGAGTGCTGCCGGGTGAATGGTTGAATGGAGTGAGGGTGTAATTTCAAAGGGGAATGTTGAGGGTGATGGAAGTGGCATGGACTAGCCCATGCTTTATTGGCAGTTTTGTGTGCATGTGTGTGTACAATAATTTTGTCTTTCCTGGGGTCTGAAATTGTGCAGTTTCTGTGCTACTCCTCCCTGTGTAACTCACTTGCTTTCCCTGTCTGTTATCTGGGCTGCAGGCAGATAAAGATGGAGATGGGTGGGAGGAGGTGGATCAGTGCCTCCAGGGACTCCTCCTGGGAGGGGAACAGGTCTGGAAGCAAATTTGAAACAAGCAGAGGTGATATTAGGAAAAAAATGTTAGCGCTTGAGTAAGTACAGGATGACCTCCATGGCTGTCTGGAAGGAGATGGTGGGGGTGTGAGGCAGCTTTTCCTAGGCTGTCTCTTCTGAGAGGTTAGACAGAGCTCTGGATCACGACATTAGAGGACATCCTAGTGGAGTGGGTCACAGCTTTGGCCCTCACAGGCCTAGGGCTGCTGAGCATCAACAGGGACTATGAACGGGGAACTCCCTTCCAGCTGGTCCTTAGCTGGCCCAAAGGAAGCCCAGAAGCTTTCTGAGTTAAGACCAAATAAATGAAGACAGCAGAGGATGATGTGCTCCAGAGGCAAAGGGGGCCTTGGCTCACCACATTATTGCAAGGTATTATTACACTGTATTTCTACTAAGTAATAATATTAGTAACACGCAGAGGGTCAAAGCCTCAATTTTTCCCAAGCAAATGTCTTAAGTCAGGAGTTCATAAGGAAGCAAAGATAAAGAGATGAAAGAGCTATGGAACAGATGAATGACTAGACTGGGAGAAAGGTATGAGGAACTTGGAAGCCCAGGTGAAGAGGAGGAATCACTGGGATTAATTTTAAGAATATAAAGTTACTTTATCTTAGGTGGAAAAGAAAATAGGGATATTTGGATAAGAGTTCAGTTTTTCAAGCATATGTGAGTCTTTTGCACCAACTGCTATACAGCTGGTGTGAGAAGGATAAAAAAACCAGTATAAAAGACCAATTTTCCTTCTCTTTGAATGGGCCTGGCACATATCATGAACACAGAATCATAGCATTAATTAGGTTGAAAAAGTCTTCTCAGATAATCAAGTCCAACCAGTAACCCAACATTGCAAAGTCCAGCACTGAAACTTCACCTGAGCTACCTGCATCACAGAGGATGATGTCAACCCACCAGAGTTACTGTCAGTCTTCATGTCCAAGACACAGCAGACATGCTACAATAAGAAATATGCAAGAAGATATGAACAAAAACATACTGGGATGTCCTCAGGGCACAGCACATGTCCTAAACCTGCCCTCACCTCCACCCTGACCCCAGAGTCATCATGCCCAGTGCTTGCAAGCAATACTCTGCCTGTGGGTTTGCAAAGCAGCAGCTTTGTTCTGGTCATTTAAGACTAGCAAGGAGATAAGAAGAGAGAAAAACATTATGAATATTTTTTCTCAAAAGATACTAGTGATAGAAAACGTAGACCAAAGTTATCTTGATATCTTGCCACAGGCGTAGTAAAAACAAATACTTTATGCTTTTCTGCCAGCTCTCCTCAGAAATACAGAGCCTTTGAATTCACCTAGAACTGACTGCACAGACAATCTTACTTTTAAAGGAGTCAAATTGCATCTAACTGAGCTATGGTTGAGCTGGGGCTGAGCTCAATAACCTATAAAAAACTGAGCTGATAAGAGACAGCAATTTTACAGAGTAGCCAGCTTTCACTAACTGCAAGCTGAATTTGTGGTAATAATGGCAGAATGGGAAAATGTCATATTACAACTTCAATGTCCAGATCCATTTCTCTGCTGCATGTTATAATACTCGAATTTATACTGTTGTTCTTTTTTAAAAAACCTGGTGTATATGAGTTTGTTTTAATAATGTCTGTGCACGATATCCTTAGTTTAAATTCCAGTACCAAAAGTCAGTGAACAGATAGTGCAATGATAGTGTGTTTAGTGCTGAAGAGAATTATTTTATGAAGGGAAAATCTAGATGCACATCAGAAGAGGATGCAATCAGAGAGAGTTACTTCCAGATGGAACAGACCCTTTGGGGTTGACAATAGTGGGTGGCTGGCAATGAATAATTTGATGGACTGAGTCTCCTGTTACTACCTGTGGATAGTGAAAGAATGCTGCAGGTCCTCCACATACACTTGATTATCTCAATAACATTGCAAACCTTAAATTCAGAGGCTCAAGTGATTTCAAACACTGTTCTACAGGTGTTCAATATTTGAAAGCTGCAAGGTAGTCATCATTACCCAGAAACTGTAGGACATTATTTCTGATCTCCTGATTCCTGCTACACTGGTATTTCAGCAGGAAATTCCTGTAGGAATAATTTTTCCCTAGTCTTTAGGCACATTTTCGAATACAATTTCCATGAATGCCCATGCCAAAAAAGGTGCTGTATGAATAGGGAACAGGGCAAACACAAGAGAAACCATGACACGCAGTTCTGTTTGAAGCAATCAAAATTCCTAGAAATTCTTTATACAGTATGTACAATATTTCACATTAAAACATTTTGATTTTTTTTTTAATATTATTACCTGCTTTACTGCTGCATAGCTATACTTATGCACTGGACAGATAATTTTGAAAGGCAGGACAGCAAGGGGAAATCAAACAGGTTGGAAAGAGTTAATGCTCTCAAATAACACTCATTTATTGCTATTGTGCTTGATAGAAATGCTTCTTGCTTGCTTTCTGAAATCATTACAGCACACTCACACATTTTTGGGTTATTGCACCTGCAGGCCAGGTAGAGGCAGTTATTTCTGTGCAGCTCAGTGACATGATTCATAGTTCAACCTGATTTGGGAGGCTGAACCTTCTGCCAACCAACCTTTTCGGTGAAATCTTATTCTTCCTATTCTTGATTTTATTTTCATGCCCACGCTGTCCCATGCAGGACTCAGGTCAATGGAGGGGAACCTGGATGCCAGTCCCAGGGGCAAGGAGAAGTGGGGGGAGGGAAGGCATGGCCAGGTGGGCTGGGCTGCGGTGCCCAGCTCAGGGACAAAGCTGTGGTCTGCTGCAGGTGCCTTGGTGGGGTTAGTTTGTATTAAACAAAACCAAGAGGTAGCAGTAAAAGGGCAAGCTCAAAAGGTTGCAGATAGAGGTCTGCCTTGGAGTCAGTGCTGCCCTGCTGAGCTCCTGCTCTCTGCTTCTGAATTTGAATGTCATGATAAGATAAAAGCAAAAGCAGGTTTGTATTAGGCTGAGCAAACAAAAAGAGAGCAGGACTTTTCCATTTAAAATCCCAGCCAATGCAAAGTGTCTAATTTCCCCTACCCTTTCCAGGCTGCAGCACAAACTAAGCTATCTCAGCACGGTTGTTGACACCTACTGAAATAAAAATGCATGAAGTAATCTTTGTGAAGGTCACAGTGACCTTAGTGCTTAGCACAAAATTCTCACTTAAGCTGGGGTTTCTGGCACATCCTTGTCTGTAGCTAGGGAACCAGGCATTTTACTCGATAGAGACATGATCTTCCCTTGGCTTTGCTCATTCCCAGCCCAACTTGGCTGTGCCAGAAGTACAGTTGGGCTGAAAAATGGCTGCTGATCAGACAAAGCAAATTCAAGGACATGGCTCAACGCAAACGCTGAGAAAATGCTGCATCACTTTCCAACAAGTTGAACCAACTTGGGCTTCCCTCTTTGCCAAATTAAATAAGGATCAGTTGCAAAGAAATGAATTGAAGTGCATATTTGCTTGAGTGAAGACAGTGGGGTAGCAAATAAAGGGTGATTTCTAAAAGAGTCTGGAGATTTTGAATCACAGCAAGCCTCCAGGAACTTGAACTCTGCAGGTCATTTCAAAAACTTCATTGTAATGTGTTTCTCTAACTGTGGTAGGAGTGAGAACAGCTACAAAATTCTTTAAAAAGAAAGAATAATTTTGAATGAAGCATTATAACTCTAATATTAGCATTACAAGTACACTTAGGACTACCCTGAAATATAAAGTATTAGTGATGAGGATTGATATCAGTGTCTCTCCACAGACATTTTTCCATTCTTCTGAATATCGTGCTGCCATTAATACCCAATACTACCAAAAACACTCCTAACTCACTTTGCAGCACTGCAAAAAGACAGTGTTTTAGAGCAAAAGGGAAGGGGACCTGTGCTCATAGGGCCTGTGCATGTTATGAAACTGCCTTTTGTGGCCTCCCAGCCACATCCTTGCCCTCTGCCGCCCAAGCACAGAGTTCGGGGAAGAAGGCTGAAGGATGGCAAAAGATACGCACAGCTTTTCCTGCATCCCAAACAACAGGACCTGAGAGGTAAGGGAAGGCTTCTCTATTGGGTTTTAACCCTTTCAGAGTAGATGAGGTGTTATGAAAAATATGTGCAACACCCTCTTCAAACTAGTGTTGGATATTTTTAGCTTATTTTTTAAAAAACACTATATGGAAAAAAAAAAATCTTCATCTCTCTTCATATATGCTTTAAATAATGAGCCTGAGTCATGTCTGCAGCTCTTCACCTTAGAAAGGAAGTATTTAACAAAGTCACATAAAAATGTAGGGTATTGGGAGGTGTTAGTAATTGTGATAAAATCCCATTAGAGTGACAAGCCAGTATGATGTAACAAGAGAGTTGTACAGTTAAACACAGCCAAATAACCCCAAAGCAAAAGAAAAACAGGCTTGCAGAATGGAGCATGGCACAAATGAACACAAACAACAAATGCAGTAATGAAAGCCACACGTGAAAAATCAAGAAAAGGGGCTTTTTCCCAGGTGCAGCATAAAAAGGAGGGGGGAGAAACTCTGTTTTGCAGCACAAAGCCAAGAACCACCTTAGTAAGGGCACAGCATCTACCAGGGCCCTGGGTCAAGGCAAGAGGGTCCCATCTGGCCAAAATATTGATTCTGATAATCAAAGTGTTATTTTCCAAGTCACCACAGTGTCAGTGCAGAGAGATAAACCTGCATGTGAGAATACTGAGAATACCACCTGACAGCATCTTGGGATCATCTTCATCAGGTCAAAACAAATACCTTCTCAGGCCAGGCAAGGTTTCCCTGTTGAGTTTGAACATCCAGGAAAAAGAATGCCATACTGGCTGATAAGAAAGAATGGCTGAGAAACAAAACCCCAGATATTTTCAGAATGTATAACTTGGTGTTGAAGTATTTGAAAAACCTTTCTTTTATTTGTGTGAATTACTTTACCAAACTGATGGCGAATGTAATTAATTGATCAAAGCCATTGCTTCTGTGAATATAGAGCCATGTCACTAAGTAAGATGACACTGTTTTCACAGAAAAAGGAGACTTTCCACAATTACAGCCCATACCTATATTGGAAGGGAACTGAGGCATCTTGTCAGCAAAATACTCCTTTTTTTTGGTTTGAAAAAGGAAGTCTTACCAGCTACGCTAATTAACATGCAATGAAGCTTGAATGGGTGCCAAAGGATCTACAGTAGCACAGTGAACAGTCAGAAAACTCAGACAAGAACTTAGTGTTCCTGCCTCGTCATGCTTCTTTTCTCCACGTAGATGGACAGACTGAAATGGGCTGTGTGACCTCCTTCTGTCAGAAACTATTATTCATGTTTTGCCACTAATGCCCCTGGCTAGTTTGGCTGCCAGCTCTTACACTAGGAAAAAGAAAAGTCATCAGGTCCTTTTCATCTCTCAGGACTGGCCACAGCCAAAGGCCTGGAGATAAAACCCATGCTCAGTGATGGAACAGCAGGGCCAGCCCTGGGGTCCTGCTGGAGATTGCAGTGGGAATTGCAAAAGGAATCTCAGTGAGAAGTGCATTGGGAAATGCAAGGGGAATCACAGTGGGAATCAGAGTGGAAATTGCACTGGAAATTGCAATGGGAATCACACTGAGAAGTGCACTGGGAATTGCAAAGTGAATTGCAATCACAGTGGAAACTGAACTGGAAAATATTCTGGGAATTGCATCGGAAATCACACTGAGAATTGCAAAGGAAATTGCAATGGGAATCCCAGTCAGAGTTGCCCACCTGCAGCAGGGGAGCCCATAAAATCTCTTGGTGTGGCTCTGAACCTTTCCCTCCTGAGGGAAGGGGACAGCATATGACTTCCTGCAGCACCTTTGGCCCCAGGCTGGTGAAACTGGAGGGCAGCTGGCACCACGACTGTTGTATTCTATTGAAATGGTTTATCCTAGTTTCCCCTATGTTCTGTATGTCAATGGTTTACCCTAAGTTCTGTGTACGCCCCTTTGTTCCCTATATGGTCATTCCCCACCTCTTGTTCCGGCACCTTCCCTATCAGTCACCTAAACCCTGCCTACCCTCCCTGTCCATTATTGTAAACCCTAGCCCTTTACCCAGAATGTTCCATGTTCATCAAACCTCCCTCGAAGCTCTATTGGACTAGGCAATGCAATCCCTCCCACACTGCTATCCCATTGGTTTCCTCAGTAGTATTCTCCACCCTTTGCTCCTCCCTAGCTGAACCTGATTGGTTGTAAGTTTGTATCTGCCCCCCCGTTGTTTAAAACCCCCATGCGCACCAGTGCTCTTCACCTTTTTTCCCTGTGGACCCCTTCACAAATAAACCCTGTGGATTTATCCCAGCAAAAAGATCTCTCCTTTTCCTTAATCCCAGTCCTTGTCGTTGCCCAAGGACAGCAGGAGTTTTCCTTGACTCCAGCAGGCTCTGTGAGTCCTAAGGCACTGCCATGGGAACACGGTTCCCCACTCCTGTTGCAGCTCCAGGGTGCTGAGCTATCCCGATAGCCCCGTAGAGCAAAGGCGCTGCGACACACGACGAGCCCCCATTGCTGCCAGGGCTGGCAGGGCAGCGGGGTGGCTTTGGCCAGCGTCAGGGAAGCTCTGTGAGTAGGGACCTGCAGATGCTGGAGGGCTGCCCTGTGGCCAAGCCACCCTGGGGGGGCAGGGGACCCCTCTTCATGGGGGCTGGCAGCTCTCCTCAAACCTTGCTCAAACCCTGCATGCCTGGCCCCGCATTAGTTACTGCCTGATCATCTGCATAAGCAATCAAAAATTAGTTTAAAAATTCAGGCTGGATACAGTTAAGCTTCCCATTAAGCACTGGATGTGTGGGAAGTGGGGTCAGGGCACTTTTAAAAGGTGGTTGGGTTGTTTGTGCTACCTCCTGGTGAAAGTACATAGTCTGAGCAGGAGTTAAAAGCAGACTTTTCTCATGAATGAGGATGTTTATGGTCTGGCATCTTGTGAAATTAAATAGAGGCCTATGTGCAGAGAAGAGATAACTTTTGATGCTGCAGCCATCTAGGACAATAGAGGACTCCCACATTTGAGACGCTAATTCGCTCCCAGTGTTCCCAGTAAGGACATGTTTATCTTGTTTTCATTTGGGCTCTGAATCAGGAAGGTAATAAAAAAAATTAACTCTTCTGAGTGTTCTTGCGCTTTGTGTGTTTTTGCAGGAATTTACAGACACCTGAAAAGGATATTTGCAAAATGACCTATGATCCTTAACCCGTGGTACACACAATAAATCTGCCGCCCTAAGCATTGCCAGCCTTTTTGAATGAAAGGCTGCATTATAACAACACATGTGTATGGCTACAGGGCTGTATATCTTACTGGACCTCATACTCCAATCAACGTTTAAAAATAAAAGGAAAGCAATATAAAACTATCTACGCATAAATTCTCTTGCAATGATTTGGCTTTCCCTTCTCCCTAGCCCCTTTCCATCCTGACTGTTGGCCTTATTATACAAAGGACAGTAATAAACATCCTAGCTAAAGCCAATGAACTTTTCTTACACGTAAATACCTCCTTGGACGATACCAGGTATGACCAAGAGGAGAGTAATGACTTCTTTTCTCCATTTATTCCATGTTAATAAAATTACTGGTCATCAAATTGTAGGCTTGGATGTGATAGATTCCCAGTTTGTATCTGGACACTAAAACAGACTTAAATGGGAGAAGAAACCAGTTAGAAATTTTAAAAAGAAATATGTTTACAAACACTGTTGGCTCAGGGTAGCACTACATGAGTATCTTTTGATTAATTTTTTTGATTCATTCTTTTGGTTCACCAGATGATCTGAAGAAGAATCCAAATATAGGGCCAGATCAACTTTAAATTATTTTTACTTGTTGTTCCTCACCAAAGTAAAAAGAAGAAAATATAATTTTCAATTTCAGTAAAACAACCTGAAATATAACATGCTGAATTTCATTCATTTCACAAAAGCTGAGGGAGTAAAAGCTGGATTCACAAAACTTCCTGCAAAATTTCTTTGTGCCCAGTTCAGCTCAGGGAGCAGCCAATATTTCTTGGAAACCCAACCTCACATCCACTGTCTGCCTGAGAGGATTCAGCCCATCCCCTAGGACTGCAATCCAACCATTGGAATCCATGAACTCCAGGATGAGCTCAGCCTTTTCTACTAAAGCCTTCTTTGATTAGTGACATGAATATTCATTAATGCAGAAAACAAAGCACTTCCTAACTCATTTGTTAGGCCCCTCTAAGAAGGAGAAGACCTTAGTAGGTTGTCCATGCAGCAGGTTCTCCATTAATAATAATAATAATAATAATAATAATAATAATCATCTAGTTGCTGATGTGACTTTTACTCTCTTACTCAAAGCATTAATTTCTTCCAGTCTTTTAACAAAATGAGCAATACAGTGCACCTGTCTTCCCCTTGGATGAGTTGAGGGCCCTTTCATATCTATTCCTAAATCTGGCTATAAATCTGATGAGATAACATATACACATGCAGCTATGACGCTATTTCTCTCACTTGTATGCAGAGATGCATGCACTGGATGCCTTGAAATCAAGTGCTGTAAAACTACAGTGAAAAACAAAGGGAAGCCCCCAACATGTGCTTTCATTTGATATCCCTGGGTTGTTATGCTGATATTTTTTATCTGAGCACAATTTTGACATAATGTTTTAATTCTAAAAACTAATAAACCAATGAATTATTGTAAATTGCCTATAGAATTTTTTGAAAAATTTAAACTGTTTTCATTGGAGACCACTGATGATTTTGTTTTGACTATCCAAATATTTTGCATATTCCAGTATTTAAAATAATCTCCTTGTAGAGGGAGGCTTCAGTACGGCAAGAGGACTGACAATTGACCACAAATAGTTGTAGTTTTTCCAAATGTCTCAACATTTCCCTCTCAAAAAACTTGGTGGCAATAGTCAGTGTTTCCTATGAAACAGTCTGTTTCAGACAAATTCTGCACATTGTGCCAAGAAACCATGCAACCAAATTTTCTAGCCAGCTGTCAAGGTGAGGCAAACTATTTCCCAGAAAAGTATGTGATGGAAGAAATAAAAAGAAACCAATCATACAAGCAAATACTGCCCATATTGAGCTGTACCTTCAGAAGGTTTGGCCACAGGACAGAAGAGACATCCTCATGTCCTCTCTGGGATTCTGGTGCAGCAAGGGCTCACTGCCCCACCAGTTACTATAGAAGAAGTTGCTGCAATTTGTGCTTTCACACAGGGGTGAAAGCTGACAGGTGCCTTGCAGGGCTTCAGGGGGTTGCCTCAGGTCCCTGCACAGATGGGATCCCAGGGGAGCACCCATCTCACCTCCAGCCTTTGCCCCTCGGTGCACTGGTCTTGCCCTGGCACTTGTCCTTGTGGACAATTGCAAACCCACCCCCTTTCTCCCTCCTCCCCCCCTCCCTTCTCCTCCTCCCCTCATCCTGATTTTGAGGCACACACCTCCAGATGGGACAGGTTTCATGCCAGCCCTCCTTCCACCAGGGCCATTTAAACTCTGTTCTTTAGACAGTGTCTCTAAACTTTAGGAAGGAGAAAGCAGGGGATGGGATGGGATGGGATGGGATGGGATGGGATGGGATGGGATGGGATGGGATGGGATGGGTGGTCCTTCAGTGCTGGCCAGGGGGGTGCAGTGTAGGGGCTGGGCAGAGCACCCAGGGGTGCTCCCAGACATTGCCAGCACCTTCCTCATTTTCCTGCTTTGTTAAGAGAAGAGAAACAGCTGAAGAAACGTCTGCTGGAAAATAAAACAGATGAAGAGATTTCCAGCCTCCTCTCAGCTTCCCTGCAGGGTGAGACTCTGAACGCTGGGCCAAGAAGGCCAGCAGCGTGGGGAGGGCTGCCTGTGTGCAGCCCCTGGGGAGGGAGCACTGCTGGGCTGCCCTTCCCAGCATGCGCTTCCCAGATGTGCCGCATCGGGCACGTCAGGATGGGGCTGATTTACTGCATCTGTACAGGCCATCTGCAGGGTAGGACAGAGCCTGTGTGATAAACATCCCAGCCATGCTGGCCTCATGGCACGTGCACCGCAGAGATGATTTATTCACAAGGCAGTGGCTCTCTGTCCAGCATTTCTGGATATCCAGCAGAGACATCATGCCAGCTGGGCTGTTGGAAAAATATCCAAAATCCTCAGTCCTATCTGTGCAACATTTCCAGGCAGAAAAATAGCCATATGCACAGGAAGCCGCTGCAGCACTGCTGTCGCTGTCAGGCTGAAGGTGTACGGCTGAGACCTGCAGCTCCTGCTTGCATAAATGGCTTGCTAAAACCATTGAGGAACCTCACTGGGGTCCTTGACTGCCAGATTTACATCCCATGTGTTTTTTCTTTCCCGGCTCAAGGCATGCATAACTCACTAGCAAATGTGGCTTGACAATGGCAGACAGAGGAAACTGCTATGGGCCAGCTGTTATTCGGCACAGCCTCTGCTTCCCACCCTAATTAGGATGAGGCAACACCCCAAAAAGCAAGGAAGCTAACAAAGCAATCCAGGAGAGATATAGCAGACAGTGTTGTCTGTACGGATCCCTCATCCCATCCACAGCACTGAAAGGCTTTTTAAAGCTAGTATTTTAAAATGCTGCAGGGTCCCAGCTCTGAGCGGCCGAGGATGTATTGCTATAATCGTCGGGTGGATGATTCACGGCTTTGCACTTACACCATTAAAGGTAGCATTAGCACCAGGACCCTTTATGCAGCAACATTAGTGAACGCTGAAAAACATTCCTCTGAAAGGGCTTTGTCACCTTCCCTTGGTCGTGAAACAGTCTCTTACACCAACCCCGTACATTTCAATTACTGTACGCTGGCATTTCTACCCCTTTCCCCAACTCATAAAAATCACAGCCAATAAACACAGATCACCACCTGAAGGAGCTGGTGCTTTCCTCCCACTTTAATACACCTACCCATACTTCAAAGAAACCTGATTCTCATATCGGCAATGCCCAGGCTGCCTAGTCCTAGGCAAGGATTAGCCACGTATGCACTTGGAACAATCTGCTCTTAGTTTGCTTTGACATGGTTTTTATCCCTCTAAATCACACTCAGCCATTTGACCTGACAGCAGACTAATATGTGACCTGTTCAGGGGAAGGAGGGTGGGGAAGGCAGGAGATTTTGCTCTTTTCTTGTCCAAATTGGAAGAACCCTGCATCTTGCCAGGTGAGCTCTTGTCTCAAGAAGATGATAATTCCCCCTTTGTTTCCCAACGGTAGCTATATTGCTGTATTTCAAGATGGCAAGATAATGGCGATGACTTCAAGGCTCCATAACAACAAGCTTTACTGGAAACTACCAGGGGAGAGACAGGGACCACTGAAAATACAAATAACCCTGCAAAAAAGAGGGCAGCTAACTGGCAGGCACTAGTAACAGTAGAGGCAATGTAAATACTTCAGTGCCAGACCCATCATCAGCCTGTCTCTGTTTTTCAGGGGGCTCTGGCAGGATTTCCTAGGCATCGATGCGGCATTGATTTCACCTGCCTGCTGTGCTAGCAGGTGGGGAGAGAGGGCATGCAGGAGTCAGGGAAGCCTGGCAGAATCCCAGCTGGATTTTTCTCACTCTGTCCCAGCATTTTACTACTGGAGAGCTGGGATTTAGGCAATGCCAGTGCTGTGGAGCAGGAAAACAAAAGTAGCTTTTCATTCAGGGCTCTTGCGCAAAGCAGTGGCACTTTAAAACTTTCCAAGTGTTGCATGCATGGGAGTTTAGCATGTGACTCCCATTAAAGTCGGTATGAGTCATGTGGCAAACAACCCCAAACACTTTGAAGATATACTGCAATTTATGTTTTTCTGATCTGTGGGGGAAAAAAAAAAAAAAAAAAAAAAAAAAAAAAAAAAAAAAAAAAAAAAAAAAAAAAAAAAAAGACAACTATTGTGGACTGGGACTTCGAGGACAGCTTTTCCAAAGCAGTTCTCTTTCTGTGTTTGCTCCTAGACATAAATCATAGCAGGAGGGAGCACAATCATGCTGTTAATTGGTGATGGCACAACAATGACTGGGCAAAGGGGAAAAATAGGTGTGAAAAAGAAATGCTGGTGAAAATTATATATTGATTCCTTAAGCCTTGTACTAAAGTACTGACCAGAAAGAAAGCCAGGTGGATTTAAATTCAATACAATACAAAAGCTTTCCATGGAAAAGCTGAGGTGTTTAACAGAAACTGGAGGGAAGGTGTGCTCTTGGGTTTGGATCAGTGCCAAACATTCCTAGAAAGATAGATAATCCAGGGAGCTGAAGGCATGTGGGCCTCAGTGCCCCCTTCCCAGATGGTCACATCTAGCAGGGCCACTTAGCTTTGGTGCCACGTGTGGGGCTGGTGGTCCCACTGCATTCTCATCCCTTTTAATAAGGATGGAACCCAGCCCATGCTGTGTGGCTAAATGAGACCTCAACCTTTTCACAAGTCCAGGCTTGATGTTCAACTTGGAATTGTCAGAAATATGTTCCTTCTCGGTCTCTGCTGTCACTGGTGGGCTAAGGGACAATGCCTCAGTCAGAAGAGTGCCTGGGATGTCTCCTGCCCATGTCCCATGCTGCAAAATCCTCTGCAGAGCCATAAATCCTGTCCTCCAGCTCTGCTGTTATAGAGTGCCAGCAGAGGCAGGCAAGCAATGGTGCTGTCCCCTCTGTGACACTGTGACACGCTGCTACTGACCAGCACTCCTAGGTGGACATCACCTTTGTGTACCCAGCCAACATGTTCTGGCACCTCTCAAGAAGCTGACCCCATAGTGCTTCTCAAAAAAAAAAAAAAAAATTAGTTTTTGCATCTTGCTGGCCCCTACGGAGTGACTATAAAAGGGGATGAAGGATTTATCACTGCAGCGGCAGAATGGCAACTCAGTGTGCATTAAATAACTACAATAGAAGGAGACAGGATTTGTTTTGTTGAATAGTAAGTAGAACAAATGAAAAATTCACTTTCTAGTGAGAAATATGCACTGACTGGTGTTAGATTTTATGGATAAGTGGGGAAAAATGTAGGAGTGAGACATTTTTGATACTTCCTTGATATTCTGCTTTGACAGTTTCAGAATAAATTGTTTCAATGCATTATTTTGAGAGGATATTTTTATTCTAAAATTCACCTGAATTGAGAAATAATGAAAAAACAATCATAGGTTATCCTGAAGAAAAGTGTGGGGATTTTTTCTTTTTTTAACTTAGTTACTGAACTATTGAAAAAAAATCCATTCAGGTAAGGCTGAGCAGAATCAAGGTTGATAAGAGACCTTATAATGTGACTACCATTCACTCATGTCCCTGCCTGGCATATAAAATGTTTTCAGGAAATTAAAACCTCCATAATAGTGTAAATGGAATATTGCCTCTCTGTACTCACCTCCTCTAACATTTATTTCTCATTTTATCTTTGCTTGTCCTTGTCTCACTTTTCATCTTTTATATGTGTGGGATTCTTTTATAAAAGATACTTTGTTCCCAGGCAGAAAGCACAAGGCAGGTGAGAAGCAGCATCCAAGAGAAAATGCAGTGCTGCACTACAGCAAATTCACCTGGATTAATTTGGCTGTAGTTTTCTTGGCTAGCAAATTGCATCTGCCCAGAAAGTAAATGCACCTCTCTGAGGTTTTGATGTAACATCTACCTTTACTTCCACAGCAGACGAATTCAAAGAGCCAAAAATCAAGACTTGTATTTTCCCATCCCAGATATGCATCTCTGCACACTGAACTTCCCAACTATTTCCATGACAACAGATTACAGACTGACACTTTTTTCCTCCATTGGCAGTGAATTTATAAACCAGGGATTTATGAAGTATCATTGTTAAGAGATGCATCAGGATGGGAGAGACATGCCATGCGTTTCTGCAATAACTCACGGGCGGCTGTCAGGAGTGCTGGGGTGCTCTGTGCAACACCATGGTTCACATTCACACATTAATATCACCCGCTCATGCTGCAGCTCCAGTAAGTGGGGAGCAGATCCAGCGTGCTGTAAATCACTCACTATACCCTGGCTTTTATGCTCCTGTAGTTTTATTGCTTTCCTTTAGCTGCTAGCTGTTGTCACCAAACCAATTAAAAGTTTACTTACCACCCCTGGGTAGGGAACATGTGGGTACTCACCTCCCTTCCCAATGCTGGGATGTGGGGTAGGCTGTGGGATCGTCTCCAGCCCCATCCCAGCAGCAGTTAACAGCCTCTTCCCCTGTGGCTCTCCCAGTGATGCATCCTGGGTTCTGGGCTGACATGTGGGTGTCTTGGGGCTACTCCAGAATCCAAATTATTCCCAGAGCTCCTTTCTAGCTCTTGCCACCATGAGCACAGAATTATAGAATATCCTGAGTTGGATGGGACTCAAGAGGATCACCAAAGTCCTGGCCTTGCATAGCTTGTCCCCAAGAGTTCACACCATGTTCCTGAGAGCATTGTCCAAAAGCTTCTTGAACTCTTCCAGGCTTGGTGCTGTGACCACCTCCCTGGAGAGCCTGTTCTAATGCCCAGCCACCCTCTGGGTGAAAAACCTTTTCCTGATATCCGACCTATACCTCCCCTGACACAGCTTCATTGCTGTTCCCTTGGGTCCTACCACTGGTCACCAGAGAGAAGATCAGTACCTGAAGCAAGCAGGAAGCAAAGAGCAGCAAGCAAATAAGGAGCAGCAGCTGGAAATCAGCCCCAAAGACCCTCAGTGAGCAGAGTTGTGGCCCTGACAGCAAAGTCTCATCAAGGCACAGGAGAACCCCAGGGCACGGGAAGGGGGGAAATGATGCCTTAAGTTTTAGCTTTCATGTTTTTCAGATTCTGTGCTGCCTACAGGTGTTGTTCTGAGTCTCATATTGACTGCTAGTAAGCTCTCTTTACAGAGTAGGCAGACAAAACAATTAATTTTCCTGCTGAAGACCAAGGACAACGAGTACAACTTTGAGGCCCAAAAGCATAAACAATGGTGGACTGAAGAGAGAAACAAGGACGGGACTTCATAATCTGAAGCTGTAATTGGACAATTAAATACCAATATGCAAATGGACCAAAACTTATAAAAGTGTGAGACCTCATGACCAGTTGTCCATTTTATGACCATTTTTAGTCCACCTTTGGTGTAACCCTGGTCAGGCTCTTGTCCTGCCCAAGGTGTACCCTAAAGGCCTTTCAATAAATATCTACTTTATTCTCTTAGCTCTGTCCAGTCTGTGTTTCAGGTCAGCCTTCCCAAGGCATCACCCAGATATTGAAGGATTAGGGCGCCATTAGCCTGGCACATTTCCACAAAGCCCCTTGGTTCCAGCTCACCTATGCAGAAAAACAGTTCAAAGCATGAAGAGAGGGTTCAACAGACCTTGTGAGAAAACCAGCCTCCTTTAAAAGCGCTGGGTTGATTTGTAGTTCAGCAAGTTCATGAGAAGGATTGTTTAAAGCAGAAGAAAAGGTTTAAGGTGCAAATGCCTCACCCCTGAAAACAAGGGTACAGCTCCTGATTATGTCACAAGTATTTTTTCCAATATGGAGAAATATTAATAAGACCTTCAATGAGTCCATAAAAACATTAGGATAGCTTTAGTCCCCCTTTTTTAGTAACTATTATGCTTGTACATTTTCTTAATGGAAGTACAGAGCAAGAAAAGTGCTTTCTTATGAAGAAAAATGAGGAAATGGCTGCTAAAAGTGGAATACTCAAGGATGTGAAAATGCGGTTGGCTCCTCCATCCGTGTGAAGAAATGTGAAGGAGAGTCAGGGGAGAGTGAACTGCCAGGTGAAGGAGACTTGAAGAGGGAGGGCACAGCTGAGACATGTCCATGACGCTTTGGGGAGAATTACTGGATGTTTCTGCATTACAATTTTTCTTTTGAAAAGTGACAAAACTAATGTAAGGAACCCCCATTTTTGTAGGATTTTCTCTTGCCAATGAACGCTTATTACCTTCTCTAGGTCTTCTTCTATCTGATTACATTAATGCTAGTAATGCAGATTCTGTCTTCAGAATCAATTAAGAGACAAAGGTAACAATCTTACTGCTAAAATCAAAGGATTTTTTTTTTTTTTTTTTTTTTAATTCTGTCACAGTCTTCTTTGGAAAGAGTACCTTAAGTCCAGAAATATCAAACTAAAGGAGAGCCTTTAAACTGATTTTTGCAGTTTTCTTTCTCACTTTTAAATTCTTTTTAAAGTACATTCAACAATGCTGACTAATAAGTGAGGATGCAGTTCCCATGTTGACACAGCACTCACCTACACAGCTGTTGATTTTTATTTGCCTGACACCCTCTCCTCCTGCTGTTCCTGCTATCTGCAAACCTGTTGGGCAGAAAAGCTGCATGAAGCATTTCTGAGCCTTTTCCACTCTCCTGAAGCAGCCCTTGCAACTCACTCCCCATGCAAAGAGGGGCATGGGCAAACAAAGGCTGTCTGCCACAGGAGCCAGGGGCAAAGCACTGCATTCCTGAGATAATTCAGGTGACAGCAGGGAGTACCCAGGCTGTCCAGGTCCCCTGGATGCCCATCTGGGAGGACAACAGAAGAAGCAACATGACCTAGGGGCAAATCACCAGTCCCAGTAGCAGTTCAGCAATACAGGAGGAGGAAATACCATCAGTTCTCTTCCTTGTACCTTGGGAAAGATACTGACAGCGTTTCACAACACTCTGGAGACCCATTGACATTTCCAGATCTGCTATTCAATTGTCACCTGAGCCCTTTCCACAGGGTACCAGGTGCTTTTGCTAAGCATTGCTGCTGGGTTTGAGCCATATATCCATAGCATACAGAGGTGTCTGCCATTTTCCAGGGCATTTTCCCAGCTCAAAGCCTCCCTTCGTGGCCCAGTCAAACACGGGGAGCTGCACAGTGCCCAGGAAGCATTGCACATCCCACAACAGCCATGACAGAGCCAAGTGCCCCATGGTCAGGGTTGGAGGGCTGTTCATGGGAGGGGAGACAAGGAGGGATCAGTTACTCTTATGAAAGTAAGAAAAAACGCAAGAGCAGGACCCGTCAAGACCACCGAGGCAGGTCCCTGCTGCTGCTCCCCAGCACAGCTATCCCCATTCCCTGAGCACGTCAGCTGCCCCCAGCCCAGGCTGCCAGAGAGACAGCAGTGGGGCCTGCCAGGGCTCCAGGGATGCACTGCACGACACAGGTGACCACGCTAAAGGCAAAAAAGGGCAGGCAAGGTGACACAAGCTGCCCTGAGCACGCGGGCACTTTCTGGGCTCAATCACACCAAGCAAGTGTACATGTGCTGGTGTGTCCCGGTGTAGGACACTATCCATAGCAGTGCCAGCCCCAGGATGCAGGAGCCAGCAGCACCCAGCAGCAGCAAGAGCACCTCACCAACCCACACAGCCTTCAGCTCATGTGCACACCTCCTGGAGAAAGCTGCACCTTCACTGGCAAGGCTGACCAGTCTCTCCCTCCCAAATATCCACTGTTTCCGTCCATTACAGGAGTTATTTAAGTAAGAGGAGTGGTAGCACAGCCCTGCACAACAGCCCAGCTGAGACTGTAGCACTGGGTGGGGCCAAGGATACCATGGAAGCCACACTTCTATATCAAATCTCATTTTCTACACATATGCAGGAATCTGGGATATGACATCCCAGCATGTATTTATAGTGCTCTCCCTTCCTTACACTCAGTCCCTGGGAATCAGCTGTGTGGGCTGCCTTAAGAGCAGGATACAGCAGTTGACTGCTGCTTTTGCCTGTGGCTCAGACTTCCAGAGCTGACCCTGTCCCATCCAGTCCAATAGAAATGGGTGGGAGGGTGTCCAGCAAGGTCTATGAACAAATACCCAGCTCTGCCAACACTTTCCATGGGTCCTGACATCACAGAGGTGGCAAAGCCTGGCATTGGGCACTGCCAGTGGCACTCAGCTCAGGTGTGTTACTTGCTATGCAGCAAAGCCACCCTTGCTTCCTCAGGTTTGCTGTGCAGAGGTCACGTTAGTGTGTTAGACCCTGGCATGTGCAAGACTCCAACCATCTCAGCCTGCCTGCCCCTCCAGCATCCTCTGCCCTCTCAAGACAGCCCAGAACCCTGTGGCAGGGATGGTGGCCAATGAAGCACTCAGACCTTGCAAAGTGCAGCACCTGCAGATCTATTAAACTTTGGCCCTGGGTTCATGCAGCGAGGTGGGATGAGCTCAGCATGCTGCAAACAATTACAGGGAGGTGGAGGAGAGACAAGCACCGCTCAGCTCTCTAGCAGTCAGCAAGCAGATGGCTCTCTCAGCTTGCTTCGAAATAGAGCTCCAAGGCACAAAGGAAGGCCAAAACCCATCCACCTTTCTGAGAGCTGGGCTCTGAAAACCTGTGCTTTATGCACTTCTGTTGTATAAATCTCAGACTTGCTCACTTTCCCACTTCCAGACCCCTAAGCAGAGCTGAGGCAGGTCCCTGCAGCCCCCTGGTACACAGAGCCCAGCTAACACATCCCATCTGCAGCAGTGAATCAGCAAAATCCATCAGTATTTCCCAGCAGGATTTTGGCACCTGCTCACAGAGTGAGTCGGCAGCCGAACCTGTTATTCCCCACTACAGTAATAATAAGCTTGCATTTTCACAATGCTTTTCAGGGGAAAGTTTCCCAAAGCATTTCACAAACAGCAGGAAGCTTAGAAAAAGGGATTGTTCCTGCCAAAACCTGAAGAACAGCCATTCTGTTCTGGAAAACAGCAACTGCTAAATAATAGAGAGAAACAACACAGAGCTTTTTAGGAAGCAAAAACAAATGGTTGGAGGAGTGTAGAAAGACATCCTGGAAACTTAGCTACTATTAATTTAAAAAAAAACCCTCCAAACTGCAGATATGTAACTGTCTTGGATTTAATTTTCATTTCAAAAGGCTTCCTTTTGTTATTTGTGTACCAGTCATAACCAGGCTCCTGTTTCTTTGGAAGACAATCAGCGATCCAATTTCTGCGTTTACTGAAAATAATCCCAATGCTGAAGAACATTTAGATCACTTAGATGTCCTCCAGTCAGCAGAACAGGCAGGGTCTGACAGAGGTACAGAATGGGGTTGCTGGGGTAATTTCAGAAGCCGTAGCAATTATCTCTGAGTGCTCACACAGTAACAGGGAAATCTCAAAGGCACAGCAGGGATTGGGTCCAGGTTAAGGTCTCTGATGGTAGGTCTCTACATCAGAGCTGGGTGCCTAAATTTCCATTAGTGAAGATCCAGTCAGTGGGGGTGGGGAGCAATGTGCCTCATTGTAAAGGAGGCAGCATGGGCAGCTCAGATTGATTCCTTTCCGGATTATGCACTGGAGTTTAAACTTGGATACCTTGTGCCAGTTTGGACTCCTTGGGAAGTCCAGAGTGTTCAGATGAGGCTGACATAGGAGACATGGCCAAGGGTGCCTTTCTGGAGTGGCAGCAGGAGGAGGGGTCTAGACCTCATGCATCTCAGGGGACAAGGGACAGCCCTGTTTACCAAACTCCCTCCCACCTTGGATCCCTCGCACCTGCAATGGGAGTGCAGAAGCCTCATGCCCACGCAGATACCAAGGTGTGCACGCCTACAGCTCACTGCCTTGGGCTCAAACTGCCTTCTGGCCCTCAGAGCTGCTAAGCCAGAAACAGAAGGACCTCAGAGCACTGTACATGAAAGACCCTGTCAGCAGGAAAGGGCAAGGAATATCCAAGCTCCAAATGATCATGTGTACTTGACAGCTTAAGCTCCAAGTAGGTGATCACAATGGTCTGGTGCATAGAGAACAGGGATATCGATGTACACAGTGGAACAGAAATTGCTGAAAATACTGCTGGGTTTGCAAGCAGTGCCTTCAAATCTGGTAGAAAGCATTCAATCAGCCTATCATTATATATTTTCCACTGAATTTAATTTCAATAGTATCTCACTGCACCTTGTAGGGAATGTTGATTTTTTTTCCCTTTTTTAGGAAGACATTCTGCACCTGTGTCTGTAACAGTCCAAGAAGAGCCATGTGAGAACACATATTGAATGCATTTTTGTATTTCCTAGAGATTTTCAGATTATGGTTATCAAATCATGGGTTATGATTTAATTACTTTTCGTGGTCTGACCTGCAGAGTTCTCAAACATGAGAAACACACTCCTTCAAAGACTCAAGAAAAAAAAAAAAAAAGTTAAAAAATAGTATCTTCTGTAAGGGTTTCTATAAGCCCTTCTGAAAGAAATCCCTTGCACATCCCTTGTGCTACAAATGGAACAAATCTTATTGCTCAAGAAAAAAACCAGCATGATTTATCTGAAATAAAATTCCAAGTTCCATTCAGAGGCAGGAGCTCCATCCTGAAATGCAGAAGGGGGTTTCCATACTTTTGTGTACAATTTTCTTATTTCAACAAGACCTTGCCTTATCTACTTGCACTAGATAAAGTACCTGGGAAAAGCTGTTTAATTCTGACAAAATGTCAAAGTATGTTTTTGCAAAACAAAGAGATTCACAATGAAATGTGTTCTGTCTTTTATTTAAAATTCTTTATTGACATGTTCAAATATTTAAACTAATCCCAGGGAAGAAGGGGAACAGAGATTAGATACCAAATTAATTGATTGGCTTAAAACAAAGACTACACTGAAAAAAAATCCCCGTCACATGCTGCTTTGTATGTCTGCTTAACTTGTGTAAATAATTGCAGACACAAGTAATTGGCCTAAACCACTACCAACCAATAGCAATAGTGGAAGAGCAGGATCTCTCAGAGATACTGGTTTGAGATGACATCTCTTTCGCAAACTGCCTGTTTTTTCATTTAGCAGAATCACACAAAAGCAGGTTTATCTTAAATCTCGGGAGGTCAGCTAATTTTAATCCATCCTCCTGTCCTCAGGCTGGAGTGAATATCCATTACTGAGCGACATGTGTCTTGTGTGGCACTAAACCACTCCACAGCCAGTCTCAGCAGCCCCTGCCAATTCTTAACAATCATTGCATTTAACCTAAATCTCTCATGTTGCAACTTAAGCTGATAATTTCTTGTCTTGCCTTTGGTCATGTTGAAGAAATGAGCAACATCCTACTTAGAGCAAGTTTATACACATTTTAAGACATTCAAGATTACTGTATTTTCTTCAGTATCCATTTTCAGGAAACATTATTCAGCCCTTCTTTCCTTTCCTTTCATCCATCCCTCCCTTCCAGCCATCCATCTATCCACACACCCACCCATGCTGAATTTCCCAGATGTCTCACAATTTTCTTTTTTTGGTCTTTGTTTCCTCTATAATGTATCTGTCTTTCTTTACCTGAATCTCCCAGGCCTGGAAACAGCTGAGGTCTTGCCACAGTCAGGTAGAAAGCTATAATGGTCTCTTCTGTCATGTGTTAACAAGACACAGAGCAGAGATTGTTGCAGCTAAGGAGCATCACTTGCTAATGCTTAGATAACTTATCAGTAATTAATTTGTTTTCATTTGATATAGAAACTGCAGGTTTCTCCTGCAGGTGTGATATTTTTCATTGTTTTTGTTTAGTGCCATCTATTGATTTAAAATAAGTTTGTTAACCAGACACATATCTCCTTTTCAAGGGCACCATTTAGTTCATGTCTCTCTGGTATTCTCTGGTGAGGGTAGCATGTAGAAATACAGGAAAAATTGTAAATTGGTCATCTACTACAGCTAATGTGCGTTTGCTTTGCCAACCACCCTGCCAAAGAAAGCCATCAGGTGGCTTTCATGCAGTTCATTTTGAAGAGCGGTAGGATGGCTGGCCATTAATGCCCTACTTTTCCTCTATTCTAGCATCATGAAGTGCTCCAAAGGAAAACTGTGTGTGTTGGCTTTAAGGGCACTCATGATCAATGATGAAGAGCTGGGTTTGTTAAGCCCTTCTTCTCAACCAGCGAGGCTGAGGACCTTTATGCTGTTTTCCTACACCCAGGATAGACACTGCCACATTGAGGCTCTTGGCTGTTTTGGAGGAGAGACTGATTGTTGTTTTCCTTCAGACACAGTCCATCATGCACTCCTAATCCACGGTAAGAGAAAGGCCAGGACTGGGCGAGCCACAGTGAGGTCAGACATCTTCCCTGTGTGCTAGCTGGAAGAAACATGTACCTCCATCTTCCTTCTCTCCATTCGGTGCATGTCTGGCTGCCCACTCTCCATCTCTAGTGTTTCCCTTATAAATCCTTTGTTCACCATTCACCTTGCAGCAACAGCCTGGTTCCTGCTTTGTGGCTGAAGGTGCCCACTGCTTAGTATCTAGATGCCTGAGGTTCTATATAGTACTACAGAACTCTGCATAACACAAACACTAGCTTGACAATCTCGTGAGGCCTACTTCAAGTGCCTTGAAGAAATTAATTCTGGAAATAAAAAAGTGTAAAAAGACTTAATCCAGAAGCATAGGAATACAATGATGCTTTGGCAAAGAATCACACAAGCACATCTGGGAAAATCAAAGTCCAAGGCAAGACTAATACTTGCACCTTGTGTGCCTACTGTAATTTCAAATGGCTTACAATGTTTCTACTAGGGTGTATTTTTGAAAAAGATAGGGCTTTAAAAAGTGATTCCTGAGGAGAGTCTGCTGGGTTATCCATGTCTCTTTCTGCTGAGTTTTGAAGCCTTGGACCTCATAAGAATATCAAAATTTGAGATGGCAGCTATAATGAATATCAGGAAGCAGTTTCACACCTTTTGGAGGGGTGGAAATGATAAAATGAGTCTTTAGCTCAACTGTCTAATGAAAAGTGTAATTCCTTTATCACCTTCTAAAGGTCAGTGTAATCCCCAGAGTTTTCAGCTTAACCCATTAAATTTCAAAATAAATTTTCTTTCTTTTAGATTTTAAAATCCATTCTGAGGAAGAAAACATTCACCAAGTACTCAAAACCAGAAGCAAGGAATGAAGTATAGCTTTGTATTGCAGTCTTATAGGACTCAAATCTGTTTTCTGTTAAGTTCAAGCAAGAATTGAATCCTGCTCATACAAAATAAAGGACTGTGAATTGTAGGCTTTTCAGTGTTGTCAAGCAGCTTGGCTGTAGCAGGCTTAAGGGCAGTGTTTGCTTGCACTGTGGTGGTGAGGCATTAGATGGAAGAGCTGTGGTCTTGCTGCTCTAGCAGGGCAGGGAATTAGCCCACCCAGCCCATTAGACAGGAGATTTATATCTCAAATGAACTTTCCCATCACCTACCTTCTTCCCCTCCCCTGAAGCAGATAGCCATTTAAGCATAAAAAATAATGTAAGGGAGAGAGAAACATTATGATTTAACCCCTGGAGGCACTTACTTTCCCATATGGCATAAAGTGCCTTGGCAGTCACTTAGACTAAATACCCACTAACAAGAGGCCATGCGAATCCTACTCGTCATGCTTTCTTTTGCATTTCCAATTAAAAACCTGATGGGATTCCACAGCCTGATAAATTTTAAGGCACCCTTTCCACTGAGTGCATAGGATCAAGACAGACCAACCCAACCCACTCAGATGGCAAACAACACCTTGAGCTGAAGCCACCAGACAGTTGTTCTTTGTAGAGTGGCCAGTGGGGTTTAGGATTGTTCCTCCTGAGTGCCTGAGTGCCTCTCCAGAGAGCCTGCAGTAGCAAAGATGTGATAGTGTGGGTGGTGCCCGGGATAGGAGAGCCCAAAGTTCAGGGCCTCGCTTCACTTGGTTCAAACAAGAGGCTTGAAACAAAGGATGCATCTATGCTGTGCTGTGGAGAGCCCCTGCCCAGCAGGATCTGCCTCACTGCCAGAAAGGGCAGGTTTCACAGCTGTGTCAATAGAAGGCTGCACCCAAACTGCTGGCCCTGCTGGGCAGCAGGGCTTGCCAAGGTAGGCACATCAAACGAGCTTGTGTTTGAGAGAAAGGTGTGCCCAAGGCGGCATTTCTGACTGACTTGGTCTAACTTATCCTCATCAAAGTGTCCAAAAAGCAGAAAGAAGCTCCACTTTTCTCTAAAGATTAGTGTTTGTTATCAGCTGAGATGCCATAGGGACAGTAGGACCCCAGCTGGCAGCCCAGAAGAGCAAAGGTCACCCACAGATGTGTTGCCACATCTGCCAGTTCCACGTGGATGAAACTTCTTTAGACACCCGTGGTTTGGCAACTGTACCAAGCCCTGATTGATTGCAAATGGTACCTTAACTATCCAGTTCACTTAGACCTGTGTGACAATTTCAAGGGAATCACACCTACTGTCTCCGTAGGTACTTTGGATTATCCCCTTTAGGCTGGCTTTGGTGCGCCCTATAGCTCATTCCATCATAACAGCTAGAAATTATCTCAGTCTCCCAGGCCATTGTCCTGAACAGGCCTTTGGCTGTTCTGGAGCCCCTCCACAGTTTGGGCAGAAATTCCACCTCAGAAGTGGCATGTTTCACCTCTAGAACTTCTGTTTCAACCAAGCAACATGTTGGAAAACTACCATCTGGATTTCCCTGAAGATCTTTGAGAATGACACTGATTTTTTTAGACATTACTGCCCATGCTGAGATTGCCGTCAGGACGAGACCTTCATCCCTCAATTTCTCCCTTCACCATGTTGTTTCAGAAGGACAGAGGAGCTGACTACAGGCCTGGGGTTTAGTCTTTTCAGCTGCCCCTTGGCTTCTCCTGTGGGGTAGGGGTAGGGTGGGGAGAGAAGGCAGAGACACTGGCTGCTTCAGCGGACGAGGGTTTCCTGGAGAACTGTGAGGGGGACTGAGCAGAGCACACAGCCAAGGGACGTGTTTGAACAAGAGCTGCCCAGAAGGAATGATGCTCATACTGGCATCCTTACTATAATACGCAAGAAGTCTGCATTGTCCTTTTGGCTGTAACCTGAGTGTTAGCGTTGTTGTCTGCTAATGAACTGTATCTTTTTTAATCTTGCAGATATGCCCAGATACGTAAAGCTGCTCCTTGAACTGCTCCCGGATGAATAGGTTGGTAAGTGGTTACTTCCTTAGCACTTTACATTCCTTAGAAACCAATTATTTTTATTTCAGAAGCTGTGAATCCTAGAAAGCCTGTCCCTAGCTCAGAAATGTGGCTGAAAGCGTAAGTACTCTAATTTAGGAGCATGATCTAATTGATTAGTTTTACAAAAATATGAGTTCCAAATTGAAACAGAATTTCATTGCCTTGACTGCTTTAAAGCATGAGTGTTTCCTTTTTAAATTAATTCCACTGATGTCTTGTGCATTGCTAAAATTTTATCTGACTTACGCTGAGACATTTTTGAGAGATTTACATGGGTGTTCAAGATACTTCATCATCAAGAAGGGTGATTTGGGAGACGTGATCTAATGGACAAGGCACAAGCCTGGGATAGTAAAGACCCAGGTGCTAATCTCCATTCTGTGACCTTGGGCAAATCATTTCATCTTCCTGCATTTCCCTCCTACCTTTTATCTTTCTTTAACACTCTTAATTAAGCCAGAGTGCTACAGATAATACTGATAATAACCAATTCTTCCCGTTCACAAATTAGACATGCTCCTCTTAAAATGCCATAGAGGTTGGACTGTGGTGAAAGCGTGCAATTACTTTTAGTGAAGACAGTGGCTGTTGCACACAACCTCCCTCCATTCACATGAGCATCTGGATTAATTATATCCTATCTTCAGTAATCCTCTGGAGAATGAAAATAATGAGGGTAAATACCTTTTATTAATACAATTATGGAGTGCAATACGAAAAAACCTGAATGCATCATACATTTCACTAACTACTTAATGGAGAACACAACCAGAACAGACACCCTGTCCTCGGACATACTCCGTGCTGGGTTTCAGCCGATGGGCCTTCTGGCAGGGAGGCAGAGCTGGCAAGGAGGCAGAGCTTCCCATGCCACCAGCAGGAGACAGGACCTGGTAGTAAACGATGGCTCTGTGATACTGAGAAGGTGCTCTGGGAGCTCCAGCTGTGTGCCAAGAGAGTTGTCCCTTTCCTGCTCCGATGATGCAGGTGACGGGAAGCCTGAGGTCCATGAACTCTCCATGAGCAGCCACAGCAGGCTGTGTATTTTGGAGGAAAGGAGGTGACTGCCAAGCTCGTGAGCCACTATAGTGGCTGAGGATGTGCCTGTGAAAGTCACTCAGCCATGATTAGGAAAGTAAAACTTTAAATAGAAAATAATATCCTAGTTAGGCACTCTTACTGCCTAAAGTAAACAATGACATCTTTGCACTGAAAAAAAAAAAAGAAAAAAAAAATCAGCAGGAGAAATCCAACCTGTAAAAGCCATCTGGTGCACACAGTGGAAAATGGATCATGACAGTCTGAGTGTGAGAGGATGTGATGAAAGGTATATGTGCGTTCAAACAGATAAAGTAGAAGAAATGTAAAAAATCCAGAGCCCTCCTAATGCAGTGCCAGCGTGTTTAGCTGAAGATCACAGCAGAGGGGCACTCAAGCCCTCGGAGCCCCCCAGCAATGTTAATGCAGCCTCCTGCAGAACCACACCACAGATGGTCAGGGTGGTCTCTCCCTAACGCCAGTGCTCAGACAGACAAGACACAGTGCATGGTTATTACTTGGGAATAGATGTAGGAGCACTTTAAGGAGCCGCTTACGTAGAGCATTATTACGCAGGAAAGAATCGGAACAAATGAGGCCGTGTCTTTATCAAAGCTCTGGAGCAGAGGAACAGTACTGCCCCCTGTCCGGAGCCGGCGCTGCCCCGCTCTCATTCATGGAATACAATTCGCTGCACACGTTTCACTAGGATGTATGGCTTACGGTATTTGAAGGAATTGCTAGAATTTCACCCTCAAATGAATCCTTAAGACATAATAAGGTTTTCAGATTACAAAATCGGTTCTGTCTGCTTCTCATCCTTCTGGTAGAAAGAGAAAAATTAATGTGTTTTGCAAATTGGTGGGGAGTGTCTTTTCTCCCTCTCATCTCATTTGTTGCTAGAGCTTAAAGCCCTGCAAGGTGAGAAATAGACGCTATCTAAAGGGACAATTAAACAAGAGGGTTAGGCTAGACAAACTCAGAGGTACTGTGAAACCTCAGCTGTCCCATGATCCTGTGAAGAAGTGCACAGTCTTGCTGTCAAATAAGTCCAACAGCTTCACTATCCAAATAATTTCTATGTTGGCAGAGCACGTCAGAAACTTAGCCCAGTCATCTCTGGGGAAAATGTGGTGTATCTCTACCGCAGAACCTGTCATGCTGTCTTTATTTTTCGGCTTCCTATTAGCCGAGCAGGAATTAAGGGAAAATGAATTATCTTCAAACCAGATTGGTCTTAAATTCTTTATAAGGGAATCACACAGATCTTCAAAGTTATGCAGACATGTCAAGATCCAGCCATTGCAATGCATGCAAATATTTTATACCCTGAGTACTGCATGTAGCAATGAGACTTCTGGCTTTTTTTTTTTAAGAAGCGCATGTTCCCCCATCTCTGCATTGTTATATACCCTCCATGTCCATGTAATTTTTATTTTCCGCTCAATTAAGTAAAATGTATTCCCCAGCAAAATATTCAGAGTGTTTGGCCTGATAACTCCTTTCAGAGGCAATCACAGCCTTCTGAGATGGGGGAGGAGGGGTGTGCATGCACGGCTTCATCTCCCTCTGCAGCAGACAGGGCTGCCTGGTGCTACTCCTCAACTGTCTGCTTCCCAGCCCACGTCTGGGCATCCAGTCCCTTCCAGCCATCCCTCCTGATCTCTGTAGCTGTTCAACATGAAATTTCCAGGTATCTCACTCTCTAAGTGCCTGAGGTCAACATGACCCTCAGGGACAAATCCCTTCCCTGCTGGGAAGGTAATGCATGTTCACACACTATCATTTTTTTCCTCTGCCTGTGCTGCTATCCTCATCAAACACACAAGCACACACACACACACACACACATATGCACGCATGAAGCTTTAAAAAGCAAAGTCAAGAATGAGCCTTGCACGTGTGTCAAAGAACACTAAATACCCCTGGTTTAAAAATCAAAATTATTATTAAACTGAACTGCTTATGCATTGAGGAACAACTAAAGTACCCAAATAATCTTAACTCTTAACCTGCTGAGAGACAACCATCTCTGATTTTGCTGAAAATACACACTACAAAACTCTAGGTCTGTTTTTGTTTACGTATATACATGAATATATATCTCTAGTCTACAGTACTAAATGTAGTGCTCTGTAGTCATGCCAACCTTTGTATTTTTCATGTAAGTACTATAATTTTATGATCTGGACCCATGAGATCTGTACATAGGAGAGCAGAGCTGGTGATAGCTCTAATGGCACTGTGTAATTCCCAGGAAGAGGCCAGGTGCTTTGCTTAGCAGACTGGAGCAGCAGACAAGGAGGAGGACAAAGTAGGGATGGGTGGGAGGCTTTAAGCCAATGTCTGGCCTCATGAACAAATGCCACACATGTCCATGCATCCTCATAATGTTTCTGAATTCTCCAACAACCTCCACCTTTTTGATCAGAACAACCAGAGCACAGCAAACTGCACATACATCTTCAATGAGGCTGTGTCTGAAACATTTTTCAGAGTCAAGGCAGTAGTGGCAGAGAGAACAGATCCAAAATTACAGAAGAGATAAAGAAAAGGAATCTGAAGGGTAAGGTTGAGGTAACAGCATATCAGAGACTCAGGTTCAGACCTTTGTCCTTCATATGAATGGGGTCAGGTCTGCAGTCATCTGCCCCTGTGCCTGAGGCCAAATGCACCTCCTGCAGTCATTGCTAACCCTCACAAAGACATTTTGCCATGTCCTGTGGTGACAAAGCCCTGCTGTACTGGTGCTATAGAGTGTAAGAGAGCTATGCCCAGAGGTCCAGGTTCTTG
Source organism: Hirundo rustica (assembly GCF_015227805.2). NCBI lineage: Eukaryota > Metazoa > Chordata > Aves > Passeriformes > Hirundinidae > Hirundo > Hirundo rustica. Next base: position 102,987,268 of record NC_053451.1, on the reverse strand, counting down.
GACCCCCATGTTGTAAAGGCTTTCTACCACTATGCAGCAGGTCTAGCCCACCTCACTGCCTGTGCAGCCTCACATGGCTGACATGAAAGCACACAGGAAGACTTTATACCAGAGAGGCAAGAGGAGTGGTCTCACCCTGTGTCCAATGGAAGGCTGGTCTGTGCATTGCAGCAATACCTGGGGGCTTCCATTGCTTGTAAGAAAGGCCCGTAAGGTACCCAGCAGGAACAGGCTCTGGACTCTCTGATGACCATTTTTTACCCAGGTTTGCCTTACTGAAGAAAGACCAAAACCTCCCTCTTCTCTTTCCCAGCTCAGGATCAACTGAGCTGTTCTCACTCCATCTCCAAACATTGGCCTTATATGCCTTTTAAGACCCCATGTGCTCACATTCTCTGTTTCCAGGCTTTCTTCTATGACTCCAGGCTTACAAATGTTTTGTCTGACAAGAAATATGAAAAGGCATTTCTGACATCACCCTGTGGGCAGTGCTGGGGCATCAGAGAGGGTGGCTTGTCCGTAACTTGGTGTTCCTGGGAGGCTCAATCACCCTTTCAGGTGCAGGGGATCTGTATGCTTGTGCTGGTCCCCGAGTAGCACACGTCATCTTGTCGGGGAATTCACAGTCTGCAGTGGACAAATGGAGTCAGCCTTGCTCATGCTGCTGTGTCTGGTTCCATCCCGCACCGGGCAGGAGATGACCTCTGGCTAGCTCGAGTCAACACAGCCACAGAATGGTCCCGGTTCGTTTCGGCTTCTCGGCTTAGCAGCTGGACCCCAAAAGTGTTGTGACAGCAACAGCAGCAGAAGAGAAAAGGCTGGCTCTCAGCTTAGCAGGTTAAAAGATGTTTATTAGCTCCAGAGTTGAGGTGCAGAGAGGCTGAGAGCTCCGAGCTGAGAGCTCCGAGCTGAGAGCTGAGAGCTGAGAGGCTGAGAGAGTTTTTCCCTCCCTCCTACCCCCTATAAGCGGGGGAGGGGTTCCAGGGTACCACAAGACAACAAATCAGGGAATTCAGGGGGTAACAAGGTGTGCCCACCCCCAAGCCTTGGACCACTAAAATCCAGAGCCAAAGGAATTCCCCCCAGGGCGCCTATCACCTGAAGCCCTCTCCCTGAGATTTCGCAACCTGGGAGGGTTCCTCAAAGTGATAGACAGGCTGCCCCAGAGAGGGGGGTGGGAGGAACTGACACAAAACACCTTGTTATACAGACAACACAAAAAGGGTTACAACATTGGGGATACAGTGAAATGAACCATAACATAAACTTCTTATAAAAACCTAATAAAACAGTTCTGCACCACCACATGCTGCCACTAGTTTGCATCTGTGCCTCTCTGCAGAACCACTACAGGACTCTTCTACAGCTGCTCCAGCAGCTTAACACCACAGACTGATCATCACAAGGCACAACACCCTTCACAACTCAAACAGAAGCATCACCTTACAACAGACCAGCAGGGAAGCTGAGAGATACTAACAAATTGTGTTGGATGTGTGTTATCACAGCTCTTGCTGAAAGTACTGAGGCCATTTCCCTACCAGCCACCTTTTTCGTGGGTAATTTCTGTGGCATCCTGGACAGGGTTCAAAGAGCTGCAATTGCATGCAAGCTGTGCTACAGGAACAATGGACAGGAGCAAAATTTCTGAGTTCTAATCCACTTGTCCATCTGTGTTTGGTACTTCAGTGAAATAGGGTTACACAGAGCATGATTAAGAGGAATCACAGGCTCTTGGTGGATTTCATTGCTCAGCCTGTGCTGTCATCACCTTCCATGAAGCTCCTGACAGGTTCCCTCTGGCAGATAAGACCCTTACTTGGCTTCGTTGTTAATAGGAGTGTACCGTGACTGTCAGAAATACCATTACCATTGAAAAAATGGATGCCACCTTCGGACAAATGCAACAGAATGTCAGAGAATATCTTCCATACTCAGGTCTCTTCTGCTTCTCAAAAATGACATATAATGCTCAAATAACAGGGCCTAAAATATGCCAGATAGCCAGAACACGTGTGTTGAACTCTGATATTTTAGAGTCACTGGGAAGCAGTAACACCCGAGTAGTAAGGTAGATGTTTAAACTAACACCCACATCATCACAGTAACTGTGGATTCTAGTCTGGTGCTGTTGCAGCCACACAAAGCCAGTGAAATGTCATCTGTCCTCAGGAAAATATGAAAGGCACTCACTCTTCTGCTATGTCCAGTGCTTTGCCATATACCTGACATGAATTTTCCATACCCAGACTAGTAAGGCAAAATCCATGCCAGCTTCAAAGACACTTCAAAGACACCCTTGTGACTTGCATTCAATCAGTCTGTCAACAAGCTGTCCCCTGGCAAGGCACTCATAGACATGGCAGTGTTTTCAGGATATGTCTGGTGTGAAAGGAATCGCCTCTGTCAGTAGGAGCAAAGAAATACGTTGAACCTCTTCTTTGGTTCTCTAACTTCACAGAATCACAGCACATTCTGAGTTGAAAAGGACCCACAAGGATCAAGTCCAACTTTTAAGTGAATATCCCATATGGGGATTAAACACACGACCTTGGTGTTTTTGCACCATGCTCTGACCAGCTGAAATAATTTCAGTCCACTCTGCTTCCTACTGCTTCTGCTGAGCAAAAGGTCTGGACCACCTGAGGGCAATACTGGCAGCCCCCGTGGAGGAAAAGAGACAGAAAGATACCCCTAAATATGTGCCCAAATGCAGACGCTGCTATCTACCATCAGTAAGTAATTTCCATCCAGACCCTGGAGGCCTGAAGACACACAACACAGCAAATGTGGAAGCTGCTGTCTTGCTCAGTGAAATTCATGTCTGCTGGAAAAGGAGGCCTCCAGCAGCCAGCATAAATTGCAGCAGCCCTCACGGCCTGCATCAGTTCACACCAGGGAATAAAACCAAAGCATCTCGACGTGAATCTTCCCCAAGATACGCTCCATTGCTTTTTGCTCGCCAACAAGAACTAGGACATAACAGTTTTGTTATCAGTCATTATCTGTTTTCATGTTCTCACAAGCAAATGGGTAATGTTCCCTCAGCAGGTAGCACTCTGCAAGGCTGGCCCTGGGAACACATGAGTGCATTCATCGCAGGGACCTTTGCATTGAAACTGAACCCAGTGGATCTCTGTGGCACGGGGCTGCAAAGGCAGGCAGACAAACAGCAAAGGGGCCAGTGAAGTTATGCCAAACTTATACTGTGCAGTTGCTTTCCAGATCTGTTTCACTATCTGTATTAGCAAAGAACAAAGGAGGAGAAAGACTTAAAATATGATGCATGATAAAAACATTTCTCAGTGGGATGATTTTAAAAGTTTTCTGTTAGGCATCATCTGCTCTCTAAGCCTTGAATAATGTTTCATTTTCAGAATTTATACCGCAAATAATAACCACATTTTCTTTCTTTTAGAAGTATCTGTGCAGGTCTTCAAATAGTTGGCTATCAGTTTGACCAAAGAATACTGAATAGATCTTTCTCCCAACCAAGGCCTCAAGAGAGAAGAGGATAATAACACTACACTTCGGCCCTTAGTGTTCCTCCTCAACAGACCCAGCTTCTTCTCAGCACAGACTTCTTTTTTGGTAGCTGGCAAAGTTCACTCCAGCAACTTGTGCAGCATTTCCTGCTGTCCTTTTTCCACTTTCTCAAGAAAACTGGGACAGAACAATATAGCTTTTGAGGCCAGAGTCGATTACCATCCCCAGATACTTTACATTCAACATGCCATCTGTGTTTTGTTTTCTTGTTAAGAGGGTTTTGTAACATTTTTTATTATCTACTGTAACTAGAAACAACAGCAGGAAATCATGTAGAGCAAAGCAAGTACAGCGAGTGATTTGGCTTCACAATCACTGGCCATCAATCCTCCACTTGAAATGTCCCCACTGCAAGCCTTTTCCGTCCTCTCTTGCACGTGTACCTATGAGAGAGAGAGGGTGTGAGAGCAGGGCAAAAGCATGCACGTCAGAAGGGCAGGAGATGGTTAAAAACACTCCCCAAAAATAAGGCATAGCAGGGTTTGATGTTGTTGCAGTATCATTTGCAAACAGCATGCTAACTAGTTAGCTCATTGCTAATTTTTCTGAGAGGGACACAAACTTTTTGCATCTTTGGTCAACCCAAGAGATTATCTGACTGTCCAATTTACTTGGTCCTGTGCTCCCAGCAATTTGATTAACAGCTTCGTTGATTAATACTGATTAGTTTAACCAACCGACTTAACCTCAGAATTAACGTGTGGTCAGTAATTTAAGTGACGTGTGAAAAAAGTCATCCTGATTGCTGTCTTGCAGCCCATTTTCCATTAAATCTTTCTTTTAATTTGTAACCTTCTGCTTTGTGTAAAAACTCACCATGTCACAAAACTCCAGTTTCAGTGTTTGGACTCCTCTGTATACACTAAGTGGAGGAAAAAAGGAGGAAGCAACATGGATTATGATATCCTAGTGCAGGGTTACTGTAAAATTGCACTCGCTGCATGCCAGGGAGTAGGAAATTTCATTTTCAAGGGCTCCCTGGGGGGCGGAGATAAACTACAAAAGTCACAACTTGTCATAATTAAACACTCATGCCCATTACACACAAAGGAAATTATGCACATTTATCTAGGTCATTGAAACATTCATATGGCAATACTATACAGGAATGTCCATTAATATCCTGTAAGAATTTAGTGAAAGTGTTCTCCCAGAAGCGATGCAAGGCTGCCTCTGATGAAGGTGCTGTAATAGCATGGAGGAGGTGGGGGAAGGGATGGGAATGGTTATTGTATTTCCAGAATGAATGTAAAAATACTTAGATGGGTATACAAACCATTCCTTCTCTGCCAAGTAAAGCATAAATATGTTAATTGGATAAGCTTTTCATATCATTATTCTATATGGTTATCAAGCAATAGCAATAGAAGGGGTTTTAAAAGTAATAAACAGCAAGTGTTGTGATGCTTGGAAGTCGGCTTGGTTCATCTAGTGAAACTTGGTGTACTGGAAGTTGGTAGCTCTGAAAACATCTCCATCTATTCTCTCATATTTGTATTTATTTTGAATATCTACTTTCCGTGGGAATGCGTGTGTGAGTTAACAAATAAGAAAATATTTTTCTACATATATTGCTGTAGTCATCCATATTCACTTTATTCTTGTCATCTCCTCAGTGGAAAACTGTAGTAATTTTGCTTGCCCTCTGGTACTTCCCAAAAGTCAAAAATATGTTTTTCCCCATTAAAAACACAGCAAGGATTGTTAGAAACAACCCTGATGAGTTTGGCACTGGCATCTCCTGGGAAATTATTGGCCAGGTGTCACTAATGGCTCTCAGCTTTGTGTCAACACTCCAAGTTACTCTTAATCCCCAGAACAGGCTCTGCTCTTTATTGCTTAATTAGAACACAAACAGTTTTATGAAAATAGCACTGATGGTCTGACTCAAATTCACAAAAGAAGATAAAATGCAGAAGTTAAGGGTTAAAAAAAAAATCCCAGCACTAACACACAGCCATCTGTGTAAGTAGGTTTTGTTTTATGGCAAACACTGTTAATAGAAATGGCTGAAAATTTATTTTTTTCAGAATCTGATCTTTTGCAGCTAAAAGACCTGTATTCATTTGCTTTTATTCCTAGATTATGGTTTATGCTGTTTGGACCACTGCCAAGTATGTGACAACCCTTGTGTGGGAAAGTGGCATGAATTTTAAGAATGAATGAGTAGTCTTCCAAGTGTTTGTGCCAGAAGCACCTCATTCACTAGTGGTGTTTTTTACTTATATAAGACGTTTTATTTATCCAATCAAAGAAAAAAGTCTTACCATATGACCCCTGAAATTTGTGCATCTCAGAGAGACATCAGGTAGAAGAACTCACAATTTTGATATTCCATCAAAATATTGGGTAAAACTCTCACTCAATAAACATGTTCATAGGAAATCCATAGTAAGTCATGAACCATTTTTTTAAATTCAAAACGACAGGAGTTTGTGATAACATCTGAGGTTATTTCACTTTTGTTTGCTTTCAAAATGCTTTTCAAGCTCTGACATGTACAATAATTTGCTGCTTGAAGAAGTGTTCCATCCCCAGCTCTAGAGGTTGAAAGGTCTGTCTAAAGAAGGGGGCACCTAAAAAGCCAAATCAATTTAACTATGAAAGTTTATTCTTCTAGATTCAAAGTTTATTGCTAAAATGATCTAAGGATCATATTTATGAATATGTATAACTTTTTGTATGGATAAAGCAATCCAAATTAAGCCCAGTGCTCTGTTTAAAATATATGGCTTGCAATGTTAGTCTGACTGTAGAAGAAATTTCCAGACCTGAACTAGTAAGACCCATGTCTGGATGTAGATTCAAACACATGATTTTGCTTAAGACACTTTGTTCCAGCTGCCAAAGAAAGAATTTTTATTCTTTAGCTATTTGTGAATCTGGATATACACCAGATACAGTCCTACAGTAAAGCAGGAACACGACCTTTAGACTTTTACAGAAAACCAACGCTAAAATGCAATTCAAATGATTGTTTTACAATGCATTAAAAAACCCTTTCTCTTCCAAACTAGCAGATAACTCTAGACTAAGTCCCATTTCCTTCAAGAGGATGTTAGTGAAAATAAGCTATTACTTTATAGGTTTTCATTGATGTCTGTCCCTCGGAAAAATAAGAAAAGCAGTGATGCAGCCGTCAGTGCTTTGAATGCATTTGGAATATGTGCCATACCTATTAGCAGCGCTATTATCCCTGTCGGCAGCGCTGCTGTGTTTCTGCTAAGCTGCCTCAGAAGGCTCACATCCATACAATGCATCCTGTTCTTCTTTTTTTAAAAAAAAAACAAAAAAAAACAAACAAAAAAAAAAACAAAAAAAAACCACTTAAGCTGACTTCTGCTAATCCCCCTGGCCACACAGAGTGGGCTCAATCAAGTTGAGGAGCCAATTTATAATCAGATCTATAGTAACTCTTGCAAGATCGAAATTTAGCTTCACATTTGGAAAAGGTGAGAGGGGGGAGGAAATGTTGGAAGTTTTTCACAGCTATCCTGGTAACAAAATCTGCATGAACTCCCTATTGGAAATTACTGTAATAATACAGAACATCTACTGAGCAATATTTGTTACTCTCTTTTGTCTGTGCGTGTAACACACAAGTACAAGTTTTAACAGTGCATATGCACTACAGACTTATGACTTTGTACATTCAAATAAAGAACTTTTGAGAGATGTGTTGCTTCATTTCTTTCAGCCAGTTCTAGTTTTAGCCTTTTTTAGCATGATATATAAATTTTACATATTGTGAAATATCCCACACACTTGCACTATAAATTATTTCCCTAGGGTTTCCCTGGGGTAGAAAGGTTGATTTTAAGCAGATTATCTGTGCAAATGAGGCTGTGTGCATTTGTCACTCGAGTGTTCAATTAACTGGAAACTCGTAATAGCCATGTAGGACCTGAAACTTTTGTTCAGCTTAGCCTGTTAGGCTGCACTTCATATGCTGGCAAACAATTACTTTTTTGCACACGTGGTACTGTGTGAGGGAAATTTTCCCATGTGAAGGGGAAAAAGTTAGGGCCCTCATTCTATGTACTGTATAGCCAACATTTGCTAAGCATGATGTGTTAGGTGTTGATCTTGCAGTACATCTCCAAGGCAAAATGAAGTTATGGATGTAGTGTGCCTTGACCTACATAGACCTCACTGAATCTGCTTAGCCTGGGTAACAGGAGGAGTGAAAGGATGGTGTACAGGAATCAGGTCAGCTCAGCAACCCAACCGCCCTTCCAAGACTCATTAGTGAGGCCTGAAGCCTCTTCACTGCATCTCTGCTGATCTTGTACATTTTTATAAGCACACCTTCATCTTGTTGTGGAGACAAGCTCCTAAAAATTGAGTCTCTAGGAAATTTGCCTCTCTCCTAAGACACTGGAAAAGGCCATCACCTTCTTCTTGCCTTTCCTTTGGATGGATGAGTGGATGGATGGATGGATGGATGGATGGATGGATGGATGGATGGATGGATGGACGGAAGGTATTTCCTGGAGGAAATGTGACAGAAATATGTCTTCAGGAAGGAAAGCATCAAAACAGGTAAGTAGCAAGAGCATAGTAGCCACCTGCAGGAAAGTTGCACCACATTCCAACGGCCAAGGACAGAAATGCCCTGGGGTGACACCGCAGTAACTGCATTGGGATGCACCTGCAGGGTAGAGGCTACAAATGGGTAACATAACTCAGAAATGCAACACATGGGAAAGTGCAGAACTGTGCTCAAAACTGAATGTAAGGCAACTCCAGCTGAGATGAGTCAAGAGAGAGTGGCAGGGGCTGAGGAAATAAGCAAAGAGGACAAGCTTTGCCACAGCATTCTTCCCAGACTGGAAGGTGCAGTGCTCAAGGCAGCTGGTGCTGGGTCTGGGATGGCCCTGGGCAGCAGCACTTCAGCAGAGATCCGTGGGTTGCTGAAGTCACTCCTGTGTGCCTGTTTTTCAACAGCATTCCCCAAGAGTTAACGTGCAGTTACAACACGTGCACTTACACACTTTCATACAGCATTGGTTGTTTAAGTTATATCTGCATAAAATGAGTGTTCAAAATACTGAGCGGCTGTGTAACCAAGAGTTGAACAGACCTAAACACTTCATGAAATACTAACAAAATAGCTATAAATCTCAAGCTTAAAATGCCCTGGTCAATACACGCAGAATATTTAATCTTACTTTTTCCTCAGGACACACATCATTAACTGCTAATCAACTCAAGCTTCAGAAATCCCTGAGCACTCTTCTCAGTTTTCAAAAATGCAGGCACAAAACAAAGTACTTTTTATCCCACCCTCAGCAAGGGTAACGGGTCCCAGAGGTGTCCAGGTGCAGGCAACATCACTGTGCTGCACACCGTACCACGCTGTGCTGGACGCACTTTGCCTGTGTTTTATAGAACTGACATAAACCCCTTCAGGTTGACAAACAAAACTGCTCCATGGCACATGGTTCTGCCCTGCAATTAGGCAGTGCCTGGGAAGCTGAAGCCAGCAGAACTTGCCTGCTCCCATTAAGTCTGGGCAGGCAGATGCAGTCTCAGTGGGGCTGGGTGGGAGGGCTTGCTTTGCCCAGTGAGCTGAGCGATGGCATCAGAGCAGATCCCTGGTGCCTGGAAGTCTTTATTTCCCTGCTGGAATCCAACCAGGGAATGGTCACCCTTTGTGTGCAGGGGCTGAGCTCAAGCACACCCTCTGCAGTGCCCTTATTTGTAAGGGAGGGGCTGCTATTTAATTAGCCTGTCGGGATATGCTGTGCATTTCAACAGAATGAGAGAATGCTGCTTTGTTAAAATGCCTGCTTGCAGGTGCTAACAGGAGTAATCGGTGATTCCCCCCAGCATAACGTTTCTGCTGGGGAATTTCTGCCCCAGATCCTAGAGCCTCTCACATTCCTGAATAAGTGCATTGCAGCCTTGATTCTGCAGGCTTTTGCTTCTCTCCATCTCTGTACATTGTTGGGAAATTTATACAGAATGAACACAGAACCCGGGGGTTGCCTTTATTTGAGTTCATATTGTGTGCCAGTGAGCTTGGCCACTTCTTCCGCTTCATCCTCTTTCTCTTGCCTTTTTTTCTCTGACTTTTTGTTCCACAACTATTATTGCAGGGGGCTGCTGATTAAGGTGAACGCTCTGAAATCAAAATACAGCAACGTCTACTCCATTCGGTGCAAGGAGCCCTGCACTGTGTTGGAGATAGACAGACACAGGATTAGATATGCAGGACAAGCACATGCAGGGACACTTCTGCTGGATTCCTGCCAGGCCCGGAATCAATTGCTTTTCCAATTACCCCATATTAAAAAAATCTGCCTACTGGGCTCAGCTGCTTGGGGAGTATGGGTCTGAGGTGGCACTGGTGAGGCTGCACCTCAAAAACAGTGTTTGGTTTTGGTTCCCTTGGTTCAAGAAAGACACTGAGGTGCTAGAGCATGCCCAGAGAAGCTGGTGAAGGGTCTGGAGCACAAGTCTTACATGGAGCAGCTGAGAGAACTGGGGTTGTTTGGACTGGAGAAGAAGAGGTTCAGGGTAGATATTATTCTCTACAACTACCTGAAAGGAGGTTGTGGCAAGGTGGGGTCAGTCTCTTCTTTGATGTAACAAGTGACAGGGAGAGAGGAAGTGGCTCAAGGTGCACATGGGGATATTAGGGAACATTTCTTCACTGAAAGAGTGAACAGGCATTGGAATAGGCCTGGCAGTGTTAAAAAGGTATGTGGATGTGGCATGTGGGGGCATGGTTTAATGGTGGACTTGACAGTACTGGGTTAATAGTTGGACTTGATGATCCTAGAGGTCTTTTCCAACCTGATTCTAAGACAAATAATAAACCTGTGCTTCATCACACGGAAGGACAAACAGACCTCCATGAACTCAGACATCTCTCTGCCAAACTAACAGTCAGAGGAGATGTGCCTCCCCAACCTCTGCCCATCATTCTGCTGGAGGGCTCTCCAATTCCTGGTGTCCCACCTCATATATCTGTTTTCCAAATCCATAAGGAGGGTGATGCTGCATTGCTAAAGGCACCTGCTCTGCCAGCAGGCCCTGGCTTCCAGGCCAAGTACAATGCAACATCTTCTACCCCCACTGCTCCAGGCTGGGCCTGTCTGCAGCAAAATGACTGAATCCACACTTTGTGATACACTGAACTGTTCATCACAATGTCCCCATGGCTATGGGTTCAAATGAAGGAGCCAGGCTATTGAGCCAGCCATCTCTGCACAAAATACTTCCCTAGAAATGGCCGCCATGTTGCTCAGTGTGGAGGGGGGAGCAGGTTTTGACGTAAATTGGACCAAAAAAATTAATGACTTGGATGATTAGTACCAGGTACTTGAACTGAACCTTCATCTGAAGAAGGAAGGCGTGGAGGACTCTGGAGAGCTGTGCTAGTTCTGCTGAAGAGAGCTGCCTGGTGTGTAGCTCGTTTCTGTGTTGGTCTGAGCCTCCTCGCCGCAGGCTAGAGGACGTTACCATACTGGCTTTTATTTTTCCATTCTAGAGGGACCTTTAAATAAGAAGGCTTTGCCTCACAGATGTCCCTCTTCTCTGACTCAGTCTGGTGTAAGAGAAATAAGGATATGGCCCAGAGGGACTAATCATATAAATAAGATTTTAGGATTCGACTCAAGTAATAAATGAAAGACTAGCAATTTGGTATTATGAAACCCCAGCTGCATGAACTCTCAACTTCAGCCTAGTGCCTGTGCCAGCTTCCAGCTGGCTATCAGAAATCATTTCCACTTCAGTGAGACCAATGTTGAAATGTCCCCTTTATCCTTTTCCAAACCATGCCCACACATTCTAACTCTATTTATTTTTACTACAATTTGAGCAGAAAAGGTGGCCTGACATCACTCTAGGAGTAGTGCAGCATTCATTTGAATGCTTCAAGACTGACGCCTGCCCTCCTTCCCGCCCCACCGGGCTCAGGGTTCTGCTACGGCCCGTCCCCTCGGCCCCGACCCGCTCAGGCATGCTACATGGGGGCACAGTGCCCAAAACATGAACAAAAAGTGAAAACAGAAGGGATTAAAAAAAACCCAAAAGCCAATTTCACAGGTTTTTAACCACAGTTTTGCCAAGGTTTGCGAGATATGGGTCTGGCTGGGCCTTCTCACCTTTGAGTGTGTTGCAGCTCATTCATCAGGAGTAGATGGCGGGGGGGCCAGGCGTGGCTTTTGCTGAGTGGCGTTGGCTCACGTTCACCGGCTGGCCTGGGCTTTCCAGAGAGGGGGAATGAAATTCTCCACCACCCCGTCCTGTGAGCTCTGATCACGACATTTCAGCTTTCCTGCTGAGTGTGGCTTGAAGCAAGGAAGGTGGTGCAGGCACCACCCTGCCGTGGCTCCATACCCCAGGCAAGTGCTGCTGGAAAGAGTTTTTTGCAGAAATTTCTGGGTGACAGCAGCTGCAGGACAGCTGCTCTGGAGGGGGCTGTATTTTGTGGGGGAACCGTGTCTCTGTAGGGGTGTGTGGAGTGAAGCCTTGGGGAAGCCCTTTGGGATGGGCAGCCGGGCAGCTCCTACGGCCACCGAGGGCGGCTGCCCCTACACTGGGGCCCAATGTCACCACCGTTGGTCCTGCTGTAATTTTAATATTTGAATGTGGCTGTTGGTGACCTGGGGGAGGCATTGCCATTAGCAGGATGTGGGGAGATGGTGGTGGCTGGGGGATAGAGGGAGGCTGGCCCTGCAGACCCCCTTGCATGGCAACTAGCAAGGCAGGGCATCTGAGGGGAGCAGGGCCATAGGAACCTGCTGCTGGCTTTCTTTCTAAACAAAACCTCAAATCCCTAATTTCTGACAGGGGAAGTTCAGTGCTGAAGGGGGAGGCTGGGGGGGCTCTTGGGGGAAACCACCAGGTTGAGTGGGTGTGAGCAGTGCGTCTCAGAGGAACAGAGGTCCAGACCAAAGTCAGTTTGGTAGGCAAAGGGGCAGGAAGGACATGACAGAGGCTGATGCTGTCCAAGGAGGAGTATGGCTGAGCATGAAGTATCTGTGGTGCGTCAGAGTGTTCTGGGCATGCAGTTCTCTGCAAGCCTGGTTCATTTCTGTCGCTGGGAACTGAGGCACAAGAAATCATTTGTCACTTTTAAGGATTTTTACCATCATACATGGTCATAGATCGATGCCTGCATATCCTCAAGTGCCAGCTCTTTTCTTAAGAGCTAGATCACCAACCAAGTGGGTTTTTCAGGTTGTTTTAGTTGGTCCAACTTTCTCTCTTTTAATGTCTTCCTTCCTTCCTTCCTTCCTTCCTTCCTTCCTTCCTTCCTTCCTTCCTTCCTTCCTTCCTTCCTTCCTTCCTTCCTTCCTTCCTTCCTTCCTTCCTTCCTTCCTTCCTTCCTTCCTTCCTTCCTTCCTTCCTTCCTTCCTTCCTTCCTTCCTTCCTTCCTTCCTTCCTTCTTCCTTCCTTCCTTCCTTCCTTCCTTCCTTCCTTCCTTCCTTCCTTCCTTCCTTCCTTCCTTCCTTCCTTCCTTCCTTCCTTCCTTCCTTCCTTCCTTCCTTCCTTCCTTCCTTCCTTCCTTCCTTCCTTCCTGTCCTTCCTTCCTTCCTTCCTTCCTTCCTTCCTTCCTTCCTTCCTTCCTTCCTTCCTTCCTTCCTTCCTTCCTTCCTTCCTTCCTTCCTTCCTTCCTTCCTTCCTTCCTTCCTTCCTTCCTTCCTTCCTTCCTTACGTCCTTCCTTCCTTCCTTCCTTCCTTCCTTCCTTCCTTCCTTCCTTCCTTCCTTCCTTCCTTCCTTCCTTCCTTCCTTCCTTCCTTCCTGCCTTCCTTCCTTCCTTCCTTCCTTCCTTCCTTCCTTCCTTCCTTCCTTCCGTTCCTTCTCTCCTTCCTTCCTTCCTTCCTTCCTTCCTTCCTTCCTTCCTTCCTTCCTTCCTTCCTTCCTCCCGCTCTCCTTCCCTCCCTCGTTTTTCCCCTTCTTTTTTCTTTTCCTTGTTTTTCCTCTCTGTTTTATCTCTTTCTCCCTTGATTTCTCACCTCCTCCCCCACTTTTTTTTTCTTCTTTTTTTTCCCCCCCTTTGGTCAAAATAAGCAGGATTTCCTCCAGAGACTGCATAACTGCAAATCTGTTTGCAAGCCAGAAGAGTGATACACTCACAAAGTTGCCTCTGAACACTTATATCATTGCTGATCTTCTTTCAATGGCTATAAAATATGCTTCAGATAGATAGTGCTTTCTAATAAACCAAGAACCCTCTCCCAAATCAACCTGACAATAATTCAGCCTCTTATTTCTGACATGCTGTCGCTGCTGTGCACAGAAACACAAACATTTGCTGCTTATGGATGCGTGGGGACAGCAGCACAGTGGTAATGGCTGCATGGCCATGCCACCTGCAGGGTTTTCTGTTCTGCTGCTCAGGTTGGCCTAGCTTTGTAGTAAAGCTGCCAGCAGCTCTCCTGCCAGCCGCAGCACAGCGCACTCCCAAAGATGTGCTGCAGCTCGTCTTTGAGCACTGTGACAGCTTCCCCAAAATCTATCAAAGGATCAAGGGTGTTTTAGGCTTGGTATTGTTTCTGGAGAGAAGAGCAATCAGCTGTTTCTGGGAACTCAGAACCGGTTCTCCTTCGCCTCATTATCCATAATACCATTAGCTACAAAGCAGTGTCTTGCCAATAACTGGCTTTTGCATATTACTATGAAATTATTCTTCTGTGCCATATGCCATCTATATTCCTCTTCCAAAAACATGCTAGCGACTCCATTAGTGGCATCCACTGCTTACTGGGATCACAGCAAGCAGATAGTGCTTGAAATGTTCCTATTCACATGGGCATAACGTGTTAGATTTCAGAACTTCAAAACACATAAAGAAACAACAGAGGAGAAAGAACACTCCCTTTGTGCTTTAACATTCACTTCTTTATTGACAAATGCAAATTCTTCCACAGTTGTGAGGGTTTTGGTTTTTGTTCTTTTTTGTTAGGGTTAAGATGAATAATATATAGGAAATGTAGACTTGAGTTTGGATTTCGTTGTTTATTATATTTTATTTATGCATAGACTCACATACTGTGAGTTTTAATTAGTATGTTAGGAAAATGAGGTAAAATTGAGGAGTTTTAATTTCTTTAAGGTTTTTAAAGTGATAATTATTTAATTCTAAGGTGATCTTTATGTTTTTGGTTTAATAATGATTACTTAAGGCTTGTCATGCAGACTTTTTTTACTTAATTATAGAAAACTACTTAAGTTTATGAAGAAGACAGAAGAAGAGGGTGAAGAAGAAGGACTTAGATAATGTTTAAAGTTTCATGTTGTGCTTGCCTGAGGGTCAGCACCCCTCAGCTCAGAAAGAGCGAATTTTCAGCCTCTAGGGTTCCAACACAGAGTGAGATGCCCTGAGAAGGCACAGCTACCAAACCAAGGGCACTAACACTAAATAAGAATTTCTCCTACACCTGTTTGCCTCTGACTAAGCCTGGAAAAAATCTGTAAAGAACTGTAACCAAAAGCAAAGTCACAACCATTGCGGTACTGTCAGAGTCAATCTCTACTGGGCTATAAGGAGCAGAAAGAGATTACGTGAGTCCTTGCCAGGAAATTTAAAGGGTCAGTAGTTGAAAGTTGTGACTTGAAGACAGACTCAACATGCACCCAGGGAACAGTGAAAACTGGGAAGGTCCTTCCTCCCGTGGAGAGCAGAGCCAGGCTGATTTTACACCAGAGCCCCTGCTTAAAAACAAGAAACAGATTAATTCCACCACAACAGTGTATGGAAAGGCTCTTATCTGCCCTCTTTCTTGCTGGCAGATCTCCAGGAAGAAATTATTGTGAGGATCTTTGATGCTATCTGGCATCTAGACAAGCTCATGTATATGGAAAAAGCAAAAGAAGTGCAACCAATAAAGTGGAAACCAAAGGAGGACAAGTCCTGACTAAACCAGGTCGGAGACTAGGAGGAGAATTTGAGTGTCAGACTAAAGTAGCATATGCACTTGTTTTTAAGGTGTATGCTCAAAAGCAGAGAGACATACAAACCCACTTATGAAAAAGGCACAGTGAAAAACTTCACGCATAGGCTAGCGAGGATATCCCACTCACACACACCCCCACGCCCCCTGCCCCTCCCTCCAAGGGGAATTTCCTGTACTCCAAGTGTCGCTGAGGTGGACATGCACTTGCTGAATGCCTCTCATGCTCAGCACATACTTCCCCATGCTTGGCACACACCTTTAGACACTGTGCTTCCTTTGCAAACTTCTGTCCTGTATTGGATTATGTAACCTAAAGATGCGTATTCTGTTTCATATGTTGAAAGCTGTTTTTTGGGAGATGTTTTATCCTTCTCTTGTAACTCCAGGGGGGAGGGGGGTGGATGCCTTCTGATAATGGCTCAGCCATTAAAACCAGGTGGGACAGTGTTTCTTATCTCTTTCACCACCAAGGAGACATCTTCTGATAATGGGCCATTAGAGCTCACCAATGACAGGACACATTCCATCATCCCATTGTGAGATGCTCCACACAGTGGGGGAGGAGCCAGCTGTTCCTAGCTAGATAAAAACTGGCCCTGAAGGACACAAGGTATCCTGCTTTTCCACTGGATTCCTGGAGGATGACCAGACCCATCTCATCACCACTGGACTTTCTACAGGATCATCTCTACTCCACAGAACTACATCTGTTTCTCCAGGAGGACTTATTTGGACTGCTTCCAACACCCTGACCAATGAAGTGCCAGGTCATATCCCTGACTCTGTCAGCTTTTTGCAAGATTTTTGTTTGCTTCCTTGCTTGTTTCTTTTTTTGTACTACTACATTTGCCTTTTTTTTTTTTTTTTTTTTTTTAAATATTCCCAGTAAAGAACAGTTACTCCTATTCCCATATCTTTGCCTGAAAGCCCCTAATTGCACGATTATAATAATTTGGAGGGAAGGGGGTTTACATTCTCTGTTCCAAGGGAGGCTCTACCTTTCCTTGGCAGACAACTGTCTTCAACTGTCTTTCAAAACCAAGACATGTCCACTCAGAGACAAGTATCGTCTTCTGGTGAGCAAGTGAAGGAGCCCCTGGTCTTTGGGCTTCTCCCAACTTTTTCTGCACAGCTCGCACAGCTCATAGGCAAGGTCTACCTTACTCCCTAGTAGAGCTCCACTGCCCAGCCTGCAGTTGGCTGGCCACTGTAAGCTTTAGCTAGAGCAGGGCAACTTGACAGATGCTTAACTGCTAGCAGAGCCAGAGCAGACATCTTGGGAGCTAAGTAGGCATGGAGAAATTTGGAATATGTCTCATTTCTCCCAAATGACTTGTCTACCACCTTCCTATTCCCTTATTCCCAGAGACTACAGGGCTACTGATGAATGGCCTAAACCCTTCCAAGAACTCCACCATGCCGAAAGAAAATCGTGTTGCTGAGAAGCATGAATGTAGTCAGAGCGAGGGGGTCAAAAGAGGGGCTCTGGGTTTTTTTACTCATTATCAAGAATATGGCAGGGGATTTGCAAACGCATTTTGTGCCTGGGGTGGCAAGCTCTGTGTCAGCCTTCAGTACACACTGCAATGGCAGATTGCTCGCTGGGAGGGAGCTCTGCAGGCTCATCACTGTGTTACTTCTCACAACTTCTATCATCCCACACACACACACTCTCTGAGGAGCACCACTATCTAGTTTAATCCAGCAACTAGGCATCTAGTAAGAGCCTTGGTTCCCTCCCTACACAGTGAACAGAAGGTAAGTCAGACCCCTCAAAGGGGTATTCACCAAGGAGCTGCTTTCTCTCTTTCTGGTAACAATAGAGACTATTAAATATAAATAACCAGCTCAAGTGCCCAGCTTTCAGATGGCTAAAATGGTCAAGCAGGGTGAATTCCACACACAATATATAATATTTGTATATTCATTTTCTTGCTTTGCATAAAAATGTGTATCCATTATGTTGGGGGCATGTGAAAGCACATACACACTCACACACACACACGAAGAAGAGGAATGGATTTATTGTGCAAGGCTAAAGCATCTCAAGCCTTCTTCCTCCACGTAGTGCTGGCCAAGGCACTCATCAGGCATTGAGAGGCTGTGACCACTTTGTACTGCGGTGCAGACTTGGCCATGGAGGTTGGGCTGTTTTCCTGATCTGCCTGAAATTAGCTCAGGGCCTACTACAGAGACTATGGCATTCTTATTTAAAGTATTTTCTTTCGTCTTATGTCTTGATTTTGCAATAAATCAAATTATTTGGCTGTTATCTCAATCCTTCAACATTAAACAATTCATTTTAGCGTTCGGCTTTAATGATCAATAGAAAGCTCTTAATCAGAGCTGCCAGCAGTGCTCCTTTTATTTAAGGCTCATGAAGATTAATGAAAATGTATATGATCTCAGTTGTGCTAATTTTTGCTAGCTATGGCAGGTACTCCCCACAGCCTGTGAGGGTGACCGGCTCCAATCCACTTGATGCATCATCATGGACATGCTGACTGATCCCCACAGGCAGGGATGTGCTCCCAGCTCCACACCCACTTACCACATGAATGCCATCACCCACCGAGGACCATGGCTATAGGACTCTAAGTGAATCCAGGACCTGGCCCTGAGGGAACACACATTACTGAGGATAACTCAATAAACAAAAAAAGGAAGCCTCGGCTGGCAACCAAAGCTCGGGATGAGTTGACACATCTGGCGAACAGAGTGGGAGTAAAAAAGGATTTTTAAAAAAATGTTTTAATTGGATTTATTCATATATTCCCATGGAAGCCTGGAAGTGTGGGATGCCATGTGAAAAAAGGCACATTGTATGAGCCCATTTCTTCCAGGCTGTGGCAAGCAGCACTACTAGTATTAATAAATAGAGGGTTCACTCACTGTCACCCAAAATAGCAATAACCAAGCAGCTCAGAATAACTTAATACCTCTTCACTGGATTCTTTTAAGTGAAAATTACAATTCAAATTTCAGCTGTTTCTTGTGGTTTTGGGGAGTAATTTGGTGAGGTCACAACCAAGGACAGAGCAAAGATGACACTACCACTGAGTGGAGGTGATAAGTAGGGCTGGTCCTGCGAAGGAGAAACCCAGGGTGGGTCAGACAACAAGTTCACAGACATATACTGCAGCTGAACTCAGCTCCGGATGGTGTGTAATGAATGTTGTTAAAATCCATTCTGGAGAGACTGAAAAAATAACCCCAAGAAGCCAGTGAACTTTTTTTGGGGAGAAAGCATATTTGCAGCTAATATGCATGTGGGTGCCCTCAAGTCTATTGAGGCATTAGCAGGTTATCAGGTTAAATCTGTGCACTTTGGTTTGGCAGTACGAGGCATTATGTACTGCTGCTGCTGTATTTCCAAGGATGGAGACACTGCTATCCATTGGTATGAGTCCATCACCTCTGTGGAATTCCAGCCTCATTTAAAAAATTAAATTTAAAAGACAAAGACACAATAGAAAACCATTCTGGTTTCCATTTAGAAATAATAATCATCATCATAATCATCGAAAAATCATACAACAAATGGAGAAAAATCATGAGGCAAAAAAGTTTTAGGAGTAAAAAGCTGGGTAGTTACAGGGCATCAGCAGAGGCTATGCACTCATTCAATGAAATTACCACATAGGCTGATCTGAAAAACTGGCAGGTCTTGTTAAAAAGAAAAAACGCTTCTGAAGGCAGCAACACCATGTCTGATAAGTGAAAGATGAGACTGTATAATAGACAATGCCAACAGCAGTTTGTGTATTTTTCTTTGTGCCAAGGAAAACTCAGTTATGTAGTTTATTCTTTCTACTCCCTTCATACGACAAAGAGAAAACATTTCGTTTGTAATTCCTAGGGAAGATTTTGTCCATCAGGAAAGGTGATGACTAAATATGCAAGTAGAAGCATAAATGGTATCCATGAATAGCCACCCCTTCTGAAAAAGAGAAATAGTCTAATGCCTATAAAGGGTGCCTTGCAATAAAGCTCTTAAAGCAAAGAGAAAGAAGATTTATTATCTTTTTTTAAAACAGCTGGTCCACTGACTCATTGTGTGGGCAAGTCTTAGGACTTTGCATCTCACTCACTCTAGCAATTCAACTGGATGAAAGCAGAATGGATGGAAGCATGCTCCAATATTCAATATGCTGCAGATGCTGCTGCTAGAAGAAGCATTCCTGGCTAAATAAGCTCACAATGCAAACCCAAGGAAACCAGAGATAGCTGCAGGCACCAGTGCAAACAGCAGTGTTTGTGTCTTCTCTTGAAGCCTTTGTGCTGTTGTAGATCTTAATAGTCACTTAAGCTTATAGCTCAAAGTACAGTGGATTGGATTATATGACATTTAAAATGGCTTCTATCCTGATTTTCAGGTAATCTTTATAATAAATTCAATATATATGTAGGTAAAACAAAATGAAACTCTTATTTCATTTTGTTTACTTCACATATAGGCCCAGAATGTTTTGATGTATACATAGCCAAACCTGTAAACACGCTGCTGCCTGTTGTGAATGGTTGTGAAGTGGTTAAGGGGGAGATGAACCTATTTTTAAAATATTTACACATAAAATCTTATTAATTATTCCCATTGCAAAATAATTCTGTAAGCTGGAATCATTAAAAGAATGCATGTGACATAAAGTAAATCCCTCTTCATGGAAAAATATCCTTTCAAACAATGACTATTCAGTGCACAGAACTGAGGCAGACAGTAGACAGAAATATAGGTTAAAATCTGGCTTTGGGACCCAGTTCAGCGCAGCGTTTAATTGTATGTAAGTACTTAGATCCTAATGCAGCAGAGCACTAATGCACACATTTAACTGCCACGATGAATGAAGACCTAAATAGGAACGGGATTACACATTTTTAGCATTCTTAGTAGTTATTCCTGTTCAGCAGATGTTTAATGCTTAATGTTTTACTGAGGTGGACATAGGCTAAATTTATTAACAGAAAGATTTAAAATTTCTTCAGGAAATTTCAAGCACCTTCCTGAGGTAAGTCAGAGCTTTTTATTTTTTGAAAACACTGTAAATCCTGGGAATACTCTGGACGGTGGCTAAAACCCAAACTTTTTCACTGGGTTTTGATAATTTTTGCACAACAGCCTGCACTGGAGCACATGGAATCACCTCCTCAGTGTCTTACCAGAATGAATTAAGCATCCAGGGAGTGTGTACCAACATCATAAACTTGCATATTCTTCTTCCAGGACCAACTTTCATGAACAACCTCAGTGAGTGAAAGGGAGGACAGGCTATGCACTTAACTTCTTACTAGTTTTCAGCAGGCAGGGCAGAATAATGAGCATTGCTCTTATGCTGTACATGCAGGAGGAAAAATGTAGTCAATGCTTGTGCAGAAGCCAATAGAGCACAGACACTATGGTTACTGAATGCAGGTCTAGTCAGCCTCCACCAAAAGGGATATAGAGGAAGCAGGGAGGGTAGAGAGAAGGATGAAGTGGTTGAGAGGGCCTCTAACACATGAAGAAAGAAGAAAGAAACCAATAACTTGTTCCCTTACAGAAGCAGCAGAAATGATAGATGCACTTTGTGACTGAGGGCAATATATTCACAGCTGGCATGGGGGAGGTGGCCAGGGAGCAAATTTTAGTCTCTTACCACACAACTTCAGAGTTACCCCATGAAACAAAGAGGCAGCAGATTTGAAAACTAACACAGAAAAGAAGCTGATTCATAGTGTGCATAATTATGGCTGTGCAACTCATAGCCACAAATGGCTCAAAAAACCTAAAAAGGGCACTAGAAAAGTTCCCGAGGCAGGGCCTATCATGATATATGAAACTGCATGACAAACACAGCCTCTGGCTTGGCAAGTCTTGCAGTAGGTGGAGACAGAAAATGTGGGTGAGGACAAGGGTGATGCTGCACCAGCCTTTTTTTGCATACTCTTTCTAGGGGTCTGCTTCTGGCAGTTCTTGCACATGATGAGCCTTTGGTCTGATAGAGTATTTCAGGGACTTAATGTTCTTACGCACCTCTTAAGTGAAAGTGGATCCCACCTG
Source organism: Hirundo rustica (assembly GCF_015227805.2). Taxonomy (NCBI): domain Eukaryota; kingdom Metazoa; phylum Chordata; class Aves; order Passeriformes; family Hirundinidae; genus Hirundo; species Hirundo rustica. The sequence goes on along the minus strand of NC_053451.1, from coordinate 102,965,769 downwards.
CACTCCCCCACTGCGGAACCCTGGTAAACTGCCCCATGAAATAGCTAGAGGTGGGGTTATTCCCCACAATCTTCTCTCCTTTAATAAAGCTACTCTTAAACAAAGAACTGGTTCCTCGGGCAATAATGTCTCCCCATAAGAAAAAACCCACTACTGTGTGCTCTGTGGCTTCATTGTCTTGACTTAAGATGGCGGAAAAAGGCAAGGTGCGCCAACTCATTGCTGGTTTGATGGAAAAACTGAGTTTGCACAGACCAAGAGCAACTCAATTGGCACGTTGTAGTCACTATGATGACATGAATGGGGAAGATTGTGTTGCTGAGAGAGGGTCCAAGTGTCAGTCCACAGAGGACACAACAGGTCTCCTGCACACCTTTTCACACATAGTCAGGTCCTAGAAGGACATTATCATTGCAGATGCTTTTGACCTGTTTTTCTCAGAAAAGACACTATCTGCCAGTGGTTTTTTTCTTGCCTCCAAAACACAGTACACTGAGGGGCATTTTTTTAAAGTTGCAGCAGCAACAGCAACCCAACTATTTGGGCCAGTGCAACCAAGGAACAAAAATTCGAAATAGGAAAGGCATTATTGTGAAATCAGGAGTTAAACTCCTGCCCAAGTAACAGTGTACTAATTTTGGAGGGGAGAGATATGACTTCAAGCTTTAAGTCTAGCTGGAATTGGGATGGGTGGAGTGCGATGGTGGGAATGACTTACTGGTGCATTGATTTTTTTGCAAAGGGCACTAACATCTGATCTGACATCCCCGTTCCAGCTTGTTTTCCTCCTTCTGCAGCTGCTTCAGTACCCTCTCCCCTCATTGAAGAGATTGTTATTTTGTGCTCTAATGACCTGCTAAAGGACAGGACAATAGTCATCACGACTGAGCAGGTTTTTCCTCTTCATTTTGCTCATCTCTGCCCCAACGGAATGTTGCACCAGGAGCTGTTGACATTAAATCTGAACACATTTTGCTGACTGTTGCAGAGTGCATGGGTGGCTGAGGCAGGCTCAGAACTGTAATTTTCAAGAACAAGCTTACGGGAAACCTTCTTTTCATCAAGAAAGGCACTGCACATTCTTATTGGATTCAAGCAATTGCAGGTGGTTTACTATGGCAGCACCCAGGGACCACATTTTCAAGAGCATGGAGAATGAGACTTTTCTCTTTCGCAGGGATTGAGCAGGAGGGGAGGCAGGTCCCTGGGCATTTTGTCCCCTGAAAGCCCAAGCCAGGGCCTGAGAGAATATTTGTTCAAAGGCCTGGGATTGGGTCTGAGATACTTACTTTGAAGAGACAAGGTATCTTGAATCTCTAGTGTTGGTCAGAAACTTGTCCTTGCCTTAAGCACGTTTTCTGGCAGTGCAGTGACGGAGGTGTCTCCGGCACATCCATTTCTGGCCCTGTTATTGTTATGTGTCCCACCCCCACCGCTGGGAACACCCTCTTTTCCCCAAGACCAGTGCACGTGTGGCTCTGCCTGTGCTGCCATGAGAAAATCCATTTAAATCCCCTGAATGGATAGCACAGGAGCTCACTGCAAAGACAGCAGTTGTTCACTATATTAACATGGCTTGGTAACAGAAAAGAAGGATGATGAAACATATTCTAATGGATTTCTGTGTCTCTGTCTGTGAGGGGAGCAACAAGACTTCTCCATGCTGTGGGGCTTGTACTCCTTGTGCTAGGACATTCCCACATGGTGCCACTTGTAATAGGGAAGAAGGGCTCTAACTTTGCTGGTGGGCCTGAAGGGAAAGCTGTGTTTCAGGCAGTATTACGGCAGGCATCCCAGCTTGAGGAACACATGGTGAGGCTCTCAAGCTCATGACACTGTGTTCAACACCCTGCATACTTTCCCAGTTTTGCCCTTCACTTTAACAGGAGATATTTTCTGTCCAAATTTCATCGCTGAAGAGAGGCATAACAGATGAGAAAATGCTGTAGTGGTCTTGAGCTGAAATAAAGCACAAATGGCTTAGAAACCAATTTAAAAATGGCAAAGAGGGAACTCCCTCTTCTGTTTCAAATCAGCGCACACCAGCAGTGCCATGAAAAAACAGCAATCTGAGGGTCAGCAGGAGAGAAAGAGGAAAGCTTCCTACCCACAGATCCTGGGGTGATAAGAAATCAGCTTATTAGTATTCCTCCAAGGACACACATTATCGAGCAGATAGGCACTGCAGGGCTGGGGGCTGGTGTGATCACGAGCTCTGGGAGAGCCTGTCACGAGCATGCAAGTGGGAGCAAGGACAGAGAATGTATCAGCTCCTGGCTCAAACGCTGTTTTCAGGGGATGGAGAATCTGCCTGAGTCAGGCACAAGCTGCATGGGTACCAGGAGAAGCAAATAGAGAGCAAAACTTGCTGGAAGGCAGAATTTCGAAGAGTCAGGCTGCAATTTTAGCAGTGCCTTCTGCTCAACAGGGCAAGCCCACCTCCACTTCAGCCCTGGATAGCAACATGCACAAGCATGGCATGGGAACGGGAATGGGAAGCTCACTCTGTGCTGCACAGCAGTATCTGTACTGGAGGTGCCATGGTGGCAGTGGGCTTCTCCCTATGAGACATCCACATGTCCCTGTTGGCACTTGGACATCTCTCCCTGTGTGTCTGTGGTCACATCCCTCCCCTGCTGACTTGCCATGAGGTCATGGGCAAGCTCCACGTCTCCTCTGGGCCCTGAAGAGCTGTGTTTAGCATGCCCACTGCCATCCACCAACAGATACTGTGACTTAGTTATGGGCTGGGCATCGGATTATCACAACAAAGGTCTTCAGGCTGAGAGCCTTATGTGCTGCCATTGGACTTTGGCTCTCAAAGGTAAGGGATTTAACTCCCAGAAGAGAAGGTAGCTGCCTTCTGTAGGACAGCTTTGACGTTTGGTGGTAGCAGTCAACAGGCCTGTAAGGTGTTGGTTAGCATAAAGTGCAGAGACCAACAGAGCTCCGGCCCAGGAGCTGCAGTATGTTTTACCACAGAAGGTCAGGGAGGCATTAAAATTGACAAATGTTTTTCCTTTTCAAAGCATTCACTCAACAGTAGCACAACACAAATCTCCACCCCCTCCTCCAGACACTTTAGAAGGAATACACAAAGGGAACAGGCACACATTTGCATCCCAGCCTGACTTTGAACTCTTCATTCTCCTGTAGAACTACAAGTGATGTAAGGATTCACACAGACACAAGAAATTAGTGTGGGGACTTCCCTATGTGACCACACCACCAATATTTACTTGTTTGGGTTTCATAAGGTCCAAGAAAAGCATAAAAAGCAAAGCCATGTGTAAAATACTCAGATAAAACCTGCAATTTTTTGCCCTCAAAGGGAAGTGGGAGGCAGGCAGTGGTTCCTGCAAATGTCTTTCCTCCCATGCTTATAGATGCCTTGACCTCTCAATGGCTCATGCAACACCTACTCCCACTCCATATGGTTTCTCTTCACCAGCTGTGTCACTCCCTCCCAGATGATGGCCAGAAGAACTGAACTTGCCTTTGCCAGCAATGGGCTGCTGTTTTGCTCTTGGGCAAAGCAGACTCAGATCTGGAAGGATCATTTTTAACCAGCTGTTACTCTGTCCCTAAGACTGGGCACAGAGCATCCCTGTCAGTCCATTAGTGGTGCATCTTTCCCTGGCCCAGCTGTCTGCCCCCAGGTCCTTGTTCTTGCCCTTGTTTGATTGCTTCAAACCCACTTCCCATGAGGGCAACAAATGCTCCTCTTTGCAATTACATTAATGTTAGCGTGACATTGTTAAAATTGTGCGTTCCACATCCAAGATGCCTTTCAAGAAGTATGGACAAATGGCCACCTGAAGCCTGACCAGCCCTGCTCACTACTTGCCCTGATGACATGAGAAGCTTTAATTCTGGCTGGTGTGACCTGGCACCTGTGGCCCCATCACTCCTCCTAGCTGGGTAGTACCCATAGGGGCTGCTCTGGTACCATCAGAGTGTGCTACCCAGACTCTGGATCTCCATCACCCCCATTTTTTCCATCCATTAAAATCATGAGCTGGATTTCATGAAGAACACGAGCCTGATGTTTTCGTGCCTGTCACCCGTCAGTGTTATTCCAAGGTGGGAGGATGACTGAGCTGGAAGTAAGGGGGCAGTTCATACAGGTGGTGGGCAGGTCCAGCAGAGATGCCCAGGCAGGCAGAGGCTGCTCCATGCTGCTATGTCTCATCCACATTTTGTGTGTCTCTCCTTTGAGTGACTTCTGCATTCCAGTCAAGCTGGGTTGCTGTTGGCAATTTTCTCTGTTTAATTTTTTTCCTCTTGCCAGCACACACAGCTTGGGCAAAACACTTGAACATTTTGTTTTTAAGTATTTACTTCCTCATAGGCAGCCAGCCTGGCACCCAGCCAGATTCCCAAAATAATCCAGTTAGGATTTAAGTAATGTGCCTTCAGGTGTCGCCTAGCTGCTTGTGAAGAAGTCTTGAACTCTACACTGGGCCCTTAGAACCAATGAGAGACAGTACAAGACTGACTTTTTTGCCAGCCTCATACCCTGCCCCTGCTCTGGATGTGGGACAGGGCTGCCTAATTCTCCTCTTCCAACTGCCTGCTGCTGCTGTCTTTTTTCCCCTTGTACTCTGAGATCATCTCTAGCTATACTGTCTCTAAGATATTTTGCCATCTTCCCCCGCCGCTGACAAAGGAAGAGGAAAATGAAGCAATTCACAGTGATCCCCTCCAGAAGTCACCCTAAGCAGAGGAAAGGGGCGCAGGCACAGGGGCCTGCAAGAGAAACCTGGGAAGTCCTGTCCCCATCCAAACCAAGGGGTCTGAGAAGAATGGGGGTTTCATTCCCTAAGCAAAGGTCAGGCAACCAGACTTGCAGCTGACCCTGGACAGTTTGGCCCCAGGTCTGTGCTGGCTGTAACACACTCTGGAGGTACAGCTCTAACGGTGCTATGGACTGGCAGAGTCTTTAACCTACCTGGCCTTTGGCAGGGCAGTGTCCTGACACTGGCTCAGGCTCCTGCAGCTCTAGCAGCCAGACCCCTTCTTGGGCTTCAGCTCACTTAGCCAAGCCCCATTCCAGCAGGACTGGCAGTGCAAATCAAACCCAGGTTAAAGGAGAGCTGTAACATACTGCAAACCTGCATTCAGCTACAGCTGAGCTGTAAATCTGCTCCTCTGATGCTCATGGTAGGAAGCTGGGCCACGGGAATAGTTCTGAGAGGTCAATCTCCAAAGCCAGTGTTTAAAAAGAACTTTTCTATGTGAAATTTTACACACGCCTGCATGCTAGTGAAATAATGTTAACCAGCTGTGTTTCTACATGCAAATAATGTTTTCTGTGCCTGTGCACATACACACCTGCAGTCACACACAGAGGACTGGGTGAGGGGCATTAGATTAAGCTGACTGCAGTAAGTGTAAGAAGCAGATTCGATAATGACCCCAAATATGGATCCTAATGTTCCTTCTTCTGACACTAATTGATCTAATGGATTTCAAATTTGTAACCAGGCAGTGGTTTGTACTGTTTCTTTTTGTTTGCTGCTTTAGAAAAAATAAGAGCTACTAGAACATAACCCATACCATATTTGCAGATGTAATTGCTGTGATATGCCCCTTGTCCCCAAAGCAATTGCCAGTAGTGGATTACTAATAGTTTGGAGCAGTCGCACTGTAATTTATGATGGCAAACTGTGGCAGAAATCCTCAGTCACTAAGCACACAAATACAATGATATACATGCATATTAATCTATTATAAGAGCAACATATTCTAGATCCTCAGTCAAGTGCACAGTGTTGTCAGAAGGGAAGCATAATGCTTTTATTCAGGTGGGGGAAACTGAGACAGCAGATCAGCATCTGATGAGGGAGCAGATCTGCCGTGTCATTGTTGCATGAAGCTACGGTGGGGTCTGCTCCCTCTTTGGAGACATATCCCTGCCTTCCTTGGCAGTGCTGTGCTTCATCTCTGTCCATCCACACTCTCTCCCCTGGCTCTTTGCTGTCCTTGATATTCCTATTCCTTGTTTTCTTCTCCCCTTGGTCCCACCCCAGTGACTCTGCAACGCTTCCCACTTGAGGGACAAATTTGATTGCATCCCTCTCTTCTTTGAGCTTGCAAGGCACAGCAGGAAAGCTAATGACACAGCTGCCTGTGCCACAGTAGCTCTGGCCACTTCAATAAAAGATAAAAAGAGGGGGAAAAAAGAGAAGAATTGTATGTTCTTCAGCTCTCAAACTGGCACCTTTCAGGAGTGTTAAATGGTCTTAATAAGTAAATAAAATGCAGGCTACTTACCAGAGAAATCAGAACAGCACCTTTTGCAGCTGTTCCTGTCTCTTGAGAGAAAAGATATAATTAGGAAGGTTTGAGGGGTTTTTCATTAAAAAACCCATTTAATTTGGAACCACTCTAGTCTGCTGAGTAAGCGTGTGTCTAGGTGAACTTCAAAATACATTTTCTGTACTGTATAGAAGAAAATTTCAGAAGAAGCCTCCCTGGTATATTGGATGGGTGTGTATTGGGCCAGGTTTAAAAACATTTTAGTGTAGCTGATGGACCATGACCTTTTAGCATCAGTTAAATCCAGATTTATTTTTTAAGTATGCTATGGAAAGGCACTGGCAGCCAAACTAGAGAAGTCTGCCACAGTATTTTCAAAGGATCATTCCAAGGTATTCTGTTGCTCATGCCAAGCAATAAAACCTTTGGCTTTGTGTGCATTTCTGGACACCACTGTGCTCTCAGCATAGGCAAATTATCTCCAAAAGGTGCTATTTCACAGAGAAAGCTATGTTTTAAAAACTTTTCTGCATTAGGATATTGAACAACAACAAAAAAATAAGGATGGATTTACATGTGTTGTACATAGAAGATGAGAGAACAGGCATGTACTCAAATATTGTTTTAATTATTTTTCACTTGTAGTCCTCCATATGTTTGCACTGTGAGCAATAGAAGAGCTCTCCTGTGGTTAATTTTACACCTGTAAAGTCCCCTGGATACAAACCAAGATTGTGTGGCCAAGTGCATAAAGTATCCTGGTTATCTGGCCAATGAATTCATATGCTCCAGAGGGTTGGAGAAGATGCGGAGAATATGAGGAATTTATTATTTTCAGTCTTTAGCAGATTTTCATTACTTTTACCCGTTCTACCTCCAACACCTGAGGAAATAAATCCCCACAGCTTCAGGTTTTCAATGCAAACATGAGAAGAACCACCCCACCCCCCTCCAGTGTCTGTGCTCCTTGCAGACAACAGAGGAGGAATCCAAGGCTCGCGCCAGGGGCTCCCCCAAGTCCCACACCCATGGGTCTATGGAAGGGATTGCCCCAGCAGAGCCTGCTCCCAGCACAGCCTGGCTGACAGACCATGGGGACACATCTGATTTTTGTTCAGCTCTGCTCCAGCCCTCCCACACTGCTCCTAATGATCTGACAATTATCATCATCGCTACAACAGCCGTGGAGATCCTTGCATTTTCCCCCTACCATCGAGCTGGCTGGAGACTCCTGGGTTTCCAGGCAGAGCCTTGCAAAAGGCTTCAGGGTGACCTTGTGCCAGGCACAGAGCCTCTGCAGCAAAGGCTGGCTCCCGCTCGTCAGCCACGAGAACCGGCTGTTCCACGTGGCCCTCACCTTCTACCGCAGGCTCACACCTCTGCTGCAGTCACCACACGTCACCCAAATCGCAATTAATAGGCATAATTAGTGCTTCACAACCACGCAGAATTAATAAGGCTGGGAGTGTGACACTAATATATCAATAGCAGAGTTTACATACATTGTTGGTATTCTTCGGGAGCCGTGACCTATATTCGGATATAATGGATCTTCAATGCTCCTTTGCAAATAAAAGCAAATGTTAATTAAAACGCTTTCCTTTGAAAGGCTTATTTTAAAATGACATACAATTCAAATATTTGTTTTATGACACACACAGATAGGAGGGCTCACAGTCTCACAGGAAATGTATGCATGTAGGATGGAAAAAGAAAAAAAAAAAACTGTAAGGAGATTAATTCCCTTCTATGGCACATCAGAATAAAGACTGTGTTCATGGGCTGAAGTGAGAAGGGCACATATTACACACCTGAAATGTTTTTAACTGCAGAAATGGTTGGCATCAGTTTTTCTTTTTAGTGAAGGGGATGGCTAGCATACAAAAATGAAATGTAGTCTAACATTTGCATTGTTTCCAAAATAGAAGCCTGGAGGTATTTTATTTTCACTTTCATACTCTTTTTTTGCACCTTAAGAAAGCTCTCTTACATAGTTTATTTAAAGCTACATCTTTCTACACAGTCCTTTGCAGTACATTTTCAGTTACATTCACAATGCACTTCAGGAGAAGAAATCACATACAAAGAGCAATGCTTTTTGCAGATATTAAAAAAAAAAAAAAAAAAAAAAAAATAATTTTTTTTTTTTTTTTCACTGAACAATTTTTTTTGGTGCATTTTTTCCAGTTAGAAGGCCTACTAAAGCTCAACTAAAATATGCAGTCTCAGTATAATATCCCAAGACATTCCATTCACCAACAATTTTTTTTTTCCTTTTATTTAAAAAAAAAACCAAAACCCAAACACAAAAAACCAAACTCAGATTCTCCAGGAAGTCAGAGTCTGCTATTGTTCTTCCATTTCTGATGCAAGGCAGAAGATACCAGCCAATACAGATTACTGAGTCACCACTTGCTAAGCTGTATCTTCTTACACAACAGCTCTCCCAGCTGATCCTTCCAAGTTAGCAGAGAGAATATAAGAACAAAAAAGTGATCAGTGTTCAAAAAATCAAGTGCTTTTATGTAGCCAGGTATGCCGTGAAGCTGGGAAAGAAGGGAATCGGATGGACATTTCAGTGGGGAACTGTTGGGAAGGAAGAAGCCAAAAAACCCTATAAATATGATTGCCTCTATTCTGAGAATGAGAAACCTGTAAGTGAGATAGAATTGAAAGTAAGTTTTGATGTTTGAGATGTATTAGATACTGGATCTCTGGGAAAACAGTTATGTGACCATCTGAAAGTTACCTGCAGCCAGACCCAGAGGTCAAATGGAATGTTCTGTCTCACCCCTCAATGTATGGCTCATCCCACACCTGTACCCCTCCCCTGAAGTATCAGGTATCTGTAACCCCATTGGCCCAAGGCTTGTTCCAGCCCACCTTGAAGACCCCTGATAAGGGGTCCTGGGGGGCTGGACGGTCTCTTTGCTCTTTGCTCTTTCTGCTTGCACCCTTCCCTGAGGACTTTCCTCTCTTGGAATTTCCTCTCCCTACTTCTCCCTTCCCCCACTTTCCTAGGCCTTGCCACGAGCTGCAGCCTGGCAGCTCCGAGCAAGGCCTCCACATCCCTTACAATAAACCTCATCTTCTAAAACCTAACTTCAGAGATCTCTCGTCTACATTCATCTACACCGTCCTAGAGTCCTCAGCAGCAAGAGGAAGCTATTTCTACAATTGGCGCACAACGTGGAAAACGCCGGACCCAGCCTTTCAAGCTGTGAGAGACTTCCCCATGGACGGTAACTAAATTACCAGTTGTATGCTAATCGGTGTCGTGAGCACAATATATCGCTGCAGGGCAGCGTGAGGCTGGAGCTCTTTAAAGTTGCCGAGGACAAAACCTTGAGCACGAGGATCGTTACTAAGTAGCGAACACTCGGAGCTCTGAGGAGGTTTTGTCTGGCGTCCCTCGAGCACAGACGGCTGCTGCTGAGCGGCGGCCACTGGGGCTCACGGAGGGAGTTTTGCCGTGGTACGTTGCCACGTGCGTTGAGCGCGTGTGGGCACTGCTTTGCACTGCCCGCACTGAAGCGCCGAGGGGAGGTTGGAGTCCCGAGCACGGAAGAGCTGTTCCTGAGCAGCGCCTGGAGCCGTGGCTCTGAAGGGGACCCCGTGCAGTGTCCTGAGAGCCGACTGGAGTGTCTGGCCAACCCCCACGTCGGATCTCGAGTGAGGACCTGCTTCTGCGACATCGAGGTGAGCTACACTGGTGTAAAAATGGGGCACTGCCATTCTACCCTTGATAGAGATCTCTATAAACACATCAAGTATCTTTTACGCTGCAATCACAGTACTTTACATAAGCAAGAGCTGAAAGACCTTTTAGAATGGACTCTAGTTAACTTTCCCAATGCTGACCGTTCAGCCGTCTTTACCAGAGACTTTTGGGACTCAGTTGGAAATAGACTCTTTAATGATATTTCACTGAAGAATTTTGCTGCTGCTGAGCTCGTTCCAGCTTGTAGGGCCCTCGTTGAGATCTTTGCTACAAAAAATGCCACTACAGCCGCGGCACCTGGTCACGCCGCTCCCGGAGATCCCCTCCGCGTGGCCGCCGGTCTGCAGCGGAGCCCGCTCCCCTCCCCTCCCCCGCGCCACGTGGTTTCGGCATCCGCGGTCCCGCCGAGCGCCGCGGACCCATCCCCCACCCTCGTGGCCGCGGCACCCGTTCCCTCGGCCCCTACGCCCCCACCGGACCCTGCGGCCCCTCCCACCGCGCCCTCGGTCCCGTTCACGGCTGGAATTCCTGTTACCGGGGCTCCCTCCCCCCCGCTCCGTTGTGCCGAGCCCCGTCCCCGTCTCTGCCCCTTCGAGCCCGCCCACTGACAGCATCCCTGCGGTGCTTCTCGCTGCCGGCACGGCGGCAGCCCTGCCCCCTCCATACCACGCGGCCCCGGCTCTACCCCCCCTCCCCGCCGCGGGTCCCGCCGGCCCGCCAGCCTCAGCGTTTGCTGCTGTAGCTGCTGCTGTCGCAGGCCTACTGCACAGGCAGGCTGCGACGCTTTTGCAGGCGGCGCAGGGTCCCCTCTCTGCAGCCGATGCGGCGCTGGCGGTGCCACCGCTCTCGTCCGTGCCCGCCGCTGCCTCGCCGCCGCCGCCCTTCTATCAGCCGGCGGTGCCGGCTGCAGCGGTGTCGGCGCCCGCGGTGCCACCGGCGCCGGTACCGGCTGTCCCTGCAGTTCCCCTTGCGCACACTAACGCGGAGATGCCCACCATCCCCCCGCGTGTTCTGCCACAGTGCCCCAGCCCCGCGCCGCGGCGGATGCTACAGCCCGTTCCAGTCCCGGCTCCGCGGCGTGCCCTGGCCCTGCCCGCAAGCTACGAGCAGCTCACTCCCGCAGCACAGACGGCGGCTGACCATGCACGCCCTGTCCCCGCTCCGCGGCGTGCCCCGGCCCAGCCTGCGAGCGACCAGCGGCTGAGTGCCGCGGCACAGACGGCGGATGGCCGGGCACGCCCAGTCCCCGCTCCGCGGCGTGTTCCACCCCGCCCCCCCGTCCCTGCCAGAGCGACGGCTGCACCGGAGGCCGGGGCTGTGGCCGAGTTCGCAGCACGACCCCCTGCCGACGTGTCCCCATCGCACGGTGACTCTCCGGAGCCCCCAGCCGCGGCCCCGGCGTGTCCTGTGCCCACAGGCTTCTTAGAGATCCCTCCCACGGTTCCTGCTGCGATCCCTGCGCCTCCGCCGCGTCCCGCGCGCCCCATGCAGCCCGCCGCCGTGATAACTTCCTACGCCGACCCTGTGCACGCAGCGCATTCGCATTTCGCGCCAACGCGCCCGGCCGTGTCACCGCCTGTGATACAGCCCCGTGCAGAAACCTACGCTCAGCCGGAACTTGTTACAGTGCCATCGCAAATAGTCCACACTGCCGCGCGTGCTGCACAGCCCCCGACGCCACAGACTTCAGCAGTTTCTGCACAACCACAGCCTTCAGCAGCCCTTCCTTCGTCTACGACCCTGCACACAGCACAACAGCAACACGATTCTACAGCGACTTATATGTATCCTTCCGCGCCTCTTCCACCGCCAGACCTACGTGCTACTGTAACAGCTTCATGCCGGACGACTCCTCCCGCAGCTTCAAGTTCTTCTCAGATGTCTTCACTGACAGGCTCTGTGCCTTCTGCATTCCTGCCTGTGCCTCCTGCATCGTGCCCAAGCATGACAGAACCACAGCTGGGCACACAAGCCTTGCAACGAGAAGGGGGAGGATGGAATGTGACAGCCACTTTAACAAATACAGGACAGACAGAGAACTGCTTTGCCCTTGCAGATGCAAGCTGTCTCAAATCTGAGGATCCACCACCACCAATCCCGATTTTGGAAGGTCCCCAGAAATGTTCTGATGACCTTCAACTGACAGACTGGCATGAAGTCACACGAGAAATTTGCAAAGAAGAAAATCTAAATCCTCTAGCCATGCCTGTGATATTCAGCCAGCAAGCTGGAGGTCCCAGAACATGGACACCTATTCCATCTCATGAAATTAAAGAATTAAGAAAAGCAATAAAGGACAGTGGCATCTGCTCTCCATATTATAAAGAACTGCTGAAAAATACCCTAGAAAGAACACGCCAAACCCTAAAACTCATTTTAAGTCAAGTGAAAAGGGTGAAAGCCCAAGCGACACCTCAAAAGAGATTGAAGAAAGCTCAGTATGTTTATAATTTTCTGAACAGCTCTGCAGAAGAGCCTCACCCTCACATTTACAGACATTTCTTGAACACTAAAAAGGTAAAACTGAAAGAACACCCCCCAGTTTCAATTAAAAATTTAAAATCAAGACAGTTAGAAAGACCATATAATCCTGTAACATGGGGGAAGAGGTTTGCATTTGCCTCCACAGAAAGAGGACTCAAGTGGGTTCCAGTGAAAAATGTGAAGCTGTACCACGCATCTAAGCCCGCTGAGACCTCCACATCAGCCAGTACTGCTGCAAACCAAGAAGCAAGCACCCAGACCTGAGCTGCGCAGAATCATCAAGAGAAGATGATCCGCCAAAAACAGCCCAAGAAAAGACTGGAGTTTTATTGTTTGCATGTTACTTTTGTTCTTTTGTTTTAGTTTTTGTAGTGAAGATTTACCTAAGTCAACCAAAGATGAATGTCTGAGTTGTTTTAGCTAAGTCTGCAGGCTCTGATACCATCTGTCTATCCGACAGAAGCCCTGAAAAACCTGTTTAGTTAGAGTACCTTTTCCAAAAGATTTTGAAGGTTTGTGCTGCATGAATTTATCCGATCACTCTGTTTCCATTCACAAACAATTGCAAGAATTGAGAGATTTAGCTAGCCAAATTACAATAGATGACCCATCCTGGTTAGACAATTTGTTTGATGGTTTGAGCTTTGCACCTTGGCTAAAGGAACTTTGTAAGATAGGTTTGATCATTCTAATAGTAGTAATTGTAGTTTTAGTAGCGGTTCCCTGCATACTTCAGTGTGTGAAAAAAGTAATGAGTAGGTCAGTGTCTAGCGTTTTAGTTGTTAATAAGAACGGGGGAGATGTTGGGAAGGAAGAAGCCAAAAAACCCTATAAATATGATTGCCTCTATTCTGAGAATGAGAAACCTGTAAGTGAGATAGAATTGAAAGTAAGTTTTGATGTTTGAGATGTATTAGATACTGGATCTCTGGGAAAACAGTTATGTGACCATCTGAAAGTTACCTGCAGCCAGACCCAGAGGTCAAATGGAATGTTCTGTCTCACCCCTCAATGTATGGTTCATCCCACACCTGTACCCCTCCCCTGAAGTATCAGGTATCTGTAACCCCATTGGCCCAAGGCTTGTTCCAGCCCACCTTGAAGACCCCTGATAAGGGGTCCCGGGGGGCTGGACGGTCTCTTTGCTCTTTGCTCTTTCTGCTTGCACCCTTCCCTGAGGACTTTCCTCTCTTAGAATTTCCTCTCCCTACTTCTCCCTTCCCCCACTTTCCTAGGCCTTGCCACGAGCTGCAGCCTAGCGGCTCAGAGCAAGGCCCCCACATCCCTTACAATAAACCTCATCTTCTAAAACCTAACTTCAGAGATCTCTCGTCTACATTCATCTACACCGTCCTGGAGTCCTCAGCAGCAAGAGGAAGCTATTTCTACAGGGAACTGCTCCAGCTGGGGCTGATTTGGATGGGTTCATTCTGTGACAAAGTGGGGACAGAAGGGTCGCTCAGGGCTACAGGGTGTAGGCAGAAAAGGGGGAGTCAGAGGGAGGAGGCACTAGATAAAGGAAATATCTGTATTCTAGCATACAGGATACTTAATCCTAATGTAAGGATAAGCAGGGCTTCAGCAGTTAACAGGCACATTGGGCTGGGAAATTGATTCAGGACAAGGGGTTCAGCAGCAAGTCTGCTTCTTTCAGCACTTTTTCTTTAAATATCCTAGAATTCATCAAACAGAAGATAGATTACACTTTATAATATAAGCCTCCTGAGGGGATGCTGCTAAAAGGCTGTCAGCAGAAAGAAAAAAAGAAGTGTTCAAAGTGTGCATGTAGGGTTAGGGACTCCACATTTCAACTCATCTGCAGCTGGAGATGAGATGCATTTGCATTTGTTCCCCTGGCTGAAGATATAATATTCATTACATAAGCTATTTAAAAATGGTTCTAGCTTAATTTTTTTTTATTCACACATAACCCATATAAAATTTATATTCACACATAACCCATATAAAGTACATATACATTCAAAAATTTTATAAAGTTACATTTCAAACAATTTTGCCCATGTCCAGTATGATCTGCAGAGAGAACACTTTTCAGTTTCAGTTGCGTTTGTGCCAGACCTTCAAATAAAGACCATAATATACTTAATTAACTCTAGTGCTGGTGGGTTTTTTGCGCAGAAAACCCTTTACACAAAGCATTGTGTATAGAAACAGAAATAAGATGACCCCTGGCCCAAAAAGTTTACTTGTCATGGTTTCAGCATCACACTACTCTGCAAATCTGTGGCTTTTGTTAATGATCACTGTCATTTTCCTGACATGTAGCTGAATAGACTTTCTACGGAGAAATTAGGACAGACAGTAGAAACTATGTTGTTAGGTCCCTCTGTCACATAGATCTAAGAACACGGTCACAATTGCAACCAGTGACTCCCACCTGCTTTGTAAGATGCAGAGATATAATCTTCAGTACTTTGGATCATGGAGATGTTTCTACGGCTGGTCTTGGCGCTTTGGTTCACATTCCCTCAGCAGAGATTTGTGACAGCCTCAGGCATTGTCACTCCTCTTGGTCTTTCTTCCTGCTTCACAGAAGTCAGAGGAGCATTTGTGCAAGCACCTCAGCCACTGCAGTTCAGAGTCCAGGGTGCTTGTGCAAGCTCTCATGCTGAATTACCAACTGGAGTGTGTTACTCAACTGGGATGAGCTGAGCCACCCCAAAGATGAGGGAATATCTAAATTTACAAAGCTTTTCCGAGTGCCCACAACACCCATTTCCTACATTCATCCCTTGTGATCATTTGATGAGTTATTACAATTTTTTTTTAATTATCTGCATGATCTTTCAACTGTGTTTCCATATGTTAATCTTTCCAACCTTGAGGAACCACAAATAGGATGGAAGTTACACATCAAGATGCTTGCAGAACTAGGCCATAGATTCAAATGTAATAAACCCAAAGCCAATAAAAAGTTTGACTAGATCTGCTTTCAGGCTAAACAAGACTAGGTTTTACTCACAGTTTCTGAGAAAAGACTTTCTTTGGACAAGTGCATATTTAAAATGAAATTCAGAAAAGCCACAAAGCCAGAAAAAAATTCAATGCTTGGGATGTGGTACATTTTTTTCTTCCACTTTTATAAAGAATATGCCATCTCTGCTGTCTTGTCATAGTAAATATATCTTTTACGTTTTTACAGTTGCAAGAGACAAAAAGAAATTACATTCAAAACCAAATTTTCTGTGGAAAACCACCTCACTCTCTACACGGAGGAAAGTAAAGGATTATTACAAATATTTTGTTTTATTTTATTCTCCTACCAATGAATGTTGAAAGTGTAGCTCTGTAAAACTACATTCTAAAAAAAAAAAAAAAAAAAAAAAGTGTGGACAAAATATGCTCAACTAGCACCTCCCTGAGACTACACAGCAGAAAAATATTCCTCACTTATACACTTATAATCCAAATACATTCAAGGATGGAAAAAATGCTGTATGGAAAACTATCTTAATGGAATTTAAGTGTTCTGCAATATGTGGAAAACAAACATATTTTAATAAATTGCTGCTTTCAGTGGCTGAATTACCAAGAAAATCATAACCATAAAGCAGAAAACGAATTCTTCCTTCAGAGCAGTGGCAAAAGGGAAACAGAAAACAGAACACTAAAGTGTTACCTTTGACATCTTAGATGAACTGGCAGAAGGCTGTTGGGGTTTGTTGTTTTGTGGCATCTGTTTTGGTTTGGGTTTTTTTAAGGTTTCTTTAAAAAAACCCCAAACATGTATTTTTCTCACTTTTTTAGTTTAGAGTTAATGAATTATCTGCAAAAACATTTAAGCAAAACCAATCACATGAGCAATGCATTTCTATTAATTTCTTCAGTGTTTCCATCATTCTTTGACAGCTGGAGAAAAATAGGTGCCTACCTACTTCATTTTCACGTCCAAGCACCTGACTGCTCTGTTCACTCCGTTCCTACAGGCATTAAAACAAGCATAGCAGTATGCAAGTCAGGAATGTAAAATATGAATCCATTCTCTGCCCCCACCCTCCTCAGTGTCAACTTAAACAGCTTTCCTTTCCTTCTGAAATTTCCTGCCTGTGGAGCTGGTAAGGGAAAGTTACTATCTGATGGATCAGAAACATAAGCCAATCCCTTTCAGAACATTTTTTGCCAAATCTGAGTGAAGATTGATACTTTGGGCAACAAGAACAAAAGTAGAATGCAATACAAAAACCGCTGTCAAAATCCAGCTTACTTAGACCCATTCCTTGCAGACTTTTAATCATTTGCAAATCTCCCTACTTAGGGTGGTTTGTTACTCTGCCATGGAACTTTTCCTTTCTCTAATGAGGCACCCGGTGATATTTTTAAATGTCTTCTAGCCTACAATATTGTTATTCCACCTTCTGAAACCTGACAGTACATGGAGCAAGATGTCCTTCTGGACTACCTGGGGTGGCTTCACAGAGTTTTGGAATTTCCCAGGCCCCTGGCTGCCTTCTGATGGCTCTGAAATTCTCTTCCTTGATGGTATGCTGGCTTTGGCTGGGGCAGAGTTAATGCACTTCACAGTAGCTAGCATGGGGCTGTGTTTGTGATTTGCGCTGGAAACAGGGCTGATAGTGCAGTTACATTTTCCCTATTGCTTTGAAGTGTTTGCACAGTCAAGACCTTTTCTGCTCCTCACCTCAACCCAGCAGTGAGAGTGCTGGGGGTGCACGAGGAGTTGGGAGAGGACACAGCCAGGACAGCTGACCCCAACTGACCACAGGAATATCCCACACCACACGGCATCACGTTCAGCCTAGAGAGCTGGGGGAGAAGGAGGAAGGAGAGGACATTCAGAGATACAGCATTTGTCTTCCCAAGGCACCCTTACACGTGATGAAGCCCAGCTTTCCTGGATGTGGCTGAACACCTGCCTGCCCATGGGATGTGGTGAATAAATTCCTTGTTTTGCTTCACCTATTAAACTGTATTTATCTCAATCTATGATTTTTCTCACTTTTACCGTTCAGACTCCCCTCCCGCATCCCACTGGGACGAGTGAACTGCAGGGGGCTTAGTTGACAGCTGGGGTTAAACCAAGGGAATTGAGACCTGCAAAGCAGACACCACCTTTGGAAAGTTCACAATACCAGATTAAATGCCAAAGAATTTGCTAAGGCTGTGAGAAAAGAGGATGCCGAACCTGGTGTTCCATCACTCCCACATTTTATTACTCATACAAAACTGTATGTGAACAGTTGCCACATGTGTTAAAGATTTACAGATGATGTTAAAAGCAACTAAAAAAAAAAAAAGCCTCACTGAAAAAACAATCCCAACTCAAATTAGATCATTTTAAAATCAGAATATTTAGTTTAAATGGATAGAGCAGAGGTAGAGGTGAAACTTCAAACTTCCAGTGAGAGCACCAGTCAAATTCTCCGAATGGCATCACCATCAGAATATTTAGTGTTCGTTTCAGTCAGGGAGGTTTTTGGTTTCTCAGAAAAACTTTGGGCCTCGGTAGGTGGTGCTATAGCCCTTCTATCCACCCGAGGGACAGCCCTGCTGCCAGTGCTGAAACAGATTTCATGGAGCAGTGTGACACAATCAGCGTCACTTCACCAGTGGAAAGCTGAGGGAAGAATACAAAAAAACACCCCTACAACAACAACAACAAACAAACAAACAAACAAAACCCCCATGCTGAAATTGTAATTTAAACACATACATAAGCCTGTCGTTCAGGTGATGTTTAGTGTTCTCACGTCAGGCACAGGTATCATCATACCATACACTGAACAAAAGAAAATAGTAATTATGCAACAGACCTATGAAATTATCACATTGCCATTTCTATACGAAAATACAAATAAAGAACTGCACAAATATTTAGTTCTTTCTGCAGCCTATCCTAAAATCCTGTGACTATCTGAATAAACACTTGAAGAAAATAGCAAGCATTGACATTGTTCTGAGTTCTGGCTATAAAAGCCGAACACAGCCGTAAGATGGGTTGTTTACATCCACACTCCAAAACCGGCAAAAATTCTGATCAGAGCCTGCGGGGTGCACCAAGACCCCGCAGGTGCCCAGGGCAGCTTGGCCCTGTCCCTCTTGGCCACCCTGTGCCCTCGCCCCTGCCAGCCCCATCCCCTGCAGCCCTGAGTGGGCAGGGGAAGCAGTGTCCCACTCACAGCCCTGCTCTGCGCTGGCTCTTGCGCGACACTCGCACCCGCGGTGCTGCTGACCACGCTCTGGGCTCCACTCCACCCGTGTCCCGTGTCCCGTGTCCCTGCTGGGCAGGGAGCAGCTCACACCAGAGCACTGTGCTGGGAGGGACGCGTGCTGCCCGTGCTGCAGGTGCCCGGCCCCAGCCCTGGCTGCTCCAGCTGCTCCCTGACACGAAGCGCAGAAAAGAACTGTTCATTCCTTAGGTCACATCCAGGGATCCACAGCACCTGGCAGTGAATGCTCAGCACCTCTACCAGCCCTGTTTTATGCCTTGAAAAAGGACTAACACAGAAACTGAAAGAACGAGGCCTCGTCTACTAATTCATCAGTATAAAGGACTTTCTTACAAATTTTATTCAACTTCTACCCTTTTGTGGAAAGCTGTTTTGAGTAACTCGCACACAGCTGTAAATGACAAGTCAAGTCCAGAAGTGTTTGTTTTGGTTTACAGTCTAGGCAGTGCCAAATCGTCACACCTCAGTCAGAATATCTCTCAAAGCCCTGGTTCTTCAAAGGACGTCAGAAGACTCTTTTCAGATGAAACTGTACTTGAACTGTAGATTCATGACACAAGAAATACTTAAGACATGCAGATATAGTCAAAGAGCTATTATACTTTTATTTGTAAAATACTTTATTCCTAACAGCAAAATACTTTAATTGTACTTTATAAAAGTTAGCAAAATTTGATACATTTGAAACAGAAACAAGAAAACTATTTCTACTTCAATTACTCAATTTTCTTTTCAAGATGGAAGCTATAGGTATGCATCACAGACTTAACAGATTTCAGTGTCAGACAAGTCATTCAATAAATATATTCTTCTACCATTAAAATCTGTAAAGGGCCATGAAAAACATTCGTAAAACTACTGAAAAAATATAAGCATTTTTGGTTTTTTCTGAAGTTTGGAACTAGTAATATCTATACACAACAAAGTTCTTGGCATTTACAACAAGGACTGTACAGAAAGTAACAGAAAAAATTGTTAATAGTACACCAGAACAACCAAATTTGCTGTACAACATTTCTACCGAAGAAAGAAAATCAGAAATTCAGTCTATTTCTTGAATCTTAGAGAGGACTTCCGCAAGGAAGTGGCAGGAGGAATTTAAATTACCAACTGATTTAATATTTGATAAGGCCATTGCATATCCTAAATTTCAATTAAAAAGCTGGTCCTATACACTGTACAGAAGACTGTTTGTTATGAACAGAAGTTGATTTGAGAATGAGAAAATTCACTGTTTTATCCCATTGCTAACAAATAAACTATGAAACCTTTGCCTTGGGGAGGACAGGATTAGTTATTTCTAATGCTGCTATGTACAGGCATTATTCTGGAAGCCACAGTTTCCACAACTCTCAGAAGTAAAATCCATTCCCTATGCCAATCTTCCAAGAAACTTCCTTCTGTGGAGAAACTGGACCTCTGAGACTGCACTCAGACCCAACACAAGTGGCAAGTTCACACAGCAGCAGCCAGTACAGGCACTGGGAGGACTCTCTGGCGCTGAAAACACGGAACAGAAAGGCTTATACCAACTGCATGGAGTTCAACAAGGGCAAGGGCTGGATTCTGCACCTGAACGGGGCAACCCTGGCTGCATGTATAAATTGGAGAAGGAGAAGCTGGAGAGCAGCTATGGAAAGGGTCTTGGGAGTCCTGGTTGATGGCAAATTGAACATCAGTCAGAAGTGCCCTGCCAGCCAGGAGGGTCAGCTGTGTCTTGTGGGGCATCAGCATCGCCAGCTGGACAAGGGAGGGGATTGTCCTGCTCTGCTCTGCACTGAGGCAGCCTCACCTTGAGTGCTGGGGACAGTTTTGGGCACCACAACACAAGACATTCAGCCATTAGGGAGTGTCCAGAGGAGGGCCATAAGGATGGTGAAGGGTCTGGAGGGGAAGCCATGTGAAGAGCACTTTGTCTGTTCAGCCTGGAGGAGACTGAGGGGAGACCTCATTGTGGTCTTCAACATCCTCACAAGGGAAGAGGTGTGGCAGGTACCAATCTCTTCACTCTTGTGACCAGTGACAGGGCCCGAGGGAATGGCCTGAAGCTGTGGTAGGAGAGGTTTAGGTTGGATATCAGGAAAAGGTTCTTCACCCAGAAGATTGCTGGGCAGTGGAGCAGGTTCCCAGGGAAGTGGTCACAGCACTGAGCCTGACAGAGCTCAAGAAGCACTTGGACAATGCTCTCAGGCACACACTGTCATTTTTGGGGATGATCCTATGCAGTGTCAGGACTTGGACTTCATGATCCTGATATGTCCCTTAGAACTCAGCATATTTTATGATTCTATGATTACTTCCGTTTTTGAAAACAAGCAAACAAAAAACCAAAATAACAAAGAACCTATGCAACAAAAAACTACATTAACTTCTGTACAGTTACTGTTGTTGAATTATAACTTACCAATGAAACCAAGCAAGATGTGAAATTGAATAAATACAGTAATTAACTTTATTTTTAAAAGTTCGACATCCAAGTGATTTTGAAAATTAGTTTGTTAAAATTTGTTTGTTTTTTTTTAATATAAAACTTAGCGTACTAATAAATCTTAGTCTTGTGTGAACAGAAAGGAAAGGCAAGGACATCAACATTTGTCATTGACAGGTGCTTTTCTGGACTTCATACCACCTACAACAAGGGATTTGCTGAAAATGTGAAGCCTTAGCTGCAGTAACCGTAAGATGCTGGAGTTCAGGATCCTGAAGAAGTATTTTCCTTAAATTTCATTAAGAAAAACCAGAAACAACCATTGGATGGTTCATTTTTTGGATGTGTTTTTTTTGTTCTTTTTGTAGAGCTAAATCAGAGCAAAGCAGTATTACCAGCTGTAGTTACATTGTTGTCTGCCTCTTATCCTACAAAAAACACTGATACAAGAGGCAAAGATGTGAGAGATCATACAATCATTAAGGTTGAAAAAGATCATCAAGAAGATCATCAAGTCCAGATACAATGAGTTAACTAAATGCAATTTAAAATATTTTTTTCCTTTCTGGTAATTTTGCTGAAGATATCCAGTTGTCAAAGCAAATTTCATTCCTCGCACATAATGAGATAATTTAGCTGGCTATGATTCACCCTCCAAGGAGGACCACTCTTTCCTCTCCTCTTTTCCATCTGCTTCTGCTGAACTGATGTACAGTGCATCTTTTCTAATCAGATTAATCTTTCAGATTCAATGAATCATGAGAAGAAGATGCTTTTAAGAGAGAGCACATTGCAAATGCAACAGGGAACAGTGAAAATAATTTCTGAGGAGCACAAACGCTACTTATGCAAGGAATTAGGGCTCCCAAGCCTTTTGCTAACTTTGGTCTCTATTTAGCGCTGCTGAAACTCAGTTGAATAGGAGAGCTCGGTATTACAGGCTTCTGCACGGAATTAATAAAAACCTACTAAATTAAGATTTGAGGCAGATGCTAGAGAGCTTCAGTCTGAGAGATGAGAGTGCTGCTTTCCACTGGCTTTACGGTAGTGGGATCCTCTGGAGGACTCTGCATTCGAGGACCGCACTGCCGGGGCTCTCTGGCGCATTCCGGATGAAGCCTTTTTAAGCTCATGTCTGAGACTGCGGATCGTGCTGTTTATGGCGCCCACGCATGCCTTCCAATCATATCCACTTTCATTTAGATCAAAGGATGGAAAATTCTCTTTAAGAAATTCTAAAAATAAACAAGTAGGTAATAGTGAGTTATCAATTATTTATGCAAGCTCTATACTCTTTCTGGATATAATTAAGTTAAAACAAGTGCATGCTACCAAACCAGGACAATTAGGCATATTACAAGCCTTGAAAAGCAAAGCAGGGCAGATACTGCTTTCCCCCTTTCTGTTATATTTGAAAACAAGGGGAAAAACGTCTAAGCATAAAAACAAAATAAGGAAAGAAAATGTGACCATGTGTGTGGCTTTGATCTTCTGAAGTGCTGAGTAACTTCAGCTTCTAATATCGTCAGCTAGCAAAGAGAAATCTTGAGCTCCATTTCAGAATAACCAGTATTAGGCAGGACCAAGCTCTCCTTCAGAGGATATGACTACTATATTCACTAAAATTAATGACAGCATTTCAGCATAACACATGTACAGAAACAACAGTGACAGAAAAATTGTGAGAGCTCTTTCCTTACTGTACTGCAAACAAGGTCAGTAAACAAACACTTGAGTTTGGTAACGGTAAGATAAAAAGGGTAGGACTGTGGTACCTTTCTCCCCTTCCATGAGTAAAACCAGTAGTTTATAACAAAAATTAATACTAGTTTTTAAAATTAGTGACGAGTGACTGTCCTTCTGAGCTGAGCTGAATTACGTTTTCTCTAAGCAACCCCATAAAAGACTTAAATAAACACCAAAAAGAAATTCTCATCTGTAATTTCAAATCAAGGCAATATTGCTTCTCCTTCTCTGATTAACATCTAGATTTACCTTTTTAGTAGAAAGAAAGGTACAGGTAGTAGATATTGTGTCAGCTTTGTTCTTCCACATACCAACAAGTAAAAATCTAGTATAGTATCATTTTTTATAGTTAATATTTTAACTTGTAGTTACAAACCTGGAAACTCATTTTGCCAGAAAAACTTTGGTCTGAAGGAAGAAAGTAAGTGAGATAAAAACTTGTGCTCTTGCAGTTCACTCTGCTCCAGGAAGAAAGGTGAAGGGGAGAATAAGTGTCCCTTAGGATGTTCCTGCTATAAGCTGTGCTGAGAAAGGATACACTAGCTGTTGGCTGTAGCAGCAGCCAGGCTTTCTATACTTCCATCTCCAGCAGTAAATTCAAGAGTACTTGACCTCAGTTGAACAGCACAAAACTACTGGAATTCCCACAATCTACAGAGCCTTTGTACATGGTCCACAAAACAGCATTTAACGTTGTATCTTTTCTTTCACCAAAACTGACCAATTTTGGGGATTACAGTCAGGCTATGCAGAGCCCCTTCCTGATCTGCAGGGTAACATTCAGGGAGCTTTATACCTCAAGCTATGCCCAGATGTCACCCCAGCTCCATTTTATTTAGCATGAATGCTGTTCCCTCAGATGCAGTACTTCCCTGCTTCTCTCCCCCATCCCAGTGGCTGGGGCAGAGAACAGGACAGGGAGGAAGAAGGCGAGCAAGTACCTGTGTGGTGTTTAGCTCCCTGATGGGTTAAAACACAACAGTTGCTGAATTCCACTTCATAAGCTCTCCTTGTTTCCAGTCTTTAAATATGTCTTTTTTGCTCCAGAGCTCAGTTATGAATTCCCTGCCCAACCTGTCGCCCCACATCTCTCTCAGATCTCCTAAGCATCAAGATGGACACTCGAGTGCTTGCAGAAGGCTGTTCTCAAAGTTCTGTCAACTTTCCTGAGCTCCTCTCCTATTCAGAGCTGTCTCTCACAGGCTCCCATCTGTGACTTACCCAAATATTTTGAAGTGTGCTCTCCCAAGTTACCTATACTCAGACCTCTCCAACTCTACTCAGGACCTTGGGGCCCATGATTTCATAATCTCTACAGGCAATGCCACCACCAATTATCACACAACAACCCTTTTTGTGAAGGGAGCCATAACCTGCTGTACATGACGTCTCTGCTCTCTGCTTTCATCCTCATAGCCCCTGTATCAAGAAATTATCCCTGATGTCCTCCAGAATCCTCAGGGACTGCTCCCATCTCCCACTGCATTGCCCTTTCAAGCCAATGTCAAGACAATTGAGTTTTTCCATACAAACCAGGTTCATGATCTGGAGAGTTTCTTGAGCTACTAAAATATAACTTCATTTACTTCCTCTCAATTTGTTCCACTGCTTGCAGAAATGCCTGTAAGAATAGTTTCACAGACTAATTTCTGAAGCTCTATGCTTTGTTCATAGGATACAAAGTTAATACTCCAATAGTTTCCCCACATTATAACTTAACAGAGATTTTCTTACCTCTGAGAGCATTAATTTTATTGGAATCCAGTGGGCTCATGCCACGGTCGAGACTACCATACACATTGCTTTTCACCAGCACATCTTCAGGGAACATATGACGAATTAGGTAGCGAGCTGACAATTCTGGCCGTGTCTTCCCCTTAGCAACGTAAATGACTGAGAAAGGCAATTGAATATTGCGCCATGGGCTCCCAAGAGGTTCTGGAGAAGACGTCATGGAGGAAAGTGAGATATTTTACTCATCTAACACCGACCACACTTCAAAGTTGCTGTATTAAATCAAAACTGACACAAGAAGTTCACCCAGAAACTATTCTACTTGCTTGGAAAGACCAGAGCAAAACCATAACACTACAGCTACTGATAACGTGAAACCTATTGCAGACACATGGCCAAGCAGACAGAACACCCTGCTTGGCTTACAACCCTGAAGAGTACTTCTGGTATGTCTTCGGCAATGCAACCTGCATTATTAATTATTGCTAACTTGTTTCATCTCATGTGAAAAGATGACGCTTTTCCAAGTACAGAAGTAAATAAAAGTTGTGCTATTTCAGTGGTGCTTAGATCTTCTAAGTGGAAACAGAAAGAGTGAAATGTTTTTTTAACTACTTATACCTAACTTCACAGCAAACATTAATAAGAAAAAATGCAAAATTTTTAGTACATAAAGAGGTCTGTGGGACCTGACTAACAAATTCTGGGTGCAGGAACAGATCTGATACAGCCCCAAAGTGATCCTAATTGAATAAATTACTTCCAAGGGCAACTAATCTCAGATAATTTTCCTTGAGGGTCTCTAAGCATCACACGTTGTACATAGAATTTTTTCCCAATGCATTTGTATATTGAACACTTCCACTAAAAAGTGAAAATATAAAGGCTGCTTTAAGATTTTTACTGTCCTAAAGAGTCAGTTTTGCAGAAAGGTGTGCTTTTTCTTCTGAAATTGCAATACCATTCAATAGATATTCTGAGCTAGCTTACTTTTTAAAGGCAGAATATCTACCAAATAAAAGAAGAAAGCCAGGGCGACTGAACAGCTTCAGAATGTCACAAGGGATAAGCATTATGGGACACTGGTAGATGCATATATTTTGTTAGCCAGATACAATGCTCTTGCTCATTCCCAAAAAGACTTTCTATGTATACAGCACATTACTACCTTAAGAGAAAAAGAAGACTCACATAGTTCAGAAAATCCCTTTACTATGCAATTATACCTACAGTACCATCTTTTGCCTCCACTGACCATTGAAAATGTAATTAGCAATCCCAGAAAACAAAAATTTCATTGCTTACCCATAGGTTCCAAAGACTGTTTTTTCCTGACCAAAGATGTCTGGAAAGCTTCTGGAAAGTTATCCAATCCTGAATTCTGCAATGTGTCAGTTATGGAACTGGTCATTTTCTGAGAGCTTTTAGAATTGTCTTCACTATTTTCATTATAATTTAAATCTACACAATGAGATGTATCAGGAGCATCAGAAACTTCTTCTTTCCCCTCAGTTGTCTCCTGAAACATTCAATGAGGTTAGTACACACACTGAGAGAAGCACACCCGTTTGCTAATTAGTGTTCCAGTTTACTTCACATTTAGTATAAATTAGCTTTCAGATCTTTGCAATATAGCTACTCCTGAATTTCTATCATGAAAACCACAGGTAGAACAGTTAATAATTATTCAAAAATGTGCACAGAGCACTTTAGAAGTAAATGTAGCTGGAGGTGTTTTGGGAGTGATGTTTCAGTCAATATAAAACTGAAATGCATGCTGAATATATCAGAAAAAAAAAAAAGCATGCGAAAACAAGTGTTAAGAGCTACTTGTTTAAGCTCTCAATCAAATTTCACACTACATCTGGGCAATATTTACAGTGATTTTCTTTTAGTATTCTATGCCTGAACAATTCTTAACTGAACTCTGGACACAGGAGCAGGAAGAAGCAGAGCAGAAAACGGCATACTCCAGTATTCCCCACATGGAACCAGTGCTGCAGTCAGCATGCCTGTCCTGAGCAACACAGAGACAGAACCCAAGGAATTGCCAATACAGCACTTGTACCATAAGGAGGTCAAATAATTAGTCTGAGAAAAAAGTGCAAACTTAGTACTTAATAAATCATCACCTTAGGAGAACTTGCTGAGCTTCGTTTGGTTTCAGAGCGTAAACAGCGGATCATAGAATTGACATTTGTGATACAGGTTTTCCAGTCTTTTCCATGCTCACTCAAATCATAGGTTGGAAAATTAGTTGCAAGAAACTCTGCATATAAAATATAGAAAATGTTTGAAGCTTCATGACAAAGCCCAGTATTTAGAAGTATCCTAATTTAGAAAGAGACAGAAAGCTAACTAAGCTTTCTTAGTTAGCTAACTAGCTAACTAAGCTAGCTTCATGTTTACTGTTCTCCATTTACATGCTTCAGATTTCCATCGATAAATAAAGACAGTAAACGTATGTTTTGAAAACAACCAGCATTATGAATTCATTATGTTCTGTGATACTTTTTGAGATGTTGTGAATAATGCTTTTATTACATTAAACATTTCCTGGTAGAATTAGGCAAAATATGTGATTTATCATACTAACTTTTAAAAAAACCCCAAAATCAACACCACCACCATCCCCCCAAAAGAAGAGAGACAGGGTAATGCTGCAACTATTTCACATGGCTTATATAATCTCACACTCAATTTTAACCCTTTAACACATATGTGCCATGGGATTTGTGTAAACGACTTGACATTTATTAAAAAAAGCCCCCTCCATCTTCACCACTTCTCACTCAAGAGAACTGAGTATAAGAGTATTTCAAAAACACCAGTTAATGTTTCTCGTAAGTACACCATGGCCATAAACCAACCCAAATCAACCAAACAAAAAACCACTGACAAAATCCATGGCACACACAAACACAAAATAAACTGCAATTAAAAATTTAGAGCCAAGCAAGCATGAATGATGAACAAGATGTACATAAAACCAGAAGAAATTTGATTAATTTTATTCAAATTGAAGAAAAACTAACATTGAGAATTACAAAGCAGGACTTTCAAAACAAAAAGATACTGCAGAGTGGAGCACATCCACCATGGCGTTTATCTGCTCACCAGCTGCCAGATAATGATTAGCCAGAAGCATACAGAAAAGGGCTCCTTTAAAGTTCAAAACTATGTTAAGTATGAAAGAAGTAAATCTGTGCATTTTGGAAGGCAACACACCTCTTATCGCAGCAATTTTGTTTGGATCCAATGTCCTGCGTCCCCGTGCACTCGCTCCCATAATGCTGCACAATAAAGTTTTTTTGGGGAACAAGACACGAACCAAGTGGCGTGCTGCAAACTTGGGTTTAGTCTTCTGCTGAGCCTTCACCAACTGGCTTCCAAGAACTTTCACATTTCTTGCTGGGTCACCGACAAACTCTTCTGTAAAACAAAAACATTCAAAGAAAAAAAAAAATTAAAATTCCAAGTGAGTTGTTAAAAACAGAACATTTTTTCAAAATCTTGACTCTCAGAGTATATTCTCTATTACAGTTAATTCAACTACGCGTTACTACTTATCTTCGCTCTTACAAAAGCAGCTTTAAATTAGAATGTTAACAGAAATATCTTTTTGATTCACATTA
Source organism: Hirundo rustica (assembly GCF_015227805.2). NCBI lineage: Eukaryota > Metazoa > Chordata > Aves > Passeriformes > Hirundinidae > Hirundo > Hirundo rustica. Next base: position 102,937,554 of record NC_053451.1, on the reverse strand, counting down.
ACCACCAGCATAACTGGAATCAAAACACCCAAGGAATTATATTAGATACACAATTGTCCACAATGTTCACACTGGCCTATTTTTCATATGTGCAGATACCAGGTATGTTTTCAAGACAATGACTCACAAAGAGGGGCATATCCATACACAGAACTGCTAAATCATAAACTGTTTACAAATTTTTAGATAGCTACCTGAATATTTCACCTGCTGTTCATGCAGCTTTTTAATTGTACAAATGTATTTTTTAGACCAAAAGGAAAGAAGTCATAGCTCGGCCTTGCACATAACTTAGGGCACTTACACTTTAGCAAGGTGTTAGTTTTTAATGCATTGTGCTATTTTATATGTGTATCTTTATTATAATGCAACAATGTATAGAATTCTTGTTTTTCTTCGGAATGAAGTATTTTGAAAGAAACAAAACACTGGAGGATTTGAGTATAGAAAGGATATTTCATGGATAAAATCACCCACAAAGAAAACAGGTAATTTCTTCACAGAGATCAAGTAAACCGCTTTCTTAAAACATGCACACAGGCATATGCCTCACCTAGCTTTAGTGGCAATCTCTTTTGCCTCCTTCAACACATGGATAGCACGGACATATTACTCATGAATTATAAACAGAATAAAAAAGGGTTACATTAAGAGAAAAAAAGAGAGAGCCTAGAGTTAAAAGAACACAAAGCACCTACTCTAAATCAAAGGCTTGTGGTAGTACCAGCCATTTTTTCTGCCTTTGTTTCTGAGAATTTATCACAAAGGAACTCACCAAAGCTAGGATTGATTAAGTCTGAAGAGGATGGTAGCTCTTCACTAATATTCACATCCTCAGATGCATTTCTGCAGTTCAACTCCACAGCATTATTTTCCTGACTGGGCTCAGATGGTGCTGGTATCGATGGTGATGCCACGGGTGAAGATGCAACGTTGACAGTACTTTCCACAATACTGGGAGGAAGATTTGATTGTGGTGAAAGGTCAGGCATCCCATTAGTTGCTGTATATGATGAATGCAATGAATGTGTAGAAACTATGGTGGGGAGTGGTGGGCTCTGCCTTCCAACAGGCTGCTGACATTCAAGCTGAAAACTCTGCGGGGCATGTTTTACTTTGGAATTGACTTGAACGTGGCCATTTTGTAAAGCAGCCCTTACACCTGGGCTATGCCTTCCCTGGCCTGATGAAGGGAGATGAAGACTTAAATCCCTTTCCATGTGTTTTTGTACTCTTATTTTTCCTGAAGGCAAATGACTGGAACTTCTGTATGTAAATCCAAATGGTTTCTGCAAACATGATTCAGAAAACAATTAAAAGGTTAAATTAGACATAGCTGATAATTTTTGGGGTTTTTTTAGCAAACCAGGAAAATTAGATTTTAGTAATTATGCTATAGGGAGCAAACTCTTCAATGAAGTAGTCTGTGTCATTAACTCAGAGCTACCATGTTTTAGCCTTCCCTCTACTATCTTCTATTCTCATTTGTATTTGCAGCACCAGGAGTCTATCTGGTCAGTTTCAATGTTTCTCAAAATTTTTCCACTTGGGGTGGTGGCAAAATTACTTTCTAGACCTCTATAAAAAGTAAATAGACAAAATAAAATTTAAATTTTTTCAGTCACTGACCCAGTTGTTAGCTGATGGAATTTTCAAGGAATGTGTCCACTGCCATGCTAGCTCCTTTCAAACAAGAAAAAACCCCAAACATTTTCTCTTCTTTACTTGTTAGCTGAAAACATTAAACATTCAGATCTCATCTACAATGACAGCAATATTCCAAAGAGACTGAGGTGGTCAAACTGAGAGATGGGCTATGTTTTCCATCACTTCAAGTACTTTTATTAAAAAATCATACAGTATGCATTCTAGTTCAAAACACAAGTCACTGACCAGGAGCCACCAAATGTAGATTTGTTTTTCTTATTTTTGTTTAATTTTGGTGGTTTTGTGTGTTTGTTTAGAGAAATCTCATTATATTTTACCCTTGTAGCCTTAAAAAAAAATCTATGACCTTAAGGAAGTCTTATGTATCTGAAAGTTTTGTCAGTTTCTCCAGCTTTTGGAGTTCATCTAATTAAAAAAAAGTACCCTTACTCCATTCCATTAGCCCTTCACAAGTACAGCAATGGTACAGCTATAAAAAAACCCAACAGCATCCCTGATGGTTTTAAATGGCAGAACCTAAGAAAATAGCTGGCTAAAGAAAAATAAAAAAAGCAGTGCAGGTCACTTTTAACCCCAAAGTCCAAACATTACAGCAGCTGCGATCCCACATATCAGAGGGGAGGGTAAGAGCACAGAGGTCTTATAGGGTTCACCTGTAGGTGACAAGATCAGTTTATTCCCTGAAACTCGTTTTAGATGTGTGGACAGCACGAGCTTGGAGATGACAATAAAAATACATTCCAAATAAAACCTAGTATCCTACTGATAGCTGACAGGTGAGAAATCCAACTCCATCCACCCTTAAAGCAAATGGCCTTACTGCTGTCTTGGTATCTCCTGATGGCAGAATCATCTCTGCTACATTAAAAGCTTGGTAGTGTTGATGACAAAAGAAGTCATTATGGATTTTATGACCTTTTTCAAAAATCATCTGTTATACTTTCCTTTTAAAGATAATTGTTAGAAGTACTAAAAATTGTGTCTCCTTAGTTAATAGTAGATTGACCATTTAGGAACAAAACAAATACTCTGTACTCTATATCAAACATTATTAAAAATGTTTAAAAATGAATTTCCATTTAAAAAATAATAAATTCTATACTGTAATGGATATGACAACATACTGTTGAGATCTAATGTTTGGCAAGCCAATTGAACCTACCTGACTGATGCTTAAACTCTCTTCTAACTGCAGAAACCAATGAGAAAACACATCACATGTTGCAAAGATACAACAGCAATATACTGAAGTTGAAGATGCACCTACACAATTAACTTCTATTCATGGAAATACAAATAGAATTTTACAGCATCTATCACAGTATCCTGAATTTGATGAGGGTAACTGTCAACCTGTCAGTAACACAGGAAACTGAAGCTGGCACATAATCAGAAATCTCAAGTAATTTAATTGAAATAGATTCCAAGTCTACTATTTTAGTACTGATTTTAATCTTAGTGAAAGGATAGGGATTTTTAAAATGAGCATCAGAAGAAATGAGAGAATTAAAGCAAAAATAAATGTCTTAGATCTTTAATACTCACAGGTTTGAACAACAATGGCTTTATACGAGTATGCTGCATTTCTGAGACCTTACGATGAAGCAGGTCAAATTTTTTATCCAACTTCTGAATGGCATCATACATGGCCTGTCAACAAACATAAGACTGAAAACAGTACTGTTTTACAAGAAACCAACCTAAACCTGGAGAAACCAATAAAGTTCAACTAAAAGCTAAACTCCCTCCCTAAAACTTAGCCAACTTCCTTCCACAGCACTGCTGAGTGCTTAAGGAGACTCACAAGGCATTAACACTTGGCTATAAACCACTTACAAGTTGACTTCCATTAAGCATGGGCTGAATGACTCCAGTCACACAAGCGCTCTCATGAATAAATATGGGATGCTTTTAATTTTTAGTACAGTTATTTTCAATTTTGCCAGTTCCTACTTCAGAAATCAAAGGGAAAGAACTCACAAAACCAACACTAACGGGATTTTTTGTACACCTTTGGCAAGCGTTATGTACTTTCAATAGCTGAGTGTGTATCACTGCCATATCTTTCCCATTACTGTGAAGCTCCTCCCAATAACTAAACTTTATATTTTGTATTAAAGCTTAATATTTGAAAATATTAACTTCTTATGAGAAGTTCAGAGAATATGAAGGAGATTAGTTTTACTTTGAAAATATTGTAGTTATGTGAGCAATAAACAAGCAAACAATTGGAAAAGATCACTGGTTGTCAAGTTAATAATACAACTCTTCTGGAAGTTTAAAACTAAGACTGTATAAACACCATTTCAGATATAAAGGAAAAATAAGATACCTGGCAATAACTGAGGACCTCCATGAGAGGATTCTGCTGATATTCAGTATAAGAAGCTTCAGATAAAATGCTCTCCTTTTTCATTAAAACAATAATTATATATAAAAAAGAAAAGAAGAAAAAAAAAGGAGTGTAAGGTACTAATAGATAAACGGACTTAGGATATCACATTAAGCAAGTAAATCCCAACTTCAAATCTCTCATGCCTAGCCCAAAACATGCATCCCCAAAGCAGCTTTTCAAAGTCAGTCAAACAGAAGAAAATTCACTTACACATTCATAGTCTGGTTCATACTCATAAATGACACTGTCACTGTCTTCAAATTCTTCTTCCCTTGTTCTCATCTGGGAAATAATATAATTAACATTTAATAGTTTGAAAAGTTAAAGACTTCTCCTAGGAATCCAAATTGGACACTTTTGGTTTTAGCTGTAATTCCCTCCCTTGGCTACAAGAGGGCCCAAGAAAACAAGACTTACCACAGTCATCTTATTTATGTACTGGTGTATTAAAGAACTTTCCTGTCTGACCACTCAGGGGACACTCTGGGGGTCACCCAGAGACTGTAACTCCTGGGACTGAAGCCCCTTTGCAGTGGACGGCTCAGGTGCTCTGCCTGACTCCCTACATACTCTACTTCCACAGTCAGGTAAGGTCTCCTTATCAGCTTGACCCTGGATTTGCTACAGCAGAATCTCAGACCTCTTTTTTCAAGTAATTTTACCAAGGAACAGGACATATATAAGTATATATATGTATATACATATATATGTGTATATATATATATGAAAAATAACGTGCACTTTTATTTATTCTAAGGCAGAACTTTCTCATCTAACTATACATACTCATCTAACTCATCTAACTATACATACAGCCAAGCTTATGCAATCATAGAATCATGGAATCACTTAGATTGGAAAAGACCTCTGAGTCCAAACGATGAGAGTTTAGTGGCTATAACTGAAAGCACAAGCTGTAAAAAATTCCTAGAAGAGGCAATTTGCTCAGGGCTTGCAAACTGCTTTTAACCAGGAAGAACGGCGCCACCACCTGGGCAATCCCGACATTTTCCTTCTACCGGATGGATGCCGATCCCATCCACCACACACCACGGATTTAATGCGTCTGCTGGTGGTATTTTCTTTTAAATTTTATTTTTTTAACTGATCAGGTTTTATTTTAGAAATAGAAGGATCGCGGTGGGGGAATGTGGGTGATGCTTCTGTTTTGTTTACAACAGGCAAAATTCAGTGACTGCTAAAACTGTGGAGATTTTTCTGGGAGTTACTGAAAAACACCTGAAGGACAACTGAGTAGCTGGTCACAGCCAGGACGGCTTCAGAAGGGTGAAGTCCTCCTGTCAAAGTTAATTTCCCTTTATGACAAGATGACCCACCTAGCTGATCAAGGGAAGTCAGTTGATGTAATCTCTTGGATTTCAGTAAAGCTTTTGATACTGTCTCTCACAGGATCCTCTGGACAAAATCCAGCATGCTGCTGGATAAACACATCATGGGATGGATGAGTAACTGGCTCATGAGCCAGGCACAAAGGGTTACAGTGAATGGGGTGACATCAGACTGGGGACCTGTCGCTAGTGGGGTTCTGCAATGGCTCCATCCTGGGCCCTGTGCTTCTCAACATCTTCATAAATTACATGGACACAGGACCGGAAGGGAGACTAAATTTTCTGATGACACTAAGTTGGGAGAAGCCGTTGACTCCTTTGAAGAGGTGAAGAAGCCCTGCAGAGAGATCTGAACAAATCAGAGGCTGGGCGACCACCAACTGTATGAAGTTTAACAAGGACAGTGCTGGATTCTGCACCTGGGATGGCACAACTCTGGATGCACAGACAGACTGCAGAGTAGGAGGCTGAAGACTTGCTGGAAGCATCCATGCATAGATATCCCACCCATCTTCAGTGGGATGGCATCAAATCACCACACAACAGTGAGAAAAAATATATATTCCAAGTAACATTGAAACTGGTCTCAAAACAAAGGGCTATTGTTTGGTGAAACATACCACATTGTGTTCTGCTACAGCAGGACAAAGTCGTTTTCTTTTATTATGCAAAACCAAAAAATCCATATTTTCAGGGCTGTGACCATTTCCTCTCTGCATCCTTGAAGAATGGCTCATTTGTGAGGCTGTTTGATCAGCAAGCATTGGCAAGCCTTCGCTTCCTGGAAAAGTGAAGAGAAAGTGTCCCACTGCATTAAACGTCTCACTACAGTAAAAACAGGCACAGTCTCCCTTCCTTTTTAAACTTTCAGACAGCTTGATTATTTGAAATTTGCTTATCAGCATAATATCAAACAGTTATTTATCCAATTAATTTTGATCAGAAATGATAAATTCAATTTTGTTTTTTTCAAACATAATGGTATTAAAAAAGCACCAGTAAAAGTAATACTTTTTGAGCGTAAATGGCTAAGAAAAAGTTAAAATAAAAGGTGTTCTGCAGTATGCAGGGAGAAATAAAGACCTAGATCTCTATCTGCATGATGTTGAGCTTGCTCTGACAGCTTCTTGTTGTAGGCAAGAAGATACAAGACAAAAGTAGAAGAAACTTGCTTGGACAGACAGAATGAGATCTGAAGGAAAGGCACTACTCTACAAGACATCAGTCTAAGATAGTGGTTGAATAAAATCAATCAGAAAGAATTTCAGTTTCAAGTTCAATATTTAAATTTGAGATAAACCTGTGGTGTGTTTCATTCATATATCTCACTATACTTGATTTTAACTAGACAATATCTAATGCTAATACACCCAAAGACAAGAAAATCATATTTTATCTTTTAAGAAACAACTGCTCTCATCACAATTAATTTATTAACAATGAAATAATTACTCCATGTCCTAAACCAAGGTCAGCAACTGTCTATGATAGCTTTTTGGGCAGAAATTTTAATTTTGGTGGGGTTGTTGGCTTATTTTCAATAAGAGACAAAACCCCAAGTAAACCATCCAAACCATCCTCCAACTCCCAAATTTGTTTTTAGATGTAAACATACAGAAAACTACAGAATACTCTACCGTCAATCAGAAGACCAAAAAGACTAAAGGTCCTCAGAAGCACCCAATAACACTAAGAAACAGATGTTACTCGTGTCTCTGAAGAGAAATACTGATGGGATTCTCCATAGAGTTAACTGGCTCAATTACAAAAAAAAAAAAAAAAAAAAAAGCATCCCCCAAACTAGAAAGGGCCTTTACCAGTTACAGTAATTTTCCTCACTGACTTGGTAATACTGCTACAGGACTTCATAAATGCTTAGAAAAGCTGTGACAAATTTTTGTCTGGGCCAATGAAGCACTGGGTAAGATTTCTTGAGAGATTTTGATCTTGCATGTTAAAATAAATACACTGAATTAGAGACAGACACAAATAAATACAATGACTTAGAGACAGTCACAATGGCTACTTACCACTAATAATTTATCATCTTAAACAACCATCTCGCTATCATTACACATTAGCATCTCCAGTACTAAGTTACACTGGACAGATTATCTAAAAAACTAGTTTTTTAGGTTAGGTTCTTTCATGACATTTATTTTCCCAAAGTGTTTCCTAATTTATTCCTAGGTATACTTACCTTTACAAGTAAGTAAAATGTTCTCTTTTTAAAATGTAATATTTTAGCAGGCTCACCATTTATAAGGACCTCAAAAGTAATAAAAAGCACTTACCTTTAAAGGTTGCCGAGCAATTTCTATAAAGTAGCTTTCTAATAAAATGTGTTTTAGAGATATGGGTAATATGGAAAGCACTGAATCCAAAAGCACAGAACATATGGCATTAAAACTAGCCATTAACTATCACAATAAAAACTAACAGTAATTACCACAGGCAAGTTGACTCATGTGGTGAACAGCACTGTTTGCTTCAGAGTTCTGTTGCACTGGCATGAAGCTTTGGGTGGACAGTCCATTGTCTCCATGGTCTATAATCACAGCTTCATCCTCTTCCTCAGCCTTCACACACACATAATCTATCAGCAGATGCAGAAAGAGAAACAGGTAAGACTGCAGGCCATTCTGCGCATCAGGTGACAACTGCAGTGCTTGTATCACACCTAGCATTATCTCAATTGTACCGTGGGCTATTATACATTTGGCTTCACTTTAGCATCTAAACGCAAAGTCACCTTTAAACACAGACTCTAAGTTTTTAACACACACTAAAATGGAAGCATCTTACTATTGTTTGGATGGTGGGATTTCTGAAACTATTCGGCACCCAGTTCTCCCTAAACTGTGCAGCTTCAACTGGAACAGTTATAAGCCAATAACAAGCACTTCTACAAACTCCACTTTTACATATTCAAGCATATGAAAAAATGTATTAATTTGGTCTTGAAGTTTTACTTTCATAATTAAGACTTGCTTAATACACTTGAAACAAACTAGTCTACAAATCCTAACTGTATACTTCCTACTCAGATCAATCCAAACATTAGCTCCCAATGCAATACAGCGCAGAAACACTAAATGGCAAAACTCCAGTACCAGATTTTTTGCAATTAAACACACTACAACAAGAGAAAAATGGTTTCAGAATAACTATATTACAGTAATTATTGCTAGATCCAGCGTTTTTGACAAGGTCGGGGAGGGAGTGGAATTTGTTCCTGATAAAACAAATTAATGGAAGGAACCTCATCAAGTTAGGAAATAAAACTTAAATTCAGCCAGCACTCATGCATGACACTCTAACTATGTGTAACACAGCCTGAATATTCCACAGGGTCTCTGCCCTGTTCAGTGCACAGGTCAGACTGAGCTCCAGGAATGAATCAGAACTGTATGAGTGGAACAGCTGTCTGGGTCTCTACTCTCACATATTCAATTCACTCCAAATCCTGCTCTCTTCCAATTTCCAAAAGAGACTAAAAGGTAAGAAGGACATTGAATTCCACAGGTCATTCAGTTTTCTCTCTGGCCAATACTCCCACTCAATGCAAAAGACATACATCAGGTTTTGGATTTGGCTCTCATCACATTAAGAAACTGATGGTCTGTTCAGAAACACCCATCAACTGCCACAGGTGTAAACAAAGACAAAAAGCTACCCAGAGCAGAGCTGACCTGTACAAAGGAGTTTAGCTGAGGACACACTCTAGGATATGCTGCTTAGACTGCCAACAAGAGAACAGTATAGAAGTAAACAACAGGCTTACTCATGAACTGAATTTAGGTGCAGCTTTTAGCAAAACACTTCAGTGATACTCACTGACTGAAGTTCATTGCAGCCTAACATGAGTTGTTAGCGTGTGAATTATTTAACTGCCTCACAGGCAGAAATTTCTTTGTTGACAATCATTTAGTATTACACCTGCTTTGGGAGAGAATTAATGAAGAGTCAATAAAAGTGCATCTGCATCAAAGCAGGAGGGATGAGAATCCTCTCTGCCTATTTCCCCAACCAGGATGTCAGATTAGTGCATGCATGGTCTGACAAATGCCCTACCCACAGCTGGGTCTCTGCTGTCCTGCAATCCTCTTTCTATCCCTAACTAGACAAAGCAGTGCAAATCGTATGTTATTTATGCAACCCTAATTTACATCTTTGCCACCGATCCCATGCCTCACTCAAATAACACAAGCAAAACAACCCTACCTGATCAGCCATGGCATCACTCAAATGTACAGCAGACAGAGTGCTGAGTATGGAAGAGATAAAATTCTGTGTGCAACCAGCACATAGAAAAGACATGGCAATGTCAAAGGAGCTCCATCTGGACTACAGGAAAGCCAGTATGATCAGAATTTAGGAGAGTTTCTACAAGTGATTGATACTGAAAGCAGGCCTCAGTCTTTCATACCCTCTACCACCCTCCCCTAAGTAAGTTTCAAAATCAGAATTTCAACAGTGCCATGGACTCTGAGCAGAAAGTGCTTCCAAAGCCTGCAGCTACACCAACTCACAGCTGGAGAACAAACATAAACCAAACAGGAAAACACAGAAAGGAAAACCACCTCAATTAAAAAAACAAACAAAACCAGAACAAAACAAACAAAACAAAAAAAACCCCAAACAAACAAACCCCACCCAAAACCCCCTAAAAACAACAACAAAAAAACCGAACCCACTCCCCCCCCCCCAAAAAAAAAACCCCAAAACCACAAACAAACCACAACCCCCCCCTCCAACCTACAACACATTTCTATAATGACATGGAAACAATCCAGCAACAAGCAGTAATCTCTCATTTGAACCTCTCAGGTGATGGCCAGGATCCTCGTCATCCCCATGCCTTTTAATTTACATCCACACACTGCTAAACATGGCTGCTTTCACACACAGAAAGGAAATTATTCTGTCCTCAGAACAGCTTTTACATGGACAATTAAGAAACTTGGATTAGAATACACCACCCATTTCCAGGAAGCCTTATTAGTATGACTGGTCACACTGCAACAATAAGAAAGGCAGCTCCAAGAATGTAGACTCACCTGCTTTATACCAACAACTTCTTCCTTTCCCTAATGCATTCTAGTTGCCTGGCCTTCAAAGTCAGTGGACAAACTTAAATGCCTTTGCTGTAGATTTGACTACATTCATCAGCAAGAGAAATATATATGTGATCAAAAATACTTTGTTTATAAGACTGTTGACGATCAAATAAAGTTTACTTACAGAATATTTAGAATATTATTCATAACTTCAAAAACTTGTGACAAGAAAAAACCAGTTATTTATCCATAATCTGAAAGACACTGTAACTTAGTCCTCTAAGCAATTCTAATTATTTCTGATGCTTCCTTGAACTGTCACGAATAGAAAATATTGTTATACATATATAGCATCAACACCTGACTCTCAGGTAGAAACCCCAAACTGCCAAATTCTATGGATTAATTTGTGCTCCTGAAAAAAAAAAAAAAAAATGAAGCCATCAAGTGTTTTTTACTTCTATCTTGGATAAAGATGCAACTGCATTTCTTGTGCCAAGTTAGTTATTATTATACTTTAATTCACTCCACTGACAGAAAATTTCATTACACGGCTATTTAGATGTTTCCAGTAAGTCTTGAAAGGAAATTATAAATTTAAAAAGTGTGACTAAGGAAATATTTCAGGTTTACATATTTCAAACATGGCTTTACTGTGAAGTGGATTACACACTAGTAAGACTTACTAAATAGGCTGATTTGTCCAATCATTGGATGAAGTTATCAGTTTAAGAGAACTCTGAATTTCTGTTTGAAAACTGAAGAACCAGTCATCTAAAATTAGAAAACATAACCAAACCACTTTCCTTTTTAGACTCAATACATACTCTGAGTTATATGACACACGCCACGACTTAGAATTTTCAGTAGAGCAGTAGGATCTGATAAAAGCTTGAAGCTCATTAAAAAATGTATATTGTACAGAAAAATATTTATAGACAGAGCAGTCCAGTGAAATGACCATATTAAAAAGCCAAGATTTGAGGTGATCTTTTTAACTTTTAAGATGTTTAAGTCCATCAATTAGAATTCTTTCATCAGGAGACTGTCCTCACTTCTGCACAAAATCATCAGGTTGAAGAATGTTAAAGGCAATTACACTTTAATTATTTACACCCCAAACTGTCCAACTCTGTGCCTAACCCTGTACTATATTAAACTACATTTTTTTATGCAGCACTGTGACGGCAAGCATCACAAAGAATTTATTTCCAGTAACCAACAGAAGGATATAATTAAAAGTAATTAGGACCTGAAAATGTGTTGGTATTAAACATCAATAAACACTAAAATCAAGCGAACAAACAAACAATCTCAAACTCTTTCAAAGGCAGATTGAAAAGAAAAACATTAAAACTCAAAAAAACCTCTCAAGCAACTATGAATTGCATACCAAAACAAATCAAGCAAAGCAACCCCACCCCAACAAATAAGGAAGTTACGTGGTTTGAAACTAAGCCAACAAAAGGAGAGACAGCTAACCTTAACTAGGATGATAATTAGATCCTGCGCTATTTATGGCATGACACTTGTGCTAACATACACAAGAAAGTGAACTAACACAGGGGAGAGCCCAAGAAACACCAGTGCCTTTCAGTGCTAGTATCATCCCATTACAACTCTAAGTAATCAGCTGCCCATTAACTCAATCTCACTGCAGACATAACTGGGAGTTTTAGGCAGATTTGTGCATACTATGATAATGATAGCTACAAGCACAGAAATACAACCAGATCTGATGCATCAGCTGAAGTCTGAAGATGACAGACTATTTTTTTCCTTCTCCAAGTATGTTACCACTAAAATACATCACATAAGTCAGTGGTGTAAGGAAGGACTTGTACTGAATCATTTTACCTGATGAACGCTCTCACTTGCTGCAGAAACACAAATATAAGTGACCATCAAGTACAAAATGGTAAAGGGAGATTGATGAGAGAAATGGCTGAAAGCACCAGTTAGTACTAAATTCTATCTTAAACTCTACTACAGAGTTCCCAGAGGGCTTCTTGCAAAATCACTAAAAACGTTTCACAGAAATCTGGTGGGTTTGTTTAATTTTCTACGAGTTCAGTTACATACACCTCTGTATTTCTGCAAACATTACCGCAACACACCCAGGTGCAACAACCAGCCATAGAAGCTGTAAGTCAAGCCAGATTTTACAAAGACATTTAAATACTGCACTCAGAAATAAATGGTAGCCCTCACCTCAAGTCACATCCTTGAATTTATCATACTTCTGATTATTTTATCCATCCTCTGGATATGTTGTCTGGGATCACAGACACCAGAATACTTTACCAGAGATAAAATGCTTAACAACAGCCTCTGAACACTGAAACAGTTAATTTAGAATGCTGTTGTCAGAATTTGCAACAAACTAAGACAACAGAAAGGAACGTTAAGCTCATTTAAACCAATTACTGCGGCGAGAAAGAAAAAATAAAACCAGATTTCCTGTATTCTTACATGTCGTATTTAGACCACTGACACGATAAAACCACTGGAAGTTAAAGTAAAGCCACTCTCACACAAAGACCTTTCGTGTTTATTAGGACTGGAGTTTCTACTGTACTTTTTGATTGAACCATATTATTAATGGCACATATTTTCTATTGACAGAAATTAGTACAGGCTTAGTACTTACTAAGATTACTGAACTACAAACAAAGCCAATCAGGAAACAAAGGAATTGAGAACAAAGAAGGACCAACAAATTACGTTTATGTTACGTTTATTTAATAAAAATTATATCGCAATTGCTGTGCTCCCACCCTCCTGCATCTCAGTCCTACGCCTTTAATTCATGTTGATGCTTGCAGAACTGCACAATGAACTGGCTGTTTCCTAATCAGAAAAGTTCCTTGAACAGTGAAATCACACAAGAAAATCTGGCATCTGAGCAAGACACAACCGGAACTTCTTCAGAGGGCAGGCCTGTGATTGCAACAACCTAAATGGGCATAAATGAATCTGAGTCTCTATAAACACCCCTCCCCTGAAGGGCAAGACAAAGCACGTAATTAACATAAATAGACCTGTTTCGGTCCAAAGTCAAGGTGTCTGAAGTCTAAGACACTTAAGCTGTGCTGTGCATTCTATCTTCTGACAGACAACACATTAGGTCAGGCCTCTCACTTCAGGAGCATCATTCATCTCTCTCTTACTCAGGTTTTGCATCCAAGTAACTGCAGCGCTGGGTGAACCTGTCAAAGCTGAGGCCCTTCAACATTTTGGCACTACGTTCAGCTGCCATTTGAAAGAAAAAGCAAAAGCTTTTTGGAAAACGAAAGCAAAATCTCCCTCTGCCATCAACACTGGAACTGACGCAACCAAGCTGTGGCTGGGCCACACTGCTTCTGAGCACTAACTTCCCCGAGGGTCCTGTCCCGGGACCACATTCCCGAGGAGAGCCCCTGGGTCGCGCTGGGCCCGCACCCCCTGGGGGGCGAAGCGGCGCAGCCGCGCCCGCCATGTCCCCGCCCGCCATGAGCCCCGCCGGCCGCGGCCCCGCGCCGCGAGCCCCCGCCGGCGCTGACGCGGCGGCGACGGGCAGGAGCGGCAGCCAATGGCAGCGCCGGCCGCGCGGGAACGGGCGAATAGCGACGGGCGCGGTGGGCGTGGCCCCGCCGGCTCGGCAGCGGGCGTTGGGGCTGTTGCGAACGATAAAGGGAGTATTTCCCGCGCCTCGGCGGCGCCGCGTTTCGCTCGCCTCCCTCGGCGGAGCCGGCCGGCCGCCAACCTTACCCTCCTCGGACATGGCTTGCTGGGGCGGCTGAGCGCGGGCTTCTCCTCGAGCGGGTCGGGCGGCGGAGCGAGCCGGGGCTCGGCACGGGCAGGTGTGGCCGGAATGCGGCGTTGGAAACGGAAGCGGCTTCTCCGACGCAAGAAACTGTTTTGGAGCAGTGCGGCTGCGCGCTGGGCGCGGGGGCGCGCCCGAGAAACGGGAGCGCGGGGGCCGTGCCGCCTGCTCCTTCCGCAGCCGCCGCTTGTGCGCAGAAGTCCGCCAGGGAGCGAGCCAACGAAGCCGCTAAACAGCCTGTCCGCTCCCGCAGCAGCCAGCCGGCCAATGGCCAGCTAAACAGCCGGTCCGCTCCCGCAGCAGCCGGCTGTGCCCCCACCCCTCAGTATCCGACCAGGCCGTCCGCTCTCCTAGCAACCCGGCGGCCCGCTCCCGCAGCAGCCCGGTCGTTCCCGCCTCAGCTAGGCAGCCAGCTGGGCCACTCTGGGAGCAGCTAGTCCATCGGCGGGCCCTTTCCTCCAGCAACCCGCCAAAGATACGCTGCCGGGCACGACTCTCGAGTTAGGGAAAATGCCCGGGCTTTCTCTGCGCCCCACTCGGCTGCCTGGCGATGCCACACTCTGCTAGCCGAGGCCATACTGAGGGCAGCAAGCTCCCGTTCATGCAGATTATTTGGGCTCCTGGGGAATGCGGGGCTGCCGAGCTGCTCCCTGGGGCCCTGCACGAGGTCAGAGCCTGTTGCTTGTGCCATTCACAGCTCCAGGTTTCAGGATACAAACCCATCTAGTTCTCTTTGCACACCAACAAATTGAGTTTTGGTGGCCTGCAAGGCCCCTTGTTTTTTTGATTCGGGGCTGGGGATCAGCAGGTGCCGGAGACAGCCTGCCCAGATGCCGTGTGGGTGTCCTGAGGCTCCCCCATGGAGGCACAGGAATCTTTCTGGAGGTATATCTTCGGGGAGTGGTGGGAAGAATCAAAGAACTAATTAGGTTGGGAAAGACAATCATTGAGAGCATCCAGCCCAGCCTATTACTTGACACCATGTTATCTGTTAGAGATGGATGGTGTGGTGATTGAATCTCATAAATGAGGAATGGGTATTACATGTGGTAGAAGAAGTTTTGTTCAGGCTTAAAGTTCTTTTGATGTGTAACTCTGTTGTTGTAGATTGGTTTTGGACCCCTTTTTTGTTGAACTGCTTTAATCTTTTCTTCTTCCCTCTGTATTGTTGCTACCAGACAACCCTGGTCATCAGACATTTGGGGGAGGGCATGTACTCGTGCCCCTTGCATGTGGCAGCCAGGAATGGGGGAAGCTTGTTCTTGGGGGTCTTGGAGTGACAACACCTCAACTCCAGTCAAGTTGCAAGAAGGTCTGCACGAATGAATGGCAAAGAAGAGTTAACTGGCAGACTTCAAGAGGGACCAGGGATATATAAGGAAAAACAGGAATGTATATGATTGCTTATAAAAATGTATTTAGTTGATAAAACACCAGGGATATAAAAAACAGAGCTACCATTTTGTGGATGAGCCTCTGGTGGTCGGCTATGCTCCCAGCACTGCTCCTTTTGCCTTATGGATTCTTTATTAGTTCTCAGTGGAACTTTTCTCACTCATTCCTGCTTGGGGTTTGAGCAATTTGTAACATTATTAAATAAACTATGGCACTAAGTCATATCAAGCCTTGTTTTAAAACACTTTCAGGGATAACCACTCCACTATCTTCTTAGGCAGCCCATTCCAATGTCCCAAATACAGTGACACAGTGTAAGAACATTGGATGTGGGTGGTTATGGGACCTGACCTACTCATGGCTTGAGGCAGCAAAGTGGCCTACAACAGCCTGCAGGATCAAAGAAAGTACAGTTCAGTGGCACTATGCAAGGCAAAAGAAGGGCAGTCTCTGCAGGTTCAACCAAGAGCTTTTAAGGAAAGTGAAAGAGACATGGAAAGTTCTGTTTAGGAAATGAGTAAAAAATCAGGGAAAGGGGTGGATTGAGGTGAATTGGGGAGGAACAAGACTGTGGCGGTAGTAAATGTTTTTCTAGCTTTTGTCTAGGATAATGTGCATACATGTGTGTGGGGGGGTCTGAGTGCAGTAACGGGAGTCAGACATGTCAGAGGACCTGTGTACCTCTGGTGCAGTTCTGGAGTGAATCCAGGTGTGAGTAAATGTGAGCACTAATGAAGGTAAAACTTGATGGTCCAGAAAGTAGGGAGGTGGCCCCAGAATCAGAGGTGTGTTTAAAGGTGGGACCATGGGGCACTTTGCTGCCAAGGACCAGGGGAATCCTGGCCAGGTGCTAGAGAGACCATAGAGCTGAGGGGCTCTCAAGGGGTGAAGAAGGCATGTGTATAAGGGCAAAATCAAAGGGTTGTGAGGGATCCTGGGTTCCCTGGACAACAGTGGGTCCAGAAGTCTCCTGAATTGTCTGCAGCTTGTGGTGGTAGTTTTCTAGCAGAAAAAGAGCCTGTGAGCACACTGCTTTCTGTAGCTGAAGCAAGAAAGCTTTGTCAATAGGCTCCTCTTGACCAGGCTGCCTGTGCAAGACATCAATCACAAGATTTCCTTTGTTGCCTTGGTCTGCAATTCTTACCCACTGGCTTTCTTATTTATTTTCTGATGGTGGTGGCACCTTTGGTGCAACTGGACTTTTATTCTCTTCAGCTTTTGGCTGGCTTTTCATGTGCAAAACCTCTTAGCCCTTGTGCAGAGGGACCTGGGGGATGAGGTGCAGGAAAAAAAGTGTCACTTGCTGTCTATCCCAAACATGGACTACCCTCCTTTGCTCCTTTCTTTACAAATGCTACCTTCTCATTGATGGGGAATGGATAGATCCCCTTGATCTTGAATTATTTCTGGTGGCTGCTGCTGTTTAGGGAGGTCAGACCTTGGTTCTATCAGTCTATCTCCTTTTCTGACTTTCCAATATTCCTTATTAATTTTTTAATTGTAACATTTTTAATTAACAATTGCAGCTGTTTCCCCTGCATGGTGCAAGAGACACTATTTTGAAGCGTCTAATTCTTATCAAAGGAGATTTATCTCCAAACTATTAATCACTTTCTGTAGCACCATCTTCTGAGGAGTCAACCCAGTCCTCTGCAGAAGTGAAATGCAGTTTTGCAGTACCAGCTGGAAAGGGGGGTTTCATCTTCTGCTGTAGTGAGGGTGGCTGCAACAAATCTTTGGGTCCCCTGACTTCAGGGTGAGCATGGTGCGAAATGAGAAAAAGGAGCGGAAATGATGGAGTGCCTGAAAAGAAAATTACTTTTAATGAAAAATAAAAATAGAAATGATGCCCAAAACCTGAACGCAGTATAGGAGCAAGCTCCAAAAGACCAGAAACAAGGGAGAGGTAACGAGCTGTATCCTGCTTTATGCTTCTGCTTGCTGAGTGCTGCTTGAGGTGATGTGGGGCTGCTGATGTTGGGGTTTGATGTAGGACTTCTGTGCTCTAAGCAGTAAAGGCTCTAAGTTCTTTGCATGATCCAATATTTGGATGTGTCCACACAATTTCTGAATTCTGTTACACGTTTGGATTGTCAGTTGCCACACCTGTAGACAGAATCTCAGGAGGAATATTGTGTTCATTGAGCCACACCTTCATACTGGAAAGACTGGTAACCTAGACCACAGGGTAAATCCAAGCTGTGTTTCCCAAGAAATGTGCTACTTTTGAATGATGTAGCTTACTTTTGTGATAAATAAAATGACTCACTCTTGGGTTCCATTCAGTTTCATTATCAGTGGGTTTCTCTAGTGGTTTTATATTTGCTAAATTTAGTGCAGTGGTTTTAGTGTTTATTCTCTTTTTGTAGGAGAAAGATTAGGAGAAAAGTAAAGCAGGCTTAAACTTAAACAAATAGTTTTATTAACACACACTAAAAGGATGGAAAAAAACAAAGTTGGGAAAAAAATAAAACATAATGAAACTCCAAAACACTCTTTCCTCCCTCTGCAAAGTGTTAACTTTCTTACAAAACAATATAGAGACACAACCTGTGATTTTCAGTCAGTTTCACCATTTAAACATAATCCTTCATCACTTTGGGAGAGGAATCTCTCTAGAGTACCATGGAGACACCTGCCACAAGACTGTAACAATCTAGTGGCTCCCAATGTCACAAATCTGCAACCATCCAGAATTTTTGCAGATTGTGCTGTTCTACCCATTAGCAGCCTTCCCCAGGCTAATTATGGGCCTCTCAGTGTATCTAGGGTACTGTTTAAGAATGTTTCTTCTCGTACAAAACAAGGATTCTCTTTGATCTCTGAAATCAGCTCTATCTCAAAAGAAGTAAAGACTTCCTTTTACCCCAGAAGCTGAGGGCTTTAAATTACTCTCTCTAAAATCATCTTTGTCTCAAACACTGAGATCTCCTTTTAACCCAGGAGCAAGGGCTTTGAGATTCCCACTTAAATCTCAATCATATCAGTCCCCAGTTTTGATTAGAACCAGCATTCCCCCAAACAACATTAAGATGTTACAAGGAACAGTCCATTTTCCCATAGTTTACCCCAGAGAAGTCCAGTTAAAAATGTCCACTTCCTCAATCCCATTGTCCAAAAATATTATCAGTTCACTCTTGCTCCACTGACTTCATGTGGTGTTTTTTCTATGTCCACTCTGTCTCTTTCTTCTCTTTCTCAGGAAAAGGTTAGTCCTTGGATGCTTCATGTTGCCAGGAAAGGGTTAAATCTGCCCAGGCCTGCAGTGGCCATGTGCTCTCTCTCGTGGACTGCAGGGCTGTAGAGATGCAAAGCCGTGCCCATGAGGGAGGCTGGTGGATGTCCTCCACTCCCCAGACTCATCCAGGGCGGCCTGGCTCAGAGCTACCACAAAGCTGAAGGCTTCCTTTCTCTGCTGCCCCCAATGTTACCTGATGACTGACCCCAAAGCAAGAGAGCGACCTGCAGTGTGGCTGCGCCTCTCCACGCTGGGCGGGCACGGGCCCCTGGCTGGCCCAGATCTGCACAGCGGCCAAAGCGTTCCAGTCCGGATTTGCAAGCAGGCTATCTTTACCTGCTGGACTCAGCTTCTCACCAGCAGCTGGCCCAAATTGTGTTGTGACTGCGGCGGTACATAAAAGGATCGGCTCTCAGCTAAGCAGGTTTAAAGATGGTTTATTCAGGCCAAGCTGCGGGAGCTCCGTAGCTCATCCAAACTGCCAGCCAGAGAGACCCTTTGAATTTCCCTCCCTGATCTTATAAGCGGGGGAGGATTCAGGGGAGGTCACAACAGGATAGCAAATCAGGGAATTCGGGGGGATAACGGGGGGTGTCCACTTTTAAGCCTCTGACCACTGACGAAAGGGGAAAAGGGGATTCCCCCGGGCACCAGCCTATCACACGACGCCTTAACTTCTACAAAGGAATCTGGAAGGGATTGCAGGGACACAGACTGACCCTCTTTGTTAGTCTGCTCTGTGATCTCCAAGAGCCTAGCTGGCAGCTTCTTGGGTCCAAACGGGATCCCAGCAAGGCAGGTCATGAGCAGATTGTCTGCCGACGTGGCTGAGAGGCAAATGTGGTCCTGCCCCATAGCCCTGGCGAGGGTCGCCCATACGTTGACCTTGGGCTGAGGTACGAGCCATCCGGAGACAGGAGCTATGAGACTGGTGAGCAGGAAGACACCGAGGAGTAGGTGGAACTCCCTCGATGCTGGGGACCGGTGCTGGACAGGTTCCATAATCACTGAAAAAGACTGAAACAAATATTCAGATTTTGGGTAGAGGGGCCTGTAAAAAACGGAGCCCTTCCCAGGAGAGATCTTTGCTCCTCCTCCATCTGAATGCTGCATTTGTGACTTGTGGTGGTTTTTCCTTCTCCCCTGAGACCTTTGGGACGTACGGCCTCACCCACTTAGATGGTAACCATTTCAGCCCTGTGGGGGTGGACACGCAAGCATACGCATTACTCCACATAACCAAATCGTGAGGTCCCTCCGTCCTTCCAGTCTCAGGGTCCCGGACCATGACCGGTGGCCTTTCTTTGATACTAAGCTGAGCGTTTGCCCTGAAGTGCCGAACGATTGGTGGATTCAAAACCTCAAAGGTGCAATTTAGAAAATTCAACGTGAACAGAACCCTGGCCAATCAGATCTGAGGTGTTTCTGTTTTTAAGACCTATTGTTGTTGGTTGAGGACCCTCTTGATTTCCCTGTGGGTCCTCTCCACCACGGCTTGGCCTATCGGGGAATGGGGGATGCCGGTCTTATGTTCGACTCCCCATTGCTGCAGGAAGCTGCAGAACTCCTTGGATCTGTATGCTGGACCGTTGTTGGTTTTTAATTCCTTCGGGATGCCCATGAAGGAGAAAGCCTGGATGAGATGTTTTATGGCATCCGAGGTTTTCTCCCCTGTGTGGGCAGAAGCAAAGACTGCACCGGAAAAGGTGTCCACAGAGACATGCACATATTTTGATCTGCTGAATTGGGGAACATGTGTCATGTCTGTTTGCCACACCTCGCAGCTTTTGAGGCCTCTGGGGTTCACTCCCTCACTCAAGGTGGGAAGCGTGTGTTGGTTGCAGGAAGGACATGTTGCTACAATCGCCTTAGCCTGTTCCCGGGTGATGTGAAAACGGCGAACAAGGCCAGGCGCGTTCTGATGGAAGAGCTGATGGCTGAGCTTTGCCTGCTCAAAAATGCTAGGCAAGGGGGCCATTGCTGCAGGGGCAGCAAGAGTATCGGCTCTTCTGTTTCCCTCAGCGATGAACCCTGGCAAATCGGTATGTGACCTCGTGTGCATCACAAAGAAGGGCTGCTCTCGGTGGGAGATAAGTTTGACAAGCTTCGAGAACAACTCGAACAGTGCGGTGTTAGTCACTTCATGCAGTATCGCTTGCTCTGCCCTGGACACCACCTCCGGCACATATGCGGAGTCCATTATCAAATTGAATGGTTCGGGGAACGTTTCAAAGGCTCTGACGACAGCGGCCAACTCAGCAACTTGCAGTGATCCTTCCACCTTGGTGATGTCTGCCTCCCACTGCTGAGTTTGAGGGTCCTTCCAAGTCATAACTGACTTGTGGGACCTTCTGGACGTGTCAGTGAAAACAGTCAAAGCTTCCAAAGGTTTCCTGCTCTGAATGCTTTTCAAACTCAATGTGAATTTGGCGTCCTGATGGAAAATTTTGTGGGCTGGCCTGTGAATCGAAATTTGTCCGGTAAAGGAATCCAGAGCAAACTGCAATGCTTCGTTCTCTTGAAGCAAGTGTTCTAACATCGCTTTTGTAATTTGGCTCCATCTCAATCCAGTTGGAATGTGAATGCACTCAAAGTCGTATCCGGCCAATTCCCTGATCCGGACTCTGGCTTTCCGGATCAGTTCAGCCACCAGTTCCTGTGGTCGTGTCTTTTGGACCTTTGATGGCTGAGAAAGACCCAGGCTCTATAATTAAAAGCGGATCTCCTCTGCCCTGGTCCATCTTGGTGTTGTGCCTCCACTGAAAGATGACCCCATGGAGGTGTGGCAATCTCCCCGTAACCTTAAATTTGAAGGGCAGGTCCAGATTGCACCTGTGGGCCTGCCGAGTGGACATAAGATGTTACACATTTTCTAGCGCTTCCTTCGCCTCCGGGATGAGTTCCCTAGGAGAACGCAGCTCCTCTCCCCCTTTCAATAAATTGAAAAGAGGAGCCAGGTCCTCGGTGGTCAGACCTAACCAGGGTCTCACCCAGTTCAAAGCCCCACACAGCTGATGGACATCCGCGAGGGTCTTGATTTTAGCTTTGATTTCCAATTTTTGCAGCACAATGGTCCGCTTTCCGATCTCAAGCCCAAGGTACTTCCAGGGTGGCATCTGCTGAACTTTGTCTTCTTGCAGCTCAAACCCTGCAACAACCTACGCATTGATTGTCAGGTCAAGCGCGTGGGACAAGACATCATCGGTGGGGACACACACAAGCACATCATCCATATAATGATGGATGATTGCTTTCTCCATGGCTACGCGGACTGGGGACAGCAAGGAAGCCACATACCACTGGCAGATGACAGGAGACACTTTCATCCCCTGGCGTAAAACTCACCAATGGTAGCGTTTCCTTGGGGCCTCTCAGTTGATGGTGGGAACCGAGAACACTAAACGCGGGGCATCGTCAGGGTGTAGGGGAATTTGGAAGAAACAGTCTCTTATGTCAGTGACAGCCAGTGACAGCCAGTTTCCAATTTTGTGGGAGCATGGTCGGGGAAGGCATCTCAGGTTGAAGAGATCCCATGTCTTCAATTACGTTGTTAATCTGTCGGAGGTCTTGGAGGAGTCGCCACTTGTCCTTCCCTGGCTTCTGGATGACGAAAACCGGGGAATTCCAAGGGCTAGTTGTCTCTACTATATGGCCTTTGGCCAACTGCTCCTCCACGAGTTCCTCAAGTGCCTTCAATTTCTGTTTTGAAAGCAGCCACTGTTCTACCCACACTGGTGAATCAGTTTTCCAAATCAGTTTGTGGGTAGGGTGCTCCTCAGTGGCCGCCGCCCAATAATCCTGTGAGGGGTCTGGGATGTCAGTTGTGACCCCCCACTGGGCCATCAGGTCTCTCCCCAACAAGGGTTCCTTATAATCCAAAACAAAAGGGTGTAAACTTGCCAATTGCCCTTTCAGCCCCTTAATTTGCACCACACTCTTTGACTGTTTGGCCAGTTGCATTGCCCCTATACCCTGCAAGTGTCCAGCCATGTTTTGCAAGGCCCAATGTGATGGCCAATACTTTGTAGGCATAATCATCACATCTGCCCCCATGTCTAGGAGGCCCGTGATGTTGAGGGCCTCCCCACCCACACTCATCTCATACGCCACCTGGGGCTTCGCTTCTGTGATGTTGCACCTGGAACTGGAACTGGACAGACTGATGGGATGTTGTCTTCTTCTGGGGGCTCCCAGGCGGGTATAATTTGGGCAACTATTTGTCCTTTCGGTAGAAATGTAGGTGGGTGGGTGCAACATAGCCAGAGAAAGAATCTCCCAGGATTGTTGTCCAGTGTTCCTGGAAGGATTTAAATCTCTTGCAGGGTGTGTTTGCAATCCCCCACAACAATGAGCTTACCTTCAATCTTTGGCCAAGTGCCCTGCTCATCGATGTTGACCAACACAAATTTCCAGTTGTTGTCCTTCAGGAGCAGACCCTCTGTGAACCGCAACCTGTAAGGCGAATGGTAAGAGCTGGTTGTCAAAATTGGTTGTGAAATGTCATGGTCCGAGAGAGTCACGTCCGGTGAGTTTTTTACTGTATCCCCCTCAATGGGGTAAGGCAGCTTCGAATTTTTGCCCTCCTGGCTTCCTTTCCCTTCCCCCTCTGCCAGGTGCACCCCATTTTTATCGTCATGCTGGGTGGACCTGCGCTCCCCCTTTGGTTTTTTCGCGAGGGTTTGAACCCTCTTGCCCTCTCCCTGTCTCCTCCCCATTTTGTGCCTGAAGTCTTCGAACTCCTTCTGCAGAAGGCATTGTGATGACCAGTGCCCTGGCTTCCCGCAGAGATAGCGTTTCTGCGAGCCTTGGATGGAAGGCTTCTTCCTGATGTTAGGCATTTTTCTGACATCCTCAGCCTCCATGGCCACAACGTGGTGAAGTTTGGGCCTCTGTCCTGTGGAAGCACTCATAAAAGGAACCTTTAACTGACATACGCGAAGCATGTCCTGCAGGGTGGGTGGAGGGTCTAGGGGGAGACTTAGAATTGCCACACGGCACAGCTCATTAGAATTCGAGAACACAGTCTCCCCTAGGATGCCCTCCTGCGCTCCCTCATTTTTAACCTGCACTTCGATGGCCCTGGTGAGCCGCTCCACAGTATCAGTAAAGGATTCATTTGGGCCCTGCCTCATTTTAGAAGAGGGAACCAGAGGACTGTGAGGCTGCATTCCGAAGAACGCAGTTAAGGCTGCTTCTTTTACTATGTGGAGGCATGGTTGTGGGATGGCAACCTGATCAGTCGCCATTGTCCACTGCCCCTCACCAGCAAGATGGTCAAGGGTGAGGGGGCTCCCATTAACCGTCCACCATAGTCTCCATGTTGTTCAGGAGACCGGGCAGGGCGTCCCTGAGCAGCTGTTTCCATGCCCCCTTCCAGAGCCCCTGAGAGATCTGCGCGCAAAAGCCTCCTGAAATAAGGACTATCACGCCCTTAGGCCTTATGGGCCTTGCACTGATCTCTTATGGTGGCCTGTGGGAACGGGTGGTAAGTTGCCCTGATGTTATGGCCTCCACGGGAATTCCTATATGTAACGGGCTAGAGTAGGAACGGGGGAGGAGGATCGTGGTTGTCCTGTCTTCTTGTCTTCCAGGTCCCAACCGTGGGAACCGGAAGGAGGGGCGTGGGAACCGGGACTCCAGGCCGACCGCCTTCTGGAGGGGGGTGTGGTTTGCCTGAAGGATGATGTCATCCAGGGGTCGGTTCGATGGGCGGGGTGTGTGGGAGGGGATCTGGGAGGAGTTTTCAGAGAGGGCGGAGAGGGAAAGGTTACATCATGGGGATAGGGCGGGGCAAGAGGCAGGAACAGGGTTGAGGGAAGATTGGGCGGGGCGAAAGGGATTAGGGGAAGGAGAAGGGCTGGGGGATGGCGATGATCCCGCCACGCGGTCTCCACCATTTTGTGCCCAGGGGTTTGGGAAGCCATCTTGCGATTCTACTTCTCCATCTATAGAAAAACAAACTCTGGGTTTTTGAACTGGGAAACGTGGGGATGGGGAAGGCTCTCGAGCCACCTGGCCAGGGCTGCCCGAGAGATCCTGGGCAGAGAACTGCGTGGGCGGGGGGATTGGGGCATCCTGGGGGAGCCTGAGCCAGCAGGTTGGGTCCCTGCTGCTCCCTTCAAAATGCTCTTCTGGGGACGTGGGGATTTGGGTGAGGGGACAGGAGAACTGGGGGGAGTCTCTTCACAACCCGGCCCTTTTTGCACTCCTTTTAGAGATTTTATCGCAGAGCTGAATTGCACTGCCAAATGGAAAAATTTAGATGCTTTCTTGTCCCCAGAGCTTGCCAATTGGGTTATTTTCTTTTCTACATTGCACCAGAATTTTGGATTGTAGACCTTCTCTGGGGTCATTTGCGGAAAGTGCAAAAACAGCCAGTGGACAGACTGGTTTAACTTGCCCTTTGAAATTTTCAACTGGGCTGATTCAACAATAGAAACGAAACTATAATACATGCCCTTTTGGGCGACGGAGAGTTTCACGCCCATCTCCCCCAACAAAAGATGTTGCCCCCAACTAACACCCAGGCAAACTTAACACGAAACTAAAACCGAACACACAGGCAAGTCTCCTAAAACCGAGTGGGGGACCCCTCCCACTCACCCGGGGAGCCACGGAAAATAAAATCGGTGGTGCAAGAAACCCGAGAAAGGGCCACCGCGCGAACCCTCTTCGCGCCGAACAAAGGGCTAAACAACAAAAAACAACAAAAGAGGGTGCTCAGGAGAGTTCCGGACAGGGGAACAGGGCCAACCACCACCCCCCCCAGGCTGCGCAGCCGGAATCCTTTACAAGGATTCTTGAGGACTCTTCCTCCAAGTCGGGTCTCCGTCTCCAGGGAGAACCCCACCAAAGGTAAGCACCGCTTGCGGGCGATACTTACCCCCTCCTGGGACCTGGGAAGCTTGGGGTTGTCGGTCCACTGCCTGAAGAGGACTCCGAGGGTGCTCCGGAGCTGTCCTCTTCTCCCCCAGGAGTGTGCTTCCCATAGGAGCCGCTTCCACCGAAGGTAGCGTGACACCCAAGGAGTGTTTCTTCGGGCTTTTCAAATGCCCTAGTCCGTGCTGCATGGTCCACCTCGACGCTGGGGGGTGCCCCATGTTGAGCACCAAGCCACACTGTCGCGGTGTCCCTTCACGCCTGGCAGGCGCTGACCACAGGCTAGCTCAGCCTTTGCACTGCGGCCGACCCGGTATGAGGTCGGGATTGCAAGCAAGGCAAGCAACTTCCTCCCTGTGGGGCCTTGGCTCCCCACACCGGAGATAGGACTTGGAGGTGTCACAACGTTGGCAACGGACAAAGGGCTGACTCTCTCGAGCAGGGTTTAATATGATTTATTAAAAAGGGGAGTCCAACTGGGAGCTCCGCCTCTGATCACTGCTGGCCAGAGAGAGCCCTGAACAGAACTGTACACAATCTTTTAACTGGGGGAGGACCAAGGGGTGGCGACAATGGGTCAGCCAATCAGGGCACAAGGGGGTGTAACTGGGGGTGTCAACTTTATAACAATGAGCGAATCACAATAGGAGAGAGGGAGATTTCCCGCGCCCCAGCCTATCACTCGACGCCCTCCCTGGATCTTTCCAGAAACCAGGGATGGGCCCCAAAGTGACAGGGCGCCCAAGAGGAGAGAGAGAGGATTGACAGGGACAGGTGTTGGAGAGGGATGATTGGCATATAACAGATAGTTATATAACAAACACATGTGGGAGGAACCATTACAGAAACCGGGGGGATACAGTGGAATAAACCGATACAAAGTACAATATAAAATGCTTGAACAAATACAATAAAACATGCACCGCCACAGTCTACAAGGCTACAAGTATACAAGAAATGTACAGAGAGCAAAAATTTATATGCATCAGTACTGTCCCACTTTCTGGTGTTTGTATACTTTGATCTGGTACATTCTGGGTCACGTTTACTTGTAAATTAATTTGATGACAGTGTGGACACAAACTCCAAATATTTTAAGATAGGCACAGAGTATCTTGAAAGTTTCTCCTGCAGGTTTGAGCATCTTGGCAGTAAAATCATGCAGTTCTTGTGGAATTTCAGCTTCTCTGTGCTTCAAACAGTGCAGAATCAGAGGTGCATGACATGTAGTGTTCTGTTGGATACTGCCTTCATGTACCCCTGATCTACAGAAGAATGACTGATTCTGTCTTTGTATGTTCCTGATCTAGAGAAGAATCCTTTATCATAGCCTAGAAGTTGTCAGTCATGCTGTCTAGACGCTGACCAAAGATTCTTGGAGAAGGAAAACTGAAATGGATCACCAAAGTTGCATCCCTAGTTCCCAAAGACTGTAGGCAGTCATCTGTTAAAACTAACATAACAGGAGTGACCAGAATTCCCTCTATTTTCTGTTTTATACAGAAACAGAGGAAATTTGATTTCTTAGGTGTCCTGGTTTGGGACAAATTTGGGAGAAAACCCCTGTATAGGATCCCTCTAAGGAAGCAAACCTAAGTGGCCCCTCCCTCCAACCGGTCCGGTGTCGCGGTGCTGTTCCTCGTGCTGATGAGCACGGCCACGGGCTAGCTCAGTCTCGTGCACCGCGGCAACGTGTGAGGTCGGGGTGGCAAGCCGGGCGAGCCACCTCCTCCCTGTGGGTCTTGGTTCCCCTCTCAGTGACGGTCAGCAGATGGCAAATGCAACCCACGGCAGATAATCAAAAGGCGGACTCCTCTGGGCTCAGTTAAACAGGATTTTATTCAGGGGGAGAGGCAGCACAGGGCTCAGCACTCTCTGACCCACCGCCCAGAAGAGACCCTGAGGCCAGGCACGCGGCAGGTTTTAAGGGGGGGTGGAAACAGGGGTGGCGACAACCGGTCAGCCAGTCACAGGAATCGGGGGGGTTAACCGGGGGTGTGAACCATGGAACTGGGGACCAACCACAAAATGAGGGGAGGGGGTCTCCCGGGCCCCAGCCTATCACTTGGCACCCTTCCCCGAGTCTTCTAGAAGCCAGGGAAGGGTCTCTGAGTGACAGGCAGGTGACCACGAGGAGGGGGGGGTGGGGATTGACAGCGACAGGTGCAGGGAAGGGATGAATAACAGAAAACGTTGGGTTTTACAATAGACAAAACAACCGATGCAGAAGGGAAAACCAATGCAGAACACAGGGGTATACAGTGAACTAAACCATTATAAAAATAACTTTAAAATCTTAAAAAAATAACTTAATAACTTAATAAAAACAATTCTCACACTACCACATCTCCCCCTTTTTTGTTTTTTCAAGAGGAGTGGGACTGGAACGGAGGAGGGAGGTCAGTGATGCTGCGTTGGGTACCTCAGTCCATGCTCTTCTTCATCTGGATTTCGTTCTTCGTCTTCTGGGGTCCCCTCCAGCACCTCTTCCAACTCCAGTCCTTCCTCTTCATGGTCCTCGTCTGATGGCATGGTGACATGGTTAACTGTGGGGGAGTGTGAGGTGGCAGAAACCAAATTATACAACATCTTTTTTAGAACACTGAACACAAGTACAATTAATAACAAAACAAACAAACAAAGCAACACAGTCTTTATGATGGAGGAAACCCAGCGGGAGATTCCCCAGTTTGCAAAAAGTCCGCCCAGCCAGTCTTCGGTCTCCCTCTTGAGGTTGCCCACCATCTCCTTCATCTTTTGGATGGCGGCGTGGACGTCCTCGGCTCTTGATGTTAGATTGAAGCAACACAACCCCTCGAACTCCTCCCACCGGTGGCCATGCAAGAGTAGCAGGTAATCGATGGCCGCCCGGTTCTGAAGTGTTGCCTGCCTTGTGATCTCCTCCTCATTTAGGAGGTTTGACAGGGCTTCTGAAGGCAAATTTGCTTGTTTTGCTACCCAGCACTCTAGGTGGGCCAATTCACCTAGAGACTTTGCAATGGCAAGAAGATTGTGACTGCAACGCCTTTCGATTTGGTCCAGTGTATAATTTCGGAGTCACAATCGGGTTCCAATGCTTTAAGATCTCTTTTCTGAACTGCCGAATCTGAAGCAATTTTTCTCTGCCAATTCGCTAGAGTGGTTTAGTTGGGTGAAAACAAGCTCAATCTGCCCAGTGTGCAAGGTCCTCCTACATGAAGAGGGGGGATGCCTGCCCAGGCCCGGTCCCCACAAATAAAAAAGGTTCCTTTTGGGAGAGCAAAGAACTTACTACCAAAGGAGGTGGGTCGTGTGACTTCTACTGTGTCTTCGCACCAGTCATCTGGCATGTTGACTGGGCGGACATGGCGGTAGTTCTGCTCTTGCCCTTTAGGGGGGGTGTAAACAAACTTAATACAAAACGAAGCATTAACAGAACCTAGTAATTCTAAATCAGTGGGGTCAGAACTTAAAGAGAGGAGGCCTTGAAGATACTGGACCCAGAAAGCAAACGGGTTTCTAACAGGGTAGGTGTTATAACGAAACTCAGGACTAAGATAATTGGACCGAACCTGATTGGCTGACCTCATTTTCTGAAGAAATATCGGTGGAAACTCATTTAGTCTAAAAGGGATCCCCACAAGGCAGGTTGACAAGTGGTTGTTCGCCGAGGTGGCCGACAAGCAGATGTGGTCTTGATTCATCGCTTTGGCCAGGGTGGCCCACACATTGGCTTTCGGCTGTGGTACCACCCATCCGTCCACCGGGAGACTCAGGCTGAGCGCGACCAGGACTCCGAGGATGAGATGCTGGTTCCTCGGAGTAAAGAATCCGGTCTGGGCTAGCTCCATCTCAACTGAAAAACACTAAATAAAGACATTATATAAAATGGACACAGTGAGGAAAAGGGGGTGGCTCTGCCCGGAACTGATGTTCAGTCCTCCTCAATCGATGTTTTCCTTTTCCGCCTCCACGCTGCTACAGTGACTTGCGGACTGTTGATTTTGCCAGACCCTGGGCTTTTGGGAACATAGGGCCTCACCCACTTTGCTGGAATCCATTTTGGTCCCGTGGGGGTGGACACGCAGGCGTACCCACGTCCCCACGTGACCAGATCGTGTGGTCCTTCTGTCCCTCCAGACCCAGGATCTCTGACCATGACCTGCGGTCGTTCTTTGACCCCAAACAGCGAGCTCGCGCCGAAGTGTCGGACAATGGGTGGATTGAGACCTTCGTAAGAACAATTCAGGAAGTTAATTGTAAACAAAGCTCTGGCCAGCCTGACCAATGGTGACTCTGTCCTGAGGACCCTCTGTTGTTGATGCAGCACACGCTTGATGATCCCATGGGTCCTCTCAACCATGGCTTGGCCTGTGGGGGAGGGGGGATGCCGGTCTTGTGCTCCACCCCCCATTGCTGCAGGAAGCTACGAAGCTCCCTGGATTTATACGCCGGGCCGTTATCGGTTTTCAGTTCTCTCGGAATGCCCATGAAGGAGAAGGCGTGGATGAGGTGTTTTATGGCATCCCCAGCCTTCTCCCCTGTGTGGGCAGAGGCGAACACGGCTCCAGAAAAGGTATCCACTGACACATGTATGTATTTTTGTTGTCCGAATTGTGGGAAATGTGTGACATCTGTTTGCCGCGCCTCACAGCTCCGCAGCCCTCGGGGATTAACCCCTGCATGTAGAGTTGGAACAGCCTGCTGGGAGCACGATGGACACACGGCCAAGATCGCTCTGGCCTGTTCCCGCATAAGGTGGAAACGGCGAACAAGGCCAGGCGCGTTTTGGTGGAAGAGCTGGTGGCTGAGTTTCGCCTGCATAAAGATGTTTGGCAGGGGGGCCATCTCAGCGGGGGCAGCAAGGGCATCAGCCTTCCTGTTCCCCTCTGCGATGAACCCTGGCAAATCGGTGTGTGATCTCGTATGCATCACAAAATAGGGTTGCTCTCAGTGGGAGACCAATCTAACTAATTTCGAGAGCAAGTCATAAAGTGTTATGTTGGACATCTCCTGTAAAATCGCCTGATCTGCTCTGGATACCACCCCCGCCACATAGGCGGAGTCTGTGACCAGATTAAAGGGTTCGGGAAACCACTCAAATGCCCTAACGACAGCGGCCAACTCAGCGACTTGAGGTGATCCTTCCACCTTGGCAATATCAGCCTCCCACTGCTGAGTTTGAGGGTCCTTCCAAGTCAGAACTGACTTGTGGGACCTTCCGGACGCGTCTGTAAAAACGGTTAGAGCCTTGAGGGGCCTCCTACTGCGAACCTCTTTCAGAGATAAAACAAATTTAACTTCCGAATTGAAAATTTTGTGGGCAGGCCGATGAATAGAAATTTGCCCAGTGAAGGAATCCAGGGCGAATTGGAGTGCTTCGTTTTCCTGAAGCAAGTGTTCCAACATAGCTTTAGAAATTTGGCCCGATCTTAAACCAATTGGGATGTGAATACATTCGAAGTCACAGCTGGCCAATTCTCTGATCTGGAATCTCGCTTTCCAGATCAGCTCTGCCACCAACTCTTGTGGCCGGGTCATCCTCTTGGACCGTTGATGACTCAGGAAGACCCACTCTATGATTGAGAGTGGATCATTCCCTTCTCGGTCCTTCTTTGGGATGTTCCTCCATTGGAAGATCATCCCATGGAGGTGCGGCAACTTTCCCATGATGATAGATTTGAAAGGAAGCTCCGGGTCGAATCGGTGAGCTTGCCTCTTTGACATTGCATCCTGGACCTTTTCCAGTGCCTTCTCCGCCTCAGGGGTAAGGACCCTAGGAGAACTCGGCTCCTCTCCCCCTTTCAATAAATTGAAAAGGGGGGCTAGGTCGTTAGTGGTCAGACCCAGCCAGGGCCTTACCCAGTTCAAAGCCCCACACAGTTGATGGACATCCACGAGGGAATTTACTTTTGTTTTAATCACCAATTTTTGCAGCACAATGGTCCGCTTTCCGATCTCGAGCCCAAGGTATTTCCAGGGCGGCATCTGCTGAACCTTTTCTTCCTGTAGCTCAAACCCTGCAGCAACCAGTGCATCGACTGTCAGACCAATCACATGGGAAAGCATGTCATCATTCGGGGCGCACACCAGGACATCATCCATTTAGTGGTAGATGATGGCCTGTCCCGCGACTGCGTGGACAGGGGACAGCAAGGAGGCCACATACCACTGGCAGATAACAGGTGAGTTCTTCATCCCTTGCGGGAGAACTCGCCAGTGATAGCGTCTCCTCGGGGCTTCCCGGTTGATGGTGGGAACCGAGAAAGCAAAACGTGGGGCATCGTCAGGGTGCAGAGGAATTTGAAAGAAGCAATCTTTTATATCTATAACAGCCAATTGCCCATTTTGGGGGAGCATAGTCGGGGAAGGCATCCCAGGTTGGAGAGACCCCATGTCTTCGATAACATTATTAATTTGGCGGAGGTCTTGAAGGAGCCGCCACTTGTCCTTCCCCGGCTTTTGAATCACAAAAACTGGGGAATTCCAAGGGCTGTCGGTTTCTACGATGTGGCCCTTGGCCAATTGCTCCTTCACGAGCTCCTCGAGCGCTTTTAATTTCGTTTTTGAAAGCGGCCACTGCTCCACCCAAACTGGTTCATTCGTCAGCCAATTAAGTTTCTTGGTGGGACGCTCATCAATGGACACTGCGGAAATTTCCATTGAGGGGTTGGGTATGTCAATTTTGACCCCCCATTGCGACATGAGATCTCTGCCAAGCAGAGGCTCCTTGTAATCTAAAACAAAAGGACGGATGTTAGCCAATTTTCCTTTTGGCCCCTTAATTTGCACTATGCTCCTGGATTGTCTCGCCAATTGCAACCCTCCGACACCTTGAACGTGTCCAGCCACGTCCTGCAGAGCCCAATGTGACGGCCAATCCTGGGCTGGCACGACCGTCACATCCGCCCCGGTGTCCAAAAGGCCTCTGATGTTTAATGTTTCCCCACCCACCCTGAACTCACAGTCTACCTGGGGCCTTTCTTCAGTGATGGCTTGCATAGGGCAAGCCACTGGGGTGTTGTTCAGTCCCCGGGTAGGGATGATTTGTGCGATCACCTGTCCCTTAGGAATAAATGTGGGTGGATGGGTGCAGCGCAGCCAGAGGACGAGATTTCCGGGGTCGTTGACGAGAACCCCTGGAAGAATCTCGACCTCTTGCGGGGTGTACTTACAGTCCCCGAGGATGACAAGCTCCTTTCCTTGGACTGGCCAGGCTCCTTGTTCTTTGATGCTTATGGAAAGGAAGGTCCAATCCGCCATCCTCAGATGGAGCGCTTCGGTGAGCCGCAGCCGATAAGGTTCATGCCTTGATGATGTTACTAAAATTGGCTTTGAAAGGTCATGGTCAGTACTGTATGTCAAATCTGGTATGTCATGTCCGGTATTATTGTCTGTCTCAGTGAAAGGCAGCGTATCATTGGCGCTAGATGTTTCTTCCCCCTCCCCCGCTGCTCGGTCTGCCCTATTTCTATCTTCGCGCTGGGCGGACCTGCGCTCCCCCCTTAGTTTAACTGTCGGGAGCTATCTCCCGACCCTCCCCTGTTCCCACTGCCCCCGCCTTCCCCCCTTTTCTTTTTCAAAGCTTCAACGGCATCCCACAGTGGGCAGGTGTTCGCCCAGTGCCCGGGCTCCCGGCAGATTAGACACCGGTTCTTCTGGGGCACATACGGTCTGCGTGTCGGTCCTTGGGTGCCAGACACTGCTGAAACTCTCGGTGTTATTGATTTCCCTTCCCGGTCGTTTCCCTGCATGTAGGGGACCTTTAGCTGACACACCCTGAGCATATCTGGAAGGGTCAGAGGGGGGTCCAGAGGGAGACTCAAAATTGCACTCCGGCACATGTTATTTGCATTTGCAAACACCATCTCCCTCAAGATCCCATCCCTTACCGCCACTTCCATTACTTGCACCTCGATTGCTCGGGTGAGCCGCTCGACGAACTTGGTGAAACTTTCCTTGGCCCCCTGCATGATCTTGTAATAAGGTACGACCGGGCCGTCTGGCACCGTCCCAAAAAACGCAGAGACCGCATGCTCCCTGGTAACCTGGAGGGCTTTGATGGGGATATCTGAGGTTTGGTCCGATGGGTCAGCCCATCTCCCCTCACCCATAAGGTGTTCTAAAGTGAGGGGGTTCCCGTTGTCGTCCACCGCAGTCTCCGGGTCTCGGAGGAGACTGGGCAAGGCCTCCCTGAGTTGCTGCCTCCATGCTGCTACCCACAGTTTGAACTCTGTTGAGTCAAGCAGGCAGGAGAACAGCTGCTTCAGGTCCACAGGAATAACAACAGCGGCATCGAGATCTGAACGGAGCAAACCCCTGAAATGGGGGCTGTCCCGCCCATAATCTCGATGGGCCTTGCACAGATCCCGGATGGTGGACTGGGGGAACGGGTGATGGATCGCTCGGACCCGCTGCCCTCCTCGGGAGCCCTTATAAATGACTGGGGATACCGAAGGAACAGGGGAAGGCTGATGCATCCCTGCAGGCTCAGGCCCTGGCCCCGCCCCCTCCGGGCCCAGACCGTGGGAACCGGAAGGGGGAGCATGGGAACCAGCAGGGGGAGCGTGGGAACCGGAAGGGGGAGCGTGGGAACCAGCAGGGGGAGCGTGGGAACCAGCAGGGGGAGCGTGGGAACCGGAAGCCCAGGAGGCAGGTCTTCCGGCAGGGGGCGTGGTTTGGGAACCTGATGATGTAAAGTGGGTGTTCCCATGAGGGGAGTAACTGGGAGGAGCCAAGGGTGGAGTTTTCGGTGAGGGAGGAGGCATGGGCGGAGCCCTTTTATGAAGGGGAGGAGTATAGGAAAGGAAGGGGTTGGAAGAATTTGGGGCGGGAAGAAAAGGATTTAGAGAAGAGGAAGTGGGGGATAGGGAGAACCGTGCCATCCTGCCATGCGGTCTCCTCCATCTTGGGGATAAAGGGTAGGGGAGCCATTTTGTGGTTGGGGAGTCTCAGCGGGACTAAATCTACCACGAGGTTTATTAACTGGGGAAGATGGGGAAGGGTGGAATTCTTGAGCAGCCCGGCCAGGGCTGCCCAAGAAGCCCCGAGCAGTCTGGCTAGGACTGCCCGGGCAGGGGGGTCGAGAATTCCTGGGGGAGCCTGAGCCAGCAGGTTGGGGTCCTGCTGCTCCCTTCAGAATTCCCTTCTGGGGACGAGGAGAAGGGACAGAGGGACAGGGAGAACAAAGGGCAGGTTGTCTTGGATGTGGCTGTTTCTGCACTTTCCTATTCATTTTTGTAACAGCAGCTGAAAGCTGCAAAGCCAAATTGAGGAATTTGGAGGCTTGTTTGTCCCCTGAGAGTGCCAAATTATGGATTTTGTTTTGTACAACCGTCCAAAACTTGGGGCTGTACACTTGCTCCAGGGACACATGAGGGAAGTGCAGGAAAAGCCACCTCACAAACCCCTTGAGCTCGCCCCTCGAAACCTTTAACTGGGCGAGCTCCACAACTGACTTAAAACTATGATACACACCTTTTTGGGCAGCGGAGAGTTTTGCGCCCATCTCTCCGAAACCGAAAAACCAAAATCAGGGGCTCGGGGACACCTCAACCCGAACAAATCCCCCTTGCCTGCTGCCCACCCGATGACACCCAGACAAAAGCAAACTTAACAGAAAACGAACGCGGAGGTCACTCCCCTAAAACCGGGCAAAACCTAAAACCCAAACCCGGGGGGTCCGCACCGAAAAATAAAATCGCAGTGTCTAAAACCCCTGTGGACACTTCCACCCAAAAGACAACTGCCCGAAACTTAAAGTTTACAAAACGAAAAAGAACAAAAGAGCACCCCGAGGAGAGTAACCCGCAGGGGGATGAGGCTAACCACCACCCCCCCGAGCTGCGCAGCCTGAGATCCCCCCCACTCCTGGAGGATCCCTCCCGAAATTAGGGTCTCCACACCGGGAGCACCCTCCGAAAGTAAGCCCCCTCACGAAGAAGGCTTACCCCCTCCTGGGATGTGATGAAGCCTGGAGTCTCGAGATCAGCTGCCTGAAGAGGACCTGTTGGGCGCTTCAGGCTGTCCTCTTCGTCCCTTGGGAGCGTGAGCTTACGAAGCCGCTCGACCAAGGGTAGCGGGGCGCCCAAGGACTTTTCTTCAGGCTCTTGCAGCCTCAGTCCGTGCCGCGGGGTCTGCCTCGTGACCGGGGGGTGCCCCACGATGGACGCCAAACCGCTGTCGCGGTGCTGTTCCTCGCGCTGATGAGTGCGGCCACGGGCTAGCTCAGTCTCATGCACCGCGGCAACATGTGAGGTCGGGGTGGCAAGCCGGGCGAGCCACCTCCTCCCTGTGGGGCCTTGGTTCCCCTCTCAGCAATGGTCAGCAGATGGCAAATGCAACCCACGGCAGCTAATCAAAAGGCGGACTCCTCTGGGCTCAGTTAAACAGGATTTTATTCAGGGGGAGAGGCAGCACGGGGCTCAGCACTCTCTGACCCACCGCCCAGAAGAGACCCTGAGGCCAGGCACGCGGCAGGTTTTAAGGGGGGGTGGAAACAGGGGTGGCGACAACCGGTCAGCCAGTCACAGGAATCGGGGGGGTTAACCGGGGGTGTGAACCATGGAACTGGGGACCAACCACAAAATGAGGGGAGGGGGTCTCCCGGGCCCCAGCCTATCACTTGGCACCCTTTCCCGAGTCTTCTAGAAGCCAGGGAAGGGTCTCTGAGTGACAGGCAGGTGACCACGAGGAGGGGGGGCAGGGATTGACAGTGACAGGTGCAGGGAAGGGATGAATAACAGAAAACGTCAGGTTTTACAATAGACAAAACAACCGATGCAGAAGGGAAAACCAATGCAGAACACAGGGGTATACAGTGAACTAAACCATTATAAAAATAACTTTAAAATCTTACAAAAATAACTTAATAATTTAATAAAAACAATTCTCACACCACCACAGTCCGGTAAAAAAAAAACCTCTTTGGAGAAAAGTGGAAAAAACTATTTTACTAAACAAATGAAGTGCATACAAGTATAAAGATTGAATAATATGAAACAATAAAACCTCTCCTTCTGAAGTGAGATGGCAAATTGAGAAAGTCCTTGCCGTGGGTGTAGCTCGGCTCTCTCTCAGTCTCTCATCAGTCCCAGTCTCTCTGGCGCTGCTAGAAAATGCTGAGGTCCAGGCCCCGGTGGGCCGCAGGTGCAGCCCCCAGTGCTCCCCTGGGTTTTCAGTCCAGAGCAGGTTTAAACAGTTCTGAGAAAAAGGGAAAAAAAACAGTCCAGGGAACTTCTCTGCCCTAGCTAGCTGAAACTAACTAAAAGCAAAAAAAGATCTTTGTCCTGCAGTCTCTCCAAGCCTCCGCCGAACACCCCATCCGCAGAAGAATGTGGAGGAGTCAGGCAGTTTTCTCAAAACAAACTCCGCGCTTCTCCTTGCTCTTAGAACCAGTCTTAAAGGCACAGGACTCAATATACAGCACAAACAGAACAGACGATTGGGGATACAAGCATCATAAAATTACCCTAAGACATTAGGTCAACATTTTGTATGGATGTAAGGAAGCAGTCTCTAAAAAGAATAATTTGGTAAGAGGTCTTGAGAGGCTGCAGAGGCTAAATGGGGTACCAAGAAACAGCTTGAGAAGTGAAGCAGCAGAGTGAGAGATAAAGGATATTCACTGGTAGGGCTGCTGTCGAGTAAGCTTTTAATGAATACCAACAGGAGGTACTTCCTAAATGGAGAACATTAAAGGGCATTCATTAAATGCTACTAATAGGATAATTGTCCTATGCTTTTGAAATCTGTAAATAAACTTAACTGCTTAGGCATTGAATACTATATCCTTAGAGATTCTTAGAAACTCCTATACCCTTAAAAATAGTTTTCAAGTTGATGTGAGAGATGGCCTCTATCCATTCAGGGATGGCGGATATGGGAACTGATGTCACTGTCATTGCTTACTCCACATGGCTGTGGGACTGGGAACTGACTCCTGTTGTGGGGGTTGCGTCAGGGATTGGAGGGGCTGCAGTGGCCATGTGAAGCTAACATATCACAATTGAGGGACCCAAGGGACAGACTGCCACCATCAGGCCATTCTTGGTAAGGGCACCCATCACACTCTGGGACCTGTTGGCTAGTGGGGAGCTTGGCTAGTCATCCCATCTCTAACTCAGGATTTCTAGTCGGGGCCACTGGAGAGCGTGTTACCCCACATCTCATGTGGAAAACGTCATCTGGTGTAGGTTGACCGGTGGCCTCTTTCCATAGAGAAACTACGTGCTCTTGAACTCCTTGTTGAACAGCTTGCCAAGGGCCACATTGTACCTACAAACAGCCCTTCGAACTCCCTTGTCTTTGTCCTCAGAAAACCAGGTTAAGACAAATGAAGCCTCTTACAGGACCTCCGTAAAATAAGTGAGGTCATTGAGGACATGGGTCCTTTGCAACCTGGCCTCCATGTGTCTCTGTGACTGGAGACTCACAGTCATTGATATCAAGGACTGCTTTTTTAACATCCTCCTCCATCCTCGAGATGCACCCAGGTTTGCATTCTCAGTCCCATCCCTAAACTGATCTCTAAAACGGTATCACTGGCAGGTTCTTCCTCAAGGCATGAAGAACGTGCCATCTATCTGCCAGTGATATGTGGTCCACATCCTTTCCCCCATCAGAAAACTTTCCTGACACCATTATATTCCATTCTATGGACAATTTTTTGATATGTGCAAGAGAGGCATCTTACCTAGACATTGTTATTGCTAAGACTATTGAAGCTATTGAAGAAGCCAGTTTTGAGATTCAGGAGGAAAAGATACAGTGCACTAGCCTCTGGACCTACTTGGAACTCCGGGTCACTGAGTGGACCATCATGTCCCAGTAGCTCGTCATCACGGACAACCCAAAGACCCTCTGCGATCTGCACCAACCCTGCGGTTCATTAGCTGGGTGCATCCATTGCTGGGGATCATGACTGAAGACGTTGCCCTGTTCTTCAACCTACTCCAAGGCAATGAAGATCTCGACTCACGGAGGACCATCACTCTGGAGGCTCAAGAATTCATCTTACATGTCCAAGAAGCTCTGTCATCCTGGCAGGCGCACAGGACATATCCCATGGTGCCCTTTCAGTTGATCGTCCTGGGTAAGTCACCCAGATTTCATTCACTTATTTTTCAGTGGGACATACAATCAAAGGACCCGCTCCGTATCATTGAATAGGTCTTTCTCCACCATCAACCCACCAAAAAAGAGAACTCACTGAATTAGATGAAAATTGTAATAGTCAAATTGCTGATTGGCCGCATAAGAAAAAGATTGTAATGTCTGTCTTTCTACCATGGGTACCTGCAGCCAAAGCTTTAGGTGAGATTTCTCACCTGGAGTGCTGGTTTGGCAAGCAGGCCAACCTAGCATCTGCTGTTCTAAGTTACCTCTTGGCAGATGAAGATACCACTGGGCATGCCAGCCTTCAAAACTGGGACACCATTGACTTCCTGCTGCATGCGCATGGACATGGTTGTGAGGAATTTGACAGATTGTGCTGTTTTAACCTCTCCACCCACAGGGAAAGTATCTACATTTGCGTCCAGAGGATCCAAGACTCGTGAAAGAACTAAAGACCAAGAAAGACCCAAAATGGTATGAAGACCTCTTTGGACATTGGGGACTTAAGGGATGGATTGGTTCCTTTTTGGAAAATATTGTATGGGTGTTCCGGACTGTTTTTATTTCATGTATGTTTAGTTGTTTAAAATGGTTCTTTGTAAAATCCTTGGGGGAAGAAGCCTTCTTAATAAAGAAGGGGGACTTTTGGAGGCCAGTAAGCCTGTTAAACAGGAATCCAGGATCATCCCTTGAGGGGTAAATAATTTTTGCTTCAAAGACTTGGTGCCTTCTTAATTTCATCAGAAAGTGTGTTACTTCTCGCAACTTGGAGACTTGTTCCAGGATCCTTAACTTCTGTCCCTCGGGGGTGGGACATCAAGAGTGAGGGAAGTGTCCTGGGTTACAATGTAAGATGTGCCCAAAGTGTATTCTATCACCATCTACATGAAATGTTGAAACTAAGTTGTGCACTGTTTCCCTTGGCCCCTGCCTCCAGCCTCCAGACTATCTTCTGTTAATGGCCCATCAATGCCTTCCTGCATGACTCATAGGTAACTCCCTCCAGGAGCTATCTCTGTTTAATAGGCAATCAAGGACCCATTACAAGACTGATAAAATGGTATCAGCCCATTGTGAGATGCTCCCCCCAGGGGGAGGAGCCAAGCATTCCCACCTGGATATAATCTGGGATTCGGGACAGCACAGGCAGCCTTACCCACTGGATCCCCAGAGGACAAGAGCTACCAGACCTTTCTGCAGGAACACTGCTTCAACAAGACCGCTTCATCTGGACTGCTACCACCACGGTGTCAGGTTGTATTCTGACTCTGTCAGTGATCTTTTGTACCATTGCATGTGTTTTATTTTATTTTATTTTACCTTTTTTTTTTCTCTCCTATTAAATTGGTTTTTTTCTGACTTGGAGTCTCTCGCTGGTTTTGCCTTCAAGCCAGCACAGGAAGGCACACCTTGCTGAGTTTAGCAGCTCTTGACTTGTCACTCCTTGTGGGGGACATGCAGGTGTGACCTGGATAGGGGACTCTAGAAGCAAAAAGGGGAAAGGAGGAGAGGGAGTGTTGGGGTCAAAGAAAGCTAAGGCCATGGGAAAAATCCCCCTGGTCAGGGTGAGAGAAATCTCACCCGCAAGGCCCCATGGGAGGTCTCTGTGTTAATTAGACTAGAAAGTTCTCTGTTCATCTTGTTAGCATTGGTTACTTTTTGTTGCAATAATTTGCATATTCCTAATCCTCTCTCCCAATTGGTTCCCTGCTCTCAGACTCTGCCCTTATCCTACCCTATATAAGTGACTGTAACCCCCTAACCCTTGCCTTTTTGGTGCACCCTATACTGAGCTCAGTTTGCTGTTTGCTGTTTTGCTTCCTATTAAAGTAGCTCTTTTTCAGGTCACCAGATTGTTCCCATCTCTCATTTATATAAATATCACCACCAAAGGGACTTTGGCACCCGAAATCCCGTGGTGACACCTGGCCTTCCTATCCGGACCTGGGCTGTCACAAGGGAGAGAGTAGAGTTTATGCGTGATAGTTGGTAACACCTGTGCACAGGGCCCACATAAGAAAAGTGACTCTTAAGCATTACCTGGGTGGCCTGGGGGGAGCAGGACTATGTGTGTGTGTTTGAGACAAAGAATTGCCTGTGAAGTGGCTGTGGAGTCCTTCTAACTGCAGTTCCTTCATTCCACAAGGGATATGGCCAATGAAGAGACGAAGCGAGTTGTATGTGCAGGAGTCCTGTGGAAATATTGTGAGATGGGAAATAGCTGCAGTGGGAAGACTAAGAGGAGTGGAGAGGTGTTGGAAGACTCCACTCCGAGCATACTTCCTGACAGTCCTTTTGGGAGGATGCTCAGTGACTGGGGACAAGAAGACCTGTCTTGTAGTCAGGGGAAGGATATGAAAAAATGTTGCAAGCCCAATCTTAGTCCAGGGCCATGAGCGAGGGAGCTGCAACACTTCTCCCAGAGTACCTGCGTGTCCTTGGCACTCATCAGGCAAATTGGGGTAGGGAATTATGAGATGGGTTCCATGTGCCACTCTGAGTCACAAGTTAATTCACAGAAACGGAAAGTGATCTTAACTTGAAGGCTTGGCAGGGACAGAGACATCGATGCCAGGCTAGCAGACCCTTATAAATAGGGGAGGTCTCGGAGGAAGGTACAAATACAATGACCAATGGGAACACAAAGGGTGGGGAGCAATTCGAACCCAAAGTGGGAGTGACTAGCACAGAGTAGGATTGATGGGGCGGGTAGAAGGATGGGTTCAATGGGTGGATTCAAGAGGTGAGTGATCTCAGCACAAAGGAATGTAATTGGGACCATATCAACCACACAAGGAAGGAGAGGGGGGAGTTACAGAACAAACCATTTGAGGGACTAAAATGATGAAAAAAACACATCGCCATAAAAAAGATGATTCAATATTGTATATTCTAATGGACTAAAGAACCCATTAGACCAGGCCCATTATATTGACCCAGATACAGGTCTTTGGAAGATGAGATATGTTGGGCTTTAAATCTATATGTGAATGCGAAAGAACCTTGGTGTTGCAGTGTTTATCTTCTTATCCCTGATGGACTGTTCCTTTCCCCCTATGTTCTTGGGTTTGCCCCAGTTGTCCATCTTTCCTAGACCTGCCCTTCCCCCTTCCCACTGGCTTGTCAATCCTCTCCAGTTCCTACCTACAGTTCTGGAAACTTCTGTGTTCTTCAACACCCTGTTGGTCCCCTTTAGTTGGATCTTCCCCCTGTGCTCCCCCACTGGTCGAAGTTTTGTAAGTCCCTCTCTGCACTCCTCCCCTCTTGAATCCTGATTGGTCATACTGTTGTGTCCACCCACTGTTCTACCCCTGTTTAAAAACTGTGTTCACCCCTACTCGGGGTTCTCTTCGGCTCCTGAACCCTTCAGCAATAAATCTACCCTGCTGGTACCTCAGACCGAGAGCCTTCCTCTCCCTCTCCTCCTTTACCTGGTCCATGACGTCGCCTAGCACAGTGTCCTAGAGCTGGTGGCTCTAAGGTTCTGCCTATGGTAAAGCTTACACCAAGGTGTTTCCCCGCTCCTGGTGCAGCACCGGTGTGCCACTTGGAGCTAGCTGGGACACCGGTGACATAGAGTGTGCGACCAAGAAGTAGGGGATTATGCTGCTTGTTAAAAGAGATATTTGTCCATGTTTGTGACTAAATACATGAAGACTAGAGGGGACACGAGGGAAAAATTAAACCCCTTAGACCATTACCTTCTCCCTATGTGCTTTATAGATGGTCAGATGGTATGAATTTAGAAGATGCAACAGTTGAGCATGAAAGAAGTGATAACGATGGGAAAAGATATGAAGTGACTGGTCCCCTCAAAATGGTGGATCTATGTGGCACAGCTTGTTTCCAGTGAAATGGCAGGGCCGCGTGGTAGGACTGGTTTTAGGGAAATTATATAATCTCTTGATATAACAGCTGTCACAGAGAACTAGATCACAGAGTTAGGGCAGTTAAAGAAAGACATTCAAAATTTCCCATTCCCCCCTTCAAAAACAACCTCAAAAGTTAATGCAAATAGCTTCCATGTTTCCCTTGCAAGAGGTGCCTATGCAGGGAGCTCCAAGGGGAGTAGGATTTGTGAATGTACTTCTTATTAGCACCGAAGTAAGATAATAATAATAATAATAATAATAATAATAAAGTTTTAAAGAAATCATATTAGAGGACCTCTTTGGGTTGGCAGAGCAATTAGGTAAATTTTTAGGTCCAAATATCTACACTTCGGAAGAAATACAGTCTATTTTAGGGACTTTATTTACTTCATAGGGGAGACAAATGGTACAAATTATAGGGATAAGAATTTGTGAAAGAGAAAATCCACCTGATGTTCAAGAGGAAATGCTCGATGAACAGAAATTTCCAATATTGAGACCTAACTGTGATCAGAATACAACTGAGGGAGGATGTCAGACTGTAGAAGGTTGGTGCTTAGGGGGATAAGAGAAGCAGCAGCAAAGGGTCAGAATTTTGAGAAGCTGTTTGAAAATATCCCAGCTGTTTGAAAATATCCCAGCAATGGGATGAGCCACCTGCTGCCTGGTTACAGAGGCTTAGAA
Organism: Hirundo rustica; assembly: GCF_015227805.2. Lineage (NCBI taxonomy): Eukaryota > Metazoa > Chordata > Aves > Passeriformes > Hirundinidae > Hirundo > Hirundo rustica. The sequence goes on along the minus strand of NC_053451.1, from coordinate 102,894,114 downwards.
GGAATATACAGCAGTACTCAGGAATAGATCTTGAGAGTGATGCAGGTCAGGAAGTACTGAAAGTCAGTTTTGTTACTAAAGTGTGGAAAGATACAGAGAAGAAATTGGAGAAGATAAAGGGCTGGAGTGATTAGGAATTGAGTGATTTATTGAGGGAAGCTCAAAAGGTTCATGTTAGGAGAGATCATGAGAAACAGAAGAATAAAACTAAATTAAAGGGGGCCACTGTAGACCAAGTAATAAAGCAGCAACCTGGGAATGGAGTTGGGAGACGAACAGGAGTAGCACAAAGAAGACTTCAACCAAATGGTAGGAGACTCCAGGGAAGAGTATGGGAGATGATCACGTGGTTGACAGGTCCCAAGAACTGTTTCTATTGTGGAAAGGTGGGACATTTCAAAAGAGAATGTTCAGAATTACAGAGGGAAGTTAAAACTTTTCAGATCATGGAATCAGGAAATGAAGCACAGTATTAAGGGTGTCAGGGGCTCTATTTTTTGGGGTCCAACTACTTTGAAGATGCCTTGATAAAATTAAAATTATGATCCCAAGAAGAAGAGTATGTATTCAGGAGAGAGTGTAAGTCCCTGAGTACCCAGCCAATGGGAAAGGGCACAGGGACCATGCTTGGCCGTGAAACAGTATTAAAAGGTTGCCATTTTAACGGTGTGTTTGTGTTCACTTTTGGAGGGGAGGCATGTGACTCAGCTGAATCAGTGATAGCTATAAATAGGTTTTTTGTTTGAAGACTCCATCCTCTTTCAATTCTATGGAAAAGTGAGCTACTTCTCATAGGGGTGTCTTCCCACATACCAGATTTGTTAGTGAAAATTCTTTCATACCTATGCACAATCTTTTCCCCTTGCAAAAGAAATCCATTGTGGGAAATAATCATTTAAAACAAGGCCATAAAAAAACCTCCCAAAACCAATAGAGCAGGAAAACCTAAGCAAAGAAAGGCATACATTAACTGAGGCTGTTTAAGTTCCACCTGTCTGTCCCCAGTCAAGGTTCTGTGTTGTGTTTTACTAAGTTGGTTTCTTCCAGTTTCACCTATAGTTGATAAATTTTTGGTTTGCCCCAAAGTTGTAGCCTCCTCCCTGATCCCCTGTACTTCCCCTATCCATCACAGCTTCCCTGTCTGTCATTGTAATCTCTAGCCCTTCATCCAGAAAGTTCTATGTGTATCAAACCTTCCTTGAAGCCCCATTGGACTTGGCAATACAATCCCTCCTCCCTTGCAATCCTGTTGGTTCCCCAGTTATAATTCTCCTCCCATAACTCCTCCCTAGATATATCTGATTGGTTGTCTGCTGCATCCACCCCTCACCGCCCCCCCCCTCTGTTTATAATCCCTAGCACAGCCTGTGTTTGGGGCTCTTTCCCTCTGGATTCCATCTCTGCAATAAACCTTGTGGAATATATCCCAGTGAAAGAGTCTCCTTTTGTCCTTCATCCCAGTCCTCAAACTTGGCTCCTAATACCCTGGGAGTGTACAGAGTCTCAACAGATTCAACATATCCTAAAGCCTTGCTGGGAGGGCATTGTTCCCCATTTCTGTGGTTGCTCTGGGGACAGAGCTGGCCAAAACCACCGCATAGAGCAAGGAGCAACAACAGATTGGTACCCAAGGTGGTCAACGGATTCAATGTCTTGGTCTGAGTCCCAACAACAACTTGCTGTCGAGGTCTCGGACCCCATGGACAAGCTTGAGATCCTCGGTGGATCAATTGAGCTTTTGGTACGCTGATCGCCTCGGTGGTAGCAGGCCACTTTTTGTGTGGCAGCACTCCCGAGGGTGAGAGTGGCAGCCCTCCGGTGCCCAGGAGGGTCGCTCCCAGACTGCGAACTCCTTCTGTGACCATCCAGATTGGTTGAGGGATCTCCAAAGGAGTTGGTGAGTATAGAGGGGACCCTAGGAGACCACATACAGTGGGGGTTTTGATCCAAAACCAGATTGCTAAAGGAAAGGGTGGGCAGCCCTCAGGGTGAAGAGGGACTGTGACAATACTGTGTACTGTGTATAGGCGGATTTTCACCCCTTACCTCAAAACTGGGGGGGGCGGGGATGGGAGCTGTAGTGTACCATTTTCCTGTGGCTGATCGTGGACATTTTGGTGATTTTAGTTAGTTTAGTTTCTTTTGTCACGAGAAGGGGGTGGATTTTGTTGTGCTGACAGGATTCCATCACAATGGGGGCACATTTGTCAGCTCAGCAGAAAGGAATCTGTTTCCAAGTTGTGGGTACCCTGGGGGGCGGGAATGTTAAGTTTTCCAAAGGCTTGTTAAAGCATTTTGTGTGTTGGCTGTAGTTTCATTTTCCACAGTTATCCCTGTGGGATGTGGACTCTATCCCATTCTGGGATAGGGTAGGAGACCTGCTCACCTCTAAGGTGGAGCAGGGAGATGGAACTGCTCCAAAGTTCCTAGCGCTGTTTCTCCTGATTAGGAAAGAAGTAATCAGGAGGGAAATGAGATGACAGCCATCCAAAACCTTCCTTGTTTCCCTTTCCCCTTCCCCTGGACCCTCTATCCCTAGACTGGGGGGACTGCGCAGAGCAAACAGTACTTGCAGGGTCGCCAGCAACACTGCAGTCTGCCTGGCTCCCTGCACACTGCCCGGCACCCTAGCTCTGGCAGCAGTGTGTGGCTGCCAGAGACCCTTCCCTATATCCTTCCCCAGTTAATACCCCAAAAGTTAAGCGTTCTGTTAGTTTTAGAGATGAGTACCCTGAGTCTCAAAATGGCTCCTGGAGAGCTCAAAATGGTGGGGACTGCATGGTGAGCCCTCCATTTTGTCCTTCTCCTTTCCAGACTCTCTCTTTCCCATGCCCATGTCTGTCCAACTCCTTCCATCCACCCAACCCCTTCCAAGTGACCAGCGCCTTCCTCCCTTGCGACTCCTCCTCCTTTTCCCCACCTTGTTATATGTCATCCCATAACCCCACCCCCAGAAGTAGCTGTCTTGAGTTTTGTACCTTCCTCTCTGGCCCCACCCCTTCTCCGACTTCCAGTTCCCACACCCTCCCTTCCGTTTCCCATGGCAGTGTGGCCGGGGGTGGGGGTGCTGGGGACAGGAACCCAGAAGAGGATGAGCTGCCCATTGCAGCTCCAGTTACTTACTCTGCTAGAACTGATAAGAACTGTGGGTAGAAAGCCATGTCATATCAAACTAAAAGGGAGTTCTGCAAGGCCCAAAAGGAGTTCGTCCGGGGAAGCAAAATGTTTAGAGGGACATTGGATGCAGCCCTAACTTCCTATGACTTAGTACTAGCAGATCTTAGGGATCTCTTCTGGTGCGTTTTAAATCCTTCAGAGTAGTTTCTCCTATGGGAGGATAATGGGAAGAGACTCCTAAGATCACACCTGAATGAGTTAAAGTACAGCCCAGAAGGTTCTTTAGACAAGGACGGTAATTTTATTACCACTGAACATCTAATCGGTACTGGGAGGTGGGGGACCCTGAGGAACAGGCTCGGGTGCTTCTCAAATATACAGTCAATAGGTTGAGCACAGTGGCAGTCAAGGCATTCTTCCAACTATCTGAGTTGGAATCTAAGGGAAGTTATGTGAATATTAAACAGCTGCCTTCTGTTTTTGCAGTTTGTGGAGCAGCTTCAAGAGCAGGTGGAGAAGCAGATTGAGGATCCTGCAGCTCAGGCGGAGGTGCTAAGAGAAATGGCACAGAATAATGCAAACGAAGCCTGTCACTGAGTGATCCTGGCTCTTCCGGTAGACCCTCCACCTACTCTCACACAAATCATTGCTGTGTGTACAAAGAAGTCAGAACTCTTCAGAGACCAAGAAAAGAAGCCAATGCCAACCAAACCCAGGATGGTAGCTGTGACGAGTCCAGGAGCTATTAAGAAACAACTGCCCTTGCAAGCCAAGTGTTTTAAATGTGGGAAGCCTGGTCACTTCACAAAGGAGTGCCTGAAACACCAAAAAGAGAACCAATGGGGATTCAACAGAGGAGGAGGGAACCAAAAGGGTCCTCAAAGAGACCCACAACAAAAAAACTAAATTATGAGTGCGAGTCCACCCTGCACCAAGGCAAAGATCAGGCGGACTCCAAAGAGGAAAAGACCTCCTCAAAGACAAAAAAGGGGGAGGAAGGGAAATTAAGCATGACGTGGTGCAAAGATCATGCTAAAAGGGACAATAAAAAACTGGACTGTGACCTTAAAAATAACAAGGAAAAGACTGCTTACCCTGATGGGGATCCACACACATTTGATGATTTGGTTTGGCAGCCTCGCAAGCCTACTAGGCTTGTGAAAGTCAAGGCTTGTCATTTTAGGTCTGCCCACTGGACGGTGGTGTCAGTGGACCTGGAAGAGGATTCAACAGACAGAACAGGACCATTTGCCAACTGGACCAAAACTGTGAGCACTTTGTCATCGGGGACGCAGCGCATACTCCCTCAGAGATTGAGATTGCTCCTGAAACTATCAAGGGGGGCTTAAATGATCTCATTCACCTGGCATGCTGTCCTCAACCACCCTTCTATTTGGCTGAGGGGCAAATTATCACCCAGGCCATCCCAGTTCCAACAGGGGTCCCGGTAGATGACAAGACACCAGACGCCTACTGGGCAGAAGTAGTGGGTGAGGACAAATCTGTATGGGTTGCAACCTAACACATGGAACCAAACACCTCCGTGTGGATGGCTTGCTTGACATGAGGGCAGATAAGACAGTCATACCCGAAAGGATGTAGCCATCACATTGGGAGTTGCAACCCATGACTGGCAAGATCCATGGTGTAGGTGGGGTGAAATTGGTGAAGGTTTCAAAGAGCATTGTACAGATTGAGGGGCCAGATGGAAATTGGCCAATGTCCGTCTGTTTGTTACTGATTTTAAGCAGTCCCTGTGGGGGAAGGGATACCATGTCTCAATGGGTGGTCAAACTGACCATAACAAAGAACCCCCAGGATTTTTAGAGGCGCCCGCTGTGGAGCGCCCTGCCCACAAACTGAATTGGCTAAGTGATGATCCAGTCTGGGTGGATCAATGTCTGCTCAGTAAAGAGAAATTGAAGGCGCTCAAGGACCTTGTGGGAGAGCAGTTGGCCAAAGGCCATATTGAGGAAACAACCAGCCTTTGGAATTCTCCGATTTTTTATAATCAAAAAGCCAGGGAAGGACAAGGAAGGGAAGGACTCCTTCATGACGTCCGAGAAATTAATAAAATAATTGAGGACATGGGACCACTCCAACCAGGGATGCCTTCCCCGACAATGCTCTCCCAAAATTGGAGATTGGCTGTGCTTGATATTAAGGACTGCTTTTTTCAAATTCCCCTGCACCCGGAAGACGCCCCGCGGTTGCCTTCTCAGTTCCCATTATCACCGAGAAGCCCCAATGAGGCGCTACCACTGGAAGGTTCTTTCCCAAGGAATGAAGAACAGTCCATCTATTTGCCAGTGATACGTGGCCTCATTGCTGTCCCCGGTGCGCGCCCAAAAGAGAAAAGCCGTCATCCTACATTATGTGGATGATGTGCTTGTGTGTGCCCTGGATGACATTTTACTCCAGGACACCCTTGACCTAGTGGTTAAGGTTTTAACAACTGCTGGGTTTCAACAACTGCTGGGTTTCAACCGCAGGAAGAGAAGGTTCTAAGGATGCCTCCGTGGAAGTACCTGGGCTTGGAGATGACTGCGCAGACTATTGTGCCGCAAAAATTGGAAATTTGCAGTGATCCCAAGACCTTAGCGAATCTCCACTCACTGTGTGTGTCATTGAATTGGGTCAGGTTTTACAATCTCTTTTCAATCTATTGAAGGGAGAGAGAGAGCTGGATTTTTCCCTGTAATTGAATGCCAGTTGGTTTCAGGGATTTGGAGTGCCCACAGATCAGTGGCATTATCCTTTCAGGGTCCACCAAACACCATCATGGGGTCTAAAAGGTGCCCTGAAAGGGCACAATTTGCAATCATGCATCAATTGTATGTATGTCTCTTTTTGGATGCTTTTTATCAGATGATCAGTAGTTCGTCTATAGCAAATGGGTTGCTGCTTTCTAGGGGGTTTAACCTTCTGGCCTAATAAGCCTTCTTCTGGGTTAAGTGACCAGAGGGCTTGGGAGTCCCTAGTTGTGAAGAACATACCAGGACCCCAGTATCTGTTGGCTTACTTCTTGCTTGAAAGGAGCTGGTTGTCCTCCCCACCCCTTAAGAGATACTCGCCACACCTACTCTGTCTCAGATTCCCTGGGGTAGTGACCAGAATCCTTTTTTAACTTTGCCAGTTCAGTGGCCATAAATGGCACTTTAAATTAAAGTTAGGGACTTGATCTTGGTCATTTTCATACAGCTATTCTTTTTTTAGTAAAGGCCTAATAAGCCTTCTTCTGGGTTAAGTGACCAGAGGGCTTGGGAGTCCCTAGTTGTGAAGAACATACCAGGACCCCAGTATCTGTTGGCTTACTTCTTGCTTGAAAGGAGCTGGTTGTCCTCCCCACCCCTTAAGAGATACTCGCCACACCTACTCTGTCTCAGATTCCCTGGGGTAGTGACCAGAATCCTTTTTTAACTTTGCCAGTTCAGTGGCCATAAATGGCACTTTAAATTAAAGTTAGGGACTTGATCTTGGTCATTTTCATACAGCTATTCTTTTTTTAGTAAAGGGTGTATGTAGTGTGTAGCATCCTCCTGAATCTGTGTCTCTGCTAGCTCCTTCCATGCATAAATGAGAGCAACCAAGTTGGTTCCTGCATCTTTCAAGCAGCCTTCGGCATCCACTGGTGTGGATCCGCTAATTCCTCTCATAAAACTTGTTGTAAGTTGCTATTATGTGCCTTTTCTTTCTCTAGCCTGCCTTCCAAGCCTGCAGCTCAACTTGGTAGGGATTGCATTGGTGCCTGCAGGGACTCGACAGCCATAATCTCTCATCTGCCGTGTGCTGCCCATTCTTCCAATGGGAGCAGCACACAATGCAGCTCCTAGAACAGCACAGGTAGCTGCTTTGTCCCTTCCTGGTTTAGAGTTTGCTTTAAGTAGCAATGTGATGGTGCAGTTCTGCACATTTCTGCCAATTCTCTCTAGCCCTCACGCTAAGTATTTCAAAACATGTATTTCACCAGCAGATCCCACTTCTGACACCGTTAAATATCTGCTGTGGGTAAGTGTGGTGGATTTTTTTAAACCAGTGCCAAGGGTGACATGAGATGCAAACAAGGTCAATACTATATCTGTGAACCATTTATTAATGAGGCTGTAAGATAAGAGGATAGAGAAGACAGAAACGAAGGAAAAGGAGAAGAGACAGAAAAAGGGAGAGAGAGGATGTTGACTGCTATGAACAAACAAGTTAAACCGCTGTTAAAAGTATATGTATGTATCTTATAAGTTTGTATTCCAATATTTAACTTGGTATGGTGGTAGGAGTTTATAAGTTCGCGTTTCAACTTGTAACTTGGTACAGTTACAAGATGTTACAGTTGTAATGTTGTCGAAGTGCTGATAGTACTACATAAGGAAGACATCAGGACACTTTTCTGGGCCATGATTGGTGAACACAGCTGGCCAATCATTCAACACTCAGAAGAAATGATTGGCCAGGAATGAATCTCGTTAAAGACCAATCAAGTGAATGAGCCAATCACGTCAAGGCGTGCACCAATCAGAGAGAGGACAGAATACATAAAAAGAACTGACAAACTGTGTTGGGTGTCACTCTCTGAAGGACGGTGTGTCCCAGAGGAGTGTCCAGTACAGTACTGTACTTGTTCTGGTTTGTCATAAAGGGCTTGAAACTAGCTCAGCCCTTTTTCTCACTGGTCAGTTTTAAATAAATTATTGGCCATTTATCCTACAACATTGGAGTCACAGCCTCGTTTATAACATTGACCAGCAAGACTTTGCAATGTACCATTGATGTCATGTGTACTGCAAGCTGGAGGAGTCTGCACAGCTCTTGGGAGAAGAGGTTCACCTTCCACGGTTGCAGGCAGCATGTCTCCTGTGTCAGCAGGTGGTGGGATGTTGTATTCTGCTAAATTGGTTTATTCTGATTCCCCCTATGTTCATTGTATGGTTTGCCCTGAAGTTTGTATTCTCCCCTCTATTCCCTTCTATGTTCATACCACACCTCCTTTTCCAGAATCTTCCCTACCTGTCACCCAAACCCAGCCCACTACTCCCAAATCCTCTCTATCAATCACTGTAATCCCTACCCCTTTGCCCAGAATGTTCTCTGTCAATCCTCCTTCAAAGCCTCATTGGACTCAGCAATAAAATCCCTCCCACTCTGTAATGCCATTGGTTCCCCAGTTGTATTCTCCTCCCTTTACTCCTCCTATGGTTGTACCCCATTGGTTGTCTGCTTATATCCATGTCTACCACCCCCTCAGTTCATAATCCCATGCACACTGGTGTTCGGGGCTCTTCCCCTTTGGATTTCCTTTACCAATAAACCATGGGGATTTATACCAGGGAAGAGTCTCCCCTTGTCTTTTGCCTCGATCCCAGTCAGTGCCAAAGGTGACAGGAGCTTGCTTCAGCTCCACAGGTTCAGCATGCCCCAAGGCTCTACCACGGCAATGCTGTTCCCCACTCCTGCTCTTACTCCAGGGTCGGGAGCCAGCCTGAGCAACCCCTGTGGAGAAAGGCGTGACGACAGTGGGATGCTCAGTGGGTTGGCACTCAGGCAGGGGAAGGCGGTAGAGCAGCAGGTGGGATCATGGTAGGATTGTGTCAGGCTGCAGTCGGTAGGTGGCAGGGCTCAGCTAGCCTCGAGCAAGCAGGGGCTGGATTCAGCAGGCTTATATGACACACTCCATAGTAGTTTGTATACTGTATAGCTCCTCTCATGGTTTGATCACCCAAGAAAGATTACTGGATAATCTGGAGAGTCTTTCCCCAGCAGCAAGGGCTGCCCCCCTGTAGGGGGATTAGTTTAGAGTCTAGTAGTGGAGGCTTTGTTCCCATGATAGGCTGATGGAAAATGTCCCCAGAGACAGAACCCTTCTCTGTTTCCTAAAGGGCAGGCTTGCTCAGAGACAGTCCTCAGCGATTCCCTCCCATTCATGAGGACTTGCTGCCTGTGAACATGCTCACATGTCACAGCTCCTAGAGCATGTGTCCTGCTAGTTTTCCATTCAATATCTGTCTTATTTTGAAAGATGTGTGTTTGCCAAGGAAGGTGGAAACCTCCCTTGGAATGGAGAATATGTCTCCCCTCCAAATTATTGTAACTGAAACTAAGGGGTTTTCAGGCAAAGATATGGGAAAAGGAATAACAGTTCTTTACTAGTACGTATAACAAGGCCAACAAACAGCAATAGTAGCAACCACAAACAAATCCAGAGCCCTGGTGACAGCCTTCTCTCAAAGGCTGCAGGCACTTTTCCCTTTGGTGCAGTTCCGGTCACAGCCTGTAGGGGCGCTGCTGGCTCTCGGCTGGGCAAAGCGGGTGTGATGATTCCTCCGCGGCTGCAGGGGGCGCTGTGGCGCGAGCTCGGCCACCTCTCTGCATGTGGTAATGGCGGGGGCAGCTGGCGGAAAGGATGGAAAAGGCACTTCCTTTACAACTCCCCAGGGACAGCTGGTCCCGGTGCGCCTCCAGATAGCAAAATGAGCTGTAGCAGGAGCCTCAGAAGCAGCAAGCTGGAACGGCAGAGGTGAGCAGATCCCAGAGTAGTAAACAAAATGTATGAGAAACTCTGTAGATGTAGCAGGAGCCATAGGGTGTCAGGGCAGGCAGGGGGTGCAGGGTTACAGTGTAGTGAAAAACTGTGAGTGGTGGCAGAGAGATGGTGGGATTGGGCAGCAGCAGCCTGGCTCCTGAACATGGCCAGGAGAGGCTCCCTTGGAGGGGCAAGGGGCTTGGCAGTCTGGGCTTTCCCCTGAGGCACCCAAGTAGATGGTGAGGGTCCTTTCTAGTGAGGTAGAGTGTTAACAAAGTCCCAGTGCAACAGCTCTGGCTGGTGTTCTGGCTCTTAACAGGCAGAACTCCACTCACAGTAGGAGAAGAAAGCAGGGGATGGAACCCTGCAGTAGTGGCGAATTCTCCCCACAGCCTGTCTCCTCTCCCATGTCGAGAGAAAGAGAGAGAGAAAGAGCAAGAGAGAGAGCTAGAGGCTGCACCCAGCTTCTTCCCCCAGCCCAAAATCTCATGGTAACTCTGTCCTTCCCAAGAGAAAAAAACCCTCAGGTAGGAGAGTAGCAGCTAGCTGCACTCCTCCCCCTCCTCTGTGGCTATATTCCTCTGTCTATATGAAGTACCAGTTGTTATTGTTTCTGAGCAACAAATGGCAGAAAAATTCCCTAAGAAAAAACAAACAAAAAATCCTAACCCCCCAACATCAAATACCAGATTTACAACCACATTTACAAATCACAGTTTATAACCACAGTTCAAGAAATAAAATGAAACAATGTTGAGGTACTATTATTTCAAAATTAAATTGGTACCACACAGTGGTGGCGGTAACAGCAGGAGAGGAGGAGGAAAAGTGGGACTCTTTGCAAGACTTAAATGTGTTAAATGTGGCCACTCAGGTGTTAAAATACCTCTTCAGAGAAGCTGGGAGTTGAGGGATGCTAGTGACCAGTGGAGTACGTGCCTTAGTAATCACCACCTAAAAAACCCACCCCCGCTTCATCTGAGATCTACCAAGGCTCTATGGGAGACATGGCATATGGGTTATATAAGTCCTTTCAAGGAATCAGAAAGAAAACAAGTGCTGGTCGGGATGGTCTTGTTGAGGTTGAAGCAGTAGGATGGCCTGTTGGAGAAAGCATAGTAGAAGTGCTGAAGCGATGGTTCAGTTACTTGTCCAAACCCAAGTCTATCCAGTCTGACAACAATAGTCATTTTACTGCCAGATGGTCTAAGAATGGGATAATATATGGGCACAAGTTTGTTGTAACCTAATGGAAGATAATAGTCCTTAAAAAGATCAAGGAAATTGTAATCAGGTATAGAACAAGTTTCACTTAGGCTGTACTATGATTTGATTGGTGGTACCCACCATGAGAGAGTAATGAATATTAAGAGAGTAAGAATATTTTGAAACAAGCAAAGTGGAATCCACAGTGGTGGATTCCTTCTTCCTTTCATCCTCTCCTGAAAAGGTCAGTCCACGGGTTGTTCACAAATCACTGTTGCCATGTACTGTTCAGAAGTATTTAAATCATTGCTGCCACAGGCTAACCTGTCGTAAGATTTAAATAATGGGTGCCCTAATAGAAACTTTATGATTGATTGTTAGGCATTGTTTCACTGTAATTTAGCTCAAGGGTATCCCAAATGTACCTCTGAGTAGGTAGTCCACAATTGCTTCTAGGATCCAACATTTTCTGGCTATCCCAGACCAGGTGGCCCAGGATTGTCATCTTGGGATCTGACACCTTGCATATATATAAAAGTACTGGGTATATTTTATGTAGTCTAATGTTTAGTCTTTTCTTCACTGAGCATGAAGAAATACAGATGTACAGTGGGCAGATGAAAACCAGCTTGTGTCTGCCCCTACGGGCTAGGCTTTTTCTAAAGATCTTGCTTACCTGTGGTTTTGGGATGGGAAAGGCACATAAGACAACAGGATCATTACAACAATAATCATTATCTATATGGTGATTTGGTTAAACGTTATGCCAACTGAGTCACACTTGGAGACTACTCAAAGGGTACCACATCATCAGGGCAATCCTCATACTGTTGCAAACTATCATTGCAGATAGCCCAGGAGCATTCCCCATAGTTCCTCTTTTTTCACGCTCTCTGTAACACCAGACCTGCACGTTTCAGCCTTTTTTCCATATGCATTTTTTAATCTCCAAGTGCAGTGTTTCGAGGCTACTTGCAAGGTGACAGCTGAAACCAATGTTTGATGATGTATATTTTCATCTCCATTTACAAAGAGGCCTGTGAAGGGCTATTGTTTAAACACTTAGCTTCCGTGTGCTGATGTCTCAATCTCCTGATAATGGAACCATTTTAAAATGAAGTTATGTTTGCCCTTCAAAGTTTGTGTTCATAATCTGTGGCCTCCATTTTGCCCAAGGCTTGCTTTATTTCCTAAGATCCAGCCCCTGGATTCTCTGTGTCTTGAGTCTGAAGTGTTGCAGTTTGTTTCCTGTTCCAGGTGAAGATAAAGTAGTAGACTCCACCATTTTTCATCTTAGCTTTCTTTCTCTTAGCCTTTTCTTACCTGTAAAATCCATGGTGAGAATTCAGCAGTTACTAGATTCTGGCGAAGTTGTGCTGGTGGGCAGCTAAAGTCAGCGACATTTTGGGTAGACATTTTCCCTTACTCAATTTATGAATGAGTCAGTTGAAGAGAAAATAGGATTAAATAGTTTGAAATGTGTAACGTGCTGAGGGTGACCTTGGGAAATAGCACACTTGTAGTCTGTAGATCAGACTTCTCATCTCATTACAAGAAAGTAAAGAGAACATTAGATTTAATTGCAGTCACGTTTATTTGCAGTTTCTATACACACTTTCTAGGTAATCAAACTTTTCCAACACATTTTTTGAGAGGGGTTCACAATGAAACTGTCACCGTTTTTACTAAAAATAAATACAAGACTTAAAGTGTTGCACAGCTCTAAAATATACAAAGGCTTGGATTTAATGTAAACTTTGAAAACATTTTACAAAAGAAACCATATTTGCAACAATTTAAAAAGTTCATATTTACAAATATTACAAAAATACAAAATGGATGCAAGTCCATAAACCATTGTCTTTTCTGCCAGCATGAACTGGTGCTAGTACCAAAATAGTTACACTGTAACCTTCTTATTTTTTTTTTTTTTTTTAAATTCTTTAAGTCATAACCTACAGTATTTCTCTATCTGCCACCATTGCAGCAAATGCACTCAATCACTGACCTTTGGCAAAAGCAAACATATGCTTTATTTGCTACAACTATCCCATGCCCTCTATGCTGCCACAACAAAAACTAAAACAGAAAGGGGGAAAAAGAAAAAAAAAGAAAAAGAAAAAAAAGAAGAAAAGGGGAAAATGTTCTTTTTCAGAACACAGCTGTATAATTTAAGAAATAATTTTCATAACATCCGTGCAAGCAACAGAACAGTAGGTTGAAATGACGGTTCAGCAGTTACCTGATGCACGTACTGTACCCTGTCTCAAGAGGTGAGTGATGTTCCCTTCGCTCTGTGGCCTGTCCTCTGGTGCCTTAGTGGCATGCTTGCAATGCCACAGGGCTCCCCGCCACTCTGACTCCCACGTTTGTTCTGGACTCTTCATAAAGGATTTAGAATGTCTCTGGGTTTCAGTCCGCTAAATATAAACTAGAAAATTAGCAAAAGGAGAGTATACTCCAATGGGTTTGTTCTGTGTTTGTTTTGTATGTGAAGTCTTGCCTCATCAATCTGGTAAAAAAAAACAAACCTCAGTGTATATATATTTATTTAGGGTGTCTGTGAAATTATTGATTGGTAATAAAAAGTGGTATCATCAAGGTCAATTAAGCTGTATTCTCGTTATTGTTTTGAATGACCATTTAACTCAGGACTATTAAACATTTTGTAAAAGTGCTCCTGGTAAAATTTTTGTGGAAAATGACTGAAGATGACAAACTAAAGATTTTCTGCCCATTATCTAAACTAGCTTTTCTCATACTCTCCAGAAGGTAGTCTATTATATGCTAAACATATAGCTTCCTCTTAAAACGCTCTCATTCATTCACTTCACTTGTATTCAGACTTATTTTCCTACCTAAGCTACTAATGTGATTAGCCTTTTGTTTCCAAAACCTTTCTCCCATCACCTTTTCAAAAACTATTTTAGATGATTTTGCAGCCCTTTGGCTGATGGACCATCCCTCATCCCAACACACCTATCACATGCACAGTGACTCTACCTCATCAACTGAATGCAACCAGGCTACACAGGAGGCCTGTAGGAAACTCTGAATAATATATGTCTTGTGGTAAGCGCTAGACAAAATCAGATGTGAACCTTCTGGGGAATAACATTTCAGATACGTTAAACTGTTCTGATTTGCTTTGACTCCTTGAAATTTTAACAGTTTTAGGAAGAACCTTCCTCTTTAAAACATGATCTGCCTTCTTTTAATAACTCTCAGCTTTACATGTTACATGATTAAAAGAAAAAAACCCCAAAAACCGAATTCGCACATCCCACCTCCCAATCCTTTACTTATGCTTAAAGCCAGCGTTTAGCCAATTTCTCTACAGCCAAGAATTCTCTTTCTGCCATCCTGCTTGACCTGTCCTACTGCACACCCCATTCTTCCTTCACTATTTTCTCTGCACTAACCTTTCCTCTTTTCCTGACCATATCCTACAGCAACCAATACCGACTGCATCAGTTTTGGATAAAGAGGACCTTGTCCTCTAAGTACCACATCAGTGTAGGTGGGGCTACATCAGTGGAAATTCTGGTGGCCCAAAGGAGAATCAGGCCTGTTGGTTTTATACTGTTTGAAAATTAAAAGTATAAAGCAACTCACGGGTTATCCTGGTATTAAGATGAGAATATTCAAGTAACTTCAAGTAATTCAGCTTCTATCTCCCTGCTTTCATTTATATCAAAGCAGCTACTTTGATTTGTCTCCTTTCCCACCCCACCCCAGTCCCTCACCCTGTTCTGTGTTTCTGGTAAACCCAGACAAGATCCCTACTGTACGTGGCTGGCACAATGAACTGGAGCTTTCCCCTTCCCAGCTCAGCAATGAATATAAATAATGCATACACATGCCTATTTCCCAGCTACGTTTTCACAGTGTCATTTTTGTAAATATTTAGGTAGCATGAATCTCATCAGCACAAAGAGAAAGCTTCACTGAAAACTCATTGCAGATATTTACTGATAAATCGAAAGCGCTTCTTGCATGCTTATAATTTATTTGTTTCCTTTATGAACCAGAAACTAATTGTGTTTAAAGATTATAGTTACCAGGTTATGACTGTGTTACGTATCCCAATAGCCTAATAGGAATATGAAAGTTAAGTACTGTTTCCTCTCACATCTATCCTCTCTGAAGCAATCCCTGCAAGAATAAAGGCCCAGGGGAGGCTGTGGGATGGGACCCTTGGGGGCTTTGCATCAGACCCAGCTTTGTTCTGTCAGACTCATCTTCCCCACCAATCCTCACGGTAACCCTCCCAGCTGTGCTTTCCAGTTAGCTTCTTTGGAGCTGCCTTAGAAAGACAAATGGTTTCTTTAATCCACTCACAGTCAGCCTTTCCATTTCCTTAAATAAAGTGGAAAATTCCTGCTTTCCACTGCTCAATGTCATCCTTGAGGCCTTTTGCACTGGAAGTGGTTATTGGTGGCCATGTTTTATGTTTGATATGAAAATGGTATTCACAGAATACAGTTATTACAATTGAATTTGTTTGTCTTCTATAAACAAAGTTGTTATGCAGTAAATTATTTGCCACGTCCACTTTTTGATAATTCTATTTACAAATTTTTATCAAAAATATGATATTTACATATGTTTTGTTAATTTCTAAAGTTTGTTTTCGCTCATTTTAGTGTAGAAAAATACCAATTCTCAAGAGCTTTTTTTTTTTTTTTTTTTTTTTTTTTTTTTTTTTTTTTTTTTTTTTTTTTTTTTTTTTTCTCCCTAGGGAAGCACTACAGTGAGGGATGTGTTTCTAGATGGGCAGCTTCTGGAAAAAAAACCCACCCAAAGTCACCTTTAACTCTATGGAAAGTGAATAGCCTTGAAATCTACACTGACAATGGAAATGAGAGTGGGAT
This sequence comes from Hirundo rustica, assembly GCF_015227805.2. NCBI lineage: Eukaryota > Metazoa > Chordata > Aves > Passeriformes > Hirundinidae > Hirundo > Hirundo rustica. The sequence continues at coordinate 102,878,403 of NC_053451.1, read as the reverse complement.
AAACCAAATGAAGCCAAAAGAAAACAGAACAGACATAGCATATCTTCATTCTTTTAGAAAATGTAATGTAATAAATAGCTACAGCTGTAGTCCTTTTGTTTCCCCAGCATCTTCCAAACACAAACACATCTAAGCATTGATATTGCCCTGTGATTGTTCTCTTTTTCTTCTTTTTTTTTTTTTTTGTTTTGTTTGTTTGTTTTTTGTTTTTGTTTTGTTTTGTTTTTGTTTTAATTGATTACTACAGCATTGGCCTTTTATACTGACATCCTTAAGAGCTCGAGTGGTGTTGGCAGCCTGGCCCTGACACCCACACAGCCTATGTAGAGCTTTGAGAAGACCGATCGTCGTGGGGGCTGCCGTCCGAGTTCTCGGTCTCCCCCTCAGAGATGGCCTGCATGGGTGTATTGTACAGCCTGCAGCGCACGCTGTACCGGCTGCTGCTGGCTGCTGGCGGTGCCCGCGACCGCCCCACCCGTGAGGATGCCGACATGGGGAAGTTCTTGGAGGAGAATCCTTCCGTGTTGACCCGAGGGGAGCAGGGGGAAAGTGGCGATAATGCATCAGGGCTCGTTGTGGGAGGAGACTCTTCTGTGCTTTGAAGGGTGTCCGCCGTCAGCTCTCCAGGAGACTTCGGCAAAATAGGGCTTTTCAGAATTTCTGTGGCAGACATCCTGTAGCTGGAATCAGATCGGCTACCCTTTTTAAGGAGCAGTAGCTTAAACTCCTCATTGGACGTGTTGGACTTTTTGGCATTTCTGTATATGAGCCCGGGGGATCTCTGACTGCTAATGGAAGTGCCCACATTGCTGGCTGGTGGCATGTTGCTGATGGGCAGTGTGCTGCTGGTGGAAGGCTGGCTGCTGGTCCCAGATGAAGCTCTCAATCTGTTTCTTACAGAAAGGTCTCCAGAATCCTTTCTCCCAAGAACTTTCCTTTTTGATCTGTAAAGCACAAAGGAAAACTCTTAGATGTTATTTTTGTAGTATAATGTTTAGTGCTGTTCTGGAGTTTTACAAATGCTTTCGTATTAGCCAGATTTCTCTTAATCCCTTTGTAAAATATTGGAGGCTATCAGTGACTCGTGGCACTGAGCTGCAGTGTCAGGTCTCAACATTACATACCTCTTCCAAGACAATGTATGCACAGCCAACTCATTGTAACGACAACAATGCATACAGAAACTTAGGTAGTAATAATATGAAGCGTAATCTATCAGAAAACTTCAACATCAGTTTTGATCCCAAATTTCAGCTGACTACAAAATACTCTAAAATTGAAGAGATGCCTTGTCATATCCTTCTCCCTGCAACAACTCATTCACCAGAAATGAGCTGGTGGATTGGTAGGCAGAAGACAGGAACCACTGCAGGTAGTTTTCTTTGAAGACATATATGTCAGTTAGAAAGAACAGCCTGATGTTTTTATCTGTAAAGTATCCCACAGAGCATGAAGTATCTCAGACTGCACTCCAAGCCATAATAAAGCATGTTTTAAAACTGCCTTTTAGAAAACTGAACTGAGTTAACTAAAGAACATTAGTTTGAGGACAAGACTTAAACCAGAATAACCATCCTGAAACTATTGTTAGTGGATAACTGTGCCAGGATGCATGTTGTCATTTCCCATTGCCACAAGGTTGTCACCTGTGAATGACTGCAAACAGATCCTCAGTAGTGCGGGGTTTGTTTGGAGACACAAAGACATCCTCAGTGTCAGCCTGTGACTCCTCGCTCAGTGGAGACATGATGGACTCATCGCTTGGAGAAGACTCTTAAAAAGGAGAGAAGCCACATTATGAGTCAGACTCCACTGCACTTGGCAACAGCACCACCAGTTGGAGGCACCAGCTCCACTCACAACTGAGTGGATGATACCACCACATACTAATCCAAAAGTCATGTCTGTTCCATATTGGAGCCCATAAAAGGAACACTGAATACAGGATCTCTCATTTACAGCACAGCTGTGATAATCAGACTCTTCTGTACCCAGGACCAATGCTCCTCCCTTTTAATCTTTTCAGTTGAAATGCAGCCGAAGGGAGAAAATAAGTATCAGAAATACAGTCTGAATACTTTGGAAAAGTGTAAATAGCTTTGGGCTGGGTGGATAGCTAACAGACGTGGGGGGGAGGTCTATGCTTAAACCCACAGAAGGAAGCTGATTGCTACTCTGCTTTGACTCTACCACCATCCTGTCCAAAACCTGCCTGATTGGGGTATAACACAGTAAGAATTCCCAACTGACCTTTCAGTGAAGGCTCGTCTGCGCTGCCCACTGTCTCCTCTGCCCTGCTGTTATCAGAGGCACTTTTGGTTGGGATACCTGATGTGAAATCATTTTCCTGCTTGCAACCCTCTTCGCTGAGTGAATCCCCCGCTGCCATCTCTGCTTCGTAGCTGATATTCCCAGGCACATGGTGGCTTACATCGGGTTGGTGCTTTAATTGATAGGTGATGGCCGGTCCCTCAGCCTGAGCTGGCCTTTCAGCCACAGGCCCAGCTTCCACCTTCCCCTCACTGCCTGTGGAGAGCTCTTGCTGAGCCTGTACTTGCTGAAGATCGTGCACTGTTTCTGCTCCCTGGACAGGTTTCTTTGTTTCATCATCACCTGTGGGGACAGCTGAGCCCTCCTGAAAGCCATCCATGGGGACAGCACATGTCTGATTCAGAGAACTTTCTGGTAAGTGTTCAGCGGCCAGGTGTGTTTGGTCCTTCCCAGGTTTGATTTCAACCAGACCCATGCTTGCTGAAGTTATAGCTTCTCGCTCACAGCTGTTCTGCCCACCGAAAGAGGAGCTTTTCTCTAAAGGTGGCTTTCCAGGGCCTGCATCGGCTGGGGACGTGTCAGTGTACAGAATTATGGACTCATCTGTAGAGTACTGGCGTGATACTGGTTTCTTAGCTAAGAGTGGCCTCATTTTGCCTGGAGAGACCTCAGTTGCCATCAAGGTGGTCTCCTGTATGCAGAGCAGGTCTGGGGTACTGCCTTTGTGTTTCACTCCTTCAGGCTTGTTCACTGCCCGGAGGTGGACAGATTTGAGAACGGAGGGTGTGATGGCAAGGGCAGAGGGAGGGCTGGGCTGCAGGGCTTCCCCGACCATGTTCTGTTTGCTGTGGCTAAAGGTATGCAGCTGATGCCTGTGAGCGAAGGGCTTGCTCAAGACATTGTGAAGAGCACTTAGGTCAAGGTGAGTAGGAGGTATAATCGGAAGTTCAAGGTCTTTGCTCACGGAGGCAGTGCCATCTTTTGAGAGTGGCTGCTGCAGCGATGACTTCCTCTCTGGAACTTTCGGCTTCCTCTTGCTCCCCCCTGGAGACAATGGTCCCGAAAAGAAAGCTGTTGGAAAAGAAGAGGTGGGCGTCTCTGACTGGCTGGAGTAGCCACTGGAAGGTGAGGCTAACCCTGCCAGTTTCTCTGGGGAGGCCAGCTTAAATTCATTATCAACAGAGGGGAGGGATGGGGTTGTAGCTCTTGACCCAGACTGAGATGTCTGGGATTCGGAGCTCTCTGGTGACTTGATGCACTCTATGACTGTAGTACCCGTAGCAGTGCTTGAATTGGACAAGGACCTGTAAGGATCGCTAGATTTCAAGTCGTTCAGAAGCCAGAGGTCTGCATAGTGAGGTTGTTCAGCACCTTCATCTTTAAAGGAGGGGATATCGGCGGTGTCAAATGGAGCGTCCTTTAACCCGCCATCATCCTGGTTTGGCCATGGAAGCTCCTGCTTGGCTGGAAGGTTGGGACCTTCCACTCGGGAAGGTGTGTTTGAAAACTCAAGGGGCAGCTTCATCTCCCTGGCAGTGTGAGAGACATGCTGCCCACCACTGATCTTTGGTTCTTTCTTGTCAGGAAGGTCGGTGCTGCCCTCTGATTTCCTCAAAGACGAGCTGCGTTTTGGTGGGGCTGGCTTTGCCTTTGGTTTCTTCAGTGAGATGCACTGCCGTGCCTGCCTCCTGTGGCTCACACATTCCTGCCAGGCACAGTCAGCTAGGCTGGAAGACATGCTCCCAGTCTGGCCACTCTCGGAGCCTGGGGCTGCATAGTTGCAAATATAGCTTTTATTACCCTTCAGACCGCAGTCAAAGTGCATGGAGGTATAGTATCCTTCAGTATCCACAGAAAAGTGTGAGCTAGTGTCTGCCTTGTCAGAGGGGGTCTTTTCGAGGAAGCTGTCATAGGTGGCCATGCTGGTAAAGCTGGGACATCCCAGGCTGTCTGCTTTCGGGCGCTCAGGGCTGAAATCCTGGCGACAGGAGGCGTCATGGTGATGGTGCAGGTAGTTCCACTCACTGTCGCTCGTGTTGCTGTTGTTGGGGTCATCCAGTAAATCCGCCACAGTGGATGTGAAGGAGCTCGCCCTGTGGCCCCTGACCTTTTCTGTGTGGTCACCAAACTGCTCTGTGATGAAGACATTGGAGTCCTCGTTGGCGTTGGGAGCAGTATTGAGTGACAGCTCGGAGTCACAGTGTGAAGAGCCTGTTAGCGGAGGAGAGGCAGCAGGAGGAATGGTTTCAGATGTCTGGGAGGGACATGTGGAGCTGCTCCCGCTCCAGTTGCCACTGGAGGACTGGTGGTCATCTTTCTGGTCCATGTGGCTGCTGAGCAGGACTCCTGCTGTTGAGATGGAATGAATTGGGCTCCCGAAGGTGTCTGAGTTGGATGAAATTTCACAGCTGCCTGAATCAACCATCCTTGACAGCCGTGATCTCCCCCTGTCGCTGATGCTGTGTTCAGGGCTATGCAGGTGCTGAGGACAAGTTAAACCAATGGGCTGGCACTCCTGTGAACCCTGCTTGCTCAAGATCTCCTTCCCCTTTTTCGGGATCCTCTCCTGACCAGCTAGGAAGTGCTCTGCTTCATACCCTGCACTCTTGGTGGTGGCATCCTGATGACCCTCGCTGGCCCGGGCGCCCTCGCGAGGAAGGCTGCGCGAGCGGATGCGGTTGCTCACAGCAGCAGCAAAGACGGCATCCCCGTTATCCGCCAGCACCAAGATGTTGCCAGTGGAGTGGGAGAGGGAGGCGACAACGCTCTGCCCCCGCTGGGCACGGATCCGTCGCCGTGAGGGAGCAGCTATCAGGATTTCTTCCGTCTGACACTCTGAGTCCCGGGTCCCCAACCTCCTGTTGCTGGAGCCAGAGAATTCTGGGTTTGTGTGCACAATCACATTGCGCTCTCTTGCCACTGGTGACTCGTCAGAATCTAGGACATATGGAAGGCTGGGTGAGTGGGAGAGAGCTCCACATTTCCTGGCAAGAGACAACCCGCGAAGCAACCCAAAAAGCATTATCTGCCATATTCTTTGTTTTTTAGTCTTTCTGAGCATTGGATCAAATTAAATTTTCATATAAAGAATTTATAAGGCAGACCTCCTGCCGGTGAGGGATGGAAATTCTCCTAGTCTTACAACACAACTTCTGCAATGCCTTCTCAATGTGGAGCTGAGTTTGCTGTGCTAAATATTAAGACAAATACTAAGTTTTCAGTTTTTTATTACTCTATTTCAGCTACATAAAGTTTTCAGGAGCAGCTGCTGGATAAAACACTCCATAGGCTTCTAAAAGTAATTCTGTTTCGCCTACCTGTCTGTTCAGAATTTCCATTATCTGCCTCTTTACTATCAAGAATATTTGCAAGACAAAAGGATCTTTCTTTCATAGGTTCTCTGAATGCTTATTCCCTATGATAAACACATTTCTTCTGCTTCCAGTCAAGTTTCATGGCAACCAACTGAAACACCAGAGCCACCTTCAGGCGCAGATGAACATTAAGAAATAACAATTCTGTTAATTTCATTTTGAGTTAATAAGAATTTCACACTGAATTTGCCCCCAACAGAGTTGCTCCTAACTTACCCTGATAAAAAATGAGGTAATTTGGTAGATTTAAGGCAAATATTCTTGATGATAAAGAATAATGGGAAGGAATTTAGGAGCGTGAGAAATAAAAGGAAGGTTTAGCAAAGCTCCCATAGGGTACCAGCAGCTGTATCTATGGTGGATATTCAACCACTTGTCTAAGTTATCCAGCTGTCGTGACCACTCATGATCACTTTGTTGAGTACCTTAAGCTCCCCTGACACAAGAAAAAACTTTCACTTAATCTAGTTACTTTTTATGCACATAACTATGGGTTCATAACAAAAATAAAATGAAAAAGAAAAAAAGAACTGATTAACATTTACACAATAAGAGCTGAACACGTACATCTATATTACTCAGTAAAGCCCCCGGTCCTTCAAGGCCATATGGAGTAATATAGCTTTTCTTACTGTAGTAAATCAAAAGAACAAAACATATCATTCCTAGAGTCCACAAGCATTTACACTTTCAAGGTTTCGTTTCTTTGGAATGCTAACTAACAGCTCATATCCCTGCAATTTAAGTTGGTTAGAAAGCTATCTATGGAAGATTTGTATTTATACTACACCTATTTCTTGTTGCACTCTTCTGGGGATGCCAGAGATGGTTTTCCTCCTCCTCAACTTTCGTCTCCGCTGTAGTACAGATTGTGAATGAACAAGAGAGCAGCGTATACTAGCCTCTCTGTCAAAACCAACTCCTGCAACCCATAAATAGGTCTCATTAGCCTTTAGAAATAGTAAACAAATTTTCATGGCTGGAACACAGTGGAGGTATGTGAGCTTGGATTAAGCCTGTGAATAAACATAAGGGAGCCCTTATGTAGCTCTTATGTAAATTATATCACAGTATATCACAGTTTTACATCTAATTCCAGCTCCCCCTCAGCAGCCTGGTCTGCCAAAAATAACAGAAGGCATGAAAAGAAAAGGAACAGAAAAAGGAAAGAAAATCAGGAAGGCAAATAGAGAGCTCTTGGTAGCAGGGCATCTTTCTTACAGCTATTTATCCATCTGTCATAGGGACAATGACAGTAACTTGTCTGCAAAGCATTATCTGTTCAGCTGTAGCCTGATTTCTTTTAAGCAACTAAGCGTAAAAAAACATTTTAAGGTTGTAATGCCATATTGCAGTAGTTGGGCGCTTCTTAGGAGACCAATATGCCAAGGGAGCTAACATTTCAAAAAGGAAGGAGACAGCTAAAATGGGGCCAAGTTACCATGCAAGTTTAGAGAGCATTCTCTGTGACAATGGCACATGACTAAGAGTGACATTAACAGGGAGCTGCTGTTCACTTGCATACATCAGGAAGTGGCCGGATTTTCCAGTGTGCACAGTGCACAGTGGGAGTCTGCTCAGGTCATGCAGTCAAGACCTTCAGTTTAGATTTAGAAGCACAAGTTCTTGAATACATTTGTTTATGACTACCTTCATCCAGAATAGGTGAGAATTCATTGTTTGTGTTTCCATGGAATTAGCAAAGGGAAGTGTATTTCAGTTTGATTTTACTCTGTGTAGTCAAAAAAGAGTTAAAAGGAGACCAACCAGAAGGCCAGTGCCCATCTGCACTGGCTTTTTGCACAACTATACACTCACTTATGCTCTCTAAAGTTGACATGGGACAGGTTGGAAAAAAAGTGCCAGGTCCATAAAAACAATAACATAAGGATTGCTGGTACAGTGGTTTGTAATCTTAAGAAAAACGAACAAACTAAGGCAAACAAAAGGGGAAAAAAAAAAAAACCAAAAAACCTGATAAGCAGCTCTATTTTAATAGCGTATAATTATAGAAAACATAATTATACACAGACATACACATACATATTACATTACATAACAATGTAAAACATTAAAAAGTAACTTTCTTGTAAAAGTTCTTCTTGAAATCTACTACAGTGAAATAGAGGCTTCAGACAGATGTCCTGTAACCACCAATGCCCCTGGAATAAGCAGAGGAAGAACTTTCTTTAATATGGAACAAAAGTGCCATAAACTCCAACAACAATCAATTTCAAAAAAGTGAACATTTCTCAGGGTTGGGAGAAGCTTAAAAACAAAAGCAGAGAACTAAAAGCAAACTCTTTGAAACAAAAAAATCAATCAGCATCATTGCTGGTTTTCCAGCAACTGTGAGTTAGCTGAACATGCTCTGTGTGCCAGATGCACAGGGGTCATCTCCAAGAGGAAAGTGGAAGAGGGTATTTCTTCCCCGTGATGCATACAAATTATTCCCATTAGTGTTAATGAGAATGATACACATAAACATCCAGAAGATTACATACCATTCTTGATCTGTAAAACTGATCAGTGGAAATTTGGTTCCAATGTATGGCAGGTGGAGTCTAGGCAAAAATGGCTATTACTGGAAAAGTTAACATTGGTCCCAGACCTAACTGTCCTCTGGCTGCTCTAGGTGACAACAGCCCTGTTAGAAAGCCTGCACCAGTTAGAGTCCTATATTGAAACTAGAAGGAGCATCATTTTATCACCAGCTTTACCTCGTGGAAATATACATTATCTATGACTTTCCATGTGGATTTCCAGGGGCACTGCCCAACCTACGACCTTGAACAGCTGGCTCCCAACCTGCTATGCAGGCAGTTCTGCCACCCAGTTGCCTGTCATCCTGTGGCCAGGGCAATGCCCTGAAGAAAGGGACACCCACACCTGGCTGCCACCTCCACAGGGAGGCAGAGCAGGTGGCACTGTGCAGTGTCACCTCTACCAGGACAGAGGGGCACTGGGACTATGTTGCTGTCACTGGGAGGATTCATGAAGTTGACAGTGGAGCAGATGCGGACTTGTCACAGTGATGCTGTAAGCCCAAAAGCCTTGGTTGAGGCTGAAGCTGGAGTGTGAGCATACAATCCTCTCCAGCACCATGGTGAATCCTTACAGCCTGTCTTGCAGGAAGGTTTGTGCACCACTGATAGATACGGGGAAGAACAATGGGAAGTGAGGGGCTGTGACCTTACCCCAACCCCCCAGTTATGGGGAAAATATAATTAAATACAAATATTTTCTCTGGAGAATGAAGGTTAACTGAAAGCCCCCTGCTTTTTTCCTGATTGTTTACATTGAAGTCTATAACTGTGAGAGTTAGTACACTTTATGCTCTTAAATTAATCAAAACTTGGTACTTGAAAATATTATTGAGGAAAACTCAGATCAACTTTACATTTACCATAGTCCTCTGGAAGGAAAGAGAAAAAGAGAAAGAGAAAAACAGCCTGATTTTTGATTCTGGAAATAAGTAATCTGTCACATTTAATAAGTGCTATATCTGCTGCTTCTATAAACAAGTTGTCCTTCAAATAAATCTAGTCAAATATATCCAAATGTTATAGAAATAAAAGAAAATGCCATTACTATACCTTCAGCATAACTGCATGTAAAGAGATCTCAGAGCGATGGTTTGCATGCTACACATTCATGCCTTGCATGTTTAAAGCACTGCAAATAGTAGCCTACATTCTCTAGTTTCTCTTCTCCTGCTACACATGATAATCATATGATTAATTTTGGTGGCTTTCTGCATTATTTCAGTCAGCTACATTCAAAAAGTTATTTGGGGTCTTTGTTAATTCAGACTGTAGGTTATATACACAACAAAAGTACATTGTTTATGCAGGGAACTAGGGTTATGTTACACCATATAACATGACTCTGAAAATATGGGCCAAATTAATCCTAGATGCAGCTTCAGCGACTCCAGCAGTCACGCATAAGGGATGAATTTAGCCCACTGTCTTTCAGGAACTAAATCTTCAAGCTAGGGTCTTTGCCCCCAGACTGCGCAATCCCGTGACTTCAAATAAATTAAACAAAATAAGTACTTGACCTCCCCTGAACCATGCAATAAATACAAAAAGAAATAGAAGAGATTTGTACCAGTGACATTGATGGGGATAATGCAAGAAGAAATCACTTGAGCATCTTGTTTCATTTTCTCCTCTGGAGTTGGGAGAGGTAGTGCTTTACTCCAATTGGTTTGTTTATCCAGTGTAGAAGGGATATTATGTATTGGATTTTTCGGCCTCTGCCCTAACATGACATCTGTATCTTCGTCCTCTGGTGGATGGGACTGCAAATGAATACATTCAAAATCAGTGGCTCCCATTCAGGCACACAAGGGTAATTTTGAAACAAAGCAGACACACAAATCAGAGATCAATTAGAGGGATGCAACAAGGAATCATTCTAACTAAGTCACACGGCACCAGCCATTCTCCAATGGAAACTTAACACCCTGCTAATAGGAGAAAAACACCTCGGCATACTGGAAGTCAGCACATTCACAGTGACATTTACAAGCCATCTCCTCTGTCAGAAGGGGCACATCCTGCATTTGTGCTTGGCCATGGCAAGCGTGTCCTCAGTTACCACAGGCGTTACAGACATGTGGGTTCTCATTTGCAACTGCAACTGGCCTCATATAACCATTCATTCAAGCATCAGAAGGTCCAAAGTTTTAAAGAAGACCCCTCTGTACTTCAGAATAACCATTTGCATTTCATTTGTACAAATGCAGACCAAGAGCAGACCATCCAACAGCTGTGTGGAGAGAAGTGGCAGTGTTGAGGGTGCTGGGACAGGGGGATAACAACCACAGAAAAGAGTAGCCACCACCAGAAGAAATTCAAAAGATTGTTTAGAAACCATGCATATTTTTGTAGCATACTACAAGAAGTACTAGATGCTGAAGATGAAGAAACAGAGAAAAGTAAACAGCATGGAAGAAACACAGATGGTCTGTTTTCTTTTTGAAGAAACAACAAATCCCCCAATACCCTGTCTTGCAAAGAGAAATAAAACAAGTGTTTTTTCATGTGGTGCTGGCTGCCAGCTTGGGTTTGGGGGGTTCTCTTTGTTTGGGGAAAGAAAAAAAAAAAAAAAAAAAAAAAAAGTTTCTGTTTCTTACCTTTACCTTCTTCTACCTAATTTCCCTCCCTTCTTGCATTAATACATTCTTCTGTAAGCTCTGACAACTGTTTGTCCAGCTCAGGACATCTGTCTGCCTCTCATTTTTTAAAAATTAAGTGCAATCCCTTTCAGACCGGCTTTCTCTTCAGTCTTGAATTCCCAGCTGCTTAACTACCAGCCTTCCCTCCTTCATGCCTGCTGTTTACACTTTACTTGCTACTTTCGGTAGCAAACAGGGCAGAGATAAAATGTTGCTCTACACTGCCATGGCAGAGCATCGAGCAGGTGGGTGCTGAACACTGCAGGATCATGCCCTGTCTGCCATTGTACTTCTGCCATTCCTCCGCCCAGGCTCCTCGCAAATCCTGGGGGAATTAACCATCTCAGGCTTGCCAAACAGCATTTACGTCCCGGCCCCAAAAGCATTAAAGACCTTAACTCTGCAGCTACTATTTAAACTGCTGGAGGGCACTTACTTACCTCGTCAATGTCACCTCCTGCAGCACCCCCAGACCCAAGACAACACACGTTTCCTCTTCTCCCGCCCGCAGAAAACCCTCCTTTCCCACGCAGGATTTCAGTCAAACATTGCAGCCTTCTTTCTGCCGGCAGCTTTTGTGCCGATTCCCGGCAGACGTGAATAGCTCATATAAACTTCAAGCACAAAAGACTTTGTTTCCTAGGTAACTGCCCCCCCCTCCCCGCCCTAAGTTTGATGCATGCATGCAAAAACCCCACCCTTGCACACACACAGAGGCACGTGGGGACACATGCACACACGCACGCACACACACACACACGCTGCATTTGTTGCCAAATTCATCCTTCTCTGGATGACAAAGAAGTGCTGGACAAAGCAGGCAAAGTCACCCTGAGCTCCTGCTCTGCAAACAGTGGCATCACCAAATGGCCAGAGAATAAATACCTGCTGTCGGTGTGGCATTGTCCAAACCATTCCTTACCGTTGAGGGAAAAAAAATAAGGGGCAGTTGCAAAACACGGCAAGAGAATTAAATGCAATTGCTAATGGTATTGAGTCTGTCTGAGTTCAGGCTTTTTAAAGGAGGTGATAGGGGAAGGCGTCTTTGTGGCCTTGAGCTCCTGAAACCCATCCAAGGTGTGAAGAATGAAAGAAGGGGGGGAAAAGTTATTATTGTGTCTTACTGGCATGAGAAAAACAGAAATGGCTTCTTTTAGCGCAGTAAAGTTAGCAAGTGAAAAGCAAGCAAGAGGAAGGGTTAGGATCTGGAAGGGAGAAGAGTGAGACAGGGCTGTTAATTGAGGATTGCTTGTTTTTCCAGTACCTTTCTACTCCAGGGGGTCATGTGGCAACACTCAATTGGGGAGGGCGAACGGGTGCTGTTAAACTATAAATGTGAAATGTGGAAAAAAAAAATTAAAATTAAAAACATACACAAAACAATTCTTGTAAAAGCACATAATTTTTGTCTGGATAAATTAGCATCAGATCCAAAACAATCAGTGATTTTCACCCTGGTCCCTATTGATGGGTTTATTCCCCACAGCAGATTGGTCTGGATCCCTGTGAAGTCTGTGCTGTTTTTGCTTACTTGGATTAGACAAAACTGCAGTGAAATTGGTTCAACCTCCTTGTACAGACATGGTTAAATTGTCCCAAGAATGCCTTGTATTGATTTGGTAACTCAAACTGTGTTCTGCCTGGAGCTGAAGCGGTGCAAGATACGTATCAAATTACATTATAAATGTAAATTATTTCATAATATAAGGGATATTTTTTCAATTTTTTCTTCAGTTTTAAGCAAATGGATAAATAATGATGCTGACAGTGATTTATCAAATACATTGATTGCTATGTGTTTCTGATGATACCACTATTTCTCTAAGTTTGCAATCACTGTGGCAGGGTAACAATGACCAATTGACTTTTTGTCACTTTTTGTAACACCTGAAAGGACAAATGGCAATGGCCACAACATCCTGGTCTTGCTGAATCCCTACACCTCCAAAATCCTATCCGATCAGAAACTCTGGTTTGTTTGTGACAATATCCAGTTTTCAAAATTAAAGAGTGAAGGACAACTGACTTCTTTTGAAATAGGAACTCAAAAAGAAAGAGACAAAGAAAACAGGTCTGTTGACAACTCAAACTCTTTAGCAAGTGTTTCTTGGTGGGGGTTATTATCTCTCCATGCATTAGTTAGCAGACTAATAATACCAAATAATTCTATGAATGTTTTTCCTCACAGTCATTATCAATCATTATCAGCATTGCTCTTGCAAATGAACAAACCTCAGTTTGAAAGACTTTGCATTATATGGTCTCCTCTCAAGAAAAAAAAGTTGTAATGAGTCTCAAAAAGCCTAATGCCACATCCCGTCCTACTTTCTTCCTACATGTACAACATCTGCTTTTCCCTCGTTCCCATGTGCCCATGGGAAGCCTCCAGATGAGCTGTCCATAATGCTTACAGGAGACCAGACTGGAGGAAATCAAGAGAGCTGTTCCCAGTGAACATTTCCAGCAGCTTAGTTTCTGCCAAGGCCAGTGGAAAACCAGTTCTCCTAAGCTGGGAAAAGTCCTTCTCTCAGGAGCTACAGCTCTGTTCATGCAACGATGGCTGTGGAGATACTGAATACATCGACAATTTCAGTCTACTTACTCCTCAGATACCCAAGGATGACACCAAACCTGGTCCTCTGACCAAGTTTCCAGTCACCTGCTCTAAGCAGACTGACTGCAGGTACCAGGATGCTTGATATTCAACTTCCCCATGGAATGTGCTGAAGGATCTCTGGGGAAGGTCAGGATACAGGGAGACTAATGCTGCTGCAGTGACAAGAGTTCAGGATATGAATCTTTGCAATATCCCATGGCCTGTGATCGTCAGTGCACAAAGAGAAGAGGACAGGAGGGACCTCCTGCCCTGAGCTTCAAGCACAGCTACATGCACAAGACACTCAGGGGCAAACCTGTCTAGGAGAGATACAGCAGGACTTCAACTTTGGTCTCAATGTGGGCTACAGTCAAGACGAGCAAGGTGTGGTTACCCTTCTGTCTGTCCTATCAGTGCAGCACTTTCCTACCTCACCTTGGTGCCACTCTTCCAGGTGCCTCAGAGAAAACACCTGTCTGGTTCCACATACCTACAGCCGTCCTTTGATGTGCCAGAGGCTCAGGTCCCTGCTTAAGCATGGCAGACAAACTTCCTAGGTAAGTTCCTATCATTAGAGATATGAAGGTGACCATCAAAATTCCAGTTTCTGCTGTCACAGCTGTGCTCCTGAGAACGCTGGTGTTACCACTGCCTTGCCAAGGGGTCCTGAGGTCGCTTAGTGCCTGTTCCCATGTGATGCCTGTTGTTGGGGCATGCTGGCACAGAGCAGCAGCCTCACCATTTCAACACCTCCATGCTGGGGGAGGGAGTGAGCTGCTGCTGCTTTTCAGAAGTTCTCACTCACTCAGAAAACCAGAATATCTCTAAATGTCCTGAGTAAACACATAATTAAGCAAGAAATTATTATTATAAACCCAAGGCTGTTCTGGTCTGATGGGGAAATCTGAAGTTTGGCAGTTTTAAAAGTGAATTTCTTTTGTGTAGGTGTGCTTGGCAAACAGAAACAGTGATAATCACTCTGTTAAATAAAAAGCCAGAATACTTTAAGTGTGCATTTTTGTTAATGGGCTAAGATTGCTTTGAAACTAAACTGGTGCCTAATTGCTTGAATAGGGATTTGTCACTGACATATGTGAGCATTTTTATTTCTTGAGCTATCCCATCAACCTCATATGCATAGGTGCCATTGTGCTCATGAAACTGCCTTGCAGTAAAAATCTTGTTGCATATGCACGTGACCTGACTTTTCAGTGCTCCGTGTCACTTCAGTGTGAAAGTTCTTTGGTTTCTGTGCAGTACAACAAAATGGTCACATGTCCAAGTCTGACTAGTCAACTTGGACTGACTATAGAGCCTCCCTTATAGAGAAAGAGATAGTGGCTCTGCTGAGGAGCAATTCAGCTCACCTTCCTTCAGCACTTAACTTGGGCTGAGATGAAGCACCCCTGAACACTCTCACCCTGATTTTAGGAAGAGCATTACTAGAACACAGGTAAGTCAGGACTCATCATTAATCATTTTAATGAATTAAAACCTTAAAATATCACCAGGACAGTAACAAAGAAGCAAATCAGGAGTTGACAAACTTGCCAGCCTGGCAATTTATGAGTCTGCACCATTTATTGTCCCTGAGCTGGGATCTGGAGAAGGAAATGAATGGGTCAATAACAGCACAAAAATGCCACTTCTGCCCCTCTTCCCTTTTCCATCCCCCAAAACTCTGAGACATGACTGTTGTCCAGCATCTTCAACATTTGGGAAAGACTGGCTCAAGAAGCATAATTTATGTTATATCATGTACCCAGCCTGCCTTACCTATAGTGATTGCTTTACAGGAGATTCTGGGATTTCAAAGTTAGTGTGCAGGGCTTATGGAACACAATGCAATAGTGACAGGAAAAACATAAACCCAAGAATAAAGAAACAATTTTTCCTCAGTTAATTAAAGATTGAGAATGCTAAAGCCTCATCAAGAGCATTTATCCTCAACATGTTTGTTGAATTTAGACTTGGCTGAGTTGATTCCTTCCCCCTCAGCTGTGTTTGATCAGGCAGGCAAGGTGTTTTCTCACAAGAGATTTAGGTGGCAGAGTCACAGCCCCCAGCAGCACAGGACTGGCACAGCCTTGGTGAGGGCAGGAGGTGGCTGGTGCATGCTGCTGCACAGTGCAATTCTCCAGAGGATTATTTCTGACTCCTGCTGCCTAAAAGCTGCAAAAAGCAAGAAGGATCAATATTATTTCTGACTTCAGGCTTCTATTGCAGTAGGTGGGGGAAATTTCCCTCCCAGAATAACCTTATGAATATAGTGGGTGATATTCACCCAAGCAGAGTGCATCAGCATATTGCTTCAGCATCTGCAAGCTTTATATATTCTATTGTCTCCAGCAAACAGAATATGCATACAGTTTGCTTTCACCCTATGGAAGCATAGAAATAAGGTGTACAGTACATTCTGACATCTCATTTGAGAACAGTCATTCATGCACTGAAACAGCAACATGTAGAATAAGTGTGAACTAGTGTTCAATCTCACATTCACATGAGAACATGACTGACTACTGGGGCTCTGGTTGAAACCTCTGTGTCTCCCTTTCTCTGCCTGTGAAATGGAGAGCCTGCTCCTTCCTTAACTCACAGCAGTTAAGGAAAATGGTATTTATTTACATGATAGAAAAACCTGAAGGTCTAGAGAAGGGAGAAGAAATACTAATAAAAGGCTACCAGCTTTCCAGTATTTTCAGAGCACAGTTGACTACTTAATTAGAAATTCATAACTATACAGCAGCTTTCTGACACAGTCAACTGATGCTGAAGAGAAAATAATGGGAATATTTCTGGCCATGCTATTTTTGCTGCAAATCACAACCCTGCTCACCTGCTTGCTCCCAATGTTTGTATTTCTGTTATGTTTCATTCTCCTCCAGATTTTATTTTATCTGCTTGTGGGTGTTTTCTTTTCTTTTGGAGCATCACAAATGCGATCAGCTGAAGTACTGACAATCCTTTAACGACTAATGTATGGCTCCAGTGTTTTGACAAGGTAAAGACAAAACTAAGACATGTTTTGAGACAGAAGTCATACCACATGTGGCATTTCAGCAGACAAAGGTACAAAATAAACATCCCACAATACAGGGTTGTAGGTATTAGGCTTATTGCACAAATGGTGCTATACAAGTTCAGTCTGATGAATAAAGTCAGGTAGGTTTTATTTCTAACAGCTTCAGGCAGGATTTGCACACTGAAAGTGCAGAACCCAACTCATGCCTGTCCCTTAACTCAGTTGCTTCTTACTGAGGCTTCATCTGGCTTCAGCACAAAACTTTGTGAAACTTAGTATATTCAGTTGTACTTCCTTCCCTTTGCTGTACAAAGCATCCTAAAGCAGACCATAGGGAATATTTTTGAAATGGCAAGGAGATGGAATAAAATTACCCAGTGCATTATTTTCCCTTCACATTTGCTCTAGCTGAATCCTCAGGGACAGAAAAACCCTGTCCAGGAAAAAACCTCCTGCTTCTTGTACCTTCTGTTCCTGCTCAGATCATAATTATGAATAAACTGACACTGAAATTTGTGCAATTGTGAGTGTAAATTTCCAAATACTGAATTCCTTGCTCCATCTCCTTGGTTTTATTATAATAGCTGTGCCACACAGGGATTGAGAAAGTGTGGTCCCATAACATTCTGAACTGGAAAATTTCAGAGCCTTGCTGGCTGGACTCGGGGAAACCCAAGAACAAAAAAATGCAGAAAAAAAAAGAAGTCTGAAATGCAGTTGGAATGACACAGCATCTTCACACTCAGTGACTGGCCTCAGCAGTGCTACAGACAGGGTTGTCATGGGAACACGTGTAAGAAATGGTTTCCTCATTTTAGCAAGTCCATAACTTTCTCCTACTTTCCTCAGATTATTTTTTGTTTGGTTTGGGTTCTTCTTCTTCTTCATTGGCAAAAATGCCTGAATGAATGCTACTTTTAAATGTGTTTGGTTGTATATTTCTTTCATGTAGAGAGAGACTAAGCATGCCAGTTTTTCAGCTTTAAAAATGAATGACTGGAATGGATAGGAAAGTTAAGTGAACTCATGTCTGTAAAACCATGAAGAGCATGGAGAAAGGGAATGAGAAAGCAATGCTTACTGTTTCTCATAGCCTGAGAGCCAGAAGGGATATGATGAAATTATGAGGTATTGGGCTTGGAACAAACAAAAGCTACATTTTCATACAGATTTTTAAAGTCATTGTCACAAGAAGCTGTTGAGGCTGAAGGTGTAAATTTGCTAAAAAATTGAATTAAACAACATAGTCAACACAGAGAGCTTCATTGGTGGCTATTATTCTGTGTTTGTTCTCTGTCCCAGGAAGTCTGTAACCAGTTTCTCTATGAAACTGGAAGGATAAATCATGGGACAATAAACAGCATAAACCATGCCCTGTTCTTTTTCCTGAAGGATCCCCTTTTGGTCTTTGGGCAAAATGGACATTTCATCAGCCAAATCATGGAATTTCCTGTAACAAGAGTAGACATGAAAAAGCTTATTCCATTTCTAGTCCTCTACTCTTTCTCCACAACAAAAATGATCTTGTTATGGGACAGTCCAAAATGTCTTTCCAGACCCATTTATGCTGGCATTACTTGCTTTGAACTTGAATTCATTTGTCCTTTCTTGGGATTTGTGGGACTTTGGCATCTTTCTCCCTGTAAACAAAAGTGAATCTTCATCTATTGTGATTGATTTTCTTTGGTTTTACTATACAATATGCAAGACCTTTGGAAGAGCTCATAGCCACCTAATTGGTAGCAGCAGCCAAAATGTACACACATAGGGAACCTTGACCCAGATATAACTGACCTGTTTTTTCAGTAACTTTATGTGGTGGTAGTTCCCACAGGTCTCACAGTGGCAATTTGAACAATCCTCAAAATCAAATTTCTTATCTGAGTATCTTAATACATGCATTTAAATTAGATAGTCAGTTTGGAAAAGTCAGACCCTGTAACTTTCAAGAATTTCCCAGCTTCTTGATGATCCCTTTCCTAATTTAAAAGAAACACAAAAAGGGGCTCTTTTGGATGTGTAGTATTGCTCCCTTCAGCACCTTCCCAATGCATCAGAAAAGTGGAATACACAACATACTGCTATGCCATGAAAAGAATTCTTGTGGATTTAGCATCTTTAGTTCATTGACAACTGGATGATACCATCAGCTGGATCAGATATCAGACGTTACCGGCAGTCCCTGGAGCAGATAAACCTTTGCAGATGTCGGCCACAAAAAGCTTATGCCAAAAAGAGCAAGCTAGCCAATAACAGCATTCTCAGCTTTCTCTTGTAATGGTATCATTCTGTCATGAAGGCTGGCACAATATCAGTTAGCTAATCACTGTTGCAGTGTCGTGTAACAATCTCTGACTAACCTCTGCCGGACAGAACATTCATGTGCAGCTTTGTCTTGCCTTATTATCTTTCAATTTTTAAGTTTCCCCATTAACAAGGGGTTTTCTCAGAAATGGGTCAGGGCACTTTGAAGTAGTCTGGGTGTGGTGTATTTGCGATTTCCAAAGCAAAACATTGCCAGATGCCTTGAAATCAATAGAACAACAGCCCTCCAACAGCTCTTGTTTGCTTCTCCTTAGGGGAGAACCTGGTCAGCTCCAAAAGGAGTTCTGATATGGGTGGGTACAAAGCTTAATGTTTTCCTTCTTGAAAAGAAAAAGGTGGCTTTTCAGATATAGCCAAGACATCTGCATTCAGCACGACTTAATTTTTTCAACCAATATAGGAGTCAGAGAGTTGCTCACTATTTGTTACTATTTTGTGTTCCACAGATGGAAGTAATGTATAAAATGCACCGGTTGTTTTCCTAACACAGCAAAGATTCAGCCCTTTAAGCACTGCGTATGCAATTTCAAAAGAGATGCCTTGTTCCCCATCTGATACTAAGCCCTATGTTCAATAGCCTGTCCAAACTATTATCTGTAACTAGTTCTGATCCTTACCATGGCATCACTTTCCCTTTACCTTTCAATGACCCCACAACAGCACTAGCTGCGATGATGACTTATAAAGAAGAAACAGGTGATCCTGTTTCTTCTTTCTGTCTTCAAACTCTTTTTCTATGCTGTTCTTAAACATTAAATTTAAGTTGAATCCTAAGGTCTGCAAATGGAACCTGTTCAAAGCCTGCAGTGATGCTGTCCTCAAAATTAATCAGATAAGCAGCCAAAAAGCCAGAACAGTCAAACTAATGCAAATCTCATGTATTTCATGCTTTTAAAATGAGAAACAAAGCTTTTCCTATGGACTGATTGGGTGATGTTTTGGTCCAAGGGCAGGTGTGACTTGTTTACATTGAGTCTTTTACACTATGAGTGCTTTAGCATTATAATAAGTATTTAAATATGTTTACTATCATGGATTAGGATGAATCCACTTGGATTTTTAAGCTAAAGTAAGTGATGATTCAGTGTGGTTATTGAATCATCACCGAGCTTACAACGTTCTCATAGGTGTGGCATCTCCTGAGATGCCAGTGTCCCTGAACTGACAGATGCAGAACCGATCTATTACCACCTGACTGAGGACTGGCATGAAACAAACGTCCCACTTAAAAGCCAAGTCCAGGTCTGACCTACACCTTTTAAATAATGCAATGACTCTTAGTACAGGGCAAAATGTAGCTACTGTGACACTTCCGTGAGTAAAACACCCAGAGGCACGGGAATTCCAAAGTCTGGCTGAAGCCAGTGGGAATTATTGACCTAATCAGAATTAAAGTTGTCAGTCTAGCACAATTCCTTTAACAATGATAAATGCCATATTGTCAACACTAACTTGATTTCAAATCAATGCAGCAGTAGCAAGTCAACACAGACATACAGGACCAGATCTTCAGCTGGAGTTCCTGCTTGGCTGGCTGCAAGGACACTCATGAGACATGAAATATCTACAAAACTGCATGGAGATGAACATTGCAAAGCAGGACTATGGAAAGTGTAACTCCTTGTAGGTGGGGTCTTGCTCCTGAACCTCCTGCACACACACAAAGCACCCAAAGCCCTTGAGCTCTTGGCTCTTGCCAATGCTAATGCCAGGGCTGAAATTACAGCACTTTCTGAAATTGCAGGAGGGTCCTCCAAGTGCTGCCTCTACAGCCTGAGTGGTGAATGTGGAGGGCTTGTGGAGGAGTGTATGAATGAAAACCTATGTGTGCTGGCCACAAGTGAAAAATAAGAGGTTTCTGATTGAAAACAGCAACCCTGGGGCTGTCTGCTGGAAGCTGTGACCTGAGTTACACTCTTGACAGTCTTTAAGGTCAGCTTTGTTGTACCTGCACCAGCTTGGCAAGGGGGCACTTGTGAAGCCCTGTCACACTTAGGTCCCACCATGCTAAAAATGTATTTGTGTGTGGTAGCTTAGTGAAAGACTTACTGGTAGCAAATGCCGGTCCTTTATCGCTTGCCTCTTTTTGCTGCAGATTGCAGGGAAGGGAGGAAAGGGGGGAGCCACCACAGCAATGGGGCCTTGGACTTTTTGCTCTCTGTTATCACCTCGGCTGCGATGTTCTGTTTCGGGTGAGAAAGAAGACACAAGTCTTTCAAAGTGCTAAAAACATACAAGTATCTCTATTAAGAGCACAAGAGAGACAGGTACAGGACAGTGGACTGCAAAGACAAGGGTTCTTCTCTTCCCCAGTGACTGGCACAAATGATCCCTGTTGTGACTGAAGGGGAGAAGCACTTACTGGACATCTGGGCACCCAGAAGGGCAATGCCCGTACAACCCCAGCATATGCAATGCAGCTAATTGTCCCCAAATGAGATTTATACCATTTATCCCGAGACAATGGAGCTATCTTCTAGGCACTTGAGACCCAAGGCCTGATTTCCAACAGGAACCTGCAGCTCCTATTGCCTTGAAATATTGAGATGCAATAACTATGCCTGCATTCTGCCCATATAAAATATACAGCTCTGGAGGGAAAAAAAGAAACACAGCTCCAAGTGAGATTTCATTCCCTGGCTGCATGGCAGGGCTAGGACCTAAGCACTGGCTTGACATCACAAAGGTTGTTGCAGTGGTAATGCTCAGGTTCCAGCATGAAGGAGATCATCCTAGGAACATCAAGATCTTTATTTGCCCTGGCCTACAGGAGTCTTACTTCAGCATGGGCTCACAATATTCACTCCTCTTCTAGCATCAGTCCCAAATCTTTAGAACCTTCCAAGTGAATGGAAGAATGCTCATGGACTTCTCATCTCTAATTTTAGGTGACAGTTAGATAATTGCTGTTTGCATGGAGTGCTGCTGAAAGGAGATAATATATTCACTCATTCCAGTAGATGTGGTCCAGACAAAAATGTTTGCTGGTAGCATAGCTGTTTTATGACCTAAAATTTAATTTTAGTTGCTTCTGGGTAAACAGATAAAGAGATAATGAAATTCTGATAGAAGAGAGAGTTGAGACACAATAAACATGTTTAGAGCAAATTTCAAACTAAAATTTCATCCCCATATATGCAGTTATTTGGAAAATAAGATAAAGCAGCACATGAAAAGCTGCCTTCTGAACCTGCACAGCTACCATTAATTGTGGAGGATGGGAAATTGCCAAAACTGAGATTTGTAACTTTAAAATGATGAGACATTTTCTGGAGCTGCTGTCAGGATTTCTCTGCCCACAAGATGGCAGGCAAAGATCAGCCTGGTTCTGGGACAACTGCAAAGCAGAGCTGCTGAGAACAGAAAAGAACTTCTGCTTTACTCCAGCACTGTGGTTGCAGTTTGGCTGTCTCACTCTCTGGCATGCTGTAAAGACATACTGCATCCACAGTGTGTTCCTGACCTAAGGCCTTCAGAGATGGTCAAATGTGATAATTAATTGGAACATCTTATCCCGCTAACAGATGCTCTGCAGTTCTAAGTAATCGATTATTATTATAAGCTAATAACAATAATAAATGAGCAAGACAATTAGAGCTGTTGGTGCAAAACGCTTCAAGACAGGAGGCTGCTGCTGAACATTTTAAGCATGACCTGCAGGGATTTTCTCCCTCCTTATGGCACAGAAGAAAGAGAGCCTTGTTTGCCTGCTTTATCTTACGTCCTGGTAATAATTTTCCCCTTGGTTAGGTTCCTAGTGAAAACTGACCTTTCCCCATCTTTTGCCTTTCCTTTAATGTGCTGTTTAGGACCATCCAGATGTTAGCATCTAGTAAATTCTCTTTATGGCAGGGATCCAGAAGCCTGGTTATGACCTTGTTACTCCTGCTTCCTCTCTGTGTCGCTTTGAGATCACAGGTCTGCAGTTCATTAGGCAATGTCAGAAAATGTTCCCTAGCCTGGGAAGGGGAGACTCTCCCAACCCTTCCAAGCTGTCCAGGACATCTATTACCTGACTTTCAGCTGCCACTCTTGAAGGACACGGACATCCTCCAGTATCATGCTTGGAAACCTTGAGCAGACAGCTCAGTTTTTGTGGAGACTAATACCACTGGGCTCCAGTTTCAGCCCTTGTGAAGGGCTTTGTGACTAGATAATCTTTAAGGCCCCTTCAAATCCAAACCATTCCGTGATTCTACAGTTCTGTCATTTCTCGGCATGAGTAAGTCCCAGTGCAGGTCAGTGCCCACAGTTCTGCGTGCCTGTGCCTGAGCATGGTTCTGCTGCCTGGAGTGGGCCATGGAGAGGTGTTACGTGTGTGGAGCTGGAGCACGGGGAGCACCTACCTCTGCGCAAGGCTCGCAGGTGCTGCTTGGCGTGGTGGTGCAGCTCCTCCACGCAGGGCGGTCTGGTGGAGGGCAGAAAGATGTTTCTTTGCTGATGCCAAGGTGCTCGGTAGTAGACGCTCAGTTTGCTCTCTGCATCAAGGTTAGAGACAGCTGCAGGATAAAAAATAAGAGCGCAACATAAGACTTCTAGTCTCTCTTCCATCATCTTAGCTGAAAAGGAAAGGTTCTTGCTTGGAACAGCATCGTCAAGAACAGGCACTGGCTTTGTTACAACCTTTACTCCCATCAAATAGCAGCAGACATTATTTTCTCCGTGTTTCCACATCATGCTATACCAGTTAGCCTTTAGGCAATGCCCTTTTACCAGATTGCAAATGGCTCTATGGAGGCAAGCAAGTGCAATGATACTGTATCGGGGGGTTTTATATAAATGGACCAAAGGGATAATAATTTTATAGAGAGCAAAACAAAAATGCAAAAAAGCTACACAGTCTTTCCACAGTGACATCTTGAGCAAAGGCAGTGGGAAGAGTAAGTCTTCCATTTACTCATTCTCCTGCCAATGTGCTCTTTCACTACATCATGTTACACACAAGTAGTTTCTGACACAGGTTGCTGGTTCGCTGCCTTCCAGGGCGTAACAGCTGAGATTAACTGCTTGCCTTGCTGAGAGACTTTGACTGTCACCTATCAAAAGAGGTTCCTTTAATAAACAGGGACTTCTGTGGGACAGGAACACTTCAGTTCCTCTAAAGATAAATCCCAGAAGTCTGCCTCTGAAAATTATATGAATCAAGTTCCACTAAAGGTTTGAGAGATTTTTTTTTAGGAGTGCTGGGACTCATGGGAGTCCCGTGGACTATTCCCAGCCCCAGGGTACACAGTAGGTAGCTTTCCAAGGCTGAAGCAGGAGTGGGCGGCCATGGGAGATGCCAGCACTCTGCCCCAGCCAGCGGCAGGGAGCAGACTCATCCTGAGCCCAGAAGATGGTGGCACATCCTGAGGTATAGATAGCACTGGGCTTGATCCTCCTACCACAGGCACTAACACAGACAGACTCTGGTCTAATGCCAAGGAGCTGCTGCAGCTGTTTTGCTCACAGGACAGCACAGTGTGACACAGGCAGGCAGCCTCATGCAGAGGAGATACCTCCTGGGCTTCCCTTCCCAGCAGCAACCAAAGAACCAGTGTGCCTCACACTGGTTCCCCCACTGGCCATGCACTCCTCTCCTTTGCATATTTCAGGACTCTCATCTACTTTACTGCTTTTGCACTCTCTTACCCTTTTTTGAGGGGTAGCCAGTGCATCATGACAGAGAATGGCTCTCTGGTGGAGATGCTTTGGTCTTTCTTGTTTTGTTGCTTTCTTTAATGCAAAACAACATTCACTCAGCCTGAAGGCATACCAGTGCTTTTTACAGAGAAAGAATTGGGAAAGTACAGTTGAAGAAGAAGGAGGGAGCAGGCAGAAGAGAAGAAACCTAGGAACCATGCTGCCATGTGTGGGATGATGAGAGACTATCAGTTTCTTTGATTAGAAAGAAAACCCCAATGGTTCACCAAAATTTGTAGGTGTTATAATGGAAGTGGTGGTATGATATCATGAACAGAACTGCTGAAGTTCAGGTTCTCAGAGCTTCAGCAAAAATGAAGGGACCCCAAATCCTGTCTGCTAGGGAGCCTTGCTTTGCTGCTCAGTGGATTTTTGCAGGTGGGGTTTCAGCACATTTGTAGTGCTGCTCCATGCAACAGGCATGGTGTCAGTGCAAGGAATGGCACCGGGGGGAGAAAAACATGATAGTGGAGGAAGGTAGTAGGATGAATGATGCCAACCTGTCAGTGCTTGTTCATCATGAGGATTTACTAATTAAATTTTTGACATTGCAAAAAACATCATGTTGCCAAACTGGAGGCAGAGCTTTTGATGGCTTGTCTGTCTGCTACCACTGCAGCAGGGAAATACCTCACTTGCACGAGCTGATTTTATATATCTTTTACCCCTTGAAGGTAATAAAGCACTATGTCTGTTTTACATACAAGGTACTGAGACAAAGCAACTTGCCCTGATCCTGTTCTGAGCCACACTTCCTCCCTGGGAATCTCAGCTCAGGACAAAAATTTTTACGCTATAGTAATTAATGATACCCCACCCATTCTATGTATTGCCTAGGGCATGTGGTATTCATGATCACAAATTGTACCCTGGAGGCTAGTGAAAAGGCAGGTACAAGCAGTTTCTTCCTGCTCCCAGAAAAATCTGTCTAGACTGAAGTACTAGTAGTTGTCTATGATGAATATCAGTAAGTGAGTGGAAAGTTTTACCTTCTTACGAAATTTTCAGATATTTCATCAGGCTAGAATAGATTTTGCTGCAAAATTTAGCTTGTAGAAAGCTCTTTTGGCCTTGGCAACAGTGCCTTACAAATAATAGTAGGAGTTGGGTTAATATACTTTGTGTGAGACTTAAAAAAGAAACCAAGCTCATGCAAACTCTGCTACACACCTACTGTTGTAGACACATGTTGCTGTTGACAGATAAAATAGCATGGCCTCTTAGCCATCCAACAAGTGTCTCTTAGCTAGCAGACCTGGCAGAGCTAATGCACAGTGCTGTCCCAGGAGAAAAACCACAAATACATTGCTTATCTCCAAATGATAGGGCACTAAGAAGCTTACAGTACCCTGTGCTGTGGCCCCAGCCAGCACCCATCCATGTCTTCTCCCCTTTCCCTGCAGGGTCTCTGATTCATGGTAACAGGAAATACACCCCCCGACACCAAGAATGCAGAAATATTGCACAATACTCACTGAACTGACCAACCCTTTAAAATACTCCAAACCTGGAGTGGATTTTCGAGGAGGTCCAGAATAGAAACTAAAAGTGCTGGCAGAAAAAGCCGCAAGGGGCTGAATGTTCTCAGCCTGCAGTGGGGAAGAAGCTCAGAGGGAGGGAGCAGCACTGGGTAGGGTGAAGGACAATGCTGGCCCCAGGATAAGCAAGCATAACCCCAAAATGAATGCAATTAGTCTGGAAGTTTGAGGAACAGCATCCCAACCTCAGAGCAGCAAAGCTCTGCAAAAAAAGACTCCTGGAAAGAGGAAAGAGTGAAAAAGCTACCAAGTGAGTAAAAGCCTGCCAAAAGAAAGACCTGCTTCCATTTCATTCCTTGCACATTGTCCTTTGCATGTCCTTCTCTGTCCTTTGCACACTGCCTGTTCTTCTGCAATGGCATTTTGCCTGGCCTCACTGATTGCCCCTGGGAACTGGGCACCATGCTGGGAGCTGAAACCAGAGGATGCAACCCCTGGAGTGGATTGTGAGCTTTAAGGACTACTGAACATCTAATTTTCTTCACAGGACTGAATCTCTTACTTTAACTAAAAGAAAAAAGCCAACCCTGTGGCAGGGTAATTCAGCAGACAAAGAGCACTGGGCACTGAGATCTAGAAGAAATGTGCAGTCAAAGCTTCACCATATGCTTCTGCTAGGAGCTGGCGTTAAGTATTAAGACTCGCTGTATCTCTGTTCTGTGAAGTGAGGATAAGGTATCTCTTTCAGCCAGCACTTCCTTTACTCAGTGTTTTACACTGCAGGCTGTTTTTACAATGCTGAGCCGGCGCGTGGCTGTAGCCCCTCCACATCATCATAACACGCATAATAAATAAAGCAATAAAGAAACTGTAAAGACACAGTCTTTAAACAATTAACAGCTGGACATCACACTGAATGAGAAAAAAAGCCAATACAGAGAAAGGAAATGCTACATTTCAGGCACCAGATATAGACTGTTAACTTATTTTTAGTGTGCACTTCGATCAATTTAGACTATACAAGTGAATCATATAAACTATCATTTCATTTCATTCCTGAGTTAAAGTAATTGGTTTTTTGTTTTTTTGTGGTTTTGTGTGGGGTTTTATTTTTAATTATTATTATTTTTATTTTTTTTGTCTTGTGGGATGACAAAATGACAAGAGACCATTTAAATGGATTCTCCATTCCATTCTGTGGATCCATTAACAGTGGCTGGTTTCCTAACAACCAGTGTCAAACAGAAATACACTAATGGCTCTTCTCATGAGAAGATTTTTGAAGATTTACAAATAGCTGTTTTATTGAAGTAGATCATATTTATCATTTACAGATCCTTCTCATCTTCACATCCGCTCATTCTCTCCCTCTTCTAACCAAGCAGAAAAAGGATCCTGCCATAGCAGAGCTGCATGTGGATGCTTGAAGGTTGTGCGGCTTTAGTGCACTCAGGCATGCTTGTTCTAATAATAACACCACAAAGGCCAAGCAAGAAAGATTTCTGCTCTATTTATTTGATAGATCCAGGGGTTTCCCCCCACAACTCCGTCTGCTTTTATAGACTCTTGCCTCCCCCCTTCCCAGATCCTTCTGTTTCTCAACTTTCTGTTATTTCTATCTGCATTATAGTTGCAATTACCTGTCAGGGGAAGAAGGAAAAAAGATAATTTCATATGTTTCCTGATCCAGAGAGAAAACATGATTTGCTCTAAGGTGTGAAAAAGTGTGCAGCCTGGAGGGAATTGGAGCAGCGAGCAGGGAAGTTGCCTACTTGTTTAGGGCCAGTGCCCAGAGCTGTCAGCCCTGAATTCTGCACAGGGAGAGCTGAACCAGGCAGCTGCCAAATCCTTAAAGTATCCAGATTCCAAAAGACAAAACTCAAAATTAAAAAGGATCAGACTAGTGAATAAGCCTATTTCAGAGCCCAGTTATGCTTAAGAGAGGGTGTAATGAGCCAAGCTCTTTGCAGGAGACAGAGGTGCTGGGGGCTGTGCACTTGGTGAAACTCCCCCTCTCTGCACACGCTGCTTCAGGGGTGCAGGATGCATCCAAAGGTTGCTGTGGCCAGCAGTCCCATGCCAGGCTCTGCTGAGGAAAGCCCTTCTTCTCCAGCATTAAGGTGGTTCACCTGTCCTTTTAGCATATGCCATTTATTCTAGCTATTTCATGTAAAAATGGTGACTTTTCCTTGTGTGATTCCATGTCATAAGAAAGCTGGATGTTCATCCAGATTTGCATAAATAGGCCTATGCCAGCAGCAGCAGCAGAATTCAACGTGATCAGCCTCTTCCTCAACTACTGCCCAGGTCAGCAGTGAGTTACTGCCTGCTGTGTTTGTGTGCAAAACATTGCAAGAAAATTAATTCTGAGGAAGACGAGATTATCTCAAAGACTAGGCAGCCTGGCAGCACATCCAACTTCATCATGCAATTTAGCGCATAAATGTTTCATTGAGGCAAATGCTGAGTCTGATGTGAATTTTATTTATAGCTCTGTATGTCTTGAATGTACGCTTCTCCCAACGTACTCGTGTAACCACTGGAGCACTCAGGGGGTTTAAGCCTACAACACTGGTAAAAATCTAGAGTCGCTCCTTTGCTGTTCATGTCCCACATCCATCAGCAAGCTCAGTACTTTCAAAGCACCTCCCTCTGCGGCTGCTGCTTCCCAGTGACGGCAAAGAGAGCACCAGGCTTACCCAGGAGGAACACTGGAGTCTGGAGCTCCTTGAAGGCGGGACAGTCACTCAGTCTTCAACAATTGTGTTCCCTCCCAACCATGCATATACCCAGACATTTCCCTATTTGCCAGTGGCAAACCCCACCAACAGGAACTACGAGTAGCTATTTGGATGAGCTACTTTCCTGTCCCATCTTTATTAGCAATTGAAAAACGCCCATGCAAAGGGACTGTGTTGGTGGGGCTGCTGTTCACTGCAAATAAGGCTGCTGGCTCATCAGCTTTTCCAGCACCCAGCTGAACAATGGCAACCTCACTGTAACTTCAGTGACTACACCTACAAGCAAGGGTATGCACACAGTTTCTCTCACACCTCTAGAAAAAAATACCAAGTGACTGCAGCTAGAAACTGGGACACATCCCAGTGCCCTTGGAAACCCTGGTCACCCTGGCAGGGGCAGGATGCCATGCTCTTTCCCCACCAAGTCAGTGTCAGAGCAACACCTGACAGTGATGGGTTTCTTTTCTAAATCTCTTTTGCTGGGACAGGGACATGAGATGAAGGGAATGTGACAGGCGCTCTCACTCCTTGGCACTGCAGAGGCTGCTGAGGAACCTGCCTGTGCTTCCCAGTCCTTCTCTTCCCTGGGAAGCTGTCTGTGGTCCACCTTCCCTGGGACAAGTGGGAAATGAGACAGTCTTCACAGGGCTTTCTAAGCACATCTCTCCTGTAAGGCAAGAGATGCTCAACTCAATGAAAGAGAGAACTGCATGCCAAACCCCGTTTCCTCACCAACCAAGTACATCTTTGGGATTTGTTCAGGGTCTGGGTAGGATGCCCCCATCCTTGGCCACGTCTTTTGTTCCTGTTTCCCTGGTCATTCTGCCATTTCTGAGGGTGCTATTTAGGGCAGATGTTTCCCTTTCAGTCTTCACAGTGCGCACTGTCACAGGGCCGCAGGTGATTGATGACCCACTTTAGGTGGTTCACTCCTTGGCTACTTCTCTCTGGGAGCCTGTGCTGGAAAACATGGTTTGTAATGGCCTTGTGCATCATTATGTCTTATTGCTTTTATCAGGGCAGAAATCCAGAATATTTCTGAATAGTTTTTGTGTTGTGTAACCTGAGTTCAGGATGGACGTGAGTGGAAAGCTCCAGTGACACAGACCCCAAGAGATGGTTTGGGCAACCGGTCTGGACCTGAAGCCTGGATCACCACATCCGCCCTGCCACTGGCACTTGCACATGCAAATCAAAGCCAGTGCAACTGTGTCTATGCAGGCTGCAGCTGCCCTCCAGAAAAACAGGAGGGGAGACATGACAAAACAAGTTAAATCTTTAGCTACATGTGGGCCAACAGCACGTGTACGATTAATCTGTTCTACACTCATGAACGGACAATTTAGCTAATTTTTCAAACTCAAGCAAAAAGGCAGAAACCTCACTGACAGAATCTGTTGAGAAAGACCACAATCTTTTATGCTCTTTGTGCTATTTTGTATCCTGCCAATACAATGAAACCTCTCGTTTCAATCACAGTTTCTTAGCACATCCCTGTGGCATTTTTCTGCCCTGCATTATGCTACACAGGGAAATAACAGCTATTCAGGAGAAAAAAGGGCAAGTAGGCAAAACCCCATCCATATTTGGCATTCAGACAGCAGGAGAGATTAAAACACTGGAAAGCATATGATTTGGATGTCATTTCCATGAGCATATCCCTGAATTTTGCATTTACCTGATGTTTGGTTGACTGGTACAGACATAATTCAAGAGGGCTGGGAGGTGTGTGGTTCTTATACACGTAAGAAGATTAGGCTGTTAAGCAATATGCACTTATGTGAAGAGTACCACATGCTAATCCCATTCTTGGCTTTGCTGCTTTCAACCACTGCTGGTGGTGTTTGAATGTATTTTAAACTGCTTTTCCTAACTGTCAAATATGTTACAGTGGCCAGAATGGAACTTCGTATTTCAAAGTATTTCAAAGCTGTCACTGCAGGATAGACAATAACCTCTTAGAAATACAGAGTACTTTATATGTTCAAGCCTCCATTCCTGTGAAGTTTCCCTAGCCAGCAATTTCTTCCTTTCCTTTTATTCCTGTTCTCAGGTCTATGCTTTACAGAGCCTCCAAGAGTGCCCTGCAGGGCAATGGTAAAAAAAAAACGAAACAAAAACAAGCAGACAACATGGCAGTCCTGCCTGGCAAGCTTAAGGCTACTGTTAGGTCAACTATTCTGCAGGAATATTTATTTCATATTCAATCAGATTGCTGGCATGCTCCATGAGAAAACAAAGAGCTAGCTAGCCAGTAAAATAGTGAAGGCATTAACAGTCTTAGATAAAAACCAAAACCAGAACTATTTTAAGGTTACTGGACCTAATGATAAGGATGAATTGTTACAGCAGGGATGATACAACATCCCACATATGCACACATGTCTGAGTATTTCCAGAGCATGTAACTGAAATCAGTGTCCCAAGAGAGCCCTTTCAGTCCTACATGCCTAATTAGTTGAAAGCACTTCTTTCAATTTAACGCACTTCCAACACAGATTTCTTCCTATGTTGACCCTTCATATTACTCCCACTCTGGATACGCAGCAAGATAAAATCTGTTATATCCAGCAGTGTAGTGTATGGTCTCAATAACACACTTTGTAAGTATGCTTTTAGACATCCTTTACAATTCTCTCCCACTGCTCTGCTATTTTTCTCCTGTACTGACTCAGCCCCAATCGCTACTAAGCTTGCCTGAGTTGCTCCAGCAGGTCACCATAATGCTGTCCTTTTTATCACAGAGAAGTGTGCTGTTCACTGCGATGTTGCTTTCAGATCAGTCACCTTGATTTCACATGCCAGAACTCAAGAACAAAGCTCTACAAAATTAATTTACTATTCCACCTACCTTAGTTAATATTTACTTTCAGAATCTTGAAAAAAAAATCCTATAGACAATTTTATGGTACGTCAAATTGGGTTTTGGTAGCAGTTTTAGGGTATCCTGCCTATTCTTCTACTCAAAACATTCAATTCCCCTGCATATTGCTGTCTGAATATTTGCACCTAAAGTGGTCATTTTCAAGTAATAGCCTTTTGAGTCTATGCTGAGCATCATCTTTTAAAGAAGAGCAGAAACTTGGTCATTGCAGCACCTATTTCCACATCAGCATCCATAGTAGGATCAACCCCTCCACATTTGTGAACCTAGAGACCATGAGTAAAATATCATGAACCTTGAAAAAGCACACTGGAAGATGACACTCGACAAAGAATATGCTGTGCTTGCCATATTGGGAGATAAGATTCAGATGACTTATTCCAAGTACAGCAGATGTATTTCTGTTTTCCTTGAATTTTTCAAAAACTGCAACCTTCCATCTACGCTCTAGGACTTAGTCTCCATACCATCTCTTGATTCTTAGAAGTAGCATTTAGAATCAAAGATGCCAGTTTGCAGAGAAAATGAATGAGCCAGGCCCCTCTTCCCTTCTGCTGGCACTGCCTGTAGGCTGAGGAATCAAACCCCCAGGAGTCAGGAACAACAAGCAATGTGTTAGGAGTAGAGATAGTGGCTCGTATTTCACACTTCTTCCTTCCCATCAGTCTTTTTCAGTGAGCTTGGCTAGATGCCTTGGATGCCACTTAACTGCAAGTCGAGGTAAATAGCAAGTTTCTTCCGATTCTATTTAGTAATTACTGTGCAATACTATGTATGTACGTACTATTACAGCATGTCCCCTCAAATCACTCACAGCCCTTCAGGGCAAGATAGAAAGTCAAGCATCTCAGTGGGACCAAAAGCAACTATTTTTTTCCTTCCTCTGGAGAAATATTCTTGCTGCTCCTGCAGCTCTATAAGTCTGTTCTGCAGGATTGAGAGACCTGCTCTGTCTCTCTATCCCTGTCTCTGAATAGCTTCCTCCCCAGAATGGTAAGGCAGCGTGTTTCTTGGGACAAGCAACAAAAATCCCACATGCTCCTCCACAAGGTCTCTCTGGAGCCACCCTGACGGTGGCCCAGAGCTGGCTGGCACAGGGGTGCAGTTACAGATACAGTTCATGGTGTAGTTCTGGTTCTTTGAGTACAACACTTCCCCAGTCTCAGTAAATACCAAGTCCTCCAATACCAGCCTCCTCAGATGTTTGGTTTGGCTCTGGCCTCCCAAGCCACTTACTTAAAGCCCAGTTGCAGACAACCATCTGAGTCAGCCCACAAATCACAGAACCAGACTGGATTGGGCTGTAAGTGACCTTGGAGATCACCCAATTCCAACTCCCTTCCGTGGGCAGGAACACCTTTCATTAGACCAGATTGCTCTGGGCCAAGAGAAGGGTCCTCTTACACTGTCCTTCCCCAGTCCCACTTATGACAGGACACTTGTGTTAAACACGACAGCAAACTGGGCTGTAAGAGTTCAGAGAAGCACACTGAGAACAGGGCCAGCTGAATTACAGAGTTTCATTTGTTGAAACAATAGGGAACACAGTCCTTTTGTTTTGTAAGGGGAAGGAGAGTTGCCTCAAAATAAGGATTTATGCCCCTTTCACTTCTATGCTTTCTCAAGGGAATTGTTTTTAATGAAAAAAAACTGATTTGGATTTAGGCTGTCTTAGATTTCTTGTGAGTCCCTTCCACCCACTTTGTGATGCCAACCACATGTTCCAGCCCCCCTCACTGCCAGAGCTCCAGCTCTTACCCAGCAATTGCGGCCTCTGCCCTCCAGGCCTTTTGGTTTGAAATTAGCCCTTAATCCATGAAGCATGGATGTGTTACAATATATGGAATGGCCTGTATTACTTACAGTACTTTCTACACACAGACAAAAAGACCCTCTATACAAAGACACCAAGATACACTAGATTACTTTTTAAAGAAATCCATCCAGACAACATTTGGAAACTCTGTCAGTGATGTTGTATATCTAGACTGCAGGATGAATAACTTACGTCAAGATAAATTATTCTCCCACTGTTGTTATTATTTGAATAACATGTTCTCAGCTTACTCACCTTAGGCACTAAAATTTTTTCTGCAGACTTGCACGTTTTTTTCTACTGTATTTCAAGCCCTTACTTACCTCAAATGGCCCACAAACCTCAAATGGCAAATGCAAATTTAACCAGGAGGTGAGCATTGGTAGCTGTATCCCTGTGCACGTCCCTGCAGAGGTGCAAACCTGTAACCATGCCCCTGGGGTGCCCCTGAGGCTCACACTGACCCACTAACTCCCACTTCGAAGTGAGACATCACAGCCAATGGCAACTAGTACATAAAATGCAGCATGAAAACATTTAAGCTAAACTAAATTTTAAAGCATTTACTTCTTTTAAAGTGTCATAGGGTGTTAATAAAGATCATAACATGGGCTAAGCTTCATTGTTATGGCTAATATGGCTTTATGAGCCCAAACCATATCCTATTGTTTGTACTCACATTTATACTATTAAGCCACATATTCATGCACAAAACCTAATTGAGTTCTGACGGGGTTTCTGAAAAGCCACATCTGCTGAAGAGCTTCAGGGCTTGTCAGAGGCTGCAGGGGTGTGGACCACTCTCTGGTGAGAGCTGTCATCCAGAACATAGCTGCAAACAGCTAGTTCTCGCACATTTGTAACTCCTCTGCCTTTGTGCACGCATCAGACCAAGGCAGCTTTCAACACGTCGGCTTTAGCGAAGCAAATACACAGTTGCAAACAATTTCTCCCTTAATGTTCATATAAAATGATTACCTTTTAAGTGTGGGCAGACATTTTATTATGACCGTGGACCGAGCCCTGCACACGAAGAAGAAAACCAGAAGGCATGGCTGAAATGGCTACACTTCATTGCATTCAGTCAGAACCGGAGCAGAAATGTCAGGTGTCAACACCTACTGGCAGCTATCAAACACCACCATGGAATGACTGCACTGACAGCAACACCGGACAGGAAGTCTTCAAACTCTCAGCTGTAAGCAGTGATCAAAATTAAATAAAACTAATCTGCAGGAAATAAGCTTCTTGGGGAAAAAAAAAAAAATCCACAGGAAAAGAAATTAAATTAGGAAATACTTTCAGAAAAGGAATAAGGCAAGGAACAAAGGAGAGCAGGGAGAAAGGCATTGGAAGAAGGGAGAATTGTCGTTAAAGTTATCATGCAGAAAGTGTAAGTTAAAAGTCGGGCCACTGAGTAGCAAACGCTGTTTGACCTTAATGTATCAAGTGGAATGGTAAATCAGGGCAGAGGGCACTCCGGGGACACTCAGAATTATTCAGAATGAGAAAAGTTGACAATATTTCCAAACATAAAGAAGCAGACAGTGGAAAGTAATCACAAAAGTAACTTTCCTCAGGGGAGATTTGTCTCCCTGGAGAATTTCTGTGACTAACAGATAGGCTCCTCAGTGATTTTGAGTACAAATGAGCCTCAGAGAGATCTGAAGAGTCCGGTAGCAGCACCTGTCCCCCTGGGTTCACTGTGGAAGAACCATGAGAAGACTGACTGTGAGGAGCTCACATGTTATGTTACCACCAGGCACCAAGAGGGGAGATATCACCTTTGTGGGGTAGGAGGGAAACAAACATGAGTCTGCAAAGCTATGTATGGGTTCTTACATTTAGTTGCTGAATATATTTAATGACGAAGTGAAGCATAAAATTAGGTCACAGACAGGCAAGCTACCAAGGCATAAGGTGAGTTTTAACTCAAAAAGGTAAAGCATTGCCTGAGAAACTGAACAAAATTCATTTTTATGAAGGAAGGGATAAACACAGTCATAAACGTGACACCATAGGCTGGGCCAGGTGTGCAGTTTTGCTGTCCTTCTTTTGTCCTTCCTGAGTCATGGATCTGCCTTACTTCTCTGAACCCTCCAGCTCTGCCAGGACATCAGGTTTGGCCCTAGTTACCCCCCTTCCCGCTTCACTGCCTTCTCTTCTCTGCCCCTCTTCTCTCTGTATGGATTTTCCAAGCGGTGTTAAAAAAAGGAAGTGCTGGAAGAGGTGCCAGACTGCTCTAGAAGCTGAGATGCTGTACATGCTGAACAGTGAAAGGCAGACGACACCCACAGCCCTGATCTGGCAGGATCTGCCCAGGGGGGAGGTGGCAATTGCTCCTCACATCCTTTCCACTCCCGTAGCATCTGCCAGCACAGGCGGACGGGGAGCCACCCCAGCCAACTTTTTTTTTTTTTTATAATATGGATCTTGTTCATAAAGTCAGAGACATTTTATATACAAATACAGATCAGTTCCCTGCCATCTGCTTATTTCTATGTAGCATCTAAAGTATCATAAGGGTGTTATAGAGAACATGAAAACAAGGTCTTACCTCTGCTGCTGAGCTTAAAAAAAAAAAAAAAAAAAAAAAAAAAAAAAAAAAAAAAAAGAAGAAATACAGTTGTTGGTATGCAGTGAAGAGCTAGGAACTGAGACAGCATTTTCAATCATGGTTGCCTGGGCTGCTGTTGTCCTGCAGGGACCTCCCAGCCTTTTCTTGGTCTTTCTACTTGTGTGTCTTAAGAGCAGAAATCACCCTTTTACGCTAAGCATTTGCACATACAGTTACAGGCCCTGCATTTCATGTGCTAGTCCAGGAATACCTCACTGGTGGATCTATTTAGTGTTATACTCCTACAGATAAAAGTAGTCCTTATTCCCCACCAGGACATGCTCCAGACCTCTGCAGATGAGCTGTGGTCTGTACTGCCCAGGCTGCAGTTTTGGACCCACAAAAC
This sequence comes from Hirundo rustica, assembly GCF_015227805.2. Taxonomy (NCBI): domain Eukaryota; kingdom Metazoa; phylum Chordata; class Aves; order Passeriformes; family Hirundinidae; genus Hirundo; species Hirundo rustica. Next base: position 102,842,063 of record NC_053451.1, on the reverse strand, counting down.
TAGGGGGTCCTACAGCACAACCAACCTTCACCATTTACAAGCAGCTCCAAAGCACTGCACTGGTTAAGAACCAGGTGGTTCATTACTCAGAATTAACCCCCCATGGTCAGTATAGAAAAAAGAGCCAGGTTGCCTGATCCCACCAGAGCCCAGACCCACACAGCAAGGGAAGACACAAGAATTCACTGATCATCTGCCAGAGTCATTATCACTCAAGGATTTTTAACTACTGCATTTAAATACAGCTAATTCTGAAAAATCAAGATTGTTTCTCTCACTTGCCAGTTTGATAATTTCATCTTCATGTTTATTCACATTAGTAAGTATTGATTTCCTCTGGGATGCAGTACATTTTCTCACAGTAAGTGAGGGTGAGGTCTGCTTGGCAAGGTTTTTGTTACAAAGCAATTTCTGAAGTTTGGGTATTGTAATATTTAACATACTTTTATTGCATCCAGGGGAAAAAAAAAAAAAAATCTGTGCAACAGCAAAGAAGAAAAAATACCTAAAAGGTGCAGGCATGACTTAGCTAAGAAAATGGCATTAGGCAAAGATTACTTTGAATGCTTTTCAATTGAATTAATCCTTTATCCCAGTTATTAACACCTGTTGCCCTGAGATTTTAGCCTTATGATTGTTTGCATTTTTGTAGTGGAGTCTCTCACGGAGAGTAACATAAACAAAGTGATTGTTTTCACATTCCTCCTTGGAGGAGGGACAATCGATAGACTTCTAGTTTGACCAGTGGGTCGGAGAGGAGTCAACCTCATTCTCCAATCCCTGGTCATTGTCCAGGAACTATATAAATCGAGGTTGAAAATAAACTTCCCTTCTTTTTGCCCTGACCACCTGACTGTGAGTATCGTTCTTTTCGTGTCCTCTAGCGACAACACCCCAATTCCTTTTGTGTTTGTAATATTGCACAACAGCAACACTTTACAAATACTACAGTGCTTCTTCACTCTACAAGGGCCAGAGCAACCTCCGCACAACTTTCTCTCTATTTTTAGCTAACTGTTACACATCTGGGATGGGAAAGCTACAACAAAAATTCAGCCCATCAGAAGAACATATCTAAACTTTGAAGATTCTCATTTAGAGTCATACAACAACTTCTTTTGTAGATACTTCTGCAGGACAGTGGAATAATTTTCAAGGCTTTAAGTAAGTTCTGTCACTACTAAAGTTACAGCCACATCCATGATGACTAAGGGAAATATTTGCTAAAGGGATGGCTCCAAGACACTCATCTTCCTTCCCCTTAGATGCCCTTCTGTGGACACTCAGTGAGTGTTGGATGATGTTGCTACAGAAATACTGCAGCCAGGAGAAACTAATGATAACCAAAATGCCAGACATGCCTCACAGAAATAAGACTTTAAAAAGGACAGTGGGCAGAAACGCCTTTCTCACCCCATTAATGAACCACTGAGACAGATATGTGTCCAAAGCTGAGCTTATTCATGCAATCCCCAGGGCAATTTTTGTATTCAGAAACTCTTTATTTGGAGGGCAAAGTGACATTAATTTGTTGCCTACCACGGAAAGCACATCTTTGCAAAAGTAGTGTCACTGCCTGTTTTGTGTTGATTCATTCATCCCAACAGGAGAAAAATGTCTCTTCCTCCAGCCAGCTCCATACTCACCCCAGACCCCCTGCCAAGAGCTGAAACCCTATTGAACAACAGCTCTAAATTTTCCAGCCTTTCAGCTTTTATCATGCCCAGCCATGCTGATGGGGGCTCAGATAATCAGGTGATTAATTCTCCTTTAACATGAAACCAGGGAGACTTGGGGCTAGCTGTCCACCAGATACATAACAGTACCTAACATTTCTAGCCAGGTGCCTACACAACACTGGTTTTAAGATTACAGCTCATGATGACCAGAGTTTCATTCTGCATTTTGTACTAGCAATCTTCCACTTGGACTAGATGATCATGGTAGGAGGCCTCTACCAATTGAAAACATTCTATTCTATTCTATTCTATTCTATTCTATTCTATTCTATTCTATTCTATTCTATTCATTATGCTATGCTATGCTATGCTATGCTATGCTAATTCTGTTCTACCCTACCCTAACCTATTATTTCTACCAACATGACAAACACTGCTGATTTTGTATCCAAGCTTTAAATAATATCTTATAATATCTTCCAGTCTGACAACTCACTGCAGGCAGGACCTCTGTAGCACTGTGTTGGGAGGTCATGAACCAATACAAGGCAGTATATTGTGCACATGAGGCAATGAACCTCTGGAAATAATTCAGGGTCTAGATAACTCCATCTCTGTTATCTGGGGTCATTTCCCACTCTCAAACTGTGAAAGTTCTTCAGGTTTTAATGCAACAAAATGACCTCTGTCTTTATACAGTGCATTATACTGGCAAAGCAGCTGCAGCCATGCTGACAGAACTGCATTTTAGCAGTCAGTCTACTCTTTGCACCTCCATATTCTTCAGAAAGTACATGATGCTGATAAATGGTAGCAATGGCTTTGGTTGGCACAGTTTTACTGGTCAAAGATCACACTGTTTTCAGAGCTTTGTCCCATACCTTTGCACAAGCAGAAATGATTTGTGAAGAAAATCAGCTTCAGTATATTTACTCAGACTTGTTATGGAGAACACAAACTTTTAGATTCAGACCACATGAAAGGAATTTTAAAGTGTGGGGCACTACAGTTTATACTCCTAGCTTCATTGACTGCAACTGCCTCCCCTTGAGCTTCCCCACTTCACCTACCGAGTAAATACCTCTTCCTAGGAAGTACAAATTTCCACCCAGGAAAGCTGAAACCCTTTTCATGGGGTCCCAAGTTCTTCAGGGGTGCTTTGTTTGCCAAGTCTTATTCTTGTGGCCTACAGGCCACAATTCATAATATAAATAAAGCTTATTGCATCTCTTGGAGGTATCACCAACTGCACAGTGCCTCTGTTTAAACAGCTGCCAGAAGATCAAGGCAGGACTCTGCTGACTCCAAAAACGTTTCCAGTAATCCCATGGAGACTTCACTGAGATGCTGGCACCAGAAACAACCCAAGACTCACAGGCTGACTAGGTCATGTAATCATCTTCCTCCAGAGAGGATGAGAGACTGCAACAAGGCCATCCCAGGGCAGGATGACTGGTATGGAAAACAAGCAAGGCTTACTGAAAGGATCAGGGCAGAGAAGATGGATTCCTGAAAAGTTGCCAGTAAGTGTATGAGTTATGAAGAAGCACCAGAGAAAATGCCAAGGAAAAACTGCATGAATTGTAGAAAGCAGAAACCCAGTGCATATTCAGAGCATGGGACTAGAGTAAACCAGACTGACACATCAACCAGCCTTTGAGTAAGCTAAACACTTTCTGCTACATTTATGAAGTTGCGTACAACTTACAGGCTTTTTTTTTTTTTTTTTTTTTTTTTTTTTTTAATTTTGCCTCGTAGACACCTGGTGCTGCCAAGGCAGAAAGGGGCGGTCATATGTTGAGACAGAACAACTCAAGACAAAAGATTTTATCAAATTTGGGAGAACCTCTTTCCTCACAGGTATTTGCTGGACTTCTCTAAAAAGAGAAAGAGTGAAAAATTACAAAAGGCAGGTTAAGGATGTAAGACAGGACTGTTCCAGACTGCTCCAAAGAACCAGTACTGAGCCTTCAATACATGCCAGAACTGGGGATCCTGAGGCACATTTCCAGGATAAACATGTTTTTCCCATGGCACTACTAGACCCAGGCTGGTGATACCAATCCAGTTACTGAGCCTCTGCTCACAGAAAATCCCAGTATTTAGATTGTACTATAACACTGGAGTTGTCTAAGATTGGCATCACATGTCCATGCACGTGACGGAAGGAAAAAGAAAGCACACTGCTGTTTGTGCACGTTGAATTTGAGAAAACTACCATTTAAGCACTGCACACCTTGTGTTTAAAAGGCTATTCAAGGTACTACAGTCATTTTTCTCATATTACAGCTACAGCACCTCCAATGTACTCTGCCTTCCCAAAATGCTCATTAACCCAGGCCTCCTGAATCACATCTGCTCTTCCTGCCATTCAAACTGCCTTAGTATAAGTCAAGTCCCCTTCTTACAGATCATGAAAGAACATCTTGAGAATAAAATTCAGTCACCAAAAACCTGGGAGGAATTCAGTTCAGCAGGAATTCAGTTCATACTACCAAACCTTGGTTTTTTACATTGTTATATGATGCACTCACTGTTTCACAGTTCATTGAAAAAGCTGTAAGGTCACAGAACTGTTCCCATCTGTAGTAAAAATACAACCATGAGCTACAATTAAGTTCCTAAACCACTGATGGACAGGTTATAATAATTATTGCAGGCTCATCTCATCATTTGGAGTTAGACATTGAAAGTAAAAGGGCTTTGGTGGTGGAGCTGAGACAGGGTCTGGGACAAAGAAAGTGCAAGGGAAAAGTGATCCTTCCCTTAGCAGCTTCCCTTACCACGCCTGTATTTGAAGCAGGCAGTCTGGAGCAGGGTTGCAGCAAGGTGATAACACAACTGGCCTTGCTGCTGGCCAGTTGCACAGCAGAAACCTTGGGATACAGGTGTGGGATATCATCTGGCTCACACTGCAGGGTGTCAGCAGCACAGCAGATGAAGCCCTCCAAGGTCTCTGAGTGCTACCATAGCACGGGTAGTGAATAATACCTCGTCAGCAGGCCACATTATTGAATAGCAATAACTCTCCATAATAACTAATTAATGTCACATACAGACCAGACACTTAGAGAAAGTGCTATAGCTCTTCCTTCATCAAATTGCAGCACTGAGGTTGAGCTTTACTCATCTCTGGATTGGTAGAAGCTGGTACCTGCATGAGAGCCAGAACCTTCCCTCTGGCAGCTGTGGGCTCAATCAAGCTATTTGGCACCTCCCCCAGCTCTGTAGTGCCATTACTTCTGTGGCCATCCTGCCTGGAAAGCAAACTCTAGTGTATTTGGATATCCCCCAGCTATCCCTGACATGTCCTCCAGCTCTCACCACCCCAGTGACAACCCTGCCCTGCAAAAGGAGGCTCCCAGCATCCCCATCTTGGGCAGGGCTCACACCTCCCAGGAAAGCACTGCCTGGACCCACACAGGTTCCTTGGAAATCCTGAGACCCTAGGGAACCTCAAGAAAAGTTTATTTTGGCAGGCTCAGTAGTGTGGGCATGGTCAGCACTCTATCCTCTCACTTACCCTGTGTACCAACATGGGGACACATCTATGACGCTCCATGTCGAGCATGTTGCCTTTTCATTCATAAAAGGCAGCCTTGTATCTTTAATCACTTTGCCAGATAATAGCAAAGAAACAAGTACTTGATTGTCTGTGTTATCAGACACTATTGGAAAAGTCTAGATAAGGATGCTGAACAACCTTGTCTTATTAGAATTCCACATGCAAACGCTTCCCCATAATCCAGAGTCATCTGTATCCCAGCAACCCTTTAAATTTCATTCTCACTGAATTGCCAGATCTTTATCAAAATATAATTACAGTCTTAATTTGGATGATAAATTTTGATTGCTTGTGCTGTGCCAAAAAAAACCCCAAAAGCTGTCAGGTACACAAAAAATGAGGTGCAACTGTGAGATGTGAATCTGCATATTCTGACATTGGTACATCACCTTTCTTCTTATCAGAAGTTTGGCTCTGATAGCAAGCAATGAGGTTATGTAGGGGTAAATAGGGAAGGACATGAAAAAACAGTTTTCTGATGCCATCAAATGAAATTTGCACTAAAAACGGGGAAGAATTTGAAATCTGCAGTCGCATATGAAGATTATCACTATTATGAAGATTATACACTATTATCGTTATGAGGTAAATGATGTGCAGCATTGCTGTGCAAAGTGGAAGAAAACACCGGTCCTTCCTGAAACGAGGAGATTGTGTGGAATTCACCTTTTCTCCCACTGCCTTACCCCTCTCCTTCAATTACTGACAGAAAACAGCACAGTGCTTTACAGTTATATCCAGATTATGTGGAGAGTTACAAAGATTTTTCCAAAACAAGTAGCCTAAAAAAAGTATCCCAGAGGAATATAACCACTGCCTACTCTGCCAAGAGAGCCCAAAGGAGAGGAGATAGCCCTGCTAGCAAGCCATGGAGGTTACCTAGTTTCTGACTTATCAGAGTCCAAACCCACTTCAGTTTTACTCTGTTTAAATGTCAGGGAAAGATAATTACTCAGATGATAATGGCATAAATGCAATTAGACGTTTTACCTTAGTGTTTCTTGGTCATATGCACAGAGCTGAACTAATTGCTAAATTTGGGACCGTGAAGTTCTTCTTTTCCTTCTTTTCCACAAACGCCCTCACATTGAATTGTTTTCAGGTTTTCTGTATCCCTGAGAAGGGTCCTTTCCTAGGACAGATGTGACTTCATCCCTTGAAAATTATTTCCTTGCTTCCTGTCAGGGCTTTGGGTACCCAGCCTTGGTCCTCTTTGTTACCTGCTTCTCTAACTTTGATCACCATTGCATGCACCATAAAATACCTCTCTGACACACCTGTGAGTTGAATTCATTCTCATGGAGGGTATGTTGTCCTTCCCTGAGAAGACCATGCAAGTAAAGTAAAGTAAATTCCACCACATAAGCATGCAGAAGGGTTACAGTGTAGATTGAAAGTCATGCTGGGTCACAGTTACAGCACGAAAAATGTGCTGCTCCCTTGTGAACAATCAGCTACATCACTCAGGTGAGGACTGTTACCCTAATTCTCCACAGCCCCAGCACTCTCCAAGAGACCACTCCAAACCAAATGTGATTTTGTCCAGAGCCTGACGTAAGCAAATGCAGTTGCCAACTAATGGTAAAATTCAAAGCTCACCGAAGTCCAGAAAGATACCGCAACCTTTGCAGTCACGTCTGTGCCCTGGGTCCCGTTCCCTAACAATCATGTCCATCACTGACACATCAGTAATGCTTTTGCTGACAGCAGCAGCACAAAGTTTTACAGCTGAACGGTCTGAGGCATTGAACCATTCTCATCCCTTTGGTGATAGGAGCTCAGTGGGGCTAATGCTGCAGTAGAAATGGAGGGCAGGAAGGAACCGTGTAATAATTGTCTGGTCTGTGACTTTTCCAACTCTGAAACACAGCTAAAATTAACAGCAAATGAGGTACCCACCTCCTAACACAGAAAATGTTTCCTGTAGTGAATTTTGACTGACATGTGACCAAACCTGTCCTAAAAATGCCAAAATGCAAAGCCGAGTGTAATTCCACTACTATAAAGTGGATGAAGTATTTTTAGTTCACCTCAATTTTATTATTCTTAAAAAGCCTAAAAGAAGGGCATCCTATAAACTCCGTAGGAGCCTGTCCTGGTGCTTTATTCCTATTTGTGCTTGGAAAGGTCTTGCTAACCTTCCCTGCTGCAAAGTCAGCTGGCTCCTAAGGGGGAAGGCTGCAGAAGCGGGCATGACGGCTGCAGTCACATGCAGCTCCCCTCTTCTTTGGTTATCAGACTCCATCTCTAGTGTCATAAATTTGCAACTTTTCCTCTCAGATAAACTGAGCTGAGACAAAAATGACAGAACTTGTGCCCTGGCTGAAAATCCAGAACCAGTTTTCATTCCAGGCTGTGGGGGAAGTGGGAATGCCTAAGCCCCCAAAGGAGGATGATGAATTGCTGCTTATTCCTGATGCAGAGTTCTTTGCTCTCCTTTAAAAAAATTAATTTATTTCCTTCTGGTGAAAGGAGCCAAGCTAAAATCACAGGAAAACAAAGTTGCCTATCCACAGCAGCAGATTCAGCCTGGCACAAAGGAGATGGAAAGCTTCCATATGCCATGGTGACTAGTTCAGTCTGTTAACCATTCCCTCCACCTGCCAGGCAGACTGCCCCCCACATAAGCACTGTTAGTGAAGGCAAGCGTACATCTGGATGAAAACCACGCTGAGAGGAACATGCCATTTTAAAAGCCTGGCTTTTGTCTCTGAGTTACATGTTCCAACACTAAGGCTAATGTTGAGAGGACTGGCAGAAGAGGTTACCAGATTTACTCTTCCTCTGCACCAAGGCATGTTGCAGGGGGAGGAGTCCAAACTGGCCCCTGTGATGGCTGCCGGCATCTTCACAATAGCTGCTAAAAAAGAGGCTCATTCCTCCCAGCTACTCTTCAGTAAGAGCTTTCTCTAGGGCAGCAATGGATTCCTCACGCCTTCAGCCACAGCAGGAACTTCCTGAAGGAACATTTCATATTCAGAAGGAATTGCAATGTTCCTATTTATTTTTCTGCCTCTTTCATTCTTGAGCCCAGATCTCCCATCTTTGAGCTCACAGTTGTCATGACAAACTACAGCAGGAGGTCTGTGGCTATCACATGAACATCCCAAGTTCCTAGTAAGCAAAACTGTGGTCTGGCTTCCTCAGCTGCCTTGAGTGTTCTCCTGGGTGAAAAGACAAGCAAGTCTCACCGCTGGGAAATGGGATCCCAGAGAGGAATGTGACAAGCCTTCCACAGACAAATGGACTTCTGGCATTACACCCTCTGCCTTTGGACCGGGCATCATCACAATGACCACAAACCCAAACTGTACCGGTGATACCAGAAGCTGAATACTTGGAAATATAAACTGGGGATGCTTTTCGCTGCCCGCCATTTGGGCTAAGACACTTTACCCTTGATGGACCTGTCTTGACTTATTTATCTAAAAATTACTTGACTGCTTCTGCTGATTCCAGGAGCCAGAGACAAAATAACCCTCTGCCCACAGCACAGCCTGATCATCTGATCTCTGATCAGTGAGGCATCCCACTGATTTCTACAGAAGACAGCAACAGGGCAAATGCAGTGGAGGGAGCAGCACACAAGTGGTTAATGCATGCCAGGATGAACTATACATACATATACTGTCTCACATAGCCAAAATCTCTTATGTTGACATTTTCCATTCAGTACCACTAGAATTAAAATACTCATAATAAAAACCTGCCAATCAAAAGCATAGAAATTATTACCCAAGCAAAATTAATTTCTATCTATATAGTTGACCAGAAGGCTTTCTGCCTCCTACAAGCAACATTAATGCCATCCATTACAACAGCAAATGCTAGTAAAGTCCCTTTCTTTCCACCTGTGATTTTAAAAGTACATTTCCTGTGCAGAATGCTGTGTGCTTGGCAACCTCTGCATCTCTCCTCCTGATGAGTAGCAGAAACACTGCATGCTAAACTCTCCTGTAATGACATGAATTCCCACATCAGAGAAAAATTATCAAACTACGCAGGAAAAACTTCAAATAACCGGCAAGGTATTTAACAAACCAGAGGCAACAGCGCAGTCAAACCCTCAAAACACATACACAGAGAGAGAGAGAGAGAGAGAGAGAAAATAAATGCCCTCTGCTTGACCCAAAATAACAGAACAGTTCTGCATAGGAAAGAAAATTAATTACCATTGTGGGGACCCTCAGTCATTTAGAGTCTCCAGTCAAGGCTGAGAGCCATTCTGAGACTGCAGGTTTTTCCTTTAACTTCACTCCCCAGCTCTGTGAGGAACCAGTTAAAAATGACATCACTGCTCATACTACCCTCCTCCCCCTCCCCATTCACTTGCTAAAAAAGCTGAGGCTGCTCCTCTCCCCCTGCATTGGCTCCAGATTTGGTCCTCACTCCTCTTCGATAAGTTCCAGGTCTGCAGTTGACTGTGTGCATCGGTGTCAGTGTGGGACGGAGGATGCGTCTCTGTGCTTTTCCAGCATCCCCGCTGGTACCCACTTGAGAAATAAAATAGCCTTTCCATTAAGAAATCAGAAGAGGTCTAACCTTGTGATGTATAATGCATTACACAACCAGCTCCGTTTACAGAAGGCAGTCTTACTCTTGGAAGTGGAAGGGAGAGAGACACCCTCCAAGGGGCTCTGCCTTTCACCTCATCTTCCTTAGAGGAGAGGACTCTCTCTGTGGTTTGCTGCATCCTCCTTGCATTAGGACCGCAATCTATCTCTCCTTTTTTTTTTTTTTTTTTTCCTCTCTTTTTTTTTTTTTTTTTCCCCTTTCTTTTCCCTCCTCCTGAGTGTGACATCATCACATCATCAGAAACCAACTCTACTTCTGTAATAAAAAAGGATCCCGAGCAGAGCTACCTGGGACGAGGTCATCTGGAGGACCCAGGCGATTCTGCCTCCTGAGCAACTGTCGGTTCTTACAAAAAATACTTTGCTCTTGCACAGTGTCATCGAGGTTTAATAACCCTGCGCTTGCTGCAGACGAGGAGACCCAGCTGCAGGGCTGAGATCAGTCTCGTTTCCATCCCTGCAAGCTCCACCGGCATCACCAGGAGCAGGGACCTCCGGAGCGCTCCCCTGGTGCGCATCATTCATTCACGTCTCCGCTCCTTCGCTCCCCCCGGACTGCTGGGAAGGATGCCGCAGCAAAATCCCTCGGCCAGCACTCGGGTCTGCTGCGAAGCAGCGGGGCTGCGAGCACCCCGCGCACACGCTCCCAGCACTCCTCCGCTCTCCTCAGCCTTTTCAGCACCACCGAGGGGGCCTTTGGAAAACACGCTCCCCCCGGAGCGGCGGCTGCAGGAGCCAGCAGCTCCCGGCCAGCCGCAGCGCAGGGCCCGGCGGCTGCCACGGGCCATTTCCCCTTACCTGCCTTCTCTCCCGCGGAAGAGCGCAGGGGGCTGTGCCGAGCCCGCCCTCCCCCGGGGACCCCAGTGGCTGCCAGGGCGGCGGGGATGAGCCCCAGCACCGCCGCCGGGGCGCGGAGGGGATGGCGGCTCCCGGGATCGGCAGCGTTCCCTGCGCGCTGCCATGCTCGCAGCGGCAGGCGCGGCGCTGCCGGGAGAGAGCGGTCTGTGTGCACACGCATATGTGTAACATACGCCTACCTGTTAGCCAGACACGGGGCTACATGCGGGTGTAAACACAGACTCGCATTCTGGATCGCTCCCCGCTTCCAGCAAAGCTGCAGCCGTACCAAACACTGCACACGTGAAAGGGCCGGCGGCATTAAGTAATTTAAAAGATGTGCGGAGGTGGCCCTTAGGGACCGGGTTTAGCGGTGGGCCTGGCAGTGTTAGGTTAATGGCTGGAGCCCGCGATCGTAGAGGTCTTCTCCAACTGAAACGATTCCGTGATCTTGTGACACGACTGCATGAGCAAACGTGCTCTGGCTGGTTTTTGTGCTACCTGCCTATACAGCTGCACACGAGTACAGCCCTCGCCGCAGTGCTGACTGCAGGTGAGTACCTGACACGGGGCTGTGCAAGCGTCACAAAACTTAAGCAAGCTCCTCTAAAAGAGGTAGTGGTATGTCACACACGTCGTGTAATGGTACTGCTTTGTAAGCCAGTCACATGGTGGGGGGCTGGAAAGGTCTTTCAACAGGGAAACCCTCATCAGCCCTCTGAATTAGGAATATGCTGGTGCATCAGGTCCCAGAGAATATCTGTGCTAGAGACAGGGAGTCAGTGGGAAGCTGAAGGAAGTCAGTAAAAACCCTGCCTTCAGAGTTTATTCATAACTCCCTCTCCCTTTTTTTTTTTTTTTTTTTTTTTTTTTTTTTTTTTTTTTTTTTTTTTTTTTTCTCCAGACCTGTGCTTTGCACGTGGGCTGGTAACATTCTTACCAAACACCAGAGCCTCTCTGAATGAGCCAGAATTAAAAACCTGACATCTCCTCTCAGCTGGGACAAAACAACATTACACACTCATGAAAGGCAGAATTTCCACTACAGAGTCTCCCACTCATTCTTTTAGAAAATATCTCTGCAGGTCCTCTTCACATCACTACACTTCACTTCACAGCCCTACCAGACTGCACTCATCCTCTCCAGGCACGCAGCAGGAAGGGGGTCTCTGGCACAGGCACTGAGGAGCGATGACTGTGGTGGATAGGGATGTGGGACCATCTTGGAAGCTCTGCCAATGTGAACATTCAGTTAAGTACTAAAGACCTCTGCCATCACTCATCACACAGTTTTCTATCTGCTCTGGTAGGGATATCACAGTCATTAGCAAAGGGGGATCCTACATACACATAGCAGCATCAATAATGTCTCTGGAGAAACATCGATTATACATCATATGCTAGATCAAAAGACAAAGAAGAAGAAAGTGCACTAATTCACCACATTCATATTTCATTTCTAAATGAAGTAAGTGTTTAACTCAGATTCTTAAGGAAAAGAAGTGAACGTGCTGTTGCCTGTCCTGTCCCCTGCATCCAATCCCCATAATTTTTGAGTTCCCTCCCCAAATTTGCCAGAATATATATATAATTCTATATAATTATATACCTACAAATTGAAGATGAACAAAGTAATTAAAAAAAAAAAAAAAAAATCAGTGCCACTCCCATTTAGGACAGACAGGTAAAATTTTCACAGGGAATCTACTGGCTGATTGGCCCTGTGCCAGTGGTGGTCCCCTTGCTGTGGGAAAGGGAAGAGTGTTCCCTGGATTTTCTGAAAAGGCAAAAAACATTTTGGAGAGTAAAGGACAAGTCTACAGATCCACACTAAGTTCTTACTTCTTTGTTTTCTTTGGTTAATATGACAATTTATTTAGTGCTTTTGTTTTCTCTTCCTGAATCTGCTTCTCATGGGTCAGCACTTCGGAGCTCAAGTGCCTGTGGATTTTATTTCCCGATGAAACCCTTGAACGCAGCTTTCTCATTTTACTTTGGTTCTCCTAAGCAATGGCATTGTTTTAATCTACAGATGGGAACGCTGGCACACTGCTGGCTGGTTATAACAGCTCCCAGACCTGACAAGTTCCATGCTCATTCCTGGTTGTGAGATGGTTTTGCAGGAAAACAAACAAACTCATTCCTGTAAGAAAGAACAGGCAAACAAAGCGTGGGATTGGGTGGTGGAAGGATCCCAACAGAAATAAATTAGGGCTGGAACTTTATCCAGAGCTCTCAGAACTCTCAAAGATGCAGAAATCCCTTCAGTCAGAAGAAAAGGAAGCCTGCCCACCTCTCCCATCATTTCCCCTCCTGTTATACTGATACTAACTGTTTTACTTGGTGAATGCAGATTGTTTCAAGTTTTTGGGTGACTGAGTTGAAGATCAGTTCTCAAATAAGTAGCATCATCAAGTACTGCGACGTGATGATCATAAGATCATCAAGTAGCACTACTGCCCTAATATATGCATTTCAGTGTACCTTGGGGTACCTCCAAAGCAAATGGGGCAGAATATGTTCCATATTACATGAATTCCCCACTTGCCTTAGCAAGTGCACCTCGTTTGGGAAGTCCACTATCTTCTTTCCTCTAGTACTATGCCTCCCACAAGCACAGTTTAACAAATGTATTTTATCATATAAATGGGTGTTTCCCATTTTGAGAATCCTTCAGAGATAAGCTGAGAGTCCTGGACTGCTTTCCTGCTTCGACCAGTCTTTAAATGCAACCAAATCTGGTAACAGACATGAAGGAGTCAGCAGATGAATGTCACACATCTATTTCCTCTGCTATTTTTAACAGCACAGAGCGTACTGAAAGGAAGAACGGAAAGTCCTCCTCTTTAATGATGTCCCTGAAATTTTCGAAAAAAATCTAAATTTCAATACTCTTCCATTTCAACCCAAACCGTTACAAAGTAAATCAAGGTCATGGCTGTCTGTCACTTACCCAAATTACTCTTGAGTAAAGACAGCCCCTAGCCAAATAATGTCAGTCTAAATAGGAACTCAGCCTCTTCTGTTTCATTATCCCAGAGAGGTTTCAATTTCAAAGCTGACTTGGACCACATAAAAGTTAGCTTTTAAGCAGGAGCAGTATGAATATTTCTGCCTCCCCTCTATTTTACCTTCTCAAGGAAAGAAAGAATAAAATAAGACCCAGTACCAGTTCTGGTGACCTGACACAAGAGAAGGAGGCAGAACACAGTGATATTCCTTCGACAGGAAATCTCAGTACCATTATTTTATCATCTGTTTTCCTTCCTGCTCCACTTGACTGCATGTACCCTAAAAACAGGCTGCTCCAGCCTGCCACTCCCATTTCAGAGCAGCTGGCCATCGTTGGCAGGGGCATTGCCAAGCACCCCACCATTTGGCAACAATAGGTGACAACTCAATCAGCCCTCGAGATCCTTACTGGTGTTGCCCTTCTTTTTCAGAAGGTGCAGCTGGAGCAGGTCCATAGAAAAGCCAGGAAGATGATCAGAGGGCTGAAGCACCTCTCATATGAGGACAGGCTGAGAGATTTGGGGTTGTTCAGCCTGGAGAAGAAAGAGAAGGCTCCAGGGAGATCTTCTAGCTGCCTTTCAGTGCCTACAAGAAAGTTGGAGAGAGACTTTTTCCAAAGGCATGTAGTGACAGGACAAGGAATTGCTTTAGGCTGAAAGAGGGTGGGTTTAGCCTAGAATACTGTGAGGGTGGTGAGCCACTGGAACAGGTTGCCCAGAGAAGCTGGGTGGTGGATGCCCCATACTTTGAAGTGCTCAAGGCCAGGTTGAATGGGCTTTTGAGCAACCTGGTCTGGAGGAAGGTGTTACTGCCCATGGCAGGGGAGCTGGAATGACACCATCTTTAGGGTCCATTTCAGCCCAGGCCATTCTTTTATTCTGTGATGGTTCTATGGAATGCGAGAAATGGAAACAAAAAGGTGGAAGAGAAGAGAAATGTAACGCCTCAACTGTCATGATATTTGTGTGCCAGCTGCAAAACAAGAATTGCAGAACAGGATCCTCTCATTGACCCTTGTTTCGCATCACTCACTTAATTTGTCTGAAGCCTTTGCTTAGACCCAGGTGACAGTGCTGGGGCTCTTAGAAGAACTGAGCCCTGAGTTACACAAGCTTTATATCATAACTGTATTATGTTTATTGTTTTTCACTAGTGTTTCCAGCCTTCCTGATCCTTTTTCACAAGATTTTCTTCTTGTTTATTTCAGAAGAACTACTGACTGTGTCATAAATATTGATGTTTTATTTAATGTCTTTTGCTTTTAGCCTGGCAGCTCTATATTTCTGCTTGCCAGGGCCCTGCATTTCAAACAGCTAAAGACACAGTTGTTATAATAGAGACTAATAACTGCTTGAAAAGACTGCAAGGTTTCTTAACACAAATAGAAATACATTCAAGTAACCCACTGCCTGAAACAGTAACCATGTCATTGTCCTAGCACAACTGGTATCTGAAAAGCCTGCAAACCATCCAGCAAGAACTGCCCTATTCTGACCTGTTAAAACAGGGCAGAACTGCAATAATCCCATAGTATTTAATGTGCACTTTAAAGCAAGCTCTACCCACAAGCCCAAATAACAACCTAGGGAACTATCACTCTGTACTGACTGCATTGGCACAAATCATTATTACTTATCTAATAATTACTATCACTTCATGGAAAATAGTTGAGGAGTGTAATTTTCACTGCTTTACTTTCGGTGCTGCCTTCTCACTTTGATATCAAGTTCAACCCTGAAGATATATCTGCTGAATTTTACTGACAAATTACATTCATCATCTATGTGCCTGTCTTGTCAAGCATCTGAGATGCAATACATATTAAAATACTACACATGAATTTCCTGTTACAAGACTTAGCACATACCATGCTCGATTTCCAAAACCCAAACCAATGCATTTAGTGACCCCCAGGGAGCAGCCAAGCTTCAGGATTAGTGACCTCTCTAAGCAGTGGCCACAAATACAAGAATCCAACGGGTATTATTCCCAAGTGAGCTTGCCATCTGCTGCCCCAGGAGAACCACTCCAATTCCTTTCAACGCACACAGAGTTTAAGACAATTGTGAAAATTCTGTGTTTATTCTTCCCTATCCATGTGCTTCATCCATCAGCTATGAAGGAATAGATTATCATTTTTCCTGCGAGTGCAGCACTGTATTTGTGCTCTGACCAGAAAAACACCAGCACACGGTGGCAGGGCTGAGCCATCCCTCTGGAGCTTCTGGCTCTGCCAGAGATGGTGGCCAGGGAGGGGGCAGCTGGAGAAAGGATGGACATGGTTGTGGCAAAGGCAGGGAGAAATTAAACCTTGAAAGGATACACGTGGCCCTGTATTTCCCAGTCTTACTGCACTTGGCTGTGTGTCTCTGAAAGTTGTGTCTGCTACTGAAATTTCCCTTCAAAACTGAAAATGGGACAAAGAAAGCACCTTGTGCCTTTAATTGAGGGACATGGCATCTCTTCTTAAAAGCTTTAACCATTTTAGCTAAAAAATAGCTTATAAACTCAGTGTCTGTTCTTGCCTTCGTGACAGTGTAATGGGAGAACAGTTGTATTTTATCCTTGTCCTCATTGCTGCTGGGGGAAAATGAAGTGAGGGGTGTGCATAATCAAATGGGAGAGAGAGATGCACTGATCCCGCTTGCTGTCTGTCAAAACAGCTCAGAGAAGGAAGGAAAAGCAGAAAACCTTGAGCCTTCATGCCCCTGAAGTAAATGGCCATTTATTTTAGAGATGAGCAGCCTTCATAGGAAAGGGAGTCTGCAGTGATCACTTTCAACTAGAAAGTGGTGAAATCCTGTCCCAGATGGAGCCCAAGATGCCCACTTGCATCCCAGCGAGGCCAAGGCTGTGAACACCCCAAATGCCTTCTATATGTCAGACACTTAAATGGATGCTAAAAATGCTTAGTCTGAAAGACAGGAGCCTATTTGGGCAGGCTGGTGACTGAGGTAGATGTGTGCAACCGCAGTGACAGGGTTGCAGTGAGCAGTGATAGTAATCCTCTTTGTGGATCAATCTTCAAAAAGCCAAAAAAAAAAAAAAAAAAAAAAAAAAAAAAAAAAAAAAAAAAAAAAAAAAAAAAGTGCAGAGAGCTGTGTGACACCACGACACCATGCAAGAGAATGTCATTGTACAACTATTTTCCCTGAGTTTCATTAGACAGCCCCGAATTTTGTGAAAATATTGACAGGCTGAGGGAAAATCCCAAGTGCCATTTAATTTTGACAGATGGAAAAAATAATGCCTTGTACAAAGCATAGTCTTGATGGTCTGCTTTGTCCCTTTTTATCAAGGGCCAGCTCCCAGAGGCAGAAGCCTGGATAAAGCACATGTCAAATACAAGGAACAAGAACAGCAGAGAGATTTTATGATTAAATATGTACAAGGGAGAATGGAAGTGGGGGGAGGGAAGGATGCACATACTGTATGTGAAGTAAATGGTGCAGAAGAGACAGACACAGCAATACAGAACTGCCTGATGTGAAACTGAAACCCAGGCTGTCAGGGAGGCATGACCTACCTCATTTACTCACCACAGTCTACAATTGGAAGTCATCCCAACAATTTATCTCAATTCCTTACTCAACCACTTTGTTATTTGATAGGAAAATAGTTTTTTTCTGCTAGCATGTATGAAACCTGGCTAAACGCCTATTCATAGTAAATCTGGGACTAATTTTAATAAAGCCCTTCCTTGGTTGTTGAACTCCTCTTGAAAAAATGTTGTGAAATAGCTACACAGATAGTATTGTCTCATAGAGACCTAGTGCCATTTCATCTGGTACTGACAACAGTGACTGAAGTTGGTTAGACAAATGTGGCTGGGCATTGCTGTTGGTAAATGAGGAGTGCTGCAGTCTGCCTGCTGACTCTTCTGTTTCTACACTTCCTCCATAGCAAACACCCCTGTGTGCAGCCCTTAGGCTGGCTTAACACAGGCCAGTTTGTGTCCTGGGATGGAGCCCCACAGAGCCTGAGCCTTCCTTGGCACATTGCTCCAGCTGCCTTGCTCCACCTACTGTGCAAGGTTATTGCACGGTGCCCATGAGGCAGGAACACAAGGTACCATGGATGGGAATTAGAAAAGGTAAAATCATTTCTCCCTGACAGCATTTAAAATCTGCTTTCCCGGCCCTTTGAAATATGCTTCTCACCAAAGCTCCCTGTTCAAACAAAACTACTGCACTGTACAGTGGATTGGTCACAGGCGTCTTTGTTCTGCACCCACACAAAATTGGAAGTGACACTTTACTTCCATTGCAGACCAGACATCAAGCAGAGTCATGTCCTCACTTACAGTTTATTTAAAACCATAGATGGCTTTTTAGGGATCAAAGAGAAAGGGGTGTAGGAGGGGGGTGCTGCTCAGTGGAAGACTGGGAACAAACCAGTACAGTTTCTTTGACTGCTCCATGTTTGCTTTTTAAATTGCTGAAATGTAACATGGCAATGAAGTTACCTAAAGCATGAGACACTGAGTAGTGGGCTATGAAGCTTTTTCAATTTTTTAGTACTTACAGCTCTCTGCAGTACCTGTCACAAAGGTAAGGGATTAGACTGGTGTAAATCAGTGCTATTCCATGAAGAGCAGCCACAGTGGGAAGCCAGGCTGAAGGCTCAGAGGGCTTCACAAGCTGAGAGTACAAAGCACCATTAGGATACAAAGCACACTGTCAGCATCTGATCTTTGGGACAGGATGTTTGGAAGGGCACATAGATTTTTTTTATCATGACTTGGACTCTATTTCAAAGGAATCCCATTTAAACCAGAAACAGGGCTCTGTGCACAGTCAGGCTCTCCAGAGCCAGCAGCTCACCTCTTCCCAGATCAGTACATCTGTGTTACAAGCAGCTGGATGCCCCAGCCCTATTCGTGCTCCCTGTAACTGGGTTTCAAGTTTACAAGTATCACAAATGAGTTCATTTCCCCTCATTAACTCTCGCAAGTAGTCGCTGCTCCTCTGAACTCTGTATTTCTCTGCCCCCAAATCCCTCGGGAGTCCCTGAGGCTGAAAAAGCCCTACTCGATAGGAGAGGTTTCAGATGGCTGCCCAAACAAGACAAGCCAAGGGGGCCTCATTAGACTGGACACAGCACTCACAGAATGGATGGGGAGCAGGTTTAAATCATAGTGAGAAACTTATAAAGCAGAAATCTAAGCAGCTTCATTTTTTCCAGATAATTGTTTTCAGCAGGTTTCTTACCCAATACAAGTCTCACCCAAAGTGGTATGACAAACTGCTGAGCTCATGTTCCCAATTCAGTTTATTCCTCTCTCTCCATTCCAGGCCTCTCATTTTCTTACTTTTCTAAGCAGCCCACTAATTTCTCAAAATGACAGCTGAGATCCCAGGCTGTCCTGATTGTCAGCTATTGGTCCAAATATGCAGCATGGAAATGTTTTAGACCCCAGAAAGCCCCACACTGAACAGCCAGTTTGAAAACCTTACTGCACCCAACACATGCCAGAGGAATTTCTGGACTGTCTTATTGACACTTCCATCAAGTCTTCTGCCACACATGAGGCTGCTTTCCTAAACCCCACCTCCCTATGGGGTTTTATTTCCATCTGGGGTTTCTCTCCCTCTTGTTCTCTTATGATTTTCATGTTGAAGGCTTTCATGGACTTTTTCTCAAAAAGCAGAACGAACAACTCAAAGCAGCCACACAGTTACGGTAAGACTCAGCACAGGGATATTAATACAGCATGTGCATTTTCCTCCAAAACCCAGCACTGAAGCCATAATGACATTGAAAGCTGCAACAAAAATAAAGAAAGCATAATAAAGGTAGGTAACAAGACTTTGACTCTTTCCCTGTATATGACATACACTGTGGAGAAATGTTTGTTACCCACTGCAAAACTTCCTTTAATGACCCTTAGCTAGTCAAATGATTCAAAAATAAGGAACGCAGAAAATAAATCCAACCAAACCTACCACCTGGATATGGTTATTCTTGAGACAGGGCAAATTGCAGTCATCAAAGTGCCAGATAGCCTGTGAAGAGGTCTGGGCTTGGGCCCTGTTATCACAGAGGCTTTATATATGATCTTGAGCAAACCACTTATGGTGGGATTGAGTTGCTTAAGCCAAGGTGTCCAGTACCATTTGAGATGCCCTAGGGTACACATCACATCTGTACACGGCTGGCTGGTTGACACAAAATAGAACCCTGATATAGCAGCTGGAGGCCAGGAAGGATTTAGACACCTGTAATGCATCCTGCACTGCTTTATGAGTGTCTGCAACAGATACCTCATGCAGCTTTCCAAGCCTAGTAGCTTCTAAGCTGAAGCACCCATTACCCAACTCTCCAGAACGCTCCAGCCAGGCTCTGCACTCCCTGGCCCAAGGAACTGCCCCCACCAGGCTGTGCTTTCACTGGAGAGCAGCTGGCACACCTGGGAACATCCTACATGCTGCAGCCCAAGGCCAGGTACTGTCAGCAGCAGCTCTCTGTCCCAGGGGCAGCGCTGCCCACAGGCTGTGCCCAGGGACTGTGCTAGCACTGGAGTCACTGCACTGGCTGATTTGCACTGGTTTCCCAGTCCATCCTGCACACCACCCCTGGAAAGCTCCATGGGCCAGAGTGTCTCACCCAGTGCATTAATCCCTCATGACAGAGAGAGTCTCCAGACTGCCCAACACACTCAGCAAAGCTAGCCCGTCTGTTCCTGGGTATTTACTGTTCCTGTATTTACGGAGTTGAGAATATGTCCTCCCAAAATAACTCATTCCTTTAGCAGTTTTCCAGACCCAGCAAGGCACACGTGTGTGTGTGCCACCAGCCCACCAGCCACTGCATGTTGGGCATCAGTGCCTTTTCTCCTCTACATGGCCAGGACCTGCTATCATCTCCTCCAGCCATGGGCTGGCTCTTTGATTGTGTACGCTCCAAGCCAGCTTTACAGGACAACCACATTTCAAAATTCATCACCCAAGCCCAAACTGCCCGTGAGTCTGTCAGAGACAGAAAACTTTGGCAGCTGAGGTTGTTGGTGGCCAGAGGCCATTTCCAGTGAGTATAACACAGACAGGGCATGGGCTCTCACAGTGATTTACTGTGCAGTCAAGACATAAATCACAGTTTGTTCCTGACTACTTGTGGAAGTAATTATGTAAGAAGGGAAATAAAGCATTTCCACAGAGTCTTCCTTTCTCCCAGTTTGCAAAAAAACATTTATTTGTTCCATCTTATCAATGTCTGACATTTGCAGTTGTGCTACTGAGAAATTGCAGCTGGGTTTTGGAGTCCATCCCAAAGACAGGGTGACTTCTGCACACCCCTCCACTTTTGTGCTTTTGCCTTACCATGAGATGCACATGGACACAGTGTTCTTTTCTGAAAGCTTTGCAGGGGTAAAGAACAAGCACTCAGGGCATCCACAGCTACCTCCTTCCAGGTCTGATGCCAGTACTGCCCGTGCTTCAGCCTCAGGCTTGTGCCATCCTGTGCATCCCTACTTAAAGTGAGGGGAAACTCTCCCAAAGTAAGGGCTATAAGAGGCACCCAAAGGCCAGACATGAGGTTTTTTCACAGGGAAGAAGATGACTCTGTGTCCTCATTTACCGCTCATTTGTGAAAGTGAGCACAGATCTAGCAGGGGGAACACTGACAGCATTTCTAGCACTCACGGGCTGAGATGCCCCAAGCCACCATCACCAGGACCAGGCACCTGTATTCCTGTTCTGCACCTAGCATTAAAAAGCTCCAGAGGACATTGTGTAGGGGATGAGGAAAGTGTCCCAAAGCCCCAAGGAGTTAGAGGACTGCAGCTGGGGCTCCTTCAGCACAAGGAGGGCTATGAACTGGAGATCTTCCTCCATGCTGCCCTTTCTCTTGGACACTGGCAGAGCAAGGTGGCATCCCATCATCCTGCCCGTGCCCTGCCAGGAGCTGCACAGGCAGCACAGCTGCTGCCCTGCTACCCTGCCTGCATTAATACAAACCCCACCGTTACACCAGCTGCTACTACCTCTCTGCTATCCAACAACAACCAGGATAATTGGCAACAGCAGAGTAAAGTATCAAATCGACCGTGTTTTTGAGGGACTTCATAGGAGGCCAACAAAAGCAAGGACGTTCAAAGCTCTCAGCTAAGCATACCAAGAGCTCTCGGTGGAGCGTCAGATGACGAGAAACAGATTTGCTGCATTACATAGTCATGTCAAAGGGCTGTGCCAGAGCTTTAGCTGACAGCAGGCCTGAATTGCTTTGCATTTGCTGGCTTCAGCCAGACAGAGGCCTGCAGACTTGTGTTTCATATTGTGCCGATCTTCTTTCTGAATTTCATTGATCAAAGTCTGATAGCTCTCTCACATATTTTATCCTATTCCACACGGACCCCACCACTTTCGCCATGGGGATGACTTTAGCACAAGTCCTGGAGGAATGAGGCATCTCACGATTAAGGGGTGGTCCACAGATCAAATAGCACCAATTAACATAAAGATACATTATTAAATGGAAGGTAGTCATGGTACAAACCCTTCATGTTTAACCGGGATGCAGTTCTTCCTTGGTTTGGAGCAAACTGATTTCAAAGGCCTTTTTTTAATATGGGGGATTTGACAAGCTATTTGACATGCTATTTCTTTCTGACCATTTTGTGTAGATTCCATAGGAAAAGTAGATTTATCAAAGAACCACCAAGTTACTAATTTCTAAAATCCCTTCTTGTTCTGGAAGACAGCTCACAACAGCAGGTAGTCTGGAGGAGCTGTTGTCAGAGAGTGCCTGTGTTTGCTATGTATCAGTTCCACAACCTCAGGAGGACTGAACCTATCCTATTCCTGCTGAACACAAAATGAGCTGCTAAAGAAAAATAGCCTGGTCTGTCTCTTCCAGGGTCTGCATCCCTTTAATTTAATAGTTTTATAATTAGACATTTATTTAGCTGAGAATATATCTTTGACATACACATAGACTTAGAATTGAGCTCAGCTGAACCAAAAAAAGTCCCTATTACACAAAACAAAACCAGCTTCACAGACTGTTTCTAGTTAAGGACACACCCGCAATGGCTTGTAATAATTTAGCAAGTAATATCTGCAGAGATGCTTCAGTGTGTGCGCTACCAAACAAATACTCACCTCTGTGGTAAGCAGTGAGATCTAAAACTCAGGGAATTAATGCACAGTAAATTTTACCTGCATAGCAGGAAGAACTTTCCTGTGCGGGTGACCATGCACTGGAACAGATTTCCCAGAGAGGGTGTGGAGTCTCCCTCACTGGAGATATTAAAAAACCTCATGGACACAATCCTGTGCCATGTGCTCTGGGATGAGTCTGCTGGGATGAGCAGGGAGGTTGGACTAGATGATCTTCCATGATCCCTTCCAGCTGTGACAGACAGTAAAAGAGGCAAGTTTTAAGCTCAAGAAAGTAGAGACCACTACACACAGAGATGGTGGGAGGTAGCTTTGCTGAAAGTGGGGAACTTAGTAATCTACCATAACTAGATGGTATCTCAGTCTGCCCAAATCCCATTTTTCCCTGGTCTAAAAGAGTGAGACGTATTTAAGTTGTATATACCACGACTGTGGAGCCCCTGGATATTGCTAGCAGGTGTTGCACACCATTACACAACAGAGCTGGGAGATTGCTCTCACAACACAAACCCATTAACAACAGCAGGAACATTTGGAACAGGACATTGCTTTCTTCAGTCCCAGGACATCATTATGTCTGCAGAAGTTGTACCACAATGCCATTTTTTTAAAGGCATAACTAGGAAGTACTTATTTGCTTTTAATTCTTATTAAATAGGGGACCCAAATATTTGGGAGAGGAAGGAGCGGTATGATTCCTATGAAGAAGGCACCCATAAAGCTTGATGAATTTTGTAAGGTGTCATTTGCACAAACAAAAGCACTTGGCTTCATGAACCTATCAAGAAGCAGTTCTGCGAGGACTTCAGTGAAGTGTTGCAGAGTGCCACTGGGAGGTGTCACTATAATGCAATAGCATCAGGCCAAAAAAAAAAGAGCTGTGCTGAATACGGCAGAAGGCACATGCATTATTTTCAGGGGGACTATGAAAAGGGGAGTGTGCGTGCTGGGATTAAAACTGGATGGTTGACACTTTTGTCACTGGGTGCCATCCATCCACAGACGCTGTTTTAAAGTGACCAGTCCTGGCCAGAGAGTTGAGTGATATCTGTTATTGACCTCCCCTTTAATCTGTCGGCATTTGCTGTAACACAGACTCACGTGCATGCACACACACCAGCCCCCAAAGGCTTACTCATTAGCGTAATCTTTACCAAGCATCAATAGATTTGATACTAACAGGGTTTAATAAAACCAAACCTTAATCTACCAACCCTCCAAGTCTTGGAGAAAAGTGCTGAAAGAGCTAACTGCAAAGCTAAACACATCAAGCCTCACTCTGATACTTGCACTCTAACCCTCTCTTCTACTACTATCCCTGCCTCTGAGCATTTAGTTGGATCTCCCTTATTAAACCGATCATGAATCTCATGCAAAAAAAGTTTGACTGAATCTGCATTTTGCCCGGGGTCGTATCCCTTTATTTATTTAATTCGGTGTTTAATTTGGGGGGGAAAAAAATCCTGCCAAGTCTGCTTTTTTTTTTTTTTTTTTTTTTTTTTTTTTTTTTTTTTTTTTTTTTTTCAAGGAGCAGACAAATGGAGTTATTTCTCCCTAGTAGCAAACCCAAGCAAATCAGAAAGGGTTTACAGCAGATTTTAACACCAAAACACCAAACCAATTATGCAATACCGCTGTCGTCAAAAAAAAAAAAAAAAAAAAAAAAAAAGAGAGAGAGAGAGAGAGAGAGAGAGAGACCGCTAGCAGAAATAACCAGAACTGCTATCAGCTGCCTGAGAAGGCTGACTAAATTTCGGATGCTATTACGTGAAGACCGGTCTCTTGTCTCTGCCGCTCACCACCAGCTCTGCGGAGGAGGCACCGAGCCCGGAGCGGCCCAAGCTCCCTGCTCCTGCCCGGTGCGGTGCTCTGGGTGCTTCGTGGACTCTCCGCTCAAAAGAAACTCTCAAACAAAATGTTCCAACAAAAAACAAAATAACGAAAATTAAATACTCGAGCAGGTTTGCCAGCTCGCAGAAGACAAACGCTGAGAAGCCCGAGTACTCTGTAAGTCAGGTTTGATAAGAGATACATGTTAGTGGAAGTTTTACGGCATGCTTTGGCTGCGAGAATGGACAAAAAGGAATGGGAGGAGGCATCTTTAAAACGACGTGCGACTCTGAGCAAGACGGCGAGCTCCGCAGAGCTCGACAGGGTTTGGGGAAAGCATCCTTCCCCCGCCCGCGGCGCCCCGAGGAGACCCGGCAGGGAAGGGCGGACCCGCCTGTCCAAGTGTCCCTGTTCCCGGGAGACCCCGGTGTCCCCGCCTGTCCAAGTGTCCCTGTTCCCGGGAGGCCCGGGTGTCCCCGCCTGTCCCAGTGTCCCCGTTCCCGGAAGGCCCCGGTGTTCCCGGTGTCCCCGCCTGTCCCAGTGCCCCCGTTCCC
This sequence comes from Hirundo rustica, assembly GCF_015227805.2. Lineage (NCBI taxonomy): Eukaryota > Metazoa > Chordata > Aves > Passeriformes > Hirundinidae > Hirundo > Hirundo rustica. The sequence goes on along the minus strand of NC_053451.1, from coordinate 102,816,893 downwards.
GGGAGGCCCCGGTGTTCCCGGTGTCCCCGCCTGTCCCAGTGCCCCCGTTCCCGGGACGCCCCGGTGTTCCCGGTGTCCCCGCCTGTCCAAGTGTCCCTGTTCCCGGGAGGCCCCGGTGTCCCCCGGCCCTGCCGGGACCATGCGGCCCCGCCGGCGGAGGTAGGGGCGCGGCAGCAGGCAGCACGCAGATGGCCCCGGCCCCGGGCTCCGGCCGTCTAATCCCCACTCGACCCCGTCCCCGCCGGGAGTGGGGAGCAGTAATCCCCCTGCCGCCCTCTGTGCAGGGTTAACGCTTTCCTGTCCTGGAGCAGCTCCGCTTCCTCGCTTGGCTGCTGCTCGAACGGCAAAGACACGGGGAAACATTCCCGCCGTGGCTGGGAGAGGGGGGAGAAGAAAACGGACAGAAAGTATGGCTGGTAAAATTTGCTAGGAAGGAAGAGGGGAGAAGACTCCAAAAATGAGATTAAACTCAGCATCGCCTGCCCCAGCCCAGTGACCGTGACTTCTTGGGCCGCACTGGGCAGATCCCAGTGGTGAGAAGGGACCGGCCACTCTCCTGGCCGGTGCAAGGCCAGGACAAGGCCGGCAGAACCTGATCACACCTTGAACTGCTCACACGCCTTGGTGCTGCCACGCTAGAAAGACAAACTGCAGCAGAGACACCTCTGCAATACTTCTTAGGCTTCCCGAGCATTGTCAGCTGCGTGCTTCCAGCCTCTCCGATTCTGATTCCCGCGTCTGGATGTGATGGTGTGCGGAACTGCAAGGAGGACGGAGTCATTTTCAGCTAAGGGGCAGTCCCCACCCCAAACCCACTGGCTGTTCAATAGGCTGCTCCATCATGGAATAGCACCTCCAATGTTGTCATCATCATGCAGCAGAGGCGTTCTCCAGCAGCATTCCTATTTTCATTTTCTGTGGGTCTCCACTTCTCCTCTTAAAAGTGTTTTGTTTTGTTTTGTTTTGTTTTTTAATTTTAAAAAAAATCCTAACTGCCTATTTTGGTACACTGCGTATGATCATTGATAATGGTAACTGGGTTATGAAACACTGAAATCAAAAAAACAGAAAAGGTGGGGAAACGGGTTTAGGGAGAGATTTCGGAGATTTAAAAATAACAACAGTGATGGTAAAATGAGAAATTTTCTTCTCAGCCTGGGGAACCAAAAAGACTGTGATTAATGCTCGAACTCCCTGGTCAGGTTACCCACCTCAGCGATTACATGAAGAGCTGAGCGATGCAGCTTGAGTTCAGGAGGTGAGCTGAAGCATAGCAGAGGCTCTTTGATGCATTAAGACAGCCCAAGTCAACAGCAGGTCTGGCTGTAAGGGAGGCAGCAGTCTTGGAGAACGTGACCTACATAGAGGCTTCAGCCTCACAAGCAGCAGTGAGGGAAATCAGCAGCTTATACGGCACAGACATTTCCTGAAAGACTTATAATTATGATACTTGCTGGCTGCTCTGTCCCCTCCTTTGTGTGTAAGTCCTGGCACCAAGAAGGAGCAGACAGAAAAACAGATCAAGAATTTCTACAGGTTTTATTGAGGTATGACTTGTGAATGAGAATTTTCATTAATTTAAAAAAAAAAAAAAAGAACTAAAGGTAAATTAATCCATACATTTATTCAAATCCTGTGATCTCTTCCCAAGTCAGTCACAAAGCAGTTACCTTCCCAAAGCCAGCAACTTTTCCGTAAAAATAACCTCACAAATGGAAGGAAGAGGTGCTTTAAATTTTATTTTCTCTAGGAAGTAATAATAATTTTTAAAGGGGTGATATACCTCCAGCCCTGTTTTTCCCTTAAAATGACCCCAAGCTGCACAGGAAAAATATTTGCTCTCAGCGCTTGAACAAACCTCAGTGAATTAAGTTTTTGTTGTTAATGGCAAGGCTGCTGTTTATCTGCAGAGAATCAAACCAGATGTGGAAAATAACTGAGGGTTTAGTGGCTCAGCAGCTCGCCCTTCAACCTCAAGGAGGAAGCCCAGCACCCAAACCCGGTCAAGATTGTCAGCAGCCCTAAAGCCTTGGAGATGTCCGTGTTTGCCTGCCACAGCCATCAGTGCACAGCTGGTTCCCAGTGGGGATCAGGAGGTGAGAAGTGGGAGCCTGGACTGGCTCCAGAGGCAAAGCTGGGTGCTTTGGCACCTCTGTGACCTCTGCATGGAAACTTTCACGTGGTGCAGGCAGCTTTGAGCTTGTGACATTATTGAGGGTTACTTAATTTTTTTTTAATCTGTCCTTTCTTTGCCACCCCAGAGAAAATCAGGTTCAACACAATGAAATCAGTTGCGAAATCTTTTCTGCCACTGTAAAATTCTCCCAGACTGGGATGATTCAGTGCTTAGAGAGCTCTATCATGGAAACACAGTGTGGGATGGCTCACAGCTGAGATCAGGGTGTCCCCTGCCCCTCGCCACCTCCTTCCCCTGGGGTTGATACCTTGGCCAGGCTCTGTGGGAATGGGGCTCTCACTAACAATGGGGGAAACACCAGTACCCTCAGTAAGAGGCACAGTAGTTCCCAGGTGGCCCCACCATGGCACTTCCAAATTTTAGCTGATGTGTGTCAGAAAAATATTTGCTTTGTGGATTTTATTTCTGTTTTAAAAGTTTTATCTCCTGCTGTGTCTTTTTGTGCCGTTTTACCTATTAACATGTCATACAGCTCTTTATTTTCTTCATGGGACAGCCATCAGGTACTGATGGTTTAATTCCACTGTTCCTTTATCCTTAAATTACCAGGCTTGTACTAAAAACTCATATTTTCTTGAAAGAAATTGTGTGTTTTGAACAAACATCCAACATGCAGAAAATGGAGGGTGGTGCTTCCATACAGTATCTCTGTGGCTGCTAAGCATTTTCCACCGAAGTGCTGGGCTCTCACATGGCTGAGACAAGGAGATGGACACATTCCAATAAGGGACCAATCCTGTCCCAGGAGGCAAAGGCACCAAAGGCACACTATGCCCCATCTGATATGGGCTGTAAGGATGATCTTGCAAAACTAACACCCTGTTGATCTAGTCTTACTCATCAGAATACACAAGTTGGCATAAAGAAAAAGCAGGTGGGTTAAATGTTGCTGCAACATTGCAGGAAAAGTGTTTGCAGCTGGTATGTGGATTTGCACGGGCTGTCTCTGTGCATGTGGAAGAAGTGCTGACTTATAAAATCAGGTTGCCTTTGCAATGCTTCACACAGACCTCCTTTTCTCCCCTCCCTGGAGAAATCAGGATGTGAAGAAGCAAAGCTTTCTTCCTTCTTGATGTTTCCTAACTAGGCCAGATCGCTTTGGAAGATGGCCAAAAGGGAATTTAATATTCACCGCTGACCTGTTTTATTCCTCTGAGGTTTCAATAAAAAGTTGGGTGAAAGCCTTTTCCTCTGTTTGTCTGTTAGTGCGCCACCGTTGATGCCAATCCCTGAAACAGTCTGCAGTGCACACATAAATGATTTATTCAGAGCTGCTGCTACTTACTTGCTCCATCAACACACTCCTGCAGAAACTGGCTAGCTGCTGCTCAGGTAATATTCACTGGCAATCTCCGCAGCATCAGGAGAAAAAAAAAAAAATTAAAAAAATAAACTGCTTCCTTTTTTTTGTAACGCCTTTCTTCACGTCTCTTCAGAGTCATGAAAGAGATTTGGGAAACAGGTAAGAAATACCAAACTCCCAGCTCTCTTCAAGCTGACTGCATATCACTGTGCTTCTTAGAGGGGAGATTATGCAGCTGTGTAATCTGCAATGCAAAGCTGAATCCCTCCTGCTAACCATCAGTACCTGTCTGCAGTACAAAGGTGCTGTTCTGGCTACTGGAATAAGAGAGGATAAGGAGAGGAAACTGCAGAGGCAAAGAGACTTTTTTTTCTATAATAGCACATGAAAATCCAAGACAAAGCACAGTAACGAGTGCAAATAAATTTGACGTGACTGAAAATGGTGATTTTTTTACTTGCAGGTGGAAGGTGGTGTGATTCAGTGTTGCCAGTGATACTGATCACACCCACCCCTACAAAAATAATTGTTAAACTAAATTAGGAATTTACAAATACTATACTCACTTGCACATGTGTTCACATGCAGGATCACTGATTACCTATGTAGCAGATTCTGCTGGACAGACATAAGCTGATGGCTGTAAGTCCACAAAAACCCGCTAACTTTGGAAATTGCCCTAAATATCAAGCATATGTTATGTGTAACTAATCCTCTTGGTGTCCATTTTCTACAATAGGAGTTGTGAGTGTTCAGCTCTTTCTCACACTCGGCCGTGGAGGAGAATATATTTCTGTGCTTGTTGCTACGTGCTCAGATACCTAATTTAAGTTACTGGTTGTGACAGGGACATTGAATTTAAACTAATGATTGTGGATTCAGTCTTTCTTCAGTGAAGGGATGAACTGCTGAAGTCCCAACCATAAATAAATGCTGATGTCCCAGCTAACACTGGTCATTAAGGATCTTGATGCTATATCTCACTAAATGACTGCTGACTTTTTTCTTCAAATCAAGCTGCCTTGGAACAACATACCCTTTTCATTTTAATTAAAAAATTGAACTGCTGTAGTTCCTAAACTAAAACATTGTGCTTCCAATGAGCTCTTGATACCTGTGCTAAACACCTGCACTGCTAGTCCTGCCTTGATGGCTTTTCAGACATGGCAGTTTTAGGCAGCGGATCATGCTGGATAAAGGCTGCTGCAGAAGGTGACGTGACATACATAATTTGATGCTTGCAGAACTGTATCAGAGGCAGATTTCCAAGTGGCTTGGAGGTGCATGCTGAAGGGTCCTGATGGATGCTTTACAGGATACAAATATGTATATGGGTATATTCCTCTCGAAGGACAGATATTCAGATATCCATGATTCAGGGACACTTAGGTGACACATTGCAGCACCTCTGGAAAACACCTAAGAGGTGTTCAGTACCATACCTTCACGGGACTAAACCCTGTTGAAAACCTTCTGATGAGGTGCAATTCAGTTCATACGACACCAGTTGTCTAAAAGTGAAGTGCCTACTCTGATCCAGTTGTCCAGACCCTCTGAGTCAAAAGAGAGATACAGGCACCTCTGGAGGGCAACTCCTGTAGTTCACCTTGGACACTTTCACCACGGTGGAGTGAATTCTCACCTGCATGCATCCACAGCTCTCCTGACCCTGGACCAAGTCCAGAGGACCCTAGACCAGGTAATTCACTTTCAGGGACCCCCTATTAGATATGATGAATACCAGCCTTGGCAATTAGGTGGAATCCTTTCCTCATTCTCCCTGTTTCCTGGCAAATAACCCCGCTGAGTAAGCTCTTAAATCCTCAAGTCCTCAGTTTAGGCTCCAGGTAGGAAAGTGTCCCAACACCATTAGCACTGTTCCTCCCCCTCCTCCCAAGTCCATTTTGCTCTTCAAAAGATGAATTCAAACAGAAACATTTAATACCCAGAAAATGTAGCCAGGCAGCACTTCTCTGTATATACTTTTTTTTTTTTTTTTTTTTTTTTTTTTTGGGGGGGGGGGGTGTCTTTTCTCACAATAAATAAATAAACAAACATGCAAGGTAACTTCTACAGAATAATTGACACTGAAAACTGATGATTTGTCCAGGTGTTTTCCCTCTTATGATAAGACAATCTTTGACTGGATGCCAAACAACACTTCCCGAACAGCTCCCCTGACACCTGCATGAGCTCCGGCGCTGGCGCGAGGGCTCCCAGTGAACACAGCCTCAGCAGATAACACAGAGCTCAGCTCTCCTTTGATTTACAGCCTCCTTATGCTGCTGCGATGCAAACATCCTGCAGCCCAGAGTTATTGAGTAACTCATACAATCTGTCTCCTGTGATTTCCATCAAAAACTCTTGGTCTAAAATATTTTCATAGATCATAAATCCACGGTTTTATCAGGATTTCTCAAGTGATGGTGAGCAAGATGTTTGCACCTATGGGAGTCTGTTGAAAACTTCCGTCAGCAAAAGATGGCTTTTGAAAGGAATAAAGATTTTCTTGTGATTTCAAAATCAATATCATCACTTTGGGGGCATACTAAAGGGAAGGTGTTTTGCTTCCACAGAAAAAAATACCTTACTGGTGAAGACATTTTTCTTTGTTACTAATCTTCCATAGATGAGAAACAAATTAAAAATCTCTCATGTCATCATTACCTAATGTTTAATTAAGCAAAGAATCCTGTTTTTCCAGAAAGGCAGCAATCTATTTATTTGGGACAAAAAAAATGCAGACATTACAGCAATTATAAAGCAAAGCAAGAAACGGCAAACACACGATGGCAGCTAGTGGGGTTTTTTCTGTCTGTGGTGGAAACATTTCCTTTCAAATATCAAACACTGAATTCACTTCTTAAGGTGAATAGTTCAAGTGGTAAAGGCACATCAGATAAGAAAACAGGACAGAGAATCACGCATGCACACAACTGCAAATCATCTTATGTAGTGTGACTTATTTATACTGTACATCAATAAAATAATAACTTTCAACCCACTTAGTGACTTTTTGTGTAGGGAGAGAAAACGAGCACACCTAAGTAGGCAAGGAATATTCAGGTTAAACATACAAATTATTTATACCTTGTAGTTATTTTGGAGGAAGAAGGACTGGGGGAGGAAAGGGGAAGAAGCAGAATGTACTTCAGATAGCATTATTTACCATTTCCTGACTAAATATAGCATGCATCTCAGGAAAAGATTGATTTGGCTTCCCAGTCAGTAGCAAAAGGAATTAACCCATGCTGGGTTTGACATAAACTGGTAAATCCTTCAAATATGATCCACATCTTAAATTAAAGTCCAAGACGAGCTGCTGGAACTGGATGTTAGGAGAAATACTTCCATTCCAATAACAATTTGCCTTGAAAAATATATGGTTTTCCCTTAAAACTTGCTAACCTCTGAATGTGGCAGGATTTCTGTGGGATGGGAAACAATCCATCCCCTCTTCAGTCATCAGCCAGCTGCAAGCAGGAAACATCTCCATGTGCCAAGGAAACTGGCCCTGCATGATCACTCCCTTGGTAAATCCAAACAAAAGTGAGCTTCCAAGTTCCAAGAGACCCAGACATGGAGCAGTATCAGATCTTTAGCAAAGAAACCGGCAATTTCTGAAGCTGTGAAGTCCTGCATTTGGGTAAATCCTGGATTTCCCCATTTTTTTGGTGGTGTCTGACCTTTGCCTTGCCTGCCTACACAGTCTGAGTGAACAAATTTAGCAGCACAGTTCATGGGAAGGATTAAGCAGGAGCACTATTTCAGTATTATATTCCAGCACTTACCTCAAAAGCCGTGCAAATGTGCAAAATAATACGTTCTGTTAAGCAGTGAAAATTCACATGAAAATTGAAATAATGACCTCTTTGGAAAAGCAACAAATATTTCACCAAGCAAAAGCCTTTGCACTTCCAGCACCAGAGTTATTTTACAGCCCTCAGAATTGACTCCGTCATTTATATTTTATCAGCTATAGCACACTAGGGTGCTATAAACATAATCCAAAAGAAGCTGCCAGCTCAGCTTCTAGAAAGCAGAAAAATCCCACAAAACCCCCATCAAACCAAAGCCCTGTTCCGAAGGGAGACACAGAGCAATCACTGGGTCTCTTCCTAATATCAGGAGGGGCAAGTTCCTCCCTTCTGCTGGAGACAGCACCCCTTCCCAGGGATTTAGGGATGGGTTGCTGGGAAGGTCACAGAATGGGATTGATGTCTCTTTGTTGAAAAGAGAGACAGGCAAACTTCTCAACTGCCTCCAACCAAGAACACTTATCTCCCTTTAATCCCAAATTTATTCCTGTCCCAGAAATCACTGCTGTTTTCTCACATATGTTATTACGAGCTATATACATCAAGAATGCCGAAATGAAAGCCTACGGCTCCAGACAATGTTCTTGCCAGAACAGAAGTTGCTCCCATGTGATCTGAAATAATTTGTACATTTGGTTTTCTTTCTTCTTCCTGTTACCCCTTTGCCCATCAGCACTGTCCATGTTTGCCTTGCTGTAACTTGACAGATGGACAGACAAGTAGCAAAAAAGGTCCTGAGTATTTATTTAGAGTCTTCCTGTTGTTATGGTGCTACATTATCTGGTAGGTCTGCCTGCCTGCCTGGAGTGAGAGGAGGGAAGGAAAGGCTGAATGCTTTGGCTAATCCTAAAGTGCTATCAAGCTTTTCCTCTAAATCACCAGTTCAAATGCAAAGTCAGCAGTGACCAGCCATCCTTATGACTTGCTCCAGCTGCCTTCCAGAGCTCCTGAAATGCCATTAACTTTCCCAAAACATCTCTACGTCAGCAGAAATCCTGTTGCAGTGTGACTAGCAGCCACAGCCCAGAGGCTGGGTACTGAACTACTATTTCCTTCTGCCTTTTTTCTAGATAAGGCAATGGCTGTCACCTGTGTAAGGCACACGGGCCTCAGAGAACTTCCTCTTGGACTCTGTGTTAGCAAGTGGTGCAGGGCCATGGGAGCTGGTCTGCAGAGCTGAATGTCAGTGAGGACCTCATTCCACAGGACTTGCAGTTTGGTGCCAAAACTCAAAAGAGGACCATGGGGAGCACACTCCCAGACCAATCTCTGCCATCTGGGACGTGGTCAGGGAGGACTGTGGTATCTTGTCCTGCTGTGCAGTCTGCCCCAGCAGCTCCTCCCAGTGCAGGTCATGCAGTCTGACTGCAGCCAAACGCACGCCAAGCACGGGCACGCACATGGCAGCCAAGGGCACGCGGGTCTCGCCACCACAACCGCGGCCCCGCCTCGTCCGCAGGAGCCAAGGCAGCCACCTCCCACCCATCACCCAAATTTCTCATGGAAACAGTCACGTGCCCATGGATGCCCCTGCTCTCCAACCCAGCCATGAACAGCATGCAGCCTATGGCAGGTGTGGCAGGCTGTTTTGCCATAAATAGCATAGAAAATGGGTCAAGCTGTGACTCACACAGGGTTTTGTCCATTGAGCCTGGAGCTGCTCTAGTATTTTCAGTAGAGTAAACCAGATATGGTGTGGGCCTAAGAGGCTTTACACTCACTGATTGCTGTGTGATGTGAACTGCTCCAACAGCCCTCTCTTCAGTATTGCTTTTGGAAATTATTGCACAGTACAGGAAAAATCAGGATGCTTTTCCCTTTGACGAGTTGCTGGTTACTTCTGTGAGTAATCTTCTCCTGCCTTGATCTTTACATGTTCTACAGGCACAGTCTATTGCATTACCTCCTCTGCTGTGGCACTGCCAAGTGAACCAGGTTTAATTCTTGCAAAGCACAACTAGCCTAGCACCCTTCCAGCTCCATCTTTGTTACCCTTTACTGAACTCTAACCAATTTACCTCTGTTTTTCTGGCAACCAACAGATCAGAACGAACCCCAAACTTCCAGTTACAAGTCTCATGGAGACAGGAATTACTTCTTTTCCTGGGTCCTGAAGTCTGTCCATAATGCTTTATGTTTTAAATCTTCTTTGAAGCCAGTCAGTGAAGTGCTGCCCACCTTCCCACACACTCCTTTAACGCAACTGTGTTCGACACTTCAAAACATCAAAACCATGTTTCATGTTTTTCCCTAGAGCTTAAACTTCTGCTTTAACAAGTCAAATCTCACTTTGTTATTTTCTGTGCATTTTCCCAACCTGGCAAGGCCTGCCTGTCTCCCTGTTCAGTACTGCTCATGGATCTCATTGCTTTTTTCAGTTCTTTCCAAGACAGTGTCACCTCCAAATTCCTTGACTGGTGTTTGAGAAAGGAGACTTTCTAATAATAAAGAAGAAAAGAGAAGGGAGGAGAGGGGAAGGGAAAGAGAAGAGAAGAGAAGAGAAGAGAAGAGAAGAGAAGAGAAGAGAAGAGAAGAGAAGAGAAGAGAAGAGAAGAGAAGAGAAGAGAAGAGAAGAGAAGAGAAGAGAAGAGAAAAGAGAAGAGGAGAGAAGAGATCAATAAGCCAGCATGGCAAATTGCAGAGTCTGTCCAAAGTGACAAACTTCACCATCTGTGTGAGCACCAACTAGATAGAGAATAATATCAACACAAAAAGATTATCTTTTGCCTAGAGAAAGAAATTAGTTAAAGATCTCGAAACTATGGTAATGTCTCTGCTCTTTCTGATAGCAGGCATGGATCTTTCAGGGAAACTAAGGCACAGAGATTTAAAGGGATTTGCCCACTCAGCATGAGAAAAAAAATCATGGAGTAATGTCCTGATTTTTATTCTGTAAAATTCAAGCCCACATTTAATATCTAGATGCATATAGCTTAATTCTAGACTCTGGTATCAGTGTTCTTAAGAGCATACTGCAGTTTGATGAATTTCAGTTAAATGTTCAGGAAAAATGATCATGTCTACAACATCAGCTATAGGGAACCATCAATAAAACTCAGTTTGGTTTTAGAGACAAGATTTCACTTGCAGTGTCTCATCTTATTTCAAGTTATTTCATATCTCTTTCTAATTGCTCTCTAGTTACACAATCGCCCTCATAATACTGAGTTCTTAGCAAGTGCTTAATTAACAAAAACAAAAATTATGATTTTTCTTCCTTCTCAGATTGCAAGTAAAATCACTTCATTGACATATTTTCTAAAAATTATTTCTGCTTGGCTGTGTTTATGAGTAATGAAATGACTGACTGCAAAGAACCTAAAGCAATCCTAAAGAAAAGGAATGAGTTTTGAATTTAATTAAAAAAAAAAAAAAAAAAAAAAAAAACAAGCAAAAAACAAACCCCAACATTTCTTTTCATGTATGGAACTAAGAGCAAATCATTTAGTTCTGGTTACTGAGGTCTGATATAAGCTTAATCTATCAAAATGACTACAGTTTATTTCAAAACAATGTAGCCAGTTTAAGAGAACAAAAATTAAACAACTACAGAGAAAGGTGGACTTCATTCTCTCTGGACAAAATAATCAAGAAGAATGACAGCAAGAGATGATTAATATTCCAGATGGTAGCATGGTCTGTAATTAAAATATGATATGCCAAAAGATTACAGCCAAACAAGAAGCCTGCCCTCATCTGCTTCTTAGTATTACTAATTGTACTGTTATTAGGCCAAACAGTGGCTTTTTCTCATTACATTAATTCCTTTATTTGCTTTGGAGCTCCTGTCTTAAAGCCGCAGACACCAGAAAAAGCACTTTATGACACAAATAAGCCAGCAAAGGCAGAGAGAGGCCCTGGTGAGTGGTGGGGACAGAGATGCATGGATGGAAGGAGAGCGTTGCGTCACAAGCCCCTCATCACTCTTCTGTTCAAATCTCTTTCTTTCAGCCACCAAGCTGTAAGAAAGATGCACACTGAGGTTTCCAACATACATTAGATGAAGGATTCGGGGCAGCTTGTCTTTGTGGATAACGTGTAGTATTTGAATTCACAATAAGAACATTTTCCCAATAGAACTTAACATTTCTCAACTTCAAGCACACGCTGTACTTAATCAAAACAGAGCTAAAAGAGAATGTGAAGAACTGGATGTCTTTCAACATCCCAACACCCTGGATTTTCAAATCTCAGACCACTCTTCATCTGATTATCCGTGGGCCTAATGAAGTAATTGCAGAGTGGTGGCCTGATTTCCTTGAATCAAATGTCTACACTCACAAACCTCCAGGAGTATAGGAAGCCTGCTAACACAGTGACCCTGCTCTATTACATATTTTTCATATTAGAGAGCAGATGGAAGCTGTAATTCTCTCTAGAGTGGAGGGATGCCTTTCAGCAAACAGTAGCAGATGACATGTTCATTTCTGGAAATGATTTCTATGTCTATCCAGTAGATCAATGGGTCGTGGTGGAAAAGGAGCTGAAAGAGGCAGAAATGACCAGAATAAATGCTACAGAGGGGGTGGGGAAATACATCTCATAACCTGTGAGTTCCTGTGTATCTGGTGCTCAGCATGGGGACTCACCACTCTGTGATGCCAAGAAATCCAGTAATGGTACCCAGTCAAAAAGCTTTGCAAAGCTGCTTGGCTTTCAGAAACAGACTGCAATAGTGCTGACAGCATCACACTATTTCTCAAAAAATACACCATTTTTCACTAGGTGGACTTTACAGGTGATCCAATCTTTCTGTGCAGAAGACAGCACAGCCACTGTGGTCTCTTCATGTTTGTCTTTTGCGTTGAGAAGGTCCAGAATGCTTTTTCTTTAAGTCAGCGGTTTGGTAGTCCTGCAGTAGAGTCAAGAAGCCTGTCAGCTGTCTGAGGAGGGGAGATAAGCTGCAAAATGCAAACCCTGGTTGCTTCTTTAAAACGAGAATACCCAGGCTTGCTGTCTTTCAGCCCTCTTTCAGGCAGGCATGTTTGTTGTGCCAGCAAGGCAGCCACTTAGGAAGGCAAGGAGCACAGGGGACTTGGAGCATCCTCTGAGCTTGACAAGGAGACTCTCTCATGAAGAAAATGCTCAGGACTTTTTAAATTCAGGCTTTGCAATGCAATGCCTGCCAAGAGTATTTCCCCACCCCTCTTTTCCTTACCCCTAGCAAGGAGAGACCAAAGCCTGCCCTCAGGAAAATACATGGCTAAAATTAAGAAGAACATGAACTAGCAAAGGGAGGATAAGTGGAAGACTAAAAAAGTACAGAATAATGTGGCTTACAGTGGGATCTACATCACTGTACTTTTTAAAAGGATGTACAGGTTTCTTTTTCGTGACGCTGATTATATATGTTCCCAAACTCCATGGGGCTGTTTAAAATCCCATCTACTGCATAACTTGGATATTTCCACACTCCAAGTTTTCTGAGTATTAATTTCAGTTCTCATGCACACTGACTTAACCCATTCCTGAGCTATACAAGATCCCTCTGGCAAATTCTATCATTGCCTCAGCTCTGACCTACATCTTCTCAGTTGCCCAATTCAAAGCTCCTCCTGCCGGAAGATTGGCCATCAAGGTGTAGAGCAGCTCCCTGTGACAGATCAAGCTCCTGTTCCCATCAGTGAAAGGCCACCAGCTGTAAGAGCTCTCTTTCCTTCCTCTCTCCTGACTGACAACCCTCAGCAACTGCCCTCTAATTCATGCTACACCGCAGGAACTAAATAAACAACTGCATTAGGCAATTACTGCAATAAATGCTTTCTTTATTCCCTGCTTTCTACTACCAATTTGTTGTTGGAGGGCTGGAGTGGCTTAATTTTTTTTAATTGCAAAATAACCACCTCACTGACAGGTGGGTTATGGTACATGTTTAAAAATCCATTAAAATGAAGATAAAGTCAGATGGGCTGTAATGTAATGCAAATTTGAAAGTCTTTGCTCTTAATTCTGCTGAGCTTTTGCCAAGCTCGGGCATCTTCTACAGCAAGCAAAAGATCTTTTTCCGTGACACCGAAGTGTGGGTTTTTCTAATCCCACTTTTATCCTATTTTTATCCTCAAACATTTCAAATTTGAAATTCATCTTGCCCAGTGTATTTCAGTGCCCAGGAATTTGTTCCTGAAGTCAGTCCAGCCTGTCCAGTTCTGAATGCAAGGAAGGGAACCTGTGATGGCAGATGTGCTATTCAACTACAGCCAGCTAAATGCTGTCCATTTAGAGAGAAATTTGCTTGCTATGCATAGCTAGATCTTTTCCACAAATGACATTATCTGATAATAAGGCCCAGACCTGACTTGCTTAAAGGAATTTCACTTGAAACTGGAAAATTAAATTCTCCTGGCAATCAAAGGCAAAATAACTCAGTAAGCTGACAACACATTTAAAATTAACTCTGATTTTTAGAGGAGATATCTTTTGGCAAGGTTGATTTTCCAATGACTGACTTTTTTTAAAAAAAATGCAGTTCACTATTTATGGAGCAGTAATAACTTCAGAGGTTTGAAACCTACTGAATGCTCCTGAAACCACTGAAACATTCAGACAATTAAGGAAAGTGTGATTTGGTACTGATTTATTTAGCACGAAAACAGATTTCTATCAAAACAGATGTCAACAGCTGAAATTCAAAAACATCTGCATCTTTACCCTCATTTCAGTCACCTTTGTGTGCATTATAGGCACACCTAAAAATGGACTTGTGCTTGCATTTCAGTTATATTTAACACAGGTGTAACTTCTCATTGTAGAAGTTTGTTTAGCTGTTTTCTCGTATGTGTTGAGATACACGTGCCACCAAGGGTTGACAACTCCCCGTTTCACAACCCAGTTCTTCCCACACCTGCAGCCCTGTGCTTCAGAGCATCAGCATCAGCGTCATCTCCCTGCTTGGCGTGGTGAGGGCAGCCCCAAGACGCGGTGCCCGAGCCGTGCAATGCGGCAGGGCCCGAGCGGCGCGGCCCAGGGCCGTGCTGTGGGCAGCAGCCAGCCCCCACCCCTCCTTCTCCTGTCGTGGATGGCTGCTACATCAGCAAGGGCAGTCAGCAACAGCAAAGATGTTTAAAAACTCATGTCATATGGCTGCAGATGTGTAGGATTGTCAGTCACATCTGCAGGGTCTGCGTGGCCCCTCTCTGATGTACTGCCCTCAGCAAGGGTGCGGGTGAAGATGCAAGGCTGGTCTCTACCTCTGTTGCAATTTTCTCTTAGCATTTTCTGCCGAGCTTGGAATATAATATGTGCACATACGGGAACACAGGCAAGTCATTCAATGGAAAAAGCAACCCCTGCAGCAGACAGAGGTTTAAAAGTCTCTGGTTTTGAAAAGCACCGCAGCAAGAGCAGGTGCTTCCACTCACACAGACAGGAGCTAATTGTAGGATCGGCTCTGGCCTACAGGCTCTCTTTTTTACGGTTATGTCCACAAAGTCTTTGGCTGTTCTCTGTAGTTAGTGACCGCACACACAAAGAGGTCTTTCATTAGCAGTGCTCTATAGGAAGCCGGGGCAGAGAGTAAATGACACCTTAATGTTCCCTTTCAAAGCCAGAGTGGTTTGACAATGGTGCTTGTTAGTGAACTGCTGTATGTTCCTCCTGCCTGCCTTCCTCCAGTTTGCAATTAACTTTACAGACATCTAATATTTAGCTTGCCTCCAAAACTTTGGCACTGATTGCTTATAAGTTACTGTGGGAAGATGCAAGGGAAGATCTTTGTTTCAAGAGCATGGCTCCAACTCCGTGTTACAGCAAGTGCTGATTAACACACCGCCCCAGGAGAGGTGCCCGCATCCCGTGCCTCTAGGGACCAAATCCTGTGGCTAAGCAGTGAGCAGACAGGGAAACCCTGCAAGAATTCAGGGGGGCTGTTCATTTTTAGGGCAAAGAATTACTTTTGTTGTTTCTGGAGAGTCCAATGGGATTTTTAATGTCCAGCCTTAGGTGTGACGCTGGTTTAAACCTGGGGCACAAGTTAGCTCTGGCTGTAGGTCTCTGTTTCCACCTGCAAGATCAACATCTGTGACTTAGTGGCCCGATGGAGGTGGTGTTATCCTCTCCTGCTTAATTGGCTGCTGCAGCTTGATACTTCTGTTTCAGAGGTTTCTGTGTCTTGCTCATTAAATGCAAAGCAAAGAGAAACACGAACAGCAGCTGAAACAAAATCCTGTTTTTTTCATTAACTGTGTGCTCTAGACTGAACTATCTTACTAACATTTCATAGTGGAGAAGTTACAGGCATTACAGCTGAAAGTATCCGTGAGTACAAACCAGAGCTTTGCCCATTTTTGAAAGCAGGGGTGGTCCTTCTCTGTGTGAGCTGCTTCCCTCTAGAAAGGAATCTCTGTTTACCCACATTAGTTACAACAGAGTTGTGTTTCAGTAAGTCAGTTCTATTTTTATAAGAAAGTCCTGTTTTTATAAGGCACTGTAGTTTTCAGAGACTTCATATCAAAATCCATCTTCCTGGGAGAGTAGAAGCAATGGACTGCATGAAAAACAGAAGGCAAAAATAACAAAATCTACACTTGCTGAGTCATATGCAAGGCATGTTTACAACAGCAGACCAAATATATCTCAATATTTTCATCATTATTCAGTTTGAGGCTCTACTGATAATTTATAAAATGCTCTTAGTTTTGACAGCTTAGATTATTAAGGGGGATTTTATGTACCCAGCCTAGTTTGAATGATGTGACTAAAAATGCTTGAAAAGAAAACACACACACACGCACATGCGCACACACATGCACACAGTCTCACAAAAAGGGAAAAAGCTCACAAGTTAACAATTGAATATTATATAAACATATTTAAGTGAATACTAATTAAACATATTTAGAGCCATAGAAAAAGAAGGTAATTCTTCATCACTTCTTCTGTGGAGTTTAAATTGCATTCTGTATAACTGAAATACAGGCTGATGGAAATGTGATGGAAATATTTTTATTTTAGTTTTGAGGGAAACTGATAAGGGTTTTCTGTGGGGTTTTTTTTTTTGGTTTTTTCAGCTTTTTTTTTTTTCTTTTTTTTTTTTTTTTTTTTTTTATTTGGAAAATTAGCATTCACAAAGCCAGACAGCCAGGTGTTTTGTCTGTAAGAGATAAGTATCTCATATCTCTCTCAGCTTTGTTTGACAGATGAGCTGTATCCCAGCACTCTCAAGGCATATCAGCCAAATTGAGACCTTCCAGCTGCATCCTTTGGAGCAGAGCAGTAAAATTATGTGTGGGAAGTATACGTTAGTAAGGTAGTTGAAGCATTGTTTGGGATACTTGTATTTGGAAAAATCTAGCTACAAATATATGATACAGATCATCCTAAATAAGAGCTGAACTGTAGCTACATGGCCTATTTTCTGCACCAGCAAAGTCAGTTTAGGAAACTCTTGCTTTCCTTTTGTCTTCCTCCATGTTCTCAGCAAGATACATTAGGATTTTTGACACTTGTGAAAGGCAGTAGTCACCCAGATGACTTACCTTCACCAGGAGTCAAAGTGCTAGAGTTAAGGCAATTATTGGAGATAAACTCACGGCGGAGGGAGCAAGTGCTCATTTTGGCCATGCTTCTGGTGAGTCCTTCCAGCTAGGCCAGTGTTGGATCTGTCAGGCATTTAGCCTTTCACCTGAGCTTCAGCACTCCTAGCAGAAGCCAGCTGCCACCACTCCTGACTTCCTTGCAAAAGCTTTAGTATGTGCAGAGTAGGTGGGAAATCCAGGAAAACTATTGAGTTTCAGTAGACAACAAACAGAAATGCAGGAGACAGGACTATCAAAGCCCAGATGACAGAATGATGAGTGATGTAAGTCCATGAGAGACGGGCTTTTGTTTTCACTAGGACCAAGTTTAACAAGGCTTCTCTAATGACATAACCGTACCAAATTATATTCCTTATAACTATCCAACCAGCTGTGCAGCATTTCTCCTGCTGAAGTTATCTGGCACCTCAGCCAGAAGAGGGCATTACACTTTGGTTCTGTTCATATTTGCACAGTTTCAATACTGCTCCCTAGGATATCTCTTTCCTCTGTCTCACCCTTCATCAGTGCCAGGATGTTCCTCAGACCCCTGTTTTCATCTTGTGGGCATTGCCCACAAGCTTTGCCTGAAATCTTTGTCTTAACACCTCCTGACATGTCTGAACCACCATATTATTGTCAGATGTTCTGGTCATTCAGAACCCATCGACTTGTGCTACATTCCCAAGAAGTGACACGTCTTTCATGTTTTGCTTTGACAACTCAGCACTGGGCAACTAAATTCTATTTTTAAAAGCATGAAAAACAATTGTTCTTTCTGTGAAAATCAGGATTAAGCTGTGTTTCTATGCTAGGAACGTGTAGGGCTTCCTAGAGGGAGCTGAAGATTTGCTCCTGCAAAGCTATTTTTAGAACATCTGAGACAAGTTTCATAAACATGTACTAAACAGGACTTTGTGCAAGTGGAAAGCAGTGCTTTTTAGCACATTTGATCGCTCTTTTTTCTGGGTTAGTGCTCCTTTGCACTTGACGCCTTCTCCACAAAAAAATGAAGAGCTGGTTGGTGGCAACAAGTTCTCCACTGCCTCTCCAACTTTTTCCCTCTGCCTTTGATGGTAAATACATTCCTCTTGCATTTTACAAAGATATTCCAGGTCTGGGTATTATGAACTCAGGGCTACTTTCTCTTGGAGTATTTATTTCCACCAGGCTGCTCCCGTCCAGGAACACAGGCTGAAAGACAGATGCAGAAAGGCTGCAGCAGAAGTGACCACGCTGCTTTACAAATAATCTGGCAAGCAAGGTGAGCTTTGAAGCACACGACACCGGGCAGGTGCATTTGATAGAATTGTAGGAATTTCTTTTCAATGTCTCAGTGACTGTGAGAGGAATCCTCTCTCCTCCTCCTTCCCCACATCTGACTTGTACTAAACGAATGTTCTAGGAAAGAGCTGGAGCAGCCACAAACATCAGGGACCAGATGCTCCAAATCTCACTTTTTAGCAAGGTTGAATAGAGTTGTACTATTTGCTCTTTCTTGAGGGGGATATTTTTAAATTATTCCCCAGGCAGTAGCAAAAGCAGTAGCAGGTTATGCGAGCTTCCAACTGGATGATTGTAGACAAGCCAAGAGGCTTGTCTGCAAAATATTTTGGAACTAGTATCACCCAGCAGTATGTGCAGCTTAGAAGAGGACTGTTTCCTAACAAGCTTTCCCACAGTGGTGATGTGAGCACTCAGTGCTTTCATATGCTCATGGATCTCCTTCAACAGCTTTGGCTCTTTCAGACTGCCATTCTCTTCTTGATGCTGCAGGCTCCAACAGGGCATCCTTGAATACCTCAGAACTTGATGATACACAGGATAAAACACCTTCACGCCATTTGCTGGTAATTTACTTCATTACACAAGCTGTTTTTCTGGCTAACTGGGTGTTTTTCCCTCCAACACCTGCGGTGCCAATTCTGCTGCTGGTTGCAGGGCTCTAAATCACACATTTCTTATGGGTGATTTCTGCTTTTGCAATTGGTCCAAACTCTTAGGAGGGACGATGGTTACATCTGCAAAGACAAGCCATGTAGTGTGGAAACTCCCCTCCCAAAAACCATGAACATTTCCTTTCTAAAGTGATCTGCTAACATTAGGAGTGAAAGGTGAACTGCTGCTCCTGAACTGCAGAGACCTCATGGGTGTGTCTGTGAAGAAGTCGTTTTGAAAGTTGGTCCTCTTCATATCTACAGTTCCAGCTTAAACAGGCAATGAGTGAAGCAGTAGAAGAGAGTGGTCATTAAATATAAACAGAAATAGAGACAACAGGATATAAAGGACGTGCAGAGCTTAGAAATGTTCACTGAAAATTTAGTGGCATTAGGATTTGGGGGAACATGTAGGAACCAGCAAGTCAGAGGTGGTGGAATACTTTGTCATGGCTATTTTGCCTTTCTTTACTGACTTTAATATGAAAGTCATGAGGAAATTCTGGTCTCTTTTCACATCCCCACGGTGCCAGGGGGAAAGCCAGAGCTTTGATTGTGAGCCCAGCATTTCTGGAAGGCTCCTGCTCAAGATCTGACACAAGTCAGAAAGTTTTTCATGTACCTGCAAGGTATGTTTCATAGTCCAGGGACATCAGAGCATGGGTTACTCTGCCTGTGCAGAAAAAGCAGTTGTGTAGTTCATGCAACAAGCACTGAACTCTTAGTGTCCTCCTGTTTATTGATAAGGAACAGCAGCTGTACAGCACTACTTCTGTGCATGTCAATATAACGATATGCAGGACAACTGTTCTTAATATCTCCATTTTTTGCTCTTGCAGGTTTTTTTGTCCACTAGTTAAACACCCGAATCACAAATAATGCGACTCTTGGGTTGGGATTTTTTTCTTTTCCCATGCACACCTTCCTTTCTTTTTTTTTCTTTTTCCCCATCCAGCTTTCTAAGCTTTTTCTTTTAACACTTCTGCCTCAACTCTTGGCAACACCTGGATCACATACTTAACTCGCTTTTTATCTCAGCAGCTTGTAAGCTTTAAACAACTGACACACTCCATCAAAGGAAGAGAAAAACCAAAACAAGAACCCTATTAACCTCTGTTACCCATACAAACTAATTAACTCTAACCCCTCCCCAATTATCCCTGGAGAGGGGAATTGCTTTTATAAGCTTCCTGCCTTTTTTCAGCCCTCCTCTTCATGGCTGCTTGCCTTGTTCCTGAGGAGTGAGGCGCTGACGTGCCCCCATCTGCGGCTGCCTTTGCAGCCCCGAGGGCTCTACAAACACTGGGCTGCTGTGAGATGCTGAGCCCCACGTCCTGCTTGGCCATGGTGCCCTTCAGGTGCCTGGAGGAAGGGGAGAGGCTGCCTTTCACTACAGCTCTTGGCCACACCTGGTTGTTCAGTCCACGGTCAAGGGTGGTGACCCTTAGTTTCTGACCTTGGATTATATTTCAGGTTTTAAACGGGCTTCCCGTCTGCTGATTAAAGCTTGTTTGTTCAAAGCAAAAGGATTAAAAAGAGTAATTATAATCCTGCTAATTTATGTGATTCTTCATGCTAAACCATGCCTGTGTGCATAGACATCTGTGAGCACACGTGCCTGGGATGGTTTTTGTGTGCATTTGGTTTAAACCTGTGCCAGCAGTGAGAGAGACAAAGATTATTAACTGGCTGCTGTTAGTCCTCTCTGTGCCATATTTATGTCAACACACACCATCGTTCTTCCTTTTTCATTAAGAACTAGCTAAAAGCAGCGAGTTATTTCAGGATGCCAAGCTCTTGCTTCTGAATTGTTATTCAATGAGTAACCTGACGCGAAAGGTAAGGGCAACTGTGGCTACCTTATCCAGCTCCACCTGATTTTTGTCATCTCTCTTATCAAGCAGAGTCACAGTTACACATTTCCAATGCACTGCATGCTGAAGATAGATAATTTGCATGTGGAACTGATAACATGGACTGATTATGTGCAGGTGAAGGGGGAAGTCTCAGCAAGAGTCCAATAAAACAGAAGGCAGCAAGTGGGGGGGGGGGCGGGGGACCCTGTTCCATGCTTGCAGAAGGGATATTAATAGCAGAATATTAATAGCAGGCCTGGATAAACACGTGGATCAATTCAGAGCTTAAAGCAAGAGGGAGGTACAGAGCTCTCTCAGGTCTCTTGTTCACTCTGTCTCAGTTTATTTTGTGCCAAGGAAGGTGTCAGACTAGTCCCGGGAATTAGGCTCCTCTCTGCAGCTGGATGGGGCAGAGAGCCTGATGCAGGCCAAATGAAAACTCAAGGCATGATTCAGAGTTATGTAGAGGGGTTTTGGAGACCTAACTTGTTCTGAAAGTTGCTTGAGGGACTTCTCAATACACTTTGTGACTTGGTGTTGCCATATTATGGCAACAACTTGGGCCAGGAGAGGTGTTTTGGATTAGGATTTAGCAAAACTCCAGGTGGGCAAGCAACTGGATCAGGGGTCTGTGGTCCCTCTCCAGATGAATGCTTATGGAGTACCCAGTGCTGCAGGACATGGGTAGGGAGGGCCCAAATGGCCATAGCCAAAGAACAGGATCCAGTCAATCTCACCCTTACAAAGTTAACCATGAAAATATCAAATTTTCTAAAACATCCAGCTAGCACACTTTGAGGGGCAAACAAGTATTTGATTGTTATTTTCTCCTGATAAATACTGCAGACTGGAACAGACTTCTGAGCAGACTCTATGGAGCTCTACAGAGTCCACAAAGCTTTACTTTTGATATTGTTGCCGAGTTCTCATTACCAGTTGAGCAGCAGTGCTGCAGAAACCTGCCTTACCCTTTTCTCTTTAGGGATGAGTCAGGTTTATTTTATCCCAAGGTGCGTGTGACACTTAAGTATTGCCACTTAAATAACTAAAAAAATAAGAAGAGAGTCTAAATGCAGGTACTTTAGAAGTGGCCTGCATTACAGGGAATCTGGCTTTGATGTGCCACCATGGCTACAGCAAGTCTTCTCTCCCCACTCCATCTGTGTTGGTGAATTTGAGTGCTTTGCTTCTGAGGATGAAGAATTAAACCAAACCCAGGTGGATCCACCCAGCCCACATGAGAGCATTCCTTCAAAAGATAGCTGCCAGCCTATCCTTCCCTCTTTTTTTTTTTTTTTTTTTCCCTTTCATTCTTTCCTGTTGGCGTTTCCCCTCTGCTGCCCCCGGGCGCAGCCCTGTGGTGCTCAGCCAGCTGCTGGCGGAGGGTGCTGAGGGAGGGAGCGGAATGGCCCTGGGGTGCTATTGCCACAAGGGTGCCTGCCTGCACAGGGCTCAGCACACTGGGGGTGCTGGGTCTGCCCAAAGAAACTCCCTTCTCTCCCCACAGTGGTCTCTCTCGCGGAGCTTTCCTGGCTGTACCCACAACAATCTACCCATCCCCATCTTCTGCCCCTCTCTCTGACTCCATGTGAGAATGCAGCAGCAGCAAAACTAAGGCAGCAGATTAGAAATGCTAAAAATTTTCAGCACTGCTTCCCCATCCTCCTCTTTAGGAAGCTGCTTTCAATCACTTTATGTACTGAAAACAAACATGAAAGGAAAAACTCTCATCTGCCTTCAGTTGTCAGAGCAAAAACCAGAATTCCCTGAGCTCTTTTCAGAAGTGCTAATATTCTCCCCTAGGCCTTCATTATATCGCACACAGATCTGCAGTCCTCTGCACACAGGCAGGGAGGAAACAGCCTTAAAAAGTTGGGCTGCAACATTTATTTATTTATCTATTTAGTAGAAATAAAAACAAAAATTTGCCAGCATCAGTGAACAGCAGATCACAGTGGAATAAAAAGGAAGTTTATGGTTCCAGCACTAATCAGTCAGGTAATGTTGGGTCAGTGTGATGGGGACCCCCCCCTGACCTGGCTCAGAATGAATATGGCCAATGTGTGGCTGGGTCCTCTTCCTCGGCACCTGCACGTCTCAAAGCAATTAAGTAACGTTTCTGTAGGTATCCAGTTCTCCTTCCCTTGTTTCCAGCACAAATATCAAACTTTTTCTGTCTCCTGCGACTGAGAAAAATGGTGTGCTCCCTGTTCCTGGTTCAAGGTGCCCAATGCATAAATTTCCTTGCTGTTCTCCCTGCAATCCATTTTGATTTTGTCAATGGCACAAATGCTTCCAGCCTCAGGAATACTGGGGGTTTTTTTTGAAATTTGAAACTGGAATTTGTTCAAAGGGAACAAAGAGTCTTAAAAATTTCAATTGGGAGCCATTTATGATTGAGGAAACCCTCCTTTGGTAGCTAGGTACCCAAAACACAGGGTAATTCAGCCCAAACACCAACTGAGAACCGGGCAATGGGATGTGCAGCTAGTGGGTGAAATTTCTCACTGTTCCTCCTCTGCTATCACCCACTTATGAACACCTGTATTGTGTTTTAGCATATTACAATTATGGGTATTGACTCATGGTGGGCCTGCACTGCTGGCGTAACCTCAGCCCAGAAATGACATTTGTAACACACTGCCAGCAGCCATCGACATCAGCCCCCTCAATTTCTAGATCACAGTTTACAGCATACAAGGATTTTTTTGTCTCTCACTTTATTCACGCTGTCTAAAGAAGTGAAAGAAAAAGAGGGAAAAAACGGTCTAAAATGTTGCTGTATTCAGCCCTTTAAAAAAGCCCCACCATGGAGCACTATTCTAGTTAGGTTTTTCAAGCACTCTGGGGAGACGTTAACCCTATCATACCATTGCAGGCATACAATGTGTTTGGAAATGAAGATTCATTTGGATTTCACTTGGTAGCCCAGAGCATCCTTTGGCTTTCTGCAAAGTTATGTGTGTTACATGAATCTGAAATGTCAGTGTAACACTTCAGCACTGGGAACAGAGACAGGAGTTTGTAAATTGCTGGCCTGATTTGAGCCAACAAACAAGAGTTCAAAAAAAAGACATATGCCTACATTCATAGCAAGGCACCTACATCAGGGCAACAGTAGATTTTTCTAAGCACAGAACATCTTTCACCTGCCTCTTAGAGCCCCGTGGCTAAAAATTATATCCACTGTCTTAATGTGGTATATAAATGCTAGGATATCAAACTATAAGCCTATGTTAGGAGGAACCTTCCACTTCTAAAACTTGAAAACATTTTTAGTGTTATGACTGTTGAATCTGTTGGTTGTACCAGTGCTGGAAAGCACTGGTTAATTCTAACTCTGTCCAAAGGTCTGAGGTGTTTGTCCACTGTCTGGGGCCCAGAGTTTGAGTGGTTTAGCATGTACTGGCATTGGTTCTTTTAGAAGTTCTCACATACTAGAAAGGATGGGATAAACTGTTTTGAAAAGTAGTATTTTGCGTAGGGCTTGCTGCTGAGCATCTAGTATGAAAGCCAAGGCCGTTCACTTGCCTCACTGGAGTAATCCTGAGAAAATCAGTAACATAGTCAAGATACAGGCATGCCATTCATAAGGAAGCTGTAGTTCAGCTAGAAGTGTAACACTGCATCCCTCAGGCTGTTTTCCAAGGCCAAAGAATTTCTAACCATCATTACAGCACTGAATGCATGCCATGCAACACATGTAATACACCCCCGCACCTCCCTCCCTTTTCTTTTTGCTAGAGACAAAAATCTCACTGAAGCTGAACAAATAACAATATTGTTTTCTGATCTATATTATTCCCAGAATATTAATCCTGCATTCTCAGAATATATTCAAGAGATGGGGCATCAATAAAAGAGCCTGGTTTTCTAAGACTACACTTCGGCATGACCACCTACCTAGAGAACTTGCCTCAATAGATCATAGTGATTATCATTTTCTTGCTCTTCTCTCAGATCAATTCTGGCTGACAACTACTCTCAGATAGTCTCTTCAGAGTTGATTAAGTTTGCTCTTGCAGCTGAGATACAACAGAGTTAAGACTCACATGCAGAAGTAATTTCTTTTTGTATATGAAGGCTGACTGTAGACTGAGACAAAGTGTATGGTCGCTGAGGGCAACACATCACACTGCTTGCAGAAGTGAAATGGCCCCAGTCCTATTACTGACCACGTAGAGCCCTGGCCAGGCAAGGTGGCTGCCACTTCACAAAAGTAACGGGCAAACAGGGAAGGTATTTCCAAAGAAAGGAGTGAGAAGCATCTTCTCCCCCTGATGGAGCTGCTGCTTTCAGCCCTCCAGGCTCCACAGGGGTAGCAGATCTGCAGATCTTCCCATCTCAACTCATCAACCAGCTTTGGCCCTGTTTTTGCCAGAAGTCTTTACTTTTGAAGCAGCAAAAATAATTTTTGCCTGTGCTGCTGAGCAGCTTGAAACAGCAATGTTAATTAGTCCCACAGACCAAATTTAGCAAAAATGGACAAGCTTTCAGGCACTCAAGTGCTTCGCATTTGATTATGCTATTTTCTGCAAGTAGAGCACAGTCAAATAACAGAATACCCTTAAAAATGGGCAACAAATCCAATTAACTGACAGGATCTTAAATGATAGGATGAGTAAGAAGAGATGAGGTAAAGTAATAAACTGTAAAACTGAAAAAAAAATAGCCCTGTATAAAATGAGATGGATTTTGGGGGTTTCTCGGTGTGAAAGGAGTAACAGAGACAACAGTAATGGTTTCTCTCTATGTTATGGCCTCTGGGTAAAAAACCCCTACCTGGTATCTGTTTAACAGGTACCAGTGGCAAAGTATGTCTGTCCAGTGGGCTCCCCACTTTTCAGTACTCAAGATTAGATAGGTCTGCATCATAAGGGATGGAAGAAGCTGAAGCCTGATCTTAGAGTCAAGAGTCTTAGAGTCTAGTCTCCAAGCTCATGCCAAGCACCCAATCTCTGCTGTGAGATGTGGGCAGCACTGCTGAGGACCTGCCAAAAGAAAGTTGTAAAAGCAATCCTTCAAATGCTGTTTTTGCAAGGTCAGCAGCACAGGGTGATTTAGGGTGCAGCATGCACAGATACCTTCGCTGGAATTAAAAAACAACTCACATTTTTACTGCACATAGTACACAGCTTGCTACCCAATGAAAAGGCCAAAAGTCAAGATGTGATGGATACTCTTCAAGGATGCCACAAAGGAAAAGAGGCCCTTCTCTTAATTTCAGTACCACAGGCCCAGCAAGAGGGCTTTATTTTCCTGAAGCTGAGGGTAAGATTAACTGTGATGTATCCAGCTGGCAAAGCTGTCAGAGAATTTCCCCAAGGCAGAGTCTGAGCCTACAGACTCCACTGGGCAAGATAAACAGATGTACCGAGCACATACCGAGATCTCCGTGAGTATACTAATCGTGCTTTACACCATGCTTAGGAACAATCCCACTAAGGTTTTTGCCTGGATGCAATGACCTAGATACTTGCCAGCACTGCAGTAGAAGGCAAGGAATTATTCTGCTAAAGTTACCAGCAGGATGTCACAGCCCTGTGAAATCACCGGATGCCAGGTATGATAAATGAGCACAGCTCTTTACCTTTAGGTATAACCTTAGTAGGGCAAGAGAAGAGGTCCAGTGAGAGGGGACATACTTAGGAAAAATGCTAAAGAAATAATCTCAGCATATCTTCATGTTCTCCTTATGCCAAAATTTCCTTCACCCTTCAGTGTCCTCCTTTTCCTCCCCGCTGCTGGCCACCAGCAAGGATGAAATCATCAGGTTTATCAGATGAACACTATTGGCAAGAGCATCTGTTTTCAAGTCTACCTTTTCAGCAATGCTAGTTGACTGTTTCTAGGATTGAGTGCTTTTTAAAATGAAGATGCAAATCTGACACTAAAACCAATATGAAAATAATTCATCTTTTATTGTCTCTTAGCGTGACAGAAGACAGGAAAACAACAGGGTCAGCAACTGTCTTATGCTGTTTATAAAAAAAATAATGTTTCCTGACCTGTCCTTTGCTTTTTACCTTTCATGTACCTGATAGCTCTGCTCAGGGTGTGCTGAAGACAGAAGATTATTCATCTGAAAGTTGCAATCCCTTAATTAATGCTAATAGACACCCAAGTGGATCTCATTATAATTAGTGTGGCTCCTTTAAAGTACTATAGAAAATATACTACTCTACATGTAGGCTGCAGCACCAACAGATTGACAAGAAAACTGCGAAACAACTTGAAAGCAGCATGGGGCTGAATCCTGCTCCATTTCCATTTATGTCACTCCAGTGATGCTACAGTGAGACACAGTGGTGTAAGCCCCTTTTTTCAGTCATAAGACTGTTTTGGTTAAGATGCTGATTTCGTTAGATGTGCTCATATTCTGCAGGGGATTCAGAACACCAGGAAAAGGGCCATCCAGCATCCCGAGAGGGCTAGCATTTTCAGGATTCAGAAAGATTAAAAACAGCAGTGATAGACATCTCCAATGAGCATTTTTAAATGGCAGCTTGCCACATAAATGGTGAAGTGTGGATTTTTTTTAACTAACTTTTAGTAAATTTACTGTCCAGTGGGATTCAACTATCAAGATACTGTTCTTTTCCTGTGACAAAATACTGCAGTGGCAAAGCCTAGCTAAGCAAAATCCCGTGTCTTTTAACAGTGTGAAAATGCTTGAGGAAACAAAAAGGGAAACAAAAAGAAAAAAGAAAAACAAAAATAAAGGAGACTCTTGAAGTTGTGTGTCAACCTTTGATGTTGTTCTTGAATCCTTCTTAAATACTATGGCTGAAATCCTCACTCCCATGGCAGCGAGGAAGGGTCTTCATGGGCTCATAGAATCAAAGAACGGCCTGGGTTGGAAGGGACCTTAAAGATCATCTTGTTCCAGCCTCCTGTCATGGACAGGGACATCTTCCAAAAGACCAGGCTGCTCAGATCTCCATCCAGCCTGGCCTTAAACATTTCCAGGGATGGGGCATCCAGAGTTCTCTGGGAAAATTTTCCAGTGCCTCATCACCCTCAGTAAAATAATTTCTTCCTCGTATCTAATCTAAACCTGCTTTCTTTCAGTTTCTATCTTCAGTTGTTTACTAATTCCTTATGGCAAGCCACAAGGTGCAACTGAAGATGCTTCCTTGACTGCAGATTACATAACAGAACACACAGAAGGACCTAATCTAGAATTTCAAAGTGCTTTGTCAAACACAGACATCAAAGAGAAACTGAGGCAGTTTGACTTCTATTTACCACTTTAAAATGAGTCAGTCTTTTCTGTAGTAGTTATCTATCTATCTATCTATCTATCTATCTATCTATCTATCTATCTATCTATCTATCTATCTATCCCATATGTATTTTAGAAAAGATATATATACATAAATATATATGAGAAACTGTTTACATGTTCTTAAAAAATTAAGAGTCAGCAACCCTACAATAATAAGCAGATCTAAACCTCAAACTCCTAAGTTTTTATTACCAAGAGTGAGAAATATTTTTTGAATAAATGAAAGTCACAAGGGGTGTGCCTGTCTCATTTTTCTTCCGCTCCAGTTATATACAATGCACAGCATGTGGCGGTTATCTGACAGTGAGATTCTTCAAGTTCTATACACCACAGTTTGAAGGATGCAAACAGCACGGCCTCAATTCATACTTGTTTTACTAATGCCTTGTGTCTATTTTTACAGCCTATTTAAGAATTCCTTGCTTTACAATGGTGACAAAGTTTTAATTTACAGCAGCCAGATTCCTAGGAACATTGCTCCCAAGCAACCAGCATTTTGACCTCTGCACTTTCAGACACTCATAACCTCCTAAAAAAAATTCAAGAAAACCAAAAGAATGATCATCCACAGAAGGGAAAACTTCAGCAATGTCTGTGTCTGCTCTTGTCTCCTAACATAGCTAAAAGAGATGCTATCCTCTCTGGGTGCATCTACATTATTGTTTTGGCTTAAATTAAGGGTATGGTTTGGAAGCAAATCTACCTGTCATTTTCACTTGCCAGATTTTGGGTCACATCAGAGAGTGGGAGATTTTGAACTGGATACTTTCTACCTTGAAATTAATTTGGAAGAAGTCTCCCAAGAGTGCACTCAGTTTTCTCTGACCAGGAATGGACATGCAGCTCCCCAGTACCAAATTAGAGTTAGTTCATAGTAAACTGTCAAAGTATAAATGGTGATAATATCAATTCTCAGCACCAACTGCTCTTCTCCTTTTGCAGTGTGCTACTTGCTAATGTAGTCATCCTCTCTGAAACTAGTTTCTAATTTTCCCTACAGCCTTCCTTGGGAAGTGTCTGCTGGATAACAATGCCCTTACTCCATCTGCAGGACCATAGTGCAAAGTTGCTGGCATGTGGAAAGACTCAGTGGTCCCTTCTCTCCACCTCCCCTCACACCTCTTTCCTGGTGAATCTGCCTTTCAAATCATAGAATCACAGAATATGCTGAGTTGGAAAGGACCTATCATCACTGAGTCCAACCCCTGGCCCTGCACAGGACACTCCAGGAATCACAGCATGTACCTGAGAGCATTGACCAAACACTTCTTGGTCTCAGACATTGCTTGGTGTTGCCACCACTTCCCTGGGGAGGCTTTCCCAGTGCCCAGCCCAGGGAAAGGTGAAAAACCTTTCCCTGAGAACTCACCTAACCTCCCTGACTCAGCTTCATGCCATAATATCATAGCCCTTACATATGATTTGGTGGAAAAACAGGCCCTGGAGTTTCCATTCCTGGGGATATTTGGAAGCCACTGGACACTGTCTTGGCAACTGGCTGTAGGTGTCCCTGCTTGAGCAGAGAGGATTGGACAAGATAACTTCCAGAAGTCCAGTCTAACCTCAGCCATTCTGTCATCCTATGACAACAATTCTTTTCAAACTATACCATAAAATCTGAAATTTATAGCTCACAGGACCAGAGGAACATGTCACCAAGCTCGCCATGGAACAGGTTTGAGAGCTCCCAGGCCTGGCAGAGTAACTCACCATAACCATCACAAAGGGATGCTGCTAATCCTAGGAGAAACACTATGGCTGAAAACATTTGTCCTTGGCTGTAACATCTCCCAAGTCCAAGTAATGCCTTTTCCATAGAGACATGGTGTCCAGGGATTTCTCCAGCAGAAAATCAAGTATTGTAGCCACTGGCAAGAGCAATGACTGCCTGCTTGGAGCTGGGCAGAATCCACCACCAGCTCATGCGTCAGGCTCCTGCCCTGCCCATGAGGGGAAGCCACAAGAGATGGCTGTGCTGATCTTCCCTATCACTAATGCTGCCGAGGGCATGGTAGGAAACAGCCCTGGGAAAGTATAGGCACAGCATGGTACTGAGGGGAAAATGCAGATTAATTAGCTCACAGAAAAAAAAAAAAAAAAAAGAGAACGGTGAGCTATTTATTCAGGGTCAGCATTTTTGAGGGAAGGAAAACAAAACAGTTATGCTTATGGTTCAGAAGAACACAATATAAAACATATTTGAGGTTTGCAGCTAAAAATCTTCTAAATTCACAACAGAATTTTTACAGAGGTCAAATAATTTCTTTAGAGATGGAAAGAAAACACAGGCTTAAATGTTGCAGAAAAAAATATTGTTTCAACTAGTTACAGTAACAAGTGCTGGGCTGGCAATATCCTCCAGCCAACTCTTTTTGTCAGAATTGATCATAAAAAACATTTCAGATGGCCCCTCTGCAGCTTTACAAAGCCTTCAACAGAAGCTGCCTTTTGTGAACTGCGTAACCCATAGGACAGCACAGCTGCCTTCCGTATAAGTCACAGACTTGAGATGTAGACATCACAAGAGAGAAAGCTCCAAATGCCTCAAAAACAATGCAGTGAAAATAAAGGTCCTTTAAATATGTGGACAAGCAGTGGAAATGAGATCTAAGACATGCATAAAGAAATGCAGAAATAAAGCACATCTCCCATGCACTTTTAGACGAGGACTTTTACCATCAGCCATAAAGTTTTGGTTGAGTTTATTTGATGCAGCCAAGAACTTTCAGATGGTTTTTTAAGTGTGTCATGATATAGCCAAGGCCTTCAGAGTGTTTTATTTACTAATTAAATGGATCCTGGTAGGCTGAGTGCCAGTCTGTACCATTACACAATTACATTAAAAGATCTGGATGATGTAGAACTTTCATCACCCATTTGGGGTCTTAACAGGCTATTTCGCTTTCTTTACTAGTATTGGCTTATTATAGTAGGTGCTGTCATTAGTGTTCAGTCAGCCAGAGCTGAATTTGCTGCCAGTTTGACGCAAGCATGTGCTGTTGTGTATTAATTAGGAAGTGCTGAGTGTACTGTGTGACCCGTTTTCCTCAGCTCTGCAATTAGCAGCTTCACAAAAATGTCTTCTGAGGACCCGAACACAAGCTAATCTTCTGGGGGGAAATGGTGAAAGAAACAATCAGCAAAACTTTTCAAATGGGATTTGAGATAATGCTGCTGAACTCTGAAAGGTCTCATGTCTATGCAGTTGCTTTTAAGGACATTGGCAAAGTACCATGTCTTTGTTTCTGGAATAAAAATTCCAGTGGAGTACATTGCCCTTCATGTTTGCATTTTTCTTTCTCCATTTTGGAAGCCGCAAACTCTGACCCGGCATATCTGCGTGCCTTATTATAGCATGACACCACCCTCCTGCCTGTAATTTGGAAGAGAAAACTTGTCATTCCCAGTCAGATGCCCACTGCACACACAATTTGCTCCATCAGTTGTTCAAAGACTACTGAGACCCAACTGTCTGAAGATTCTCCAAAAAAACCTGTTCTCCTGCTGTGTTTGTGCAGTATTCAAAATGCATTTGCCTCTCTGGTTAGAGTTGGAGACAAGATGACTTCCAGGGATGGGCTTATTTCCCACCTCACTAAAGGACACACTCAGTTTGCCATCCATTTTCCTCCTGCACTCAGTGTCTCCTGTGGCTGGTACCAACCCAGCTCATTGCAGACTGCAGCCTCATTGGAAACTGCAGGCTCAGGGACTCCAGCTATACTTAGTCTGTTTAGAATTCAACCTACAAAAACTACATTTCTCCAAACAAGCTGTTCTGTGAATTTGGCTTTTACAAGTAATTTTTTATCAGTGGTGAGGGAAGATGGTGAGGATCAGCTCAGGTAAGCATTACCATTTGGAGTCTGTCCAAATGAGATCAAACATTCTGAAGTCCTCCTCTTGCTGAAGTCCCTATCAGCTCTTGAAATTTCTGGCAGTTGCCTAATGCCTTCTGGCATGCTCTCCCCTCCAGCTGCATGCACACAATATCCTTGCAGGTTTCATGGTAATTTCTTCTTTCTAGTACACTCACAGCCATACTATCCTTTACCCAATGAGAAACACTGTGTGATGAGCTTCTCCCTCAGTTTCAGCTGACATCATTGAGCAATGATTGAACATGAAACCAATGCTTAAATCCAAAAGTTAAATAATCTAGCTCAAGATTTCTGTAACAGTTTGGTACAAATTAGGCTGGCTCCCAAATTTACAATGGCTGGCTCAGTTCCTGGATTTTACAGACACCTGTTAGCAGCCATTAGCCACATCTTTGGATTTTACTTCTAATACAGTGGCATTATTCCAAAAGAATTTCTCCAGCAGGTAACACAGATGGGCAATCACCACCTACCAACCAGATCAGTGTGAACACTGTGTTTGATAACAGCTAGAATGAGGATTCGCTGTGTCTATCTGACATGATATTCTAGCTGACATATCAATTCAGTTAATCTGACACTTGGCTAGCGTTTCCTGCACAGGAGCTGTTTACAACTCAAACGGCAGGAAACCCTGTCCAGGCTTAAGTGGCAAGTGAATGTCACAGAATTATAGAACATTTTGGGTTGGACTTTGAAGAGTCACACAAGTCCAATCCCATGCCAGGAGAGGGGGTTATCCAGACATGGTAGAGGTTAACACAATATTCCTCAAATTTATGCAGAAAACTCACATTTACCACTCTCTCCTGCTCTCCAAGGAGTAGTTTCAGTCAGTCCCCATGACTACAGCCATGAAAGAGTTAGAACCAGCACTCTGCTTCTCAGACCCAGCAGAAGTGAACAGAAGACTTAAAAAGTCAACTGTCTTGGGCTTAGACAGAGAATGGAGCGGCCTTGGTGAATAGCCACACAGTGAAATCTAGGTCCCCTGTTCCTTGAGAAGATCTTGTTGATGTCTTTTTATATACAGGAACACACAAACTGGTTGTCCACCTGTGTAAAGCTGTTCTTCAATCTCAAACTGCTTAATAGATGCTCATTAAGACTCACTCCCCTCCTCTGACATTGGCTGGATGCCCATTTTGCAGATACATTTTTGGTAACTACCAGCTGGGGAGTAGTGACTCAGAGGTAGAATCACGGAATCATAGAATGTTAAGGGTTTGGAATGGGCCTTAAAGATCACCTAGTCCCAGCCACATGGCCGGGCAGGATACCTCCCACAAAGAAATCCTGATTTTGAATTACTCCAGTCACTGTGTGACATTCCTTTCCCTAGAAAACCTTTAAACTTTTGCCATACAGAGGACAGAAACATAGATTATCCACCTTGCTATTACTTCTAGGCATAGCTCCCAAGAAAAGCAACAGGAAAAAATCCTGACACTCCTTATGACCAACAACATCCTGCTGAACCTAATGAAAACAACAGGCTTTATTAATTATGACTATCAAAGCTGTATTGTCAGTAGTTACAGGAACTTTTCGTGATGTTAAGAACTGTGCGTAAGACGGACTTTTGCAAATCAAGACATTGATACTCTGTAGTCTCTTACATAGTCTAAAAACCAGATTATGACCAAATAATAAATTACCCAAATCAGAAGAAGAGCTGCGGCTGGGGAACAGGTCACCTACAAGCACTGTATCATGGATCTGGCCTGGAGACTGTGTTGGTCTTGGAGCTACTTGATAATCTGAGCCCCTTGCTATGAGCAGCCTGAAGCTGATGACACCAGGTCTTCTGCAAAGGGGCAGGATGATTCTGTTCTCTTGCATTTGCTTTGACTGTCTTTAGTAGTAACATTCAGTCACCCCCAGCAAATGTTTGTAGATCCATTCAATGGACATACCTTCAAGGCAATTTGTTAGTAGCCTGCATTTCCATAAACTGCAGCAAACATCCTCACAAAGACAGCGAATAAGAAAGATACTGGATGCTCTTTGACACTGATGTCTCTTTGAACTTGAACAATGACTATTGTCACACATGGACTTCTTCAACATGTTTTATCCATACTTCCCCTCTCTAGGTTCTCTTGTTACCCCTCTCTCCTTAATACATTTCCCCTTCCTTTTTGAGAAATACTCTATTATCTTAACTTTTAGAGATTTAGGTCACCCATAGTTATCTCAGACCAGGAATTTTTGATGTTGAGCCCTACACTGTAATGATGCTTTATAAGAATAAAGCTAAAGTAAGTCTACTAAACCTTCTGTCCAGCTCACCACTACCACAGCAGCGTTCCCACTAATAAATTGAATAATGGTTCTTCTAATCCATTGAAGAACTGTTCCACAGAGACTCAAAAAGGCATCTAAATGTAGCATTTTAAATTCATTTACTGATAGTTTATTATTACATAATATAGATCCTGAAAATTGTAGGATTTACCAACCAGTAACCAGCCTAGGTATCAACAAGATACCTGCAAACTGCATTCCCTGGTTTGGCTGGTAACGGTTTTAAAAGGCCTTTTCCCAGGATGAAAAATCTTTCTCGTAGTTAGATTTAAATTTTTTGAAGCAATGTACCTGAATACAAAAATAAGCTTGAATTCCCCACTGGTACCTGAACTCCAGCTAGGGAAAATAAGACCATCAGTGTAGTAAAGCAAGCACATGTGCCGGCTGAAGGCCACATATCCAAGGACGTCAGCAGCTGATATTCAAATGGAATGGTCTTTACTCCCATGGCAACCACCATTTTTCTCTTTTGAAGCAAGGAAGATATCATCCTGAATGTTCTGCTTATGAAAAGATTCTTCTGAACTCATCCAAGGGCCACCAAGCCAACAGAAAGATTCTTCCACTGAGTAATCGGTTTTCTTATGTCTAGGGTTTTTCAAATATGCATTGATTTGTTTATGAAAGATGCTGCTCACAGCTTTGTGGGTATAATTTCCAGTCTGCAACCTATAAGAAACAACAAATTAAAAGGAAGCCCCTTCATCACCCTCTATTCTCATATTTTAAACAAAAATTTGCCTGTGCATTTGCCTGGTTAAAATACTATTCATCTGAGTATGGGGATACTCCATTTTGCAGAGTAATTTCATTCAGTGACAAGAGCTGACAGTGACCAAAAATTAAATGTTCCACGACGAAGGCATTTACCTCAATGATCTTCTGTTTAAAATGACAAAAAAACATTTTGTGTCACCACTCTTGTTCTTTCTCTCTCATCCGGCTGCTAATCTGGGTTTCCCAGCAGGCCTTCACCAGAGAAAGCAAAAACCAGGAGGTAGTTCTTCAGCTGCTGGATGTTGCTAAGAGCTCTGCTAAAGTCACTGAAGCTGTGAAAATTTACACCAGCTGAAGATCTGCCTGCAGGGCTCAAAGTGCAGTCAGGTGTTGTCCCTTCTTTCCCGTCACCATCCAAACAAAATTTTATTTAACTTGTAACATAACTTGCTCACTACTATTGGGAAGACAAGAGAACAGAAAGGGAGTTCCCGAGATTAAACATTTGCTATCTGAGGCTTGGATAGAAACCCGCAAAACTGTGAGCAATCAGAATGCACCACATGGAAATGATGATGGAAAACCCCAGTGAATAAACACGCCAGCAACAGCAAAGCCTGTCTCTAAAGAACATATTATTATAGGTTTTCTTCTCTTTTTTTAAGATAAGAATTTGGTTGTTGCTTTTTCTTAATAAAGATTTTCTTAGTTTCTTTTTTTTTTTTTTTTTTCTCATATCTCCATAAATTTCTCCCCGTGCTCTGTAGCCCCATATGTTCAAAGAGGAGATGGCACATTAGCAGCTAGGCCATATACAACTGAAAAAGCCTGCAGGTACATGGAACAGGCTATGGGATGGATGGGATGAGGGCCTCATTTTCTGTCTTGTGGGTCACCTGGTCAGCACTGAAATGGAGCTGATATGCTATACCAAAAGTCGCTCTCACTTCAGGACAGGTTATAAAGTCTCCAACCAGT
This sequence comes from Hirundo rustica, assembly GCF_015227805.2. NCBI lineage: Eukaryota > Metazoa > Chordata > Aves > Passeriformes > Hirundinidae > Hirundo > Hirundo rustica. The sequence continues at coordinate 102,781,096 of NC_053451.1, read as the reverse complement.
ATAACAAACTACAGTGCCCTCAGTTATTTGTGGGCAGAGCAGCTGAGCTGCTGTACTGCTCCAGCATGGATCCCATGGGAATTATGGGGCAGAGACAGCACCATGGAAACACAGCTCTCTCTGCAGCACAGTGCCAACCCAAACCAGCAGCTGGCTTGTCAGCAGTGGGACTCAGAGTAATTCCCAAATCCCTGGAAATGTTTTCACTCCATCCTGGGGTGAAATAATGACACGTTCTGCCTGACAAGGCAGGCAGGCAGGAAGGAAGGCAAGCAGGAAGGAGGGAAGGAAGGAGACCCAGGTGTACATGGGTGACACATTGCAATCTAATGTCATAGCTACTCTGGGTCGTCAGAGACCAGGACCTTGGGGTGCACCACCAAAGGAATCGTCCCCATGTGGCAGCCATGAGGAGTCCTTGCCCCTATACAGAGTTTAGGCACCATAAAACTGAATGAGCAGAAATGACAGGATTTATTTCAACTGCCTGCAAGTTTGGCCTAGGTTCTTTCCATAGTCAAAAGAAACACACAGCTCCCCAGCAGAGTTCATCTCTCCTATTTCAGGATGGGCTGGCTCATGCTTCAGAGGTACTGGTCTTTCTCCATTGTCTCTAGAGGACATCTTACATACTTTTAGACAGCTAAGAAAAATGAAATTATTTCCACCCAGGTGTCAAAACTGGCTCCCTTTGTTCTTGAAATTTGACTAATACGATTAATCAGAATGAACTGACTCATGATAATATTGAAAAAAGGGGATTAATAGGAGTGAAGACAAGATAAAGGAATCCAAGTTCTCTCTGATGTAAAGTAATGAAATTTATGGTTGCTATCTGTACTGTCATTAGCAGAACATTATATTTCTATAAAGAAAGCTTTGTATTCCAGTTCACAAGGTACAGAAAATGTGTCGATTGTGCCCAAAATGCCAGCCTAGTAATTTCCAGTCTGGTAGTTTTGACAGTCTTAATGAACGGGCTCAGCAAAAAACAAGGACTGGAATGCAGAGATAGCTCTATTAGGTGGACTGACAGGCTCTTTGAGAAGGGCTGCATAGGACCTGCCCTAAATATTCTCAGCCATTCTGTACTAGCACTTCTCACTTTCTTAAGCATGAAATTGACTTACATATTCTAAAGAAGAAAAAAGGAGGGGCTTGGAGGGCAAAGAAGAAATTGCCATTTTAGTGTACAAGCATATTTACATAATCAGGGCAAACCCCTGCATTTTAAAAATGCCCTAAATACATATTTACATGAGAGAATGCAATGGTTCCAAAGAGGCTGATAAAATGCATTTTAAGTATAGCTAACTATATATTTACACAACCAAGACAATAATCCCCATTAAGGATTTATTTTTTTTCACATTGCCACATTAGAAAACTGAACAGTTATTAATCCATACAACTCCACATTAACTCCTAGATACTGCAAGCCCTGAGGGCATTGCAGTACCAGCAAGCGTAGACTGCAGCCTAGAAAATTCCTCATGAGGAAAGGAGAGGTTCCCTCTCTCTCTGGGTTTTGCTCAATTATCAGTCATCTTCCAAGAGATCCCCAGAACTGCAGTGTCTCTGCTGTAAGCAGAATCCTGCTTGAGTCACTGCTGAGCTGCACCAAGGATGGGAGTAAACACTTTGTAAAAGTCATGATTCAGAACAATATTTCTGAATGAATTGTACCTACAGAGGCACACGTCTGCTCGGCATGGCCATTTCTGAGTGCGGATGCACTTGAGGTAGGGAATTCCCTTTTTCCTTAGGGCAGGAAAACCTGGTCTCCTCAGAGGCTACAACAAAGATCATGCAGGAATGTAGCGCTTTGGGCATGACAAGGAAGGGGACACATGGAGAGAACAAGAAAGGATCTCTGTTATCACCACCAAACGCTTTCCTAAACAATTTAATATACTGAATATGTTACTAATATGAAAATGAAGCTTGTGTTCCCTCATCCACACCCTGTGAATTTTTCCCATCAGAAAATCTCATCTCATTAAAAAGTTGAATGGTATTTTTATATATTTATCCCTTACCTGTCTTCTAGCTTCAATTTCAGTGACAATGAGTTTCAGGAAATACGATATACTTGATTTTTTTTTCTGGTAATTCACCATCTATGATCAATACAACAACTTCAGTGTATTTGTGGGCACAACTTTTTTTTTTTTTTTTTTTTAATAGACTAAAAATTATGAATTATGAAACATTTTAAAAATTAATGCATGCTCCACTTTAAGCAGCTGTCAAATTCATCTGCTCCTCCTCCCCACAGGAAAACATCTCTTCCCCCAATATCAAAACCCTAAAGACAGCCAAATACAGAGCTTTTACTGGTGCAGAAAGACCATCCTCAAAAGTACGGGCTGTCTTTCATATCTTTTGTGCATTACCTCACTTGCCAACCACTCCCAGCCCTGTCCCATCAACAGAAGACCTGAACAAAACACCCAGCAGTGCACCTGCCATCTGGTACATGTGCTCCATCCTGCACCTTACCTGCTCTCAAAAGGGAAAGCTGGGTAATGCACTGAAGTGGTTTAGTAGGACTTTCTCTTGGGGGATTATCCACATTTTCAGATTTTCAGTCTCTACATAAAGCAGACAACCCAGGGAAGGCCTTAGGTTAGATTACACCTGGGCAGAGCTGGGACGGGCAGGTGGAGGATTTGCTGGTATGTGGGAACCAGCCCAGTCAACTAGTTATGACATTTTTCTTGGGAACAGTCAACAACTTTGTCACATACATGATGTTTTTACAGCACCTTTGCTTGCAGGTTGAGCTTCCTGAAGCATTTATTTTGCCTTAACTGAGTTTTGCTGCTGTTGTTCTCAGACTCTGTGCTCTCACCTCACTAGTCTACTTCCAGAAAAAAAATTTCCTTCTCTAACGTGTCCATCTTGTTCTAATTCCCTTTATACTTCTTCCCACATTCTGCTAATAGACAAGGTCCAGCTCAGCATGCCCCTTAATCAGCTGAGAATCCAGTAGCAAAGGAAGTCCAGACATGGGAGAAGTGGTCATTTCAAGGGCATTGCCTCTCCAGCAGCTGCAGCCACTGACAGGTACAGGGGGATACCAGAGACACAACACAACTTCACATGCCCTACCTGAAAGCAGTACCACACAATAATAAATAGCATCACAGGCCACTGGGCCATGAAAAAAGAGAACACTGCTGACAGATTTTAAAGGATTTTACCTACTTCTCAAAAGAAGTATGGAAAAATAAGGAGTTTGACTCTCAGCATAATCTGTGCTGCCTGTTAGGCATTTTCATAAACAGTTGCGGTAATTCCTTACTCAAACTAAGCGAGCAGTAGCATTGACACACAAAAACACATGCATGCACACACACCACGTGAGGAAAGCTCAAAGCTGTGGCAATCCCTGACCTTTGTTTGCAAACACAAAAGCTGTTGCACAGCCCTCTTCTGTATATTTCTCTCTGCCACAGACCCGCTGGCCTGAGCACAACCAATGCACAGGCATCAGAACGGAGACAGCACAGAAAATAACAAGCCTCAGAGGGATCATCGAGGGAAGAGATTGATCAGGGAGAAAGTTTGGCAGCCAACACAAGCGGGCTGAGAAAGCTGTCGTGCTTTCAATAGTATAAGTTCCTTGGGCCATAAAGCTGACAGTGGGGCTGCACACTTGCATTCCAACCCGACACATTTATTGGAGAAGTAGAAAGCTAATGTTGGCCTATTAACAATTGCTGTCTGCTGTAAATCACTGCAGGACCTCCCTTGAAGCATATTGCCTTCCATTTATCTCCCTGGCATCAAGGAACCCTTTGCCCTCTTCAACTCATTATTTGGCTATTAAATCAAAACACTGCCTTTGGGGGAGAGGACTGGTTCACAAAATCCAGAGCAGAAAACACACCATTCCAATATGAGGTGCAAAACATCATTGGGGAAGATAAATTATTTGATCCAAACTTGCAGTAAGTTTGTTGCAAATATTTGCCTTAATTCTATTTCCCTCTCTGGAAAAAAAACTCAGTGCTCCTAAGTTTGATCAGTGTTCTGGGAGAGAAATTGCTACAGAAACCAGCATCTCTTCAGGATATGATACATAAACAGATTTGCTACCCTTTGAAATGAATGGAGATTAAGAGTTTAGTATCAGTTTCCTATGAGCTTCTTGGATACAATTCTTCCAACAGAGTCAATATAAAATTGGAATTACAGAATTTAATGCTGTAATTATAATTTTCTGGCTTATGCTGAAAAATTGCAAGGCTGAGCTTTTTTAAACTCCTCTATCATTCCTTTACTATTCAGGGGAAGACCATCTGATAAATAACTGTAATGGGAAATAGGAAGTGTGGAGCTGAGAAATTTCTATGAACTTTCTCATCGTCTGGACACCATGGACTTGGTCAGATGCATTCCCTGATAAACTGACTCCTTCCTACTGGCCTACTGACAAGGAACAAACACATCCCACTAAGTCACACAGTGGGTAAGAGCAATAAGCAAAAAGAGCAGCAGTGAAGTTTGTGCGGGAGAATCCCGTGTTCCCACTTCATACCACAGAGGTGGCCCCGTGTGAGCGCTGACACCGCTGCCCGCTCTGTCACACCGGGGTGGCCCAGGTTTGTGTGTGAAAGGAGGTGAGGTGCCGAGCAGGTGGGAATCCTGTTCTGCAAACACCGTGGGGGTGTGAGCTATCACAGCCTCGTCCATGTGAGAGAGGACAAAGCTCTACAGCTCACACAAGAAAGAGAAGAAGACGAGCTGCGGTGCACGTGTACAGTCTGAGGGCCCAGAGTCGGGCGTGCACTCAAACATCTGTGCCAAGGTCCTGGGGCAGGACAGAGAGAGGTGGAGCAGCCACCCAAGAGCAGCATGTGCTGGTGCCAGGGAGGGGATTGGGTACCCACAGGTGTTGTCTTGATTTATTGACAGACTTCAAATAAAAACCAGATATTTATATATTCTGTTATTAATGTTAACCACAAAACTATAAAGGTTCTGAGCAGCCAGTTAAGATAGCAGTGTGAAATCCAGGAGGGCCAAGCCACTAAAGAAATGTCAAGCTGTAGAAAAAGTTAATAAATTCCGGAGGAATGTTTCAGGCTTACTCTGTTTCCAAGGGACCCAGAGATCCCTTCGTGCATAGCTCATGGGTCTGGCCAAAGGGGGCTTGGACAGACTTCAAGGGAAACCTGCAGCTATCTCTGTCTCCGCTGCCAGAAATTTAATGGTGTCGAGCAGCAAAGCACCACTGTCGATTGACAGAGGGGTGGAAAAACAGATCAGATGCATGCCTGCCTCCTATAAAAGGCCCTGCAGTCCAGGAGAGCCTCCCATCATTTTGATAAAGCAGTCCTTTGAAAAAACAGTTTCAGATCTTTTTTATCCAACGTGGACAGACAGTGACCTGAGCTCCCTGATCCTGTCATGCCATGGTGCTACAGAGTTCCCTATAAAATTCAGACCTCCTCACAGAACCAATTTAAAAGAAAACAAAGAAAAATGCTGTTTCTACACCTTGAAATGATTTAGGAAACTGAGAACTTAAAAGGAGCAAGTTGATATAGTTGTGTTCTGCTGTGTTAGCAATATTGGCCTTGCGAAGTTCACTTTTATTTCAATGGACCAAGTAAGTCTGAAATCTAATGTGATGGTTGCCTGTGCCATTATTGATCATGTGGGGCCCTGCTTGCCTCATACTCTTCCCAGGGCAGCAGTTTCCAGCTTCACTTACATCAGGAAAGCGTCACATTGCACTGACAGGGAGGTCCTTGGGGAAAGGGAAGAAGAAATGAGGAGGCCTGGTCACAGCTGGCCAGAGCCAGGGCAGACCTGCATCTCCCTGCTCACATTCAGGCCCTGGTCAATCTTTTTATGGACACGCTTTGATGTTGTGCACAGTAAGCCCTGTGTTTTAACACTACCACTGGCATGTGCCAATGGATCTGTATGTCTGAAAAAATGATTTAATAGATTCAGGAGCACATGGACACAGCATGGAACTTCAGAAACAACACTAACAAAAAACCCCAAACAAACAAACAAAATCAAACACTTAATCTTAGCAAATGAAACCCAAAATATAAGAAGGTGCCTGTGCTTTTTGATATACCAAAAAGAGGAAAAGCCAATGATTAAAAAAGAAAGTGTTATAAATAATTTTCCTTTTATTCATGCAATACAGCTGGATAAAAAGCACTTTTTAAAAGGTCTTTTAATTTCCTTACAATGTGCACAGCTAAAATCTTTCTTTTTACCTTTCTGGTTTTAGCTAAAAGTTGTTCTGTTGATCAGAACAATTGTGCTTATAATGGGCAATAAAAGGAACTGGTTACCTATAGATACACGAATTGCTGATGCCAAATGTACAGTCACAATCTACTACTTAGATTGGTTTCATCTGTGCATTTTATTTGTCCGTAAATTCCATATACTTTTTCTTTTATCAGCAACTTTTGATTGCCTATGCAGTTAATAATTTTACAAGCAGAAAAGCTTTCCGCTTGGGGGAAAAAAAAGAAGAAAAAATTAGGGACAACAAAAAACTTATGAGGCTACAATTTACAGCTAAAAAAACCTCAGAAAAACTATTATAAAACCTTTGGTTAAACAGTGACTTTACTCTTGCTACCAGTGGGAAATGCTGTTGCATGCAATGATTTGTGCTGCGTTCATCTCATGCTCTGTGCTGTATTGAAAACCCACCGATATCAGTTGTTGCCAGAAACAGGGAAGCAGACAATGTGCACTACTCACTGTCACAGTTCTTATATTCCTGGAAGATTTTATTCCGCTGGTATGATAATGGAATGTTCTTATATACTGTCTATCCAGAAGGACTGCATTTTAATTACCCTTTAGATGTCTGACTGGAAGTTGGCTGTCTCAGTAGTTTTGCTTTCTTTCTTAACATTGCCTTATTGCTTAAGGCTGTACAGATCCCTTTGTGATAACTGCAAGCAACCAAAGAATGGAAACATCTCTTGGAAAAGTAAAAACAAATCAAGATTTGGGTTCAGGATGGTTTAGCAGAGTGCATTCTTATTCATAGTCTTCACATTCTTGCTGAGGCTTCACTTTATTGAATTCCCAACATTTTTCTGTTGCTCTTTGATTAGTAAAGCTCACTCTAGGTTTCTAAGGCACTGTTGAAGCACATGTTATTTCAGTATCACTGCTCAGCGGTGTTACAGCATGTGGAGAAGAAATGATGAATGAGTACAGTAGAAGAAAGAGGGGGGAGTACAGAGACACCAAGTCTTCCCTGCCATCTAAAGGGAAGTAACCTCTCACAATGAGATTGTCAAAGAACTGATCACACAGGTTTATTCTGATTTCTGTGTCAAACTAGAGTCTCAATTGCCCCTCAAGTAGCAAGAATGTAGCAGAAAAAATGAGATGGTACTGAGGTAGGACCACCTGCCCTGGAGTCACCTTTGACTTGGCTTTAACACAGAGTGAGCTACAAGAGCACTTTCTCCTTTTACATCAAATTGGTTACAAAAAAAAAAGAGAGACTATCCAATAGGTCTAAATAATTCGTAGCCTTAAGCAACTCCAGCCTTGTAGGACTGTGAGGGGAACAGCAAGCAGCATGCGGCAACCAGGATCAGTTTGCCATGGTCATCATAGGGGCATATCAAAGACCTAAGCTCCTTCACTTGCTGAGATTATAACCTTCATTTTGCAAAAAATAAATTCCTATTCACCACTGTTATAAAGGAAATACTCACATATGAGCCAAAGAACAGGTGTCTGCCTCCATCTGTAGGAAGCCTGCAAGAAACTTTCACCAGGTGCTAGCAGTTCCTGTTCATCTTAACCTCAGCCACATCTAATGTGTGGGGTCAGGGAAGGAGCTGGGGCATAAGGGTTCCATGTGAGGTACAGGGAGAATCCTCAGTGCTTTAATCCATGACTTGCTATAGCAATTTAGGTGTGGCTTCTCCAGCTCAGCCTACAGCGTTCAGGCACGAGGGCAGTGTGTACTACCATAGCCATTGCTGTCACACCAAAAATCAGAATACTTTAGTTTCTATGCTCTCTATTTGTAATTCATATTGACACTATATTCACTTCAAAATTAATTTGAAAATGAACAGCCCAGGCAATGCTAACTTTGGTACATTACAGTTATTACACAGAGGAAACAACAGAGTGCTGTGCACAAATAAAAGTCCCACGGGATCCCAAAACAGGATCCCACAGTGTCTTTTAAAGTAAATTGTTAAATTAGGACTATACAAGTCACTACAAAGCTGTCAGACGATACTGTTCCCACTTTTCAACATTCTCTCTATCTTTTGCACACAAGTACATACACAAATACTCCCACAGATTCAACAGAGCTCCTGAATACACCTCTGCCAATTCCTTGCCTGCATATGTATGACTTCCACTAAAACTGGCGTAAGTTCAGTGAGAAAAAGAATGTATTTCTCTCTGTGCCATAATGCATGAGGCAGTGCTTTCAACCATTGCCATTTGCTGTTTATAAAAATTTCAGTTTATGTGAAACAACTAGAAATACTGAAAAATGAGAGGGGAGGGAACGTCAGGAAGAAATATATTTGTCCATGACCTTTTGAAAAAGTACCATGTAGAATAAAGAACACCACCACTCTCCATACTTGAACTTAAATTAGTCCATCAGTCATCAAAAATAAAAGGCTATAATTAGTTAATAATGTGAAGAATTAAGTTATCATAAGCTAACACTGGAAAATTACTTAAGCACAACCACTCAATACAGAAGGGTGGGAAAAGGCTGAGGTACAGGCACGCCGGGCTTCTTGGATGAAATTCCCTCCCCATTCAGCAGCCTCCCACCAACTTCAAGGCCCTGATTTTCTCCTGGACTCTCTACCAGATTTTCCTCTCAACTCACTGTTCAAGATCAAAAAAATTTTCAACACCTCCATTTCTGCCAAAAATGGGAAACCAATCACCAAATTCAGGCTATTGTTCAATCTGCTACGTCCTTGTTTCAGCACAAGGTTCTGTGGCTGTTTCTTAAAGCAAGAATCATCCAAGGTATTTTTTTATCCTCTTAGAAGGATGTAAAATGCCTTTCAATATATTTGGCTGGAGGAAAGCTTGTCTTGCTGATAAGATTCTGCATGAAAATACCTGTGACCTGAGCTGAGTCCCTTTGTCCCCCATCCTACAAGGATCAGTATTAACCACTAAGGAAAATACACCCTTCTCCCAATCTTGAGGGATAATGTAATTTCATACTCTGGAAAAAAAAATCAAGTGATTATGGCACACATCTTCAAAAGACACTGTCACAGGAAATCCTGCCCTGATGTAAAGCCATAAAATAATTTCAAACCATTGTCATCTTTCCCCTAAAAGACAAAGTCCATATGGATAAAATAGTGCTCTATTACTGTGGGAAGCAGAATGACAATAGAGACAGATGAGGAAAATAACATCTGTACCCTGAACCATCTCTTGCCAAAACTTGGTCTTGTTCCGTGCTCCATCAAGGCGGGGCCACCAAGGATTGGGACAAAACAGAGTAAAGGACTCATGCAAGGGGCAGTGGAAGCAGGCAAGAACTCAGACAATACACAGGAAAAACAAACCCCACACGCTCTGGACAATCACTGGTTTTTGTTCTTATATCAGTTTCTTGAGGAGGTGAGATAATCTAGTATTTCTCATCTTTAAAGAAGATTTCAGGCTGATGGGCAGTCAAGTGAAACTGTTAGAAATGGCATGGAGCCCAGACTAAGAAGAGCATGAGGAGGTGTCAGCTGAAGAGGTCTGCTCTTGGTTTGTGCAGCTCAGCTGCACAAGATAAGGAAAACCAAGAGCACGTTTTCTCTGACCACAGAGACTTTATGTGTTTCATTTCCCAGTATCATTCCGGAAACAATTCTTCATCCACACTCAGGTTTCCACAAATGTCCCCCCAAGCAGAGCAGTGGGGAGACCTGATGAGTTGGGCCAAAGCAATAGGGGTGTCTCGGGCAGGGTGTGTTCAGAGCCTTGTTGCTACACACCAAATCCCATCAAAATACACTGGCCTGCTGCAGCGGGGACCCTCAGTCTCTAAAAGAAACGACAGCCACTGACATCTACTGCCACCCTGCACATTTGAAGCAGCATTCAGCAGCTGACTGATGACCCCAGTTTTGTGAGCTGGGGTTTTGCATTCAAATTCATCTGACCTAACACTGTTCATCTACCTCCTGGGCTGAGATGAGAAACACAGTCAGATGGGTACTCCCCCTCCTTCAGAAAGCAGCTGATGTCTTAAGCCAAGGGTGACTGTGCTGCTCATTTGGGACCTTGTGTGGGGTGGGAAGAATAGAGGTCTTGGTGACATGTCTCTTTGTTTAGCAGTATCTTTTGAAGCTCAGAGGACTGGAAAATCCTGGAAGGGGAAATTGCAACTCTGTACCCCCCCCCTAACATGAATGTGCCCATGGTGCAAAAAGGCCACAGTAAATCTCTGAATTTTTTGTCCCTGGATTTGATCTCCTTGGCTATGGTCTACATTTCTTAGAAAATTGCTCCATCTCTCTTTTGGCAATTCAGCTCTACACTTATCACACATGTGCTGCTTTAGCAGATGAGTAACTTAATTTTCCCCCCAAAGCAGTAAAATGTTATAAAATGAACATTTCTGATTTTTGTAAGCAGTAAAATGTCTTTTATTCAACCTGTTTAATAGGTTAGATGCTCATTTTGTATTAAAGAAACATGAAGTATGCTTTCCTTCCCAGTATCTCTCCTTCTTTTTTAACCTGATGTTTTAAGAGTTTCAAGATCAGGAAAGTGGATATTTTTTGGCATAATATTTAGAAAGACAATCTTGCAATAGCACTCTCTACCAAGTAAGTGCTCAAATGAACAGAGCTTATAAATGATTAATGTAACCGCAGTGAGATAACCCTGACAAGTGCATCTGGTGTTTGTTAACTGAAGATTATTTCTTTTAAGTTTTAATTGGGCCATGTTAATTGGACGCTTTTGTTCCGCAGACATTTTTCCTATCACAAAGTTAAGCTAGGTTTTGTTCAGTAAAACTGTAAACATGCAATTAATCACAGAAAAACATGGACCCCTCCTTATGCTTGGAACACACAGACCCTGAAAGTAATTTTCACAGGATTTTGCTCCCTAAAATCAAGTGAACTCGTATGGCTGAGGTCTTGCATAATGTTCTGAACACTGACTGATGTCTCTGTGATTACCATGAGCCTGCACAGCACTGGCAAAACTGTTTGGAACCCTTCTTGGTAGAAATACCCTGTGTACTTCAGCAGTGTGTTTCCATGAGAAATGGCTGACAAGAACAGGATGGTGACAGCCCTAGGCTTCCCATGCCTTCGAAGCAGAATAAACCTTTTCTGTGTAAAGGAAGGCAACAGCTCTGCTTCTGTGCCAAGGGCCACTTAGAAATGGCTCTGCCAGTGTTTGTGAGGAGTCTCTTACAGCCCTGTGACCAGAGCCAGTAAGGGCTTAACACAGAGAGGGCTCATCAAAATGTGCTACCATGTCCCCTGGATTATTCATAGTAAGATTGGAAACTACCTTTGAAAAAATACTACCAGAACGGCTACACAAGCCCTTCTGCTTGGCAGCTGGGTTAGTTAATGGCACAGGGTCTGCGGGAAGGGACTGGCTAAATGCCAGTCTCATCCACCTTCAAAATGATGGTGAAATGTGAGAGCTTCCCCTCTACTATTATACATTTTTAGGGTTTGAATTTCACTTTTTTAGCCCCTTCCCTAATTCCTTCCCTTCCCTTCCCTTCCCTTCCCTTCCCTTTCCCGTCCCTTCCCTTCCCTTCCCTTCCCTTCCCTTCACCTTCCCTTCCTTCCTTCCCTTCCCTTTCCCTTCCCTTCCCTCCCTTCCCTTCCCTTCCCTTCCCTTCCCTTCCCTTACCTTCCCCTCCCCTCCCCTTTCCAAAATTAGGTAAAACTGACATGTTAAAGGTGCATCTTTAGGCCATCACTGTTGAACCCCTCACTGATCCTCAGCTATGGAGGCTTTCTGGAGCTCCATACAAGTTCCTTTCATGATGAAAACACACAGCGTTGTGAAAGAAGATGAGAAAAGCACAAAATCAATCTTATTTATGGGAATACCTTCGATTTTGGTTTAGAACAGGAATAGATTTTAATCTATTGCTGTGATGAAGAATGATATAAAATATGCATATGTGGTACTGAGGTACAGACACATACTCAGCACAGACCAGAGCACTCTCATTTTCTGGTTGACTGAAATTATGACTGCACACAAGCACCTAGTGCATAGTGTAGCCTTTTACATGAGTCTACACTGCTATATGAAGAATAGATATATGTCTCTTCTCATTACGTAGTAGCCGTAAAGTTCATTTGCACTGAATTAATTAAGTTGTTCCTGTTATAGATTCATGCCAGCAGGAGTTATGATTGATTAAAAGTAGTTCCAGACATGATCTCCTTGAACATGTGTCAGAGGTCTGCTGCTGAGTGCCCATGTAAATTAGAATAATACAATTTGCCTTTCATTAGCCATCAGGTCTTGGTTTGAAATGCCCCCGAGGAAACTATGACCTACTCTGTGATCTGTAGAAAACACACTTTACTCCCATAGGCCCAGTTCAGGGCAGTGTTCAGCACAAGCCAGGTGTTAAGTTAGTGGATACACTGACTTGTCTCAGCAGAACTAATCATGAACTTAAAACTGTGCTCCTGCACGTATCAGCTGAACCCAGATCTAATAAGGGATCGGCACGAGAAACCAAATACATGCTCCATGAACACTTTCAGACAGCCCAAGGCTTTTTCAAAATTTTAACATTGGCAAAAAGACAAAATGACAAACATTTTCAGGGGGCTAAAGTCCAGAATAACTTCATTCATGATGCCCATCTCTCCCAGATTTCCAGGAACAGCCAAGCTAACTGCTTGAACACTAGGGACCTTGGAGGGTCACAGCTCTGGCAGCACTACAGTGGAAATGACACCAGGACCATGGACATAGGACTTCCAGACCATAAACTGGACAGGGGACTCAAACCAAGAAGGAAGCTCCAGAGCCCTTGGAGACCTGGGTGAAGGGCTAGGTCTGACAGCAAGTCTCCTTCCATAGTGGCAATGAAGATGACAATGCCAATGAAGGAGCCACCTGGCTTGGGAGTCTGGAAATGATAAAGTCCATTTCCTTAGGGCATACAATTCAGTAAGGATTTTCTTGAGCTGAGGTCCCTAAAAGCCCCCGCAGTCTTTACTTTGATGCCATCTTTCAGGCAGTTTTCTAAGTCCCTGGGGAGGAAAGCTGGCAGTAAGCCTGTGAGGTTTCTGAGGAAACCTGGCTGCCAGGAAGGTTTTGAAACTTGCCTGACAGGCAAGGTCATGTTGGAGCTTGGGGTGACTGACAGAAAATCAGCTGAAAGGAGCAGGTTTCCATATGATGTTTTACATCTGAAAAAATCAGCATATTCTAAGATAAAATCATTCTTTTGGAAAATTCCCGTAACCTCTGCTTAAAGGCTATCATCTGCCACAGTCTCGCTTAGAGCTTTACAGAATTAGATCACTGCTTGCTGCAGAAAGTCCTAATTGGAGTAATTTCTACAGCAGATTGTTTCTCTGAGCAAGCTTCATTTGGCCACAGAAAATTATATACTATTTAGCTCCACCACAGTGGAGTCATACTATGTCAGATCAGAAATACGATAAAAGGAAAATATTCCCGTAACACAAAATATTCTCTTGAAAACAAAATCAGTGGGATATGTGGGTTACGCATGGTATCCAACAGCTATCAAATAACTGAGTGGCAGCAGACCTGAGACTGTTTCACTCACCTAGACTTTCCTTTTTATCCATTAAGTTTTGAATGAAGAGCTCACCCTACCAGGTTGTAGTGGTTAAAAAACACCATTAGAAAGAAACCTGCCATCCAAATTTTAATAGGGTTTGAGCCACTTCAAAGCTGTTCATTTCTAACATTTTAATCCTTTTCAGCCACTAGCTGTCTCCCCACTGAAATTAAGTCAATTAGTTAAGAAGTCATTAGAAAAGCCCTCAGATATGAAAGCCATGCCTTGAAGTCCAGGTCTTTTGCTACCTCTCTCAAAAGATGGGGCTGCTAATTTGGCGTGGTTTCAGCCCCTTGGTCTAGCTGAAACGCAAATATAAAATCAGCCTGACTCATCTGCTTTGTCTGATTGCACCCTCAGCCACTGGAAGAGGCTTTGTCCCAGAAAGCAGATGAGCAAGTACCGGCGGAGCAGCAGCCACAGCTTTCGTGCTGGCGACTGAATAATGAACCTATCGCTTCAGCAGACCTGCTGCAACAAAGTTGTGCCAAATTTTTAACGTCTTCAGAGATGCTGTTGTGCACCGGCCTTGCGCAAAAGCCCTGGTGATCGGTGGCAAGTTCAGTCCTAGTCAATGCCCCATGCCATGAGTCAGCCCTCAGCCCAGGGCCAAACGGTGTGTGCTGGTTCATGACTGCTCTCGATGTGGGGTCCAGAGATTTCTCCGCCAAGAGAAGTATTTGGCTTGTTCCTGACTGGAGCTCTGAATGCAAACACTCATACCTACAGCGTGGGTGAAGAGCGGAGCCGTGCCCAAGGGCAAAGCAGGGAGTGAACCAACCTGACAGCACAGAAACACCCAGTGAAATTTATTTTCATTTTTGGCCCATCTTCCCCAGGGAGCTTATCTTTTGCTGCCGTACAAGCTCTAATTCATGCCAGGGCTCAAAATTTTCTCACTTCTACGCTTGCTCTGAACACAGTCAGGCATCCTGATGGCAGCAACGCCTGTCCTGGGGGTGTCACCGTGTGCACCGTGCTCCCTGGATATTCCATGGCCATGATGTGCCACCCCAGCTGCACCGAGGACAGCTGGCACCCATGCCACTGCCACACTCATGCTGCCAAACAGGAGACCCCTCCCACTGCTGAGTGGAAGTGTGGCATTTGCTGCTGACCGATCCCATCCCTCTCACTGAGCCACACCCCAGCAAACAGCACAGGGAGGGTGCAAAATGAATCCCGTCTATAACATGCAGCCCTACATGATGCAGAGATCCTTGGAAACTGTCTGCAGGTCCTTTTACTAAGCCCACTTACATCCCAAGGCAGGCTGTCATCAAACCTGGCATTGCAAAACTGAAACTGGCAGGGACCAAAGGCAAGGAGCATGTGCCTACTGCAAGTATTTCCTCACACATCCCCACATTTTGCATTACCGCACAGCGGCAAACAATTTTATCGAGCAACCAAAAATCACTCAAATTACAGATATTTACCCCTACAGTAAGTCAGAATGGGTGTTGATTCACTCATCACTCCAAGAGAAACTGGATGGAGTGACTAATGTGGAAATGATCATAATTTTCCTTGCCCTTAATTTTGAAACTGAATTCAAAAACATACAGTCTGATGATGGCAAAACATGGGCTGTAAATATTTTGATATGGCAGAATGAAGAAGGAGGCTGAGTGTTAAAAGGCAACGTAGCAAGAAGCAGGAAGGGATGCTCTTACAAATACTTGCAATTTTCGCATGGATTGTGCAATGCCAGAAAGATGTTGTCAAAACAGAAGAAATTTGGTAAATATCAAAATGAGCCAGTGATAGGCTTAAGTGAAAAGACCAGGAGAAATACCATGTCTGCTGCAGAAATGGTGTAAAGATAAATCGTCAAATTGCAAGTAATGTGCAGGTGGGAAAAATGGGCTGCGCCACAAAGATCAGGTACAAAAATGGTTCTCTGCAGCCTTGCTTTGAAGTTTGGACCATGTAAGAGCCAATGGAGACAACACAGCCAAAGGACACACTTGTCCCTAATCTTCTGGTGAGATGCAGGGAGAGAGGGGGTCTGTCACTTGCTTCTTGCCTGCTCTGTTAATCAAGGTACTGGCTCCTCCAGCACGGCAACTGCGACCATTCTGCCAGGAGTGATAAATCAGGGATGGAGAGGAGAGGAGAGGAGAAGAGAGGAGAGGAGAGGAGAGGAGAGGAGAGGAGAGGAGAGGAGAGGAGAGGAGAGGAGAGGAGAGGAGAGGAGAGGAGAGGAGAGGAGAGGAGAGGAGAGGAGAGGAGAGGAGAGGAGAGGAGAGGAGAGGGGAGGATACACTCTTGTCCACCCATGCTGCCAACTCCCAGCCAAGCCCTCCACACCTGTAGCAGTGGGAGGTCCTGCCAGGGTCCAACTAGCTGTGTTTCAGCTCTCTTCCCTTGCCTTGTGCCACAATAACAACCCAGAGAGGGTGGCTTTGGAGGGAGATGGGGCCCCTCAGGGCAGGGGTGGGCAGAAGAACGTGGGGACAGCTGGTCTCTGGGACTGTAACATGGCACTTTTGCACAGGAAACATATTGCACAGAGGAGCAGCCATGGGGAATGGAGAAGAGGCAGAAAGGATGGAGCTTGTGCCTGCCTTTTGGCAGTTCAGTCACTGCACAAGGATCCATCTTCCAGGCTTTGACGGTCCACTACTAGGCTCTTGGATGAGCTAAACCATCCTCCTCCCTCCCCCAAATATCCACATGATGGTATGGGCAGATTTGGAAGAGGTAGGTGGAAAATGTCCTGCATGTGGAGGTAGAAGTACCCAGTCTCACTGTGTGTGCAGTGGATGTTTTCCAGGAGTTTCTGATGTCCAGAAATGCCAGGGACAGGTGCTCTCGATGAGCAGTTTGCCCGAGGGCCCAGGACAGTGTTGCACCCCTGGTCCCAGACCTGGACACTGTGACTTTGGCTGATGCAGGACTAGTGAACATGTACCAACAGTGAAACACCAGGGGGATGGTGTGAAAGTCATCAGCCCCATGCCCTGGCTCTGGATTATTGCACTGAAGTGGAGGTGTCCTGGGAGATGACACAGGATTCCTGTCTGTCAGATGACTCTGTTACTCCAAACAATGCTGAGAAACAGCTATGGACAGCATGTGGCTGGGATGCCAGATTTGCAGAGCTCCTCAAAGTCTTCCCAATGTCATCCTGACCTGTAAAGAGACTGATATTTCAGTGCCAACTTCCTTAAGTACACCTCGGTTTCAGATAAGCCCTCAAACAATCTATTTTGTGTGTGTTTTAATTTAAGGGGAAAACATCTGGCTGCTAATGATGCTGTTGTTATTGGCAGCATAATTAAGACTTTTGTTTTCATAAACTAAGAATAATGGTGAGCAGTATTCAGCAGCCTGAAATCTTTATGCTGTATATATAGGAGTCATGATTTTTCTAATGAGTTGGCTGATTGAAATGTGTTTATGTGTCTATAAAGAGAGCTAAGTAGCATGTACTGATGTTAATTGCAGAGCTGACAAGTTATTCTACCCTGTTATTACGTTGCCCCCTTCCACACGATCCTAATTGATAAGCAATCCAAAAAGTTTTGTTTTGTCTTAAATATACCTCCCTTGGTAGGGCAAAGTTCACTGTAGTCTGCAACTAACCCTGAAACAGGGCTTGCCCAAGTGCAGTGCTTGATTGTGGTTCATGCTTCAGCCTGGCTATGGCTCTGGCATTCTGGGAGTTCAGTGGATAAAATGCAACACCTCACACCTGTTATCCACCCTGTGCAACATCTCATCTGGAATTTCACCCATTTCTGGGAAGGGTCAAACTCAGCTCTTTATCCAGGCCCCAGAGAAAGAAAGGAAAGGGTTGGGGAGGTCTGGGGTTTCTAGAGGTGCCATCACCCCCTGTAGAAACAATACAACCAAGGGGCTCAGACCAGGTTCTCTACAAAATAGCCTGCAAGAAGTCAGGTGACATCTGTGGGTCTTGGAAAAGCAGTGAAGGCAACAACCAAGGTAACGCATGTACATTTCTGGACCCACAGACAGACTGGCCTTGGCAAAGGGACAGTTTGCTTGTGGACAGCTGCCTCTGCGGCTGTGAGTCAGATGAAGAACATGATCACACCCAAAAATCCACTCAAAGTCCACACTCATTAGAGAGTCAGTTTGCAACTGTGAGTGGGCAAATGGACCAGCAGAGAGGAATGACAGTACTGCGAGCATCTTAACTACACTGCCAGAAAACCTGCCATTGGAAAAGCACTGTAGGTTCTGCATTTCATCTGCATTCTGGAGGGCTGCAACATGCATGGTCCATATTTCCACACTAAAAACTAGAAGTCTTACTTTATGACAGAACTTCATCATAAATGCACAAGCTACAGCACACAGACACCTGACAAATTTTGCAGATGAGATTTGCAACAGTATCGTAGCTGCAGGTGCTGAGCTCACAAGGCTCTTGGTCCATGCAAGAAAAGGGATTTATAGTTCATTTGTAGGTGGCTACAGTAAGAACACATGAAGTAGAAGAATAATTGTCAGGGAAAAAACCAAACCAAAACAACAACAACAAAACCCACCCCAACAGATGTCAAGAAGCCACAAGAAAAAGAGAAGGTTCTTACTGCTGAGGAAACAGGAAACTAAGACTTCCTGCTTCTCACTGGACCAGAAATATCACAACCTCTGTCTCTCCCAAACCCTGGCATAACTCGGGCATTTTGTCTGGTGAGGAACATGGTGTTGACACAAACAAGCACAGAAGAGGGAAGAGCTGCCCATATGTTTTACATGGTCACAAGGGTCTCGGCTGGGGGCCTGACATCTACGTGAGATGCTCCCCCAGTGGTTTGTTAGCTCCAGCCCACTGGAATACCGTGCCAATGCTGAAATGGTGTTTTCCCTGGTTGGCCCGCCCTAGTAGACAACAGCACATGGTCAGTTATAACCACATGCTATATTTAGCTTGCCCCATGCAGTTAACGGATACAGACTGAGTGGGGTTTTCCTTTTCCTTCCCTTGGAGAGAACTTATTTCAAAGGAATGTTTTCTCCTTATTCCTCCGTACAGATGCCTCTGCCTGGGAATTGCAGCTCTGACACCAATACCCATACGCTTCAGGAATGAGCATCCTTTCCCTCCATTTCTTTTCAATCTCTGAGGAAACAGAGAAACATCTTTGCTTAACACAATCAAGACAGAGGCTAACATCCAGCATGTGAGCCACCAGGGAAGCCTATCCATTTCATCTCTTCTCCAACACAAATGCAACAAAATAATGGAGAGAGTCAAGCTGAGCAGAAGAAACGTATCACTGTGGTCTGGTACAGTTACAGTGGAGAAAACACTTTTATTGTGTAGCCAAATGTACAAAAACCTGTGTGACAAGCTCTATAAATAAACACACAAACCACTGAAGGGGCAGGGCATTCCTACCTGGTCTGAAGGAAATTCCTCTACTGATGAGGAAGCACGGAGGGGCTGGGAGCTTCCTCTACCATTCTGGTGAGTCCCTTTCAAGCTAAGCAAACTTTAGCATGATAGCAAAGAGACCACTCTTTTTTTCTTTCTTTTCCTCTTTAGAAATGCTTAAGTTAATTTTGGGCATTTGGGGAAAAAAGTGCTGGTTTCCACTCATTAAAGGAGAAGATGTATTCCTGTAAAGTGATAAGCATGTTCAATTCCTGCTGACAGAACTGGGTTTTTTTTGTATGTTTGTTTGTTTTTTTGTTTGTTTGTTTGTTTTTGTTTGGGTTTTTTTTTTTTTTTTTTTTTTTTTTTTTTAAATACACTATCTTTGCTGACTGATACATGTGCTGACAGGTTATATTATTAGAGAATAATATGTGAGGAAGTTTATTCTACCATAATCCAAGTGGACAGAATTCAAGTTAAATGCCATTGTTTGGCTTTTGAGAGATTAAGTTAAGGAATTTATCATTCTCTTGATATTTTTTTATTTGCATCAAGTGTCTAACTGTAGAGTGCATCAGTGCATGCAGTCAAACAAGATACTCAGTATACACAAGAGGTTACAGCCTCTGGAGATCCTGACAGATTCTTTTTTGTATTCAACAGACATCCACCCAGTAGCACAGGCTAGATCCTCCATTCAGCCAACATAGTTTACAGAAATATAGATGAACAGTGCTTAGCTACAACTAAGCTCACTCTGTCTTCTGGGGAGGTTGCATAACAACCACTCATGTTCTGCCAAGAGTTTGGATAAAAACACACAGCTACACTCTGCAGCAGAGACCCACCAGTTATTACATTAATTTAATAACACCCCCTCCCACAGTCTAGGGAGATGCACATACAAGAACATGACGATGGCCAAAAATGTGGCTTGACTGTAAAACCAGTTGACCATAGCCATGTCCCATTGACAGGAAGGCTTTCCACAAGCTGGGAAAGTGATGCTCCTGTGTACACCCTCACCTTATGTACACATGTCCCCCTGTCAGAAGCAGGGATGACGGGGAATCGTTTGATCGGGGCAATACAAAGGGCTCTCTACCTTGTTTCTTCTGGGTCAGCGAGCAAGCACTGCTGTTAAATTGGGGTTTAATGTATAAACTGCCACTCAGTTGTTTCTGATTGTCCAGAATGTGTCTTTGTTTAAACACATAAGCCCCCATCTGGTACGCATTACTGGCCCACTTCTTTGCCTCGTGCATGGGTAACTAAACACAGAAGCTGGTAGGGAGGCTGAAGCTTGTCCACATGGCCCCACAGCCTCCTCAAAGAGCCAGCTGGGCAGCCACAACATCAACTCACCCTGTCAAGGAATCATCTCCACTGCTAAAAGGGGACAAAAAGGCAGGCACTCCATGGTCTGGGAAGCCAGACTCTGAGACAGGATTAGCAGAGAGTGTTTCAGATAGGCACGTTGTAGCAGGAACAACTGCTACTGCTGCAGCAGTAGTGACAAGGAGTGATCAAAGACAGAATGACTGAAATAGGATGAGCCCAGCCCAAAAGGGTTCAGATCATATGCAGAAGTCCTAAACGTGGACTGCAACACGTGTTTCACAGAAATTCACCTGTTCTTCTCTCACATTTGTAGGTGTCTACAGCTTACATCACTCTTGTAATAGAAATCTGTATTTTGAGCTCACATTTAAACTCACTTAGTCTAAACAGAATAAAAAACTCCAGCCTCCAGTTCTGCCAGGTTCAGCAACCTCCCCCCTCCTATCAGATCTCGAGTTTAATGTACCTTCAGCAGTTATTTCCGAGTTGACATAAATGACTGCCCTAGCTATCTTACTTCAAGAAGGTTTTGTGGAACAAAACCTACCCCAACCTAGCTCACAAAACCATTTATTTTCCAACCAACAAAGACTGAACATCAACCTGTCCTGGCTGCAGTTCCCAAAAATGTCTGTTTGCTGTAAAAATGGCAAATGGGACAGGTCATCTCTTTGTCCAAACCAATGTCCACACCCTTTTTTTTTTTTTTTTTAGACACTGCACTTTATGTATTTGTAACTTATTGTATAAACAACTAACATTTGTGTCCCCCTGAAACTGAGTTGGATCTCATGTTTTCTGTCACATAAGGGGTTGCTCCTGTTTTTCTTCTGGCCAGCAGTGCATGAGGAGGGCTTAGAAAAGCTGGCTACTCCAGGAGCACTGAACTGCTGTCCCAGGGTTTCAGCTCCTGTCAGCCGATGAGGAAAAGTGCCCCCTCTTTTGGCCATGCCCCCACCTCCCTTCTCCCAGACTGGGAGCTGACTGGGAACCACATAAAGGCTTTTGCAGTCTAATTCCACTTGTATTCGGAACTTCACAAGGTATCTTCACAGCGGGTCTGGTGAGTGGCAACCACCTTCACACTGATGTGAAAAGAAGAATCAGCAAGAATGAAACTACTCAGAATTATTATATTTTAAAGATAAATTACAAAGTGCAAACCCCACACTTTTGCTGTGACAGGTGTCTCTTCTTCTGAAATAAAGGATGACTGCCATGTTAGTAAATCATGTTGGGTCTACTGTGCCTTTCTCTTAGGGTGCATTCAGTCACTGAAAATCATCAGTTTCTCAAGTTAAGTGAGCTTCACTAATCATCACAATACTTTTAGCTTTCTTGGTTGAAGGAAAAAGCTTACACAAAATAAAGCTCAGAAATTGGAAAGGAAATTGTTTTATAAAAAGTAGGTAATAACCGTGGTAAATTTCAAGTCCTTGACTGACAGTGTTGGCAAAAAAACACTGATGCAGCCAATCTGCTGAGAATTGGTGCAAGAATTCTGACTTCTATGACGACCTTCATGAAACACCTATGGCCATCGAAAGCTGACATGATAAATTAACCTGTCAATGCCCACCATGCATTTCCAATGAGATTCTGCTCTCCAATTCTCCATTGGCAAAACCAATACACCTGCCATGTTTAAAACACCACAGTGGGAGTAGGCACAGTGCTGAAAACAGAACAGAAAAGTCTTGCAGGTCCAACACTCAGTTTGTACAAAGCCGTGGCCATGTTTGACATCACAGTGGCCAGAGTCTGTCCTTCAAACACCCGCGCCCCCATCTCAGCGAGGACCACACAGGACCAGGACTTTGTGTTTCTCTATCTGGCAGCCTCTTGGGTTCCCAGGAATTGAGGAGGTGATACACACACACACACACACACTCACACACACAGAGACACTTTAATCAGCCAAGAAACAGCCACTGCAGAAAGGACCTTGCTTGTTTCTAAGGAGCGATTAATGAATGCTGTTACCTGGAAACTGGTCAACAACAGCATTGGTTTTCAAGGCAATCCTTCGCCTTTCTGTGCAAAGCTGAAGTTGTTGCACATGGTTCCCTCAGAACAGAGTTTGCAGAAAACTTTTATGGATGGGTTGGTCATCAAAACAGTATGGGAAGAGGAGGGAAGAGACACAGAAAAATACTCATTTCAAATAAATTTGAGATGTTTTCACATCCCTGAGGCAGACTCATGTTGGTTTTGGCAAGCACAACATAAAAAATAACACTTGAGTGTGCAGCTCATGAGCAGTTTCCTGCATGGGCTGTGAATTTGCTTTGTTTTCTGTTGTTATTGTTACTGTTATTCGATGGAGGTTGTGGAAAAGAGCATAGGTACATGCAGGAGGTGAAATAGGAAAAAGTTAATCTGTTGTGTCATCATTCTTTTAATTCAAAGCATAGAAACTCAGTTTTTTATAGTGTGAGGTCTGATAATGATAATCCAGCACCACCTGAACAAACAGTCTGCGGGACAGTCCATACCACAGCGAGTGGGAAGAGAGAGGTTCTCCGTCCGCTCCCTGCTCCTGCCCTGAGAACAGTGGCCATGTGAGAAGAGGAATGGGGCACACATCTCAGTGCTTGTCCTGTCAGCTGGGCCAGAACATTCTACAGAAAGGCTTAATCACAGTGAAAAACCTGCTTGAAAGGCTGGCCCAAGACCTTGCCCTCTGCCAGCTGTGGGTTTCAGAACAGCCTTCTCTTTTGGAGACATGCTCACGTCTGAAGAGGAGCAAAACTGTTAAAAGTGTTTAATGTCTTGCTTGTACTAATGTTTACCAAAACCAAAAAGGTCAGTAACAAAAATGTTTCTATAACAACTAGTACCTGTGAAAGGGAATGACCTCAGCTTGGGTCATGGAAAGATCAGGTTAGAAAGTACTTAAGTGGACAGATCCTCTTAAATCACGCGAGTCTGAGGAAATCAATCCAAAAGTACTTAGAGGGCTTACAGAGGCAGTTATTAACAGCCTCATTAGTGGTCATCCTTGAGAACTTGTAGATGGTTGAAGAGGCTGGCAAAGGGTAAGCATGAATCTTTGCTTTAAAAGGGAGAGAAGCAAGATCTCCTGGTAGTACCACACTGAAGGAGGTTGCCCATGCCCCAGAGGACAGGAGTACAATTCATGTTAGAAAAACAGCCTGAAAATAATATACTGTAACTCAGTTTGGATAAGGAAAGCTTCTACCTGATGCCTGGGAGAATTAGCTGCATTAGTAGTTGGAGAGAACCATCTGGGCCAACAGGAGTTGTACAGGAGAGGAACCTGTGGTTACAGTAGAGACAGGGGCTACTGAATTGCCTGGCTTAGCCCCAGTCTGAGAGGTGATACAGTCGAGGAAACAGAATGGGCAGAGATGCTCTTCTACTGAGACAGGGAAGCAAGTATGGGCAGAGAACATCAGTGAGGGAAGGTGGCCAAATTCACCTAGTCTGAGCCCTAATGGCACCCAAAGATGGACAAGAAACTTGGTGAAGAAATGAGACAATAAATTGAGGATGACAATGCTCTAACCAGTGTTGAGATGAAGTCTCCAGCTTGCGTTGCTTTGGGCTCTTTCTCCGTTTTCTCATGACCGTGTATCCCAAAGGACTATTTCTCTCTCTCTCTTTCCAGGCTTACAGAGAAAGTTATATGGAGTCCCCATAGCAACCCTCCAGTATCTGAAGGAGGCCTACAGCAAAGCTAGAGAGGGAATCTTCATCAGAAACTGTAGTGATAGGACAAGGAGTAATGGGTACAGACTCAAAGACAGGAATTTTAGGCTAGATTTTGGGAAGAAATTCTTTACTGTGAGGGTGGTGAGATATGGGAACAGGCTGCCCAGAGAGGCTGTGGATGACCCTGACAGTGTACTGGGCCATACTGGGTAAGGCTTTGAGCAACCTGGTCTAGTGGGAGAAATGATCTTTAAGGTCCAGTCCAACCCTTAACATTCTGTGATTCTGCACAAAAAAAAAAAAAAAAAAAAAAAAAAAAAAAAAAAAAAAAAAAAAGGGAAATTCAATAATTCGATAAGGCAAGCTAAACCAGATGCACATTAACTTCATTCCTCCATCACCAGGTTGTTTAGGTTCAGTTCTTTAATTGATACATCCTTTATGTGTCAATCTACACGGCATACTCCTCATGGCAACTGGGCAGAAAAGCATGCTTTATGCATTTATCTATCTGTATTGTATCAGTGACATCACTAGTGATATAATTGCCCAGACATGTCATCAAGTCAATACATTCAGGGATTTGGGGCTTATTTGTTTGGGAAAGTGAGGAAGAAAAAGAACAACAGACCAGAAATTGAGAAAATGCTGTGCCTTGAAAGCTTCCATGGGTAGGTTTTGTCTGCAATGATGGACGAAGAATTAGCAGTTGGAAAAGGACTCTCAGAGGAGCAGCTGTGCCGTGTCATGGCACAGAGCTGCTGCAGACATCTCTTCAGGGCTGGCTGAGAAAGAGACAGCCAGCACTTCAGGACTCTACAGAAGGGCTCTGCACCATTTTATCATTCATGATGATGTGTCCAATGTGTGAACATGAACAGGAGCAGCTGCTTCATGAATGGAGACTACAGTATCCAGACTCCCCCCAGAAACTCACTGGCACTGCAAACCCCCCCACAGTTTCACAGGAGTTTTACAGGAGACACGGAACTGATACCCTTCTCTCTCTGACTGTTAAACTCCTTGTTGCTCATCTTAGTAAAGAGGGTAATACTGAGCCAATGTGAATGAAAATAAATGGTTCCTAGATAAAGAAAAAACCAAGCCACTTCTTGTTCATTAACTGAGACATTCTACAAGTGAGGTGATTCTTTCAGAAAGAGCTAAAGGCTCAAATACAAAATAGTCACCCTGTAGTTTAACCAACTGGTAGATCACCATACCTTGAAACAAAAACGTTAGTAGAAAAGGGTCTGAACTTGTAGAAAAGCTCCACAGGAACTCTATAGTTTGAGTGTGAACCTCACAGGGCTGAGGACAGAGGCAAGGAGAGTCACAGAAGTTGGGAAACCATATACAAAACCCCCATGATTTTGATATGAAAACCAAAAATAATGGAAGAGATAGAAATCCTGAAAGGTTTAATCAGACACAAGGAGAGCATAAAAACTCTGAAGAGTGAAAGCTCTCTAGATAAATGATAAAATTAGTTAACAAATTATAAAATCATTTAACAAAAAAAATTAGACACAGCTCACACACACACATGGGGCTAAAGGTTTCCTCAACTCACAGTTTGAAACTCCCACTGGTGCTAACTCAGCTCAAGTCGTTTCAGTAAGCCAGTGGAGACCCCTAGGTTATTGTGTCTCACCTCCTGTGCACCACAGGATGAGAAAAGCCATGCAAGTGTCCGTAGGCTGAGGTTGCCAAGTTACACCTCCAGTTAAACCATGTCAAACCTCTAACTGTGTACCTTTCCCTCTTCCACATGAAGCACAAGAGCCCTAAATACTGTTGAAAATGCAGGAATGCTTTGCTCCCTGTTTTTTCACTGCTCTATGACACAACGTGAAATCTGGTATTTGTAGCTCTGTTACTCTTTCTGTGATTGACATTGCACCTGGATGACATCGCCTACCACAGAATTTCTCTAACACATGTGACCAGGCCAGCAGCCATGTTACTGCCCTCAAGTTAGGCCTCTTTATCTTGTATTTTTGCATATCCTCTTTAAAGTTATAGTATTATTTTTATTTGGCAGGAGAGAAGCTCTTCCTATCTGCTCTCCAAAAACTGAGGAAAATACCTTAATGTTTTTTTCCCCAATGTATTTTCTGTGCTAAAGGTGAAACATTAATCTTGTTTCAATAAGGTATTCAAGAACATGCCTAACTGTAAGAAAATTAGTAATTTGACCAACTCCATCGGAATGAATCATCTACACCGTGATTAATCAGGGATAAGAGGTTTATTTTGATGTGTGACAAGTACATGCAGAGAAGCACAGATGTGTATGAACCACCTACAACGAGAGACATGAAACAAGTCAGCCATTTTAAGGATCTGGTATCTGTTGGTTCATTCACTCTTGAATATTTATTTTTCTTCTCATATAGGAAATAAATCTGCAAGTTCTTGCAGACTGGTTATAGTGGAAAAGAAACAAAGCACGTCCCTGTGGCACATTTTTCCATCTCATCCCAGACTTATTTAACCCAAGAATGGGTGAGCCAACAGGCAATGATGAAATCCTCTTGAATACCGCCTATGGACTCAAGATTTCTTCCCTTTAGTTTTTTTGATGATTATGGAAGCTTATCTGTGCACAGTCCTGCTTCTCCCACAGAAACCATCAGCTGTGTCCTGCAGCCTATTTCAGTTGTGATAACAGCTGCTGCTTGCCTCCCTGCTTTCCCAGTCTTTTCTAAATTGCAGTAAGTTTCCTGTGGTTTACTGGTTCTTCCAGCTCATAAACTGCTTTCAGTGTCACTGAGTATTATGCCTAAAATCTATCCACAAAGAAGGAGAATGAGAAAATGAGGACTGGAAGAAAACAATGAAGGAACAAAAAATGCAGTTGATGATGCATCTTAATTTGATCCTCTCAGGAAGTGTGCTGTCCTAGAATACAAACCAAACAAAACCAATCCATCCCATCAAAAGAAAACATTCAGAATTCCCCAGATAAGATCACAAAACATGGGGGGAACTGTGCTGTTCCTCAGGCTACAAGCTGCAGTTGGCTGGGAGGGCAGCAATAGATAGCAATAGATAGGCAGCAATGCAGGGTGTGGGTTTCCCAGGAGCTGGGCCAGGCACTGCTCGCTCCCCTTTGCACCAAAAGCAGTGCTGGGGACAGCTGTGGGTGCCAGGCAGTTCCCTCTGTCCTCTGCAGACAGGGTTTGCCCATGGGTTCCTCCCTGCACCCCTCCAGCACATTCATCCCTGGCTGCTGGGGACAGCTTCTGCCTGAGGGGCCCCTCCATCTTTGAAGACACCAACTTTGTGGTTTATAGGTCTGTTTTAGGTTTGAGGGCAAATCTAGGGAGATGGCCTATTTTTTCCAGTTTTTCTTGTCTTTCCCCTCTGGCTTCTGGGGACTTGGAGAGGAACCATCCCTCCTTTCAAGAGAAAGTCAGCAGAGAGAATGATACGATCTCAAGTGACAGGATTTGAAAGACTCAGTCTTGGCTAAGAGACAGTATGAGACAGGTGAAGAAAATGGCTGTGGCCCTGGATTTTAGATTGTGCCAATCTGTGGATATTTCTGTGGGGCTCAGCAGTGAATTTTAAACATCTTTTCCACTGCATGCCTTCCAAGTCCCCCTGTGGGAATAATGGGTGAGGTGAGGAGGTGAGGAAACTGCCACCAGAAACTTAACTAAAACTGCCCTAGCCAAGTATGAAAATTAAGCTTTCCTCTCTGCTGTTTCTAACAAGATCTGGAAACATTATGGTTTTACAATTTTAACAGAAATAGTTCCATTGTGTCCCAGAACACTCTGGGGGCAAGTTCAGTGGCCGGGTTCACATCTGCTGTTTTCTGAGAGTCAGAAGATTATCCTCTTACTGAAAGTACATTTCTCAGAGTTTTAAGTGCCCAACTCAAAACCTTTTCCCTTCTTTTCCTAAAAAGATACAATAATTTGTAAAGTAGTGTAGTGTACTGGGAAGTGACACCCATATCCCATCCTGGCAATGGGCTACGTTTTATAGGTGAATTACCCTCAAACATACAAGCAGCAGTGTCCTTTGTGAAATGAAAAAGGCTGCCTTGAAAATAACATTAAACATTTAAACATGCTCAGTTCTGCTGTTCTGTTTCCATTTGTTTATTTATCTGGTCTTCCTCTTATTTGTGCGTGTCCATGCATGGAGATGGCAAACCCCAGGATGGAGTCTTGTAATAACAGAATCAGTGCTCACCTTCCTCCCAGCTACAGAGGAGATGGTACCTCTTTTACTATTTCTTACCCTTAAGCTACCAGAACAAACACGCCCACTCATTGTCTCCAAACAGGGCCAAAAAAGTAGTATATAATCATACACACTAGAACTAAGTGCTCCAGGGGCAAATAAACAGACAATTTGGTACATGGCAACCTGGAAAGCAATTGAAATGAAAAAGGACATATGATGCTAACTTCTGCTTTTTTTCCCACTTATCACGGCTGGCTTATACTTCTGCTGCACCCTGGGAGAAGTAGCTGTGTGCTGTGAAGATAAGCCTTTGTGACAGAGGAACCCATAGCACATATTCCCAGGTCCTCACAACACCATGTGAGCGCTGAGCACCACATCTCTCTGCCTTTCCTCCAGCTTCTTCCTGAACAGCAGAGGAAAAGCAACTTGGAGACGGAGTTACTGACTTGGAGTACTTCTTGCAGTACAAATATTTTTCCTAGTTCCCATGGAGTACCAGTGAGGAATTCAGCTTTCATCTATATATTTTCCTCCAAGACGTCTCAAAGTCTTGTTCACAGGTCATCTGTCCTAAGAGTCCCGCATGCTATTAAGTCATTAAATCATATTCATAGCAAAGGCCCCTGTACCATACACCTTCCATGTCAACAGTGTCACCTGACTAATATAGCCATCTCCTCAATTCCTACCAGTAAAGGAAACCACCCCTTGTGGCTTCATCTCCTTCATCAGGCTTTCAAGAGCTTTGCAAAGCCAGCATTCTGGTTCTGCACTGATACAGAGTCAGCCACACTCAAAACCCTTCCAGAACCTCAATAAAATCCCTGCTTGGACCCACACGAACACACATTCACTTATGAATGCTGACAAGTGTGCCCCAAATATTCAGTGTCTTAAAATTCAGTCTCATATATGGCCAACCTAAAACAGAACAGAGCATCTCCTCCCTCCAATTCATCAACAGCGGTGTGTACATCAAGAACATACAGAGGTAAGGACAGAAATCGAAGCAGTGCAGATTTCAAAGAGCCAGAGTCTGAACTTCCTGTATGCTCCAGGTATCCAAACTCTCTAGACTCTGAAGTGAGTAGGCACCAACAGAAAGCAGAACCAGCACAATTTTCTGACATCCATGGAATTTGTTTTATACCTCATTGGATTTGGAGGGGAGGGAAAATGAAAAAAGGGGGAGGTAGGGAGGGAGATGGCAATAAAGCAAACTGTTGTTTCTCTCAGGACCATCCACAGACCCATTTGGCAGTGCTCACGTTTGCTCAGCTGCTGTGCCGCAACATGCATGACCTACATTACAATGCCAGGTGAGTGCCAGTGTTTTCTCCTCCGTAGCAGGATGGAACATGCCACCCAGAGAGATCCAGGCACTCCAATTCTGGATAAGCTGGTTGATTCAAGACAGAAGCAGAGGTCATGCAGACTGTACATGTGCATTTCTGTGATATTTTGTTTGCATTTTTAGGGAAATCTCATCTTCTGTGTATTTCTGAAAACATAATGTGTGACCAAGAGGGATTGCACCAATGTGTGAATCCATCTGTTTCACTGCAAGGGAAGAGTGCAACTGTTGGTTATTCCACCTCCTACCTTCCCTTCCCTAGTGCCAGCTGATGCCTTGGGAAGGCTGACCTGAAACACAGGCTGGACAGAGCTAAGAGAATAAAGCAGATATTTATTGAAAGGCCCTTAGGGTACAGCTTGGGCAGGACAAGAGCCTGGCCAGGGCTATACCCAAGGTGGACTAAAAATGGTCACAAAAACTGGACAACTGGTCACGAGGTCTCACACTTTTATAAGTTTTTGTCCATTTGCATGTTGGGGTTTAATTGTCCAATTACAGCTTCAGGTTGTGGGGTCTCATCCTTCTTGTGTTCTCTCTTCAGTCCACTGTTGTTCATGCTTTTGGGCCTGAAAGTTGTACCCATTGTCCTTGGTCTTCAGCAGGAAAATGATTTGTTTTATCTACCTACTCTGTGGAGAGAGCTTACTAGCGCTTATTATGAGGCTCAGAACTGCACCCCCAGGCAGCACAGAAACTGAAAAACATGAAAGCTGAAACTTAAGGCATCACAGGAGTGCCCTGTGCTTTGGGTCTCACCGCAGACAAAGGCAGTGACACCAGATTGCTACCAGCAGGGCCCCTTGCCTTGAGATGGATTGACAGCTTGGCACCTTTAGTAACAGAGTGCTTGCACACCATTTTGGTGCACCTGTTAGGGGATGTGAACAATGGTGAAAAGCAACATCTGAATAGGGGGGGAAAATCCTGCACACAGAAACTCCTCTGCCAGGTGCTAACCCATCTATCTGCAGACTGATGCAGGATGTGGCTCTGTTTGCAGGTCAAGTTTTTAGCCACAGAAAAATAATGGCAACATCTATGAAAAGGATGGAAGGAAACTGATCCTATTTTGTTATAGGCATCCACTTGGAATAAAAGCTTTATTGTATTTACAATGAAAGTGGAACTAAACTTAAGACTGTGAAGTCCATGGCTGAGCTGTGGCTGCCCGTGTAGCTCATTATTGAGAAGAAAACCCAATATTCAGTAGCAACTTTGAAGGTCATAGTATGAGAACACTTACAGTGCACAACTAAATGCAGTGACATGCCTGGAAACTCCAGCTGTACAAGAGCAGAGAAGCCACAATTATCTGTATAAGCATATGTGATCAAAATCTGTGCCACAAAACTAGGCAGAATTTCCCAGAATTTCCCAGAATATAATATCCTCTGGGGATTTTTAATTTTTTCTCTTTTTTTTTTTCAGAAACAAAGATAGAAAATCATTGATAGAATTTACCTAAAGCAAATTATCCTCTTGTCTGCAAAACTCTCAGTTGCATTTTGAAGAGCTGAATAAATGACACATACAATTGTTAGGTGGTATGGGTAGGAAATACGTTCAATGATCAACTTAAACACCTGTTATTCATCCAAAATTCTTTCTTTACATCTCCAGCGAAAAAGAAGAAATATTTCATATACCACAAAAAGATGCAGATTATATTGCACTAGACTAAAACAAAATCCTTCCTTCTGTTTTGGTATACTTAGTACATTTTAAAACCTTCCTCTATGATTTTACAAAATTCAGATCATGTATTTGAATGAACACACTTTCAGAATTAAAGGTTGAAAAGTTTCATTTATCAAATCTGAAAATGACATATTTTTGTGTTCAGAAAATTTCTGCAATGAAATGTTTTGACTTTGTTAAGTCTCACTGCTTCCTCTTTTCTGTCAAAAATACTAATCAAATCTAATCTCTTTTCTCGAACAATTTCAGTACTTCTGAAACTACATTTTAGGCAGAATGAACCATGTATTGACACTCCTGGAGGATGGGATTCAGTCCAAAGGGACCTGGGCAAGAAGTGGGCACATGGAAGCCTCGTGGAGTTTGAGAAAACCAAGTGCAAGGTGCTGCATCTGGATCAGGACAACCCCTGCTATCGCTCCAGGCTGGGCCATGAATGGATCAGGAGCAGCCCAGTCAAGAAGGACTTGGGGTGCTGGTGGGTGAGAGGCTGGGCATGGCCTGGCAATGTGCACTGGCAGCACAGAGAGCCAAATGGTTCTTGGGCTGCATCAAAATGGTGGAGTGCTGCATACAGCTCTGGGATCCTCTGCACAAGGTCATCAACCTGCTGGAGCAAGTCCAGAGGAGGCCCCTGAGATGAAGAGAGGGTGGGAGCACCTCTCCTATAAGAACAGGCAGGGAGTTGGGGCTGTTCAGCCTGGAGAAGAGACAGCTCTGAGATGACCTTGTTGTGGCCTTTCAGTACTTAAAGGGGCCTACAGGAGAGCGGGAAAGGAACCTATGACAAGGGCATGTAGGGAGGAAAGGAACCTTTGACAAGAGGCAATGGCTTTAAACCAGAAGAGAGTAGGTTTAAATTCAGTATTAGAAAGAAATTCTTTACTGTGAGGGTGGTGAGGCACTGAAACAGATTGTCCAGAGAAGCTGTAGGTGCCCCATCCTGGAAATGTTCAAGGCAAGGCTGGATGGCTCTTTGAGCAGCCTGGTCTCTTGGAAGGTGTTCCCTCCTGTGGCAGGGGGGTTTGGAACCAGGTGATATTTAAGGCCCTGTCCAACTCAAACCATTCTATGATTCATGATTCTATGATGTACTGATAAACTTATCCCCCAGTGTATTATCACCTGCCTTAGGATGAATCTCAAAAATATGGAAGCAATGCACTTTGTCAATTTTTGCTCTTTTTTGTTTTTAATTATTTTGATCTTTTACTTTCATGAGGTATACCTGCATTTTTGTGGTCTGATCACAAATGTGCTTTGAGAGTGAATTTCCTTCCTATTCTCACACGTCTTGGTTAACATCATAGAGTGTTTTGGAAGCATGCAAACTGCATTACTTTCATACAAAATCAAACTGCAGGATGTGCTTGAGGAACACATCTAACATATTCCAGCTGCTGAGAGGTGTTCAGTCCTCAAGGCTGGGTCTGGTGAGTCCCTGTAACAGGCACAGTGTAGGGATGAGTTCTCAGCACTGACTTTTAATTTTTGTGCCTACTCCTGCTGCCCTGAACTACTGCTGTGCAGACAGAGCCAGAGTCCCCCAGGAAATGTCTGTTCTCAGCTCTTGACATGCTTTACAAACCTGGCTCAGTGACACATTCCCATTTTGCACAGGGAGAAAGTGCAGCTGGCACTGTGCATTTATGGTTGGTATTTTCCCAGGTGCTCGCTAATTTTGCATGCATCATAGCTGGGCAGCCACTGAGAGAAACCTGTGGCAAATATCACCCAACTGGGGCAATCTAAAAGTTAGACCTCTGTGTCTGAGTTGGTCAAGAAAGAACAGAGACCGTCACAAGATAATACATTCTTGTCCACCTTAAACACCCAGAACACAGAAGGGGGTGGCTTTTCCATAAACTGACAATGACCATAATAGAAGCAGATAACCAGCTGAAATTTAAGTGCCTAACTTCTAAACATACAGAAGAAGCCAGAATGCTTTCAGATAGTCCCCCAGAAGAAATGTTCTCTGGTACAGTGTTGATGACCCACAGAAATTCCACAGGACACAGAAATTTTCTTGATCAGGCTCAGAGAGAGGCTGGAAAGCACATCTGGAGCACATCCAGGCTCACCCTTATTCAGGGCAGGGGCAGCTGCAGCTGGTTTCTCACAGCCATCTTTAGCTGGGTTCTGAGTATCTCCATGGATGGAGACGACAAAACCTCAGTGGGCAACCTGCTCCAGTGTTTGATTACATTCAGCCTAGAAAAGCTTTTTCTTATTTTCAGATGAAATCTTCTGTCATTTGAGTTTGTCGTGTCACAAGATACCAATGAGAAGAGTCTGGATTCATCTTCTTCTGATAGTCAGTATACCAGTAGTCAGATTGAATCAATAAATTGCTTTTTAAACATAGGAATATGTTTCATTTGTTGTGGTATCACTAATTCCTACATTTATACACTCCATCAGATTTTTCTTACTAGCCTATTTATTCCATGAAAAAGTCAAATAGCCATTTTCTCAAGCCTCACTACCAATCTCCAACAGCTTGGAGATTTAGAAACTTCACAATTACAACGTTTATTCATGTTTCATAACCTCAAATTCTGTGTTGAAAGACGCAATGATGCACCAATAAACTTCTATGTATGCAGTTAAATGTTTATTGCATAAGCCATTCCAATTTTCATGAGATTTTTCCTCATAAATTTCTGCAATTCATTTCATCATTGAATGTCTGCACAGAGGGAGAAAGATGACAGACAGTCATTTTTATGCTTAGTCCTATGTAAATGAAATCTAACATTGAAACTTGCTTTGTAAATGTACACTGTGATATTCACATTAGCATTGAAAATGTGTATGCAGAGATACATGAGATGGTGCAGGTGTGCAACTGTGGTGCACCATTGGGCACACATTTTTAAGTTTTATTTTTTCATTTGAGTGTCGTCAAAGTTTATGTCTATACCCATTCTTCCTCTGACAAATTATGTTTCAATCTAATTTAATTGTGTCTATGCATCTGCAGCCCTGTTTCTCTCACATTACAATCTAAAAGCTACTTTCTGAAGAGAAGGAAATCCACCGGGTGCCTGAAAACAGCTCTCAACAAACAGGAATTTAAGATGCACATGAAGTCAAACTCTCATGGCCGTAAGTATGACGGATGTCGGATGCTTGCCTCCTAACAGTGGTGATTTAAGATGAGCAGAGGCAGAGCACCAAGGGAAAATCTATTCTAATGGTTATAAAAATATTTCCTTTGCCATGTGGCAGCCACCTGCCACAATGCCTTCAATTGAACAAACTCCCTTCTCATCCACTTCCAGGAAATCCATTCAGTTTCAACCTGGACCACGTAGGCAAGTCTTGATTGCCAGCTGTAAACTGAAAGCTGGATTGGCTCATCAATATATGGGCAAAATGAAAGACTTAATTCTAATATGAACATTTTTAATGAATTAAAAGATGCAACAAATTTTCTGGCTATAGTTTCTGGGAAGGGATTGAACCTGTTCCTCTTCCAGTGACAGGGTAAGCCTCATCCAGCCTCAGTTCCTGAGACTGTGACTCTTGCCCACACCATGACTATATCAAACAAAAAGATGAATTATTGACCATGCATCAGTGACACAAGACGGGCTTCTGCAAGAGTTTTCCCTAAGGCTTGATGCTGAGTTTCAATGATGGAGTGTTTGTAAATGCAGCAAAGAAGTTGTACACTTGAAGATGCTCCCCACGGCCTGTTTTCAGTCCATGTCTAGGCCAGACCAAAATATCCTGCTCCCTCCCTGCTCCTGTCCCACAAAAACTTCCAGGGAAACCAATGGAGTTTTGTTTGTTAAGTGCAACTATTTATGAAAATAAAAAATTGCACAGTGATTGCTAGTCCTAGCTCTGAGCAAAAATGAAAGACTCTTCCACTTTTAATTCTCTCTTTTCTCCTTTTGTCTAAGGAAGCTCAGCCAGCTGTCAACAGCATTTCATTGACAATTTTGTAGTGAGCTCACAACCAAAAAGACAGCTAAAAGCAGTCAAGAACAGCTTAATGCTGGTCCTGATTTGCCAAGTCTTGGAGTGAGCGATAAGGCTGCATTCAGCCTTCTTCCCGTGCTGAGGCTGCCAAGATTGTCAGAAACAGCAATGGAAGTAGCATTTTTTTATAATTTCTATCTGCCTTTTTTTCTTTCTTTATCTTTCAGGCACTGTTCTCTAAAAAAAGCAGCAGTAATTATCCCAGCTTATTTTGGGTGACTTTGCCTTCCAACAAGATGATCTTTAATGTTATATTTAATGCTAATTCTAAGTTCCTAAACTGGATTTTCCTTGTAAACCTCCATAGCTAAAGGAAAACAGAATGTACTTCAGAAGCAAAATGAGATCTGTCCGTAAAACATCTTTCAGGTGCCTTCAGTTTCTCCCCTTCTTTTTCATCTGTATCTTTAACAATGAAGTATGGTAAAGTGAGTATTACATGATCATGTGAAGTCTTTATAAGTCAGAGACTTTAATGGAAGTTGTTGGCAACATGCCCAAGCATTCAGAGATTTCTGTGCTCGAACTCTGAAACCTCATTTGACCATTAAACACCACACCATGTCAAGGTCACATTAACACCTTTGGCTCTGGAGACCTGCCATAATCTGTTGAAATAAGCACATCATACCAATCAGTTGGGATGCCCTCCTTCTCAATCTAATAGCTACTGAACTCATGGAAATATGACAGCCTTGGAAGCTTGCTGGAGAGTTCTAGGGAATCATATCACAGGAAAGTAGGAAGATCACTGAAGAGAGCTCCTTGTTTGGTATAATCATCAAGAGTATGATATTGGCATATTAACAGCCTTAACTTTTGTTTTATAGAAGCAGATGGACCTTCCCCATGATGCAAAACTTTAGAAAGCAGTCTGTGCCTTACTGCTGCGACTAGTTATCTCAAATGACTGTCATTCTGTTTATAGGAAGATTTGGGTCTAGAGTCACTGATAAATAGTCTGGAAGTACAAAGCAGTCATAAACATATTTGGGGAAACAGCACACAGCCCAAGCATGCCTCCACTTGGCAAAGTCCCCTCTCCTTGACATAATTACCAATTGAACTTGTGGGTAGCCAGGAAATGGCAGAGTGGAACTGAGGCAAGACAAGCTGGATCTTGGTCAGCTCTATGTCAATACACAACAGGAATCCATATATATTTCCAGTATCTCTCTGGGAAACTGAAGTGTGCTACAGGCTGGGTTCAGTATACTTGCCCCCTGTTAAACCATTGCATTGTAAAAAGAGAGATAGAAAACACACTATCTTTATACACTAAATAACATTATTGTTAGAAACTAGCTTTGGAAGACAATGGCCTTTGGAGTTCAGTGAGGTGTATTCAGCTTCCGAATGGAGGCAGTATTAAGAAACAGCATGTCTGACGCCCATGGGAACCAGGATGAAAGGATTCCCACACTGGGCAGCATGGCAGTAGCTCTGAGCACCACGGATCAGCTGGGAAGAGCTCACCTCACAGGACCACAGTGGAAAACAGGGGCATGTCCAGCAGCTGCTACCCTTAGCTCATGAACATATTTCTATTCTATCTGCTCTCATTTTCCAACACTGCTTTTAAAAACCCATATTCAAATGCCCCACCATTCAAACCAGGAATACTCTCTGCCATTAAAAGAGTAACTTTTAAATTTT
This sequence comes from Hirundo rustica, assembly GCF_015227805.2. Taxonomy (NCBI): domain Eukaryota; kingdom Metazoa; phylum Chordata; class Aves; order Passeriformes; family Hirundinidae; genus Hirundo; species Hirundo rustica. The sequence goes on along the minus strand of NC_053451.1, from coordinate 102,743,992 downwards.
TTTCTGAAACTCTGTATCTCTGAAATACCAACTTCCCTGCAAACACTTTCTTTCACTTTCATCTCTCAGAGGGGTAAAATTACTTCAGCAAGTATTTCTTTCTAAGAGATGAAAAACAGAGATTAGTGGGATTTCCAAGGCTGTATTTGGTGCCTTTTCTATATGAATTGTGATATGTAATTTTGATTTGGGACTCTCCAAAATTACAAAGCCACTTGTTTTCTTTGATATAGTAAGAAGTTAAAAATAAATCAAAATGTTGAAGAAAATATAAATAAGTATAAAAATGTGATATGTATAACAATTCCCAGACATCAAACCTTCAGTATGCACATGTGCATGCACTCTACATATTCATAAACACATTTATGTTAGCCTAGTAGAAGTGACAAAACATACAGGGATGTATCGCATAAAATCCCAGTCCTTTAGGGTTGAGATTTACAAGAATGTTCTTAAGCTAAGGGTTGGAACAGAAAAAACTACCAGGAACTGGGGATTTTTGAACCTGTATTAGAAGAGAAGGCTAGAAGACTTCAGCTTTAGTCTTCCAAGATGAAGGCTGAGGGATTATATTGGGGCCTTCTTTAAATCCACTGCGGAGATAAAGGCCAAAAATAAATGTAGACTATGGAAGCTGGTTCAAGAACAAATGGTCATAATCTGGCCAAAACTAAGGCTAAATATTAGAAGTCCTGTAAATTTTAGAGTAGTTAAATCCTAGAAATTCTTCAAAACAACTCAGAAGACTGCCTACATCATTTCTGTATCCTGTAAAGTCATCTCCTGGCATGGTATTGGCCAACTCTTCCACTGTCAGAGTTAAAACTGTACTGACACACGACCTACTCCACTACCAGGCCAAAATAAGTTATTTTGGTGTCTTCAAAAGGAAGGACTTTTTTCTAAGAGCAAAAAAACCCAATTCAATCAAAGCTGGATTCGATGGGGCTTTGAGCAACCTGGTCTGGGCTGGCCAGACAACAAGGCACCCCTCCATAGTGTTTGGTACCTTGCTCCTCCCAACAGGCAGCCGTGTCAGCGCCTTGCCCTGGCACCCGGCTCACATGACTCTGCCGCAGACCCGTGTGGTTTGCCAGCAAGGGGCAGAGATTTCGCTCCCATGTGCATTCAGGGCTTGGCTTGTAGTGGCTGTTGCCCTCACTTAAGTAGAAAGAAATCAAACACTCTACCTGCAAAGATGCCTTCTTCAACTAACCCTGAGTATTTGTGATTCACAAATACCATTTTAGCCTCTGGGAACAAAATCACAAAGTCCTTGGAAGCCACAGCATGCCCACAGAGGCACAGGATTTGCTTCAGTGAAAGAGAGATCCTAGCAATTTCACCGGAACCCTGCTGTCCGGCAAAAACCTTACAGAAGTGGCTGGGCAGGTATGAGGGCAATGTCAGTCCCTGCTGGGATTTGACACTTTTGAGGCTGAGAGTCAGCAGCCAGGGCTGCTTTCATTTTCCCTGTTTGAAATGAGGGCTGCCTTCTTCCTCTCAGGGAACCAACATCACTGCAAAGCCCCCCTGACTCCACGGCACCCACACAGGCAGCTCCCATGCCAGCCCAGGCACATTGTCCTGCCCCTCTCCTTTCAGCAATGTGCTGGCAGCAGCTTTACTTTTGTTTTGCTGGCTGATCCCTCCATCTGCACAGCGGCTGGGCCCATTCAGCAGCCGTGTGCTTGTCTCCCACTGCTCCCAGCACCAGCCCCGGCGCAGCCATTGTCTCTGGAAAAGCAGTCAGTCTTTCCAAACAAAAGTCGCCAGAGCTGGGTAAATCCTTCTGACATCAGCCCCACAGCAAAGGCAGCTGAACTTGGACTTTCTCCCTAGCCACGCTCTTTACGAACTTGTTCAACGCTGCTGACCTCATGTCAAATAAGCACAGAAACAAAGAGCATCCTCACCCCCAAGTGCACTTAAACGTCCCTCCTGATCCAGGCAGGGACCCAACAAGAACCTGGCAGAGCCTGAAAGCTGCAGAGCCCTTTTGGGCTCTCTTAGCTTGAAAATCAACAAACAACATTGCAGGAAAGGCAACATTTCTGTGCAAGTGCATCCCTGCATTCTCTGCAATGATGGATCAGAGCACAGCCATGCAACCTCAGTATGCTCATCTCTCATTTCTTCTCATCAATGTGGAAGCATGGGATGGAAACTGCAGGTCTCATTTGTAGACTGTGGTTCCTTTTTAAGGACAAAAAGTGAAAAAAATGTAGAGAAATAAGAGATTACAACTTCTGACTGTCCAAAGTGATCTGGTTTTTACTTGAGAAGATAAGAACGAAGGAGTAAAGGAAAGATGCAGGAAAGACTTGGTCTACATTATAGACACCTACTTAGACTTCTTCTGTTCTTGACTGAGAATTCTTGTTAACTTCCCCTGTGACATCATGCAGGGTACCTACTTACACAAGATCTACTGTACCAGTCATGCACAAATATATATTGATCAAGTTGCTGTTGATCCAGAATGGAAAAATGGGGAAAAGAATGGATTTTACAGTGAGAAACAAGATTTTACAGCCAAAATGAGCTAAACATTAGATCACAATTGGGATGGTAGCAGCACACAAAAATGTACAATAAACATCTACATGTACAGCACAGGTTTGATAGAGAGACATTAGAGTAAATCTGCCATGCCATAGAAGTTTCCTGCATGGACCAGGTACAAGTAATTTATCTTTACCAAATACATACCCCTCCCCATCTCTCAGGACATCTGAGAGATCAAAGACATCAAGAGCAGTGACATATTTGAAGTCTACAGCATCAAGGGCCGTGGGAGGAGCTTGGACCATACACAGGTCAAGACCCCAGGCAAGCATCTCCTCACGCTGTGCTGGTGAAGCCTGGCCAGAGGCCGGAGGGGATGACCTGGCTTTCTCAGCTACATCACCCTGTGCCGTTTAAGCTCAGCATTAACACACTGATCACTCGTGGGTCTCAGAAAGAAGACGAGTTCCAAGGATCATCCACGTCTAGAGGTGTTTTACTGGCACTTAACCAAACCATCGGATTTACTTACTTCCAACCAGATCCTTGGTAATCTGAAATACTTTCTATTTCTACAAGTCCATGAGATTTCCTATGACAATGGATACAATCACCTAGGAGCAATTCTGTGAGGCCTCTGCCACTGAGGACCACCACATCTGCTACCACCAAATAAGGCAACTATGGAAGACCCAAGCACCCATTTCTCCTGCAGACACAGCCTCAATTTTCATTTCAAGCTGCCTGCTGCAGCTGGGAGGCTTTTCTATATATTTTTCTGCTATATGCATTTTATGATTGATGTCAAAGGCACGCAAAAACCAAGGTTCTCAAGTGCCCAGGGATCCACTTTTCCATGTAATACAAAAAAGGTAAGAAAATTTGAGCATCTTTAAGTGAAAAAGTAGTTGCTAGACTGGATGAGAAAGAAAGGGGGAGAAAGGGAGAGGGAGGGAGGCAGGAAGGCAGACAGGCAGGGGAGAAGGCAGGAATGCAGGAAGGCAAGATGGAAAGAAGGAAATCAGACAGATTCAAAACTAGAAAGGGTCAAGACCGCCATGTTAATAGATACAGAGTTTGGTTTGGTTTATTTAGATATTATCTTCTCCTGCAATAGTCACTGAGATTGTGATGATACTATTCAGCCATATTTATGAAGCTGTGATTGAGAGCTAGGTAATATTCTCCAAATCAGGAGGAAAAAAAATATTACAAAATCCCCTCACTAACCCTTCTCAGCCAAGTATGCCAGTCAGAAAAGCTTCTCGAAGTTGGTGACAGTAATAACTTAAGAATTCCAAGTACCTCATATTTACAAAGTGACATCTTTCAAAGAAGAAACTTAGAGCCCTCCAGGGGTAGAGAATAGTCTGAAATATTTCCTCAATTGCCTAATTTAGCTTTCCTCTGACTTCCTCCTGATGTGGCCAATGTAAACTTTCCCATTTTCTGCTTTTTTTTTTCTCTCTTGGAGATCATGCCTTACAACAGAAACATGAAATCCCACAATTCCAGTTGCCGTTGTGCCAGGGCTACTTTTAGAATCATGGAATCATTTAGGTCAAAAAAAAATTTTGAGATCATCCAGTCCAACTGCTAACCCAGAACTGTCGAGTCTGCCACTAGACCATGTCCCTAAGTGCCACATCTACTTGTCTTTTAAATACCTCCAGAGTCTGGTGACTCCACCGTTTCTCTGGTTAGCCTATTTCAGTGCTTGACAAACCTTTCAGTGCATTATGATTCCTATAAAATGGTGGCTTTGGGTCATTACTATGCCCCATTACTATACTAAGCAGTTTTTTAATTTATTTTTATAGACAGTTCACCTTCCAGTTTCAATGCTGCTCAAAGGCTTCAAAGAATATTAGCACTTTCAGCATAACTTACTTTTGTGATTTGTTTTCATCTTCCATAAAGACAAAAGAAGACTTTAAGTGTTTTCTCTCCCTGTCTGACAAATGTTAACAATGGGTATTTGCATAAGAAAGGCACTTGATTTATATTTTGATTTTCAATCTACAGTCAAGATAAGCCTAACCGGAGATCATTTGGGGAAGATAAATATTTATCCCATTTTTCCATTGGAAAATGCAAAAATTCAGAATATATTAAAAGGGATGATGCAGCCTTCCTACACTAAATTTATAGACCTACACTGTCAGACCTGGCCTCCACAATTCCTTCCTGCCTCGCCTTTTCTGTGCAAAAAATATGTAGAGCAAGGACCTTGTGCTCTTTTTTTTCCTAAGGCTCTTAACACTTTGTAGTGGTGTCTGAATAATTAATCATACTAAATTTGTATATGGTTATGCATGCAGAACTATTTGTACCAGAAAATAAGAACATGAACATGCACAGAAACTGTGCACATACTTTTGAGAGATTGCCTGGCCGATGTGTTCAGTATTGTTTTAGAAGGAATGAATATCTTAGCATTGAAAGCCTTTATGTGATGGTAGTATTGTATTACTCATTCCTTAAATAAATCCTTACAACGGTTCAGACCTCACAAGAATAAAAATGTGTTATGGGTAGGATGATTTCTTTTTTCTCCAACCTTTCCCCTGAAAAAAATTATTTTGCAAATCTTTTCCACCTATTTCACTTAAGAAATGCTCTCAGCAGATAAGGTTAGCGCAGTACATATGTCCCTCTCCAAATCCTCACTCATCTTTCTGACTAACCATGCCTGAGATTCAGATGGCTGGTCATGCCCAGCATTCATTCTGTGCATGGCTTACTGAATCTTTGAGGAAACCACAGCTTCAAAGTCATTGTTCCTTACGGTGTTTTTTTAGCTGCTGCAGCATTTTTCCTGTGCCCACATCCTTTACCTGCAAGGCTTTTTTAGCAACTGAGATTTATGTTGCTCTATTGCACAGCCTTTTTAATTGTGGGACTTTGCCCTGCCTCATTCCACTTGCACAGTTCCTACCTTCATCAGTTATAACTGGTGTGTTGGCATCTCACCCAGATCTTCATCTGACAGCCAAACTACTTGAGCTGATGCACACCACTTCCAGATCCTGCAGTCTGCAGGATACAAATAGCCATTCATGGGAGAATCCCTTATTCCTTCTCTCACCTTCACCTCTGCACCTCAGCACGAAGCTGACACTTGAGCACTATTGCTTTGGACAGAGTGTTGCAAATCCCATCTCTGTCAGCTTCCCTATGTGCCATAGTGGTTGTATCGAGGTTATCTGCTACGGAAGTCTCAAGGGACATGCATGAGTTCTACTGGAATGATGTGGTGCTCCCATCCAGCCTGCGCACTCCAACTCCTTGGCACAGCAGGGAATGGGACAGGAAGATGCGTGCTCTGGTCGTGCCTCAGCAAGGAGTTTGGACGTGCCTGAGGCACACATCCAGGCACAGATGCTGGGAAATTCAGCGTGGGCATTGCACAGGATGAAGGCTGCTATTGCATTTCACAGCTACTCTGCTCAAAACCGTGGGACACTGATGATTATTAAATGCCTCTGAAATACGTGCCACCAAGCATGGCATTCCTTACTGCCTGCCAACAAACAAACCCAAGTCATTACGTTAACATCTATATTCACCGAGAGTGTTAGATATTGGCAAAGGATGATCTGGGGAAGGAGGGGAGGAGCTGGGGACACAGACGGGAGGGAGGGCAGAAGTCTTTCTTTACATGCAGAAAACAAAAGTAGTCTCAATCAGAGCTCGTGATGTTCCTTCAGTGATCTTCTCCAGCCTGCGTTTACCAAAGCACTGCAGAAGTCACTCCAATCATTATGCACCAGAGTAGTAGATTCTCACTGGTACATAAGAACGTGTGTGTCAGACATGTCAGAGTTACAGTTCTCCAGACTAATGTAGTTCTCAAACGTGCACATCGCCGCTGATAAAGGGATGACCAGCAAGGGAGGAAAAGCACAGGATCTTGCAATGCAGCTCTTCAGTTTTCCAGACTGAAAAAATGCAGTCTGTTTGTGGGGTACACTCCAGTAGCTCAAATGTCTTTTCTTCTTGCCGCCAGTTTCCACTGCCCTCTCTTGCTGTGACTTTGAATGCTCTTGCTTGCTCTGCTTTTGATTGACTCTCTTCTCCCTTCGCAGCCAGCAGAGCGCAGCTCACCAGTGCCCTGTTGCTCTACAGTGCCCACCAGCCTTTGGCTTTACCACACACTGAAGAACAGCTGTCACCTACTCTCACCCTCTTGCCAAGCAATGCCTTTTGCTTTTCCTTCTGTTGAGCATTTGCAAGTGGGAGGACCCCCTGCAAGCTGCCTAAGTGTTGAATGAGGAGGACCCTGGGATGCATAATCCTGCGGAGCAGCAGATATCCTGCTCTCTACCTGCTCTGATTACCATGGGGGTGGGTGCATTCCTCCAGGACTCCCTAAAAGATTAGCAACTAACCTGGGAAGAGATAAGGGATTAAATTAAGTCCTTAAGTGGGTTGGGCTACAACACAGAAGAAAAGAAACCCAAAGGCAAACACAAAAATAACCTTAACTCTACTCTTCCCTAATGCTCCAGAATGGACCAGAGATTTAGAAAATCCACAAAAGTACAGTTATGTGAGAGGGAGTGAGGCCTTCTACCACTAAAGAGGATCTCCTAGATCCACTTTAATGTCTACTTATACTCAACAAGAAAAAAATTCTGGTTAGCGCAATTTCACATTTTTATTTTTGTAACAATAATTGTTAATGATGTGGAGAATTTCTTCATATGATGACTCTATCCTCAAGCAGAGGCATGTTTGAAAGAAAAGCCCTTCATCCACAAACACGGTATGAGATTCAGTTAAAAGCTATCAGATACAGATAAACCTCTCAGAAAGTATTGCTGGCTACTTCTTTATTATTTAGGAGAAAAGAAGAATTAAAGAACTAAAAATTTATGAGGTTTTTCTATAGGTGTCTGTGAAAAAGTAACATCTTGCAAGCCATAAAAATTCTTTCTCTGTCCATATAAGCAAATTTCTAAAAATCAGCTGCATGCGCTTATTCCCTTGGAAATGAGGGACGGATTCAAACCGTTCCATTTTAACCACCTGTGCAAGATATTCCACTGAATTCCAATAGAGACCTGAATCTCTGCCTCTGTCCCATGATGGTGTGAGGGGGAATCCAACAGTGGAGCTCAGGGTGACCTCTTTCTTCACCTGGGCTCTGCAGGGAAGTGTTACAAGCCAGGTCAGAGTCTGCTGAGACCTATCTGAGTAATTGGTCTTGGCAAAGGTAGCAAATGCAACAGCTCCACTGAAAGCGACCAGCTGTCCTCCAGGTGAGCATCCCACACAACCTGAGCAAGCATGGCTGGATTACACCAAACCTGAGCAGCATTATTAAATCTTATTTACCTAAATATGAGATGTTGCTCACATAAAACTTTGCAACAACAGGCCTCTGGTTATTTTAAATTCTAAACCCTGCAATAACTTAGAAAACATTTGTTTTAATACAGCGCAATATGAACAGCCTAGTCCTCCCTTCAGGAGGTACTTCACATGTCAGAGCACTTCATATACTTGTTACCAACAAGTACAGGCCTTTAAGTAAAAGAAAAATACTTTGGCAATAAAAAAGCAATAGCCAGCAGCTACAGACAGTATTATTTAAATAATAGTGACTTTAGGGTCACCTTTTGAAAGGTAAAAAAAATAAATCCTTACTGCAAAGGCAGCATAGCAAAGCATTCTGGACTTTCCTATCTCCAACACCACCACGAGTCTTGTGTAATTGTTGGTTCTGGGAAAGGAAGGTGCTGATAGAAATGAAAGTCCAGGCAAAAAATGAAAGTAGTTAGTGCATGAACGAACAACAGAGGGAGAATGTGGGGATTTATTTGACAATCCTTTCTACAACACTCCAGAAATCTGATAAGTGGTTGGGACTTTTCTCTGGAAAAAGGAAGGAGTTGAATATGACTTACTTTTTAAGGATAGCATGGAACTAAATCTCTTTTCCTTGATAATGCCAAAAGACCCATTATGAAAAAAAAAAAAAATCAGAAAAGCAGCAGTTATCTGTGCAGGGCTGCAAAGACTCACTCACTCAATGATTTAAAAACACTAAACTTGTTTTCTTAAGGATCCTGTAAGGATTAATCCATATGTTGTAGGAAAGGTGGTCACACTTCTCCTTTGGAAACTGACTGGTCAGCCACCCTTTTATGGCAAGGGTTGCAGTGAGAGGAACAACACATCATGGCCAAATATGGAGCCTGTCTGAAGTTGCTGAAGCCATTTCATTTGTTGGACCCAAGCCACTAATTCTGCTTTTTTTATTGCATGTTTTGTTCAGCTAGCCCAGATGTTATAGAGGCATCGAGATGCAGAAACACAGTGCCTTCCCTTCAAAATACTTCCCCTGAAAATACTGCACAGCCCAATTAAATAACGACATTTGCAACAGGAGAGATAGTGCAAAAATTAGAGCAGCATTTCAGCTTGCACTGCAGCCCTCCTTGACAAGCAGCCCAAAGTGGTTGACAGTATGCAGAACATCATGCTGTGCTAGAAGACTTGATGTGTTCAGAAAAATAAAACCCATCCTCAGCTTGTGCTGCAATGGGTGAAACAGGCAAGGAAGTCTCCTGGGAGTTCTCATACAAAGCAGTCCATCACCCAGACCTGCACAGCGGTGCTTTCTGACAGCAAGAGCACATGGCAGTGCATGTATGTAAAGGCAATAGTGCTGCTGAGAGATAACTACAAAGAAGGGATTCTCAGAGACTCACAGATCACCACCAAGACATTATTTGGCTCCTGCACAGCTCAGCAGCAGGCCCTGGCTGCAGGCTGAGCGCTGGGGTTCAGCTGAGGCAGCGAGGGGTCCGGTGGCACTGATGGGTGGCAGGTACGTATGGGGACTACTGGAAGCATGCTCAGCCAAACTTGCCAGGCAGATGGGGGAAACCATTCAGTAGTGAATTAAATGAAGCCCTGGAAGCAAAATGCAGTGACAAAAAGCAATTGGGCTCATTCAGGGATAAGTTGGCCTTTAGGTATAATACCCATCACCATTCCTCCATTTCTGTAATTAGGCTGAGGAAGGAAATTAAAAGCAAACAAGGAGACACAACAGCAATATCTCCTCATCAAACAAGAAGAAGCGAGAGCAAAAGGCAAAAAATTCACAGTTGCTTTTCCCCAGCCCCACTTCTCCAAGACATCCTTTTGTGCTCCTTCATCCCCACCTTTGCTCTGCCTTGTGCTGGCACAAGCATTTGCTCAGTTCTGTGGTGAGCCAGACCAGGGGAACTAATCCAGGCTGAAACTAATCTTGCAAAAATGAATTACAGCACAGGGGCAGGAATGCACAGCCAGGCCAAGGGGAAGGGTAAAATCAGCTCCCTCAGCAGCAGTCCCCCCGGGGTTATGTCATACCTGTGAGTGCAGATGCTATCACACAGCAGGGAAAACGGTTCCTTGTGGCCACAAGCACACAGGGACTTTAAGCTCAGTGCCTCAGATGCTTGCTATCAGTGGAGACAAGAAAGCACCCAGCTCAGCACATGCAGCAGAGCCTGCTTGACAAGGCAGCTAAATATTCAAGCAGTTAGCTCTGTGCTGATGCAGCTCCACAGTTCACCCTGATTTAATGCCAGCTCCAGTGTGTTTGCATCCATCAGTCACCACAGAGAATTAAGCACTGCAAGTGTAGGTCAAGAACTAGAGCTGGTCCCATTTCTTCAAATTCAAATTTACGTTCCAAATGCAAAAAGCAGCAAGAATTTTAACACTTTCCCCCCATTTCTGCTATTTGTAAATAGCCTTTAAGAACACTGAGAGGAGCACTGCCTCCCGAGAATCAGTCACAAGAAATTATTTCCCTGTATTAGCCTTTGATCTCTCTCTCCAAACACGTCCGATTTAAAACAGTATTCATTTATGGTATAACCATGTTGGCTACCAAAGAACTACAGCAGAAACAAGGCAGACCCACCCCTAATTAACATTGCAGTGTCTCCTTCCGTCCAAAGCATCTCTGCTTGTGCCCAGCTCAGCTCTAAGCCAGTGTGTTGCTTTCACCAAGCCCAGAGCTGAATCTGTTGCTGGCAGAAACCAGAGCAAACTGGGGGCTGTTAATGAGTGCTGACGTGCAAGGATTTCTCAGAAGCCATTATGTAGTGAAGGCAGATCCAAGTGCTCTTCAGCCACTGGAATGCAGCATCCCTCGCCTTGTCATGCTTCCTGCAACGGGGAAAACCGAAGGGAACTGACATCAAGCTGGGCTGGTCCCATACCAGCCAAAACTGCTCTGGAGCAAATATTCATTTGCCCTGATATAGGCGCATTAAAGACCCTTATGTACTCCTCTAGCACTTCATGGTGACATCTGCAAGGAAGGTCACTGCAGTAAACTTCATCCTTAACAAAGGAGGGGGGAAGAAGGGAGGGAGGGAGGGAGGGAGGGAGGGAGGGAGGAAGGAAGGAAGGAAGGAAGGAAGGAAGGAAGGAAGGAAGGAAGGAAGGAAGGAAGGAAGGAAGGAAGGAAGGAAGGAAGGAAGGAAGGAAAGAAGGAAAGAAGGAAAGAAGGAAAGAAGGAAAGAAGGAAAGAAGGAAAGAAGGAAAGAAGGCAGGAGGGAATTAGAAAAATTAATTTTCTGGTAATTAGTTTGCAACATAGTGTAAGTAAATGGTAGTTAATCCTAAATTAAATGCCAGCGCATAAAAATAAAGAATGGAGAGGGAGGAAAGACAGACCAACACACACGGACATGTGTGACAAGTTAACTCTCAGAGTCCCTCTGCAGAGTCACTACAGCACTAATGAGCACTCCTGTGATGCGAGGGGTGGATGCTGTGTTCCTGATATCTCCGAGGAGGGTTCAATTCCACTCTCAATTACACCACCAGAAACTCCCTTTACATCTGTGAATGTAAGATCAAAACCAGATCCAAGGTCCCTGCTCCACAAAGCTTGCTGTGTACTGTTGACAGTTAAAATGATGAGCAAAGACATCAAACCTCTGGGAAAGAGGGGGAAAAAAAAGGTGACCGAACAGCAGGAAAAGGGGGTGGGGGAAGAACCACTCTTAGAAAAGCAATTATAGCTTCTGTTTCATGTTTCTTTCTTTATGTTTGGTGGAGACCAGGGTGTCTTGCTTTTAAAAGCCAGGTATGGCAGTAGGAATGGAGAGAAGCTGAGAAGAGATTAATGGGAATTTCAGAGACAAAAAGAACCAACTAATTTTTACTCTAAAAGCTCTCAACAATATCCAGCCAAGGCCAGTCTCCTGACTTACCAGGGTTAATACCAGTCTTTTACTGGCAGGAAAAGTCTGTGGGTGCTGTCCTACCCTGCCACACAGATGAGGCATGAGGATCTTTTAGTAAAGGAGCACACAAAAGATACTTTGCAAAGGGAGCTGGTGTCACCATAGCTCGTTCCTCAGAAGCTCTAAGCCTGAAAACATAAACCTAGGGGTGATTTGTATTCTTGTTTTGAGCAGGGCAGTCTCCTTCAGCAGGTACGAACTTCCCAATCCCAAGCAGCAGGGTTCTGCTCTGCCTGTCAATAAAGATCAGAGCCTGTACACAGCAATCACTCAGATATGTGATGGAAAGGGGTGCATTTGCACAAGTACACACATTTCCATGCATGCACATGCAAGTGTTCAAATTTAATTTTGGGTAACACCGTAACACTTTAGACTGAATGGCAAAATAGCCAAAATCATAAACTGCCAATCACTGGCACTAACTTAGAAATATAAAATATGCCTAACACTGTAACTCTGTGCTTATGGTGCTGTAACTTCACTGGCTATCAGTAGTCATGCATGAATGGGCCAGAAATCCTCTGAAATGCAGAGGGAGTGGTGCCAGTGGGGAAGGCATCCATTTGCTTTTTCCAATAGTAGGCATACTCTCCTTCCAGTCCATTTTTGGGCAACCAGGAACTCACCCATGAGGGCTCCTTCTAATGTGGCACTGCCTAAATGCAAACACCTCTTATTTTTCTGCACTAGATAGATCAGCAGCAAGAGTAAAAGCACAGCTTCTCTCCTGCCCCCACTGCTCACCTGGGGCTCCTCATCTGGGGGTGCAGGGCAGGCAGGGCTGAGCCAGCCTGGGGGCTCCTGGGCTGGAAGGAATCCCTCTGCATTGTCCCCAGGTGAAGAGCTGCCCACCCACAGGGAAGCTCCTTGAGACTGCTGGGACCTGGTGAAACGTTTCTGCCACATGGAGCTTTTGGAGGTGCAGTTGAAGTGAAATGAAGGCTCTTGGTGAATTTTTAATCAACTGAGACTGCCGCATAAGGAGGGCTGCAGAATTCAGCATTGCTTTACCAATATGCTGACTAATAGCCTTGATGAAAATCCTAGGGCGCTTTTTGTAGCACACAGGAGCATTAATTCCAGTTCAGTTAATTACCTGTGCCTAACGAAATGCCATTTGCAGCTTCAGCCAGGCCTGAAATTCTTTACCTCCCCTCTTAAAAAAATGGTGCTGTATCCAACCACAGAGCTGCCCCATCTCCCTGGGATCCAACGTCGTCGCTGCCCCTTCCCACTCTACCCAGGAGGCAGGATGATGCCTGCATGGTGACTCCAGATCCACAGATGAAGGATGCGATCCAAGGGCAAAAGATATGCGCTGCCTCCATGACCTGATTTTGTCCTTTTCCATTTATCAGATGTTGGGTTTTGTAGCTTATGGCTGTTTCAGCTTCTTTTGTAAGCGCTGCATTTTTAAACGGGAACTCTCTACTGCGCTGCAGTGGCAGCTGCCATTTTGCATTCATGTGCAGAGAGTGAGGCAGTGAAGGAGCTCTGAAGAAGAACTCATGCTATTTATTTTTTACTCCTTGTTTTGCTGTTGCATTTAAATATAAAAGAAAGGTCATCCTGACTGAAAGGATAGAATTGCTCTATGGAAACATATAATGAATGCACTGGATGTAAAAAGGGCAAAGGTCCTTTGAGCAAAAACACAAATCAAATTATCTTTTTTTAAAAACCAGCTTTTTCATCCTCAGACAGTTTCTTTTTGTGAAAAGTGTGGGTCAAGGCTCAAGGAATTACAAGCTCACATGAACTACCAGAATTGCAGCAGAGGAAATATTTCCACTGTACAGGAGCCATTTTCCTCTCTGAACTTTCTTAGTCACTAAGTAGAGAATTTCAGGAAATGCTAGAGCTGAAATATTTGGAGAGAAAAATTACTTTTGCATGTTTGACCTGTTTCATGTGCTGCTGAAACCTAAAATTAATACGCATCTCCAATACCACTATTAGGCTTACCTCTGTCAGGTTCATCCCTCTTTGAAGGCTATGGCACTTATAGAAAGGAAATTAAACACAGCAGAAGGGAAGCCAGAGGCAGAAGGAGTTTCCATGTGTCCCTGCCTAGTGCCTGTTGTCCCACTGGTCCAGACAACATATAAGGTGACCTAAAGAAATCATTGCATGTTTTCTGCCAGGTCAGCTCTGCAAGAGGAGCATGCAGAAGGGGGCACAATGCTGCTCCTTGATGAGCAAATGACACCCTGCTGCCCTCTTCCAGCAGCTCTTCTTCGCACTGCCACAGAAAACAAAGACCTTATCTGGTGTAACACAATCCAAAGCCTACACCATAAATGCAGCAACGCAGTGATGGCAAAAATACTGGGCTTGTAACACCAAAGCTGATTGCAGTACAGTTTCCTTTCTAACCTTCCCTATCTCATCCCTTCCAAAGTTGTTCCCAGCTAAGCAGAAGCTGCTTGTGATAAAACAGAAAACTTTGGTGGGTCACAAATTGAGGAAAGCGGAGATCTGTTGAGTGCAAACACAGTAACACAGTGCTGCAGGCCAAGGGCCACTTGCATGTTGCAAAATACATTTAAAAACCTGGTGTACACATGCACTGAGTAGAAGAGCAAATGTGAAACCTCATCAGCCCAGCCAAGAATTACCCTGGAGTTTGGAGAAACCCACTACAAAACCCATGAGAACAACGGTATCTTAGCATTACTACGCAAAACTGAGTTTCCACCCAACACATTAAGACAGCCCTTTCAAAAGGACATGCTCGATGACAGGAGAAAGAAGAAAATTAAAATAAATGGCAGTTTCAGACAAAAATAAGAGCCTTGGAGGAGAAAGATCAATCCCATCTAGAAAGAAGTTTTGGAGAGCAATAATAGTAACAGTTCAAGCCCTATCTCTAGTTACCACTTTGGGGGCAAATGATTTAAATGTGCTTTATCAGTTGTTTTTCTCTATTGGCATATTATAAGCAACATTTTATTTTTTATATTTTTCCACAAATATAGAACAGTACATGTACACTCAGAATATAATCCAGTTAATAAAATCATGCACACACATAGCAAATGATTAGAAATTTCAAAACACATAGACTATGCAGCACTGTTTGCCCCAGGCAATGCAAAAACTGACTTACACTTCAAGCCAGAATTGAAGTAATTTTAAAATCTCAATTTAAAAAAGTTTGGAAAATTATCTTGAGGAGATCTTAATTCATGTTCTGCCTTTTGAAACTTTAGGATTCCTATTTGCCAGATTTTCATACAGCCAGGAGGATTAACAGATGCAGCCAGAATCTGAGACTGAGAACTATGTCAGGAATTTGAAATAAACCATTAATCTCCGACAACTCTGGAAAAGGCTGAACTCAAGTGACATCCTCATTTATTTCATTTTAACTACATGTCACTCCCAGACCTCGACTGAGTTTTTGCAGACTCATTAACCCTCCAAAGGTGATTTTCCTAGTGAAAATGAAGCCTACAGTGGACACTGGGCACAAGCTGGGAGGTCCAAACTCTTGTCAGAGGCAGAACTGCTGCCAAGCACCAGGGTTGGGGTTCCCAACCATCACCACACCACCTCCTGCCCTGTCTCTGCCTCACTACAATACTCATTCAAGCAAAGAGAGTAAAGAATAAGCAACCACATTTTGTATGGAATTTTGTAGAACTGATTTTTAGAGAAGAAGCAGGGAAAAGTTCCTGCAAGTGCTGCCACAAGCTGGGATGTTCCCCTAGCAGGGCTTTCTAAGCCAAATGGAGTTTTTCAGTGCACTGCAGCTTCAAGCTCACAGGCCCTGGCTGCAGGGTGGGTGCTCAGCAGGTTGCTCTGCCAGTGGCAGCCCTCTCCTTATGTGCCAGCACCAGCAAGTTTGGCAAAGTGTCTCACTGTGCACAGAGGAAACATTAATTTTGCAGCATCCTTGAGAAAAAAAAAAAAAATCACTTTTGGAAGCTTTCAGCTTTTGAAATTTTCATCTTTTTACCCCAAAAATCAGGACTGTGCTGCTGGCCAGGCTGTATGTTGGCAAGGGCATGTCTGTCCCGTGGGGCCCTGCCCTCACGCTGTGTGTCTGGGAAGCTCGTGCCAGCACCCTGCCTGGTGCCACTGGCCACCTGAGGCGAGTGGGGCACTGGGAACACACAGCAGCAGAAAATCCTCCTCATCTGTGTTTCTTCTGCTGCCCTTGAAGAGCATTATTTTTATCACCTGCATTGAATCCTTGCAAGTTCTTCCCCCAGCCTCTGCCGAGTCAAAGCTGGTGCGTACAATAAACAACCCAACAGCAAGAGGTAGGACAGGTCTCGACTGCACATGCTACTGGCAGGGAAAGCAGTGTTTCCAGCAAGGCAGTCTGTGAGTATGGAGTAGGAAGGGAATTCTGGGCTGTGGAGAACGCACAGCCTGCACTCGCTGCTGCTCACACCAACACGAAGTATGGTGTTACTACTTCATGGAACGCTTGGGAGACAGTGCTCCTTTACCTCCACCTCTGCTACCAGAAACGTGTTACTCAATGCTTCTTTCAGATGCAGTCGGTACAAAGCAGTGCAGAACACGCCTACTGACACACTGATAGGAATTTTAAATTCTTCAGTCTTTGCAACCCCTTCTCAGCATGTGTCTGAAAGCGGGAAGATTCACTCCTCTGCCTTTTTTTTTTTCGAGTTGTGCTTTTTTTCCCCTGCCTACAAATTCCCACAATATCTCCATTTATCAAAGCTGAGGGGAGCTTTAGGAAGCTACTGCTGCCACTATGGAACATGCAGGTTCCTTCACTGCTCCTTCTGCAGCTCCATGTTTCTTCTCCAGGGAAGAACATCCTAATGGTTGGATTCAGTGGTCTTAGAGATCTTTTCCAAACTTGATAATTCAGTGATCTACAGAACTGTGTACTAGTTGCAATGCATTAGATATTGACCCTTGCCATTTTAATTACAGTGTCTGCTGGTTTGCCAGGAGCCTCAGGTCTTGGGTATCACCTGAATGCCTGAAACCCTGTTTTGATTTAAAACTAAATTTCTTCTAGCTTATATCACTGCAGATTAATGAAAAAGACTTTAAACACTTCAGAATGTTTCAAGACCTAGAATAATAATTAAAAAAAAAAAAGGCTTTTTTTTTCTTTACTTTTTTAAGCAAATCTCAGGTGACTTGGACATGACTTCTGCACACCTGAGGCTGCCAGCAAAGCAGAACTATCTGCACATTTTCTCCTTATCATTGCAAGAATTCCTGCAGGCCCAGGAGGCCAGAAAACTCAGCATCCTGACAATTGCGACGATTACAACTTTCTTGTGAAATTGAGAACTCAGCAGAGGTACAAAGAGATGTAAATAGCATTCAATGAATCATGAGAGAAAGGTAAAGCCAAGCTGCAAAACATCCTCTCTCTTCCTGGCTCCCAGCCTGGGGGCTCAATCTTACCATAAAAGTCCTTCACAGATTATCTAGGAGAAGAGCATATAAATCTCCTTTTATTTCAAAGCAGTAGGTAATCAATACCCGAAATAAGACAAAAACACAACTCTCTTTAGAAGATTGTTTTCTTGATAGAAGACAGGGAATAAATATTCCTAATAGGTACCTACTTACTTTTAAATAATAATGGCATCAGCTCAGTAATCTGCGATGCCTCAATTAGAGCCCCATTGTGCTATGAGATGTACAAACAGGTCAAACTGGTTCAAGCTATTCTTGTGATAATTTCTGAAAATGAACAGAACATGGGAAACATCAAAATGCTGAATGTAAAACCTCCTGTAGTTCTGTCAGACATCTTGACTTGAGAAATCCCCAGGAAACAAATGAAGCCAGCTACTGGGATAGGCAATCCTTAGCATAAATAAAGAAATAAATAAATAAATGAAAAATGAAAGCACTGAAAACTGATTTTACATTAATTCTTGTTTCATGGATTGCAGGGATGAAAGGCAGCAAAGAAGTGTGCCTGGTGAAGTAACTCTCTCTTTTGATAATGCACATACACATGCACATACACTTGCCCCTCTTCCTACATACAGTAAATATCATTCTGCTTTGATTTTCATAAGTAATAAACAAGTCACATCTAGATATAAGTTAACATGATTAATACCAAAGAGCAATCCACTACTTTAAATTTGCCCACTGGCAGTTGCACACACAGATATTTTCAGTGGTTTTTTTAATTTGATTTTTAAAAAATGAAACTGTCTCTCATCCCTCAGTGTCTGACATAAGAATGAGAGGTGGTTTGTACCAGTAGCCTCCAACACTGAGAGATTGTATTTCCCTGGTCACGTTAAAAACGGGTTAGAAATATGATGATGGAATGAATTTCCAAACTTCCCTTGATTTTGTTGCTATTTACACAGATAGTCTGACCACCTTTATTTTCTCTAAATGGTGCTTTCCATCCCCACTATGCACAGTAAGAAATGCATTCACCTATGTACAGCCTTCTACAACGGCTCCAAAGATTCTGGAGGTATAAAATGCTGCAGATCAAGGTTCAGTTACTGTTACTGTGAGAACTGATGAAAATTTTTCCTGTGCAAAATGATTATGCAGAAAACTTCTGTTTTCTACTGAAAAAGTACACTAAAACCTGTAGAGCAGAGGTGTTAATGATGCCTGGGGAACTATTTCCATGTGTTGCTCATGGTCTCACCCTGGGGTCATATCCTGAACACCTCACAACTCCATATCAGGTCCCCATCTGGGATGGGCTGTGTCCCTTTACCACATGGGAACCTTTGGCTTGACCAGGCTAAAAGGAAGAGTGGAAGCCGTAAGTATCTGTAAGTATAAAAGCCATAAAGTGCCCTGGCACTATTTTAGAAGCAATATATTTAGATGTTAGAGAATGTGCTTCATCGAAACCTCACAAACTTTATGGGAGGAAAAAAAATATCCCTCCATTTTCAGGTCCAATTACCATAATGAGAAGCTGATGTGATAACAACACCAGTGTCAAGTAAAAAGCAGATAGGAGGACCTGCTCTCTGCCTGGGGGAGTTTGTGATCTAAGTATTTCACCACTGTCTGCCACAGTAATATGCAAAGGTATGGTAAGAGAGATGTAAGCAAATGCTTCAATTTGTATATCTGAATATTACGAAGTGCTGACTCCTCTCATCCAGTGTCTCTCAGCTGCGTAATTCTATGTAGAAAGCAGAGTTAAGGAGTGTCTTCAGGGCCAGGAAATGACTTTACTTAAAGATCAACTGTAGATTTCATATCTAAAGTATGGTTGGTAAAAGAAAAATAAAAATCTGCAGGCAGGACTGGGGGGGCAAATGAGTCAGAGGAGTGTGGAAGCAACGCCTGCAGAGGAGAAAACCTCTGAGGGGATAAGGGCGCTTGAGCATGAAGGGAGGAAACAGAGGCAGCCATTCAAAGTGGGTGACAACGTGGCTATAGAGAGGAAGATGAAAGGAGGAAGGCTGTGGAAGAGTAGGAATGGTGTTTAGAGAGATAAGTTCTGGTTGGGAGATGGGAGTTTGGCCAAAGCTTCTACTGCAGTTGGTTGGGACACGAGAGCAAG
Organism: Hirundo rustica; assembly: GCF_015227805.2. Classification (NCBI taxonomy): domain Eukaryota; kingdom Metazoa; phylum Chordata; class Aves; order Passeriformes; family Hirundinidae; genus Hirundo; species Hirundo rustica. The sequence goes on along the minus strand of NC_053451.1, from coordinate 102,724,711 downwards.
AGAAGCCAAAGGTGACCAAGGGCTTTTGGCATGAGGATCAGGTGGAGAAGGAGGATGGTGAAGTACAGTCACGTGTTTCTGAAACAGGTACTTCTATGCAATTCTCACTGTAAAACCACCTCCAGCTTTCCATAGTGAGCTCAGGCAGCCTTGGCCCCTCTCCAGCCACCATCTGAGCTTCATTTTACAACACTGATGTTCGGGCAGTTGCAAGTGGATTGTAAGCAGATAGAAGACCATTACTGTATGCTCTCCATTGCTGTAGCCCTTGCAATGCTAGGACTAACAACAGAGATTTTTCCTCTTCCCCATGGAACTTTCACACCTTACAATGGCTCTGCAGTCAGAAGGTCCTCTGGGTTACAGGGAGCAGACCTACAGGTCCTCCTCCTCTTCTTGTCCTCCCGGCAGGTCACTGCCAGGAAAAGCCATGTCCTAAGGGGTCTCCCACCCAAAGACTTATCCCAGGCACCTGTGACAGATGTGAACCACCTGGCTGGGCAGTGGAGAGTTGCTGGGACTCTGGAGAGTGACCACCACAGGCTAGTAGGCAAGAGATACAGAAAGAAAGTTTTGCATTCCAGCGTGAAGATGTGCCAGGAGCACATTCAGCAGCCCTGACCTCAAACTGAGGAAAGAAAGAGAGAAAGTTGCAGCAGCTTTGTTCAAAAAGAGGCTCTTAAATACAGAATTTAGGAGAGACTCAGGTCTGTCCTAGCAATAAAAGGGTTCAACTTTTTGTCATCAGATCTGAAGAGACCATAGCAAAATAGAAGCTGGTACTTTACAGAGATCTCCTAATTCCCATGTGTACAGTTACATCATTCAAAGGAAGAGAACAAACACAGGCACCTTTGGAGAGGAACAAAGAGACATCATCACCTTGGAAAACCTTTCCAATAAGTTACTTGGTCCTTTCCTGCTCACAGGCCTGGTCCACAAGGAAAGAAATGTTGAGCAGCTCTGTCAGAGCAACCAGACTTTATCACAAGTTTTCTTATCCATGGCTGGATTCAGGTCACGCCTCCATGATCATTAATCCTGGCTCTTTGCTCTCAGTACACATTTGATCTGGATCAGCCTAGGGCACATAATCACATTTAAGATGAATTAGCTAGAACACATGATATGGAGTTTGTGCTGGCCTCATGCCAGCCGTGGGAGGATGAACGACACCCGATCCTGCACAAAGCCTGCCAGCACAAAGTTACCCCGGTGCTGTTTTTGGAACAAACGTGAACCAGCAGAGCCACATCAGTCCCCTGGAACCAGCCCTGTGCACAGAAGGGTTGCTGCATTTTTGATGCAGTTATTCTTAGTCAGAGGCAGACTGACTAAGTCTCACTTAATTATGAAGTCAGGACAATCAGAATTACCCTTAGTCAAATCACATTTCAGTCCTTACATCAGAGTTGTCCCACAGTTAAAAGGATCTACATTACACCTAGACTGGGTATAAACAAACACATGGTACCTCCCTAGCTTTGTCTCCTTCCTTGCTGGGTTTGCTCAGGGCACATCCCATGGTTCTCCAGTACTAGAGCAAGCAGAGCCACATTTTCACTCCTCCCTCTGCATTTTGGAAATTAATTGCCTTACCCTTTTGGGTACATTAAAGAAAATTAGAAGACACTCTTGGCAGGCAGTTGATTTAGCCTGTGACTTTACTCTTGAGTTTCTGCACCAACAAACTTAAGTATTGGGAGAAGGCAGGATGAGAGACCCCCTGGCCAGTGCCTACTGTTTTATTGCACCAAAGCAGTCACCATCAGCCACTATCTCTGCTTGAAAATGTGTTTCCAAAACAGCTGTTGTGTGTGCCACTGCCAAACATTTTAAAATACCATATATTATATTACTTTATTGAGTTCAACGTAGTAGTTAGAAAGTACGGAAAACTGGCAGATGTTCAAAGTGCAGTGTCTATAGACAGACAACACAATGCACTGTTTTCCTGTTGGTGTCTGGGTGACAATATCTATATGTGCCATTCCAACATGAGCTTGTAACCAAATATTTTCATATTCAGGTTAAAAATAGGATAAGTTTTCTGAAACAACTAAAGTGCAAGTTATCTTTTACTAGATACAATTGAATGGTACTCAAACTTCTTGGACTGATTCCCTACCAGATAATTTGGAGGAAAAACGTAAGTCCTAGCAAATAAAAGGCATAGGTACCTCACATGGGGATACTCATAGAAGTGAGAGAGTTTGAGCAGGGCCCTGAACAGCAATTCCACCATTCTCCTCATTACAATGAAGGGAACAAATGGAAGAGAAAGGCACAGAGACAACCTGGCTCATCTCCTGCCCTCCCGCTTTGCCTTGTCCTTTGTCTTAGTCTGCTTTTCCCCAGCAGCACAAATAATTTCTATCCTACATCTTGAACCCCATAATTCTTTTATTTCTAAGGTGTGATAACATTTCCTTATTCCTGCCAGTTGCAAAAGAAAGCTTTCAAGGACCTTGGTGAAACATCTTCTGCTCTAGCCTAGCTGATTCATGAGATGATCTGTTCTTAATATATACAGTCCTAAGCCTGTAGCTCTTAAGTTTTAGATCAGCACAATATTCATTCCTTGCTGTGACTCAGTGGAGGCTGCAAGACATGGCGAAAGGGAAAAAAGAAAAAGTATTTTTATAGCAGGTTATTTTTATTAGAAAATAGTGTGTTGTATAAAAACGGCCTTATTGAATTGAGGTGTTCAAAGCAATTCCTGCAGAGTAAGATTATAGTGAGCAGAGTGCAGGTGAGAAGGTCAGAACTGCAAACTAAATGCAGTTTATTCCACTGGTGCAGAAACCTAGGAATGTACTCCAAGGTAATCATAAACACGTGTGATGCAAGTATCGCACATGCATAGATGTACACCCCACCATAGAAATCTTGAACTGTACACAAAGGCAGTAGCAACAAAAAGTAAAAATAGTAAAAAGTATAAACTTTTAGTCTCCTTGCTAAATCATGTTCCTTATGATTATGTTCAGCACAAGTTATGAGAAAAAATACATGGCTAAAATGACTATACTTGTCATATGTTTAAGTAAAGCATTTATGAAAAAAAAAGATAAGTATGCAGAAAGAAGGATGTGTTTGGGAGTGTCCACTTGAATCCATCATAAAGCCCAAGGCGCAAAGGAGATCAGCTTGAAAATAAAACCCAGGTGGTAAATTAAGTGTACATAGCCGACTAAACAATACAGTGCAGTGGAAATACACAAGATTCAAGCCACTGCAAGGGGGCAGATAAGACATCTGAGAACTGCCCATGGGACACAGTGTTTGATATCATACTAATATTGTAGCTGCTTCCATGCATGAAAACCAGGGGAGCCATTTTTGCAGAGTGATCTCACATTCATTAAATACTGAGCTCTTACTGTCCAGTTGCCACCTGCTCCAAGTTCATCTCAGATGCCCTGTGTCCACTACAGCAGTGGGCAAGGGAATGCACAAGGAAAGATCTCATAAAAAGCAGAGTTCATTTGCAGTGCTATGGAAATGGAGGGGATGAGGATGGGGAGAGCAAGAGCAGTACACAGTGAAGTTACCAAACCACCTGGTGCAGTCTTGTATTTAGAGTGAAAACTAAACTGCTCTGAATGCAAAACCAAACTGTTCACCAGCAGCATTTTGACCAGTGGCTTTAATTAAACTCAGCCAGCCAGAAAAAACACATTTGTACATATGGACTCCTCAACAGTTACCCAAGATCAAAGCAAATGAGTATGGGGGTGGGAGGGGTCACTGGGAAAGGCTTTTCTCCTTTCTCTTGGAAAAAGATGTTTTCCTCCATTATTCTGCAGCTCACTCTATGTATTTTCTGAGTGGCATGTTCTTGTCCATACCAAACTCATGGCTTGTCACCTCTAGTCACGCTGAAGCCTTCCAGTTTGCCAGTGGAAATTAGATGTTCAAGACTTGCCAGCATAGATGTCATGTCCATCAACAAAAGACCACACAGGGCATGTTTGCTCCACTGGCATTTTATCACATTAAAATAACTGTGAGCCAAAGAAAGCTGAGAGTCATGGTAACACAAATTTCTACTCACCTATATTCTACCCTACTTCAAAAAGCAAGAGAAAATGTAGAAAAAGGCTTAAGAAAACCAAACCATGGAAACCCAACACATGGTAAAATTCTTGAAGGAATAATGCCTTTCTCTGAAGAGCATCTGCAGAATAGTATGTCCGTCAGAAACTGGAATTTCCTGCAATTAATCAGTTTAATTTAAAAAAAAAAAAGAAAAAGTGACAGCCTTCCTTCAAATACTGCACATGTTTTGGTTGTATTTCTGTTTCTGGATCTTTTGATCAATCATGGAAGAAAAGTGACTGGCTAGACTTGCTCTACTGAAAATGAAAGGTGAACTAGGAAGCTCATTTATTTTATCTGGAGAAAGAAACAAAGACAGACAAACTGACCAAAAAGCCAAACCAGGCCACTGGCCAAAGCAATTATTTGTGCCTTGCCAATCATTTCAGTCCACATTTGTTCCTCTAACAAAACAGAGCAGCCTGTTCATACAGTTATTTGCCTTACAATGAAGAGGCAATCCAAATTTTTCTGGATTGTTTCCAAACAAATGTTGAATATAAATTTACATTATGGTAATTTTTAAAAAGAATGAGTTGGAGGCTTTCAGGCCTCCACACTTACCTATTAAACAACCAGAACGAAGGTGACTCACAAGAGAAAATGTCTTCTCAGCTGATGAAACCATAAAATTTGGCGTTTCTGGCTTGTGTCTGGAGAGGAAAGTGATTTCCTCTATAAATTATGGGTGTGCCAGATGTGCCAGTATCCAAACCAGAACTACACAGTAAACACAAGTATGGGAAGATTGAAGAACAGGACAAGATCCTACTGGATACAACCAGAAGGTTTGCACTTGATTTATGGCCTCAGAGCTTGAACATACCTTCACTAGTGCTGCTGCTATAGTAACAAAACAGACTGGCATGCAGGTTTGTGGTAATAGTGTTTATTGAAAGAGTTTTCTCAGTTTTGTATTCATGCTTCTGCTGCTTTTCAGGCCTCTCTCTAAAGGAGGTTAGCATATGAAAGCAAGAAATGTAAAACTAGAGGGGGAAAAAGGGCTGTAAAGGCATTTTAAGAGAAACACATAAAACAATGCAGTTACTTCACAGAGATAAGGGACCAAAATATTAATGAATTATTTGGGAATCTCCTAAGCATTTCAGCCACCCTTTGGGCTTTGAGGAGCCTGACCTGGAGGCACAGTCCTCCCAAACTCTAGAAATATTGGCAGCTTTCTAATTGAGGCAACAGTGAACGGGAACTGAGAGGAAAAGAGCCAGACTTGGTTTATTCAAGGCCAAGTTCATCCTATGGCCCCAGTGGCTCAATCCCTTACACACCTACTTTAAATGTTACAAACAGCCCCTGCTCATGCAGTGGCAATCAACAGCAAAACTCTCATATCCTGTATGCATAACATTATCTGCAAGCTTTTGCTCTTGTGTGGAAAAAGACTAAACCCCATTTATCACACTGACCCACTGACTGAAAAGAGAGCCTGCTGTTCAGCCTTGATTCAACAAATCCCCTTATCCAGAGAAGATCTCCTGTACTTGATTGCAGTACATGCACTGCTGATCTGAGATCTTAAATACATCCCTTAATTATCACAACACTAAGGGCATGGAGGTTAATTAAAAAGCAAATGAGGGCACTCTATGAAGGTAATTCCAGTTACTCTGACCTGTAGAGGCGTGCAAGGCTTTTGCTCTGGGCATTTAATAGACAGGGAAAGTGGTTTAGTTCAATATTATCATGGCCTCTTGAATTTAGCATGGAAACACAGGAACATGTTTCCATTTCTCATGGACCTAAAATGGGACTAATCTAATATTTCAAAAAGAGCCAAGAATTTGGAAACCAGTGAAGAATGGCATTTGTCTTACATGTTTTCTAACACATATTTTCAGTATTTTCTATTATGATATAATTCACCTGTCACTTTATTCCACTCTCTGTTTCTGTACAGCCACAAGGAAGAACAAGGCTGCTCAACACCTACTCACAGTAATTATCTTTCTTACTGATGATGTCTCACCCACAGTGATAAGCTGGGAAATGTGAATCTTTGACTCACTGAAAAGGAGGAACGGAAATCCGTGCAGCTGGTCTGCGGTGCAGTTCCTCCATTCAGGACACCAGCTTAAAAATAAACCAAGGTGAAAAAACTATTTTCATGGACTGTAGTCCATTAGCATTTAAGAAAAGAGGAGTTAAGAAATGGCATGACTCTCTGGAGTAAGAAAAAAAATCTCCAGTCTGTTATACCAAAGGGGAAATGCCTATCACCTAGAGGACAGCTCACCTTATTTAAAAGAAGTGTTTCTGCTTTAAAAGAAGTATTCTCCAAGTTGTTTATCCAAGGCCAAAACAAGGCGCCAACACCATTTTTTGCCATCACGACTACTGCAATACAAGGAAATAAAGTATTCACCAACACCTCCCTCCAAAAAAACCCCAAGGCTCTGTGTGCTACTGCAGGAGGTTTGAGCCATTTATTCAAGCTTTTTCACCTTTAGTAAATAAGGGCAGCTACAACATTGTTATTTTTAAGTACACTAGTTTTGGCTTTTGGTTTTCTGGCAAAGCACCAAGGTATCTTCTCAATTATAAAAACCTGTGATCCCTCTGAGACACCAACTGGTTTGGAAAGTGGAATATGGATTAAGTGGCCACTAACTGTCAGCCCCTATTAATGAGACTGAGCAAGAACAGTGATAAATGAGGAGGTAAAGCAGATACTGTAATAAAGTACCCTGAGTCTGGTAGAAATTTTTAAACTCAACGTGGTACTCTGGCTTCCTTCCCCTACCCCCAGAAGAGGTCAAGAACTGAACCAGGAAATTGCAGAGGTAGGATTACCATCTGACCCAAGAAAACTCTCAGGGATGTGACATGAGAACACCTGGAAAGACAGTTTGATTAAGGACAGCCAGCATACGTTTAGACACAGGAGGTCATGCTTAACTAACCTGCTGGATATCTTTGAAGATAATGCTGCTGTGGCAGGTAAGAAAAGGGTGACAGATGCTGCATAACACATTGAGGTTAGATTTTTCAAACAAAGTTTTGACAAGGTCCAGCATCAGAGATGACTAATGGAGACACACATAAAGTTATGGATTGCAAAGTAAAAGGACAGAACAGTGGCTGTGGAGCAAGAGTTCAAAAAAGATATAAAAAATATGTTGGCAAAAGGGTACTGAAGGCAGGGGTCAGATTTACAAGGGTTATTCCATCCCACTTGCCCCAAGCATTGTTTCTGTGTCAGACCAAAACATTGGCATGACCTACAGTACCTGTGATTAGGCTCTTACATTATGGCAGTGATAAACTGTGGCCTTTAGAACTGCTTTTGGTTCACAGTACTGAGCCTGTACTTGCACACTGATGTAATGAAGAAACACTGGAGAGAATAGCTTCACATGGGTTCAGCCTCTAATCTAAGCACCAAATCTAGGCTGAGCATACTCAGTGCTGAAGAATTTGGTTCAGTCAGCAAATGACAGAATCATAGAATCTTTCAATTTGGAAAACATCTTTAATATCATCAAATCCAACCACCAACTCAGCACCACCACCATGTTCATCATTAAACATCATCCTTATGTGCCACATCCACACTTTTTGGAACGCTTGTAGGGATGATGACTCAACCACTTTCCTGGGCTGTGCCAATGTTTGACAACCGTTGCCATGAAAAAAACATTGCCTAATATCTAATCTGAAGCTCCCCTGGCGCTTCCTCTTGTCCTGTCACTTGTTACCTGGGTCAGAAGAGGATGATCCCTACCTGGCTACAAGCTCTTTCCAGGTAGTTGTAGACGTTGATAAGGTCCTCCCTGAGCCTCCTTTTTTCCTAAACAACCCCAGCTTCCTCAGCCACTCATCAGACTTGTGTTCCAGGCCCTTCCCTAGCTCATTCTCTGGACTCACTCCAGCATCTCAATGTTCTTCTTGCAGTGAGGGGTCCAGAACTGGACACAGGATTTAAGTTGTGACCTCACCAGTGCCGAGTACAAGGGGATAATCCCTGCCCTGCTCCTGCTGGCCACTCTATTGCTGACACAGGCCAGGTGCCACTGGCCTTCTTGGACACCTGGGCACAGCTGGCTCATTCAGCCACTGTCGACCAGCACCCCCAGGTAATTTTCCTCTGCTTCCAGCCACTCCTTCCCCAGCTCTGCCTGGGGTTGTTGTGATCCAAGTATAGGACTTGACTTTATTGAACCTCATACCATTGGTCTCAACCCATCAACCCAGCCTGTCCAGATCCCTCTGCACAGCCTTCCTACCCTCCAGTAGACCACACCCACCCAACCTGGTCTACAGACTTGCTTAGGGTGCACTTCATTCCCTCACCCAGGTCATTGATGAAGATATTACACAGGGATGGCCCTAGTCCTGATCCCTGGGGAACACCACTTGTGACAGCTCACCAGTTAGATGTAACCCCAAAAGCACAAAATAAATTAATCCCTGAGAAAGGAATCAGGCAAAGCTGAACATGCTAAGTACCATAACAACATGGCACTTTGCTGAAGCAAGGGATTTTAAGGGTTGTAGTGAGAAAAAATGTGATTAAAGCCACTAATATATGGCAGAGAAGATGAAAAAAAAAAAAAAAAAAAAGAGAGAGAGATGGGATACAACTTTTGTTAATAGAAATATGGCAATAACGACTAGAAATCAATGGCTTGTTCTGGAGATGGAGGCTTAACAGATGCTCTGTATTAGGCACTGTATGACAGAGAGAATATTATTGCCTCAGAGGGTGCAAGAGCAGGGCAACAAAAAGTGAAAGAAGATCTTGGCTCTTACTAAGTCCTAAATTATTAGGTGGGTGAAATGAGGGCAAGTTATACTTGTTTTCATTGGAAAAGAAAATATTTTTATGTGACCTGGTAGATGATTTTCAAAATCACGTTGGGGGTGATCAAGGTAAACTCTGCCAAGCTAGGGTGGAACAACAGGGGAAAGGAAGGTGAGGTATGCCTAAACAGGCTGTAAAAATCTTAAATAATACAAGTGGGAGAAAACTGGGAAATTGTCAGGTAGAACTGCTCCAGCTTAAAGGCAATAAATGTGGAAGAATAAATGAGAGGCAGCTGAAACAAAGGCAGGAGAGGAGAGGAGAGGAGAGGAGAGGAGAGGAGAGGAGAGGAGAGGAGAGGAGAGGAGAGGAGAGGAGAGGAGAGGAGAGGAGAGGAGAGGAGAGGAGAGGAGAGGAGAGGAGAGGAGAGGAGAGGAGAGGAGAGGAGAGGAGAGGAGAGGAGAGGAGAGGAGAGGAGAGGAGAGGAGAGGAGAGGAGAGGAGAGGAGAGGAGAGGAGAATTTGAGGATTTTTGTGAAAACCAGAATCTTGGGATTAAGATGCACTGTAAAACAGTAGGTATGCCAAGCCAAGTCAGGATGCCTAAAATTGTTCATGCTGTTACACACATAAAGCAGAATTCCCTGTTTTGCTGCCACACCTTTACCCTGGAGCCACAGTCAAGAGAAATCTCTCCATGTAGAAATCTTCCGTCCTGCAGCTTCTTTTGGTCAAACTATTTAAGTGGAGAAGAGCTCTTCTCCCAAATACCTCAAGGCTACAAATAGCTGTAACAAAGGCAGAAATGAACTGCAGGAGTGCCACCAAGTCCCACTTGCAGTGACCTCCTGAAGCACAGACTGTGCCTGCTGCTGTGGCTGCTGCAGCAGCATTTGCTGTATGGCCCCTCAAAATACTGGCTGAAGTCTCAGGGGAAAGGAGCAATCAAAAACAAAGTTGTGCTCACTTTTCAGGGGGATTTTCCCGTGTCCTCAGCTGTCAAGCCCTGAAATGGTCATAAGGTTTAAGAATCAGGCTCCCTGCAACCCCAAAGCTGCCCCAGCTCCAGGCAACCACAGACACAGCCAAAGTCTCTGAAATGCAATGGGGCAGGGGGTAGGACTCCCCAGTGCTGGGGTCCAGTGCAGGGACCCTTACAGCTGCCTATTTACCTGTCTTCTTTATTGCATTTTGGTCTATAATAGGAAAGGAAAAAAAATGCTGGGTATGTGCACTCTAGAAGGAGATGCACTCATCACTTCCATCCCAAGGCCAGGGTCTGATCCATGTTAGTATCCCTGCACACCAACAGGTGTGTGATGCAGTTCTGACCAGAATCATATCTAGGTAAGCAGGATAGTTAAAAATGGGTATGCAAGAATCTTAACTCTTTCTGTTTAAATTCCATTCTAATTTTATAATAGCCACCTCAGAATTAGGCTCAGTTTTGTTATGAGAAAAAAAAATGCTCCCTGATTTAGAAGATTACACCCATCAGTCTAGCTTCAAGTTCTCTCTTACGGATGAGCTGTAGCATGCAGAAATTAGGTGACTGTTTTGGAAATGTTCACATGCTTTCTAATAGAGAATTCACCGCCATGCAGATTTGTTTTTATGTTTGCTGTGAGTTATAGAAATAGAGACTGAAACAGGTTTTCTCTTCTGATATTTTTTCTATTACCTGATACTCTGATATCTTACTCAAGCAAAATCATTAGCTCCTAGCATTTATTTCATATTAATATGTCATAAGAAAAAGCCAACGTCAGAGCTGTGCAGAAAAGCATAAATAGCAGTATAAGTATTGCAACTGTATACAAGAGGAAGAACAGAGTAGATGGAGGAACGATCCTGTCCAACATGAGCATCCTGTCCTAACTACAATGAAAATAAGAGAGACAGGATTTAGAAAAAGACACAAGGTGGCTTTTTTTTTTTTTTTCATTGTACTACTGTTCCTTTAGACACAACTTAGCAAATGATGCTACCTTCAAATATTCCTTGGATGGATGTGTTGATCAGCAAGCACTCAATCCAAACAAACACTAGTCAAAAGCCCAGTCAGTATTCTGCTTTCCCTTGCAAACCAGAGCTCTATCTCCCAGCTTGCTTTCCTCAGGGTGTCCACATTATTTCTCTCCAGGGGACCTGCTGTATAATCAATGTCAAGTATGAATGTTCGAGTTTTTCTAGTTTGCAAACCTGAGGCAAATGATTCCTTATACCTCCCAATCACAACGAGTAAAGGCCTTTAACTGGCCCCAGTCACCATCACTGACAGGGATAACAAATGGAAACATCTGGGGAAAATTAATATTATTGGGGAAGGTGTGAAAACAGTTAGCACTGTTTGGGGTAATGACAGACCACATCCCCGCAGGTGTAAAGGGACTTTTGACCATTTATGGGAAGGCAGAATTTGGCTGTTGGAGATCCTACCAGACTCCTCCATATATGCTCCAGCATTCACTATGGAAACCTCAATGAATCCACCCTTATATAGAACTGTAGGCAAGTTCCTTCCAAACCCCTTTTTTTTTTTTTTTTTTTTTAGAAAGTTCTCATCTGAGAGATTTATTGAAATTAAATACTCAGGACTCCATTTTCCTACAGAAGACAACTGGCATTACTCAGGCAAAGAGATAATCGCTAAGAAAACCAAGTGATGGGTGATGTCACACACTCTTTTGCTCAAATACATTGCTTTGGAGTAAGCAATTTCTAATAAAAATGTGCATTTTAAATTTGTTCCTTGCTTGTCACAAATTTTCTTCATGTCCAAGATTTACTTAGGATATGTCTTGTGAGTTCAAGGACTGAGAAAAGACTGTTTTTCCTGATAAAAAATTGCAGTTTTCTGTTTTAATTATATGCTGATAAATTATACTGATAATCATGATGACTGTGCTGTGCTTTGCACAACTAGATGGAGGTTGAGAAATACTCCTTCTGCCTTTCTAGAAGTCATTCTGGAAGAAGAACACAAAACACATCTCCAGTTTAGGCCACTGAGCAAACTGAAAGACGCATAAGTGGAAGAAACACTGTAAAACAATATGAAAAAGATTAATTATATCCTGGGCTGCCCTTAACAATCTCCAGATGACCTGAATACCAGAAACAGTTTGATAAATATTGCTGTGGCAGTTGGGTCCAGGTTGATAAAGTCCTCGCCACTATTTTCAAAGGTGTAGAAGTATGAATGTGTGTATACATGTGAGTGTGCGTGTGTAAATATTTATCCAGACTATGAATCTATTTTGAAAATAAGAGGAACAAAGTTTATTGTTACATATTGGCACAGCAACAGACAAAGAAGCACATCATCTCTTTCACACAGAAGGAGTGCATGGAGCCAACCAGTTGTGACAGAAATAGGGACAGCCAAGGAGCCCTCTGAATGGCAGCGTGGGGCTAGGAGCCTCTGCTTTCCCACCCTTCTCCGTATCATTGAGTCCTGACACAGTGAATTGGGTTATATGAAGGGGTTTTCCTCTCCAAAGCAACCTCTACAGCTTTATCATAGCAGAGCTTGGGTGAATTGGGATCACCTGGGTGTAGAGCAGTGCTTTGAGGAGGTGGGAAGAGTAGTGGTTATCAAGAACTGCCTCTATCAAATTTTTTGTTTCCCTACATTAAGAGTCTATAAAAAGCTCTGATTCCCTTTTAAAGAAAATAAAAATGAAGAGTCTGTTTTTGCTTAGATGCATGTGCAGGCTGATGGCCAAAAACAGCAGTAAGGGCAAAAGCCTTATCAAAGTTTAAAAAAACCAAGTGAAAAACCCCAAACAAACAAACAAGTATATCCCAAGATAGACACTTAGCTGAACCCACTGTGACACAATATGCAAGTTCCTGTCATTTCCCACTTCCTTCACTGCTTATTTGGGGCTTGACTATGCTACAGTCTTGCCAGTCCACCCAAGGGAGTCCCAAGGGATGCACTTTCCCACTCCTCTGTGCAGAACTGGGAGAAAAGATATGGGAAAAGAAAAGCTGGAGCAACTGAGCCACCCCATTCCCTTGCAAGTATCTTGGTTTAGAAAGACAGTTGTCTGCCAGGGAAAACTAGAGCCTCCCTTGGAATGGAGAATGTAAACCCCCATCCTTCTAATTATTATAATTTTGCAATTATGAGCGAGCGAGGTAGAGACATTCCCTCTTTCCTTCTCCAGCCCACCACCCCAAGAACTGTCTGGCCACGAGACAGTGAGCAGACACTGCACTTGGTGGCACAACATCCTCTCTCTCCATCCTGCCCACTGTGGCACAGGGGGAGAAGGAACAGGAGGGCTGGGGATGCCTTCAGCTGCCAGTGCCCAGCTGAGACTGTGTCTCCTGGAGTGAGAAACAGTCCTGTGTCCTCAGGGAACTGTCAGGGTTTCCAAGGCAGAAATCTCATACAGCAACTAAGGCACAAGTGGCATAAATAACCAATGTCAACAGAGGAATAGCAAGGGAAATGTTCCACTACAGCAAATCAACACCTATGTCCCTCATGAAAAAGTATCTCCCCTCTTTCTTGATGGGAATAACAAAAAGTACATTTAATTTTGCCAGAGCAGTAAAACAAGCATAAGTATTCTCTTTCTATCTTCAGAGTTAGCGTTTTAGAGAAGGATCTGTGCCAGCACATCCCCTTCTCCTGCATGTCCCAAGAGAGAGCTAAAGTGAGCATTTCTCCATTCATACATGGAATGCACATTCCAGTGCTGCTGTACAAATGCTGTGATGCCAAGGAATGACTACATGATTCTCCTGTTCAGGCTTCTTTTTTAAATGAAAAACAAGAGTTTTACCCTGAGCTGTCTGCTTTTGGCTGACATTTTTCAATTTTCATTAAAATCCACCAACAAGATTCTTGCACCCAGAAAATGAAAGTATGGTTCTGATTCTGAGCTAAAATGTGAAGTTTTCCATTTGGAAATACTCACAGATACCGTTTTGCCATTTTGATACAAGATAAACTTCATTTTTCCTGCAAAATTACATTGTTTGGTCTTGACTCTTGCTTTAAAACAGTTTCTTCCTTTATTCACCACAAGAGCAGCCCAAGACTGTCTCTCTAAATACTTCAGTCTCCTTCTGTAACCCATGCCCTTTGCTTAGCTGGTGCAGCTCTGATCACACAGCAAGGTCATGCCATTCCCCTCATGCACATGCAGGGCCAACTGAAGAGCCTGGGCAGCATCTGGAAGGGAGAGGAGATAGGCCAATACCAGAAAAGGCAGCTTGATTTAATAAATGAAAGTAAATGTTCTGCTTCTCCTGAAAAAAATTGCTTTTATTCCTTTACGGAAAAGGAAGGGAAGCTTTCTTTGCCCTATTCCCTCTCGCCAAATGACATCACCTCAGTCCAGAAAACAAATTTACTTGGACACCTGATTAGTGGGAGTTGGACATACAAGTATTTTCATGCAGCTGAGTCTATTCTCTTAAGCTCAGTTGCAGTGTTCCTCTTTATACACATCATATCATGTTGCACAGTAATGGGTTAGGGAAGGGATTTCCAGATCTCCCTGAGAAACCAATTTAGTCCTGAAGGCAAAGAAACTGAATGAATTCAACGTTACCTCAGACTACACTAATTGCATTAAAACCAAGGACATGGCTAAGAAACAGTAAAACACAATTCAGGTCTTCATGAAAAAGCTGCTTCTTGAATTCTCTGTTATCTGTACCCTTCTATTCTTTCACCCCTCCCTGCTCCAACAGAGAACAGATGCTGCTGAATCGCCAAGATCTTTAGTCCAGGAAACAAGAGCCAAATTCAGCTCCACAAAGCGTCCCAAGGAAGCTACTGCCCATACAGCTCATGCAATAGGTTAGCTGTCATTAGATTCATTCACACCTGACAAGCAGAAATGACAATGTCTCGAGAACAAGAATGGCTCAGTGTCCCTCTCTTCCTCTTCCCCCACTAGTGTCAGGCCTGTGCCTTATGTCTAATGGTGGCAATTAGTTTCACCATCTGTGACACACACACCCATAGACCCAGGCACTGCACAAACACCGTGGGAGCAGCTGTCCCAGCCCTGCAGGGTACTGTGCCTTGGGATTGCTTAAATGGGTATGACAGAACCTGCTGGGGTGAAGTGCAGAGGGGGGAATCAGCTTGCCCAAAATCACAGAGCAATCACCACGTAATCACAAACACCATGGCTTCACCAGTCTCCACCTCCCAATGCCCTAATGACCACAATGGGACTGTACTGCCAGATATAAGAGAGCATGAGGATGGCAAGTGTTTCCTGGAACCATGCACTCCCTCCTCTCCCAAAGCACATCCTGTCTTTGCGAGGCCATCTCCTGCCCCAGCTCATAACTCAGCTGCACCACACACTCCAGGCTGGCACCACAGAATCTGGCCTCCCGTGGGCAGTGGCACTGCAAGCACAGCAGTTCCCAGAAGGAGCTATGGCAGGTCCCCAAACCAGTCACAGACAGGGCTTTTGGCAGCCACTGCAGGGTTAACACAGAGCCGCCTTCACATTCCGTTTCCTTGGTCAGGTCTTCCGACACTAGATTGAAACCCAGGCTCATTTGGAAGACATCAGGATTTGGGGTGGAGGTGCTGCTCATGTCTTGGACCTGCGCTTGAAGATTAAGCTTTTCATTTCAAACCTCTCAAAGCAAGAGAGATGGGATTTTCCCACCCTTTGCTTTCCCCATAGAAGTGCTTTCTAATGACTTTTGCCTGCAACATGCAGCTCTCCTCCCTCGAGTGTTTCAGCGCACTGAGAACTTACAGACCTCTGCGTGCTCTTGAGCCCACTGCCTGTGACATGCAGCAGCCACCAGTGCCCCTGCCCAACACACACCTCTCTGGGGAGAAATGAGCCAGCTGGGAGTGGGGCAGCTGCAGGGGAAGCCAAGAAGAGGCACTGGGTGCTGCCTGCGCTGGGGGCTGTGAGCCGGGGTACAAACACACGGCCCATCTGTGCCACACCAAGGATGGAGATGCACGCAGCTTTCGCGGCCAGCGGGTGCAGCCTCTTTAGCAGACAGGCTTCATTTCACAACAGCATAGAAGAAGCAGAAGGTTGGGTTAGAAAGAACAGAAAAACAGCATGCAAGCTTTTATTAATATTGAAAAAAAACATGAGAAGACCGGAGAGGAGGATCCAGCCTTCCTAACACAACGCCTTAACTCTGGGGAAGGACACTGATGACCTTTGTTAAAAACACCTACCCCTCTCCAGGGAATATTCAAGGAGCCCAGAAGACTGCTTCGCTATCTTCCTAAAATAGATCTGGGTGGGTCGATGATGCTGTCATGCACTCCTTCCAAGAATAAAAGGTCTTTAGTCACATTAATCCTCCTGCACCAAAGAGTGCAACATCTCATCATGTGAATGTGTAACAAACATCTCTCTGTTGGCTGAAGTAAGCCTGCATGAACAACATCAGTTCAGGTGTTTGCCACACACTTTTTTTGTAACCTTAATTGTATTCGTTCAATAAAGAGTTTCATGAGTTTTGTAGATTTGGGGCTTTGGATTTTTTCAAGCATAAGCTATTTAATAATAGATACCAGACAGAAGCCTCTGTATAGTAAATAAATGGATTTTTTTTCATCCCATTTACAGAAAATCGCATCTCCAGAGGTGACTAAACCAGAAGAGGCAGAGAAAACTGAAGAGCTGTTGGTCTTTCAGAAGATCCCTCTACAACAGGAGACAGAAACTTCTCAACAGGCTTTACTTGGAAACACTGCACGAAGTAGATCTCGTGTGAAAGCTGGAAGGTTAGTTGGAGAAGAGCTGACTTTGCTTTTAGGGAGTGGTGACACAGGGCTGGAGTGGTGATACACAGTGAAACACCTAGGTGCAGGAGGAGAGTAAGATTTGCCTGCAGGCCAGCAGTGAGTGTTAGCAAGCTGGTATAACAGGGGTTGTGCCGTTCGAATAGCTGAAGAGGCACTCGGTACACGAGATAAGCATCCTGTACTGTATCTCAAGACATATTTCCCTTTACAAAACAGTTGCTTGTACAGTTCTCAAGGCTTTTTGTTTATCCCATAGGTTTCCTGGGGTGACAGAAGAGGTTTACTTGCTTTTACATATCATGCTTCCTGTCTCTGAATAAAACCGGTGATGTTCATGACACTCAGTGCTCTACGGGTATTTATCAGCTGTATAGAGCGCAACAGGGTAGTGAATAATTCTCATGTTGCTACAATTAAGCCACTTCAAACTCCATCACTGGTTGAACTTCTGGTGAGACTTTTGCCTCAAAAGTAATACACTTTTAAAACAAGTAATTACTTGTGCTGAAGGTTAAAAAAAGTAGAAAAGAAACCTCAAATCCATCCTCCTCATTTTTCAGATATTAGTAACTGCTTCAATTCATAACCATTATGTTTTCAAAAAGTAAAACAAATAAAGGAGAGTGGAGTGAATGCTGAAGTTTAAAAAAGATCAGTATGAAGACCTGTCTAAACAGACTGTGCGCTAAGACTGTACACAAATGTTTCTCTGACCTCCCTCTTGAACCCTGTGTTTTGGTAGCCACCTAACTTAACCTGTTCAGCATGAAAGTAAGCAGTGAGTCAGAGTCTTAAGCATCCTTAAATGCATGCTAGTAGAAGAAAACATCAACAGTGTTTATTTTTGACAGAAACCCTAATATGAGGAAGAGAATTTAGCAATGGCATGAAGAAAATATATTGTTCACAGAATTTCCTATTTTTGGACATTAGAAGATAGGCTTCCAGGTTACTCCAGCTTCAGCCAGTGGCTTGTAGGACAATTCCCTCTGGTTCCTGAGTGCGCTGACTCTTTATTCACACTCTGGTCCATCTCTATTTTGCATAACATAAACACTCCTGCAACAGGTCCTCAAAAGTGTTTCCAGATCATTGCTTCCAATAGAATAGGGTCTAGCTAAGAAGATAAATTTCAGCAACCCTGCATCTTTGCTTACCACTCCCTGACAGAGAAGCAACATTTATTGCTGTTTAAAACATGGATCAGGTCTGTGTGTGCTTCCAGACACGGCCCACTGCAAAATGGGGCACAGGCATTGGGGTCCCAAAGGTTCAACAGTGAC
Organism: Hirundo rustica; assembly: GCF_015227805.2. Classification (NCBI taxonomy): domain Eukaryota; kingdom Metazoa; phylum Chordata; class Aves; order Passeriformes; family Hirundinidae; genus Hirundo; species Hirundo rustica. Next base: position 102,706,801 of record NC_053451.1, on the reverse strand, counting down.
ATTTCTAAGATTATATTTTTCCTTCCCCCCAAATCATGTACATAAATCAAAACTGAAGAAGACAATAGAGTAACATTTGTACTGACTAGAATTTTAACCTAAAAGTGACAACAAAGTAGAGAATATATTTGTCCTAAAAGACAAAAACTACCAAGTAGAAGACAGGAATAGGACTGTAAGACAGTGAAAAGCACAGAAGAGATTCAGGCAAAGGGGAAGAAGGAATAAGCTTTCTTTTTATCCCCTAAAAAGACAACACCATGCAGCAATTTCTACAGTCCAGACCAAAGGTTCTCCTTTGCTTCACGGAGTTTGAAAGAAGGGAAGAGAGAGGGAAAGATGAAATGGAGCTTCTCTAGCAATGCGGGTGTTGTGCACAGGGAGCCTTTCAAGTGCTGCAGCAGCAGTGTTCAAGCATTAATTCCTCTTTGCCACATTGCAGAGAGCCAGTGGCATCTCAGCAGATTCCAGCTTCACCTTAGCAATGCCCAGCAGAGCAGCTGCACTCCAGAGAGCAGCTCTCTTGCATGTCCCTGAGCTGTCAGTTTGCAGCACATCACCCCAGCCGTCCGGATGGGAGGCCAGCAGAGTGGGGAAGGCTCACAGGGACCTGCCCAGCAACATTCTCTGCAGATTGGAAATCCCAGCCAAAGCTCATCCAGTCCTGTCACAGCCTCCCACAATCCAACCTGACAAGGAAAGCCAACTACAGAATGCAGTTCAAACCTCACCTGCTCTCCCAAGAGAGGCTCTATGAGCTAGAGGGATTTTCATGGCCTTCCCAAAATGTCTGTCTGGCTAAAGTGACCTACAAATACCAAGGTACAACACGTTCTTTACTCCACTTGCCTCAGTTTTGGAAACCAAGTGCTGTATTTAATGTTGGGGGCTAAGCACAACACAAGTCAAGTCAGAACAAGGAGGTGGGCAATGGAAGAGCAGAGGAGCAAGGACTAGCCACCAAATTCTGGTAGAGGTAATTATTAGCATCTGAAGTGTATGTTGACAAATATGTTTTGATGGGGACTATTAATCCTTTTCATCAGCTATAAAGGTGCCTCCAGAGTAGAACTGTCTTTACTCATTACCTTTATAAGTATGAACCTGAAATAAGGAATGGGAAACAGCCAATTTGCAAAACTGTGCTGTGTGAGCAGGACAGGCACTCCCTGCTCCAACAGAGTCAAGCCCCACGTGTACGTGCCAACACAAAGAACAGAACACTGTGTACACAAGGCTGATCCTCAGCACAGTATCTTCTGCTAATAATAAAGTAAGAGTCATTTGAAGACATTAAAACAGGCCAAAAAACCACCAAAAACCTGGACTCAGATTCACAGGAACAGGTAATCAGTGCAGCTTCAGCAATACTAGCCAAGTTACACCAGTTTTTTCCTACTAAAGTTTGGTCCACTAAATGTGAGCACCATCCTTGGATTTTACTTTCTCTCACTGGATTTATGAAAATAGACTTTAAAAAAACCAACCAACCAACCAACCAACCAACCAACCAAAAAAAAAAAAAAAAAAAAAAAAAAAAAAAAAAAAAAAAAAAAAAACCAAACCAAAACCACTTCCTTTCTCAAAAACACTTCCATCACTGTATGTGGGGGGGGGAAAAAGGTGTGTGTATATATATGTATGGAGGTATTTAAAAATCCCACATATGTGGCATATGACATATATGGCATACTCCATACCCATACCATATGTATTTGCGTGCATACCATACACACACCCAAACAGTACAGACATGGGCCTGCATGGCTGTATGTAGACAGCTGTGGCAGAGATGTCTGGAGAGAGGGCAAAGAGAAGTCTTCATGCAGTCCAGACTTTCAGGCATGGCCCCTCCAGGCACCAGGATAATTGTTACTCAATGACCTTGTGGAACAGATAATTTTCCTTTCTGTAGGGTCAATCGTTGTGGAGCATTCAAGCAGGCATTTCCAGCCCTTCCACACTCTCCGGTAACGTTCTCAAACGCAGCAGTTCTCTATTAAATCCTCTGCATTTTCAGAGTTCCTTCAGCAAGGCCTGATAGGCCTCACCCATTTTATACAAGGTACCTACACTTATGCCTGCATTGGAATAGCCTTATCCATCATGCCTAAGATTAAATGCTCTGCTCAATCAGCATTTCAGAGATTAGTTTGTTTTTTTCCTTTTCCAGAAGAAAAGGAAAATACCTGTTGCATCTTTCCTCCCAGCAGCCTTCTGCAAGCAACAGTGGAGGTGTTCTGGCTAGGGCAGGCACAGGTTTCCAAGGATACGCCTCTTATCCCACATGCAGGAAAGAGGGAGAGGGCAGTGCCAAAAGGAATGCCAAAGTTTGCCTTTCCCTTTTTGGAATGTCAGCGCTCATTGATCACTAAATCACCTCAACAGCTTATTAAGTAGATGTCATAGAGAGTTACTGCCAGTCTTCTATTAATTTAAAAATACTAATGGGGTTTTTTTGAGTGTAATTCTTTCTGAATGAAAAATGTTCCTTGTGTTAAATTGTGAACATTTTGGTTCTCACTAACCAGTGTGCAAGGTTGTTGATAACACAGAGCACAGATTTAGTAGAAATTTTAACACCACAATATGTTTTTAACGTTGCTCCATAGCTTTGTTGCCTTATTTCTTTATCATTTCAAAGGATCCCTTCCATTTGTTTTTTTCATTTGCATACAAAATGACATTCTCTTGATATATATTATTCACAGGTTCATGTCAATACCAGCATAAGCAGAAGCTATCAATCACTTCTCTGATGATAACAGTAAATAAATAATGCACACTTTAAACCTTCAAAGCACTGCATAAATATCAGTTTGTTTTCACAACACCCCTTTAAGCATTAAGGAAAGCAGTTTAACCATTTCACTAGACAAAAGCTCAGATTCAAGCACAGCTTTAGACCTATATGAATCATTTTGTACATTACCCACAGAAGAACATACAGTCTGATACATAATGTATACACACAAGGCTGGAAAAAGCACTTTTCCTCCCCCACCCCCCAAAAAATGATACTGAAGGTAACTATTTCTTATTTTTAAAAGAAAGCCAGAAAGCATTCTTTCTGTTTCCCTAACACTGCTATGCAGTATTACCAGATTGTGCTGCCTTTCCCTTTGGATACTGAAAGCTTCTGCTTCCTCACAAACATAGGGGAAAGGGAAGACACCATTGCCTGCTACTTTCTAGTGCCCTCCTTTCCACAGGGCATGAGGCTGGAGCAGCAGCTACACATCTTTGTAGCACCTGCAGGCTCTTCTTTGTGCCCACTTGTGCTGCACCTCTCTCCCATACAAGGGACAGCACACATCTGCCACAGGCAGCTATGTGCTCTGGGTACAAAAAATGAAATACAGGGAGTGGAAAGCTTTCTTGTGGTGAGGCTGGTCAAACTCTGGCACAGACTGACTGGTGAGCTTGTGGAGTCTCCATCCTCTGAGAAACTGAAACCCAGCTGGACATTGCTCTGAGCAACCTGCTGCAGCTGCTGTGCCTCGAGCAGGGGCCAGGCTGGATACTCTCCAGAGATGCCTTCCTGCCTCAACTGGTCTGTGTCTTTTGCATAAAGAAGTTGGGAATCCCTCATTTGAATTGCTACATGCCCATGAAAAATAAATACCAATGTTTGAGGATACCAAAGCATTTCAGTGCCTTTTACTTCTCTGGGGGTACAGCTAGAAATGTCATGCCTGTGGCTAGAGGTCATCAACTGCCACAAATGGTATAGGGAGCCAGACACATGAAAGAAAAAACACAGACAGAGGACGAAACCTAGACACCTGATTCCAATATTCAGTGCAAGGAGCAGACGGGTGTTCTTTGTGTTTGGAAGTCTTTCAGCTCTAAAATAAAACTACTGTTCATTCTCCAACAAAAGACTGGGATCAAGTATCAAACTTTTTTTCTTTTTCTTTTCTTTTATTTTTGTTCAACAGCTACCAGCCAGACTTTGTAGCATCCTTCTCCCACAGTTTTTCTTCACAGATTAAAAAAAAAATCTCCTTATCCATTACGTCTTTGCTTATTTCACATCCATTGATCATTCTGCCTGTCCACCTAGCAGAAGAGGAGAAAATAAGCAAGAAAACTAAGATAAGGCTAGATTTTTGTCCTGGTGTCCTGGAAGTTGCAGCACTGTGCTCTTTTCCCTGTTTTCTCCCCCTTTCCCCCTCCTTACCATATCTGCTTTCATCCCTAGAGACATTTCCAATAGCAGATAAATCAGCACTTTGAATTCTTCTTCTGATGTTGTAACAAGCTGGCAACTGGCATGACATGTTGTAGAGAGACACATGTGAATACCTAAGTCAGAAATAATGAGATTTCTCTCTCATATCCAGAGTGAAATGAGAGGCAAATGACATCACTACTGAAAACAGAAGCGTGCAAGAGGAGGTGTGAGGAGGGGAGGTAGAAAGAGAGGACGTCTCATGCACTCTGCTTACTACAGAGGATTCCAGAAGAAAAACTGTCTCACAGGCAGCACCCTGGGAAACACAGACTCAGAAGGATGGGACAGTTGCAGAGGGCAGTGTCTCAAATCCAGGCAGCTCCACCCCCTATCCCAAGGACACACCCCCCGTGGCCAAGCACTGCTGTGTGATGTGGCCAAACGAACCAGCCCTTCAAACGAAAACATAAGGGACAAAAGGAGGAAACAAAAGAGAAAGGGAATGAAAGGTCCCAGTAAATCAATTAATGCAAAAGTCTGCTCCAGTTAATGGGCAGCACTGGTAATTGCTGTGTGTGTTGCCTGTGATGAATAGGGGCCGGTTACCGTTGCACCACTCATCCTTCTCTGCACGGTGGGAACCGGCAGAACGCTGATCTCCACTGAAAGTCTTTAATTATTGTAAAATTAATCAGGGCAGGGTGTCAGGTCTGGGTTCATGCTTAATTGTCCCAATTTCTTGTGGCCTCAGACTCCCACCTTCCCTCCTTACGCTCCCACCCTCTCCCTGGCCCATGCATAATTTTTGTACTGGTGTTGTTTACACAGCAGTGAGTCACACAAAGGTTTCTGAGATCCCTCATTTCCACTACTTCAGGACTCCGTGTCTTCAAAAGCCACAGTGTAACACAAAACTCTTGAAAGCAAAACTCAAGACAAACCACAAGACAGGGTAGAGTATTCTGCCACTAGTGCAGAATTCAGATACGATTGCTGTTGTTACTTGTTAACACTGGGCATACAACCACTTCTCAGTCATGATCTCATTCTCTGGGCTGGTAGAGAACAAGGGGCATCACCATCTTAAACTTTCTCGTTCCCATTCATGATCATTCCACTGAACAGCTTTTATCTGAAAAGAGCATAAGCAAGGTGAAAATCTGGTCTAAACTGTTTTAGTGTTCAGAGCAAAGGTCAAGCGCCTGTTAGTGGTTAGAGATGATTTCCACATATTCAGAAGACTTCTTCACAAAGTCTTAAGACCCTATTTTCTCTCTTCTCTGTCTCCCCAAACTGCAAATGATGAGTGGGATTGGACTAGCATATTCCATGCAGCTTTCAAAGAGTTAAGCCACAAGTATATAAAAGATTACAGCAAGGAGAAAGAGGCTGTGCTCCGTGAATAGTGAGGATAGGACAAGAAATAATGGGAGCAATTAAGGAATAATTAAGTTGTAGCAGAAGACATCTAGGTCAGGTGTAAGAAGAAAAAAGGCAAGTTAGAGCAGGAAATTACTTGAATAAATTTCCTAGGTAGACTGGGGGATCTGTCACCAGGGGGTATTAGGAGGCAGACAGACAGCCTGAGGATATTGAGGTGATCTGAATGACTTCTTCCAGACCTACAGTGAAGAATCAGACTGGTCTAAGGGGAGGGCAGTCAGAGATGGGCAGAGCAGCAGCAGGGATCCTGAGGATCTGCTCAAAATAGAACTGCAGTGACAAATGCAGTACTCAAGGTTTAGCACTGTAAAATTCTGAAAATTACCCACACTCCAGTGTCAGTCCAGACTTTACACAATACATAAACAAGATGGAATTTTCCATGACTCTCATAATGCAAATATATAATTTACAGCAAAGTTTTGGAGGAAAAAATATAAGGTGCATTAAATTGGACAGTTTCTTTATTAATCCAAAAGCATAATCCTCACAGCAGTCTGAGTTCACCATTTCCCATCACTACGCAGAAAAAATGGCCTACTTTTATAATGCAACCTGCATCACATAATCATACATCTCCCCTTTCTCACCCAGCTGAAATGATCCATAGAGCAAGGCACCAAGGGAAAGTCCTGAAAAATCAAACCTGTGCACAGCCAGCATAAGCGATATTTTACTTTTTTTTTTTTTTTTTTTGGCAAAGGTTAAAGAAGGCTTCATGGAGATTGTTCAGAAAGTTCCTTCATCATTTCTAGGTCATTGGCAGGAGCAAGTTTACTGTTTTGAGGAATATATTATCAAGAGATGCCCAGTCTAAGTGATCTAATGCACTTAACACTGTGAGACTGCTCACAAAGAACTTGGCCGTAAATCTGACAGAAGGAGAAAGACTTGAATTCTGAAATCTCCAGTAGGATCCCTCATCATTTATTCCTTCACGTTACTGTTTCTTCTTTACCTACAGCTTCTCACTGATAAGTAAAAAAACCTTCAAACTGCTGAAGTTAGACTGTATGAGAATACATCTTTGCATAATTACATTTGATAAGGAAGCACTTTAGATAAAATGTGGTTGTTGTATCACTACAGTGATTCTTTCTTACTTTCTAAAAATGGAGACAAATTAGCAAGTCTTTATTATCCTAGACAAAGGCATCTAGCTTATTGGCACTCCCATATTTGCTTGTCTCAGTTTTACATTCATCAAGGGTGATATAATTTACATACTTTTATTTGCACTGGAGTGGCAATTTAAGATCATTGTGCAATCCCAGCAATATGCATCACACTGCACAGCTCTGACCTCCCCACTGTGCTGTGAGTAAGGAATCTAACACCAACATAAGTGAGGCAATAGTTTCTCTTTACCTAATTGACTGCTTTCAGCTCCAAGAAGTTATTTTGGGATGGTTGAGGGAAGGGAAACTGTGGGAAAGAGAAGAACAAGAAACAAGAAGAGGGACCACAATGAGATTCAGTCCCACAGAAGAAAACATCTTTTGCTTTTTATTACGCTGTGTGAAGCAGCAAAGTTAATTAGATAAAATTAATCTTCAAAAGATACATTTCAGTCAGTCCATTTTTATTTTTTTTTTTCCACTGAAGGCAGATACGGAACTTCAAGGAGGAATATGTTGGGGTCCCGCTGTGGCAGAGAGATTGGCTATAGCAGACACTCCCACAGCACTGGCCCATCTTTTTCTTCCCAAATCCAGAGTCATGAATGCTTGTATTCTCTTCAGTCCCCGAACTGCTCTAGACTAAGCAGCTCAGACAACTCCTGGTCTTCAACAGCCTCGTTATCTTGGATTATTTTTGTTCTAAAGGTGCTTCTTCTAAAGAAGATATGCCTCCATTGAAACAGTATTACCTATATAATAAGAAATGCTCTCTCACACATGTGCATTGCATGTACCACCAGATTTTCTGAGGGTCACTACATGACTTGCCAAGAATGGCATTTGTGGGAGAGTTCTTATTTTCTTTTTACGTATATTAAAAGATATTTCACAGATAGCTGTAGCTGAGACATCCCTTTTTTCCTTCTTATCTGTGTGATACTTGCATAATAAAATCACTGTGTTTCATATTATAAGGAGAGAGTAAAAGGACAGAGTGGGTAAAACCAGTTCTAGGCACAGTGCAAACCAAATCAGGACATTGTGAATTTGCTGGCACTTATTATCCTGATTTTCTTGTCCATTGTAAGCATCACAGCATTATTTGTGAAAAATGTTCTTAAAGTCTTTTTCTGAGTTTGTTTACCCCTGGGGCTAGTATTTTGTACTGGAATTTTAGCTCTGCCAAAAGAAGAGTCAGTTAGAGTGTTAACCAATGCTTGGGCCCCCATGCTTTATTCCCAGATGCCTCTTCACACTCTAGCAATTCCAATGTTGTTGTTAAATAATTGGAGGTGGGCAAGATGTGAGAAGAAAGTTACATGTATCAGCTTCTACAGATGAGAACATAAAAGATACTTAAAATTCTCTCAAATGGATAATTTCTTAATTATCTTTATAGATTTTCTGCCTGTCTTGCTATTGCTACCACTGCATCTCATTAGGGGTTGTTTAGCCTCAGATGGTCTCACAATTGTTGTTTCAAGATGCTTTTGAAAATTACTATAATTTGTTTGTTACTTGTGTTAAAAAAAGGTTTGAATTATGAGTTTTTTCAACAAATGTTTACTGAGTATTACAGAAACCATAATGAAATTTCACTCTGTAACACTTGGTGGGTTTTTTATTATTATTATTATGTTCTTTTCTTTAATCGTCTGAAGCATAACCAAACAGTTAAACTTCAAGCAGAGCTCTTGAGAGTTAAGTTATGGTTAGCCTAGAGTTCTGGAAGTAGGACTTCATTAATTTGAGCAGTATGTTATTACAGCTTATACATAACAAATCATAGCCATTAGTAGCTGAAAATTATTACTTCAAGGCTAAAGAGAAACAAGATGACAGTCTTACTTGACCTTCCAGGACTGTGTGTCAATTCTCTGTGCCGCAAACAAGTTACACAGGATATACTCAGAAGAGAGGTCAAATTAAAAAAAAAAAAAAAAAAAAAAAAAAAAAAATTAAAAAAAAAAAAAAAAAGATCCCTCCTATGAGACAAATCGTGCTTCGACAATCTTGAATTTGGAGAGTGGAAAACAAGAAACATGAAATGCCCTCTCCTGGCACCACTTTTCTCAAGTGGAGACTCAAATGATGACCAGAGGGTCTTCGCTGCCCTCTTTACAGCTGGCTGCACTTGTTAGTGCACAAGGTAACAACAGAGAACATTTTAGATGGTCTCAACCTCCTCCTTGAGCACAAGATGGAAATGAACAGCCCTAATCTGTGCTGCCTGAAGGGCTATGACCCCAGACCTGTCAGCAGGGAGAACAGAGCTATTTGTCACATTAGAATATCACTTTTCCTTCTCAGAATACTGCACTCAGTTTATGTATTAAAAAAAATCCTTAAAATGCTGGAATGATTTAGGAAAGGTACTGCTCTTCTCCATTTTCAATCTGTTTTGCTTGTAGACTTGACAACAAGAACCTGTGACCAGCCTTTTTCACTGAGTGGCGCAAGGTGCGTGCTCTCCGCAGGCTCTACAACAGGATGCTTTCCAGAAACAGCAGCAAATCTGAACGCAAAAGGCCCTCAGGAATATGAGTAATGCAGAGAGAAAAGGGAGAGATTTCCGTGGCACGAGGCCCAAACTGCAGCTCTTTATGAAGATCAATCGGGTCTGGATGTTACTGAGCCGGAACGGAGAATGCCTCTGTACAACGGAGTGTCTGCCCGTCACTCACCGCTGTCCCGCGGGAGGCAACGCAGTCATTGGGCTGTCCACTGTCTGCTGTAGAATTTAGTGTCAAACTACATCAGCCTGAAAATTGTATTTCTCCAGGCTAGCACTGACATTCATAGATCAGAGGAAAGACTATAGGCCTGATTCATCCTCATTTCATGCCACAGGAGTTCCACAGAAGTCGATGGAACTGCACCAGCACATACCTGGAATGGGTCTGGCTCAGCAGTCAGGAAGTGCTGGGGTCACTGCTAGACAGCTTCTTGGGAAGAAAAGCTCCTGCAGAGAGTTCCCACCATGTGAGCAACAACAGTGCTTCTGAGAGCCTGTGCACAGGATTTTTGAAAGGGAAAGATTCAGCTCTGTGGGAAGTATAAGCCCAGTATGAGCACTTCACATGGATATCCCTTACAGAAAAGAAGTCTTACTGGCAGGGCACTGATTTACTTCAGATCCTAACATTGCTTCAATGCAATTGCCACTGCATTTTGGTGATGCTGTAGTCTCTTCAAATGGCATGTTCTGGAAATCATTTTCAGTGCTGCTTTTTATGTTAACATTTTTATTATTAAGCTGAGTACTTTGAAATTAGCCCTGCTGTCAATCTCTATGAGGATTGACCAGATGACCTTCAGAGGTCCTTTTCAACTTAGAGTTTTCCCCGAATTTAAGATTCAGAGGTTATTTACTTTTGGTGATGCTTATTCTGCAAAGACCTGTTCCAAACCAGACTCAAGTCATGCACTCCCTTTTGTAACCCTTTTTTACTAACAGTACTAAGTAGAGTGCATTACTGCAAGATCATTACCAACTTATCTACACCAAATCCGCTTTTAACACTTACATTTATTTGTGCATGAGAGTTCATTGTAATTTCTCCTTACTTAGGCATTACTGATGCCTGAGGAGCAACATTTTCCAGAGTGCTACCATCCGTTTCCCCAGAGCTTCCATACGGCTTTGAACATCTAACCATTTCTGTTATCCCATAGTCAATGAAGAGAGCCTGATGGCAGCCAGAACAAGAAAGCAAATCTCATTCTGTTCTGCTTTTTAATTAAAAATAAATAACTTACACACTGCTCAGATATGTGGTGATGTCTCCCTGTGCTCCATTCTGTGTGTATGTCTATACACCACATTTATGTAGAGTCTGTGCAAGATATTTTCCCAGGAAAAGTCTGTCTAAGCCCCAAACTGACATACCCTGGATACACCACTCAAATGCAGACAAATTAAAAATGTGAACATGCAATCTCACTCATGTTTCTCTTGGCACTTCCCAAGATTTTCTACATTTGGTATGCCAAAGTGCTTCTGTCAGTCAGGATCCAGCTCTTCCCCACAACGGCAAATGCCAAAGTGACAGAGCAGGCACAGATTTATTGAAGGAGGATTGCAGGAGCCGGGAGATAGGATGGGCTGCCTGGACCACACCTCTCCAGTTAACTCTGCTGTCTTCCCAGCTCTACTACCCATATTCTTTTCAGCACTGCAGACACTCTAGTGCTTCCCAAAAGTGCTGCCTCTGCCTGGTGGCACTGCTCGAGCAAAACAGCTCATTTGAGCTGGTAAGCCTGTCAGATATTATATAAAAGATGTTCCAGTTTTGCAGTATATAAATTAAGCTTGACACTACTGCAGCAGGACCTCTACTTTTCTTGCATATCTAGTTACACTTGATGGGAGTTAATAACTGCAGGCAGGAAAAATAGTGAGGAATAGATTTCAGGGGACATGAAGATGCTCTTTGCAGTGAAGAATTTTAAAAATTAGTTGACAGTCAAATATCCCAAAACACTTACATGAGTATCCCTTTGATCTTTGGTTCTCAGCACTGTGGCTTGTTGGACGTGGCATCCTTCCTTTTCCTGCTTGCTTTGTGCAGGAGTTATATTTCAAGGCATCAGAGGGCTGAAGGCTGTTAGTAGAAAGTATCATTTGTATGGCCCTTATCCTGATTAGCTGTGTTTCCACATGTCCCTTAATTCACCCAACTAATCCTACTGATATCATGACCTTTATCTTTTACCTCCTTTATCACTCTCAGCTAATGAACTAGTTCTCGTAACCTAGGTCATCCATTACAAATAACCACCCAGGACTGAACTCTACAGCTTTTGTCTGCAAAACCAAAATACCTTTGCTTTGCCAAATCCAAAACACAGCTACAAGATAGAAATCAGACTATAATGTATTTGTAGCAAATATTTTATGCAAATTCTGTCAAGGTTTTTGAATTAAACATTCCATCAGATATTTGTCTGTTATTTCAGACTTTGACTGACTTGACTATAAAATAATATTCTGCAGACATTTGCCACAAATTATTGCGTTATGTTTGAATACACTCTGACATAAAAGCAAGATGAAAGAAAGCAGCCGTGTCACAGCTGGAGATACCACTTGTATTTGCACTGTGCAACCAAATCTGGACCATGGGAAAATGATACACCATCAGGTCAGGAGGCTCCCCGCTATTCTACTTTGATGCACACACAGCTTAGGTGGTGTCAGCAAACAAACAGGCTAGTATTAAGCATGAAAAATGAGGACTTATGTGCTTAAGCCCTGAGCAGATTTCCACGGTGGAAAGAAAGCTAAGAAGGCAGAAAACTCAGCAATCTGCAAAACTGGGCATTATTTGGTTCACCTGGAAGAGTGGAGCCCAGGCCTCTCCTTGGAGGCAGTCAAAAGCCATCACAGCAGCAATGTGAGATGCCAAGATATGCAACCAGACAACAGGTATCCACTCACTGCGTATTATAGAGTCCTCTGGAGCTGCCATGCACCTGAGCAGTGACTTCCTGCACCCACCACAAGCAGCCTTTGGAAAACAGCCACAGACACAAGCTGTCTGCCCCCACAGGAACTAATCCAGCCTGGAGAGCAGTCCCTTAGTGGCAAGCAGACCTCAGCCAGGCTCACCTTGTATATCCGCCCCATTGGCTACATATATGCTATATTGTCCCACATAACAACAGAAGTTTGTTTTACTGGTCTAAGCAAACAGAAGGAACGAACCCAAAAACCAAACCAACCAAAAAACTCAAAAGCATCCTACTTCTCCATATTTGCACAACAAATTTAGCGACTCACAGTGTCACTAAACTAATGGTGTCAATAGGACCAAAGCACACAAAGACCAGTGACCCACATCAGCAGCAACTATTCTCCCTGGCATAGTCCCCAAAAGAGGCATCCGCCCTCTCCCAACTGCAAACAAGGTCCATTGTGTCTTTCCAGTGATCCATTCTGTTTGCTGAAAGCTGAAACAGGGCCAGTGGCTCTTCTGTTGGCATCCCAGTCCGCTTTTCGGCTGCATGCCTTGTTCTCTCCTCCTGCCCCCAGCCAACCAGCTCGCTTAAACAGCCGACAACATTCGTTTGGATTTATCGTGCAGTCATGGCCCGAGTCCAGACCTGAGCTGGCAGGATCAGGGGAGGACCAGCATCGTCCTATTCAGCTACACACAACCTACTTGTCGTCCTTTTGGGAACCAGTGACTCAGACGTAACTTTATTGCGGCCTGGCAGCTGGTGGGACCGGGTGAGATGTACAGAGACAATAACTCTGGCACCCATCAGGCCCTGGAGTGTGGAGCAGAAAGCCTGACTGCAACCCTCTTTCAAGCCCTGGCATAATTAAAACAACATTACCATTCTTGGTGGCAGATTTTCACCTTCTGTAAACCCAGACTTTCTGTGAGAGTTTTGTTTTGCCAATTTACTATGTCCAAAAGTCAATGGATTATAAAGCAGAAGAGCAAGCCCTTTCTTTCTTTTGGGCTACTGCTATTAGCAAAATCACTGCAGCCTACATTTGGGGCTGTACATATGGTGGATGCTTGATTGCACCCTTGGCAGACGCCTGGGAGACAGCAAATGAAAGTAAGGGTTTACTCTTTAGCAAAGCTCCAGAAAACATCTTTTCTCAGGTGCTGTTTCTAAAGTAGGCAAGCGAGAGAAATCTTGTACTTATCACAGGCAATCTTTCCCTCTTAGGCTGTGGTTTCAGAGGAGAGCTGGGCAGCCCCACAAGTTCCCTGTGTTGCCACATTTTTTCCTCCTTGCCATCGCCTGCTCACACCTGCTGCAGTGCCCTTCAAGTCCTGCTGATAGAGCTGGCTCTGCAGGCTTGCTCATTGCCTGGCCCAAGGAACTCATCTGGGTGGATAAGGGCAAGAAAACAAAATATTAAGTCACCTTAAACTGTAAACAACTGCAGCCTGTTTGCCTCCATCCAGTGCATTATTCAGGGTACCTGCTCCTTCCCAAAGGGCCACAGCCCTGCCAGTAAGCACCAGAGCATCCGTGAAATGCCCAGCAGAGAGCACGTCCTGCAGGTAGCTTTGCATATGCCCTAGCCAGAAACCCAACTCCTTTCTGTTATCTCCTCGGTTATCAAGGACCCAACCACTATCAAACTACAACATCTGTGTGCTTCCATAAATACAGATTTTAGCCTCAACACTGCTAACAGAGGGCGGTAAGGGGAGGGGAAACATTTTCAGGGCAGTCGGAGAGCAGAGACTAAACACATCTCTCTCCTTTTCCCTTCCCAGGATGCAAGACGATGCTGCTGCTACGTCCTCGGAGCTGTTTACAGGCGTCTGCGGTCCATGCATGCCCCGTGCACCTGCGGCAATGCCCACTCCGGTCTAGGCAGCTCCAGCAGCTGATCTCCCTCCTCCTCCTCCTCCTCTCATCGCGGCTCAGCGTCCTATCCCCTCCCCCAGCTTCAATTTCTGTCTGCTCTTCTAGAGGGAATAACTCCTGCGGTTGCCTCAGCAGCTGCTCTTCCCTTTCCCAAGCAGCAGCAAGAGCTAAATTGACCTAATTCCTGCTTGTTTCCCTGCCACCCACAGAATCTGAAATAGCAGCAGTGAAATCTGCCAAGGCGCTCGTCAGCGGCCGCTCTGCCGCAGAGCGGGACCCGCTCACGTTCTCTCCGCTCCCTGCAGGTCCCACAAGGCTCGGAAACTTCTCACGCTGCAAGTTTTGAAACCCGCAAAAGTGGCGGGCAATTACTGCAGACAGCTCCTCAGGCAGCCTCAAGGAAAAGCGGGGTTTTTGTGCCCTTCGGCACATCCTCGGCAGCGCTCTTTATACTGCAAACATCAGACATATCTATTTGTAAAAATCCAGGGAGAAGTCTCGCAGCTGCTCCCTCACCTCCTTTTCAGCTGTAGTTTGCATTTGCAGCCAAGTTGGGACTATCAGGCTGGGGTTTTTTTGCTTTAAATGAAAGCTGCGACAGTCACGATCAAAACTTCAGCCAGAACAGGAGCTGAATTTGTGTATGTAATTTGGTAGTGAAATAAGCTGTCACCTGCAAGGCAATGCGAGTGACCTGTTACAGCTTCATCAGAAGCAACCCCCCTTCGCTGAAGTCTATAGCCTCAGATACAGTAAAAAAAATATATAGAAAAAATTGTTCTTTCCCTCTGATGGCAACACACTGCCACAATCCAAGCTGCCCAACTGCCCACAAAATTTAGCAAGCTACAAAGCAAGCAGGAGTGGGAGCATTTATGTTAATTAGTGTGTGGAAAGGGAGGCAAAGATATGGTAAGGTTTGATATGGCATATGGGATCCAATAACATGTCATTAGAGGTAGAAAGGAACCCTTCACAGTGTAATTTTTCAGGTGCTTATTAAGGCTTTCCGTTCAAACTTCTAGCTGAAATTTTCCATGCCATAATTGCTACTATTCTGGTGATTAAAGCTTGCTATAGTGCAAAAACAAAAGGGCATTTCCTAACTTCTGAGTGTATGCCTCTACAACTTTACTCATGTGGTTTCTATTAACAGCTGAGGGGGAAGAAGGCTTAAATCTCTTAACCTGAACATGAGCAATGTTGGCATTAAATTCTCCCATATTTGATGGGCATCAGGCAAGAACATAAATTTTACCAGAACATATTTTCTGTCCTTGCATCTGTACTGCATTTTGAGATTGCTCTTGAGACTCAAAGCAATCTCAAATTTATGTGGAACTCCTGGGTCAGTAAGACAAGAGATACCACAAAAAATAACAGTGGCCAAGCACTCTTCAAATAATTCTCCTTCCCATACCTCTGGCAAGGGGAATGGTTACCAGTAGAAAAAGCTCATAAGTTATCATAACGTGAAACATCAGATTTCAATATTTAACTGAAGCTTCTGTAGGTATCATGGTCACTTCCCTATCCCAGCCCTCATCTGCACAGTGACCAATGAATGTCATTCACTTGAAGCTTGCCAAAGCTTCCACTAAGAATTTCTGGCACTGCTTAGACGCCTAGAAACCTCAGAGCCAAACAGCCTGTGTAATAACTATGAAAATTGTATTATTAGCTTCTAAACAGAAGCAGCATGACACTACAAAGGAAATATGCAGGCTGTCAGAGGCACTAAGAGAAGGTGTCAGCTACAAATTAATGGCTATTAAAACATATTATTTGTTCCAAAGGGTTAAAACTGAGATTTTTAGTTCTGACATCAGAAAAGGTGGTGGTGTCAGGTCCCACACTGGCATCCCATCTCTCCCAGCTGCTGTTGCCAGCATTTCAAAGCTGTTGATTGGTATCATTCAGATACCCCCATGGAAGATTCAGGAGATGCAAAAAGAGGCTTCATTCCTTTCCCTTGGTTTAACTAAGGTGGAGACATTCCTCTTCTGGCTCTGCTGACAAACATATGTGATTAAAGACATGAAGGCAGAGGAGCAGAGATCACCTCAAGTTAACATGGACGGATGACTCGAGCACAAATCTAACTGGTGGACCCCTCTTCATTGACAAACTCAAAGTACAACTAGTTAACCAAGTTCGGGCTCAGTTAAGTACAACTGGCTTCCACATCCCAAACGCAGGTTTCCAAAAAGCAATGTGAAAGCAGGGAGGCCCTCACAAGCATTTTTACTGATCATCCCATTTTGCCTATTTAAAATTTACCACCTCAAAGCAGCAGTCTCTTATACGAAAGAGCTTAGGAAAATTAATTGGGAAGGCTAAAAGCCAAGCCAGAGGCAGGCACAAATCTCTATACTGTCTGTAACAGGCAGTGTCTTAGCCATGCCAGCTCTTTTTTGTGGAGTGGGTCTGTGGAGGGAGGTGTGTGTTAATCATTGCTATTGTAGATGAAATTAATTCCATACATGCTGCCACACAAGGCCCTTGGAACTAGAGGATGGTACTGCTAAGTGGAAATACTACTGAAGTATTTTCACAGCACTTGTAAGGAGAGGGAGCAAGTGTGGCACACACTGGTACTGCACAGCCCACAGGTGAAGAAAGGACTATTGATTTTAATCTGTTTGAAAATGTTTTTGTTGAACCTACTGCAAGCATACTGACAGAGACTTGTAGGTCCAAGTTAAATAACTTGCCACAGCCACAAGAGCAGGTTGGCAGAGTCAATTCTTGGCATGGCATGCAATACCTGTATTTCATGCCAGCACTTCTTGAAAAATCTTCCTACAGGTCCCTGAGCCTTGGAAAACAGGGGCAGGAATGCTCAAGGATCTGGAATGTGTAGAGCTTCAGAAAAGCTAGGGTAATTTCAGTTAGGCTAATCCAGCCACCTGGGTCTCATCACAGCCACAGCTCAGGTGCTGCAAGACCAGCCTGCCAAGGACACAGACCTGAGACTTCCCTGCCCCTGGCTTCCTTGTGACTGATGGCTAGGTAGGGATATGGCAGAGACACTGCAAGAGAATGTTTTCTCGAGAAGCTGGCTGGTGCCTGACAAAATTGCATTGTCACTAACTCAATGCCACAGACTCATCCAATTTCAAGTTGGCATTGTCTGATGGAAAAAGTTTTGTATTAGAATATGCCCAACCAACAATATGCCCAACAAATCTGAATATAAAATGATGAAGAACTTTCCAAGTCCACTGTGTCTTGGGACAGACCATCAGAAAATCCAGGGTACTTCACATATTTCTCAGTGACCTTTTGAGTCTAAAATTCAATGGGAACCTCAAAACACCTGCCTTTTAATGCCATTTCTGTCTAGAGATCTAGCACCAACCTAAGGCACACACCTCCTTTACCTGGACAAAAGCACTAAAATATCATTTAATTGGTGCATCCATAATTACATTGACACTATCAGCTTTTGAAAACTTAAAAAAATTAAAATAAAATAAAATAAAATAAAAAAATCTAAAAAAGTACCACATTGACTCAACATGCTAACCAATGCCAAAGACCAGCAAATCTGACCTAGGTACTTACTAATTTAACTTTTCAGTGAATTACATTGTTGTAGAAAGTAGCACAAACTGCTGACATAAATCTCAGACTCTCACTAATGTCACTTCAAGCAGAACTTAGGTGCTTGGAATAACTGAGATGATGAAAGGACATAAAAGTGTGAAGTATAAAACAGGGGGACTCAGGGATGCAAGGGGGAACAAATACAGGCAGCCTACACTGGTAAACACTCCAGCAAGAATTCACACCGTGGAAGTTAGAAAGGGAGCTTAAATTAGAGGAGGTACTGTTATTCTTCAGGTTTGTAATCAAAATCTTGTGGTTCCAATTAGGAAAGAAAAGACGCCTGGACAACATGTTATTACCAGCTTTTTGGCAGGAAAAGCCATTTACAACAACCAGGCTGCCTCTCCTGCACTCAAGTATTTGTTTTTACATTCAAGCCTTCCCAGACTCAACAGCTCTTGGAACAGCCACATTTGTACAGGGCAAAGTCCATATCAGATGGATCATCAAGCAGAATAAAGTGTTATTACTTTCTCAAAGCTGCTATTCAGTCACACCCCTTACATTATTTCTGTGAAAATGAGGGAGTGCTTTCAATTATGGAAGTATGGAAATTTCAATTATTTGAGTATGGATCAAAAGAGACTGAAAACAGGAGATGAGCTGTTGGCTCTTTTTTTAACCTTCAAGGCTGAAGTTCATATGAAAACTCATCAGAATAACACAAAGCACCTTCCTTTCGATTGTGCTTTTCCAGCTGTCAGTCTTTGGAACACGTCTGGGAGCACCCCACTGCTGCGCAAGTTGCTGAGTGTTGGAGAACTTTGGCTGTACTGGAGCAGAAACAAGAGAAGGAAAGGTTGTTCACTAAGACTACCATTGCCTAGAGAGAATTTTTTGTATAGGGGCTCCTAACATCAGACTCCTGCTCAGCATCAGACCTCTTCTCTCTGTCTCACTTTCCTTCTTTCTGTGTCTTTATCTTCAGTGACTTGAGTCTCTTGGGAAAGCTCCCTTTCAAGCTTCACTCTTCCACACAGCCTCAGCCCAGTGCAGAACTGCATGTGTTCAGCAGAAAATGTCCTCGACTTTTTTTTTTTTTTCCCCATGTTATTTAAAGCTCCACTTCATTATATTTACTGGTATTCTGATTTTAATAAATAATAATTGCATGCTTCTTGGAGGCTCTAGGCATCTTAATGCGTAATTAATCATAGTACCAAACCCCATGAGCCTTCAAATCATCATTAGAAAGAAAATCTTTCAGCCAAACACCTTGGTAAAAAAAATGAGATCCTTTCCCTTAATTGGTCTGGGAAGCACATGCACAGCTCTCTTAAATGGATGTCTTCTACACGCTATCCACAGATATGGGCTCAGAACAAACCAGGGAAATAAATTCCTGAGATGCAAAATCCCCACACAGGCACATCCTACCAGCACCCCTCTTTCTCTGCAGCACAGTGAGTCAGGTTAGAATGTTCATGAAGAAAAGGAAGAAGGAAAAAAAAAAAAAAAAAAAGAGAGCATCCCCTCTCCTCAAGTAATGGATGAAGAAATATGTAAAGTGATACTTCAGGGACGAAACACTACAACATGGACATGGGCAATTTCACAAAGTTGCCATTAAACGACAACTACTCCTCTTCTCTGAAAGGTATAAGGCTTCAGAGGTGCTTTAGCTCTTTTTCCACCCAACACCTCCTTGAATCTGGAAAGTTAATCTAATTTCCTTTACAGTAAACACCAGCCTTGAGTGCAGCTGGGGAGTCAGCACGTATGCCTAACAACAGCAGAAGGTTACTTCTGGTCCACACAATGATATTAATCATAATCTAACCTAAATGAGCACATGGCCACAGGCAGAGGGTTTTCTCCTGCCTGGACAGAGCTCCAGGTTAGCCCTGACTGAGTTCTGTGTTCGCTCAGGACCCATAGAGCTTGGAGAGTTTGACCCTCCCTCCCATAGGCACCACGGGCCCAGCCACAGCCACTGGAGGTATCCCCAACACAGATGTGGTGCAAAGCTCCAGTTTTCCCCAGTTTGTAACTTCCAGCTCACTTCATTCACCCCTGGTGCTTGCTATTGACACAGCCCCATTACAGAGCTAACCCCTGAGCAATCCTAACAAGAAAGAGCTGAGAGCTTAAAAGACAGCTTATTTCCTTCTAATTATTTAAATTCCCCTTCAGTTTTCACGTCTTCTACACAATGAAGGAAGGTCTAATATGTAAACGGATTACTGGCAGGGGAGAGTGAGCAAATAGCTAACTTATTTGTTTTAGATGGAGTAATACAATAAAAAGCGTGCAACCTACTGTATCGTGCCCATGAACTTTATCCTTCTGAATAACACTCAGTGTCCAAGAAAAATTTCCTGCTCCGAGAGTCTACAACCTGGGACTGGAGCCCAAAGACTCCCAAGAAGCTCCAGCAGATGGTAAACAGCTGCACGTCCTGAGGGAATGGCTAACCTGGCAGTGGTTTCCATATACTAAATCCTCATTGCTTTAACAAGGTTGCCTGGAAGTGGCTTGAACAGAAGTAAAGGGAACGCTGCTCTGATCAAGTGACTCATAGAAGGAGAGAGGGAGGTCTTAAGATACTCTCTGGAAAGGATTTCAAAGCTGAGCATATTGTTCCAGGAAATGTTTACAGACTGGAAAAGAGGAAGTTTTGACTTTCATTGGCTTATTCTGTTGCAACACAGCATGCTTACCAAAAATACACAAAGGGAGGGAAGAGAAAAGCTCCCTTCTGAAGAAGAGCTGGGCAGGAGGCAAAAGGAGTGCAGCTCTGCCCACTTTACAGTGCCAGCCAACAGCAGAAAATGAGCTCCATCCTGGCTCCATAAGGCACACTCATACCTCAGCCCCACAAACATAACAAAAAGGAACAAATGCCAGACTTAATCAGAGAGGTTCAGAGCATGAGGAGTATAATCTCACTACAGTTTTTAGGGCCATACCTATCATATACTACTCACAGTTGCCAAAGAAGACAGTGCTTCTCCCAGGAGATGTTAGCAATGTCTGGGAGATGAAGCAGTTACAGAGAGACTATATTTAGGGTTGTGGTGGATGTGGATGTTCTTTTGTTTTTATACATTGAAGAAGTTCACAACAACCAACAGAAAAAGCAGGACTTTATGGATGCTCCTGTGGAAAGGCTTAAGAAAATCACGTCACAATTTAGACCAGTGGCTCCTGATTTTTTACAGCTCAGACTCCTTTGATAAAATGTGCCTTCCTATTTAGTCCTTCAGTTACTGCACTGTCCTGAGCCAGTGTAATTTCATTCCTCTAATCCACTTGGGATGTCTCCTCTCATCCCCTACCAAGAAGCTGCAAGATCCTCCTTTTGCTGCTACTGTTTTTTTGGCAGCAGCATAAGCCCAGAGGAAGAGCTCATGCTCCTCTCTACCCCTGCAGAGGGGCCAGGTGCCAGGGCTGTGACATGACCACACTTCAGCTGCTCCTCACCCTGGCTGAGCTGCTGACTCTCCAAAGAAGTGTTGTCCTTCCAGCAGAAAGAGCTGCAGGAAGAGCTGCCCCTGGAGGAACTATGTGAGAACAGCCCAGGCTTCAGAAGGTAAGGACTAAAACAACAGGGCAGGCCCCTCAAACTTCCCTGCACCCTCCCTTTCTGAAGCTTCAGAGCATCTCCTCTTTTTCTCCCCTCTCTACAAACCTGACTCCCAAAAGGCCGTGAGCACTTTCAAACCGGCCCCAGAACCTGTTGGGAGGAAGAACAATGAAAACAAAGGTTCATCACAGGCCACGACAGCAGTGATCAATCCAGTACCCATTAAAGGTGAAATGATGTTCATTTGGTCTGACAAAAAGACAAGGAGCCTGATAGAGGAAGTGAAAGAAAGTTTGGAAAGAAAGTAAGCATTTCAGTCCTGGGGATGTGTGCTGGAAGATGAAAGGACATGCAGAAGTCATCCTCTCCATCCTTAGCTCTTTTTGCAAACCATATATATCCATTTTCTTGAACTGCAGAAAGCCTAATGAGGGGAAAAACCAAACAACCAAACAAACCACTAAGGTTACTTCATTCTGAAGCCATTTTTTAAAGAAACAGAAGCCCTTCAGATGTCAATACTACGCTAACCTGTGGTCCCCGAAGTGACCAAGCTTTTGCTTGGGAAACAACGGGTCCCTGCAGTTTGGTGACTTAGATATTTTGAAATCCTTACCTATTTGACAAGATATTAATCAAAAAGCAGCCAGAATGCGCGAATTAATAGGACCCATATGTAACTGCTTAATAGTAACCACTTGCTTAATACTGTGTAGCTAAATGGTATAACAAAAGAATTAGCCAGTGACATCCACTTAGGAAATATGATCCAATCAATACTCTGATTTCTTTTTAAGTGCTGAACTGGTTTTGACACGTATAAAAATGTGGTTTCAATCAGACCAAACTGCACCACAAAAAAAGCCTTATAAAGAAGCCCAGACCTGTGGTCTTTAAACAGTGCACTGAAGTAAAGAACATTCACTATGGGATTGAGACTGGGAGCACGAGGGGAAGAAATAAGTGGTCCCTCAGTCATTATTATCAGCCATGAGATCACACAGACCTTTCATCTTATATTATCAATCTCCCTTTGTGCCGGACCTACAATAAAATATGTAGTGTCAGGCAGAGCTGTAACAGGAGGAACAGTAAATTCCCCTTGCTTTTCTCCTTCTGATTGCCCTCATTTACATTAACTTCTCGGCAAACAGTAATAGCTGATGGAGCAAGACTGTTGCCGTCCTGGTTCAGTGACACTGGCTAACTGGGAGCACTAAAAGGATGTTCAGAAACACAGACCAAAATGGCAGCAACTGACACAGGGGGGGAAAAAACCCAAACCAACAACTAATTATGAAATAAGAAAATACCGCCCCCCCAGACTAAAATATCCCCTACACCAGGGCCCACTACAGTGTAATATTTTTATGAAGAAAACCCACTGATCACAGCTGATCTAATTTTTCTGTATGTGAAACAGGAGCTGAATGAAGTTTCCTCCTGGTGATGGTCTCAATCCAAGCCCTCAACACACCAAGCATAGTTATTGTTTTGGCTCCAGCAAGACACAGCGCCTGAACAACGTCCCACCTGCAGTTTTAAGATTGTGTTTCATTAAACTGAATTATCTTTGTGCAAAATGTACAGATTAGCTCCCCAGCTAGCTCATAAGTACACGCAAGCACCAACAAAGCCAGACATGGTCTGATCCCATGCAGGGCTCAATGGCAAAGGTAATTGAGCCTTCACAGACCAACTGAGAGTGACACATCTCCTGTGCATAGAAAGTCAGAGGGAAAGGGCCAGGAAGAGCACACTGAGCAGTATGTACGGAATGCTTGTGTATCCATCCCCATATCTGTATGCCTACCCTCTGACTGTTCTGGCAGGTGACAGAGAAAGATGGCCATGAGCTCTGCATGCATATGAAGAGCTTAAAAATCATAAGGGCTATGGCAGCCCATGGCAAATAGGGACAGTTCAGTTTTAGAGCTGAATGTATCACAAGGACCTCAAGAAATAGGCTGCCACCCTTCCTCGAACAGGTTAGTACTCGTTTTACAGCTTCTAGCATTGCTGCTGCTCCCCCTGGAGCTGCCCCAACGGGTGCTGAGCCCAACACCTGCAGCCTTTGAGGGAAGCCAGCCCTATGCTGTCCTCAGGGTGCAGCTGCGACGTATTCACTGCCTTGTCACATGCATGCTTCCCCAAGATTAGTGCCAGCCGAGCTTGCATCCTGGTAGGACTGTGGTTGTAGCATCAGGGTGCTCCAGGGAAGCTGCCTGTCGCAGTATGTGGTCAGCCTTTGCAGGCTGCGAAACTGGGGCGGTGGCAGGCAGAAAACCATCGATAAACCACGGCTAAAGACCTGGCTGCATTCCAGTAGAGTCCCAGCAGGCTCTACAGAGCAAAGGTGGTGTGGTCCTTCTCCTCCATTCAAGTTACAAAATGAAGAAGCCAGCACTCAAGTTACTCAGCCTACCAAACATTAACTTTCCCAAACCATGTCAGGATCTGAAAGAGATTTGTTAAAAAAAAAAAAAATAACAAGCTGCTGCTTTTTAAAAGCTTTGAGTTTCTTATCAAAGGTCACATGGAAGAGGTTTTAAGAGTCAAAGAACTGTTCTCCTTGTTTTCCCTTGTTGGGAAAACTGCCTTCACAGCTGACTGAGAATGGATAGACATGAGTAGGTTTCTTTGCTTTCTGAAACAAATATTCATTCCCACATATCTGAGTCAAACATTAACAGTAATGTCTTACTCTAGGAGCCCATAACATGAAAGGTGAATGTGCAGATTTAGAGCAGTCAGCTTTTAGCAAAAGACAAATAAAGCTGATGCCAGCAGTATCTCAGGGAGGGCTTCATCCCCTTGTACAAAAGAAGCTCATGTAACCCAGCTTTGTACTATCTAGGAGTAAAGAACAATTTCTTTGTTCCTTTCATCTGTTTCTTTTGTTTTGTTATTCTTTATTCATGATCTCATTGGCCATGTCAGGATGACAAGCTGTCCTGAAAAGAAGGACATCATGCCAGATGCCAGTTAGGATAACAAAACTTTCACCAGAGAAGGGACGATGAAAAAATCATCAGTCCAAATCAGGTCCCCACTCTTCAGAAGCAGGGAAAAAAAAACAAAAAACAAAAAACACCAAAACAAACAAACAAACAAAGAACAAAAAACCCCCCCCACACACAAAAAACCCCAACCAAACAAAAAAACACACCACAGTAAACTCAGTATTTCAAGCAATTTTTGAATTTTTGCCCTAGCAATTACATGTTTCCTCCATGTTCATGAACTGCCTAGCACAAATCTGAAGAATCCCCACAGCTCACATGGGAGGAAAAGAGGGGGCTGAGGCATATCCCCTTCCTCTGCAGGTACAATCTCATACAAAGGGGTGAGAGGAAAGATTCTGCAGCTGGAGGTGCCACATGAGACTGAGCACATTGCACCATGTCAACTTCACGGAGCAGAGCCAACATATTATTAGCCACAGGAAAGAAAAATACCAGTCAAATGTTTGCCAAAGCTTTTGTAAGAAGAAGGAACTGTTCCAAAAAAGGTTATTCCACAACTAGTTAATCTTAGGAGGAGACAGATAATCTGGTGAACTGCAAGTTCAGTCCCCCTGTTTCTGAGGATGGAGTTACTAAGGCTTCTGAAATGGCCCACTGGTGAATAGACACTGATGTTAACCCCGTAATAGCACAACAGCAATAAAAATAGAGAACCACTATGCACCAAGGAGTATGAAAGGGTGAAAAGCTGATGGATTTATTCATATTTATTCTGAAGTGAGCTAAAAGCAAATGTAAATTTCAAACACTGCCCCTCAGATCCATCTCATCACTTTTAACCTTACTCATTACAAAAATCCAAATATATTGTACTGATCTTAGTACTTGCATTTGCAATTCGCTGGTCACTGCGTTAAAATCCCAAATGCTGGCAAAACTCAGGCATGTTTTTATTTAATTTACATGTTTCAGTCATAGATTAAGGCCTGGAAGAGAGATTTTCTTTTTTTGTACAGTGGGCCACAAGCAATACAGGGGGACATCTTCCCCTCTGCTCAAGAGAGCGCAATATATCACCATAAAATCCTGCAATGGTTTCCTTGAGAAAAGACAAGCTATACACGCCTGGTTCACATTTAAATGCTTATTGACATGACTCAGTCCTTGAACAGTAGTCTGCCTGTGGATACACCTGCTCATGGGAGAGTCCCTCTCCCATTGTCTTCAGCCACCTGTCATTCCACTGCAGATACCAGACACTCTTCTTTGTCATCCCTACTGCATCCTGAAAGGCAAGGATCCCCCTCAATTGCTTCAGGCAAAGATCAGCTGGGTTAGTTTGAATAACTTGGTGGTTCAAGCTAAGCCAGTCCCTCTGGGTTTTAATTCTTCTAAGACCTGTTCTGTCCAAAGTTTCCATAATAGTTTGACTGCTTCAGCTGGGGGTGTGATGTTTTACCTGTAAAATTAAAGTGGTAGCTACAGATGTACTTACACTGATAAAAATATTTCACAACACAGTAGTTAATTTCTTCTTTGTGCTGCAAATTCCTGCAGCAAACACCTTTGCACTGCCACTAGAACATCCATGAACATCCCATGTAAACTCCATGAGGTTCAACAAAGTCAAGTGCCAGGTGCTGCACCTGGGTCAAGGCAGACCCCTGTATCATTAACAGGCTGGGGATGAACAGATTGAGAGCAGCCCTGCTGAAAAAGACTCAGGGGTGCTGGTGGATGAGAGGCTGGACATGATCTAGCAATGTGCTCTTGCAACCCAGAGAGCCAAACGTGTCCTGGGCTGCACCCAAAACAGCGTGGTCAGCAGGTTGAGAGGGGGGATTCTGCCCCTTCACTCTGGTGACACCCCTCCTGGAGTGCTCAAGCAGCTGTGGGTCCTCAGCACAGGGTCCTCCATCTCACTGGAGGCTTTGCAGTTGTCACTAGTGGCTTGGAAAGTGAGGTTATACATCCTAAGCCATCCAGCCTGGCTGTTAGCTTTTATAGTTTTTAATTTAGATTCTCTTGATTAATCCTTCCATCTTTCTTTCCTGCTGTTCTGGAAACTGTAATATATCATGGGCAGAAAACAGAACTGAGGGGGAGGGCAGGAAGGGAAAAAGAACAACAAAACTAAAAAAGTGAACAGGTCAGCCAAAGCGGGCAGCAAGAAGAATAACACAAAATGTCAGCAGTAAAAGTAGAGACTGAAGGGACTGGCAGGGCAGCAAAGCGAGCAGTGGGATATAGGGGTTTTCCACCAAAAATAATCTTTAAAACAACAGATCAACTCAGGGCATTGTTATAAAATACTCCCCACACAGAGTGTAACTCAGTCCTCCAAACATGGGTGGAGAATGACCTCTTCACTCAAGCTACAGATAGAGTCACCCCCTAAGCATTCCCACAAAGGGCAGAAAGGGAGACAGGAGTGACCTGGCCAAATACTGGCAATGAGTTGTAACTCCACCCTGCCTTTAGCTATTGGCAAGGAAGTGTACATCCAGCAGAATATTGTGGATTTTTACCAGAACTGTTTTTTCAATACATCTAAAATATATTTTATATATATTTATATATATTTTTATATATATATACACACACACACTGATACCTCCTTATTAATCAAGGTGACACCCCTCAAGAAAACCCAGTAATCACATCCTGCAACTTTATTAATTGCATATAGTTGTTTTCTTACAACCAAGCTCCTGATGTCAGGTGATTGACTGGAAGATAAGATTATCATTTTAGTGAGAGGAAATTTAAAAAAAAAAAAACACAACCTTATAATTGTGGAGAAGCATCTGTAGATGAGCAAAAGTTTCAAAATAGAGAAAACAAACAAATTATTTTGTTCAAAATTTAGTGGTTTGGGTTTTGGGGGTTTTTTTAATAAACATCACTGTTCTAAGACTAGATTTTGACTATTTATATGTTGCAACTCACTTCAAATAGACTAATAAGGCCTAACACAACGACTCTGCTTCTCTGCAATTTTTGACTACTTGACATTTCAGAACAACCTACACCAATCTTAAGCTTCAGTATTTGGAGCCTCTGAACTAAAAGGAAACAGCAAGGACAGCGATACTTTGTCCACCACCTCACCTTACTGACTCTTGGGTAAGGCACCGCTCTGAAACAAACATTTTCTGCAAAGAGTCCAAAGAAGAGAAATGAGAAAGATGGGAAAGATGGGATGTCTAAAAAATTATCTGACAAAGAGAACTGGCATTGTCTAGTCTGAAGAAAAAGAGGGGATGTAGGACAACAGTCTTCAAAGTCATAAAGTCTGTCATGCAGAAAAGTCAATTTTCTGTGATGGACAGAGAAGTAACCAGCTTACATCACAGAGAATACGATTCCAGTTGGGTAGCTGGGGACACTTTCTAATGATAAAAATAGCAAAGCCCTGGAACATGCTGACCATGAAGACTTCAATATCAGAGGCTTTTCAACATGGGTTAAACAAACACCTTTTGAGTGTGACATTGGTACAGTTGATCCGCCTGAGGGTAAGGAGATGGACTGCATGATCCTCCAAGGTCCCCTCCAGCCTCAGCTGTCTATGACTGCATGAATTTAATAGTCGGATTTGATGATCTTGAATGTCTTTTTCAACATAAATGATTCTATGTTTGTGTAAATTGTTTATTAAACTAAAAATACTTGTACTTTAAAAATGCTCTGCCATATAATATGAAATAACCTCTGAAAACAAGCTAGTCTGTGGGAGAAATATCCTTTGCAAATAATTTCTCTTCAATTAAAAAAAAAAAAAAAAAAAGAAGGAATTTTCTGTTCTCCTTCTTCATTGTAGCAACAGTATTTACTCATTGATCTCACTTCTGTAGCAAAGTATAGATCATTTTAATGAAAACAAAAGCTTAAAAAAACTACTCTCTCCTTCCCTAATGTTTTGGCAGATCACTTGTGGGAGTCTTACCTGCTCTCCCCTCAGATTGTCTCTGTCCTCACAACAGCTATACTACAAGATAACTCTTCCCCTTACTTTCATTCTCAGCTCTCTGCTACACTGTGATAGAAAATACTGTCCCAATTCCATTTGTAGCTGACCTTCCCCCCAACCTGAGGATTGATGATGCCTCTCCCTAAAACACTCTCTCTTGATTTTGCCTGCATGGATGTAGAAGTATAAAACAGAGAGAGATCATCCAGGCAGTGGTAAATGAGATCCCAGAATAGGAATATGCCAGAAACTCATCCCAATTACAAGAAGACAGTCAGGAATTGCTGGAATACTCAAGCCCAGACAGTGATCTGCAACTGTGGCTCTGTCGAGTACATGGAAGCATTTGTCAACAGTAATATGAACTGATGGCATGTTGTAGCAAAACCCATCAAAGGTGGACAAGTCTCCCTTTACAGGATTACCCCTGTCATCCCCAAAACCTGACAAATGAATCTGAAAACTTCTCTCAGTCACAAATTCAGCCCATCTCTGAAATATCACAAGGACTGCATCACAATCCTCTCTCTTCCACTGAGAAAGAAATGGAGGGCTCAGGATAGAATTCTCTCCATAACACATTGGTAGAGGCAAGTTTTCCCTCCAAAAGTGCTAAGTTTCTTCTAAACACATTTGTGATGAGGAGTAACACAGAGCATCCTCTGCTTAACAACGTGTCAGACCCACCCCTACCCTCCCAGGAGAAGTTCTCAGTGGAGACCATAGTCAACAAGATTGCCATCCAAATGTGGGTGGCACAAAGGGCCAAGGGATAAAAAAAATGGACATTGGGAGAAAAATATTTTAAGATAAGTAAGATGAGAAGATGAGGAGCAAAATGGTGAAACTTTCGTGTTCAGCGCCAGAGATGTGAAAAGGTAAATGCCAACACCTTTGCAAGTTCATAACATATCTTAGTCTGGGAGCAAATAGTTTGAAAGAGAGTGCTTAGAGGTTATTAAAATATGGTATGATGCACAAGGGATTATAAAAAAACAGTAGACCTTCCAGGCATCCACACTGCCTCCCAACCAGACAGGAATATTTCGCACCATTCATTAGTAATGTGTTATACTTACCAAAAAAAAAAAAAAAAATTGTTTCAAATACATTATCTTTACTGTAGGGCTCCTGAATAGCTAGGTTCACAGGGGAAAGAGTGAAGAGATTTAAATAAATTAAGTGAGCAGAAACTATTATAGTGGTTTCTAATTGTTCTTAAAGACTTTTGCATCTACTGTAATGAGCACATCTGACACTCAGGAGGTAGCTGCTGCTCTTTGGAGGACAGTACATTTTGGACAGTGGCCCTCTTGAGGGAATATTGAAACAACTAGTTCTGAAACAGCTCTATTGTATCAAAGGCATATCACTGACCAGAAAACCTTAATGTTTCCACAGAAATCACTGTGTTCTTAGGTTGCTGAAGCATGCACTTACAGTTTTCTGAACAGGACATGCCCCTTTTGGTTCTAATAGCTTTACAGAGCCCAGAGGAAGGTCTCATGCCTTTCATTTACATTGTTGTAGCTTTTTGACTAAAATACACAGATTCATAGAACTGGTTAGTTTGGAAAATACCTTCAAAAACACCAAGTCCAACTGTTAACCCATGTAATGGTTTAGGAATGGTACTCCCCAATTCAGTGTTCCCACTGAGACTCTCCAAGCCACGTGCTGCTCACAGGTGGCTGGAGAGGAGAACTGGAGGCACAGAAGGTAAATATCACCAGTTGAGATAATAACCATATACTGGAAATGGCAAAGAGATAAGAAAACAAACAGCATCAGCAAGAATATTAACAAAAAAGTGTACAAAAGAGTGGCTTCGAATAACCCCCAGGTCCTGGCCATGCCCCCTCCATGCTACCGCAAAAATTAAACCCAGCACTGACAAATCCATAAATCCACCTCCAGTCCACGTCTCTAAGTGCCACAACTACATGTCTTTCAAATACCTCCAGGGATGGTGACTCAACCACTTCCCTTGACAGCTTATTCCAATTCTTGAGAACTCTTTCCATAAAGAATTTTTTCTTAATGACCAATTTGAACCTCCTTTGGCACAACTGGAGGCCATTTCCTCTTGTCCTGCTTCTTGTCACCAACCCCACCCTGGCTAGAACCCTCTTTCAGGCAATTGTAGAGAGAGATCTGGTTTCCCCTTAGCCTTTTTTTCTCCAGGATAAACAACCCCAGCTCCCTCAGATGCTCCACAAAAGATTGTCCTCCTCATCAGCCTTGTTCTCCAGACCATTCACCAGCTCCATTACCCTTCCCAGAGGTGCTCCAGCACCTCAATGTCCTGCTTGTAGTGAGGAGGTGAAAACTGAACACAGGATTTGAGGGGCAGCATCACCAGCGCTGAGTACAGGGGACAATCCCTGCCCTGCTCCTGCTGGCCACATTATTGCTGACACAGGCCAGGTGCCACTGGCTTCTTGGCCACCTGGGCACAGCTGGCTCACATTCAGCTGCTGTTGATCAACATCCCCAGGCCCTTTTCTGCCAGGCAGCTTTCCAGCCACTCTTGCCCAAGAGTGTAGCACTGCATGAGGCTGTCAAGACCCAAGTGCAGGACCTTGCCTTTATTTAACCTCACACAATTTGCCTCAACCCATCAATCCAGCCTGTCCAGATCCCTGTGCAGAGCCTTCCTACCCTCCAGCAGTTCAATAAAAAAAAATTAAAAAAAAAAAAAAAACCAAGAAAAAACAAAAAACAGCATGGTGTCATGTGGAAACTGACTGAGGATGCCCCTTATGTCCTGATCCAGATCATAGATAAAGATACTCAAGAGGACTGGCCCCAGCACTGAGCACTGTGACTCAACACAACACCGGCTGTCAACCTAAGGAAGTGACTGAAAAATCCCTTTCCCAGTTAATATCACCTGGTGGATAAGCAGCCATTACAGATCAAGCATTAAAACCAGCATTTTAGAAATGCAGAGTTGGCCTTATTATTCCTAGAGAATGGAGATATCAGTGGGTGAAAATATTATTTCACTGAAATAACAAGAGTTTGTTTTTAGCTTTGAGTGCTTTTCTATGAAGCAATTCCTCAGCATCTTTCCTCCAATGGCCATGTAGAGCACTGGCAAAGATCACTGCTCTACCTCCTGAACAAAGACAGTAAATGAAGATGGGTGCTGCTGAGCTAAACTCTAACTCCACAGACAGTTGGAGCAGACACCCAGGAGGGAGAAGTGCAGATTCAGGGTCTGTTTTGCTGTTCTCCCATGTCCCTAGATCTAGCCTATTAGCAGTCCCTCTGAGTTCTCTCTCTATAAAAAGTTTAAACAGTTTTTCACATCATCCTCACGCACAATAACAAAATGGTGTAAGTTGTCACCTGTTCCTTACCCTTTCCGGCAGCTTTTCTATCTTCAGAAAGGGGCAGGGAGGTAGAGGACTGCTCCCCCTCCTTGCTCTTGTTTTGCCCTCAACCTCCCATAAGCTACTGACAAATATCAGATTGCTGGCTCAGCTGGAGCATTCACTAAACAAGAGATAAGGATTACTTATACAGGAACTCTAAACCCATCATCAAAATGTCTATAATTGCAGGACAAACCAGCTGTCCAAAACGTGGAGGTCTCAGCTGAGTTTTGCCACAGCCTGAGGCTTTTGCTTTCACCTCCCCCTTGCAGTTGTTCAAAGAAAAGAAAAAATCCACCTTAGCTCAATTAGTAGGGGCCATTTCCTCTGGTAGTCTATGTCTCTTAGTAAGAGAGCAAGCAGCTGCCAATTAACTACATAAAGACAAGTACAAAATCCCAGACTTTGAAAGGGTTTCAAAGGTGATGCCTCTGGTACAAGACTTGTCTCCCCACCTACTCCTGCAGACAGATAGCGCAAAGCACTTCATCTTTCTCCCTCTGCTCCTCTTTAGCTTGGTTCATCTAAGGTCTACCAAACGCACATACTTACAAGGAACTTTTCATCAGAAACAGGGCTTTTGCCAGGACACACAAATACAAGAGCAGGCATAGGCTACCTGTCCCCCCATATTGCCTTGCTGCACTGTCTCTGTCTTCATGCTCTACTTTGCTTTCTTTGCACACGACACTGACCTAAACTGCTCAGCTATGAGATCTGGACTAGTATTTCCAGCAACTCACAAAAGCCAAAGTCAGGCAATAGCCCCTGCACTTTGATATGTCAGAAGTGCTTGATCTCAGTAGCACGCCAGCCTGCCTACGAGTAACAAGGAATCATTTCTCATATACTTTCACAGAAAGGAGGATAAATGGAGGTTCACGCCTGATAAAGCAGCCATCTCAGCCTGTGATTGAGTCATGACGGCTTCTTCAACCATGATAGCACGGTATTAAGGAATTCTATTTCTACACCCCTCTATTTTTCCTCTGCAGTTTCTTTTTACGTTTTAAGTGCAGAGTTTTATTGAGTTTTGTTTTTTCAGTCATTATGAAAACTATGGATCATTTGTACCTCTTGCAATTCTCAATGACCAGTACAGTCTGTCCTGGCTGGTGTCGATTTTAAGTTGTTTTGCAGAAACTAGGTAAATGACAGACTATGAACAGAAAGGAGTAATTAAAGAGGACAGAGAGCCTGAAGCCTGCAAAGGTGGCCACTAATCAGATGAAAACTAAATCTCCAGGTTAAAAAACATAGATGGAAGCTTGCCATAAACAGATGGTTTACGCACAACTCAGATAAGGGGTTAACAGACCACCAGCACTATTAGTGAATTAAATATCCATTCATTATTTCATTAATTATTATTAATTACTGAAACTTAAATTTCATCCCAATGCATCTGAAGGAAAAATGTCATTTCTGGCCACCATTTCACTCCTTGTGTCACTCAAAGCAGCAACAAACTGACAGAGCTGCAGTGAAGGTAAATGAAGAGTGGAAAGCCATCCAGAAACAGCCAGTGTTCTCACATTGTATTGTATGCATCCATCATATGGGAAGATAAGAAATGAAAAAGCAACCTCCTGTTCTCATGAACAAAAATAGACATTTGAGTTTGGGTGTTACAGCTATAGTGTTCTCCTGTTCTCAGCTCCGTGCCTTTTTTTCCATACCACCCACAACACTCAGAGCAGCTTCCAATTTCCTTTTTACCTAATGACCTAAATCTCCACAGAACCTATTTTCCCCTTGAATCCTTCCTACATCTGCCAGGTTTGGCCTCGTGTCTTTGCAGGATTTCATGGCAAAAAACATCATCCTGGCACTGGTAAGCTGGGTACCAGGGTAATACAGGGTAGTATTTCCTCACATAAAGCACTGTGTGCATTTATGCAGTGTTGTGTGCAGTGAGAATCTTGAGGATGACTTCCTGCATTACTCCCTGCATTCCTACAGCATGCACCCTCTAGATGTCATTACAAAGAGCCCTAATCCTCACACAGCCATGCCTGAATCTCTCTGCTGCTACAGCTACAACACCAGCATGGTGATGAAGCAGCTGGATGGGGGGAGTCCCAAAAAGTGCAGCTAGCTTCTTTTCTGCTCAACATGCATTTTGTCTCCCTCACACTTACGTTACTTGTAGAAAAGCAAATAATTCATGGTCTCAAATATATATATGTTAATTTTGCTGTTAATGTTATTATTAATGTTTAATTAGTCTTTGCTCTGAAGATGAAAAACAGTGAAGCACATAAGTTAGGCTCCTGCAATTACTGTGATTGCACTCACAAAACCAGCTAATTGCACTTGCAAATTACAACTTAGCTATTTGCACATGTACTTCTGCAGTCTGCCGGCACCACCATGACAACTGTGGAGCCTGGAAAAGAAAATAGGATGAATTATAGTAATTCTGTGGACGGCTATTGGGGCTTTGTTTCCCTTCATACACA
This sequence comes from Hirundo rustica, assembly GCF_015227805.2. NCBI lineage: Eukaryota > Metazoa > Chordata > Aves > Passeriformes > Hirundinidae > Hirundo > Hirundo rustica. The sequence goes on along the minus strand of NC_053451.1, from coordinate 102,672,800 downwards.
CTGGGATTTTCTGATTCTGTTGGCATGGCACAGGGGTTTTCAGATGATCTCGCATCCCAGGATGCATGTGGGACCTGGAGCTGTTCCGGGGGCTGTGGGCCCCAGGAGGTGCTGTTGTGGTGTCCCCCAGCCAAAATAAGCGAAGAGGTCTCCAGGTGAGGTTGTGGGCATGGGCCTTCTCTCCCCACTGTGTCAAGCCTACGGGGAATTGCTTCTCCCCCTCCAGATGTGAAGTCCAGCAGCCCATCTCCTCTGGGGCGCATCCATACATGAAAAGCCGCCGGCCCTGAACCTCTGCTTTCAGTGTTACACTGTTTCCTGGCACTCAAAAGCTGTGTGTGGGGTGAATGAGCTTGCTGAAACACAAAATAAAGCTCTCAGGCATGACTCCTGCAGAACTCCTATCTTGGGGTAAATGACTGTTGTAAGATGGTCTTTTCGAGATGCTTGTACACGCTTTTCAGGCCGACACAGCCCACTCAGAAACTCCACCATGTCTTTTGGGAACGTGGTGACACCAAGGTAGCTCTGCCCTTTTACCTCTTTCATCTCCCCAGGCCCTCAGGGGGAACTGAGCATTTGCACAGTGCAAGGGTAGCACACCTAATTGCTCAGAGCTCCCTGGTGTCTCCATCTGGCAACACCTAAACCTTCACAGCAATGCGGAAAGGACTGGGCTCATCAGTCACCTGAAGCAGCGATGGAGAGAGTCTGCAGAGCCCCTGTGGCACAATTCATTCATATTTGACCACCAATTTGACAGGACATTAAGAAGAGTGTCAATGGTTGGTATATTTTGCTGATGATTCCTTATGAAATGCAATTTTCTGGATGTCTGAAGGTAGCAGGAGCAAAAGGGTTGATCAAAACCCTTTTTTTCTGATGAGAGGATTTCAATATGTCTGTTTTGCGGCAATCATGTTCTTTAACAGCAGCAGGGCCTCCAAATCTTTTCCCCTCCCCCTTACAAAATTAGACATTAGCTTGTTTTTCTAATCTTGCTATAGACAGCCTCCAAGGGTCATGCACAGAATTGAAGACATGATATTAAAATCAATCTGCCCCGCACACTCATTTAAACAGAGGGGGGAAAATAAAGCCACAGAGCAGAACTGCAGGACTGGAGTAAAAACCAATAAAGTGCCCCTCTCTAATTTCTTGGAAGGTCTTTCTAGAGTTTTATTCCCAACAGTGCTCCTCAAATGCCTCAGTTTGCCTGCAGAAACACTTGATATTTCTGTAGTGCAAATCAAAGTGAATTAAACATTAAAGCACTGTGATAGCATAGCAGGTCTGCTATAGGAGAGAAACTGGTTAATGTGGCACTGAAGTTTATGAAGCAGTGGACTGGACTTTCCCTCCCCTCCTCCTTCTTCAGATGTATTTACTTATTTATTAGTTCATTCATACATCCTTCAGTGCAAAGCAGCAAAATCTTTTTCCAGTATAACTCTAGTTATATTGGTCTGGCACTTCGAATTTTCTGCATATTGCATGACACAGTTACATACACACAAGCTGTGAGACACGCTGCATTCTGATGTATCCCCACAAACGGTGCTTTCCAAAACTCCCTCATTAAAAGGCAGCACATTAACTGAAGGATCCCAAACACTGCTCAGAAGAGGAATCCCTCTTCCTTTAATGGAAGGCTAAGGAATGCATAAACACCCACTACCTGAACATCATTACTACCCATTTTCTTCCATTCCGGGGTATAAAAAGCATCAAAGTGGTGTCTTATTCTCAGGTGAGACCCTGAAGCACCTTGTACTGACTCTGATCCTCTCATCTGACTCACAAGAGAGCTGGCAAGCTGATCAGAGATGACAAGCTTTCTGCAGTCAGCCTTCTGCCTGGCTCCTTCTCCCCCTTTCTTGACCATAGACACTCCCTGATTGCCTTCCCTTGGCCAACCATCCAAGATTCTAAAATGAGAGAGAAGCAAGGATTTGTAAATATCAAGGGGAGCCATCACTCACCCAGGTACCCAAGAGTCTACAGGGGTTCCACACTCGGGTGTAGTGAAGAAGAGTTTGGCACCTGTACACACACAACCACAATCTGCACACACCACAGCACAAGATGGAGCTTCCGGAAAGAAATTAAAGAAGTAATTCAGAGGAGCACACTGGAGAGCTAGCAAAGAGAAACAATCCTTAAGGTCCACTAAAAGGAGAGACTCTAGCCAGGGCCTTGACTTCTATATAGTAGAAATCTGCACTTCAATTAAGCCCAGAGGAAGTTTATCCACTGGAGCTGAATAATGAAACCATCATTCAAAATGATTTCATGTAACCTTGCGGTTGGTTGTGGTTTTTCTTTTCAAGAGAGAAGCTGCAAGGCAGTTTAAAGCTCGGATGCATTAAGGTTCATGGGGGCTAGGTCATCTGGAGAAGCTCTGATTCCCTTGAGGCATTTTGATGATTCTGACTGCCCTCCCACACATTTCTGTCTCTCTCTCAGTATGTTACATCCATGGCTATCAAGCCCTGACCAGCAAAGGCCGGGCAGGTGAACATCATTCACAATCTGTCCTTATTCTATTTAGAAATATTAAGCAGGTTATCTCAAGATGCTTTGTTGGACAAAAGTTCAAAGCCTCCTTCAGCACTGGTGATCCTATTCCTTGCTGTTTTCAAACTGCAGACCTTCATTTCACAGCTACCTTTACTTCAGGATGATTTTGCAGCATCACAGAGACTGCTCTGCATCTCTGTTATGGTCCTCCCTGCAATGCAAAGAGGAGATGCAACATGTATATGTATGTATCTGTACATGTGTATATCTATATCTGGGTCATCACCTGTTGAACACCTGAGCCAAATAACATTCAGCCACGTTCCTGAAGAGAGGGCAGAGCACTCATACATAGGTTCCCACTGTCACTAGGAACCTAACGCAGACTATTTTTGGAAATATTTCTACCTTGAAAAGGAGAGGTGGGAAGGACATAGGAACATCCCAGATGAGTGTTTGTTTGTTTGTTTGTTTTTTATTTCAAGAGATAAGCATACAGAACTCCACTGGAAGCAAGCCAAAAATACTTGTAAATAACCTTGATCAGAAACTGGCAGATCAGGTTCCTTTTTTTCCCGTGCTATTATTTTGAAAAAACAAATGTGTGGAGCATTGAGGAAAACAAGCATCAAATGTGTTGTAGTGACACTGATGTGAAGTCAGGATCAAATTTTATATTTTAAGTTCATCTACTCTTTCAAATATTCTGTATGCACTGTCACTCCATCTTCACTTTCTTTGAGAGCATGGCCACAGCAAGTACACGCTATCAATTATTTATTAAAATCCTTAGTATCTGCTGCTCACTCTAACATACTCTTCCTCACTAACATCAAAGCCCCTTTGACCCAGGTGTTAGCCAATATCTATGAAAAGACTATCCCTCCCCTAAGTTTTATAGTCTAAACACTCATGAAAAGTTGAGACATGAAGGACTGAACTAGCCTGCTTGCCAGAGCCAGGCACAGAATATATTCCATATCTCCCGTCTCTCAGCAGGGATGGTGGCCTCTTGCCACCCTGCTGCAAGCCCTGCAATAGCTTTCACCAGTACTGCTTGAGATTCAGGCTGACCCAGTGAAGCTGGCTCTTCTCCACTACATTATGAGAAGCTGGAGGTCTACTAAAAACTTACTGTTTCTTTCCCCCTTTCACTGGTTGGCATTATCCCTCAAGAGAGGTCCTGCAAGTAACCAGAACAACAACAACAACAAAAATTACTTGCTTAAACAGAAGATACACAAACTTAGAAAAGTGTACATATAAAAATTTGAGGAGAGGTTGTTTAAGTTCACCAGTCTAGGTATTTTTAGTTTCGAAGTGTTCTCTCTGAATAAAGGTTTTTATTGACAGGAAATGTTTGGCTTTTTTTCCCCTGAAAATCAGTTCTGAGAAAAGTCTGTATACTCTTCTGGCAAACTGCTGATTTAGAGAGCAACAAGGAGATAATGATGATCTGACACCACCCTCTCTCAAGAAAAAACAATAAAAAAACCAAGTAACTTAATTCCCTAAGACACTGATGCATGTAGTGTAGCTAGTCCCCTTTTTTCACCCGTGTAATCACTGCACTTCTCATCAGAGTCAAGGACACCAATTTTTATTAAGAACATTTCAAAGGGCTTCCTGATGTTCTACCCTCCTGAAGGGCAGCAGCTCCCTGCACACATGAAATTTCTGCTGAAGCTCAATTCCATCTAAAGGTTACATGCCATTTATATCCCTGCACTGAACCTATCTCTTTTTTTTCTCCTCAAGCACCACCCCAGGTTTCATCCTCTTTCTTTACCGTCCTCTCTTCCCTTCCATTGTTAGCATCCTAACCTGTCTCACTAGGCCCAAATAACACCCACCTGTGTTCATTTGCAGCAGTGATGCTTCATGACATGGTAGAGAACATGCAGTTGAACAGAACTAGATGGAACAATACTTTTGCCGTAACATCATGTAGGTGACTTCCATAGACCAAAGCACTCCATATGTAACTTGTGGAAAAGCACAGGAACAACTTAAGCCCACCTTTATCTCAGACAGGATCTGTTTTGCAGGGTAGTTGTAGCATGAGTTAAGGATTTCTTACCCTGTTCATCTTCAGAAATTACCCAGCTATAAGAAATTTTATACTGGGAATATAATAATGGAGCTTAATAATGGATCACATTATTCTTAGAAAGCCTCTAGTTAATACAGCAAAGGACATATTTTCTTGTCAGCAGTTCAGAACTCAGTGCAGAGGGACAGAAGCACCAGAAGCTTTATTTAAACCACCCTTTAGATAGAACTCCCCAGACACATTTAGCACAAGCATAACTGCAGCAGACAGACAAAGCATGCTCCATATTGCAGGAGAATACAAACAAATGAAAATTACTTAAGAATCATAGCATTGTAGAATGGTTGGGATTGGATGGGACCCTTAAGGAATGTCTGGTTTTAACCCCCCTGCCATGGGCAGGGACACCTTCTAACTGACCAGATTGCTCAAAGCTCCATCCATTCTGGCCTTCAACACTTCCAGGGATGGGGCATCCACAACTCCTCTGGACAACCTGTTCCAAAAAATCACTACTCACACAGTAAATAACTTTTTCCTAATAGCTAATGCAAATCTACCCTTTGACCTATCACTACACACCCTTAGACCTCTCCTAGGTACAAGAAAGTGCTATAATGTCTTCTCAGAGCTCTCTTCTCTTCTCTTCTCTTCTCTTCTCTTCTCTTCTCTTCTCTTCTCTTCTCTTCTCTTCTCTTCTCTTCTCTTCTCTTCTCTTCTCTTCTCTTCATAGGACAGGTGCTCCAGCACTGTGATCATTCTTGTGGTCCTCCTCTGGACTCTTTTAAACAGGTCAAGATACTTTGCAGCAGTGATGATGGAACAGTTTGTTCCATTGACAGAGTCTTTGTCAGCACAAGTTTCAAATGCTGCAACTCGCATTTAAAAATACAAACAATAAAAGACTCTAGAAACACAGGGACTCCTATGATAGGGTTTTATGATCATAATGGGGTACTTTCATAGGCACAAATCTGGGAGACACTGAAGGGAGAACTTTAAAATATATGCACATACTTTTCAGGGATACAGACCTTTTTAAAGCACATTTCTAGCATTCCATAATCAAAAACGTTTTTAAATATTCAGACGTGATTAGATCAAACATTTCCCTACAAAGCCCAACGAATGAGGTATGGCATTTCAGCTGTCTGAAAGACATGACTGCAAAGTGAAGCCTAGGGGAGGAGAAGAGACTTTAAGCTTCACTGACATATACTCCATATAAAAGGCATGCTAGGCAGACTTTTTGGGTCAGTGGTAATCAGCAAGAACATTAAAGACTAGATGTACTGTAACCATGGAAAAAAATCTATTTATTCTCTAATAGCCGAAGCAGTCACAATGGTTGCGGTGAGCAGCCAAGTGAGGGGCCACTTACTCTCCAGCCGAGTCCTCCTGAAGCCAGTGGTGCTACAACTGCTCTAGTGGTGAAGTCAGCTTGTCAGAGCCCCAAGACACCGCTGTGCTCCTGAGCTGCACAGGCACGCTCTGGTTTGGCACCACCTGTTTAGGAGACAGCTTCAGCAGAGACAGGTCTAATGAAAACGTTCCTCCCCACCAAAAGCACATCAGTGAATACAAAAGGGCACTGATGATCAGTATTGAACAAATGTGTCTCCAGCCCCCTGACTCACACGCTAAGAAAAACTGTTGCACTTCATGAGGTGCTTGGTGTTGTTAAAATCAGATGTCAAGAGACTCAAATCCCTTGCTCAGGTTTGTATTCTTCTCTCGTTGCTCTGTTTGAAATTGAGCTGTTAAAAGCAAGACAGTCTTGCTGACTGTCAAGTCATTCAAATCCCAGATTTCATTCCCCATTAAAACAGTACACAATGACAAGAAACAGATCCTTCTTTTACTCCAGCAGAGTTTTCCCTCAAATTAATCATTCACACCATGAGCAATTAAAGAAAATTAAATCTGCACATAGCACTTGGACAGATACTGCACTTGAGTACATGTAAACAGGCTCCAGCTTGTTTGAATGAGATTTTAATTACCTTATGATCAACTGGAAATCTTACATGGATGACATAGGGCCCTTTCCCAAACTTAAAACATACAGCTTTAAAATAAGACCCATTCCTTTAAAGTAGACCCCTAAATAACCAGACACAGCCTGTTCAGAGGTTGTTCTTAGGCGTGGCTGGCTTAAAGGTTTATATCTCTGCTAAACCCAGGTTAGGGAGAAATATCAGCACTTCAGCATGAGTAAGATAAGACAGAGGCTACCAAAAATCTTTCAGCAAAGATAGATCCTTGACATTAGTTTGAATATTCCCTCCTCCTGCCTTGTCCTCTCTTATGTCTGTCTGCCTCATCACTCAGTGCTGCCGTAGTCAAGGGGCCCAAAGAAAGTTTGATTTTAAGCATCGTTGACAGCAAACATCTCAGGAGAATCATGAGAAAACTTCATTAAGAAGTTTTCATTAAGAGGAAAATCCATAAAACCTTCTACCACCATGGTGAAGGCTTGCTCCCACCGAGTACCTGAAGGGTCTGGCTCCAAACCCTGAAAAGACCTTGCAAGACCACCTAGACCACACAGAGTCACAACTTGTGTTTCCTGCAAAGCCATCTGACAGGGGGATGCCACAAATGCCAGTATTTGCCTGCATGTCCCAGAGTCTTCATGATGGGCACAGCTACTTATAAGAGGAAAGCAAGGAAGCAGTCACTTGGCACTCAGTGCGTGGGGAAATATCCAGCCAGCCAAACAGAGCTAAGGAATGCAACAAATAATTCAATACAAAAACCAGAAGCCTGGGTTTACGTAGGTACCTGGAGCTTCCACAATTCAAATTCTCATAGCACAGGCCCAAAATACAGAAAAGGATCATGGAAAATAACAGGAGAGAAATCCAAAGCTTTGCCTCAATGAAAGCATTTCCTAACTTTTAAGGAATGACAAAATCACCTACATGCATTGCAATTACGGACCACCTTTCCTTTCCTCTGCTCCTGGAGCCAGAGCACCTGCACACCATCACAGCTTTGCAGGTCTCATTTAGAGTGTGCTGTGAGAATTGTTATGTAAGACTGAGTTTACTGTTCCATCCTGGAAGTGCTCTGTGTTTTGGGAAGCTACCAGCTGGTATTTGTTACCCATCAGAACCAAGGTGTCAAGGATACGATGCTGCTTTTTCAGCAAGTAAAGAGCCTTTTGCTGGCATAGAAGCATTTGAGCAGTTTTCCCAGGAGTATTTCTACAGGATACCAGCTCAATATTTAAAATAAAATAAAAATAAGTCAAGGATTATGTATGATGAACAGCTGGAGAATGTTAAACATATTTTACTTTAGGTTTGGCAGGGTTTAGTAAATCATGATTTAATCACGCTCCCAGGCCATCACTGCAAGTGAACTCTGGAAATGCTCAATAAGACATAAAGAAAGGATAAACAGAAGAATGGAAAAGACATTTTACCAGGAAGGACAGAGTCATTTGTTACTCAGCTTTGGAGCAAAACAAATGTGAAGACGTCTCAGAAATGAGAGATGAGAACAGCTATGAAAGAACACGATGTCACCTTCCCCCCTCAATCATGGGCACGCTTCAGCTGCAGACCTGGACCTGGACCTCCGGGTGGGTGTCAGACACAGGCAGACAAGGAACTGTAGGCTCCAGAATGAGAACTGCCTGTTCTTTAGTCTAATAAGACTTCAATGTCTGGAAACGCTGCCAGCTTTTTCAATCAGCTAGGCAGTGCATAAGCCCAGATAAATTAAAATTAGTTCCATGAAAGTTCTGAGGAATACTGTCATATGCTTTACTGAAAATTAAGGAACAAGTCAGTGAAAGCTGTGAAACTGATTTCAGTGGCAGAGTGTTGAGCTGTCTGAGCTCTGCATTTACCTTATTTGAGAAATTTTAGTAGCAATAATAACTAAGCCAATGTTCTGATTGATTCTTTATTAACACCACTTGTTCATTTTTTGTGGTTTCATTACCTTCTAGAAGCCAAAGGTTTATAGATTCTGGGCCAAATTCAGAAGCAAGGCTTGTAAAACTGATATAAACTATACTTGCATAAATTATATTCTACAAGATCTTCTTACATCCAAAAGAAATGGGAAAACAAACTGTTAAACTGAAGGTCAAAGTGATTATGTCTGATTCATTGCACAAGCCACATAGTTTTCTGGCCTACTAACTGCTGGTGTGAACCAAAGAATAGGAGACCCTTACTAGGTCAGGCCAACATTTGGTGCAGCTCAGCAGCCTTCCTTCTGTCCTTTGATGGGCTTAGGTTACAGGACACTGTATTTCATGGGTGAGACAGCACAGGAGCTGGCTCCATCCACTTTACATAAATCTGATGTGGCAGCACCTCCCAAAACATAAATAACACCACCAAAAGCTACCCAAGCCAAAAGAACATGCAATGACTTCTCCCCAGAACACCCTGTTTCCAGCAATATGTTCCTCTGGAATTTCCTGGAACAGAGCAGATGCCCCTGTATTTATCGGCATTCAGCAGATCTCCCTTTCATTAGTGGCCCAAACGGTTAGGTGAGGAGCTCCCCAGCTGGCCAAGGATTCACCTCACATAGCCTTGAACTTGTCACTTGCTAATTTGTTTTAACATTTCCAACAGCCCTCTGCAGCAACCAACTCTTCTGGTTTCCTTGGTGAAAAGCTACAGCAAACCAGGCTTCTGGTCAACCGTCTAATAGAGTAAACTTTATGTGGCTTTAATGTCAACATTTCACCTTTTTTTTTCTTTTTTTTTTTTTTAAGGATTATTTTACAAGAAAATAGCATAAAAACTAAGAGTTCATTTTCCAGTTTAGTTTTTTTTCACAGACTTGTGACGTTTTATATTATAAAAATGTTTACATCACAATGCAAACACTTTAAAATCCTTACTGTTTTCTGTCTCAGGTTTTTATAAGAACTGCACAAAAAATTTGGAGCTTTTAGTAACAAAATTTCCATTCTAGTTGTCCAATTCTTTTTCTCCACTTATTACATCTCTCCACGTTCTTTGTGAAATCACTGTGCTGATATAAATGAGGAAAACTCTACCTAGTGTCTTCCATTTTCTCTTCTGCCCTGAAACAAACTTCTCTTCCTTCCTTAATCATATGCAAGTTACAAAAAAAGGATAAAACTATGCAAAATTTTACAGTACAAAGAAGCTTGCCAAGTATTTTCTTTTAAAGGATAGCACATGACAAAGCAGCAAACATCCCTTCTTACCAACATAGCTAAAGCTCTTACCAAATAGCTAGATTGTATGTAATTAGGAGTTTTTTAACCTTTTCGATTACTTCTAATGGTTGGCCAGGAAGATTGTTCTGAAAATCCGCTGAAGCTGAGGCTTGAGAGCTTTCTTATCTACGTGAAAATATTTTTCATGCTTACTCTTGCTGAACATCCACACTTCCCAAGTTTTGAAGCTGGATGGCACAGTTGGCAGAGTACAGTGAAACCAGTCAAGGTGGTCTGTGAGCACAGTTTGTCACTAATAGTTTACCACGAGCAGCGACTGCAGATGGGCCATGCTCTGAAAGTCAGACACTTGAAACTTAAATACAAGGAGCTCACAAGTCAGTTGTGGTGGACTTGCACCTTTGCACTGCATTATCCATTTTGCCCCATGGAAACACAGGTCCTTAAAAAATGAGCAACCAAGCGAAGAATTTTAACGTGCTTTCAACTTGTTCTCTCTTGGGACTACTAGTGCTGAGTCAGATTCCTGCTAGGAACCGGCTGGATTTCTGGAAGGAAGGTATTAAAGACTGTGGTGCAAATGAATCCTTTCCATTTAAGCACATTTTAAAGGCTGTTGCTGGACACTAAGATATAGGACAACCCATACCATACCTCCAAAAGGGAAGGGAAGGGAAGGGAAGGGAAGGGAAGGGAAGGGAAGGGAAGGGAAGGGAAGGGAAGGGAAGGGAAGGGAAGGGAAGGGAAGGGAAGGGAAGGGAAGGGAAGGGAAGGGAAGGGAAGGGAAGGGAAGGGAAGGGAAGGGAAGGGAAGGGAAGGGAAGGGAAGGGAAGGGAAGGGAAGGGAAGTACAACCCCCTTTTAAATCCTTCTTCAGACAATGACAGCAAGAGGCTGAAACATGAACAGTCTCCATTCAGAATTAAGACCATTTTTCACTTCACAATCCACACTATAAAAATCAGTGTGTGTACATACAGTCAGGACCTCAATATGATACTTCCTGCCATTGTAAGCACAGAACAAATGCCTTCAGTTCAGATGCATAAGCTGAGACAGAGTGTACTGAAGCCTTTCCTCCCAGCACTGTGGACTGCAGCGGCTGCTGGAGCCCCAGGACAGAGAAGATGACCTCAGTGGGCAGCTCTATCCCCACCACACCCAAAGCCAGGTAGCAGAGTCACCCAACAGTAACAGCAGCCCTTGTGGGCCCTCATATTAGCTCCTCCTGTGTGGACAATGACCAAGAGGGTGTCCCCACTAACATCAATGGCAAAACCCACACAGCCAGGACATCTTATGGGGTGCCTGGTGGGAGCTGAGACAACAGTGCCATTGCTTCAGCCACCTCAGAGAGAACGGAATACATCCGGAAAAAACAAAACAAAACAAACCAAACAAACTGCGACAACAAAAAAACCCAACAACAACAAAACCACCACCACAACAAAAAAATTAGACCTAATGGGGGATTTTGATGTGAAGTCTTAATTTGAAAGAAAACTCCTTCAGAGAGTGATAAATATAATTCACAGCTTTTATCTAAGCATCAGCTCAAAGTATTTCCTTCTTTTCTAATTAAAATAGGGATTTGAGTGCCAGAACAATGATCTCTAGTCAAAGACTCTCACAGAAGGAGGGATCACACCAACTCATTTCCTACTGGAACAATAAAATCAAACCAAGGTTTGGGAGATCGGCATTTGTTGCTATTATTCAAGCTGGCACCATGCACACTCTGCAGTACTTTGATGTGGCTGCCTTAGGCAGCTCATAACAGGAGTAATAATATTGTAAAATATAAACAATCCCGGTTAGCAGTTTGGGAGAGGATAGGAAAAAAAAAAAACAACCCACAAAAATCCCCAACCCAGAGCCCCTGCTTTTGGAGCAAGAACCAGCACACTGCCTTTCCTGTTTGCAGGTCCTGCTAAAATTAAATTTTAACAGTGCTAAGACCATGCTCCTGAACATGATGAAAAGTGAGATGGGTGCCAGCACAGAGACTCCCCTGAGCCAAGATGAATAATGCAGGGGTATCCCAGAGTTACCCTAAGTGTCCCCTGACTACCAGTGAAAGGGCTCTCCTGATGTCATGGGGGCTACATAAACTTTGAATTGCCAATGAAAGTGATAATCTGAAAATAAATTTAAGCGCTGAGAAAATATTGCTCATCTTCCAATGTACCCCTTACACATAGGAGTAGATAATTTTTAAAATCATTACCTGCTTTTCAAGTGCACGTTTCAATGAAAGTGAAAAAAGTGAGCACTGGAAAGAGCCACTGAGCATACCTAATGGCAGATAAAGCCCCACATCCCATGCCACGTGACCAGCCAGGAATCCACCCTCTCAAAGGGATGGAAAACAGAACAGCCATGCTGACCACTTAGGAGTAACACTATTTTCCTGATTCTGAACCAGGTCCCTTTTCCCTCCTCCCATCTTCTCACCTCTTCCCTTTCCACCACCATCCTGATCCCGTGCCTCTTGAAATCAGCAGGCTTCCTGATACTGCTTTTAATGGCCTTCAGTCAGGCTCAACAACACTTGAAGCTCTGCCATTATGAGCAAACCCCACCAAGTGAGGAATTTCCCTCATGAGATGTGATGTATGTGGGAAGGCATGGCCAGAAATGCCTGGAGAAAGGGCCTGCCATAATTGAACCAGGAGGTTGAACAGAATGACTAAAATCACAGAAATCCCAGTTTAGCGAGGGAAGACATAGCCTAGCCTTGAGATGGGAGAACAAACTGACTTTGTTCCAATAACTGCAGTTCTGCAGGAGACAAAAAAAAGGGCAGTTCATATCACAAAATTAGAATAAAATTAATAGTATTAATGTTAAGAAGGAGAGGGCTCCAAGTGAATCCAAAACGGTTATTGTCCTTCTATATCAATTGCTGTGCTAAAAGCCTTTGTATTTTAGAGCCTGAAGCCAAGCTCACAAGACTTAAGATTCATTAGATCAAAAGAAATAGGAAAAAGAGACAGATTTAAGGACATAACCAAACATATCTATTTACAGCTCTAATCCTGAAGACACTGGCTGTTCTAACTCAGTCTGTGCAGAGATGATGGTATTGATGGTCGTGCTACTCCAACTCCCTTATTGAAATACATTCAGATGGAGACATAAACACTGAGTTGTGTTTTCTTTAAGTAAACTTATAGCTATCAAAACCAGACAGTATTCCTCACTTCCTTTATCACATTAATTCCAGATAGATGGAATGAATAATATGAAATGCTGGTCATAGAATATGCAGCCTCTGAATCAAAATGAGGGCAGATTTTAACTAAGTCTATTCAGTAGCTTAAGAGATTACAAGCCTTGAAAAGAGTGTTTTCGAGGGGGGGGAAAAGAAAATAAAAGAAAAAAAAAGAAAAAAAAAGAAGAAAAAAAATAATATGGCCACTCCTTAGCATTTATCTTAGATTCTTGTAATTTAGAAATGAGTTAATAAGAGGAATGTCAATAGAAAAAGATCTAAGCACTCCCATATGCATTGGCCAGTTCTGAAAGAAAAATATCTCAATTCAACCAATTCTAGCAGATATCCTTCTATAATTTTGAACTTTCTTTGCAAAAATAGAAGGTACTATTGCTGCAGGTAAAACTACCACTTCCAGGTTAAATAACAAAATCTACCAAGACTTCCTCTGTAAAAACTGGAGGGGAAAAAACCCTATGGAAGCACATAGTGAATGCAGCAGTAAAGTTTCTTTAAGTAGGATATAAAATTGTCTCTAATTGCACTTACAGAAAACATAGCAATATGCCTGTCAGGAAGTCTGCTAGACAGACAACCACCATTTATTTGTGTTTTGGATTTATTTTAAGATGCTTAAATCAGTTCCAAGTAGAATCACCTTATAAGGAAGTTCATATGCCAATCTCTGTCCATTATTTCCAAGTTCAAGTATTCAGACATCAGTAGTCAAATGCCACTGGCCCCTAAAACAGAGTCTGCATACATGACATCTACTCAGAAGTACCAGGGCTCTGCAGGTTGTTTGATCAATCGTAGTTTAGTGTTCTTCATTCACCTTTACAGCTGTGAAACTCCAGAGTTCAAAATATTAATATTCTCAACCAGACTAGCTTGTTCTACCTGGTTCTTTTTAAAAGGAGAGCTAATGCTCAGATGAGCATACGACTCTTGTTTTTGGCAGTCCAAGACAGTCAATAAAATCCCAGAAGTTGTCAACATTGTCCAGAGTGTCAGCAAGTCTTGAACCAAGAGCAACCCTTCATCCACCATTTTACAAGGTCCTCTTCCATCAGTGTTTTTCCAAACAGGTACTAACAGCATCTCTGGAACACTACAGCTTATGCACAAAATGAATAAGATTAATAAAATAGCTTTTAATTGCATTCAGGAATAAAGTTGTAACAAGATAAGAACAAAATGCTTTGGCTTCATTTGCACACTTAGCAGAGTGTGCTCAGAACAACACATTTCTCTCATGCACAGTTTACACTTAAAGGCAGTGAAGAACTTATCGACTACTCTCAGCTTCACTGCTTGACTCACTCTCATCTTCTAGAGGCCACAACCTACTCCTAGGCAATCCACCCTTTCCTCATGTCATGCAGTGACAAAGGGTCCAAAAACAATCAAACTAATTTCCACAGAGATGAGGAAAACAGCACAATTACACACTTTGTTTTCCCCTGCAAATCAGTCTTAATGCTTCAGTGTTTTAAGCACAAAACGGTGTCTCTGCTTGCTGAAGAAAACAAACAGTCCTAGCCTGACTTTAGACCTGCAAAGGGTGCAGCCACACTCCCTACACTTGTAACCATATTCCAAAACCAGTCAGCAGCCTCCCTCCCCTATGAAAATTTGCAGAAGTTATCCTCCCTGCCCCGTCACTGCTGCATCACAATCACATGCCGCCTAACAATCTTCCAAGCAAAGCTACCCTTCGAGGGCAAACACCTCCTTCTGAAAGGCCCTCCCACATGTTTTCTGTCATCAGAATGAGAAATCCACATGCCCTGGTGACTGCTAGTTTGTGGATATTCTGCCATGGGACATGGGATCCCATGGGATTCAGGCTCTAGACAATCAATTCCTAGCTGCACACCACAGCAAGCTGCCATGATAACATCACTAACATCACTTCTGCCTCCGTGCCAGGACAGAACAGACACTTTCTCCCTGCAGTATCTCCCGAAATGTTTCAAAGGACAGGTCACACTTAAGAAGATCCTCAGCAGGGCTAGAACACCCGTTTATCCAGTTCTACATCAACACAGGGATGAGAACACAACTGTGAAAGAGGTGATCCTCCCAATGTGGTATTTTTCTTTATTTTACCTTAGCTTAAATGAAGTAAAAGAATGTATTTTGCAGCACAGGTGTATGCTAGCCCAGGTCTACAAGGACTAAAGCCTTTTTATCTTCAAATCATCCATTCTACAAAATTTGTTTTTCCACATGCTTACAGTTAAGATTATTTGTTTGAGCTTAGTCTCTTTGGTTTGTTATTGACATGAAAAATGCAAAATTGTAAAGTTGAATGTTTAGGAAGTCATTTATATGAAACAAAACTGTTTTAATGAAACAACACTGTTTTAATTTTCTTGCTGGTACTCATACGAGTTAGTCACAGCACGTTCATCAAATATTGCCCTTTACATTACGGCTTTGGCAAGTATGATAAAGTACAAGCTCTATAAAATCACATTCACAGCATCAATTTACCTTTATAGCACTTAATTATACGGGACAGCAACAGTAGGGTGTGTATACCTGATGCTTTCTTAAGTTGCCAAATTGTAGCAAAAGAACATGATTTTGAACATCTGAGGACAAAGATACAAACATTAGCCCCTTTGATACAGATAGGAGGAGGCTTGTACCTACTGAGCTGCTATTCAATAAGAAAACATGTAAAATAAAGCACATAGCTCATTTTCTCAAGAAAAGAAAGATAACACTGTTCCCAAGCTCAGTACCACTGATTAGAAGAATATACCCTCATTTACTGCTGCTGTATAGCCTAGACATACACAGGCTCTAAGTTCCATAATTAGTGTCCTCTGTTGCAAGGATAGAGTATTACATTCATGTCAGAAAGGAGGGGAGAGAAGAGGGGCGGGGGGGAAGATACTGTTCCATACAAAAGAAGCTACTGTGTTTCACCGGCTCTCTGCAGAGGGGTTCTGTAGGTGGCCAGTTAAACAACAAAGGAAGTTCAAGGGTTCAAAACAGATTTCTGCCCCTTAATACACAGAAATCTGCATTTTTAAACTCAGTCTCCCTGCTGTGCAATTATGTGTGAATTTAAGACTAGTCGTTTTCTTACAAGAGGCCGTGTTGTGCAAGTGGGAGACAAAATCAGGTCACCCAATCATAAGAAGTAAATTTTCCCCCACCAGCCACTGCACTCCTGAGAGAGACAAAAAGGAAAAGGCAGATTTTGTTACCTGCTCAGACTAGTCCAATTTCTAATAATATCCTTTGGAATTTTGAATACCTCTTCCATTTCCCTTCAGATCTACAGACCAACATGGAAATCTAATTAAACTGTAAGTAGTATCTGTTTAAAACAAGGTACCTGTCCTTTCTGAGACTCCTGTGTCTAGTCCAATATAATTCTCTTTCTCTTACTTGCATTTTAACACTAAATTTGAAGTTGCGTCTTTCCTCAGAGATTTTATATACCCGCTCAGTGTGTTCACTATGTCCCTATGCACTGAAGGTCATGCCCTTCCAGGCAAAAAGCCTAGAGAAGAACAGATTAGTCCCAATCACTTAATCCCATTCCCCACCTTAGAACCTCCCAAAATGTCAGCAGAAATTTCTCCAATTTCACAGCGGCTTTGCACAGGCAAGAGAAGCCACAGCAGCAAAGCCTGACCCATGCAGAAGCCTCCCTACCCACCATCCTGTGATTAATGTTCACACACAAAGAACAAAACCCTATCTCCTGGTGTTGGACCAGAATTCAGCATTAGTGAACATCTCTGAGACAAAATTTATATTGCTAAAACTATTTCTTACCTGCTTTCACTGAGAAAATCAGTAATTAGGCCTAAGGCTTTTTCCAGAGAGATATGGCAAAAGAAATACATCAAGCCTAAACCATAGGACTACGTCTGTCTCCTTTGCTCCCAAACATTACCTTCTGCATGATCATGAATACACAGATGTCATGGGCTTTCCCCGACATTTAGGTGGTTTTAGAGTCTTTTTGCCCTCTGCAAAGCTCTGTGCCAAACGGATGAAAGAGACGGAGTCTTCAGGTTCTGATTTTTCAAGGTTGCATGCTTCGTTTATTGTTTCTTATCTTACAATTTTCTCAGTGCCCAACAAAGATCTGTGCAGCTGCCTGGACATCTGATGACTCCTCGACTCCTCCCGAACCGGGCTGTCGTTATCTTTTATACTAATTGCTACGTGTTCTTTATTTATCATTATTTGCCAATACCTATCACTAATACTAAAAAGGTCATCTCTACTTTGACCCAATCTTCTTAAACTACTTTGTGCCAACATCACTGCTGAAATGGAGTGAGGGAAGAAGAAAGAAGAAGCAGGAGACAATGCCCCAAATCCTCCATCTTGCCCCCATTCACTTCAATGCTAGAAACTTAAATTTACTGGTTTTTCACCCTGTGATAAGCTAAACTACTATTTTTCACACTCTTGTGGCCTGGAATCCCTCCCACAGTGCAGGAAGCCTTTCCCATGGACTGAGATCAAAGCCAGTGTCTCTCTGAGCTCTGGGCTGGGGTCCCAGACCCCCCTGTCCAAGGTCTCTGACCCTCCAGGGCAGCCAAAGGAATGCCCTGGACTCCAACACACAGATATGTTTGGAAGAGCCAGCCAGGGAAAAAATTACCTCCCTGATTACCCAGGAGATTACTCTAAAACCATCCAGCAACAACTGCTTCTATAGGAAAGATATGACCAGGTCCACCAGCTTCATTTATATATGGCAGTTCTGCTCTGCCAAAAGTTGTTACACAGCACAAATTCAGGATGTGCTGCACTGTCCAACATAGCTTGGCTGTTCCAGGACACCCAAACAGTTTCTTATTTCCCTTAGGAGTAGTCATTCTTCAGTTTCTATATTAAAAAAAATGAGACATTTCTATTTATTAGGTATTTAAAACAATATTTTGTTTACAGAATGTCAACAGTAACTATATCTTGGTATTCAAAGCTTATTTTAAAAATAAATTGATGCTGTACACTAGAGATTACAAAGTTAATTCTGTTTAGTTTCAACACAAGCAATACACTGCACTGGATCAAAAAGGAAAAACAAATCAGAAACTCTTCTGATTCTCCAGGATAGCCCACAGTTCTAACCCTGACCCAGTGTAGCTCAGTGCTGAAGAGCTGTGGATTAATTTGTGGTTAGTGAGTCAAGAAAGAAAATCAGTCACTGGCATCATAGCATAGTACCCTTTATCTGTAAATAAGAAAAAGCCTGTGTTTCACCCTTTCTTTCCCTATACAATAAACTACAAATAGCCACAAAGAATGTTGAAAACAAATTTAAAATGTGTGAATAAATCTAATAATTTAAGATATTACAGTTCAAATATATGGATGAATAGATATTTAACCTGCATGTATGTATCTGTAGATGTTAGAATTTATAGATAAGGTTGCCATGCTTGAACTGTGTTAAAAGACCACAGTCAGACAAGCTGCATGCTTTCCCTTGCTGGGGTCACAGACCACTTTTTGTGAGAGTGAAAAAAGCAAAGGGAAGGACACTTCTGAAAGCAGTATTTTTTTCAGCCTGATTTACCACTTTTCTATCTGAAAGAGGCACCAGTGCATGGTCTACTGAAAAAAACCTTTTCCATCTTTAGTCTTCTTCCTAATTCATGGAGCATTTTTTTTTTTTTTCTGCCTGCATAGTCAAGGTGTCACAGATTTTGTTCAGAGGGAAGAGAGACCTCAGGTAGCCCCAGATGAGCTACTAAACATCTGTGTGTGACTTGTACTGAAGTGTTCTCCTGAAATGAGAGTAAACTTCAACAGTACAAGCCTAACTGCTGCTTCTTCAGCAAACATCCCTCCAGTGCTAGTTGAGGGACAACTTCTCTCTAAAATCTTCATCCTCCAAGCACTTAGAAAGCCTCATTTTTCTTTGAATGCATTTTCACAGGTCAGATGCAGGCATGGCACAAAGAAGGAGACTAAAAAATTAAGTTCTGTCAAACCTGTGCTAGCTTTGGGAGTGCAGCACAACATTCATCACCAGACAGAACTGGCAACATCCAGCTGTGTGTATTAATGCTGTGGTGGAGCCAGCATTGCAAAAGCCAGAGCCAGGGATAGCCCAAAGGATAAGGAAAGCATCAGCTGTGCTAGAGGCAGCTCAAGGAAGGAAATGGTAAAGCAAGGTGAGAAGCTGGACCCAGCCAAGTCCAGGACCCACTCAAAGCTGTTTCACGTGAGGCATGTAAGTGCAAAAAGTTTAGATGGAAAAATAAAAAGCAAGCCCAGCATTAAGAGTTCAGATGATAAATCCTTCCAGATGGGACCCATGCACCACTGTTCTTTCTGTCCCATCTCGTGTTACAAAGGACTGAAGCCACAAAACTGCTCTGAGATCACACACATCTATAGTGAACTAGATCCTCTTTGAATTCAATTTCAGCAGGTATTAAAAGAAAAGGATTTCTCTTTCAGCTCTTGTTAGTATTTCCATCCCATTCTGGAATTTGTCTATCATTTTTATCTTTTGATTTAGAAATGTTAATAAAGATTGATGGTCTCCCTGAGGAAAAACAGGTGAGGAGATAGCACAAGTTGGATTATATCATCCCAATAAATCTTCCTTTCAAAACAAACACAGCTTTCTCTTCTTGCAAAATACTGCTCTTTAAAGACTATACTTTGTTTTTTAATAAAGAAAAAAGTCTTTCAACTGTGTCAATGATTAGCAAATGATATGGCAGCTCACCAAGATGCTTAGGCCTGTAGCTTTAGTCGCTTATCAGATTAATACACATAAATGAAGTGAAATTCTTCACTTACAATGGCTGAAGTCATCGGGTTTAGTGAGGGAAGGCTACAGCACTGAGCCTGGAAAAATGGGGAGGATGGAGGGGGAAACTGAGGAGAAAGGAGCTCCCAGAAAACACTCATAAGGATACTGCTGTATGCAGCCTCCTTTGAGTTGTGTATGATACTGGGAAATAAAAGAGCTCCAGAAGCAGCTTATAAAAATAATTAGTGGCATGAAAAGATTTACAGATGGAAAGACACTGGAGAGGTCTAATGTATTTAATTTAGATATAAGGGCACAAGAAAGAGGTACACAAAGGAATGAATAGTACAGAGAGAGAATTCTGGGATTCTTTAATTATCCAGCTTTGCAATGCAAGAACAAGTGGGTATTCAGAGAAATTAAACTAATTCCATAGAGTTCCCAGGCAATACACAGGTAACCAGCAGAGCTACTGGCCGTGTTTCATCACTAAGGCCAAGAATTTAGGAAGAATTTAAAAAAAAAATAAACAACTCCACACACCCAACTCAGTTAATAGTAGCAAGTGCAATGACAACAGAGTAAACAAACAACACATAAGAAGCTCATGCTTCAAAGGACCTGTCAAAGCCAAGCCTTCCTTCTCTAGGATAAAGCCTCATGTGTGGGCAGTTGTAACTACTTTTTACTGAAGTACTTCTTACGCTTTGCTTGAACCATTTGGTACCAGCCATGATTTTCTGATCAAAAATATTTTTCTGAGTATTTGAGGTCTGCCATTAGGCTCAAGGAAGAAAGAATATTCTTTTCCTCCCCTGAGCCCTCTCTCAGCCTGCAGCAGGCCATGCCTGGGAAAGGAGGGACCCTGCACTGCTTTCTCCACTGTTACAGCAGAACACTAACATTGTCATGCGTTGTTTCCATGGCCCTGGAACACCCCACAGAAGCACTTCATTTCCTCTCCAGCAGCAGTAAGGCTCAATATAACTTCCCAAACTGGCTGTCATCCTCAGGTGTTTTCACAACTGCTGAAGAGGATGCACACGGACACCACAACTTCTCTTATCAGCTGATATAAGTCTCCTGCCACTGGCCATAGCTACAGCGTCCTCCTTAATCTGTGGAAGCAGTTAAAAATGAGTCTGTGCGCACCTAGGACCAGTGGCTGGGCTCATTTCCACAGCTGAAAAGAAAGCCACATTCTCCCCCGAGAAATGGGCAGAGGCGTCAATCCTGCACCACATCAGCACCTGGGGAGAGTGGGGCAGGAGGGGCACCCTCGGAACACCTCCAGCCATAAGCATGGGACAACTTTTGCTCCCAGAGGGCAGAGAAACGTAAATGGAGACGACCCAACCTGCCGTGACTGCCCCGTATGCCCGGTCTTTTTACCGAGTTCCCTCGGAGAGGGAGGGAAAGGGGAAAAAAAAAAAACCCAAAAAACCCCACCGAAGCGATTCACGAGGGCGGGAAGCTTTGTCTGCCTGAATAATGAACTAACGGCTGGCCCCGCCACAGCCCCGCGTCCTGGCACAATTGCATCCGTCTGCGCTTTGTTCCCGGCCCGCTCAGCCATCAGCTGAGAACTTCATCTGTCTCAGCCGTCCGCGGTAATGATGGCAAGGGTTAAATACCACTTACACGGAGGTACAAAAGGCCAGTATCATTTTATATGAGGCCAGACAGCTGGTTTGTATAATTCCAGTTTGCACAGAGCGTTTTCTTTCCAGTGCGTCCCTCTAAAAAAGCTTTTCCTCGTGAGTTAATTCTCTCACTGGAGAATGCCAGCGCAGCTCCAATTATCTCTGAGATAATCCAAAGCGAAATTCGCTGTCAAACTCAGACCTGGGATAAGGCTTCAAGAGAAAGACTGTTATAAAAGTCCTCACCATGAAATCAATTAGAGACAAGGTAAAGGGTTTGTTTTGTGTCTATCCTGTCGCGGTTTTTTCCCCTGAAAAAACCCAACCACTCTATGTTTCTAGGCGTTTCCAGATAAGAACATCTGTTTTTAAATCATCTCAGTGCTACTTCGGAGTTTCTACATCTTACAGTGACACAATCAGCTGCTTTTTATTAACTTACTTGTTTGTGCAACAGCATTGGTGAATGTTCATGCATTCATCGCTGCACATCAAGCAGCTGGGGCAGATCCAGTAGCAGGAGTGTTCAGTGCTTGCCAATTCTGGTACATCAGCACTAACTAGTAGCTGAATCATGCTTGCCTTGCCTGAGCAGGCATTGACTGAACACAAACACATACACGGTTTGCTGAATCCTCTTTCCTCCCTGTTTTAACAGTTAAAAAGTGAAAAAGCATAAGGCAACAGCAGGGCATTCAAGGTGCAGCTGAATCCTACTTCCTCTAACTCTCTGTCTCTAAGACTCTTTCAAATCATGAAAAAATTTGCCTTTTCCAGGGAAATCCCTGCAACCATGAGTACAGGAAGGAGCTGATCCATGAGGACTCTTGCAAACAGATTTTACACTATCGCACACAGCTTTGCAAGGCTTTGGAATACTAAACTAGAAGTTCTTGGAATTTTTCACAATGTGAGCTAACAGTCTCTGACTCCCTAAGAGCTGAGGGGAGAAGGCAGAGCAAAACAGTCTCCAATTTGATAAGATGCTGTATGACCTTCACCTCAGCCCACTACCTGAAGCCATTGGCACACGACTCTCCTGTTGAGAATGGGTGGAGGACACTGGACATCGCTCTTCAATTCACAGGACAATGAGCAGGAGCAACAGAAAGACTCACAGGTGCAGGGTGTGCCACAACAGCCCTCAGGGACCAAAAATGAACAGTTTCACCTCAACAATGTGCATGTTACCACAGAAGGGAGAAAGCCCCTTTACTGCACTCGGTCTGACTGACAGGCTATCTTCCCTGCAAGTCTTCCTAATGGCTCAGAGCAGTGGACTTGATGCTTGTCCTTTTAGAGGGCAAATGAAAAAGCATGGTCCTTGAAGCTTCTAATCATGGCACCTCAGGCTCTTAAGTGCCCTACAGAGGGGCACGTGGAAGAACCAGAAAATCCCATAGAATCTAGTCCGATTTCTGCAACTATATATATATTCTGTAACTACCCCTTTGACAGCACTCTTCTGTCTGATCTGATTTTGACTTTTTTCAATGAGTGGAAGTGGACAAGATGCTTGGCAGCTGTGAAGATGCTGGGCATGATGGAGCAAGGGGGTGTTTCACTGAAAGGCAGGTCTCAATTTGTCCTACAGTGCCCAATGATCTTGCAAGAACAGATTGCAAGCAGTTTTGAAATGTCTTGACCAAAGCACTATTGCTGTCCCTGCTGGAAACAAAAGCACTTTGTAATCATGCTATAAACCAAGAAGTTTTATAACAAGTCCTCTCCTCCACCAAACTGCCACTGTAAATCAAAGAATGGAGATCTCCACCTCCACAAAAATGAACAAAGCTGTAGATCTGGGTTTAAAAGGTAAGGGGGGTCTGATTACACTTTACAAGCCACCTGCAGATCTTGAGTAAACTACTATTTAATTGAATCACTCTTCTGAAATTTCCTTTAAAGAAAAAGAAAGATACTGACTCATTTTGGTTTCTTTGATCCTTTCCAACACAAGCAGCTTATGAAGCAAGTAATTTTCCTTCCTGGGTCCTCCCCTATTTGCTTCCTGAAGTGTCAACCTGCTCCAGGAGACAGTCCCTGTTTGGGCTATAACACTGCTTATCTTACCCATCATCTCTGTTAAAGTTGCAACAGTTCTGATTAAACTACTAACGAGGTAGGTCTACTGCCATGGGTGGGTAAATCATGTCTACCAAGGCCCGGCAAAGAACACATCAGGACACTGCTTATGACTTTCCCAGCCTCTACCAGCATTTTGGGAAAGGGCTGACTTCTAATACATCCTGCTCTTTCCACATCCCCTCAGGAATACCAATCAAACCTAATGTTCCCCAAAACCCTTTCATGCTGGAGCATCTCTTTCTTGAGAAGAGACTTCATACTTAAATATTCTTCTGCATGTGCATGAGATCTACACTCCCTTTATGCTTGTGAACTACAGAGGAAAAGCTAATAATAGTTTAATAATACACTAAGGTGATGATAACAAAAGCAAAGCTACAGCTTTCCATAACATTAGATTTACTGTATTAAGCTTTTAATACTGCAAGAGATTAACAGTGACAGATTCTCTTGTAGAGCAGCAAAAGCTATTGCAATTCTTGCAACTTTCACATTAATCACATTTAAACATGCTTCTAACAGATGGGCATCATGGAGTGCTAGGTCTCTCTCCCAAGCCAGTACTGACAAAAAGCTTGTCTAGGAGATCTTGTGGCTTGTACAGTTTAGAGGGATTGTATATCCAGGCACCTTGTTATTGTTTTCATTGCATATTATCTAAGATTATTAGAAAAGCTCAAGTTAAATAGATGACAGACTTCAGCATACGTGAGCGGGAAGGGAAAGGGAGGGGGCAGAAAGAGTCAAAACAAGACCACCCACACAAAGTTCCTCCAAGTCCACATTTCACATGCATGATTATGATTTCTCCACATGGAAAGCACAGGGAAAGCATTAGGTTCTGCACTGCAACTTTTCCTCTGACGCTACTACCTGCAAAAACCCTTCTCCGAAGCTGAGACACAAGCCCAAGCTGCGAAAAATGAGCTGTCAGGCTCAAACCTGGCTGGACAGAGAATGACTGTCTGTCCTCCCTCCCCTTTCATTAGTGCAGATGTCAGGTTCAGATGGTCCTTTTTGACTGAAGCTGGGAAAGCACTGGAAGAAAACCAGCATTAGAACTTGGCACCCAGATAGAACGTAGATGTTTAATAAACTTCCCGGCACCGTTTTTTTAATTAAACCAAGTCCCAAGGTAAAACCTCATGTTTACATGACTGTAATTAACCAGGACACACTGTCTGTAATGTAAGAAAGCTCAACCTCCTCTATGAGCCAGACCTCAAAAGAAAGACTGGCAATTGCAAACTCAGCCCAACCTAAGGTTAGTCCGCCCAGAGTAAGGCCTGCAGATCTCTTCAGTTCCAGCCTGCAAGGACTCCTGCTTGTTGAAAAGTAAGACTGGAGAATCCCACCTGATGGTACTGCTTTCATATGGCCCCTGAAAGCATTTTCCCATGAAGGACAGAAGCACTCCTGATGTGCAAGGGTCTCAGCCTTGCAGATTGCCTGTCATTTACAAAACAGGTCTGTGTGTCCCGGATCTCTCACTCCACAACCCAGCTCGCTCTCAGTGTTTGTGGTACTCCTCTGAGAGGAGGGTTGTGCTGTCACTCTGCCACAGACCTGAGAACAGAGTGCCAAAAAGCCTGTGGCAGTACCCATTTCACACTGTCACATCTACAGTACTTAGGGGACTCATCCAAACCAGAAACTTCCTCTGCTCAAGAGTGAAAGACAGGCTCACCTTTGAACAGGATGGATGGCCTAGAGTTTAGAGTGCTAAAACTTGGTGATCTGAATGCCACTGTTAACCTTTCCCTAAGCTGTCATGAGAAGTCAGTGGATTAATCCAGGTCTCCCCAGTAGCAGCATTTTAGCTGCTCGGTCTTTCTCAGTTCTAGCCTGCAAAACTAAACATTCTCAGCCTACACACCTACCAGACATTGACAGACAGCAGCGGAGTCCACCTAAAAGCTATCTGCTATGTTTCCTCATAAACCACATTCCAGTGTCCGCATCGTGTTTGGCCAGGACCACACTGACACGGGGCTTCCAGGGAGCACAATTCACCTAATGGTCACAACTGACCACCATTACTCCAAAACATAGCAGAAAAAAGGTTGTACAGATATGACAGGAAAATTCAGGTGAGTTTCCACAAGCTCTACAAATCTGTGAAATGTTCCTGTAGTGCTACCAGGGAACAAAGTAGTAGAGAGAATTCTGTATTATGTCAATGAAAATAATATTGGTATATGATTCAGCATCCTCATGCCCAAGGAATATAATCTGAAAGGAATAAACAGGAATTACTTTGACACTGGAGATGTAACTTGGACAAGGAAATACTGTAGTATCAGCCAAAGTTTGTCTCAGTCAGCTCCAGCCTTCAATACCAGAGTCCTTAATTATGCTATCCAGCACTTAGCTCTAGGGCTCTGTCCATCTGGCTCATGCCACTAGAATCAAGAAGCTACAGAAGAGCAGACTGCAGCAAACAAGGTCAGGATGTGCCAATTTCTGTAGAGACATACTTAACAAGCCCAAGGTTGGACAGTCTCAAAACAGAAAAAAGGCACAGGAGACATCTCTGCAAAAATAAATACAACACATTCCTTCAGTGCATCTACAAATGACATCGTATCACAGAATCACAGAATTAATGAGGTTGTAAAAGACCTTTTGAGATCATCTAGTCCAACCTATGACCTAGACTTGCATCACTTTACCTTTCATTAACCCATCTGTTTTCCTGAAAGATTTAATTTCATTAACTTGGCTTTTCTACATTTTAATTTTGTTTTTCACCCCTTGCGGTAATATAGGAGGGGCAGTTCATTCAAAAGCAGTCTTTACTCTTGCATGTATGCAAGCAGCAAACAGCAGAATTCCATAACCCTAAGCAAGACATACCTCACTTCTGATCACCCATTACATGCAGTAGAAGAGTTTCTATCAATAACATCACAATCTCTGTGTCCAAACTTATCTTCCATTGAGAGAGGGAGGCAATGGGAAAAAAGTGAACTCAACCATGGGATGCTTTTGGATGAAGATACAAAGTGAAAACAAGGAAAAAACAAAACACATCAATTACCTTCAATTTTTACCTCTGTAATGAGAGCTGGAGTACTAATTATTTTCTCTCATTTGAGCAGTTTGCTGCTAATGTGGCTGTAAATTTCTTATCCCATTTATCAAGCTTTTCTAATCTCAGTGACCAATATGATTTTGTCCAATCTTTCCACTGGTCTTCTTCCACTATCTACACATTACTATATGTGTGTGAATATATATATATATATATATGTGCATGTGTATACACAAAGTTGTTCCTCCTCTAGTGACACACAGAATTTTGAGGAAAAACTCCTTCTTGGGATTTTTTTTCCTCTTTGAGAAAAACCTATTTCAATTGTCATTTTAAAAGGTCTGCAGGAAAATGGGCACACTTATTCATTTTATGGTGACAGAATCTTTTAGTCTCACAGTCCAAGATGCTGCTTATCAAGACAGATATAAAGACAAGCAAGAATCAGAAAAAAAATAATCAGCCTGAGCTGTGATATTTTGCAGTTCCCTCTTATTTTCTTTAACTAATTGCCATTCTACTGGATTCTTCGAAACAAGCAGATAAATGAAACATACTTTTAATCTACACTAATAATTTGTGTTAAGTTCCACTTGGACAATTTCATAAATGGTCACATTATAGCTGCTGAATGTAGCTGTAACCCATTCACACATTTACAGACAAAGCACTTGCTCATTTTCATATGTACCTCTAGGCAGATATTTTATTGGCGGATCTGAGAGAGAATTGTACTCTAAATTTTGCGTGTATTGACAGAGGTCCCTAAAAATATTTACAGCACAAACTGGATAAATACCCTGGGTCATACTTCAATCTGGACACTGACTCGCATCAGCTAACAGAGATGTATAATTAATGATAAATCTTCAGGTGAGCCTCCTAGTCTCCCTTCGGAGGGTTTTGTCCTGAGTACAGCTTATCCAACCTCTGTCTTGGCATCAAGGCTATATCAAGCCTGTGGCAGCTGTAAGAGGCCTAAAAATACTACTGAAGTAATGAAGTAGTGATACCTATTTTAGAATATTATCAGAGTAACGACTGCCATGAAATACACTTTAACTATAGTGCAATCTGAGAGTACAAGAACTTAAACCAGTGTTTTTAATGTGCCAGGCACAATGCATTTACAACATCTATTAAATGCAGGTTATGTTTGGGGGAGGGGGATAATTACATCTTAGCAGGTAGTTTATTAACTGAACAAGACAGCATCACATTAAAGATAATCAATGGAGGATAAACCACAGTTGTAAAAATTAATACTGTTCATTCACACCATGAAGGGAGTGAGGGGGGGTTGTCTTTGCTATTAAGACAGAACTAAAAGTATAGCCCCTCTGAAACAACCATGAGTAGAGGAGTAAAGGATAGGATGGCACAAAATGAAAGTCATTCAAGGCATAAGTGTCAAAAAAACCAAAACAAAAAAAAACAAAAAAAAAAAAAGAAAAAAAAAAGGAATAAAAAACCAACCAACCAAACAAACAAACAAAACCCAAAAAACCAAACAACAAAAAACAAACAAACAAACAAAAAAAAAACCAAACAAAAAAACCCCCAAAAAACAAAAAACAAAACAAAAACACAAAAAACCCCCAACATTAATATTGAAATTGAAAAGAAATAATCAGCAGTTCTAGAGGGGAAAGAGGAATATGAGCAACCAGTTTTGCAAGCAGCGGAACTAATGAAGCCTGGTTTTCTCCAGCTTTTATGTCATGCAAAGACTGACTTTCACATTGAAGTAAATGTGAGCTCCAACTTGAGCACTTTTTTTCTTAGGTTGGAACATTTATATGGGATTCCTTCCCCAGTGTATTTTCTAGTTTCTAATGAAGAATAAGACCTCCTCCAAATGCAGTAGGAATAATCTGTTCTCTCCTTTACCTGGCAGCCTCTTTTATGATTTCTACATTGTGGCAATGTAGTTGAAATTGTAGATGAGTAACAGATATAAAATTCCTGAATGGCTGGTGTGAGATACCCAGGCACACCTACCCCCTCCCCTGCTATACACACAGAATGTGCTATTCCTTAGTACTTGTTATGGATAAGAAACAAGGCTAAAAGCAGTGCTGCCAGGATAATTCAACTTATAGGGAAAATTCGTCTTTGGTATGCTAACTGTGTGCAAGGCTTCAGGCAATTTTCTGCAGAGACCAAGACCTCTGGTTCCTGCAGCAATACCTGTTGCAAGGAACAGTCAACACAAGAAGGGAGATGAGATCTCCTCAGTGTGCTGACACAGGAGCCTCTGTGATGATTTACCTGCTGGGGTAGAGGAAGGCCAGAGGAGCTGAGTTTAGTACAGCCTGAAGCAGCAGAACCAGTCAGAAGAGGGTTTGGATAATTATAAGAAAGCCATCACACCCTCACCCCTCCACTCCCCCCCACAAAAAATCCCAAGAAAGAAAAAAAGCTTGCATTCAAAATCTGGGCTGTGCAGAGCTATATAGTTTCCAGGGTTAAGTCTGGGCGTGTAACAGTCAGTGGTCAACCCATGATAGATGATTTCTTTTCTTAGAAATTAATTAAGATACATCTCTTGACTCTCCTCCTGTACACAACACTTAACCAAAAACCACTTCACCAAATGAAAGACCATGTCTATGACAAGAACTGGCCCTCTTTTTTCTGCAAGTAAATAAACTTTACAAGGAGAAAAAACGGAACTGGGTAGTATCCATTCTTTGCACCCACTCTGATTTGCATGGTAAGCATTAAATCATAATTCAACTCTTGTTTCACTTAAAATTAAACTGCCCCTTATCATAGATCACTAAGTACTGGATGCAGGGAAACAGGCATAGCATCTTAAAAAACTTTGCCTCTGAGCATCACAGTGAGTTACTGCTGCCTATCTTGAGTTTCATCATCCAGAAGATCTGATTTCTGCAATCATGGACATTAGAAGCTTCTGAAGAGAACAATGCTTGGTAATGCCTTGGGGGGGGTTTGGGGGGGGGATGGGTTGTGGAAATCTGACAAAATTGAGCATGCACAGAGAGCCCAGTTTACCCTTTAAAGCAATCCAAAGCCTCTGGATACACTGGAATTTTTCAGTGCACCTTACATATTCTGCTCCTAAAAATGACCCAGTTCTGTAGCCACTGGTACACACATCTTCAAGAAGGATTAGTACCTTTTCCCCCCCAACTCACCCTCTGCCCAGGTCAACTTAAAAGTCTGCTCAAACATTGTTCAAGATAACAAAAAACACTTTGAGAAGTCAGGGGGAAAAGCTGCAGAGGCCTGAAGACTCTGCATATTTATAGCACAAACACACTGCCCCATGCTCATTCCCCTTAATCACATGCACACACTCGCAAGACGTCTCCTCCAAACTTTCTCAGGGACTCAGTCTGAGTGGCTGTAGTTCAAAGTCCAACTGCCTTGGCAGCTGAAAAGAAAGAGAAAACCATGGTGGCTTTGTAAGAATTACAGTGATCCTATTAAAAAAAAAAAAAAAAGTCACTCTCTGCTGGGACTTAACATGGCAGTGCCACGCAGCACTCACCGAATTGAGCAGCATTTCAAGCACACAGCTCTTGGTGTAATAAGACTACAGGCTTAATTAGGTTCCTATCAGTATTGCTTTTTTCCTGCCTTCAGCCAAGAAGGTATAAGAAAAGATTGTCCAATACAGATACTGCAATTTAAAGTCTCGAGTTAAGAACACAGTGGGTGTATATCTACTATAAAATCTACCCTAAAAACATGCCAGTTGTTAAACTAAGCAGTGCATTAGAAGCAGTTAGATATAATGAGAATGTAAATGGAAAGTATTCTAGGGAGATATTTCAGCTAAAAACAGCATACACTCTATGCTATCTTTTATTTTAATCATGCTCTAAGCCCTGCCTTTTTGAACTTTTTATAAATTCTGCTATCTCCCTTTGCAGTTACTTACATATTGGTATATAAATTCAAAGATGAGAAGCAATTAGGAATGAAGCGAAGACTCCCTCTCTTGATGCTAATACATCAAAGGAAGTGAAAAAAAACCTTCCCCCCTCATACACACTGGGTAACACAGAGAGTTTCTGCTCTTCACAGCCTAATAGCTCAAGTAGTTCCAATCGAGAGTCTGATGTCAGCCTCTGATTACATGGAGATGCCAAGCGATTGGAAAGAGCGGCTTTTGAAAAATCCCAGCTCTCTGACTCTGGCAACCACACAACCCCGCAACAATGCTTTTAAAAAGCATACGTGTGTTACTCACATCAGCTGGTCCTATTTTTTTCCCCACATTGGGCATCGTAACATTGCTATTAAGAGTTCTCTGAGGGTATCTGCTGGATTTAGGTACAATGGGTGTGAAGGGAATGTGTCAGATCGGGAGCTTTTTTAAACAGCTCCCCTGCACCCGATCTCTCCTGCTCTCCAGCTTGGAGAGGGGAAGAGGCAGGTGCTGCCTTTAAACAGACACACTAGAGAAGTCTACTTTTGCCTGATTGGAGAAAGAGAGGTTGGGACTGGCTCATGGCAGGGATCAGTAAGGACTGCTCCCATTTTTTTCTGCACCTTTGCACATCTCTGCCAGGCCAGCCTAATCTGATCCCTGGAACTGAAGCCTCAAAACAGGTAAACCTATGTAAGAAATGCCAACAAAACCTGATTCTGCTGATCCAGAACAGCAGCTGAGTGGCACCCTGAAACTGGGTATTTGGATTTCCTTCCTGCAAGTCCTTCCCTCAGTCCAAGGACATTTGAGAACAGTGCAAGAGTTTTTTGGAAACACTCCAGGCCCTTCATCTTTCAAAAAGGAAAATTAACGTCTCTTATGCATCTGAATCAACAGGTGAATGACCTCCCCATGTCCTCATGTTACCAGAGTCCATTTATTTCTTAATCACAGTATCTCCCCTTTATGAGCAGGGGAGCTAACCAAAAGAAGGAATGACTTCATTGATTTCACTGAAACATTCATCCTATGTTTCTGTATGAACACAAACATTACACTATTAAGGTTTTTAAATAGAAGAATGGAGTTTTAAAGGGTCTGTAGGAAGAATTTCTGCTTAACCACTAGATCCTCAGTAAGCTGATGTCTCTTATGGCTCTGGTTCTATCTTTTCTGCAGTTTTGCTCCTGTGTAAAGGAGACCTTATTGGTATTAAAGGAGCTAAAATATCTCCAGCAGAATTTCTAATAAATCCTCTGGAGACTATTGCTTGGCTCTTGAGCATGAGCCAAAAAGAAGCTGCACTAACTATGATATTACAGAGCTGTGTAGCTGCAGTGAGGTGGAAATCAAGCATTGAGTGGTTTTTGATACGTTTTTTAACTGGCAGGCTCTCCATCTAGCAACAAAATCCCCAAATGCTCAAACCTGGTACATTAGCTTAAGTACTGCTCATGGAATGATGAGCGAGGAGCTATAGAACAGAGGCTTTCTGAGCTACACCAGTGGAAGACCAAGTAAATGACATTCAGCAAAACTCTAGAAGATTTACAGCTATATAACAGGGAATGGCTTTGGAGGAAAACCACTGCTTTCTGCTCTTCATCTGTTACCAGGCTGTGCCAGATGAAGTCTAGTGAGTCTACCTGAGCACTGAAATCTCAGAGCCTTTCCACCAAGCATCTCACTGGCCTTGGCAGGACAAAGGATTTTACACTATGCTTTTATCTGCAAAGAGACCAGAGTCTGCATTCCACAAGCTAACAGGACTGAAGGTGACAACCCCAGCTTTCAGAAAGTTACATCCCTGCCAAAGCCACCTGACAAATTCCATCCCATTACCTTCTATCACGTACTAAATGTATGAGGAAAAAATACCTCAAGCAAAGTCTCTATAGTCGTGTTCCTGTGTTAAAGGTCTTCTATCACCATTCTGTAAGCAAAGACAAGACATTTTTCTCCTAAATAACAGTACTCTAGCTAGTGGTGCTTTAGTGAATGTTAAGGTAAAGTGGGGATCCTTAAGTGAACAGTTTTTCTTCCCCTGTCCCTTTGTTGTTCTGACAGCAATAAAGGTAAGAAGGAAAGCCCATGCTTTGGCCTCCCTCTCCTTTTCACTCTGCTAATGCGCCATCAATCCTCCCCATTTAGAAGAAACCATGCACTGAGGAAATTCTCCAACTTTCCCACAACCACAGCTTGGGTTATTTGCATTCACGGGCAAACTACAGGCCAGTGCACCACCAGAGAGGTTCTCTTTACACAAATTAATACACAGTGACCAGCACGAAACCAGGAAACCAAACCTGGCAAGCAAATCCAAAAGCACTTCTTTTCCAAAAGGACAAGCGAACAGATTGTGTCATCACATTTGGGCAGGTAAAGGACAGAAAGCTGAAAGTTGATGGATTACTACATCCAGTGTACAGCTGCTTTTCTTAGGAGACTTTATTCTGCAACCAACAAAGACTTGCCAATTAATATAATTTTGGTGTACAAAGGGAGCTCTGAATATATCCTCTTGCTTCATGTCCCCCAGAATACATTAGTGTGCACCTCTAAGAGTGTGACTACCCTCCCACTCAGATGGGCTCACTAACTGTAAAGGACAATGATACAAAGTTAAAGGAAGCTAGGAATCTCTTCTGTTTTGTCTCCAGAATATCTGAGATATTTTTGCGTAAATGTATCCAACCCATGGAGATCTACAGCTGCGCCTCAGTACCACAGAGAATCCATGTAATGAAAATTGCACTTTAAATCTCAAGGATCTTGAGAAGCTGAGACAAAGTGCAACACTTATCTTCCCAACTTGGATGCTTTTTTCTCTTTCAAGATGCATCTGCTCTTAAGGTCTTGTGTACCTCCCTGAAGATCTCTGCAAGGATGCTCACCAACCCTAAGCCTGGGATGGCCTAACAATGCAACTGAATTCTGAGATGGAAGCATGAAAATTTCTTGATTCCATTTCAACAGTAATTGAGACTTCAGCACATTAAATCAAGGAGGAGGAGGTGCGTTTTCTGATGAGCTTTGGATCCAATACATATTTTGTAAAAATGTAGGATTGTGGCAGAAAACACATGAAAAGCTTATAAGGGATTAAATATTTCCCTGCAGTGCTCAAAACCCAAACAGAAAAGAAAATATCAGTGTGGTTAAAAGCCACACTAGCAAGAATTCCAAACCAAAAAAAATCAAAACAAAACCACCTAAAAAAAGCACAAGGAGAGAGACTAAAAGCAAGAGTGAAACTTGCCAGGCTGTTCTCAGTAACCAGCTTCAATCAAACAGAATAAATTAACGCAGAGCCTAAAATTATAAAGGATCAGTTCAGAGCTGTCTTTTTTATCTCAATACTGACACTTCAGGAAACAAGAAAATCCTATAGAGGAGCTGACTACAGAGATCCAGGGGCCTCTGAAGAGCTGACTAACACAGGAGATCCCCACACTTCTAAGCGGCTGCATCACTAATTGTTGGCACATAGCAAAATCAGGAATGGAAAAGTGGAGCAATGAAGATACAGCAGGCAACTTCTGGAAATGATACAGCTTTTAGAAAGATTGGCTACTGGTAACACATTGATGCTTTTGAAAAAAAGCCTGGAATGTGTGGAATTCTCTGGGATGCCAGGGTGCAAAAAGGATCTCATTAGCTAGGGCTTTCAAAATCTACTGCCCGGTTGTTGCCTATTATTCCGAAAGCAAGATGGCTTACATCATCAGTTTCTGTAAAGTACAATATTCCACTTAACCTGCCAGATCTCTAGTCCCCTAGACTGAGAAATCATCTTTCCAAATAACCATGGAGGCACATCTTTCCAAATAACCATGAGTCCCAAGTCTACACACTAGTCCAGCACTTTTGTGTTTCCATATTACCAAGATAATCAAGCACCTAATAATAAAACTGGGCAGTATCACACTGCTCAGTTCTCTTGCTGGCAACCAGAAAACTCTAAGCAACACCCAGACTGACAACAATCATGTTCTTCCCACATGGTTCTGCTTTAGAAGCAGACCCTGGAGCTGCTCATGATGAATAGCAGTGGAGTGGCAGAAGGGCAAAGTAGTTAGCTCAGGAGCTGGGCAGGAAAACATTTCTTACCCTTGTTTCTCTTACATTCAGAGGATGGGAAAGGATTCCTGTTTGCAAGATGCTGGCTGGCCAGGGGCTTAAAAGAAAGATGAAAGAACAAGCAGTATCTGGGGATGCAGAGGCGAGGGACCTTGAGTTTTTGAAGATGACCTGCTTGTAACTGCCCAGAAACCGTCCTTTGTTGTGCCTAACAAAGTTTTCCAATCACACTGAAAAGTGACAAGAAGAAAGGGCAACACATAGGTAAATACCTTTACCAGTAGCTTAGTAGAGGACTTTAAGTACTTTTTTTAAAGCAAAGTATACACATAGTTGCAAATGTTCACCATTGCAACAGCAACAGAGCCGAGAATGTTAAGGCCTCATGAAAATGATAGAAGTAGTGATAAGCATTGCTGGACAAATGCCAGTTTTAATTAATTTTAATTCTTTATTAATATTCCCTGAAACCAACATAGATGTTTTAATATAACAATACATAATTTTCAGTATAATATACAACGTTATTATGCCAAACTGTATTAAATGCTATTTTCAAGAGAACTCCTTTCCTGCTCCCCTTTCCCTTGGTATCATCTCTGCAATTGCCAAGGAATGGCATTCTGGGCAAGGAATGCCCCTCTAACCACTGGCTGCAATTGCCCTTGAGATGGCATTAGCCCATCATTTCCTTTTCCTAATGCAGCCTGAGTGTTCACAGGGGAATCTCAGAATCCAGCTGGCTTATGAGGCATGGAGAAAAAGGCCTTCCACTGTCACAGCTCAGTATCTAGGCCATGTCCAGTAGCATTATTCTCAAATCACTGTGCTGCACTCGAAGTTGGAATATGAAGAATGTCTCACTATGGCAAGATAGGCCAGTAGTTTTAAACTGAATACTTGAAAAACTTGTGGTTGGGCTGCACTGTCCTGGTGTTAACATCCCAGCAACATGGTGTTTTGGTCAATGCATCAATAAGCCCAGCCCCTCAAGACTCATGCAATAAATTCAGTGCAGTCATCACAGTCATGCCATGGGTGGGGTGGCCGCATGCCTGTCACCAACTTGATCCTTGTGGTTGTGAGTCCAAACCTCCAGCCAGTTCTGAAGTTTTCTTAGATGTGTCATTTGGGCTGGACAGCCAAAAGACAGCCCTGAGGCCATCCCATAATCTCCATGCTCGCCACAGGAGATAGAAGTCAGTATGCTTAACATGATGCTGATTAGGTCCTGGGCAGATCTGTGACCACCTGCGATTGCTCTCTTGGTTTCAAACAAACAACTGGGTGTAGTAACCTGAGCGTAACACTTTCAGGAGTGAATTATGTAGGCACTTCATGCATAAAACAAACATTAGCATAGTCTTGCTGAAAGTAATAATGAAGGAGGAGGTGTCAGCCCAGAGAGGAGAAAGCACACTATCATTATACACTACAGGGAAGATGGGCAGCTTCCTGCCTGGCAGTTTTATCCATCCCTTGGGGACAGCGAGCGGTCTGGACACCAAAGGCAGGTATTGCTCTGGGGGTGTATGGATTTGGGGGGAGTGTGAGGAGATAATGTGTAGAGTGGTGCTGTTCAGCTCTGGGTCTCAGCTGAGATGTTCAGGTGCAGCACTATGTAAATGCAGCTCTGCTGATCCGACGTTGTAGGGGGGATACAAGCAGCCAGAGGAGGAGGCAAAGAAGCTGACTGTTCATGTACATTGGATTGTATTGAGACTTTCACCTTTAGGAAAGATGTGGTACAGCACTGCACAGAGGGAAGTGATGAGGACAGGGAGGTGTGCTTTGAGCAGCTGTACAGCTGCAGGCAAGACACACACCTGCTGGAGAATGGGGGGGGGGCAAAGCCCAGCGCTGTGGAGGATCCCTTGGCTGAGTAGACCTAGGGACATCTGTAGATCTATCAGTGGCACTGTGCTCTATACAAGAGGAAGGAAGAACAGCTGGCAAACACAGGGAAGATCATGACCAAAATTTTCTCCCCTCTTAAAGAGAGAAGGATTTAAGAGAAAACCGAACACTAAAAAAAATGAATTCTGCATTTATCATCACAGGGATAAAGCCAGACTCTCTAATTAAGCATATGACATAACTGTGCTGTAATATCAAGATTTTGCTCTGTGATTTGCAAACAAGCTGCACTTGCACAATCCAGAAAGAAAAAAGCCATACAGATTAGGACAGCTAAACCCTGCTCTCACTTACATTAGTATATACCCACACTTACTTAGCTCAAAAGACCTACAGATGAGAATGTGATACGAGGAGTTTCATTTCCTCAGACAGTTCTCTCACTAGCTCAGCCAAGCCTCCTTCTCACTGCGGTTTCCAATCACAGCCCAGCACTCTGCTCTGATTACACACTCATCCTGGAACCACAAAAAATCTCCCTCGGTCTCATCTGTGGTTGATGTATATTAATACAACACCAGCAAAGTCACTGTACAGCTGCTGAGTACGTAGCTTAAATACCGTTGAACACCTAAGGCTTGATTCTGTTAATCAGGACAGCTTCATCAATCCTAGAGGAGACACATATACTCCACAATGCTCCAAAGGGGAGGAAATACAAAGCACAATTTTTTAAATGGCATATTCATGAAAAACACCTAGAAGAGGGCATGGTCTTGTTTACCCTGGTATAAACTCACTTTGCTGTACTTAGCAGAAGTACTCAGGATTTAGAGGGGTACAGCAGAAGGCAAAACTAAGCCAAATTCTCCTCTCAAGCCATTGCTTTTCCTAAAACAGATACTGTGAGGTCAGAACCAACACCAACCTCTGCTACTCCAGACTTCCAAACCTCAGCCCTATCTATCAAAAAACCACATATCCACAAGTGCTTGGAAGTGTATGCACCAGTGAGAGCACAAAATCATTGCACTGCTGTGAACACGAGCTATATTCAGCAGAAATCAGCAGCTGCTAGGACTACAGAGCTTTTCACTGCTTTTATAGTTTGGGCGGAGGAGAAACAGGATTCAAGTACTGCTCATAACACAAGTTCTATATTGCCTTGATCTTTATCCTCCTCCCCCTCCTCCACCCTCCCCTCGTCGCTCTTCAGGGCCACTCTTTAAACAGAAAGAAGTCATTAGCCAAACTTCCTTATTTTATGGTCCCGATAGTTAGGTAACGACGAAGCAGTTTTATTATTTCTACTAAACAGCGTTCTGTCGGGAATTCAGAGACACTTCTAAGGGGAACGTGGGGAACGTCGGGGAAGGGGGACAGGCCAGCAAAGGGAGAAAATCCAAATATGCCCGAGTGCGACGGATCATCTCCATCAGCCCCGGCGCCCAGCTGACAGACCTCGTCCCCCTCCCTGGCCAAACCCTTGGCTGCAGAAGATACGTCCCGAGAGCCCCGCCAGCCAGCTCCTTACGTAAGGCACAAACCACTGACATCATCCCTCCCGCCGGCATCGCCGCGGCGCCCAGCGGCGCCCACAGACCCGACCCGACCCGCGCCCGCCCGTTCCCTTCCCACTCTGCTGCCCCGCCGGGGCTCCTTTCCCACCCACTCTGCCCCCGAACTTTGCACGGCAGGTTGCCAGGGGATGGCTTTCCCCGCCGGGCGCCCCGCGCCGCGGTGCGCTCCATCCATCCCGCGGTGCGTCCCATCCATCCCGCGGCGCTCCCCATCCATCCCGCATTCCGTGGTACTTACGCACTGCCTCCTGCTTGGGGTCGAGGCCGCGCACGGCTCCCTGGAGGCCGGCGATGCGGCCGTGCAGCGCCCGTACGCGGCGGTGGGTGCCCTGGATGTCAGCCTCGACCTCCTGGAAAAGGGTGCAGGCGTGCCGGGCCACGTCGGACAGCTGTCGGAGGATCCGCGACAGGGCGACGTTGCTGACCGAGCAGAGGTCCAGCACCATCAGCACCGCCGCCGCCTCCCTCTCCCCGCCGCCGGCCGCCTCGGCGCCCTCGCTCGCCGTCCCCGGCTCCTCCGGCGGCGGGTCCCGCGGCGGCGGCGGCTCCGCGCCCCAGCTCTCCTCCAGCACGGAGGCGGCGGGCTGCCGCCGGCACAGCCGCTGCGGCTCCACGGTCCGCTTGGCGAAGGGCATGGCCGAGCCCTCGGCCGGAGCTCTCCCGGGCTCCCGCGGGCACTGGCGGGGATCGCTGTCCTCCTCCTCCTCCTGCTCCTCGTCCTTCTCCTGGCCGCCGCTCCTCGCCCGCCGCCGTCACTCGCGGGCGGCCGCCGGCGGGCGGCTCATCGCCTCGCTCCCTCCCTGCGCGGGGCTCCTGGGCTGCGGGGCGGCCGCCGCGCCGCCGAGCATCCGCCGCTGCCGCCGCGGGGAGCCGGGGCGCATCCGCGCCGCCTCGCTCGCTCGCTCGCTTCTCACGCCGTCCCGCTCCGGCGGCGGGTGTGAAGGGGCGGCCCGAAAACCCGGAGAGAGGAATCCCGCGGCCGCGAGGAGGAGCGAGCCGCCGAGGCTCCCGCCCGGGAGAGCGGCGGGGCGGGGGCGGGCGGGGAACCGGGGCGGTGCCGAGCTCCCGCCGCCGCGGGGAGGCGCTGCGGGGCGGGCGCGGCGGCCGCGGGCCCGGGGCGCGGCGGCGGAGGCTCCGGCGGCCCCTGCCGGGCGGGGAGCGCTGCTCCGGGCGCGATCGGCCTCCTCGCCCCCGGCGCGGCCCGGGTCCTCGCCGGCCGGAGCGCTGCCCAGGTGCGCAGAAGAAGGAGAAGCTGTTTGGAGGGGCAGAAGGGAACCCAACTCGGCAAGGCCGGGCTGCTGCGGAGGGTGGTGCCCGCCCGCTGGTGTCACCTCCTGGGGCACCGCGGAGGTTGTCGCACTCCCTGGAGTCAGGTGCGTGCACTCGGGCACCGATTTCTTAGGTGTCGGGGAAGGCTGGGTTCCCGTCAGACAAGGAGCGCTGCTTCTGACGCAACACAGCTCAGCTTGAGTACGTACACTTCTGAAAGGTGAACGTTCCTGACAAGCAGGCATGAAATCTGAACACAAACTCTGAATTATTGGTGGTAAATACTACTGAAAGAGGTACTGTAAAATGAGATCCAGGCAGACGCGAATGCAGGCGTTCCACAGTTTGGAAATAGCAGCTTGTTTGCCCACTTGACCTTAACTTGTCATCCTTGCACTTGAGTGTTGTGGTACAGTCTGTCATTACATGACCACATAGAAGCAGCTTTTAATTACCTCTGGTCAAACAGCCCGAGTTGCAGAGAGCACCACTGCCAGCCTGGCGATACGCACACCCCACGTTCTGCAGATGCAACGGCATCCTGAGACAAGCTTAGGTCCAGAGAGGAGGTACAGCTGCTTTCGCCGAGATCAGTGTCTGAGCTGATGAACTTTGCTGGCCCTGCTGCTGGCTTTTAGCATGGACCATTCATGTGCCTTCACGTTTTGCCTCTGGAAAGAGGAGCACACTGTGACACAAAGTCAGCTCAGCTCTTTAGCTCAGGTTTCTGACTTGGCTTGAAGTGGGTTCCAGCCCTATTGTTGGGCAGGGAGGAAGGCACAGAGCCTGTCCCAATCCCAGAACCACTTCCCCATGCTTCCTGGGGGCCTTGAAGTTCAGGTGTGACCCAGTAGGAGCAAGCAGGGACTTGAGAGCTGTCAGAGGTCCAGGGGCAGTGCTCAAACAGTACTAAAAATATTTCTTGGACCAAGATAAGCCACTACTAAAATCGCGGAGGTATTTGTACCTCACATTGCTGAGTTTCCTCTGCAGCCAGGAGGCTTTTAGCTCTTGTAATGGACCATGTGTTCTCCTCCTCCTACCTGGGGGAGTCATGGTAAGTTATTTATAAGCCACTGAAAGGTATTTTAATATTTCACTTGAGACTCATAAAGCAGGGGGAAAGTGTTAAGTTTTAATGCTTCAGAAAGAGCAGCAGCCACCCAAACTGATGTGGGATCACAAGAGAAGGACCAAGAAACAACAGTATAGCGCTCACCAGGCAGGGGCAGGAGATACCTCTGAGAAAATCAGCTCAGGTGGTCATTTGGCCTGTCTCTCAGGAACATGATAAACCAGTGAATTGCGCCATAGGTAACAGGTAAAAGCTGCAAGGGGTAGGATTTTAAATTGCACCTTACCACAGGCTCCCAATTGCATCTACTCTCTGATCAGCTCAGACAGGACAAGAGCTGTGCAGCTCTCTTCCTTCCCTTGAAAGCAGCACTTTGGTTCTGGCAGTATATCCCTACTTGACCTCAGCAAAACTACCAGAAGACAGTGCTTTTCCCAGTCTGTTATTACTACTTCTCATTTACACAGACTCCATGGTCTCTCTTTTCATACCATGCTTGGAAAGGTACAGCTTACCTTAGGGACCCTGCTAGTCCCATGACAATTGTGTGACTTGAGAACAGGACACACACCACCAAACCACACAGAAATGAACTTATTGAAAAGAGGAAGGTTCTGCCAAGTCTGTGCATCT
Source organism: Hirundo rustica (assembly GCF_015227805.2). Lineage (NCBI taxonomy): Eukaryota > Metazoa > Chordata > Aves > Passeriformes > Hirundinidae > Hirundo > Hirundo rustica. The sequence goes on along the minus strand of NC_053451.1, from coordinate 102,631,912 downwards.
CCACCACAGGGAGCATATTTTTCATATTGGAGGTTTGCAGCATTACTGTCCTTCCCTCCACAAGTCTAGATGTTGCATTTTCCTTAGTTCTTCACTGCAAGCAGAACAGACTCCATATGCAGCTTGGGTAAGGGGCACTGGCACTTTCTACCAGGCAGGTGGAGGTTCTGTGTCACTGTCCTCTGGTCAGAACACATCTCCTGTCTTTGCAGGCGCTGGGGAGTCAGGTTGCCCCAGTCATGCACTTACTACGTGCTTTTTATTAGTAATATTGCGTGGTATAAATCCAAATTCAGTAGCTTCTCAGCTGCCCCTGGGATTGCTTTTGGTGTGTCTGTTCAATAGCAGAGGTAGTAAGAGGGGAGCAATCCCGAAGGTTAACCTCAGTCTCACCCAATGGGTCTTTGGAGTCTTGCATAGCAAAAGGAGAGGAAAAAATCTTCCATGGGGGATTATGAATGTTGTATTGGTTCTGAAGTGCCCCTCAGAGGTGCCAATCCCTCTGCACTGACTGGAAGCTTCTCTTGGCTGGAGTTAAACCTCAAGGCCCAGAGTATTTAATTGGTGAACACAGCAGCCTGCACCAGCCAGCTGCATCACTAGACTTCAAGAAGCACTGGCTGACCTTAAAGATTGAGACATATCAGAAAGAATAAGAGTCATGAACAGAGGTAAATAGATGAAACAATTCCTTGTGTATTTATTTATGACAAGGAAAAATGTCGTGTTGAGCTGTACTGCTTTCTTGCATCTGCATGAGCTGTAATTCACTGTGTTAGTTGCTATACAGTTAGGTTGGGATGCTGCCTGGATGGCATTGGCTTTCAGCCGTGTCAGTGAAAGGCAGTGGTTTGCTCTCAAGACACTACGGTGTGGGAGTGGAAGAATGGGCTAACAGAGTGGAAGAAAGGTCCTGCTTGATCTCTCACTGGTGCTGCTGGTGGTAGCAGGCACCTGGCCCTAGCCCACAGTAACTCTTTTGCAGCTTCCCACCCTGTTCCTGCCTCTGTGCTCCTTCCCTCGCTCACATTGGCTGCTGGTAGTCTGGCAAGGGAATATGCCTGCGATGGAGACAGAGGGCAGAGCCACTGGCAGATAAGAAGGGATCTGGTTTCCTGCTGCAGGGAGCTGCAGGAAGAAGGGAGGTGGGATTAGGCAATCTCACCCGGTTTGGCAGGGCTGCTCTGGCCTGCTGCAGTGTCTCTTGCTCTGCAGTGCCAAAAAGGGAGGAGAGGCCGATGAGTGCTGGAAGCTATTGTCATTTCCTCCTCTTTCCACAGCTGTCAGGAAGGTGCCTTTAGGCATCCTATTAATGAAGTTGTGGCCTTTTGGCCATGATGTGGAATCTGTCATCGCTGGTGCTAGCCCACCCTTAATATATCGCTTATTTATTCTCAGCAAAGATGTCACAGACAAAGCATTCCTAAACCTGTACACACTTAGGCTAGCAAAGTTATCCTTTTTTAGAAAGTCCTTCAATATTCAGCTGCCATTCTGCACTTTGACCTAACGGCAACATTCCTTGATCACAGTAAGGCCACATTAAATGTAAAAGTTCCTAAGGCAGGAAAGTACCAGCCAAGGAAGTTCCCTGTAAGTTTGGATCTGCTCATTTAGGACTCTCAGTTTGCCAGTTTGTTTCAGCAAGCAAAGGTTAAAATCATTTCCAAAACACGGGACATTAAGATTTTACTGGGAAATACCTTTCTTGAAGGGGATCCCTAATTTTGAGTGATGTAGTGAGGCAAAAGGCTGGTGATTCAAATTCTGATGGTATGTCTGGGACACAGAGGTGACTTTCTCCTTCAGTGCATGCCACACTACTGAGGTACTGAGACACACATCTTATTTTTGGTTCCTGTTTTCCTAAAACTTTGTTGGCACAAACAGCTACACAAATGTATGCAGCAAACAAGGGACCACAAATCTCTTCTAGGAGTTGCAATATGAGTATGACTAGATATTTGTGTTCTATAGGTAGGAGTATTCCCTGTTCCTCCTTGTTTGTCTCACAATACTCCCAAAATCATTGTTGCTGCCAGTTTGCCATCACTACTAAAGCTGTGCAGTCTGAATTTTCTCTTGTCCTCTGGGCCAGGACACCCTTTTTCCTCATTTTTTTCCTTCTTTGAGAAGAAGAATTTTACTGTCCTCAGTAGAGCTGTTTCCTAATCTTTCTCACACCTCCACCTGAGGACGCGTACAGGCATTAGAATGGCGAGTGTTTCTCTGCATTAATGTCTCTCCTGTCCAACTGCATTTCCCCAGGCACTCATGTGCTGTCACCAGCTTACACTGATCCAGCCCACTACTGCTCTATCTGGTAGCTGTTAATATTTATATTGCCATAAACCTTTTCACCCTTGAACTATGAGCCCACTGATTCAGTCATTGGTTTAAGTGGGGAAATACAGGGCTTGCAGAAGTCCTTGTACCTGTAGCAAAAGGAATTACTGGACTCTGCATGGTGCTGCAAGACAGAACTGAATACATTCAAACTGACTTCCTTTCTCCAAAATCTCCTAATTATGGTAGTTACAGAGTTTACCTGTAATCAGAGTAAGGATGACATTTCAATCTGAAGAGTGATTATTAAATTGACACTTCCTTTAAAATGTGCCTGAAGTCAGGACTGACATGCTAATTGAATTTTATGAGCAAGGAATGTCTGCTTTACTAGGAGAACTTCCTAATCTTTCTATCAAGTTCGTGCTAAGTGCATACCTACTCAATGTTTTCCATCATTACTACCAGGTATTGCTAGTCGAAGAATAAAAGCCTCAATGGAGCACGCCCCTGATTACAGCAAATGCTGTAATTTCCTTTGATACCAATATTAGTTTCACATTCATATATCCCATTGACTGCTAGCACAAGAACATGTCAAGGAAGAAAAAAAAAACAAAGCCGTTTAGGCCTTTAAAAATAATAATGGTTAAGAATGTGCAATAAATCCAAGACCAAATCCCAATGGTGCTGAGTATTGCTGGCAAATTTCAGGGTCCCCTAAAGCACAATAAACATTTCCCAACAGCTCTAGTATGATGGGTATAAGTATCCCCACCATTATGCTGGAGAACAGTGATGCTCATTCTGTCATCTCAGAAGAAAGGAGTTGTGTTGAGGACAGTTGGGATGCCTTTCCTAGACTCCGTACCAGAACACAGCACAGCAGAGTAACTGCAATACTGGAGCAGCATCCAGCTCCAAGCTGGACTTCAGGGAAACGAGATTCTGCCATGTGGGTGGGCTGTGCCACTCTGTGTTAGGAAAGGGCAGGTGAGTGCTTCTTCAGAAGACAAAGCTCTCAAACTAAAGTCAGGCTCTGTTCTATATCGAAAAGCTCTGCTGAGGGAACATCACCAGCAACCTCAGCTGGAGTGCTGTGACACCTGACTCCAGCCTGTGCAGAGAACTGGTTAATTCAGTCTCTACAGTCCCAAGAAGGAACATTCACAAAAACAAAAAGTTAACACAGAGGGTTGTATCTTAATAAAACACAGTAAAAGGAGAAGCAGAAAATAATAAACTGTGTTCTTTACAAAGAAATATAATCCCTTCTAGAGAAACAGAAGGGAAAAAGATGTTTTACTTCCAATGTGAGCTCCATACACCCTCTATTTTGCTCCGACTTCTTAATTGCACTTGATTTCATAGCAGTGGGGGTTTAACCTACGTTGTGGGTATTTTCACTGTTGTCTTTAATTTTGCCTGCTGGCATCAGGCAGTTTGTGCACATCAAGCCAAGTCTGCTGTCTTGATTCAGGACTCACATGACCTCAGCTGACATTTTGCCTGTATCAGAACAGTGGGAGTACACTAGTGTAGAGAAAAGAAGAATTATTGGGAACAGAATGTGAAAACCCCATCATCCACAGATGAGCTTTTATCCAGTATTAACAACACAGATTTTTACACATTCCAAAAGAATTTGGCACATTCAGTTTGCATGCTGAACATGTCCTAACTCTCCGTCATACAGTCTAAATGTGAAAGTAATTTTGAGTTTCTGTATTCTGGAGCCAATCCAGCTTGTGGTTCATGTCACCAAGTCAAGGGCAGTAAAATGTCACTTCCCCTTACGCTCATGATGAAGAACTGAAAATGGAGATACTCTGGGAAAGGCTAGATCAGGTCGATGCCTCCACACTTTCTGTTGCTTCTCCCAGGGACAAGGAACTTTAGTTTGGTTAGGTGGGTGTTTGCTTGGCCTGTATCTTTCTGTGTTGTGGTGTGACCTTAACTCACTCGTCCCTGGGTGCTGCTTGGACAGGAAAGCACGCTGAGCTCCCTGGCTTTGCAGTGCTCAGAGGGGAGGCTCAGTCTGCATCACAGGTTTCCTAGCAGTGCCTCATGCCAGCCACTCCTCCAGGGGTTTAGCCAAGCTCCTGCCTTGGGCTTGCTGTGGTGCATTCCAGCAGAGGAAGAGCACGAGTGGCTCGGGTTGGTTTCATCAAACTGATGAGCTTCCAGTCTCACGAGGCAGAGTGCATTAGGGTATCGCAAGCTCTAGCCTGCAGTGTACAGGCCATATTCAGCTCAGTGGATCAGAAGTTCAATTTATTGGAAAACCTGTGCTCCCCGAGTCCAAAACAGCAAAAAAGGGAGCAAATTAGGATTGAATACCACTTGGGTAAGTAAATGCAAAAGTTCATGCTACCCTGCACGTACTCTTTCCAGCTGTATGATTTCCATTATGAATGTATTTTCTCTTCCAGGAGTAACTCTTTGATTTAGAAAGAAATCAAAATAACAAAAGATATATAATTACTTTGTAGGTGGGCTAATTCCTTCTTCCTGCTCTTTGTCCACGATGGAGACAAGAGGAGTAGTTTTATGCTTGGTGGCTTGGCGGTGCTTCCAGCCCTCTATCAGCAGAAGGGAAAGGCACCCTAAACGTTAATATTTTAAATCTTACCATAAAGCAGCTAAGGTTGGTTCATACTCTTGAGTAGGCTGAATAGTTCCTCCGTGTAGCAGAACTGGTGCTGGAAGTACAGACAGTAGCCCAGCTTTTAAGAAGAATCTTCATCTGATATAAATCATTTTTAGTTGGAGACCACTTGTGGTCTCATCATGGCCAGTCAAATTAGCTTCCTGTTTTGTTTTACAACAAGTAGTACTCAAAGTGCTCTGAAAATGCACGATAATAGGAAAAGTCTGATGAAGTAAGTGATTACTATTTCAAAGGAAGGCAAAGTTTACAGAAGCATAATTAGTCATCTGCTGTTAAACCAGAAAAATATGGTGGAGAAAAAATGTCTTTGGGGTTTTAAAAAGAGATACAGAAATATGTTAAGTGATGGAATGTCATTAGAGTCTGCATTTATTTTAAGGATAAACAAAGCTATTACACAGTTGCCCACCTTTATATCTGCTCTTTCTGTTTTCTGCCTAATGGGCTTTCTTCCTTATGTACAGAAGAAAAACCCCAGCTCTATCCTGTTTATAGTTGAGTTGCAATATGCTGAAAATTATTACTTCAGATTTTGTACATTAAGCCTGTCTGCTGGCAAGAGGAAAACCCTCTCATATTATCTAATTATGGCTTCAAGCAGCACTAATGAAGAAGTTGTGCAGGCTGGGGCCTGTTCTCTCCTCTCTGGAGGCGTCAGCAGAGAGTCTGTGGTTGTGGTCACACAGAAGTCGGGAGGGAGGCTGGGGCTGCCAGGCACAGCAGCCTGCAGAGGGAAGGTTAGCTCTCAAGAGCACAAGAGTGGAGTCAAGTGTTACCCAGGTAAGTCCACAGCCCCAGTGTAGGAATGCAGCCTCGATTCATGAGCCTGAGACCCCCCACCAATGCCTTCTTCCCCTGCCACCCTGGTGGCCTCAGCTGGGATGTGTCTCGGAGGGGATGGAGCCCTCCATGCCTTGGGAAGAAGATGTGCACAGCTTGTGCCAGCACAACTTCAGCACTTGTCTACAACTCTGTTCCTGGCAGTGGGCTGCAAGCCAGCCTGAGAAGCAACTGTCCAGCTTTGGGGAAGTTGTGTCTGGTGGCTGGAGAGACCCGGGTACATATTCCCTGGAATCAAAGGGGCTGTCCATGTAAAATAAGGCAACCTCAGTGGAGACTCATGCTAGACAAGCCAGGCTATGTACTCAGAGCAAGAACTGAGACATGCCAATGGAGATCAGAGAACTTGCTTGTTTAATATCAACTACAGTTTAGCTGTAAAACCCATGGTAAAAGCTGAACATGCAAGTCACGTCTGAGTTCCCTGCTGCCACTGCTTACCTGTTACAGGTTCCAAAGCTAACTAGTTTAGCATTAGCCGTGCTAATTTTGTAAACACAGTTGAAACCATAGCAGGGGCATATATGTAGTCATTTAGAGTAGTGCAGAGAATAGTAAAGATACCAGAGAATCAGAATAAACTCCATTGATAGCTGGCCTACATGAAGAGGGAAGAGGCTCAAAGTTAGATATGAGTTAATTGGGATTTTCTCCTACATCTCATTAACCTCTTGGATGGAGAATCCAGCAAAGCTGTGATTATTTACCATAGATGCATTCAAAGGATACTGCATAACTTAGAGTTCTGGCACTCTGAAAGTTATTTGCAGTAATGAATTTTTTAAATTCTTTGGAGGAAAGTGAGTGCATATTCCCTTCCCCCACCAAATTAAAAAAAAAAAAAAAAAAAAATCAGAGTAACATTCAAAGGCTCATTAAAAGCAACCAGGGAAAATAGATTACGGAGACTTCAAAGGCTCATGATACTGGTTAAGAATCAGCTCTCTTTTTCAAAGAAAATGTTATTAGCTAATCCTTGAAATTTGGGTTTTGGCAGATGACACAGTATTTCCTGCAGGTGCAGAAATGAGGCAGTATTAAAAGAGTTTTGGTAGTGCACAAAAAACTTCTCAACTAGACTTATGGTTCCCTCTGCTCAAGTCAGCTTGGGTGCACTCCCTGTTCCCTCATACATGTACTGAAATGTAGCAGCATTTCAGGAGGCTCTAACTGCATTAAGCTAGATATCTTCTTTATTGAGAGAGCAAGTCTGTTAAGATAATATTTTTGGGGTTTCTTTAGTAGGAAAAATAATGCATTAATTATTGCTATTATCAGCAATGTTGGAGGGAATAACAGAAAAGTCAATGCCATGAATAATGGAAATAATATCTACATAACAAGTACATGAAAGAAACACTATATACATGCAAACAAACCTCATTCCACTCCGCATTCCTGCTTACATCAGTATGGATATGCTTTGGCATATTGTCTCTTTTAAGACCATCTTTACAAGGTCCCGTGTGTGTTTTTGTCTGCTCTATCCATGGCTAATCCCAGCTCCTCCATGAGTTAGAAGTCCCTGTTTATCAAGAGCGACAAGTCCAGCCAGATCTGTCCAAAGTCTTTTGTTAAACTGTGATCCTTTGGCCATGATTTGAAACTTGATTGTCTCACAATGACAGTTTTCGCACTGAGACTTTCACCTAAAATTTGGCCCAGAAGATGCCCAAAGCTATGTCTTACTGTTTCCATGGCAATGAATTGCTTGAAGTCAAGTAAGTGAGCTTAAGATGCCCTTAGTAGGTAGCAACCTGAAAAGGAGCACTGGAATGAATAGTAGCAAAATTTGCAAACTTATTCCCATTTTCTAGAAGTCTAAAGAGGCTTTTTGCAGGTATTAATTTTCAGATATAGTCTGACCAACATTGCTTGTAAATTCAATTAAGACTTTCAGGTGAAATTTAAACTACAACAAAAGTGAAGTTCACAATTTGTAGAACAGAGGTGATGGGAGGTCATTAATTCCAGCATTAATGGTAGACACCTGTGTCTGCGTATATTAGGAGATAAAAATGTCAGAGACACACAGTAAAGCTCACCACTTTACTGAGTGCTTGGACATATCTTGTTGAAAGTATTTTGAAGTGTTTTGAGATCTCAGATATGTTATACAGGCACTTGCATTTGCTTGTAAGAGACAGCTACTCCTATTACTCACAAGTCCATTCTCTGACATGTATTTTGTCCCCATACACAGTATCAGGTATACAGTGCTGACAACTAATATCAGAAAACTTGACATGGTTACAGTTGTTTGAGCCATGTGTGTACCCACCACAAATCAGACACAAAATATCACACTGAAAAGTTAAACTACTTCAGAAATTAATATTTGGCTTGTCTGATTTGCTTCAGCACCTAGAACAAATACATATTTTCCAATACATATTTTTAGTTAGAGGTCTCTGAACAGTCTGGGAGAGCTTGGACAGGCAGTAGAGTAGGACTGATGACACCAGATGGGATTAATACAGCATTATTAAACAGGCGTCACAAACATTACATGTGTATGTGTCCAACCCTTCCCTCACCCCCAAAAAATCCAAATGCAGGCACAAAACCCACCTAAATCCTTGTTTAAACTACTGCACAAGTGTTCCAATTTTCAAAAGCATCTCTTGTTGGCCCTTATTTCTCTAGTTTTATTGACATTTACATAGATGTGTCAAAATGCTTGCTGAAAAGTTTAATCCAATATAATACTGTTCAGAGAACAAGAGGGCTCAGGAGATTCTTTTTTTTTCTTTTGTTACAAAAGAGGTTTAAAACAAATTGGGCGCCATAGAACATTTATTGCTCAAAGAAAAATTACCTAGAATTTAGGAAGTGAAATAGATGGTTTTGGAAATAAAAAAAGCTACATCATGAGGGCAGGGCATCTGACCAGATCTGTAAAAGTTGTTGAAGTTCTCATTTCTTTTGCACAGGTCTATTTTCCAGCAGATGACTGTAAATTTTGGGTGTACTGGAGGATCTCTCTCCCACCCCAACACAGATTCTTCCTTGTGGGAAGAAGCTATTGAGGGCAGGTAAGGCAAGGAGTAGGAAGAGAAACTGCAGAAAAAGCACATTTTGAGGGATACGCTGACCATAACAGGAGTCTTCTAACTGTAATTATAAGAAAGGTATCTAGAACCCTTGAACATGCTCTTTACTTAATGTCATGGTACAAGCTGTTGTTCATCTTGCTAAGACCAGAACTATGCTCTAAAATTGTCCTTATCTGCCCTTGGTTTATACAGGCACTGTCTTCCTAGTTTGGACATCTCAGTTATAAACTCGGTATCAATAGTCAGGGGGAATGAATCTGGGTCCTAATTATCTCCCTTTTAGAGGAGGATATGCTCACAATATATCTCAACATCTTCTGTATTAGATTAGTGATATCAGGGTTTCCAGTAAATTTTCCAGAGTCTCTTGCTCTTCACATCTAGCAGGCAGAGAAACAATAACCTGCGGATGAGTTGAGTGAGGATGAGCTATAAGAGGGGAAATATCAAAAAAAGGACTGTGGCCACAGTAAATTAAAAAAAAACACAGTGATTTTAAAGTTCTTTGGTCTTTACCCTATCTAAGTGGGTAGGAACCTCAGTAGCAGGATAACTAGTTTAGAGGAGGTGGCACTGAATCATGTTGCATCACTTTTGCTACATGGAATGTTTTTTGAAGGCAGTGTAACATCCATTCATCACCCATTATGTTCACCCAGAGAACACTTCCCTGTTCATTCACTAGAATGATAGTAAGAACTACATCAAGACCCTTGTCCTGGCTCATTGTAGTTGTCCTGGCCATGTATTTTATGTGGATTTCTCCATGGCTGCCATAGTGTCTGCCATCAATTTTAGTTTCCAAATGGTATGTGTTTATTGCTACTTTAATAAGAACACTTGTTTAGTTTAGAATATTTACCATTTTACACATACCTTGACAACAGCAACGGCTGTTAAGGCAAATAAAAAAGTTCTGAGTATCTGAGTAAGAACCAAGAGCAATCCCTTTGGTTCCTTACAGTACAGCCCTTGCTACCCACTCTAGGCTCCCTTCTGTGCAGGGACAATGATGTTGCAGTGAGGCTGTTGACTGGAGAATATGGCAGGATGCTGTTCAAATGAGTGAGATTAATTAGGACTATGCTACTTTTGGAATTGCATGTAAGCTCCTCTTCAAAAAAAGAGCTTTGATAATCAAGAGGAAGTAGAAGCATGAGGAAAAAGGTATATTTTTTCATCCTTGTTCCTACAACTTTACCTGCATTTGTTACTATTTTAACATTTGTCACAGTACTTAAAATCTTACCACGGGCAAAATGTATCTACAATATTGTTTTCACTTCAAAACTAGACACAGAATTCCAGTCCTGCAAGTCTGCCTTGACAAGCATACAACACCGAGCATTGTAAAGTAAAATCAAATAGAAATGGCAATTCAGAAAATCCATGTGCAGAAACATTAAAGATTCACTACAACATCACTGATCAAGTATAAGGTCTTAGGTTACATGAAATGAGTTACTAAAGCACAAATTGTTCTTGAGAGCTACTTATCTTGCTCTCCATAATTAATTTAATACCTTAGATGAGGAGAACAAAGGTTAAGGCTTACTTTCCAGTGGGGGTCACTGTTGAAGAACAGCCTCTAATTTTTCTTCTACAGAAGTTCAAACGTATCCTAGAAACGCTAGACAAAATCTATACAGCTCATGCAAATGTATTGGAATTTGATTGGAGTAGTTCACATCAAGTGTCGAAGTGAATCCTATGTAAAGACAATGTGTGTGGACTGTAGAAAGTAAATTATCAGGTAATTAACACTATATGCATAACAAATAAGTGAAACTAAAGATGGGAGAGTGAGTACAACCGTTTGACCTCATTCAAGGCTTGGCCAGAATGATGTGCTTTTGTACCAGCTTTGGTAACTTTAGTGTGGGTCTGTATCCTCACAAGCAGCATTTGGATTCTGAATTTCATCCCTTTAAAGATATTTACTACTCTTCACTGCTGGTATTAGATTCCTTACTGAGCTTGCTATAGTGCTTCCATTCTAGACCAAGAACTCCTGTAAAATGGGAAATACCCCTTCAGAGCAGCATCAGTGTTATCTGATATGTTGTTTCTCAACAGTATGATATTTATACCTGGTTGTACTCAGATTAAAAAGCAGTTATTACTCTTTGTTTTCAGAGGACAGCAACAGCAGGCCTCAGACCACAGGAGACAGATGGAGTTGCAGGCAGCCCTTATGTACCCTTAGAGATATGGTTTTAATAGGACAGAATAAACACATGATCTAAGTCAGATCTTTTGCTCCCGTAAGTCAGAGTGATGCCACCAGGTCTGTCACTTGTAGTGGCCAACATGCAGCTCAAATACCGTCCATCTGTAAACTCAGAAACTGTCTGTCTTTGGTGTGGCAACCAAACTGGCTGAGGTGAGTGGTGGTTTAGCCTCAGTGGCTTATGCAGGAGGCTTCAACCTGAGACTGTGAGAGGCGGGATACTGAAAAGGAGATACCTGGTTAGGTTATGGTGAGAAGAGTGTAACCATGGGAGTTGGTGTGCCAATAGAATTATTCTGTAATAGGCCATGTTTCTGGTTCTGGGGCTCAGTTGGTTCGGGACCCGTTACACATAAGGTCGTGTTCCTGTTCTGCCTTTGGGATTGGACCCTTGCCCTCAGGTACCCATATGTATTGTTACGATTGCCACACTCCCAGTTTTTTGGATGTTGCCCCTCAGATTGTACAGTTTCTGTGTTTGATATTTTCACTAATAAATTTCTTTATTTTTTGGGCAACTCCATTGTTCCTGTCCCTCTATTTTCGCCCCTCTCCCTGGCTGGACCGGACCTGGAGTCACAGTGAGCCGGACTGTGATAAAAAGGGGCACAGGCAGCTCACCCAGAGTGGGCAATGAAGGGAGGAGATATTTTAGCAGTAGTTCCAAACATAAAGATGTTCATCCCTGCCTGAAGGGATTATTAACTCCAGCTTTTTACAGTTCAAGGAGCAGCCCCTACCACTGTTAGTTGTCCCAAATAACTCTTCACTGGGAGTAGACTAAAAGGTCTGCTGCAGGAAGTATATTCTCAGTACTTCAAATAGTCCTATTGGAGTTGAACAGAGTTGTAGACATCTGAAATGCAGACGTGACTTTTCCTACCTACTACAAACATTTTGTGTATTTTTTAACCATTAGTGTTTGTCAGGGTCAGCAACTTCATGGTATACAAGGGAAATCAGAGAGCAGGAGAAATATATTTCATTTGTTCCTGAGCTAGGACTGAGCTCTGCCTTCCTCGCCATGCTGGTTCGGACATGTCTACACGTGCAGCCTGCCTCCATCTGGTACCTGAAGATGAGACTCAGCCACAAGCACAAAAGAAATCAGGATTTCAAGAATACCCTGAGAGATCTTTAAGAAAAGTCATTATGCTGTGAAATTAAGACTATGAAGAATCAGAATTAAACTGTTATTTTTAGAAACAGAATCTCTGGTTAAGAGGAAAATTGCTGGCAAAGATAATTCAAAAAGTATGTTCATGTAGCTGTAAGGCTCATTCTTTGTTTAATGCTTGCAATCTCAGCATCTTTGCAACTGCAAAATACCAGTTCTTTCACTCCTGTGCATACCCGTGTCCTTTCATGTCATTGAACCTTCTTTCTTCATTGCATCTGACACACTGAAGTGTGTCAGCCAATGTAGCTAACCTGTGGTTAGCACTTGCTACGAAAGGGAAGATTATTTGTAGCACAGAGTATTTAATCTAGAGAACTTGGATGTGGTGTAAGATGTATATGGAAAAGACAAAAGAAAATACTTCTCATCTAGCTGAACAGATGTAAACCTGTGACTTCATGATATGCTTCTGTTGCACTCTATTATAAAATGAAAGTTGAACATTTAGTTCTGCTCCAATTTTAGCATCATTTCCACAGATAACACAGAGCACTTCACAGACTTTTCGAGAACATTTTTTCCCCATAATGTTTATGGAAAAAGAAATTTGTCATGCTACCTTGCAAAAGGCGGTTGCTTTGTTGACCAGATGCCAAAATGAAATTCAGACATGGATGGCCAGGAATAAGATTTACTTTAATCCTGCTAATCCTGAGCTGTTGATTGGTACAAGGCGCCATTATAGCTGGGTAAGCTTCCTAGGCTTATCATCTGATTCTCTTTGGAGTCATGAGATCACTGTGGATTCTCAGTCTTTCCCTTGTAAAGGCCAGTGTTCCTGTCTCATGTTCCATTTTCTGCTGTAAACCATAATGAGCAAAAGAAGTCATGCACTTTTGCCAGAAAATGCAGAAAATTCAGGGCAGGTGTTGTATTGAGCCTGGTGATACACTTTACCATGGAAAGTGGAATGAGGAGATGTCCTTGAGGAGATTACCAGCCTGTACAGGTAATTACGGCGCCTTCTTGTACTTACTTCAGTGAAGCCCCAAGACCTCCTCAGAAGCTGAAATGATACTTGCAGAATCATAAAATTATTTAAGCTGGAAAACACCTATAAATCATCAATTCCAATTGTTATCCCAACATTGCCAAGACCAACATTAAACCACGTTTCCTAGTGCCACCTCTACATGTCTTCTAAATAGCTGCAGGTGTGGTGACTCCACCAGTTCTCTGGGCAGTTATGATGCTTGACAACCTTTTTATTGAGGAATTTTTCCCCAGTATCCAGTCTAAACCTTCCCTGGTACAACTTGAGGCCATTTCTTCTTGACCAACACTCACAGGTCCTTTTCCATGGGGCGCTTTTCAGACACTCTTCCCCAAGCCTGTAGGGTCACATGAGGTTATTGTGACCCAAGTGCAGGACACGGCATTTCACCTGGTTGAACCTCATACAATTGGTCTCATCCCATCAATCCAGCCTGTCCAGATCCCTCTGTAGAACCCTCCTAGCCTCCAGCAGATCAACACATGACCAACATGGTGTCATCTCCAAACTGACTGAGGGTACCCTTGACCCCAGTCACCAGTAAGGATATTAAACAGGACTAGCCCCGGTACTGGGCTCTGGGGGACACCACTAGCACCCAGCCATCAGCTGGATGTAATTCCATTCACCACCACTCTCTGCACCCAGCTGTTCAGACCCTTTTTAACCTTTCATTCAAACCGAGAGCAGCCAGTTTCTCCAGCAGAATTCTGTGGGAAATGGTGTCAATGCTGTCAAGTAGATGATATCCAGAGCCTTTCCCTCATGCACTAAGCAGATCACCCTGCCATAGGGGGAGGTTGGTCAGGCTGGGCCCCAGTCCCTGCATGTGCCACCTGATGGCACTGAAGATGATCTGCTCCATGACCTTCCCTGCACTGATGTCAGACTGACAGGCCTGGAGTTCCCTGGATCCTCCTTCTGGGCCTTCTTTGTAGATGGGCCAACTTCTGTCAGAAAAGTTTAGCTTTTTTTTGCTAATGGGAAGAAGGGGAGAAACAGAACTACCAAACCACTTTTAGCTGGATTTGAGGACCATCAGAGATCTGGTGGGATCGTATTGATGTTTCTTTTCCATCTGGAAGTAGCCAATAGACTTTCATGGGTTTGTGAATCACAAGGTAGAAAGCCACTCCAGTCATGAAGTACTGACCCAGTCCCATTGGCAACTGTTACCCAAACACTGAATGCTCACACCACCTGGCTGAAGAATGAATAAGGCCCTTAGAGTAAGGTTGTCTCTTGACAAAAATCTGCTTTGTTTACTTTTTTAAAAATGTACTGATTGCAGTTATGTGCTCCAACTTGACAGAGCTGCCTCGCGGTACAGAACTCCACATTCAGTGTGCTTTTTATCTCACTGGAATATTATCTGTAAATCTGCTGTCTGTATTCAAGATCCTCTGGAAAAATTCCTGCCCTTGAAGCTTATCTTGTTGTAGGGTAGTTAGAAGGACACAGATTCCAGTACATCTGATGTACCTTATGTTGCAATATTATCAAGTTAACACCATCACATCAGCAACACATCTGGAGTTGCAATAAAAAGATACATATTCAGTTTTAGGCTTAACTTTATCTAAGGACTCGTAGATAAAACTTGAAAGGACAGCTTCTGAATCATAGTTTCACCTAGAAAGAAAGAGTGAAAGTTTCAGAGAGGAAAACAGCTGAGTTATGTTGATTTTTCCTTTCTTTGGGGATCTCTACCTCAGAACAGTTTTTGAAACTGTGACTGCCTTTTTTAGTGTGTTCATGGTATCCCTGAAATGGAGCCTGTTCTATTTCTGTAGCTTATAGGTGCTATGGTAATAAAGGCAATAGCTAGCAGTAAACAGCATAGCCTCCCACACACAATATCTGTAAAAGGCAGATGATTGAGAACACTTCTTATTATCCTTTTTAGCAGTGGATGCATTTAATTTGTTAACATTTCCCCATAGTCTCACAAAGAAGCTGAGCAACATGGAAATACAAACCAGATAATAAATGTACATGGTTGATTCATCTCAGCCCTAAGAAGTTATTCATCATTTGTACTAAGCATCTTCAAACACACAGAGCATTTTTGAGACCATGAAGTCCTTCCAAACATAAAAAAACTTTCCATGCCACTGTTGTTAAGGTAGGAGTTGAGAACTGCCTAACTGAGGTCAGTTGCTGTGCTGGTGAGATGTGTCACACTGATCAGCACCTCTAGCTACTGATCTGCAGCCTGCCCAACTCTGTCACTTTCCTGAGGAATTTCTAAGGGTTACTGGTTTACAGAAGTACTATTTGCAAATAATACCATGAATGTATGATTTGCAAAACTAGCAGCACAGGGAGTGAAAAATGGCTGGGTGTCCTCTCTCTAATCCTGCCTCCCAGAGGTAGGATGTGGAAAAAAACCCACCTTTGGAAAGTGCTACCTGGCAGAAATGTCAAATGGAAGGAAATACGTGAGAAGCAGCAGATTGAAACAACCCCATGGTTTGAGATGCAGCAGGAGGTAGAAATGCTTGCATCTGTGACTAGCTGCTTGAGGGAAACAAAAGAAAGTGGCATGCTGTTCCATATATCTTATCTCCCCCAAATCTGGTGCATAGGCATGACTTGTAGGCCTGACTCTGTACTGCTAAAGTCAGTGGAAATTTCTGCCCTGGCAAGTGCATAATTGATTCCAGTGGCAGAAACTGGACAGTGTTGAAAAGAACCTTTTAGCTGCTGCCATTAATACAGCAACAACAATTTTCACTGTTAAGGGTCTGTCTTATACTGAAGGAGAATTTCTGCACACCCTTTTGCAAGAGTATTGTGCTTGCAAGGAATTATTACAGTGAGGTCAGGGGATTACTCCAGTAAGCTGACTGAACTTCTCTTAAAACTTTTAGTAATTTTAGTGGTGATCTCATTCTCCAGGCAGACAATGGGCATTTCTCCATCAGTTCCCATCAAGAAATGGGCAGTTTAGTGATGCCTCTGACTGTCCTAGCTTCTTGATTTCTGATTATATACAGCTTATGGTTCTGACAGTTCACATCAATAGTCTAATTTAATGCAGACCTGATGATCTCTTAATGCTTTTCTAGGCTAAGGTTTCAAAAGAGGTTTCTCTTTAATTTAGTTTATGGCAGCACTGTATTTCACAGCTGGTTTTAATGTATTTTTGGAGACTGTATGGAATCAGTACTTGAGTTACAAGGTATGTATATCAGATGGAGACATAGCCACCATTCCTTGGCAAACTGTTAGATCAAATGAGCTGAATCTCCTCTACTTTATTGCCTAATTAATTCTTGAATGATTGCTGAATTGCTGAAGTGGGAAACCTTCCAATTTTGGTCACACTCTGTATTGGGTTATGTCAGAAAGGATTGGAAAGTGAGGGTTTTCTTTAATCTGGGTTCACAGAGGGAAACTTCTAGGTAGGTGGGCAGGGATTGCTGGTGCCTGCTTTTACAGCTGAATAGCAAGAGGATGCAGCTCTTCAGCCAAGGGTCAAAATCTCCAGGGAGGAGCAGATCCTACTGGGGAACAGGACCATGAAAATTCTCACGTCTCATTTGCCAGCTTTCTGATAAACAGGATGGGCTTGGTTTTCTGCAGAAAAGTCTGCCTTGGAAGACTAGATCTTCTGTGAGTTTTGCAGGAACTTCCAGTAGTGACAGCAAAATAACTGGAGAGATAAGTTGTGGGCTGCTGAAAGTGAAGTCACAGCACAGAAAAAAATTTGTGAGAACTGACCCTGAAGAATTAAAGAAATGATGACTTAGGAAGGACAATGTATTTTTGCAGGGTGGTGTTAGACACAGGATTGTCAGTAAAAATTTTTTATTCTTCTGGAGCAGCAGTTTCCCCTTTCTGTGGTTTTATCCTGCTTTTAAGCAGAGAAAACACTCTTTGGTATCTGGCGACATGATAGGCTTACACTCCCTCCAGGAAAATACAAGATATTTATTCTACATCCATGGGCTTCAAGAGCACTTGATGCACGTACTGCCTCAGGTACAGGAGGGACAAGTCCTTAGCTCCTTTGGGTATCTCTTCACAGAGTTGTCCTGAATCTGTTAGCTACATCTTGGAAATGCCAGCAGGAGAGAAATGAGAGCAAATGCAAATACCAGTACCCTACCACTCACCCATCCCAGCGTTGCCTCCAACAGTGACAGTGATTAGAAATACGAGTCAGAAAAAGCATGCAAAGCTACTCACTTTCCTTTCATACCTCCAGCATCCACAGTTCACGTATTTAGGATACGTCCCAGCCTCCTGCTTTTGTGGCATTGGTGTATATAACTGCTGTCAGTGAATTTGCCCGGTTTATCTAAAGCAATAGGGTGGAAGTGTAGTTGGCAAGGATACTGGTTTATAAGATATTGTGGATGTTGTGGCTATGCTTATTCCTGGAATGAAGAATGCAGCTGAAACCTTACGAATGAATGACGCTGCTTCCACTTACTGTGTAAGCTCAGGCCAGAGCTCACTGTGGGTGTAGCTGAGGTCAGTGACACATTGCATTTGTTTTAATGAATGGGATAAATGGCCAAAGGCTAATAGAAAATTCTAGGTATGAAACTTAGTGCCTGTTTTACATTTGGATGGCAGGCAATCAGCTTTGAACTGCTACCTTGGCTGGGCATCAGGGAGCTCTTCTTTTCCAGCAGATTGAAGCTCCTAGATAGGAGTCAACCAGACATGTAGGAGCTCAGCACTACAGTGAACACCAGCAGTGGATACAAGGCAAAGTCCTCTAACAGTACTCAGACAGACTTTGTTTTTCTAAACATTTGTTGAGATGCATTTTTTTTCCCCCTTATGATTTCTCTCCAATTGTCACCATCCTTTTCCCTGGCACTTGGCTTATGTTCTCATAGATCATAGAATCACAGAATATCCTGAGTTGGATTATACCCACAAGGATTACTGAGTTCAGTTCCTGACCCAGAACTTCCTCTATGCTATGAAATGCTCTGAGGATTTGATGGTGACCTCTTCAGACGTAATGTGGAGTTTCTATGCAATTCCACCTGGAAGACTGGTGCTCAGATGGTGTGCAGGTAACGCCTTCCTACTCAGTGCCTTGGCTCACATCTGCAGTAGTTCCCTGGGAGCACTTTTGCCTGAAAAGCTGTCATTGATGGGCCACAAGAGCAAGCAGACTTTTGCAACTAATAAAACTTCTGCAACAAGACCCACTGCCTTTTTTGGGGCAAAAGCCTACATAAAAAACCATGGAATGTAACAACACATGCTAGCTGAGTTAGACCCTAAATAAATAAGTGAAAAAGATAATGCAGAACAGCACCACCTCATGCTGTCTATCACTACTGCAACAACAATTTACATTTTCACTGCTCTTCATTATCAGACTTCCATGGACCAGGAAAAGCAATTGAGGAAAACAAGCCTGTTTCTAAATAAATGTCTGTTGGCCACATACAGGCTTATACCTCCACATCACCCAGGGATCATGAATAAAAAAATATTGAAAACACTCCTATTTAAACTGTATTAAACTTGTATAAAATCAGACCTGTTCCAAAAGTCCCTCTGTCATTCAGTGGTAGTTACAGAGAGGGAAGACTGTCTCAGTGATATACTTCTATTTTGGTCTCTCCGAGGACTGGAGAGAGTAGGAAACTGAGCTCCCAGTGTGACAGGGAGCACACAAGAAGGTAGGTGCTTTCCAAAGTCCTTTTGCCTGCAAGAGTGTTGTCTATAGGAGCTCATGGTAAAGGCATGAACAGAAATATGCTTGTTCTTTCACTGGCCTCATGAGAGAACTGCATTGTACACTGGATCTAACACTGGAAACACCCATTTCCCTGCAGTGTTTAATGTGTAAAAATGAAGGGAGTTGACTCGTTCTTGTTGAAATACTGACTCATGAAAATTTACAAAAGACTAACTCTTCTTGCATTTTTAGTGCACTTTTGAAGTCTTTGCACAGAACTAATGCAGACAAGGAGAACATTAAATTCACTCTACAGAATCACCTGTTTCTTTTCTTACCACATATGTAGGAAAGTTTTAGGGAAACACCATGCCTCTTCAAAGACAAATTAAATGAACATAAGAATATTCATATGAATAATGCAAATCATATTACTTTGCAGGACTGCTTTTCATACTGATTTAATTTTTCCATATTTCCAGAACACTCAATACTTTTTTTTTTTTTTTTTTTTTTTTTTTTTTTTTACACTGCAAGCTATTATTTACACTATCAGTTTAGTTGTGGATGATTTATCCTTGGAGCAAATCAGAACCAGCGTCCAGAAGGTGAGGAAGAAGAGGCCAGAGATGGTGGCTGGGAGCTGCGAAATGAGGCAGTGCTAATGCACCCACCTGGGTGCAAGGAACCCAGCTCTGCTGTGGTGCCCCCACGCTGTCTGCAGAAAACCAGGATGGAGGGAGGCAGGCATGTTGTGTTGTGGCAGGTTAAAGAGGCAGAGGATGCCAACCTTGCTGAAGAACCACGATTGTGGGTCCTGTGAGAAACTCAAGACACCCCTCACGCTGCAGAGCTATGGGCACTGGCACAGCTGGTCTCATGCCAGCATCACTGGTGGGGGTGCCCAGGATTTCTAGCGTGCCGTGTAAGCCCAGTCAGCTGTGGTTTGTGCTGTGATAAGCCTACTTGGACAGAACCACATGAGAGTGCTGTAAGTGAGCTGGCCCACAAGGAATGCTTTCATTCTGGGAGCATTTATTTGTTTTGGCTGCTCTGTCAAATACCTGTGACACTATAGCATTTATCAATAGATACAGATCAGTGTTTGTATGCTCAGCACCTTTCTTGCATCTGAATTTTTTCCAAACCAACCAAGTTACACAGATCTGACTGATATGTCTGAAGCCTACAAACTTCCTTTTTTCTGCTCAAGCCTGTAATAGCTGCCTGCTGGTGATTAGTCTGCTAATTAGCAAGGGTGGACCAAAAAGAAAAGGAAAGAAAAGAGGTTTCAATTCAAAGATATATCCCCCAGGCACATAATTGAGGGATCACCATCTCCTAAGAGAAACTGCTTGCCCTGCAATACATGTATTTATATTTCACATTGCGTGCCATATCTTGCACTTTCTTTCGGAAGAGTTAAATGCAGCAGAAAATTATACTTAATATTTTAATAACCTTAAACTGTGAACCCCTAGCCTCACTGCCCTGTAAAGGAAGAGACCCAGGAAAAAAGTACTTATTGGAGAAACTTTAATTAGCTATGCAACTTGCTCAAAATTGTTGCAGACTTTCAGCCCTTTCATGAAGATGGGCTTGGTTCCTCAGGCTTGTTCATACAGAACAACCTGGAGTTATAAAGCTCCACCAGATGCAAACCCAGCAGCATCTTTTCTACCAGACACAACCCCTCAGTTTCACCACAGCCTCCCTTGCAGAGTCATTGTGGCTATCAGATGTGAGAGCTTTGTTTTGTTTGCAACTGCATTTCCCACATTAATGAGCAGCCTCGAGAATTAAAATTCAAGTGGGAGGACCATCACAGCACCTTCGGTGCTTGTCTCTCGCTCCAGGTGCTCTCCCTGCTTAGGACAGAAAAGATGCAAATGCAGTTCCTATTAGCGGGGTACTCCTGGAGGACCACACAAGCGCATTCCTCTCCAAAAGCAGCCTCCAGCCTTTCACTGTGTCAGCACAAAGAGTAATTCACATGCACATGAATGCATTTGGCTAATCATAGAGTAGGGATAATTCTCTGTATATAATTACATGCAGTACTAGGCAGTTAACACTGCAGGGACGTGAAGGTCTACTTACATGTAAGAAGGGGGATGGAAGATTGTTATGCAATGAGCAAACAGGCAGTTTCAAGCCTACTGGTATATTGTGCGTGGACATTGAGCTTATATCTATATGTAACTCAGTGCAGTCCTGATTAAAACCAAAAATAGCTGTTGCTGGTGATGTTCAGTTTAAACTCTATCCCCTTATCTTTGTCAAAAACTTAATGTCTTTGCATGAGGATCTCCATCATACTGATAGCTGAAGCTGCCTGGCTTGCTGCATTATTATTATTAAACCCAGTCCTATGCACCGTGCTTGCTGTCTCACTTTCAGAAGTTCTGAGCAGCTCTATATCTCATAGACAGCAAGGGATTTGCAAGTACTTAGTAGCCCTGAATATCATGACAGCTTTGTCTGGGGTTGAGGCTTTTCTGAAGTCTGGTAGTGAATGAGAAATGTGGAGCCTTTTGAGTAGAAAGAAACTAATACAAACCTGAGAACAGAATGTCCTTTCCTCTATTTTTTAAAATATCAAGTACATTTCAAAACCAGAGAATAATTATTAAAAAAGGTAAAACAACATCCTTGAATTAGGTGTCAAGAAGGTGGAGAAAGCAATTCACACCACTGGGGATACAAGAGACAGGAAAACTCAGAAATATGAGCAACTCAGCAGCAAGAGAAATCTAAGGAGTCAAAAGCTATGAGGCTATTTTTCCAAAGCTCAGGAGTCAGGGTAAAAAAATGATGAGGTTTTAAAAGAATAGAAACTTCTATTCCAGTTTCTAAGCATGGAGAAGATACACCCATCTGCTTTTGTCCAATGCTATTTTTTGCTCTGCTGTCATCACAACTAGAAGCTTAATTCATACAAGACAAGTTTGAAATCATTGAGCAATTAGCCAGCTTTCTAAGAAACAGCAAATATTAATAGACTTGTGAGAAAGTCTTATTAACTGGTAAAGCTGAATTGGGAACCCTTGATGTCAGACCAAACCCAAACAGAGACAACAAGAACTGCTGACTGAAGCCAGGGCAAATCTCCCTATAAATCCTGTGTGAGCCAGTGAGTCTCTGCCTGACCTTTGGCAAATTGTTTGGTCTTGGTTTGTTCCTCTGTCTACTCAGCTGGAAAACTGGGTTAAAAAAAAAAAAAAAAATGCAAGAGCCAACAGACAACCAGATGCTGAGCATGAGCTAAGTCTTTCCAGGTAAATAAATTATTTAAAAATAATTATGATAACAAAATGTTAAGTATATCTCATGTTTTACTCTATGTATTTACTACTGGACCCAAGCCCATTTCTCCCAGAGGATGTACATGGCCAGAGTTGAGAGGAGGGATCTGGTGCCAAATCAATAGGGAAAACCATCAATCCTCGCAGGGTATATTGGATTGCCAAAGACAACATTGTGATAACAGCAAATCCCACCCAGATTTCCAACCCAGTTCATGGCTGAGGCCAAGACCAAGGACAAATGGTTTTCTTCTATGCAGAAAGAGACAAAGAAGCTACTGGGAGCCCCAAGAAAGCCTTTGAGCTGGTCTCTGTGGAGCTGGGGAAACCCCACAGGGCCAAGGTCTCCCATTGGACTGGTTTGGATCCTGGGAAGTGTTCCTGTAGTTTCTGCCAAAAGACAGGCTACTTTCCTTAAACCCACTTTAAAATAAGTTAGGCTCAATAACCTTTCAGAGATGCACAGCTGAAGTCATTTGCTGGAACTAATTTTGTGGAGAAGCTGGGGACGTATCACAGAAGCAAGAGGGGAAAGGCTGTTGGGTTGGGTTTTGGGGTTAGGTTTGTGGTTTGGTTTGTTTGGGCACTTTTTTTTTTTTTTTTTTTAAGCTTTGATTTATTGCCAAAGTTCACTTACTAGCATTTATTTACTGCTGTTGGCAGGCTGAGCATGCACGCTTCCTGACAGATTTATCAGTTAGACTGCTGGGTGGTCACCATTCTTGTGTTGTAAGATTAATTGTAAAGACTTCTAGAGCAACTAGTACTGTGAAGTTTAGGCCATCGAAGTAAAATAATACTGCATTTTTCTCCATGGCTGCATCCATCTGCAGTAGGGGTAGGGGAGTCAGGAACTGTAGCAGGCCAGTGGTGCAACTCCTCAAGCCAGGGGAGGGGCAGTGGCTATCTCAGCACAGACAAGGCTTGTGTACCTTATCAGCTCATTCTCCAGCCCCAGCACAGCAACACAGCACCGAAAACACTGAAACTTGCCTTGCTGCTCCCTTTGTTCCTATGGGAATTCCACAGCTATGGGCTGTAAATTTTTCACTCTCGTGGATTTCCAGACGTGCTAGCTCGATTCAGCCACCGGTGAACATAAAAAAGTTGCTGGTTTGGAAACTCGTGTCTGAGTCTTCAAAAGGATCTAATTATCTTTTGACACCTAAATGCTATTGATTTCTCTTAGTTTGATTTGGACGTCAGCACAAAAATCCCTTTTGGGACCTGTGCATAAACCAATGATCAATGAGAAAAATATAGTTAACTCTAATTGCTGTGGTCTGAACTGAGCTTTTCTAATTGTCCTGCCACTGTGGTGAGTTCAGGAAATGTTCACAGAAAGCATTGAGTTGGCACTAATCCATCACATGTCTCTCTGATACATTTGGGTATCAGAGGTCAGCGATTTGGGCTGGGAGGGAAATTGCTGGCTTGCACCCCTTAGGGTCAGACAGTGATCGCCAACAGCAATGATGTGGAAGCACAAGACCTTCAGTGCTGATGACTTCTCTTATTTGAGCCATGAACAACAGCTGCTAAGCCAACAGGAACTACTTTCATAGAGGTAACTCCACTGGCTTCACAACCTTGTATGACCCTTGCAGCCATAGTTGCACACAGGAGCTATTGGGGATGCCATGTGTGCTCACACACCTGTGCTGCCAGAGCTGTTTCACCAATGAGGAGGGGCTAATGGGAGTCCCACTCTCTGGTAGCACCAGTAATTTTTGTGTTTACAGTTCTTAGAGTGAGGGGAAAACTCTGTTGTAGAGAATATTAGAGAATATTTTAAGGCTGATACTTGTTATGGGTTTGCACTGAGTAAAAGTTAACTTACTTGCCACTTCAAATATCAGTTTTAATAAAGCTTAAAGGACTTTGCCAGTTTGGGAACATAGGGTGCCACTTCTCTGGGGTGTAGAGATTGCTGTCTGGGATTTTTTTTTTACTTTTTATGCTTCAGTAACCAATTTTTTTGCATTTGCATTAGCTTCTCATTTCCTTACAACTGAGTGGGCAATAACAAGACCTTAGACACACAGGGACTGCTGCTAAACTCACAGGCACCCACAGCTAACAGAAGCTTCACAGTAGATTGACCAGACTTCAGGCAGCAAATAACCCCTTTCTGGCTTTCTGATGTTCCAGCTACAGTATGAAAAGGTCAAGTGCAGCTAAAAGCTGTAGAAATGTCCCCTTTCACTTTTTGTTCCAGGTCTGACTCTGTGTTACACAGTGCTTGCCCAGCCGCCCATCAAGGAGGGAGAGCAGCTGGCTTGCATCCAGTGGCTCCCAAATCAGCCAGTGCTTGGACAGCACAGGCTCCCCCGGAGCTGTGAGCTCTGATGTGTGACTGAGAGGAAAGGGTTTCCCACCCTTGATCAAGCTGGTGTAAGGTTATTAGCAAATGCATGGGTCTGTTTGCTTCTGTGTTGAACAAGCAGTCCAGCATTGGTCTTTCCTATTATTTTTCCCAATTCCCCTTTCCAGGGAATTCTCCATGTTGCTTTGCTCCCCCTCCCCTATATTAACCATATCTCTGCAAATTTGTCTCTCTTCCACAGTGGTTTCATCACACAGCCCTTTCAAAGGAGAAGAGACCTTCCCCACTCGATATCTCCTTCCAACCTGAAGCCATACTTCCCACCTCTGAGCAGGTTTGGCAGGATAACCCTTCTCCTCTGCAGCTGCCAAGCCAAGACCGCGATGAAAACATGAAGGATATCGTGCATGCACGCACCTTTTTATTTCCAAATACCTAAAAACTTTACTAGGTTTCCAGAAAGTCATCCATCCAAGGCATAACATGGGCAGGAGGTGGGGAGAAGCAAAAAACTGAAGCAAATTTTCTTAAACCAGCTCTAGACCTCTACTTTTTTCAGGCTGGAGCAGTCCTGGATTACAAGAGCCTTTGGAGGTACCTGAGAAAGAAAGTGGGGTGACACCTTCAGAGGGCAGGCAAAGTCCCTCAGCAGATGCATATTCTCAGTGACTTTTGACTTGTTGGTCCATGAAAGGATCTGCCTTGTCCATTCCAGGGTCTCTGGAAGCAAATCTTCCAGAGCAAATCTTCCAGAGCAAAGCTCTCTCTCTGACTAACTAATCATGCAAATGTTCTGCTCTATGACAAGATTATGTATTGCTTAGAGGTTGGAAAGTCTTGCTAAACCCATTGAAAACTTGGTGGTTGAACTAGGTGACCGCTAAATTGGTGGTTGAACTAGGTGACACAAGTTATTTTGTGATTCTGTGAAAATCTTGAGAACTCACCTCCAGTTATGGTGTTAATTAAATGGCCTTAAACTAGCTCTTTCCAGACTGTCAGAGGAGTATGTCCAAGAGAATCTTGGGGCAGCCTCTTCTTTACCATATTACCATGATCACCCCCCTTGTACTCTTCCTTCCCATAGGTGGCTCAGTCAAGAAAATGGGCTGACAAGGGTCACTTTGTTCTCTCTGATGATCAATCTCTTGCAATCAAACCCATACGTCCCCTTCTCCTTTGGCAACTTTGGCCTTAAAGATTCAGATGCCTGTACCATGTCAGGGACAGTGTGGATAATCAATCATAGAAATGGAAAAAAGCTTACAGAATGCACTAGACTTTGACTTTCTTCCTCTCTTAATTACAAAATTACATTATTTGATAGATTCTTTCATGGTTGTATCTTGCATCCATTTTAGTGAAAGTTTTGAATGAATGAGAGTTGTAGTAGCTAATTCATGATAACCACTGACTATATAACAACATTAGTGCCAGGAAAGATGACACTTTAGTGGCAAAGTTGCCAGTTCTCAATAGCAAATGAAGCCTTTTTTCTGAAGTGCATTTGTAAATTCAATGCATGGTTAAATTTCCCTCTCTGCCTTTGAACACAGTGGTTAGTGATAAAAGTAAATCAGAAGGTGGGGAATAGAAAAAACAGCTTTGCAACAGCTCAACTCCATTTTCCTTTTCTTTTTTTTTTTTTTCAGTAAAAGGGATAGATATTTTTCACAAGCAGAAAGCTGCTGCTGCCATTTTTTTTTTTAACAGAAAGGCCTTCTTGCCTCTCTCAGCAAAACTGGAGCATTCTTGTCTGTAAAAATGTCACATCTTCACCTGGGGCAAATTCATGGAAATTTACAAAGATTTACAACAAGAAGCAAAGTTTTAATTTTCATGAATATGCCCCAGGTGAAAATGTGACATTTTTACAGAGAGGAATGTACCATTCTCCTCAGCAAAAGACTGTTTTCCTAAAGAAATAGCAGTTCAATTTTAAAAGCTGCCTTTCATTACATGTTTTAGATCTACAAAGGGAATTTTAACGCACCCATAAACTCCTCTCCATTTCCATTTTGCCACAAACTGGATCTTCTCAGTTAGACAGTATTATTTTTATTGTCATTATATTTAGGATCCTTAATCAGGGATCAAGATGCCATCATGCCAGGCACTGTGTAAAGAGAGAACATAAGGCTGGTTCTTGCTTCAAAGAGCCGAGCCCCCGTGGCAAGAGGCGGCATCTTGGGGGAGCGTATGAAAACGAGACAACAGATTATTGGCAGAAGAGTTTTAGAAGTTGATGTACCGCAACCACTTTGCCTCATGCTGGGAGAATGGAGTCACCACCTATCAAATCACAAAACCTTTGGATTCGAGCTGAGGATTAAGGACAGACTTTGAAGGATCTTACTCGTCTGCAGCAGTCAGAAAGGCGCAATGCCATTAATGTGAAATTCTCCATTTGTCCTGCTGTCACTCAGATAACAAGTTGCTTATATGTGAAGACAGGATTGATATAAAACACCAGGACAGAACACCAGAAAGAAGATAAGGATTTAGGGGTAACTGTGGCATGAGAAACTAACAATATTCTGCTACTGAAGAAGCTGAAAACATTGAACTGGGGTATAGCGTCAGGATCATCACTTATGAACTGTCTGACATACCTCTTGTCAATTTAGTGCTGCCAAGCCCCTGCCTAGGGTATTTAATTCAATTCTAAGCAAATCCTAATTTTTTTTTAAGAGGATGAAAAAGAAGTATGTCCCAAGTACAGTTCTTCAGCCTAGCAAAATCAAATAGAGATCTAGAAAATACAATTTATGAAGTAAGACTGAAGGAAATTATGTTGTTTAGTCTAGAAAAGACAAGACTGAAGGGCAATATTAAGCATCTTTAAATACATCCAAGTCGTCTGCAAATATGGGGGAATAGTTTTGATGGGAGGATGGGGAAAAATGGACTCATAATTGCAAAAGAGATTCAGGATGAACATGAAAAAAATTCTAATACTAAGGATGATTAAGCACTAGATAGATTGACTAGGGAAACTGTTACATCTCTATCATTTTTTGCTTGTTTCTGGCTAAGAGGTTAGGCAAACATCTGTTGTGAACAGCTTAGGTCCAAGCTGATCCTACTGTTGGGCAGAGGAGGAATCAGATCTGTGGTAAGCCATCAGGGTGCTCTGACCCACACCAACTGCCCAGCTGGAACTGCATTTGCCTGAGGGGTACAAAACCCCCCAACCAGACTGAGTGGAGACATGTGTGAGAAACTCTGAAATATTCTAGGCAGAACCATCTCTCACAACCCTTTCAAAAGTAGTGAGAAAATTTATGCCATGTAGAATGTAATATTTCCTGTGACATGTCTTAGAGCTAGGGATCTTCAGTGTGTATGTGTGCTTGAGTACTTTGAAGTTTTATGCAGCTTTTTGAGAAGACGATGGACACCGGCCCTCTGGAAGCCAAAGAAAAACATCTCAGACTTTTTAAAAGGTTGCTCCTCAGTCATTCATGTCCTCCACTAATTCAAGGGCACCTCTGCTCTGCAGTCTTTTCCAGACCACTGTGGGCGAGACTTAATCAGCATTCATAAAAAGAGATGATTGCTCTTAGAGAGTGTAGAAAAATGGGAAGCAGGAAATGTGGTTACACTGATGAGAAGTATGAGTGAGGCTTGAGCACAGCGCTGAATCAAACCACAAAAGTGCACAAAAAAGGGATTCTGGAGACATGCAGAAAAGCCAGCAACTTGTGCTCTCCCAAAATTTGTTCTGTGGTTTGGAGATTTGGGTCAGACCACACAGATCAGAGGGAGTTGCAATGACAAGGGTGGGAAGCAGAGAGACCCGCACTACACCAGATGAAACCCTAGAAGCGATTCATAGGAAGTGTCTCAGTCTTACCCGCCTAAAATCCCTTTCAAGTGGAGCAGTAGGGAGAGACTATGGCTGCCACAGCATCCTGCTGCTTCCGCAGTGGTAGGTGCTGCTGCACAGCTTTGAAACAGGCATGTCGGGTTCTGAAGGCATGAGCATATGAGAAAGATTACACAGACATTCTGCAGCTCTGTTCTGTGATGTGTAGCT
This sequence comes from Hirundo rustica, assembly GCF_015227805.2. Classification (NCBI taxonomy): domain Eukaryota; kingdom Metazoa; phylum Chordata; class Aves; order Passeriformes; family Hirundinidae; genus Hirundo; species Hirundo rustica. Next base: position 102,603,329 of record NC_053451.1, on the reverse strand, counting down.
TGTCCTGAAAATGGGGGAGAAGCTGTTCCACTGTTACTGGGGTAGGAACAAACACATGAACAAGTATCGGATGAAAGACATTTCGTAAGATATAGTCATTAAACTCTCTGACACCTCTTCTACTCCTTACAGTATGGTGGAGCATTTAGGAGCACTGAGCTCTACAGTGTTTGCTTGTTTCTCTTTGAACATAATGACTTGATACATGAAGACTTTGCAGCTTGGGAAGAGACATCACAGAGAACGGATGGTCAAGAGACAGGTTGCTGCACAGGAACCACCTTGGTTCCTGCCCTTTCATCCTGCTACTATCTGTAGCTGCAGCTTGCTGTGTAGCAATAGTTCATTGACATTGCAATTCTGGCATCACAGATGCATATGTGCCTTCACACCTCTCTGGCTAATACCATGGCATTTACCCAAGACCAGCCATGGAAAGTGAAAACAATGATCTCCCATTGCCTCCATGAGGAAATAAAACATCTGGAGAACATGCATTCAATTCCTCAGCCCCCATCTGCGTTGCAACTCCTTACCAAGTGTTTCTGCCCAAAGAAACAAACCATAAGGGTGAGCGATACAGGAAAAAAACCCATGGTAATAAAAAATACCTAACCCATCTCAGACCTGTCCCACATCAGGAAGATGCTGCACGTGGAAGTTTTCCCTGAAGGTGCTCTCTTTCTGCCTAGCACCAGTGCAGCTCTGGTGACAGACAGGACTACCAAAGAAACATGAATATCGACAACATTAGGAGAGCTTCAGCAAGTGCACCCACACAGGGACCAAGTTTCCAGCAAACAGGTTTGGGGGGAGGGAGTGGGGGATGGTGTGCTGCATGTGAAGCTGCGCTATGGATGCTGTCAAGTGTATTAGAAGCAGGTGAAAGATTTATCTCTTCCTACATAGACTGAGTTTTCTTCCAAAACTTACAGGGAAAACAACTCTCTAATGCTGAGGAAAATTAGTAATTTCTACAAGATGTGTGCTTCATAGTGGAGTTCCCTCCTTTCACATAAAGGACAATAGTTTTTTCCTTTGATAGAATTTTTTTTTTTTTTTTTTTTTTTTTTCCTGGGTTGGGGGGTGGTAGAGCAGTGCAAACCAGAAGTGTCTAGGAGAGTGTTTGTCCAGTACAGAGGAGAGGTCTCCATTGGAAATATTTTTCCTGCCATGTGGTATTCTGCTTCTCAACTTTGTGAAATGCCTGGAAGACCTGGACAGATCTTCAGGAGGGGCTGAGTGGAAAGAAGGCAACAGATAACAAATTACTTTTGAGACTAATTTTGACAGGAAAACTCCCTGGAAGTCCGGTCGCCTATGAAGACTGATTCATTTCAGCTTGAAGCGCAAATGTGGTTGCTAGCCTAATCTCCACAAAGCCACAGAGAATTTCCACTAAAGAGTTCATTAGACTTTGACAAACTATATGCACTGAGCTGTGTGTGCTTGCTGGGCTTTCTGAGACAGTGGGAAGTGTTTAATACACCACCAAACATCTTAGAAGGGAAGGTATATTTTCTCATATATTTCCACAAAAAACCTTTTTGAAATATTTATTCAATGTAAATCTGAAGCTGCCTTGTAGCTCCCAGGAACAGCTCTGACCTTGGTAACAGATAGGAAATCAAGCAGCTCAGCTCTGAAAACAGTCTTTCCCGAGCTGCTCTCTAGTTTGGTGTTGCACTTCTATGCAGAAACTTCCCAGTTCAGTTCCCATGTGGAGGAAAAAAAGGAAGGGGGAAAAGAAAAAAAGGATGTGTCTATTCACCAGCTCAGCCCTCATAAAGTACTATTGTATATCCTTCCCAGGGAAGTGCCTGGGGAATTAAGATGTTATATCCTTAGGGACAACCTGCTTCAGTTGTTTCCAATGATCAATTTTCATGTTCCTTTTAGGCAGTCTAATTCACTTTATGCAGTCAATGGTAAAAAACAGCAATCAAATTAGATCATATTATCAGCATAAGATAAAATAGTAGTGGTTTTATTTTTTCAAGCATTTTTATCTCAATAGCACAATTTGGAGCAAGTCCAAACACTTAGAAATCCTGTAGATTTGCTTTTAAGAGCGCAGCAGGGGGTTTTCACAGAAAACACTCTAGTATATGAAAGAATTTTTGAATACCCAAGCCCATTTACTACAAGATTTAATGTGGGTTTTTTGCAGTGTGATATGGAGAAATCTATGTTTCTGGTTGCTACTTCCTTCCATTATGTTTTCATTTTAAAATGCAGGAAAGTTTCCTTTTTTAAAAAAAGTCATTACACTAAATAGCAAAACAAGCAAGCCCTTAATAGGATTATTACTCTAGCTGTAATGTCTTGAAGTTTGTGGGAAGAGAAACATCTTTTGTTAGAACTACTGTCAGGCCTTGGAAAAACAGACAAGTCATTTTTTCATGCCTGAAGCTGCTATAGTCAAAACCCAATTCTGTTTGTCCTCAGAATGATAAACTCTTATTTTGATGGAAAATTTATTATCGCAAGCACAGCTATGAACTCCTGTGCACTTCCATTAGTGAGCTGTGCTCTAAAAAGCTAATGAATCTTCCATTTTTAGGCTCTGGTACAACCCAGCAAGCTTGTTTAAGTTGATGAGGTCTCCTCAGCCACTGACATGTCAACCTGAGGCTGAAGGAGCACCACAGCCATGAGGAGGAAGAGCTTTTGCAGTGATTGAGCACCAGGCAAAAGCCGTGTTGGCCCACAGGATGCAGGACCGTGCTCCTGCCTTGGTTTCCTACAGCTTCCCAGCATGCCATGAGGGTTGGATCCAACCTAGAGACATGGACATCTCAGAAATCCAGTCCAACTCAAGCCATAAAACCAGGCATTTGGGTAATGGAGATACCATGACACTGTCCCACTGAAGAAAAGGCTTTGCAATCTCCGCCCAGCACAACCACAGATGCCTCATTCCCCTCCATGGGGAATGGTTCAGTCCCCACAAGGCACGAAAGGATTCCTAGCTTGGATGTGTAGGAAAGGGTCCTTCATGGGCCCTGCTGCCCTCAGGAGCACAGTGCCGTTCTGTGCCTATCCCATGGGACTCTGATTAGAGTGAGTCCATTACAGACTGCTATCTGCAATGTAAAACAGTTCCCAGTTCTCAAATCTGCTGTTCACACCACCGTCCAAGCACCAAGGCCCTTTATACTGGCCCTGCCATTGCACCCCTGCAGGAGAGCACTGCACAGGATGTGGCCCCAGCAGTTTTCAAGTGCTTTTGGCTGGAAACCAGTGGTTCATCATGCTGTTGTTGAGATATGTATGGACTCTCCCTTACAGACAATGGGAATTAATGCCTTTTGATAATCTCCAGGTATTGCAGAAAGATGGCAACAACAATAACAAGCTTGCCTCAGTCTCTAGAATCAACTCTCTCTCCAGCTGTCACCAGGAAGGGTCTGGAAAGATATACTCTCATTCAAAGCCTTTTTTTACTCTGAAAAATACTGATGAGTATTTGTATTTTCAGCTATCAAAACAAAATCCATCTACTCAATAGCTTATTTTGAACTCCTTAGCCACAAATATTAAAAAATATTAGCTGCTCATTTCTTTTGCCTTCATGAGGCTCTAGCTGTGTATTTTTCCCTGTCTCTGCACACAGCTGAGAAGGAGCTGGGTCATCCACTCACTTTCATGGCTGAGAAAACTGCCAAAGTGGCAACACATCCTGCAGAAGTTTGTAAGAAAATAAAATTGCCCCCAGCTCCTTCCTTTGTTGCTGTGCAAAGAGCATCCTTCAGAAACCATCCAGCTCTTGTGACGTGGTCTGCAGCCCCTCAAACATTGTGCTGACAATGCAAGGGGTTTTTTGGTCAAGACAGAAAGGGAGAAGTTTTGCCCAGCTGTCCCAGCCAGGGAGCTGTTGGGTCCTCCTACCTCTTACTGGCATGGGCTTTCTTTGCCACATTGTGAGAGTTTAGGTGCAGCATATCTGACAAGGATAAAAGCCAGCTCTGTGATGCCAAGGGCCAGCTTGGCCATTTGTCAGGATAATAAGCAAAGCAATTAATTTGCATATAAATGACTTAGGATTTTAATCAGAGATTAATAAAGAAATGTTATGGTAATTATCTATGCACATATATCTATATTATCATGGCGATAGTTCTTCACACAATTCAGTGGCCAGCATCACTTGTTCTTGGGGCTTCAGAGAAATATGGCTGGAAAAGAAAAACCCACTGCTCTGCTGGATCAAACTTCTCCACACACAGCTCTTGCCTCAGCAGTGGCTGGACCCCCACTAGAGCACGGGTTCCTCCTTTCCCCAGGGGCCAGGGAGCTCTGCAGCTGGGCATCTCTGCCATGTCCCTTGCAGACAGGAAGCCACTGCTGCCTGCAAGCAGGCTCAGGCCTGAATCCTTGTCTCCTTCTCCTCTTCCTCCTTATTCTCCTCACCAGCATCCACCCTGCTTCAGCACAGCTCCAGCAGGCTTGGGCTGCCATCCAGAGTCCCTGAATTGCCATGTGTGGACCCCACAGCGTAAGGTGACCTTGCTAAAAAGCCATTCATCAATAAAAATACCCCAATGTATCAGTCTTCACTGGCAGAGGATCATCTGCCTCCACTGTGCTTGTGACAGCTGGAAAGACACTGGCACGGGGTGTGCACAGAGCAGTGCCCACCAGGGAGGGTGAAAGAGGGGAAGACATCTCCACAAACTCTTTGCACCAAAATAACACAGAAGCTCAAGGAGATTTACACTTCTCCATATTAGCCTTTAATAACAGATTTGTCTGTTAGTTGGTCCTGTTGATTCCCCTCTTGCACACTCTGGGGCTTTTGTCTTCATGCATGCATATGCTGCAGTTCAGTTTAAAAACATAGAGATTAGACTTAAAGTTCTCACAATAACCTCAACAATTTAGCTTTATAAATTATTAGCTGCTATAGTTAGTCATATAAAAATAGAGGATTTTAAGTCAATACTGCCTAGAAACTGCTGTTGCATGCAAGGGAAAGGAAAAGAGTTCTCTGTCCTTAAAGAAATGCAGGACCAAAATTGTTTCCTGAGCACAGAGCTGGTCTGTTCAGCACAACCACATCAGTAGCCCAGCAGAGTAAGGTGAAAGAGAATCTGTAATACAAAAAAATAGCAGTTCACTTGTCCTTATTTAAGGATTCACATCCCTAGACACTGCTAAATAAAAAATTTCTCTAGCAGGAAGGAACTGGAACACATCACCAGCATGAAGAACTTGGGTGTTTTTCCAAGAAATGTGAAATGATTTGGGCTTTAAGTTTCATTTTCCTCAGCAATGCTAGGCAAGAGCAGGCACAGCAAGACTATTTTAGCTTACTTTTTGTTAGTGGTTTGCAAACGGAAGCTCAACAGCTTAACAGTTTAACACAGCTGGGGATATTCAGCTTCAATGACTAAATATGCCTGAAATATGTCGTAGCTGACTTGGAGGATTTTGTATTTATTCTGCCCAAAGGCTTGCTCTAACACTATTTGGCACTGCAGGTAATTGGCTCTGCTCAGTCTCTGCATTCAACAAAGGAAGGCTCCAGATTTTCCTGTCCGTGGGTGAAGGAGACAGTGTTTTTCAGTCCATCTTGGTAGCAGCTTTCAAGCTTTCTTTTCTGAGGAGTTATCCAGAAAGGACTGATTGCCATTCAGGGAGGGGCTGGGCACAAACCAGTGGGTGGTGAACAACTGTTGCATCAGGGTTGAGTTTCTCTCTTTTTTCTTTATTTTTTCCCATTAGTATTTTTTTTTTCTGATTTTCTTTTACATCCCACTGGGAAGGAAAAGAAAAATAAGTAAGGAAAAGGAAAAGGAAAAGGAAAAGGAAAAGGACAAGGAAAAGGAAAAGGAAAAGGAAAAGGAAAAGGAAAAGGAAAAGGAAGCAAATAAGTCTACAGCTACTTCTAAGAAGGCCTTCCATCTGGGTACAGATTCACAGTGATGAGCAAAGTTGTGGACAGGAAAGGAGATAAGAGATTTGCAGTTTCTCTCTCCTATTAGTAGGTCCTGTGCCTCTTTGGCTACACAATTTTTCTCCTCTCCTCACTTCTCCTGATCCGTTGAAATTGGACCTGTCCTTATCTTTTAAAAACACTTGCCACCAGCACTGCCTTTTACTTCTGAGATGTTTTTGCAGGAGCTAGCACCTCCTCGCCTCCTCCCAACCTCCTCATCCTCCTGGGCACTGGAGGGCTCACGGCCCTTCCTCATCAGCACAGACTGAGCATGGGTGGGTCCTGGTTCCAGTGCAGGTGAGGAACATTCTCAGCTCATGCTAATCTGACAAGGGAGAATCGCATTTGTCTTTCTCACTTCAATGTGCTCAAGATACTCTACCAGCGCCTTCCCAAAACCCTCCTCCAGATAATACTTTGCAGCCTGGTGGGGTGCTTGGTGAGGAGGGTAGAAATACAAGGGTGAGATGAGTGAAATGGAACAAGCAGGACCTCTGGAGGAGCTGACAGAGATGCTGCTGCCTGGTATAAGGACCCAAACTTGTGTCTCTTTCTCACCACTGAAGACACAATTCAGTGAAAATACCCCACCCCTACTGTCTGCTTTGTGAAGAACTTTTTAGATGGCATTGAGGAGGCTGTGAGCTTTAGCATCACCCTCTAGTCACTCTCCTCCATGGCTGCCATCCAGGGGTGCCATCTGGTGTGATGAGAGGGCTCAGTGCACACACCGTGCTCTGTCTCATCCTCAGCTCCAGGATGAGCCATGCGAGCTCCTCTTTGGTTATTGGGAAGAACATGACTCTCCTGAGAATGGGTCCTGAGGAGAGGGCAGCAGGAACATTCTACAGCAAGCTCCTGGGCTGTCCTGTCCTTCTGAACACAGCATGGCCCCCACTGGCATCTTGTGTGGCCTACAGTTCTCTTATCCATGTCCATCATGGAGAGGAGTGACACACCAGAAAATTTCCTGCACCCTGACTGTAAAAAGAGTCAAAGTAGGACATTTCCTCTGCTTCTTCAGGGTTCATTCTTTGTTACTGAAGCACATCATGTAAAGTTTGCAATTAAAACCATCAACAGCATGGAAGACCATACCACAATAGCTTTGTAGTCAATTATTTGATTTATAATTAAACATGCTGAATTTCAGCTTACTGACTAGAAAGTAGGACAAGTACTTTGTGTTTGCCTGGTTCTAAAAAAAAAAAAAAAAAAAAAGAGCCAGGAATCCAGGCTGCAGTTTCGATAGCATGGATAATTTCTCTCCTCCAGTGTGGGCTGTCTAGACAATTGAGTAGGTTAGAACAGAGTAAGTTTTGGAATGCAAATTTTAAGTATTGCCATAACAACAATTAGAAGCCCCAAGATAAATAGCTGGTGGCTGTGAAAGCCCCTTAGCCATGTGGGACGGCGAGCTGGGTAAGACAGAGGACACTGCAGTCCGTGGGTCAGGTTGGGTGCTCCCTCCATGGGGTGTTATCCTCCTGGGTTTGGCAATGCTGCCGTCGGCTGACACAGCGCGGCAGTTTCGAGTCAGAGCTTTGAATCAACCCCGAGTGCAGCCATTTCCAGCTACTTTTTCACTCACACTCCAATGACATGTCATCCATCCCTTCATTCCTTTACCTCTCCCTCAGATGGCAGGGAAGATTTGAAGGCGCTTTTCATGTCAGAGTCCTGCAAAGGACACGGAGGAGTCTTTTGTGTTTGTCAGCTCTAAAATAAAATACAGAATAAAGAAAATGCAAGGAATGCCAGACTATTTTCCATCTGACTGACGCACTGAACTTTGCTTTGTTAAAACCTCCAAATCCTTGCACTTCTGGGGCCAATCAAACACATATTGGACTGGACTATCTCTGCTAGGCATCAGAACCTAACACCTGTGGCCAAGTTCTGCAGTTCTTCATCTGGCTTCCATTTCTTATGCACACAGAGTGACATATGGTCTATTCCATGGGCATCCTGTACCCAATATGCAGTGTGCTTGGGCTAAAACTGGGTTTCACTCAGCTGAAGGACAGAGCACTCCACTGGGTTTAGCCGATTCATACTCATTCTCCTCTGAGAAGTGGTGAGAGTATCTTAAAGGCTGTTACACTTTTCTAACCACTTCATACAATTACTCTTGAAGACTTTTTTAGACTATTTTTGTAAAATGTACTCTCTTCACTACTCTCTTGTACTCATTAGATTTTGTTTTTCTCTTCCACAACTTTGTAAGAGGCCACTAGAAACTCACAGACTCTCCGCCTCCGCTGGACGTGCCACAAAGCTTATGACAACTGCCAGCTCCCAGTTCCTCTGGGATTTCCATGCTCATGTCATGAGAATGAATGCTGGGCCACAGCTCATTGTTCAAGATCTCAAACATCTGTTTGTGGGATAGAGATTCTGTGTATTCATACAACTTATTCTAAAAGTGACTTTCATGTGAACACATTGTGACTTGTGCTCAAAAGGCTTGGATGTTTTTCCTACCCACAGCAGCATTGGAGCAGCAGAAGGACTTCAAGCTGTGAGTGGTCAAATGTGCATTTGTCTGGTATGTTTTCATACCTGGAGAGAAGACTCAGCTTCCTGCGCAGACAAAACTATCATTACCTTTCCCATACTCTGGCTTTTGAATATTTCCATTACTTATCCTTGAAAAACATTTCCTTTTAGGATCATTACATGGCAGTGAAGTAAGGCCTGAGTAGTGGATATCTGCCCATTCCACCTCTTGAGGGTAGAAAAGGGGCTTTATTTGCTGATTTCTACATTGGGACATCCGCATGCCTGCTTGCTAGTCTGCTTTTCTACAGTGGTAGTGAACTGTTCTTTGTAAACAAGATTATTATGTCATCAGAAGAGCCTACGTACTTGCATGTGACATTTCAGGAAAGTGGAGCAGAAATGTTTCCCTGCTTCAGAATTGTTTCAGGAGTCAGTTTTCAACTTGATCAGCAACAAGCATGCCTTAGTGCCGAAGTGGTTTCTCTCTTCTCACAAGCCTAGCCTAATCATAGTTTCCAAAGGCTTGGATTATTTTGGTATCACAGTGGTTGCACATGCAGAAAAGGCAGATTCCTATCTTGAGAAGGATGCGGTAATTGGCCTAATACCTTGCAAGAGTTCAGAGGAGCTCAGAGGTGTTCAGCTGATGGGTCAGGTTGCAAGACTGGAAAGCCAGTGACATTTAATAAATGCCAAACAAGCAATATTCTTTTTGTGTGTCAGATGCAATTAGCACAACACTACAAATACTCAGCATGGTTACAATTGTCACACAGAAAAGCAAAGATGCAGAGTAGAAATGATTGGATTTCAATGCAAGAAAACAAAAGAAGAAGAAATATCCACTTATAAAAACACATACTTCACTTGATGCATTCTTCTTGCTCAAGTCCCATTCCTGAGCAGACAGTCAGCAGTGGAATTTTTCCCCCCCTATTTTCATCTTCAGTACACAGGAACACGTGTTTTGTAACCATGAAGATCAAATGGTAGAGTACTAAATAAGGGTTATGTCCAGTATTACTTCAATAGTGACAATTGTTAAAAATAAAATTAAGACTATTTACCATATTTTTCTTGCTTTGTCATCCAGCCATTTTTCCCAAATTAACTTTTCAACTGCAGAGGGCAGCGGTTTAAGTATGAAGGAACCAACTGGGATTTTTGTATGACTAAATGCTATTCCCTGGAGTCTGGGAAAGTTTACATCTGCTGTTGCCAAACCCTGCCTGCCTCCCAGTGAGCACAAGGCCATGGCCTCTTGCTGGGGAGGGGAAGATGTTGCTCTGAGCACACTAAATGGGGCATGAGATGAGTCAGAGTGGCATGGAAAGATCTTCTTCCTCCCAAATCATGGCTGAGGCATAACACTGTACCAAGTGTAGTTATTTACCTCTCCACAGGGTAAAACAGGAGCATCCTTTTTTCTTTCAGCCAAATATCCAGCACACCAGCAGAGAACAGGAGCCCCTGGCCAGGTTTCAGTCTCTGGAAGGAGACTGTTGGCACATCTGAGCTCCTTGGGAAGGTTGGCATGCTTAGACAGGCATTTCAACCAGGCAGTTAAACTTCTGCCTGCCACCAGTGCATGGTGGGGACCATCTATCCAAGCAGCAGCCATGTGGGTAATAGACATGAACATTTAGTATGACAAAACAGTCAAAATGAGCTTGGGGTTCAGCTCCCAGCAGCATGAACCTCGCACAGTGCATCCTTCAGTGCTTCATCCAGCCATGATTAAACTTTATGGTCAATGGTGTGGGACACTGTTGGGGACAACCGAGCAAAGGAGCCTGCAGGTGCTAGCTGTGGCCAGTGATTCTGAATGCCTCTGACCACCACCACAGTGCTGTTCTTTACCTTCCCATACACTACTGTGCTTCTTCCTCTCTGCCTTTAGGCTGTTTTGTTTGATGGACAACCAACTTCCTCTTTAATGTCCCAGCCCTCCAGTGAAATGCTTGCTTTCATCACACTTAACATTTCACCAGCTGTAACCTGCATCTGTGACTGCTGGCAAGTACAGAATGTTCTGGGTTTGCCCATTCACTTCCCTTTGGTCTGTAATTCCCCGTGCATGGACTCCAGTTGCCAACTTCATGGCTTCCCACAGGTATCTTTATAGAAGAGGTGATTGCAGACAACCTCTATCTGGGACACTGCAAGAAGGCAGCAAGTGGTAGTTGATTCCTACCCAAAGCTAGCTATGTATTTTCTCTGTCTAGCGTACATGAATCCCTTCCCTTAGCTAGGGATCTGAATCTTAGCATGACCTGGCTCTCTCCCCAAAAGCCAGTGCTCTTATTTCAAATCTGAGGAGTGATTTGTTTCTGAAAGTGTGCAAAAAGCCCAAGAAGTTCTCATCAGCAATTGGCACAGAAAGATGACTGTCTTTTTTCCATGAAGTTTGCTAGATCTCATTACTGAATCTTCATTTCTAGTAGCTGCCCTGCCAAACATTGATAAGCATACTACGAGGTATTAGAAAAATGCAGCAAGTGTCAAAATCCAGTCTATGTCTCCAAGCCTCACACCTTGCTTTGTCATTACATTTGTTCACTTGCAAAATTAATTTGCTTATTTTTGGAGAGTGAGAGAGCCATTAGGGAGAATTAAAGAGGATCTGCTGAATCTGAGGAAGCTTAAACATCTGCACATAAGGGAGTGAGGGAGGGGCACTTCTGGATGTTGGCTTAAGGCTGCATGATTAGGACTGTACATATTCCTGGGAGAACAGAAATTGTCTGGAATACAGGTCTGCAGTCCAGAACCAGCTTCATCCTGGAAAGGCTGGTTTCTGCCGTGAGGTTTCTCAGCCACAGCTGGGGTAATTACACCCACAGACTCATGAGCATGGCAAAAGTGGGGAAGAATTTGTGGAAAGGAGAAAGCTGCTTACATTTTATTATCGCTCGGTGGAGGTAGTGAGGGATTTAGCCTGATTACATGAGCTGCACCTAATCTTTCATTTCCCAGCACCTGCCTCTTGCAGGGACTCTCATCAGATAATGAGGAGTGACACACGGTGTGAAGTGCCAGCCCTATCTAATCCACGCTGTCATCACCACTGTCACAAGGAAGCACTAGGGGAGATAAATTTAAGCCTGACTGGTGTTTAGAATTTGGATGTTGTTTGTTGCTATTTTAATACAACCACTCTTCAACTCAGTTCTCTAACAGAGGCAGAAGGAGAACTGCTGAGTTACAGATCATGAGAAACAATTCTAGCTAATTAGTGTTTCTGACCCATATTGGGAAAACACGGTTGGGATTTTCCCCCTGGGTGTTTCTAAAATGCATCTTACAGACTCGAGTCTGATGTAGAGGACTCACTATAGCTGCTGGATTAATATCTCAGTACCTGCTTTAGGGATACAATTTGTGAAAACATTTTACCTATTTTATATGCAGTGTCCCCAAACCAGTTTTGATTTTTCAAAGGTCAGAGGTAACACATTTTGTGGCACTGTCTTGAGCCCACATGAACAATGGTACATAACAAAACAAATGCATGAGTCGGCATATTTTTCCTGTGAGGACTGAAGTTTTAGTTTGATTCTTCCAAGAGATTATTATAAATGACTGTGGGAAAATGATGAAAAAATGTAGAGTCCTTTATAATTCTTGCATTGAGAGATATAATAAAAGAAAAATAATTCCCCTTTTGTCCCTATTTTGTTGTATAATCCTTGATGTTAGAGCTGTGATTGTATCTCTAAGCCCTTTTCTTAACAATTGCTAATTATAATGTGCCAGCCCTTTTCTCAGAGAGTAATATCTGACCTGGTCATGCAGAAGTTTACACCCCCGTAAACTTTAAACTCCTGTACTGTGAACAGCCTCCTTGGCTTAGAAGAACTGCTTCCTGTACAGAAAAGTAGAGCCTGCGTTTGAAGTCCTGCAGGAGAACTGGAAGTTGTGACCTCTCAAATGGTCTCATTCAGCTCAGCAGCTGTGCAGAGACCTGCTCACTGCCTGACATTTGCAGAGGTCCACCCACACAAAAACAAATGGCAAAATTTTTGCTTCAGTCTGTGGCAATTTAAGATAAAAAGTTAAAAAATATTTTCACATTTATTTTTCCTGGGCCGATGAAAGGAGCATTTGTCCGTCTCCGGTGCTAACATCCATCACCATTTCGGAGCATGCACAGTCTACGCTTTGCGGGCAATGAGTGCAATTATTGTTTGAAGGACTGAGAAGTGAAATCCTTGGAAGCAGAACTCTGTGGGCTCTCTCCAGACCACAGTATCCTCCCACAAGTGTCTACAGGACATGGTGTCACAGTGGCTGTGCAGAAGCCTATGGTGTGTGTGCTGCAGTGGGATTAGCCTGTGAACAGTGTGGCTACCCATGGGGTTCCCACATCTGCAGGAATGTTACACATTTCTAACCTCTTCGGAATAAAGTAACTTGCAAGGAAAGACACTTTCCTCGTTAGGTGGTGCAAGGTAAGTGAGGTGCTTACCTTATAATAAATGTTACACCAAAGAGTAGCAAAAAATGCCACCTTTGAGTCCTGCCAGTTTTCCTATGGGATCCTGTCAAGGCTCCTGGCAAACCCCAACTCTGAACTGCACTTTTTCTTGTAAGCAAGTGAAACACATGCTGACCACAGGGTCTGTGGACCAAATGGGCTGGTCTACTCCAAGACCAACAACCACATGGCTCCTGCAGCTGGAAGTCTGAAAATCCAAAGCCTCTTTATTTATAAATTTAGACTCTTAGAGTATTGAACTCTGTTGGCTGACTACAGAGGGAGTTAAAGACCTTTTTTTTCATCCCCACTCTCACCAGCAGCAACTGGACTATGATTCTGGATGCTGAAACCCTGTTACTGAGCAGAAAGTTTCTCTTTAACTGAGTGAATGTTTCAAGAGTTATTATTGTATGTTATTTCAGAAGAGAAAAATATGGAATGATTTCTATTTTCTAGTTATGTGTTTTCTGGTACTGCACAATATTTTCAAAGAAATATTCATATATGGTCATTTTGTGTATGTCTATTACTACAGAAATTTTGCATAAAAACAATCCTGTGAACTCTGTTCCCACTCATCCCAATCAGTGACTTCACTGACTGAAGACTAAACGCCGATCACTAGGTCAAGATCAACATGTGGATTTCGGTGTATTTCTTCAATGAAATAAATTGAAATCAGATTAAAATGAACAGACCCTCTAAGGTCCATAAACAGCTTCTCAGCCTCTTCCTTGAGAAAAAAGAAAAACAGAGTTGTCAGCAGATTTAAATTCCCCATGCAGGGATCCCTATCCTGACAGAAAAATCCTAAAGGTTTGAGAAGCCAAAAATACTTCTATAAAACCAGCTTTATAATGTAGGCTTGCTCTTCTCCCTTGTGTCTGGGGTATGATGTTAATTACTCAGAAATAATTATAATGTCATAAAGGATCCTTCTGCATGCAGCAGAGAGGTGGAAGACACCACATACAGTGGCACTGCTCCTCTCCCATCACCTGGGAGTCAAGACGTGTCACATCCCACTGGGAATACAGCGCCATGGGCTGCTCACTGGCAGCAATGCAGAGGTCCCTGGTAAACCTTATGCAAATGATCCCAGTGATAAATGAGAGAGGGGAGGAAAACAATACATCCAGATTAATATTAAATTAAATTAACCTGTTTCCAAAGTTCAGAAAAATTTATCTCTTGGTCTCTCAGTCAACTTAATTCAAGACTCTCTTAAAGTCCAAGCACCTTCTTTGCTACTTGTTTCATATCTTTTTACTACAAGAGAACCCGAACTACAGCCATGGATAGGATTGCTAAACTACAATGTGACTGTAGTATATCCTAACACACTCCTAAGGTTCAGAAAATCCAGGTTTCTATGCATTCTCTGGCTTCAGACTCAACTACACTGTTCTTGTCCTTCTTTGCTATTTTTCCAGCATGACTTGACAAACCATGGATGTCTGGCTATTTTTTTTATTTCAACCAAGATGCCCCAGTTGATGTCTACTTGTTGGTTAGCAGGAAGTTAATGCTGGTATAACAAAGGTGACAATATAAAAATGTTAATGAGAAATCACTCTGTATTTTTCTGAATTTATCCTCTGAATGAGACTTGACAACTAGGTCCACACAAAGAAATGTGTTTGTTTGTGATATTGTGTGAATTGTGAGCTATGTCTTGATCCATGTCCATGTCCCTACAGATGGAATTGCATTTGGGAAACACGCAGGCTTTACTATATCATGTACTTCTCACAGAGGAAGAAGTCATTTTGGATGGAATCCATGCTTCTTTGCAAACTCAGAGCCCACCAGCTGAGGAGGACAGCCTGGCTAGGTCTAGGACAAGGGCTTACCAAGCACTCTCCTCAAATACTCACGGAGCAAAGAAATCCTCCCAGGTGGCACTGGTTAGGAAGCCACAAGCTGAGCTCTGTGTGTAAGATCCCTTCACAAGATGTTTTAGAAGCAGCAGCAGCACTGGTTACCGCTGGTCCTCCCCTCTGTGCCCACCCTCCTTTTTTGTTTGTTTGTTTGTTTTTTCCTCTTTTTCCAAACAAGAGACTTGAGTGGACAAAGAATATGAGCAGTTGTTTAGGAAAGGAGGAGATCTCTATGGTTGCCTTCTAGCTATGAGGTCTCACTTTTTGAAGACTACCCCAAAAATACTGGAGATCTGCATTCAATTCATCCTCAGGCAGCCTGAGGGAATCAAATTCATCCCTCCCTTGAGATGGACCATGCAGGGGAGAACAGCTTCTTCTCATCACAGAGAATTTGACATTTATTTGGTAAGAAGAAAGAGGATCCAGGCACTGCTTTAAAAAATTATCTGTAAATTTCATAAAAAGTCTCCATGGAGAGGGTGTTATTTTTACCTCTCTTCCTTGCATAATTAATATTTACTGATTACTTGTGAAGTGGGACAGCTTCAAGCTTGAGAGATCTTTTCTTGGAAGTACTTTCTCAGTGAGTGATTGACTGAAGCCTACATCTCTGAGAGAGGCAAGAATAAGACCTGCTCCCTGCATCAGTTTTCCCAGTGGCAAAAGACATGTTCTTTTGCCCATAAGAATGTGAGGCTGGAAACCAAGGGGATGGGTGTCAGTCAGCTGTCTCAACTCGCTGGAGAAGATCTCTGTGTGCTAAGCCTGCAGCAGTCTTCTGTGTCTCTGCAGTTCTGTGGGCCAAGGAGTTCCTGCTGGTGCTCCTCACTGCTAAGTCACTGCCTTGGGCAGTGCTGTTGCCTTCTCACGTGGCCCGGCGACGGGGTTTGGACTTAAAAAGGATGAAGACATCCTTCTCAGTGCTCAGAGGTACTCCCTGAGCTGAGCTGAGGGATGGCACACACACATCTCTTTGTCAATGTCAGTCATCCCATCAGTTGTCCCTTGACCACTGGCACATGATGGACACCAGCCTGGCAAATGTCCTCTCCTGTGCCCAGCTTTGCTTCACTTGAATGTTCGCTGCAGTATCCAGCAAGGTCTCCAGCCCACATCCACATCACCTTGATGTCTGTAGGCTGAAGCTGCCATGGGACAGAGGGAGGCTGCTTAACCCTCCAGCTCCTGTTTTAAAGACCCACTTGTGGAGACAGAGACTCCTGGGCAGGAGCCAGGCAAGCTTCTAGAAAACTGCTCTCTTCTCACTGAAGAAGGAAAAAAAACACAGAAGTTTTGCAGTCCAAAGATGCAACATCCCACCACAGATCTTATTTTAATATGAAGGCTTTGGTCTTCCTTATGTGAATGTCCCCACAGTGAAACAGGGCTCACAAAGTAAATTGCTCTAGAAATGCCAGTGGAAAAAGGATCACAAGGAAAATGTGGATAAGTATGCAAGGTATCCATCAGTGCAAATGTTGTTTTGCATATTTCCTAATTCAACAGTAACAACCAGACCGACTGCATGCTGCCAGATTATTTAGCAATATTTTGATTTTAAACCCCTTGTCTAATCTTATTTAGCATGGTGGCTTTTGAGAAGTAAATCTGAGGTACTGACCCTCCTTACAGATGTTGCAGAAAATGCTACAGCAAGCACATCAAAACCCAGGAGGATATCCATGTGAGACAATGGGATCCACTGTGACTTCCTGCAGTGGTATGGCTGCACACATGCTCCTCAATGCTTTGGCACTTTGGTTTATGTGCTGGGCTTGACAGGGATGGCTCGTGCCCACTTAGTACCTGCTTCCTCCATTAACTGGAGCCAAGTGATCATCTCACACTGCTGGCTTTAGTTTTTATTCATCTTTAAGCAGACCAATTACATCTGTGCTATCTGAGATCCAGCCACTGAGCTCTGTACATACAACAAGAAGGCCATCATGAAATCACTTTGACTCCAGCTGGAGTAACCATGTATGCTAAAATGGACATGTGAAGAAATTCTTGCAGGGTTGAGACTTGGGGAGCTAAAGAAATGTGGCCTGATTTCCCAGGGAGTCAGCTGAGTGCTCAGTTCTCCTGATGAATTCAAAGGATCTGTAGGTTCTCAGCGCTTCAGAAAATCAGTTTGCACCAGATTTTTATAACAGAATGATGCCATGCTGCACTTAAAAATAAACATTTCCCCTTCCTGCCCCCTCTCTGTGTCCCATTTTAACTTACTTTTTTCATTTTACTTTCTCCATAACTTTCTTGGTATGAGCAAAGGAAAAAAATTGCTAAGTTTTAGTTAGAAAGTAATCTTTCAACCTACAATGTAAGCAAGGTTTTAAAACCAAGCAAAAAAATGCTGCAAATCCTGTTATCCTCAGTTACAAAATAAATATGCAAACGATGTCACCATATTCTTCATAAATCTTTCAGCTGTTCTTTCTAATAAAGAGAAAGATTAATTCTTCTGTATTACTCTGAGTTTAAAGTAGCTCACATGTTTGGTCTACCAACTATGACAATGTCCCTTTAAGTTTTCTGATTTTCGTGGAAGATCTAGCCCTGGGGTTTTTTTGGCTTAGACACAGTACTTGTCAAAACCCTTCAGACTCTCTTACTGAAGTGGCTGATGCTGTTCTGAGGGGTTTTTTTTCTTAATATTATTCTTTTTTTTCCCTCAGTATGACCTTATTTCCAGCTCCAATTTCATGAGAAAATATGATTGTGTCAGAATTTTTCTTTGGAGAGAATTTTCATTTTATGGATCTGACAGATTTTCAATTTCATGCTTTGATTTGAAGTTTCTGTGATTCTTTTCCTCTTTCATTTTAATCTGACAGTCTGTGAGGCTAGGGGGATCTATTCTCAAATGGTTAAAGGAAAAGGTTTTGCATCAAGAGATCTGGATTCTATTTCTGGTCTAATCTCCAGACTTGCTATGTAATTTCAGCAATATGAATATATGAGTTTGTACGTTTTTGTGTCTGTGTGTATTTTGCTGGGTCCTGTCCTATAAATACATAAATAGTCATTTAAATAGACAACTATAGGAATAAAAGGCAGTAATGGCTACCCATCCTCTTTCAATTAATGCTTTTGAGTATTTTAAGCTTCTTGGCTGTGAAAGGAAAAACAGAATAATGCATGTGAGCATTGTGGTATCAGTTAGAGTGCTCTCTTTAGCAGCTGATTTTTGACATATTTAAAACTAACATTGATTTACCAAAGTTTTTAGTGCCTGTGCACTCATGCAATATCCTAAACACAATTTTATTTCAGCAAACAGATAGGGAGGGCTGCAGGCTGCAGAGCTGAGATGGCTGCTAGAAAAAGTTTAGGCTTCCTAATCAGTGACTGAGAGGCTCCAGGCACTGACAAATACGTGCCTTGAGAGCAGACAAATATTGCCAGAGTCTCCTATTCATCTGATGGAGAGAAATTTAGGTGTTTTGTTCCATAGAATGTACCTTCTTGGGAGACCTTTAAAGGCATGTACTTGTCAATAAGGAAATTAGGTGGTTACCTTAAAAAGACTATTTCATTAGGTGCCAAAAATGTAGATGCAAATTACGTGCTTATGTTGGCTAGATCCCTGTCACAGAGATGTGAATATTTGGCTTCAAGAGTCCTTCATCTGTTTCTCATCTTGTGGTCATTGATATTTTTATGTTCCTATACTCATAGGTGAGGAATTCCTCATTTATGGAGGTTATCTGAAAATTGAGAAAAAAATAGAGGCCAGTCCAATATGGACAAAAGATCAAATGGTTGAGCACCGAAAATACTGCTCCATGAAAATGGAAAATATTCCCATCCAGGCTTAGAAACTCTGTGCTGTTCTTGCAGTCTGTGTCTTGTATTTGTAATCAAGACCAATGCTTTCCTCTTCTAGCTGTCAAACATAACTGGGAAGGGAATGTGGAAACCCACAACTTTGCTTTCACAGTTCAACTATTTTCTTGTTCATGAATTAGATGGGAACTATGGGACTGTTAAAATTTGGTTATTACCTGAAATGCGATCCATGTAATTGATCATAGGATCCATATCTATTCTCTCCCAGACTAAAAACAATTCCAAGGCCATAAAAGAGGTTTCTTTTCATTCCTGTGCCACCAGCCTTGCCAGTGAGAGCCCCCAGATGAGTTTTCACATGATTTCCATTTTACAGGCTTTTCTCTTGCAAAACAAAAACAAAACCAAGCAAACAGAAAACAAAACCAAAAACTAAAACCCCCAACATACGACAACAAAAAACCAAAATCACAAAAAAACAAAACATAAGAAAATGCATCTACTCGAATGTTGGTGGAAAGCACATAAAAGGAGATCTGATATTATAAAAGAGAACTTGCTATTGTCCTCAAATACCGGTATTTTATCAGCTACTGCTTATTCAGATGTGATCTGTATCACACAGGGCTTATCAGATCTTATGAGTGATCTGATTCATGTTCATACATAATAATTTTGAGAGGAATAACAGGCATGTAAGAAGAAACGTTCCTCTTCCATCCCTGGCTATATAGCCATAAGTTTGGGCCATGGAAGGGACTGGTTCAATTGTTGTCGGGACCTGAAATCCTTTCAGGATTTAATTCTTGGTCATGTGAAGGGACTTTAAGTTCTTTTTAACATGTTTACACAGTGTCTGCTACAAGTGTCTGGAGCATAAATGCAAATGGTGCACCACAAGAGTCATATTCTTCAGTGAAAGGCACTGCATCTAGAAAGTAATATAAGCTGAGAGGGAAATAAACTACAGAGGAAACATAAATTCACAGAAAAATGCTATGTTCTAACTAAGATCACACACATTGTTTCAATAATAATCTCTTTTAAAAAGCAGATATTAAAAATGGCTGCAGCACTGATGACCTGTTGCTAATATCAGTTTCTCTGTCTTCTAGGGAGGGAGCAGATCCAGCAGCATCCTCAGCTCCTGGCAGGCCCACAGAGCTATGGGAGAGGGAGGACAGTGGCATAAGCACGACCCTAGTGGGGAACTTCTTAATCCTCCATTAAGGGGAGGAAGTTTACTTTCAGCTGGGAGGGGGATGCTATCTTGCTTTTGCCCAATTTGGCACAGGATGAGGGTACAAATACAGGTAGTCATTGAGAGCACATGTATCTCATGTTTTTACAGTAACTTCTACACTGTAATTTCCTGAATAGTATGCTGTGTATGGTAACCTACTTAGTTATGCTACTTTATTTTTCTTGAAATATAGTCTCTTTTTGGTTTTGGTTGGTTTAGCAGAAGTGTGGGGAGGTAGTGAGCAGGGATGGGTTCACAGTGGGAATTTATTTCATATTGCAGCCTTTTTCTTAGCCAGCTATTCTCACGTCTCTCTGACCTGTGTTCAAAAGGCCAGGTATTGTGTGTGTGAAGGAACACCCTCAGAAACACGGATGCTCCCCAGCCTTGACATGCCCCTCATGTCTGAAGGCCTGGCTGCTCGGTGTCCGAGCAGCACAGCTCCCTTCAAGGGACACCTTTCCACAGCACAACCCATTTAGTCCCATCTCGTACAGGAAACACTTAGAGAGCCTTTTTTTCTCCTGGCAATAAAATTGCAATTTGTTGGTCTCTAGTAAAACCTTTTCAATTAGAGGAATGGCAGATCAGCCATCCAGTTCATTCCCTGTGTTTCCTCATCATCGTTTAGGCCTTGATGCCGCTGCTGTGGAAGGAGTTGATTTGGTTGGCTTCATAAAAACTGCACCTCTTCCAGGAAGGTCTGAAATCCCAGCCATACTGAGTCCTCCTGAGCAGGACCTTCCGTGGATGAAGTATGGGGTCTTATTGCAATACCAAGCACAGACACCTTCTGGGTGCTATTGGTTTCAGAGATATTTATTTTAAGCACCACAGAAATGCTACTGTATAAAAGAGCACTGCAATGCTGCTGGAATGGCTGCCCATTGACCACTTCTGACCCTTTTGGGTGGGAGGGGTGTCACTTACCATTCACCCTCAGCAAGCGGGGTGTTTGCTCTGCGGGAGCCTTGGGCCCTCTCTCCATGGTCTCTGTGGAACAATGGCCTTGTGAAAGGACAAGATCCCTTTGTGCTCCACAGAGGGATGAGTGTCAGGGTCACAGCAGCATTCTCTGATGGGGTGCTAAGGCCTGGTACTGTGAGCCTGGGATGTGTCTAGGGATGTGAGAGAATATTAGGTCTGTCACCACCGTGCTGGGGGACAGCCCCCGAAGTTGTGGGGCAAAGTGCCCTGTTAGCAGCGGCCAGCTTTCCTCTTGAAACTTTCAGATGGTGTCTGGGGTGGGCCTCAGCATGAATCACTATGTTGGCAGTGTGTAGGGGACTGATTTGGGGGCACAAAGGCACGTCAAGTTGTTGGGATGAATCATCCTGTGGAGGTATTTGTGGCTCCAGGTCCAATAAAGAGAGCTGAAGCAGCCTGGCAGAGCTCTGCGCCCTGCTCTCAGACTGCTAGGTCTGCAAGAGAGGAGCCCCACTGGTGTCTCAACCCTTTCCAGCCTCCACAGGTTTGATTTCTCCCCTATTTTACTATGTCTGCTGGGACACACGCCAAAGCCACACGGAGCTGGATCTGCTCCTGATGTTCTTCATGTTCCCACTGTTCATCTCTAAGGCTTTGGGTTGGCCCTTCAGAGAAGCTGAGGCCAGCAGGGAAATTTGGAGCTTGATCAGCTTCCTGAAGGGGAGGACTAGATTCAGTGGGTTGTTTCAATCACATCCCCACCAATATTTGCTAGAATAATAAAAACTCATTTCTTTCCATTAGTTCAACTTGGATTTGCTATGTTGGTGGTCTCTTTTTCTCTATTTTCTTTCAGTCTTTCTGTATAAACTTAATCAAAACAAGTTTCCTAGATTTGCTGAGTGATTCCATGACATTTATTGACTGCTGTCTTTCTTGTCTGCTTTGCTGTTCCTCCCTGTCCTGCAAGGATCTTTAACACAATCCCTCTGAACCCACACAACCCCAGCCCTTCAGTCTTCCTTTCATAAGGCACTGAAAAAGGCTGAAGTAGGCTTGACTATTTGTTAGAGTAAAGCTAAAAGGTGTCTCTCTGCTGCTCCAAAGGAAAAATCCCTTTCCCTGACACTCAGCTCTGATTTACAGCTCATGTCCTATGTGACCAGCAGCTCCCTGTCACCTCTCCCCTCCTGTCAGTTGGCTGTTTTCCAGACACTGGCTCATCATATCTGTCCTGAGGTACCTTACAAACTGGGAAACTCATTGTGTCATGCTGATGGATGGTGTTAGAGGTGGGAAATGGTGACTTCCCCGTGCCCCAAGCCTGGGTGGAGGCATGTCTGCTGTTCAGAGGTCAGGGTGCAGAGCCCTCCAGCACCCAGGGCTTGCTCCCCAGAAAAGTCCATGCAACCTCTTCTCCCATCCTAGATAACCATGACCTCCCTTTCTGCATCCTTTTACTGCTCTCTGATGGGATGAATGCCTTTCTTAACCTTGCAGGAATGTGAGTCCCTACTGACAAGAGGGGGTGTATAAAGCATGTCAGCCTGTACCTAATACCGTGTGAAGGTGCTTACCTGGAGACACAGGGGCAGGAAGACTACAGCGTGCTGCTGGGGAGCAGGAATATTTATTGGCTTTAGCCTGACAACCTTTGCTGGCTGTCAGAGTGGCAGGGAATAGAGACAGAGACAGATCTGTGCTTCAGCCCCGCTTTAACTACCAGGAATTTATTGTTCAATCATTAACATCTTCTGTAGAACCTCCAAAAGCTGCAGTTCTTAGAGGGGAAGGAAAGCCCTTTCTGCCCTCGTTTCCTCTAAAAAAACCCCAAAACCCCAAGCTACATATCCTGTGGAGTGTTTGTTTTGTTCTGTTTTAAAAGCCTTTGCAACAAGATGGTAAAAAGCGTCAGAAAAAAACGCAGCGGTTGCTTTGTGGTTTTCCTTGATTCATTGTGTTCCAGCTGACCAGCTGCAAACTTTTTTTTCATGCCTTCATTGTTGTTTTTACTGTCAGTGGTTTTATTGCTTGATTTCTAATCGGACATTTCTTGCAGGTGTACCTCCTGTGGTAAATCAAGGCTGCCCTTGGTTCTTTGATCCTGGTCTTCAAATAAAGAAGCCGAGAACTTATCTCTCCCTTTTCCCAGGTGGCTGTGTGCTTTGCCAGCGCTAATGAGTCCGGTCTCACGGCACCGAGGAGACGAGCGGTAGGTAACTATTGTCCCCATTTAAACAGGTACAGAAAGCTCTCTCAGCACAGCAAGGGAAGGCAGTGGTGCAGCCAGAGCAGCACACCCAGCTCCGGCTGCCAGCACAGCCTCTCTAAACTGACTCCCCCTACTTTGATAGGGACACTGGGAGAGCAAGAGCAAGCCCTGTCAGGTGCCATTGCTCCTTTGCAGATAGAAAGACTGGTCCTAATAATGAGAACACATGATGAAGAAGGATGCTTCCTCTTTAAAGGGCTTTTCAAAAGTAGTTCTATGACTTCCCAGGTATACCCTTTGCCCTGTGGTCCCTGCTCAGCCCACTGAAACTGCTTATCTGCTGTGCTCTTATTAATTACTGCCAGAGCTCAGGACATTTTTCACCTGGGAACTAAGGGTGTGCAAGAGACAATGGGAGCAAGTCAAAAAAGAGAGGGGACTGCAACCTCTCCCTCTTAAAAATCTGCTACCTCTGTTGTTCCCAGCCTGCTGTAGAGCCTATGGACCATCCTGGTGCACAGCAGAAAACAGCTTCACAGCTGGAGACACAGAGTGCCTAAAAAGGGTGACCCATCCGAACTGCAGGGCAAACCAACAGAAGTAGCTGTGTTGCTGACAGGAGTGGGTCATTTTGGTGTAGCTGCCCCAGCTCGCCCATTGAAATGCCACCTCATGAGAAATGACACAAAAGTTGGTTTTTAGTGGTCATATAATCTAGTAGATGTTTTGTATCCACTGCTGACATGTTTTTCCATACCCTCCAGAGCTCATAATTCCAATTTTAAGAAATGAAAGGCTGTATGCTCCTTCTACTCCTTCTCTTTATGGTGCAAACGGTATCCAGATATAGCTTAATGAGCAGATGTGATTTTAGCCAGAGGGTATGGTTTCACAAGGCACCTCAAGCTGAATGATTTACTCACAGGTCTGCCATTTTACTGGTCCAAATTGGCTTATCTTACAATCAGACAAGTGCCAGAGCTGGTGCAAGGAGAGCCAGGGAGGTGAGGAGTGGGTAGTGCAGACTGGAGTCTGGAGAAGGGCATGGAGAGGATCCAGGATGGAGGAGGATGGGCTCTCCCCTCCTGTGGCAGCAGCTAGCTTCTGGTTCAGCTCATCCATCACCAAGCCCTCACTGACCAGAGAGATCAGATCACAGCAGTGTCTGCACAGCTGAGTCACCTCTACAGCTGCAGGGAGAAAGCTTCTGAAGCATCTCATGGCAAGCTCGTTGCTCCAGACCACCACGGTGAGAGCTCAAAGGGAACTGCAAGAGAGGTGTCAGCCTGGCAGAAAGCAAAGGCAGCTCTGCTACCAAGATCCCACAACAGCAATTATTGTTATAGGTTGGTATTGTACTCCCACAACAAAGGATGCAAGTTTTAATGAATACGCTACAAAAAGTAGGAAAAATAAAATATGCATTCACGAGCCATACTGGTTCAATAAACCAATAAATACTTAATGGGTAATGATTCCAAAACAAAACCAAACCAAACAGGACTGCAGAAGGGTGGGAGAAAATGGAAATGCAACTGAAATGAACTGGGAGACTGTGAAATTCATAATGAGGTCTGAAGCGAGGAAGGTAAAGAGAGGAGCTGGTCAAAAATTTCTGCAGTCTTCTCCCTATAGAGTGTCTCATAAAACCCCACACAGCTCCAATTATTTTACTCCAAGACACACATTATAAAGACAAACCTATTATTAATGGGAAATGTTCCTGATATAAAAGGCAATATGAATTTGATCTTGTTCTTGCCATATGTCTTCTGAAATGACAGCTAAAGACAGCTGAATTGCCTCCAAGTGCTAGGCAGTGGTTACTGACTAAGGAGCTTTTTTTATTGAGAAAATTATTATATTCTTTTCCATGATAATAAAATTCTTCATAACCCTCATTAAAAATGCTAAGGCTTCCCAGGTAGCTGCTGTGCCCTGCCAGGAATGTCGTGCTCTCCTGGAGTTCAGGCAAACCCAAGTAATGTGTAGAGCTGTCTGTGTATTTTCAACATCTTTGCAATCCTCCTTTAAGAACTTGTGATTTGAATAAGCCCAGGAGTGTCCTGATGCTTCTGAGCTGATTCTTGTGCTGCTAATCTTTGCTCCACTATTTTTAGATAATTTTCCAATCTGCTTGCTTTTCAGTCACGTACTTGCTCAAAGTGATGGTTTATTTATGTGGTCTGGGAGCGTTTGCTGTTTGCCTCAGTATGTCAGTCTGAGCTCTGCAAACGCTTCCTGACAGAAGTAAGCTCCAGTTCCCCTTATCCTTGGCTCCCTGCTGTAGGAGAGGTCTCCATGAGGCACCTGACCATGGGGTGCTGGAGGAGGGCAGAGTCCAGACCCCTCTCTCACTCCCACTATGTGCCCCTGCTGCCTGCTGATGAAAGATAAAAATGGATAAATTGTATTCTTCATGGTTTCAAATATTCAGAAAGGGTGAATGATCCCACAGAAGTGTGAATGCATTGTCAGCACACAGCAGTGCCCCCAGCCATGGCTGCAGGAGAGGCCTGTGGCACCTGACAGAGGCCAGGAAAGGTGCCCTGGAACACTTGCAAGCTTGGTTTTGCCATGTGTCACCCAAAGATAGGCACACAAGGGAAGCCAGAGGGTCTTTGTGGGCCCAGACCCCCTCAGGCCCACGTTTGTGCAGATGTGCAGTGAGCCGCAGCAAGGAACAGCATTAAAAATTGTAACTTGTTTCCAAATCTGTTTTATTCCTGTCTGCCTTGAAAGAGCTGCAAACCAAAGACTGATGGCTGGAACTTGGTGAGTGCAGGAGCCAGGCTGCTGCATCCTGGCCACTTGGTCCCATGGATGCTTTGGTGGCTGCATGGAACCTATTTCTGCTCCCAGATAATATACAAACCTCCTCAAGAGCAGTGAGATACCCTGCTGCTACAGCCTTGAGGGACAGAGAGGGGGCTTGAGCCATGAGGGCATGTCTGCATGTCTGTTGTCCTTTTCACCATCTGAAGTGCTCCCAGATCAAGAAATGAAGCTTTATTGCATTCAAAGCCTTACTACAACAAAGAGTTGTATGGACTCAGAGCTGCTCCTGTGTCTGAAGAAGGCTCCTCAGGCTGCCAGTGGTGAGTGACATCTGTGTTGGCATTGCAAGGCAAGATGCCATTTTGCTGAGAAAAAGCAACATTTCTCTATGCGGGCAGGCAAGTTTCACCTTGACTTAAACTAGGACAAGTCATGCAATGTTTGCTGTGGGAAATACAGGGAAAACAAACCTGTGATGGCAGAGAGATGGGCTGGATGGTTTTTGCCCTCATCTCTGAGTCTATAAAAGTGAGGAAATCTCACTTAAGGTCATATCAGAGCATCTCTGTGGATATTCACAAATCTGTCAGGTTTTGCACAAAAAACCAGCCCTGAGCTGTTCAGATGAGACAGTTCAAACCCACCCTCCTTCTCTGCTGAAGGAGCTGAGAAGCAGCGGAGGGTCAGGGGAGCGTGTTGCAGCTACAGAGCAGCAGTCTGTGTTTCACACCCCCATGCAAACTGTGTGGGTTTGCACTTTTAGGAAATGGGGCTGCCCTCGAGGAAGAAAGCGAGGTTTATCTGAGCTGACGCTGTGAACAGCACTTGGCTGCTATAGCTGCCACTTTCACTTAAGGCCAACGCAAGCTCACGTGCTTTACACAACTGCAGATGCTGTGGGTGTTGCAAAAAATCAACAATTGCTGACAATATATCTAGGGATGAGCCCAAACCAAAGCTATTCCTCGGATTTTGAACACTGAACTCCATTAGAGTGCCAAATGTTATTTACATACAGGCGGAATATTAAATCTCAAGATTCTTACAGCTAAAGTCTTGCTTTAAAATAGATCCAAAGTAGCCAGCTCAAAACTCTCAGTAATTTGTTTATTTTGGGTTTCTTTCTTTCACATTTGTGACTCAACAACCTGGCAGCAAAAGGCCCCAGTTATTCTCATTATACAGGGCAGTGCATTTAAAGAAATGGGACCCAATTATGTCGGTTATGTTTATCTTGCCAAACTACCTTTTCCAGCAGGAGTTACGTAGCCAATATAGTTTCTGCGTGATAAATATCTCTCATTTCCTTCCAAACCACAAGTGCTTTTTGCCCAGAGAAGGCTGGCCAGAGCAGCAGGTAGGTGAGGCCATCCCCATCCTCTGTGCCAGCAGCCGTCCCTTGGCAGACTGCCTTGGGCACCTGTCTCCATCGAGGGTGCCCAGGCCACCTCCTGCCTGGGGTCCCTGGTGCTGAGAGCGTTCTGCAGCAAGGGCTCACCACCCACTGAGACACGACCTGCACTTGGCTGGTGCAGCCCCTGGGAGCCCCAGTTTCACAGCTGGTGAAGCAGAGGGGGTAGAGCTTGGTTCGCCTTTGGGACTGCTGCATACTACAGTGACAGAAGCCCCAGAGCAGCACATGATTATGTGTTGAGACAAATTTGTCTGTCTGTGGCATTATCACTTGTCTGTGCCATATGCAGGTATGCCCTGACTGAGAAGAGGAGCCATCAAGGACATGTGAAAACCTCAGTGTGGTAAAAGTACAAGCCAATGCTAAATTTACCATACCAGGTCACAGCAATGCAGCAACTCCCTTCAACCAGACACAACAGGCTGAACGGCCAAACAACCGTTTCTGGTGCACAATTTCTTGTTTCTTGGTGCATCTTCAATGTTTTCATGTGCTTAAACCAGGGCTTAACCTTCACATATGAAGCTGCTCACTGGAGAACACAGACTTGCAAGAAAGTTCACTGCGGACCCACTTTGTTCCCATATCCCCTCTTTTCAGACCTTAAAACCTCCCTGCTCTTTCCCTAGTAGCTCCTTTGCCACCTCAGCAGCTTGCTCTTCCTGCTCTTACCTGCTGCTGTCTGCTCCCACCTGCATGGCACGGAGTCTGCCTTAGGCCTTTATTCCAACAGCAATGCTTCTGGAAAAGTGGGGTTGATCTGGGAAGTGCACATGTAAATATCCTCCAGAGGATATTCCTCCAGAATTTTTTGATTTTGGACCATGAACTTGGCTTTAGAGAAGCTGGGTGACCCCTGATAAGATGGAAATTTGTAGAAATGAGGATGAGTTTATAAAGACCATAAAAGCTCCTGGCATAACCCTATTTTAGGGTTCATTCCTCTCTTTGGGAAGGGAGCCTCACTGAGGGAGAAGCTGTGAGCTATTGAAAAAGAAAATTAGAAGAGGTAAGCTTAGCTTTGCTTCCCAAGCATCCAAAATACCCAACCAGTTTCCAGGAGGTAACTAATGTTGGGAAGGTTAGTCTTTGATGGGAAGAATAAGTAAGGAGGATGAGAAATTATGCCGTCAAACAGGGTCATTAAAGAGTCAGTCAAAGAAAAAAAACTAGGAATGTAGAAAACTGTGGAGAACCACTGCTATCAGTGACCCTTCCCCTTCCCCTTCCCCTTCCCTTCCCTCCCCTTCCCTCCCCTTCCCTTCCTTTCCCTTCCCTTCCCTTCCCTTCCCTTCCCTTCCCTTCCCTTCCCTTCCCTTCCCTTCCCTTCCCTTCCCTTCCCTTCCCTTCCCTTCCCTTCCCTTCCCTTCCCTTCCCTTCCCTTCCCTTCCCTTCCCTTCCCTTCCCTTCCCTTCCCTTCCCTTCCCTTCCCTTCCCTTCCCTTCCCTTCCCTTCCATTTTTTTTTAGCATGTGCTATTCATAGACTCCAAGGCCTCCTAAGTTTTCAGTTAAAATGAGTTCTAGTGCAAAAAATGAAGTCTCCCTATGGATTTATTACTCTAATAAGGAAAAATGATGGAATGCCTTGAGTCAGCGAACCCTGCCCTGTGTACATGCAACCCACACAGGTAACTACTGACAGTTCATCAGGATCAGCAGGAAATAGGCAGGGGAACTGGGAGGTGGCAGCGGCCCATTTAATTGTGCAGGCTGAGGAAAATGGAAAATAATGTCAGAGAGGAGCACCAAGAATGAGAGGAAAACAAAACTTGAACATCCGTTCAATAGGCATGACTGGTAAAAAAGAGCTTTTTAAAATCTCTAGTGACCTTCAGAGATGTCCAAATCAAAAGGAACAAGGGGCTGGGGGCAGGTGGTGGGGCAAGATAGGGATGTGATGACAGGCTGAGGGAAAATAAATAGCCATGACCTTGCTGAAGATCATAAAGTCCTGACTTCACCCTCCATATTTGTCATGCAGACAAGACAAAAGCCTTCAATTTTCAAAACCTCTCACATTCAAGTCCCTTTAAGGCACCTCATAGTGAACAGGCAAAATGTAAAGAGCTAAAGTTACAGACCACTCTGGCAATGACCTAATATATCTACTTCTAGAAAATTATATTTTGAAATTATGACTAGTTTTATCTACTGAGGATTTTAAAAATGTTTTAAATTAGTCATGATTTGTATATTTTGGAAGAAACTGCATTAATTGTCTTTTATTTAAATGTGGAAACAAAATGGAGCTTTCCTGTTCCTCCAGTCAGCACTAAATCAAGGAGGATTAACCAGCATGCAGCATATTTCTCATTCAAGCTCATTTGGCCTCTTTTTTTTTTTCCCCTAGAGAGTTTTGGCCTCTTATCTTCAGCTGACATTACACACCAATCACACCATCAGTGTTGAAAGCAGGCTAACGTTTGTGGCAGCAGCTACTTCCCAACTAAATCCCTATGTTTACCTTGGGAAGTGCCCATCATTTCCCAGTCCTAGGACCCAGACCTTGCAGTGTTGGTTAATGGCAGCATTTACCAACTGCAGCAAAAGCCTCATCTGAGCCTCTTCTTGGAGAGGCGACTGGAAGAGCAATGGCAACCCATGGACCAACTTTCCCGATGGGAGCCAGGACACCCAGAAGCTCAGAACTGAGAGTGGAATTATTTTAGGTCAGGAGACATCTGACCCCCCTCAAGCCTCACTCAAAAGGGGAAGTTAGTGAAGGTGATAACTGTTTGATTGGAGTTCCTGCTGAAGTCTCCTGTCATCTAGAGCTCACCACTGAAAGAGAATTTAGCCCTCTATGTCAAGAAGTTTGTGGGCTCAAACTAAATTGTCCAAAAAATCCTCTAAGTTCTGCAAAGATCAAGTATAAGGGCTGGGGAATTTGTGAGCAAGCTCACTGAAGTGAAAGAAAAAAAAAAAAGTGGTGGGGAATTAAAAGAAAAAAAAAAAAAAAAAAAAAGAACTTTTAATAAATAAAATGCAACCCGAGTAATAAAATAAGCACAGTAGATTCAGTATTATTTGTTTTTATACTAATTTTATGCTGCCCCCACAAACTCAGTATACCACAGCTTTGTATATGAAGAAAATATGTGCAATATGGAAAGAATTAAGGACGTGTTGCGGAGGTTGCTTTAGAGGAGGGTCATTACTTTTGGCTGTCTGAGGAACTGTCTGTAGTCGAGGAATGTGTGTGTCAGCTGATTAAAGACCACAGAAGCGATTAGTGAGGGAACCCTTAACAACGCTGCGTGTCAGTGCACATCTTGAGGTTAAGGAGTTAATTGCCTCTCTCAAAACTGTGGTTTCAAGACTTCTGTAGACCTGAGAAGCAAACCCAATGGCAGTTTGAACTTGATCCACAGTTTTCAAAATTCATTTTGCAAATACAAAGGCTAAATATGTCTCCTTTTAATTCCTGCAGAGCATTTTAATGCTGTGTTAAACAGCTAATTCTGTGAAGAATGAGGCAGCCATGAACTACACAAGTGTTTACCCATCACCTCCCCTGTTTGCTCCAACCTTCTATTTTCAGGAAAGCTTTTCCTTGATTTACGAAGCACACTTCTCCAAGAGTTCAAGTGTGTCCACCTTCCACAAAAGCGCTGATGGGCAGCATGTCCTTCAAAATGCCCTTCCTGCCCCTGGGTACAAGCACTGGCCATTCTTCCCATCAAACCCCTCTCTTCCCAACCATATAAGCCTGAAGGAATAAATATTGTCCAAAAATTAACTAATCAAGATTTTACAGACTGAAGGAACAGAAAGACCTTGATGAAAATACCCCCGTGTCTTTATTGCATACACATGAGAAGCTGGAGCACTTCCACATGGCAGCTCTGTCTGGACCCACTCTGGTGGGCACTGGATACCCTCCAGCCTGGCAGGTGCTGCCTGCAGAGCTGTCCTGTGGGTGCTGGGTGCCTCTGGCAGCCTGATCTCTCACCTGGACCCCAAACTGCTGACACTGCTCACACCCAGGCCGCTGCTTTTCAGCTGAAACCCTGAAATGTCACCATTGAGAAAACTAGGTCTTCCACCAGAGGAGTCCCAGGCCATTTCCAGCTTTTAGAGCTGTCCCCAGGCAGACCATGGAAATCAGAGATAAGACACAGATATTTTTCAGATAAGATGTACCCACTCAAGGCAAGTCCTGCTTATATCCCCCACTGCCACCACTGGGAGGACTGTACTGTGCTAGCCCAGTCTCCAGGCATGCAGTACTGCTCTCTGTACTGCAGCCTGCGAGCAAACTAAACCCAACTGAACAGAGGAAAAATAAACATTTGTTCAGGTCAGCTGCTCTGCTCTGCTCACATTTTGCTCAGCTCCCCATCCAAGCCAGAGAGATACACCACAGACATAATCTCTAATCAAGTGGATCTTTTCTCACCACTAACATGCAGGCACCATCAATCCTACCTTGGCTGAGGCCAGCTGGCTCCAGGTGAAGCCCTACCCTCAGCCAGCCTTGAGTAAATAACCTTTCCCTGTAGCTCGGGGGCCTGCAAACCCTGATCCCTGCCCCGGCACTGGCTGGCAGGGAAGGTACAGGGCAAGCTAATAAACTCAGGCAGTGCCTGCAGAGAATCCATCTTTTCAAACAGGACACGTTGGGAGCGACGGCCGTGGCTGTGGACACTTTGTGTCCCTGCCAATAGCTGCTTAACACAACCATGAGTTTATGCACCAGCAGCTTTAAACAATAGGAGAGGTCCTTCATGACCTCAGCTGAATCTTTAACCTGAGAAGGGGACAACAGCTTTAATTTGCACAAGCACGTGCTGATTCAAATCTTTATTTCAGTTGTTTTATTTTGTTGGGTTTTTTTAAGCAGCTGGGCTTGTCTTCTCTAGATACGAGTTTTTCTTGAGATATTCTGCCTTTAATTATCAGCTGGGATAGGAGGCTTGCAAGCACAGCTGTTATTGTAACATTTCAGTGCTTTGACTTTCAGGCCCAGATGGAGTGAGCTGTGCAAAAATGAGGAACCAAGAGTAAAGCAAACTTTCTCAAACTTTCAAAGCAACTCGATGTGAGGCACAGACAGGGGTGGACTGAGCTGAGCCGAGGTGACACCGCGCCGTGGCACCCTGCCTTGCACCAGTGCTGAGAGGAAGGGCTCCTCCACACCGTGCTGCTGTAAATCCCTCTGCGCTGCTGGGTAAGGACTCGGCTCTGCCCGAGCTTGGCAATCCCTTTCCAGGAGCCCATCACAGATAATGGCCTTGCTTGCAGAAGGTATTTGGCTGAGTGTAGACATGGGGATGGCATGGGCTCCTTGGCTTGGTTGCTGATCCCTTCCTCAGCCCCGGGCGCACCAATGGCCTCGTCGCCAGCCAAAGGAAGGAATTAGCTTGGGGTAAGACAACAAGTCTTTTGCCAGGTTGGTGTTAGCTTGTTTTTCTCCCCTTGGTGGGGTGGCAGCAGGGCTCACGGGGCATTGCCACGGCAGGAGGGAGCAGCTGCAGGGTGGGAAGGCAGGAGTGCAGTGCTGCTGCAGCGTGGTTTAAGACACAAGAGTGACAGGCCACGGTGAGGTGCTGGCAGCCCTCCTGTGCTCACCAGCAAGGTGGCATGGCAGGAGCCTGCCCCCCAAAAGTGCTCCTCTCTCCTTAGTGCAGAGGGAGCCCAGGCAATTAGACACCAGAGCTTTAATAATTAACCAGGTGGGATTAAGAAAGGTTAACTCCACCTCTGATGGTCTCCCCAGACCACAGAAAAGGACCTGAATCCAGATTTACATGGCTCATGCCCTAACACCTCTTTCCTTTCTGGATGCAGGCATCTGAGAGCCAGCCTCTCGTCTGTGATGTCAGTGGCAAAGAATCAAACACCATGACAGCAAAGACAGCCTCAAATGCTTTTTCCTCTCGTAACTAAACAGATTATTTCCTCAGGATAATATTTCATGAATATAACTGTAACCCACCCCATTAATACTTACATTTACTAGCAGCTCCCTGTCAGGGGCCCTGCTCCCATGCACTGTGAGGGACATTTGCTGGCAATGCTCAGCACCTGCTCCCAAGTCAGTCCCACCAGTTTAGGTTTCCCAGTTGTCTTCATGCTAATGCTGAATAAAGTCCAGGTCTTTATTTACTTGTGAGCTGGTTACAGATAAGGGGAAAGGCATCCTGTCTCTCTTTGGGGACCAAAGAATCCAGTCCACAAGTTTAAAGGAGTGGATTTCTTGGAAGGCAGGATTTCAGACAGCTTTGTGGAGCTCTCCCTATTGCCTGTGCAAGAAAATAATCTCTTTGGCTGGCTCATCCCATATTAGCTTCCCAATTCAACCCCCCCACTCTTGAGCCAGGGCCATCCATGCTTCATTAGTTCACTGAGCCCTGTTGCACCTGCCACATACATGTCACCACTGATTAAATAATTCAGTCTCTCTGAAAAATTACAGTCCTCAAAAAAAGTGGGTTATGTGCTGAGGCCAATCCTGCTTGCCTCAAGGAAGATCACTCCTCTCCTGCCTCTCCAGGGCACAGAAATAAGAACTCAGTTTCATTAATTATCCCTGGAAAAACACTCAGCTAAATAATTATGATCAGCTGCTGCCTAAACATGAGATACATGCAGGCTACAAATCATAAGCAAAATACAGAAAGGAATGTCTTCTAATTTCTTTTATAAAGCCAGATATGGTGGTCAATGCAGACAGGATGCTCCCATTTCTAATGGGACAATATTGACCTTGCTCTATCGGAGAATCACACACTGGTTGAGGTTGGAAGGGATCTCTGGAAATCACCTCAAGCAGGGCCAGGTGGTTGTTCAGACTCATGTCCAAATGGCTTTTGAATATTTTCAAGAAGGGAATCCCTACAAAACTCTCTGGGCCACCTGTTGTTATCCTCATAGTGAAAAAGTGTTTGCTGATGTTCAGGAAGTGTTTCCTCCTGGGCTTCAGTTTGTGCCCATTGCCTCTAATCCTGCCACTGGGCACCTAATAGTCCCAAATATTCTGGCAGTCTCCTCTGAGAAGGTAAGCCTTGGTCCCAGAGGAAAGCACAGGACACAAAGGTTTAGTCCTTTGCAGTGAGTCCTGGGAAGTCACAGTTACTGAACCCTCCACTAGTAGAAGGACCTTTAGGCTGTTACACACTGCATACGATGCTTTAGGATGGGAGCAGTGCTGTTGCATGAGTATTGACAGCTGAACAGCACTGCTGCCTGTTTGCTCTCTCCCACTATTGACTGTTTCTTAAAGCTCCAGCTGTTGGAAGCAAGGGATTTAAAAAAGAGTAAGCTTAGCTTTAATTCAGAAAAATCTGTAGTCGAGAATTAAAAAGGGGCCCCGAGTAAAAATTCAGGGGCCAGAAGTCACATTAAGAAAACTTCCCATTTAAATTTTAGATCTCACTTGTTTTTAAGCTCACCTCATGGTTTTGAAATCTGGGCTCATAAATATCATTCACTGAGGCTTGTCATACGTTGGCCAACACGACACAGGGAAAGTGAAAATGAAGCCTCTTTTAGATAAAATTGTTTCTACTACTAATTTCTTATGCTCCTAAAGAACTTCTGGGATTTAATCTAGTTTTGCCACTTTGTGATGTGTATTGACTTTGCAATTTATTCCACGCAGACAATGAAACAAGACCAGTAGTCTCTGAGTAGTGTGGCTACCCTCGACCTGCACAGTTACTGCTTTAAACTTAAAGCACTTGCCTACAGCAAACTTATACATGCAGCAAACAAATTCACCTTTCCCCTGTGTAACCCACTTCCCATTGCAGTAAAAGATGCATAATGAAACTACTGTCAGAAAGTAACAGCTACAAACACATACATCTAGGTTGAGGATTAACATAAATAACTTGTGCCCTTCTAACAGATGAGGGGATTATATGGTATCCTATTGTGCAGGCAGTGCATATATCAACCTCATTTCTTTTAGACAAAAGCTAAATTTGAGGCCTGAATTATTACTTCTTCCCTAATGATAAAAGACAGCTGCATAAGGCAAAATGTGCAGCGATGTCTGAGCACAAAAATGAGTGCAACTCTCAAAAGGCTTTGCAAAATTCAAAGAGGAGCAATAAATACTCCTGTTTAAGGGAAGAAAGAATTGAGACATCCATTACTTTTATTAGAACTGATTTTGTTATCTCATTCCTCCCCTGCCTTTGATCTTGCTTCTTCTTCCTGAGACTAAATAGATGAGTGTGTTAATGAGACACCTCAGGATGTAAAATTTCCTGCAAGATGGTCCTGCTCCTTTGGAACTTCCAAAGCCCATGCTCAGAGTCACCATTACCACAAATTCCAGAGCAACTCTGAGCTCAGGATTTGCCTTCTCAGATGTACACAGCAACGCTGTTACTTGAGGGAGCAGAAATCAAAGGGCACAAGGTCAGAGAATAGTTTTTATACTTCTGAAGAGACATGTTTTATTTGCACTGTTTTTCAAGAAGATACAGGCTTTCAGTCAGCTAAGGCCTGCCTCTCCAGCTCTCACAGAAACCTTTCAATGCAATTATCTGAAAAATGCAGTTATAGAATGTATTTGCTATGGGGCAGGGTGGCTCATGTGTATCTGATGGTTTATAAAAGTATTATTACTTTAAAATAATGCTTCAGGTTTGATGCAAACATTGCAAAAAGAGTGAGAGACAGAGATTCACACTGTGTCTTACAAACTTGTATGGTGTTATTTACAAATTCTCAATTCATTGGTATGATCCCACCATTCCAGGATGCCAGCTGATGTTTGCTGGGCTGCCAGATAGAGGAGAAATAAGAAAATAAGAACTATAAACTCCTGGGTGTCATGATGCTGTATTTTACAGAGTCACTGCTTAGGAAATGAGATGACAACGAACTGGCTACTGTTTAAAAAAAAAAAAAAAAAAAAAGGGTTCCCAGAGAGAAGCAACAAAACCAACTAGAGACAAAAAATATCTGGAAGAAGACAGGCTGAACAGATTCCTCTGTCTATACTGGAGAAAACTAACACAGGAAAAGATTTAAAAAATACATATCAAATAACGAACTGCAAAGGGAAAAGTAAAGCAGAAACTTTTGTAAATATGTCTGTATAGATCTCATACTGCTGAGTGTGCATTACAGGTGCTCTGATTTAAGGCAGGAAGAAATGACTGCAACCAGAAGTGAAGCAGAGGCTGGCCTTGAGCACATGCTTCAGGTTCCACAGCCACCAGAAGAAACACCAGCATGTCAGCCAAGGCAGTGGTCACCCAAACTCTTTACTGAATTGTTTGGGGAACTTTAGGGCTCTTCCTTTGTCCTCTAACACTTTTTAGCACTGCATAATGTAAGAGTGGCATCTTGAATGAGATGGACCAACCTGGAGCACAGCCCCACGTGTCCAGCACTGGTGTTGCTATTAGTCTCAAGTATCATTAATTCTGTAAGTTTTCCCACATTGTGTCATGCACTCTGAGGTTTCTGTGCTCAGTTTGAGCTGAGTGCAGGTTTCCACTGACCATTTCAATACTTGGCTTGCAGAGCTGCAAGTCTATGACAAGCCCATGTCCATCCAGATGATGTGTCACCGCAGCCCCTTGCTTCAGCACCTGCAGCCAAAGCCACTTCCAGAGTCAAGTAAATCAAAGTCAAGTCCTCATCCCAGCCATACATTTGTACAGAACAAAAGCAGGATGAGTGCCCCAGGCTATGGGCTGAAAGCAAGACCAGCCAGTAAGCACCTGTGCTTTGCTCAGCCTTCCCAGTTTGTGCTAAACCAAGCAAGTACCAAATCTAGAAAACAAGGCAATGGATCAAACTAGAGAGAAATGAACTCCAGCTGAGGATCCAACTCATCAAAATATGAATTAGGCTAAGCTAGATTCCTAACTAAGGTGGGGGAAATTAAACTGCATTTTTGTTCCTCAAATTAGAGCTTACCTATGGTGGTAAAATTCAGAGTAGGAGGAAGATGCTGCTGGCCTGCCTCCACCTCAGCCCCTGCAGTCCAGACTAGCCCTGGAATCTGCCACACTTGACCCAAACACCCATAAATTGTTTGCTCTCACTCTGACATTGCTCCAAGTGCACTTAATGGCCAGCTATAATTGGAGCACGACATACCTGCAGCAGCACTTTGAAAGGCTGTTCAAATAAATGCATGTGTGTTACTATTTTCTCTAATATGACTGATTGGGTGAGTGATAGGAGTAAATAGATTGCGGTGGAACAGGAAGCTCAGTTCCAAATCAGAGCCCCTAAAAGTCCTGGGATATCAAAAGTCCTGGGATTCTTGGATCAAAATTCCTGAGGACTTTTGCAGAAAAAAAAATTCAAGAAGTGCAGCCCTGAAGAGACAGCTTCTGAGTAATACAACCAGATATTTGGAGAGCAATCAAAGCAACAACTTTTTTTTTTTTTTTTCTCTATGTGGTATGGTACTACTGCTGGAAACATACCTTTCCCAAGGAGGGTCTTTTAATCCCAGGAGACATTTTCACTGATAGCTTCAGGTGACTGGTGATTCTGGCAGCACTGGTTTCTTTAGCATCCAAACTGAGACACCCAAAAAGGAGCGGATTTTCTGCTGGTGGAGAATGGTGCCCCCAGTATGACCCACTGGGAGGGCCAATTGCTTTTGGAAGTGCACACCTCCTTCACCCAAGCTGATTACTCTGAAGGGAAAGTGCTGCAAGAACTCATTAATGAAACACGAAGCCGTTATTTCTGACCAAGTATACAGTGTCCTTTACAAACAGCACGAGGCTGGAAAACAAATCCAGGTGAGATCATGTGCTGGCCTTTTCCTCTCAGATAAGAGCGTGAAAACTGCAATTAACAATGTGTGCTCTGTATGAGTCTACTCAACATTGGGATCGCTGCCTTAATGCAACCTAAACCTGTGACAGACAGCACAGACTGCTGAATTCAAGTGACCTTGGGAGGGAATAGCTCATGTATCAAGGGGCAGCCCTACTCCAAGCACCCTCGTAGTGAGTAGTCCAGAGGAGCATTTTTAAGCACATTATTCTTCCATGTGGGCATGGAGCAAAGTGGCAGAGGGACACTGACTTCTTTGCCCCCTCAGGAGCATGATTACTTTTCCAGAGTCATATTTTTTCTGCCAGAGCTGACATACTGCCTCCTTCTCTTTTCTCCTTGCTGGGCTCTGGATTTGCCATCACAGGGCTGACACGCTACTGCTGCTCCATTCCTGCTCATCTCTGGAGGGCAAGGTCCTGGTGGAGGGCCCGTGGCAGGGAGGCATTACCTGCACATTTGCCAGCTGTTATACCCAGGTTTTATTGAAAACGACAGCACACCGATGAGCTCCTCCATGAACCAAGGATGGCATGTAAAAAGAAAACATTTCTTGTGGGATCAGCCTAGGCTGAGGAAGCAATCTCCCCTCACTCCCATCCTCTTTCCCTCCCACAAAAAACAGTCTAGATGCAATATATAGCCTTAGTCTTGTCTACCCCATCACATTTCTGATGCATAGAGCATCCTCAAAGTGTCCTCAGATAAGATATTTTTCCTGCCTCGTGCAATTTAAGTTAACAATCAATAAACATTAAGTCAATCCAGGATTTAACTGGAAATACTGATACAGCATGTAGTAGAGGGACTACTGGGCTAACACATCTGGAACACAGCTAATGCCACTGCTTCCAGATGTGTGCCAAAATGGTGGGTATTGAGGCAATACTGAGGACATGAGAGGCTGCTGCAAGTGGAGCTCACATCCCCAAGGCCTCCTGCTCCAAGGTGCATTTGAGGGCACTGTAAAACTGGAGGAGCAATGAGACCATGAGGTGAAGGAGCTCTGATTTGGCTATGGGCTACAGTTACCTAGGGATTCCACTTCTCTGTTAATCTTCTCTTATTCTGCTCTACAGCAAAATCCATGTAAACATCCCACTGAAGCAGGCACACTTGTAAAGCAGCACTGCCTTAGAAAACGGTTTAAAAAAGGGCTTTTGAAGTTTCTCCTGCTTCTTTTTTTTCCCACTTCAACTAAGAACTCTTCTCTGGAGCAGGAAGATGCTTTTTTTTTAATTTTTAAGAATGATTATTGGAACCATGAATTTAAATACAGAGAGCCAATCTAGATTTGCATGACGGCACCCCAGAGTACTATTTAATTGTAAAAACTAAGAATGGAGGAGCCATCTAAATCCATCCCACTGCTGAAGGAGAATAGCTCCCCACAGGATATTTACAAGTTTTTAACGCCTTGGCCTTGTGCCTCACGTGCACCAGAGACATACTTTTGGGCCAATAAAACATCCCTTGTCATGGCTTAATGCTGGAAGAATTAATTTATCACTCATTATTTCCTCTTTTAAAGCTCTGCTCTTTGGATAGCTGTGACATAATTCTTAGAAATCACACTAGTTAAAGAGCAGAATATGCTGTCCCCTCTGGCTCCCTGCCCACAAAGGCCATCTATTCAAATGGTTTCCTTTTCCCAGAGTAATTTCAGCTCTTGCACCTGACAAGGGGCCAAAGCCACTGATCCCAGAGATGCTGGGTGGAACACCTGGGGTCCTCTTGCAGCTCCTGCTCCTCCCTTTGACTAAGGGTCTGTTGGAGGCTGGGAATGGCTTTTCCTCCACAATGGTGAAGGAGTGTCCCCCTTTGAGCTAAACCAGAGAGTTATGTCTGAATTCTGACAAAACAAGGCCTGACAAAGCAAAGATGAAGTTTTGACTTAACTGGAGCCTAAGGAAATATGATTTCACTTTAAATAAGTCTCTCTCTGTCTCTATTGTGTACGCACAATCCCAAAGTAAGTGATTTCATCTTTCAAAGCTGAAGGTCAGCCATTTCAACGTGGTATTTTTTCAACTGGGTGTCACAGTTTCTGGTCTCCTGGCAAATCTGTACCATCAACATCCTAAATAAACCACAAAAGCAAGGCAATTTGAACTCATTGGACGCTTTTATTTGAATGTAGCACCCATCTTCATATCACGTACATTTTCCAAACGTAGATGGGCATAGTATAGAACACTATACATTTTGCAGCTTACCACAGGGACAGTCTGCAGCTGTGAAAACAAATTACTTAAATCTGGCTATCTAATTTATAAGTTAAAATTCAAATATATAATAGCCTTGGGGTATTTTTTTAGATTAACAACCATAATGCTTGCAATACAACTTTTTTATATCAAAAAATCAGTAACAGAGTAAAACGTAATGCATATGTTCACAGTACATATCAAGATAGCTGAAAAAAGCTTCAAAATACATCATCTCTTTTCAAAGATACTAAATCACTAAGACTTAATTTTTTTCCTGAAGAAAAATATTTTACTCTTTAGTCAATAAAATATGTGGCTTCATGAACCCATTTATTTTCTTGTCAAGGACTGTGTATGCTGAAGACTGAAAGACTGAAGGTACTGGAAAATGGACATCCCTCATTTCCCAGCTAGCAACTTTTACAGGATCTCTTCCTCCTGTTTTGGAAGCTCAGCTGGGAGGAAAGCAACCTATGCATCACCAACAGCCAATTTTCACCTTATGCCCATCCTAAATGCTTCCTGTGAAGGTTTCCAAACCCCAACTATCCCTTTATGGTTGTTTTACCATGCACAGTCTCATCACCCTACGCTGGTTAGCCTTGGCAGTGCTGTAGAATCAGAGACTGGTTTGGATTGGAAGGGACCATGAGACTCATCTTTTTCTAACCCCCTGCTGTGGACAGGGACACCCATCACTATTCAGGTTACTCAGAGCCCCATCCAACCTGGCCCTTCAAGGGATGGGGCAGCCACAATTTCTCTGGCAACCACTTCCAGTGTGTCACCACCTTCACAGTAAAGAGTTTCTTCCTTTTATCTAACCCAAACCTGCCCTCTTTCAGTCTGAAGCCATTCCCCCTGGTCCTATCACGGCATGCTCTTATAAAAAGTCTCTCTCCAGATCTCTTGCAGGCCCTTTAGGTACTGAAAGGTGTTATAAGGTCT
Source organism: Hirundo rustica (assembly GCF_015227805.2). NCBI lineage: Eukaryota > Metazoa > Chordata > Aves > Passeriformes > Hirundinidae > Hirundo > Hirundo rustica. The sequence continues at coordinate 102,562,234 of NC_053451.1, read as the reverse complement.
CCCCAGAGCCTTTTCTTCTCCAGGCTGAACAACCTGAACTCAGCCTGTCTTCATAGGAGAGGTGCTCCAGGCCTTCTGATTATCTGTCAAGCTGGAACTACCTGCATGATATCCAAACTAATTCATCTCCCTGATGTGAATACAGAATTTCCAGCAGGAAAACTACTGCCATGCAGTCTGATGATATTTTCGCTTTAACAGGATATCCAACATTTACCAGTAACAAGGCTGCCTTGACTAAACACGCTTTTGTTACATCACCAAAACTCTCTGGAAGAGCAAACTGAAGACTTTCTGGAAAGAGTTGGTAATGTTTCCACTGCAGCCTAGTATAATATTAATAACTAGAAGGACATTGATCCTTAAGGATTAATGTGTGTTCACAGGTAGTTTATTTAATAAAGGAATGCCTCAGAAATGGAAACTGCTTGCCTTGCTTAATTACCAGGTCATTATTTATTTTGAAAGGCTCAAATAGAAATGGCTTATCTACAAAGGCAATCAGTCACTACACTTAGCTGGGCATTTTTCTTTTTTTACCATGGAATTACCATAGATTGAAACAAATATAGGTATCAGGTGATATGAATCTTAACAGACCCATAAAGAAATGCATGAACAAAAGGAAGACACATGAGTGCACTCTTACACACACACTGAGGAAGATCCTTATCTGCTCTGCCTAGCCCTATTGTGTAGACAAAAATACTTATTTGCCCACTGAAGACTTGAAAAGGGGAACCAGGCTCGTGGTCAGCACTTCCTCTCAGATGCAAGGATGCCATGCTCCTGTTGCCACTTACCCTCTCTTGACGGGCATGCTGTGCTCTGCCCAAGTATCTACAGAAACCACAAACTGAGAACAGTGAGAGCTCGTGCATGGGAATGTGATCCCGCTCCTTCATCAGGCTGGCAGCTGGGGCAGGCAGACCTCACTTGCTGTTCTGGGTCAGGGATGTTGGGGTTTAAAGCTGCTCACTCACCTGTAGCCCAAGAAAGTACCCTGAACACTAAGCCTGTGAGGTCTCCCTTTCTGACCAAATGGTTTTGGACCTAGGAGCATCTCCCATCCAAAGTCTGAGAAAGTAAAGGTTTCTGCAAGAAATTATGGCCTTGCTCCACCCACATTTTTTTCCAAAGAAAAAGTATTTTGAAGAAAATCTGTAATACTGGATTTAGATGTGAATTTGGACCAGTCAGGGCCTGTTAACTGTAGCCATGAGCATGGCTGCATCGAGCAATTACCAGAAGCACTGTCATAGCTTCACGATTCCTTCTCTCCTCAAAATGCTAACAGCTTCCCAAGAACAGACACATTTTTTCATTCTGTGTGGGCTATCATAAATGCTTAACCATTGAGACATACAGAAGAGTAACCTCCTGCACCATATGTTTGACACCATTGACACCTCTCCTTGAATATTTCACTTTACCCATGTATGAAGCAGTATATCGTTATCATGACTGACATTTCACCAAAAAGAATAGAAATCAACTCACATTCTAGTCATTGAAGCTAAGTGGGGTATTTGATTGCAACGCTAAATATCAGGGATTATGAAATACTTTTATTAAGCCAGTGGTAAAGTAATAGCCAAGCAAGTATTTCATTGTTGGCTAAGCAAGTATCATAATTTCCAGTGAATGAAAAAACTCCTGGATTTTAGAAGGCAGACTTTTGAAAAAGACAGTATAAAGCCGACTCTTCCACTCTTCCCTTGAACAGTGTTTATTCCATGACTAACTCAGGTGAAATAAATGGGAGATTATTTCAAAGGAAGCTCCATCAAACATGAAAAAGTCCTCCACTTCTTTAAAAACACATTGCACACACTTCTTTGTAATCATTTAAAAGCTTTCCTTAAAAAATCACCCATAAAAGAAAAAAACAAGTATGCCATATGATTATTTCCTACGAAACAGTAAGGGCTTATTAACCAAATGACAATGTATGAACTAAAAAGCAAACAGGGCAAGCACTTAACCTCATTAAATCTCACGAATGACTCAGTTGTATTATGAACAAATTAAATAAATGATGATAAATTCTCAGCAATACCACTATTAGCAAGAGGGTAGTGGCTCTTCTGCAGATTCCCAGAAAATCCTGCATTCCTTGCATTTTGTCACTGACCAGGAATGACCATCTGACCTCAGCTATGCAACAGCCACATGAGAGAAGTCCCAAATCCAGAAGAACAGCTGTTGCTTGTTGACACAGTGATCTTTAGCTGAATCACAACTAATCAGACTTTTAGTAACAATTCTGCCAATGCTTATTTTCACCTGCAGACTTCTGGATTCATGTCCTCCTTCCATATTCATTTCAGCAAAAGTAAACTGTCTCCTTACCACTTTCAACACTCCCAGTGATGCCTTTCTTATCTCCCAACAAAACCTTTGGCTGCTCTGGTGCTCTGTGATATGCCACGGCAGCCATTCCATAACACACCCCCAAGAAGAGGTTCTCCAGCTTCTTCAAACCTGCTTCTCCTTCCTCTCAGCCCCAGGGCAATCCTACTGCTACAGGGAGCAGGCATCACACCCAGGAGGGTGATGGAAATGCTGCACCGTTTCTGCAAGGTGACCACAAACACTTCAGTCCGGTCGGTGAGACACGTGCAGGGTCATGTTGAAGGTCACCAACAGGTAGGTGACGTCCCCTTTCAGTAAAGCACACCCACGGTGGGAGCAGGGCTGACATTATTATGTCTGAAGTCACCTAGTTCAAGAGTATTGCCACAAGAAATATGGCAACATTCATTAGCCAGCTTCCACTGTAAAAAACTGAGACCAAAGCCACCAACCACTGCAGCCATGGAAAATTCCCTACAGGATTCAGCTGGCCCTGGATCAAATGCAGGTTAAAGATAAATCTTTGCTTCTTGGTTTAGAAAATAGGTGGGCATTAGCAGCTTTCTCCTATCAGTAGCATCTCCACTGACGTGCAAAGGAACCTTAACAAAAGCCTGCTGTAAAAGGCAATTACTTCCATCTCACATTTTATAGCCTCATACATAGCACTTCTGCTATCTCCTCTCTTCTGGAAGTACTGTTCTTGTACACATCCTTAAAACAAGTCAGCAGCTATTAAGACAACAAAGCAGACTAATATAAATGTACATAGAATAGCTCTTATAAAAATGCCCTGAATGCATTTTTAATCTCTTGTTAGAAATACACTGTTGGTTAAAGAAAAAAAAATATATATATATATACCAGCCACCTCAATCATGCTAAAACAATGGAGAGATACTGGTAGTTGCAAGCAAGTGCCCAAATACTGGTGATTAGAAACAACAGCTCTGGCTCAAAAAGATTTCTTTTTGTTAATTTCCAAAATAATTATATTTTAGTATTTTTTACTGTTCTCTTACATGACTTGAACTAATAAAATACAAGTTCTCTAACATTAAAATACATCCGTGATTGTATAATAAACAGTACTAAGAAAATAATTATTTGACATGTGATTGAGGATAAAGATTCTGTACATCTTGCAAGTTGTATTCCTATGGTATGTTAAATCCACAGGTACTCTACAGTGATACAATCCTACAGCAATCAGTAACATCCAGAAGCACATCTCAGAGGATGAGTTTTCAATTTAAGCAAGAATTCAGGAATGCTGTACTCTTAATGATCGGGGCAGGAGGTGCTGCCAAAATCCATATAAATCAGGAATTCTTTACATCAATAAAATACTCTCAGGTTATTCATTTAATTGATAAACTGCATTCACACATTGGGCTGGGAAGGGGGAAGAAAGAAGGCAAAGCATCCCCCACTCAGAAATATTCCATAGTCAGGTATTCATTTTCTGTACCTTCCTCACCTGCAAAGGCAAAATGTGCGTAATGGGGTGAAGAGAGACCCAGCAAGGCCAGTCCTCCCCCCTGCCTTGGCAGAGACCCTGCTCAGCTGCACAGAACTCCTCTCCTTGTGAGACTGCTGGACACTGCTCTGCTCCTGCATGAGCAGGAAGTCACAAGACGGTGACGGGACGTAGCTGCTCCAGCTGCGTTTCCAGGGCAATGCGTTCCTTGTGGACCTCCTGCAGGAGGAGAGGTGTGTTAGAACCTTTGGGATGCTGGCATGCACCACCCTGCTCTGGGAAGGGCAGCCAGGCAGGCTCTTGCTGGCCTCCCATGAGGGCCCCCTGCCAGCGTGGGAGCTGGGCTGGACTGCAGCTCCTCCAGGGTCTGCTTCCCCATCGGGGCAGGCTCAGCACCCCAGAGTGGGAGTGCACTTGAACCCCTCTAAGCCTCAGCGCAAGATGTGCCTGAGCAGTACCCATCAAGCCTTCTGGTCTCCATAAAAACAGCAGAGCTCTGCTCTATCAGAAAGCTTCCAAACAGCAATAAAACTTGAAGGATAAGTTCAGTTTTATTCTCTTTTGTGACCTTAGACAAACTTCTCTGTCTTTTCCTGCTGCAGAACACAGGTAACAGCACTGGCCTGCTGAAGATGGAAGCAAACAAGGCTTGACCCAAGGAATGATGCAATGTGCTCTCACGAAAAGCTTTCATCTCTGTGCTTATTTCAATTACTGTCCTATATTTGGCTCTGATTTTGATACTGCTGGAGGTGTAACTGATTGCAGGGAGCTTTGTCGCTGATTTTCAATGCAGTCCTTACCTTCAGCTGCTGCTGGAGCTCACTGTTCAACCTGGCGAGCACAGCATTGGCTTCTTTGTTTTTTCGTATAGCAGTCTGAATAGTCCTTTTCTGCTTGGAAGACTGTCTGCCAGAGAGATAAATACAAGACATTTCAATTTAGAGTCCCAGCACTGGCTGATGCCAGAAGAGCAGCCACCCATTCTGCATAACTCTGCACCCTGTGAACAACACTTCAAAGACATGATCCAAACTATTTAAGAGAAGAAAAATGTAACACTGAAATGAGACGGCTGAATCAGGTGGAATATGTGGAACCTGTTAACCTGAATGACAGAAATATTTTTAGCTGTCTCAATTATTTCAAAATCACTGCATCCTCACTGAGCTTAAGAATGATCCCTACATAGCTGTGTTTATTGCAGCATCTTTGCATTAGCTGTTTTCAGAGACTTGTAGAGTTTAAAGGGTCAGGAGGGGTTAACAGAAAATATAAGAATCATTCTATACAGAAAGAAAGGACATTGGTATGAAGATACTGTCTCAGAATTTTGCTGATTCTGATGTTTCTTTACTTCAAAATTTAATACTTCTTTTATTCAAAGCAGTCATTTCCACAAAAACCATCTGACATCATGAACAGGAAGATGACTGATTGATTTCCCTCAGCTCTTTTGCTGCTAAAATAAAGGATGTACTTCTTAAATTGTAAGAATTTATTTTATTAATTAAGAATTTTTATTGCTCCATAGCCTGGTGTAACTGATCTGGAGGAAATGACAGCTATGCAGACAGGTATAAAAAGAGACAGCTGTATATGAGGACTAACCTATTCAAAGCAAGAGATAACAACAGCAAAAAAGAAAGAAAATACAGAAAATATTGACTGAATATCCAAGTCCCTTTCCAAATAGATTATTTTAAAGTTTTACACGAGGAAACAAGAGCTCATTAATGCCAGATTTGATCTAAAACAGATGCCCTATTTATACATGGTCCAGTGGCACACAGTCCCCATTGGCTCTTCTCTTTTTTACAGAGCTGATGACACTGATTTTTGCAATAGACTCCTTCTCGCAGCACGGCAACAGGACTTTATGCTGTTATCTTCCAGTGAAGTGTCAGTTTTCTGCTTCACTATTTTCCTGCAAACTACTCTCCATAGGCTATAAAGTAATAAATCACAGGAAAAAAAAAAAAAAAGCAGGGCAATATATGTCTGTGGCCATTTAAACATTTTAGGAAAGATATAGACGAGACAGGATTGAGATGTTAACAAATGCTATTATCTTTGAACCACTATGGAGTATGCACTCCCAAAGCACAAAATAGTACTTTAAGAGCATCCTAGGAGTCTTATTACTTATTCTAATCTCCAATTATGCAGCATAGATTCAGTCTACTGATAAACAGTCTGCCAAGAAACACTCAATTGATTTGGGCAGCTTGATTTTGTTTCAGACTGAATCAGATGTCTTTTGCAAGGCCCTGGGTGATGGTGGGGTATAATGTTTGCACGGTGCTTCAGCTGAGGGAGATGCACAGACCCAACTGGGTTTCAAGCGCCTTCGCTTACCATTTGTACAGCCCCTTTTCCAGCACTATTAAATGCACACAGAGTGAAATCCCCACAAGTCTTGTTTGCTCTCGTAAATACAGCTGTCAAAGCTGTCAGCAACAAACACAGCTGGGATCTCGCCATTAACAGATGGACCACAAGAGGTCTGAGGCCCACCTCACACCAGTAGCAAGCCTGTTTCCAACATGCCTTGCAATGAAGGAATATCACAAGGATATGACCAACACCAAGCACTTCACGACTGAGCTTCCCGGGCATTCATTTGGTCATATCTGACCAAATGAAGGAGCAAAATTATAGAAGACACATGCAAGGCAGAAACACACGCCCTCACATATAAAAGAAGTTGTCTTAGAGATGCTGGTGTCCTAGAGATGATGGTGGAACAGCTAGGCTTGCTCCTCAGCCATGTCTACCAGGTACAGAAGTAGGACACCTTTGAAGAGGTTATCTACCTATCAAATAACACTGACAGTCGCTACAGGCTTAGTCTGCCTTTGAGAAGACTGATGTAGGTTTCAGAGACCTGTATCTTGTGAAGCATTCTCAGAAACAGAATTACTAAGCACAAAATTATACAAAGAACAAACTCTGCTGCATCAGATCTCATGCTGCAGTTTGGCATGCTTGGTACAGGTTTTTACTTTTGGACTGGGAGGTGAGGCTTGGCTGCTGGCAGGGAAGAAGTCACATTTATCGTGGGAGAAAGCTCGGGGGTCTCCAGCCCTTGTGCCTCTGTCCGGAGCTTCCTGCGGGCAGGCTTGGAGGGTGGTTGAGCAAGAGCAACCTCCTGAAAGGAAAAAGCACAGCAACTTTAAGTCAGGCCATATGTGTCCCATCATTAGGCTGGAGAATACTTGTGACACATAAATTGCTGACAGCTGGTTAAGATTTCATAATTGAAAGACGTACAGAGCTTAATTCCAATTTGGTAATAGCCTCTTAGGTTTCTGACTTTGAAAAAGGAACAGTAACTCCTGCAATCCCTTCATGAATGAAAGGGTGTTTTGCCTTCATCTGGATGACAGGCTCCTCACAACTGGGTTGTACAGCTTAGTGTGCATTGGGTGGAAGTGGAGGGAGGGGTATAAACACATGTACTGGCCCCCAGTGGACCCAAAAGCATTACAAACAGAGCAGGATTTATTTCTGACTAGGTTCAGTTGGAAAGAATCAATAATCGATCACTTGCATCCCAACTTACTGTCACACATCTGGCATGAAGCCTCTCCCTTCTCCCCTGCTCTCTTACATGAAGCAACACTGAATATAGCTTTGAAATACAAACACATGAAATTATCCATGCAAAATTAACATGCTGAAGTATAGAAGGCCAGCTATTTCTCTTGATAAATTACATCAAAGAAATAGCCTGGCTTTTCTAGGTAAAGCAGAGTCTTGGATTTTTATGACTTCAGTGGTAAGAAGTGTTTTCATTATTATAAACTAAGACACCCTTTCTTTTGAAATGAGAAGTAGTTTTATCACCTTATAACTGATTTAAATTATAAATATAAACGTATCCTCTTCAGTGTATTTTATTATTAGATCTATTTTAGAAGAGATATAACTCTTACTGCCTCATTTCATGAATGAGAAAGCTAGGACTCAAAAAAGTTGAATTGACTTGAGACCGGTTTTTTCAGCATCAAAGACAAAGACTGAATTTCACTATCACACATTTTACTGGGCTAGATTACCTTCACTACTGTGTTTTCCCCAAATGTTAGTTAAAAAAAAAAAAAAATTAATGGGGAAATATTTAATGACAAAGGAATTGCACGGAAAAAACCAACACTGTAGTAAGCAGCCTGACTCACAGGAAGAGACTGCTATGAGTGATACAAAATGTAACCAATATAAGACCAACAATCATTCATATCAGAAGGGCTGCAATTATTAAAAGAAATTGAATTATAAGGAATTTATTGAAATACTAAAAAACCAGTTCTGTAATTACTGAAAAAAAAAATCTAAAAATATCAGATATTCTGATCAGGATGTCAGCACGTCAGGACTGCACAGATCTCTGGTAATGCCATGCTCTGAAATCCTCTGCACAGGCACAGCGCCCTGCAAACACACCCCATGCAGCAAGGGAGGAACTTGCATATGCCTTCCACAGTTATAAAGCCAAACACACAATCCCAGTCTACCTTAGACTGCCCAAACCCTACAAAATCCACAGGATAAATCCTCTTCCCTTTCAAACACAATACTGTAAGCAATGGTCCAAGCAGATCCCTTGGCAGGGGCTCTCTGGCTGGCTGCTGCTGTACCAGGCTTTGGAAGGTGGGTCAGCAGTGCAACAACCACCTGCCCCCCACATCCCACAGCCTGGGGTTTTGCTGCACTTTAGGGGAGGATGAGGGTGAGTATGAAGTAGGTGGACCACAAGGACTTCCTTTCCCCAGAAGGGCTACAAAGCAGAGCAAGGAAAAAGCAGGGCCAGGCTAGAAGTAGCATATGATGAGCACAAGCAGAGCAAGGACACTGCCCAGAAAGCCCTGTTATATACAGAAAATGATGACACTGGGTGTTTGCCTGTGCCCCCTGTTACACTAAGAAGTGTGATGGTGCTCCCTGGACAAGGTACATCCAGCACCTATTAGAAGTTCTTGGCTGGACTGAGTAAATGTCTTGCAGGTGCTCTCACGCTGCAGGAGGGGCCAGAATGGGGAGGATCTGTATTTTCCCCCTATGCAAACCTGTTCTAGGTGGGGCTGGTGGAAAGAGGTGGTCAGAACGTGACCAGGAGAGGGAAAATGCTCACAGTCACTGCTAAGGCCACTCCATCCCTAAGCAAGGCCCTTGAAGTGTGCCATTTTAATTTCACTGCTTACTTTTTACAAATGATAGGTTCATACAAAAGCATATAGGAACTGCATATCTTGAGCAAATCTCTCCAAGTCTTTGTACATTCAGTGGCAGATTCTGACCTCTAGCAAACAGGTGTGTTTATATCAAAATCAAATCCTCAATAACTGAAACCAAGAAGTGCATCACAATTTGGAGGAACCACAGTGAGACTGAGCTGGAGTACAATCAAACTCCTTTTGTTTTCCCTAAGGCTCCACAAGCCCCCATTGATCTGAAATAAATGGCAAGCTGCCTCTCTCAAAGCATGTGCAGCAATGTGTACATACTAAGAGGTTTCTTAATGATTTATCCAAGTTGGTGCCACATATGATCACAGTTCTCTCCAGTGTCTTGACCTCCAGAGAAGGTAAACATGTAAAAACACAACCCCAACCCTCTGTTAACTGCTTTTAAACTTAAAACAACCACATTTGTTGATGAAGGCAAATCACTCCATATTGGCACAATGTGTGCAGATCTCACCTTTTTTGCTGAACTGTTTTCTTCTGCCTGCGATGGGGGTCTGTTCATCTGAGGATGTAATTCAACCTCAGATGGTTGCTCTGTCTGCAACAACAAATCAGTCATTGCTACACCCAGAAAATGACTAGCAGTCACATACAATAAAGTCAATGAAAGGAAATGTTAGACACAAAAGAAAAGTTACTTTAACAACTCAGCACTAGGGAAAATGGAGATCTAGGGTGACAGCTGAATGGATGGCATATGTCTTTTGCAGATTTTAATGAAACCGTATTCTTGCATTTTACAGTGCTGGGAAAACAGGAGAAAAGTTTTTTGGTGAAGCACTAGGAACCATGTCTCTGAATATAAACAATCTAATATCCAGAATTTCTTCTAGAATTACCATTATGGCCTAAATACTCTGAGAAAAACTGAGAGTGGAAAAAAGCTAGAAAGATCTTGGATATGCCCTGTCACCTTATTATCACCTGAAACCGATGAAAGTTCACAGGAGTAAGCCTGTCTTTGAAGTTTGTGAGGCCGGAGTGAGAAAGCCAGAATCATACCAAAAATTCCAGCAAAGTTACTGAAAACACAAATCATGAAAAAGCAAACAAGTCTTCCCTCCTCCCTTCTCACATTTCAAACAGAAACCCAGCTGAAAACTCATCACCCAGATCTACACATCTGTAAAACATAACACCTGATTCCAAAAATATCTGACTGAGAAGCAAATTAAAGCAGAGGTTAATCCCTTGCTTTGCCTCTCATGAAAGCCCTCTGCACCTTTTTATTTCCTCCACCAGGACAGGACACAGCACCAGGGAGGGTGGCAGGATTTAGAACTGCCTGTCCCCAGGTGCACAGCAGCAAACATGGTGTGGCTGTTCACAAAGTATGGGCTGGCTCTCCGAGATGGGGAAAGCAGGCAGGAGCAGGAGGTTGATGCCACTTGGCAGTGACAGACAGCTTCTCCTCCTCTTTCCCAGCTTCTACCAAGTTGGAGCCAGGCTGGCAATGGCCCCCAGGCAGCAGGAGCAACCTGCCACCCTGCTTCCTCCTCAAATGAGGCTCATTTCTACACAGGTGAAAGCCTGTGTTTAAAACCAAGTCCCAAGCAAAGCTGAAACTTTTAAGGGGCCAGGATTTTAGCCAAAATAACAATCTGTTGCACACCAAAGAACCTAACTTGCTGTCACCAAGAGGTTTCTGCATAGGCCCACCAAGCTCTGTAGCAGTCACAAGTTTCCAAGTGTTTAAGCTAAACAAAAACAACAGAAAGCACTGAATTTGGTAAATTTCAAAAGGAGGAATTTTCCCATACCATTTTTATTTCTTCCATAACAGACAAAATAAGAGCTGTACAGAAAGGTACAGGGGAAATGTGGTTGTGTGGTACTGCTCTTCCCCAACAATACAGTATCAAACACGTGCACAGAAAAGCTTTGCAATCAAATTTTTTTAAATGCATGTGAAATTCCTCAGGAGAGGGGGAAGAGGGGGACTGACAAGATTTCTCTCCCACCCTTTTTTAAGTGTGCTACATCTGTAGTGTTACCTGATGGTTAAAAAAAACCCAAAGAGCCCCTCACACTGTAATATTTGCAGTATTTGAATATGAATATCTTATTTTTTAAAAAATTTTAGTAACTACTGGATGATAACATTTGAACTTTGAAAAGCTTTTTATATATTGAAGGGATTCCTCTGTAAATGTAGATTTCTAGTCAAATAGAGTGAAATGGAAAAAAAGCAGGTTTTTGTGCATCTATAAAAATCAAAGACCTTTAAAACTCCATTGAATGCAACAGAGTATTTCTTTATCAGCAAGCTGAATAGCCCATAACCTCCCCAATTCCTACAACCACTTTTTATATATTTGAAAGAAATGAAGGCTATAAGCACTGCTAACAGCAGCCTGGCAAAGTCCACAGGGGTTTCATGAATGATTTGGGGATGGCAAATCTCAAATAATAAACAGAACCACACAGTAAGTTTGGGCCACATCAATTTGATAACCCATTCATTCATTTAGGGACAGCAAGAGTAAACCCAGCCCTTCAGAGACACATGCAATACACATACTATAAAGTTCTCTTTGCTGCAAAGCACAGAACAGGGTACAGGAAAGACAGCTTTTAATGACTTTTTAGTGACAGCATTAGACACCTGCCTTAACCTGGCCAGGCAGGCAGTTTCTGGTACTCACACTCTTGTTGGAGTCTACACTAAACCTTGCATTAAAAGCAAAAATATATTAATGTATTCCACAGAATGAAGAGGGGGAAAAAAAACCCCAACTAACTCCATGTTATTTATGTATGGACAAAAAAGGGCAGATTTTGAAGAATCAGTATGTTCAAACAATGTAGAAGTAACTGCGCAGATTAGTATTCTATAGTGTCAGGTTCAAATGATCAGAAAAACTGAAATCATGGTCAGATAAGGGGCCTAGAGAGGAAAGAAAAATTATTAAAAAAAAAAAAAAAAAACCACAAAAAAACCCCACCAAAACAAAACAGAACCCAAACTTTTGCAGAACCACCTTTTTTTTTTTTTTTTTTTTTTTTACAGTCTTGTTGCAGAATACTGTTTTAAATCAAAGGGAACTGAAAAGGGAAAGAAAGGGTAAACCTTGTGTTCAGTGCAAGCAAATACAAATCTCAGTGAATATATCAAAAAGGGTAAGATTTCAAAACCTGTGAGAGCAAGACACGTTTTGCGAGCTGAGCGCTGCGATGTGTCTGTCAGGGACAGCTTGCAGCCCCTGCTCAGGGCTGTGGTACCCGCGGGCTGTGCCCGGGACACCGGGCTGGCCACCTCACCCTCGCTGCCAGGACATCAGGATGGCAAACTTCGGCAGCCAGCAGTGCAGGGGCTGGTAAAAATAAAGAAATAGCTACATCCGACCGAAAAAAATAACAAACAACACAACTACACCCCCCTTCCCCCCCCCCCCCAAAAAAAAACCCACCACAAAAAACACCCTCCCAAACAACAACAATTTAAAAATAAACAAAAACAAACAAACAAAAAACCAAAAAAAACCCCCCAAAAAACAAAAAACCCACCAACCAACCAAAAAAAGCCCACCAAACCCCCCTAGTTGTGGTGATGCAGCTCCCCACAGTGAGCGATACCGAGCGGCTGCCGTGTCCCCAAAGCGCCACCTAGCGGCACGCGGGACAGGCCGCTGCCGAGCGCTCGGCACCACACGCGTCACCGCAAAGGTTTGCCGCTGCGGCCGACAGAGCCCTCTCCGAGAGGCTTTATGAATACATCTGCAAGAAGATGCCTCCCCACATTGTCCCCACACAGATTTTAAAGGAAAAAGAACTCCTGCTTTTCCCTTTGGCAGTGGGATTCTTGGCAGATTTCCGGATTTGGATGTGGGGCATTTGTAGCCTGCTGGTACTGGGCAGAGAGAGCCTGGCTCAACAGTACTCTGGTCCTCTAGCAGAGCACAAGGAAAAGGAGATCCTTCAGGAGCAGCTGAGTGAATTCTCTCTAGTTCTTCATCATATTAATACCATGCTTAGCATAATCTGCCCACAACTCATTTAGCAATATGGAAATAAACTACCTCCCTCCAATCATAGAAATGTCCTAAAATTTTCACACATCTTGGCACAATTACTTTCGAGTTTATTCTTCACCGTTGGTTTATTAATTATAAATTATGCAATATGGTCTTCCAAAGGAAACTCCATTTATGGCAACAAAGAGGTGCTTTGATGGAGGTGTCTCATTCTCAGAATAAACTACTGACACTGGGAATGCTCCTGCACTGGCTGGTATGGCTGGGAACACAATCAGGGTCACAGGAGATGGGCCTGAAGATATTACCAAGTATATCCTGGTTGTCTGCACTGCAGAGCCTGCAGACCAGGCTTGTGGGTATCTTGATTTTGGGAAGCAGGGTAAGTGACCGCAGGAAAGAGCAATAGTGTTCTACTCCCAATCTCCTGAAGAGATTCTCTTGGCAGAGACCAGTCCAGTTATATTAGCAGACAGTATCTCCAGTACCCATAGCACAGTCTCGTCCTTTCCAGGAGTAGCCATACCCTTCTCATTCTTCCAGGCAGAAGGTAGAACTGGCCAACAAAGTTTCTGTGCAATGGCCACAGACAGAGCCCAATCTGCAGCCTATGGCCAACACTGAGCACTAGGATAAATAATTCCCCATCGTTAAGGAGAGTATTAAGAGTTGCAAATGCTCATTATTTCATCGCATGATCCCTGACCAGCCATTGATAATCTCCTCACTGCTCCATGTGACCATACTTAACAGGACCTTTCTACAAGAATATGTAACACTCACTTAAGCACTGAGTGCTTCAAAAACCTCAGATGAAAGATTTTCATAACCATATGAGAACACAGTATCTTAACAACTGGTTCTTCACTTACATTTCCAGTTCTTTTGCTTTGCAATGCTGGATTATTTGTAGATTTCACACTCACTTTTCAAGACAATCCATAACTGATCTTCCAGAACAGAAGATCTACACCAAGCTTTCCTGTTTCTGTTACCTGATAGCCTTTTTGCAAGAGGTGAAGTATATATATATTCAATCACTCCCACAATTCAATTTTGCCCACACTTATGCTCCAGGCTAACTTTACACATGGAGATAGTCCCATTGTAGACACTGATACTACTCACAGAAATGAAATTATCTTTGTGCATTCATTGGAGTAGCCCATAATCGTTACCTATACAGTGCCACTGCTTAGCTTTGCAAAAAAAGTATTGAGAACAGCTTATCGCTAAGAAAAAGTAGGAAACCAAATATGCTTAACACTCTGCATGTGCCCACTGCAATCTTCTATCTCTGCGTAAGTTCATTTAAGAGGTATTTTGCTCCTTTCTAAACACTCGTATTTTTGTGCTTAAAGCCAGTTTCTGGGAAGTCGAGACATCTCAATTCCAGTTTCTGTGAGTCTCCTGCATCCCACACTGAATCATCAATTCTTTTTATTGCTTATTACAAAAACTGAAAATGGTAAGACAGAAAAAAAAAACCCACAGGGATGCAAATGCAACAAGCTGCCAGGGTCTTAGTGTGCTGCCTGCTTTCTCAGCACTGTGCAGCCCTGAAGTTTTGATAAGCTTTTTCTTTCTCTGAGCTATCTGAGGGTTGGTGATAAGGTTGAGGAGAAAGGCAGTAAATACAAACAAATTGCTGCAATGTTCAGCTCATTCACAAGGAAAGAATAGGACCCAGATGGAAGCATTAACAATCTGTTTTAATACTTCAACTTCCACAAAACCAGATTAACGTAAGCTAGAAAGGCATATGTGCATTCCACTAGAGATACAGGCATTGGGTTCTTAGCTTCTTTTTTCGTTGTTATGGTAAATGTGAAGCCAAATTAAAAAATCGTCACAACATATTTTAATTTAGATACTCACCTTCTTCCATTCTTCTAGGAATCTCTTTAGAAAGGATTTTACAGCATCCATCAACTACTCCTCAAATTCAATTTTAACTGTGCTACTTTCTACCACTTCTTAAATTGCAATTTATTTTGTCTGGCTGTCTTAGATTTAATATATAATTTTCATAAGAGGAAGATAATCCATTTGTATTATATTAAAGTGGCAGATGGCAAAATCTTTCATGTTATAGAAGACTTTTAGTTTCATTACTGTTACATGCTTCTTCAGTACCTATTGTACAGCTTATACAACATATGTTATTCTGCAGCCAAAACCATGGAGATTATCAAAAAAACCCCAACCTTTCCTTGCACAGTGGTTGTAAATGCAAGCTAAAAACTATTCCTTTCATTTAGTATAAAATAAGTTATTTCGGAGAGTACCACCACGTATAAAACTGCATGGTGCCAAAAGCAAAATCTTCACTTTTTTGTGGGAGTTATTTTTATTTATGTAACAGAAAAGTTCCTTACTGTAAAATTCAAGGTGTCCTGCCAGCACTTGAAATTCCTCATGTAATTTTACAGAATAAAGGAATGCCTGAGTATTTTCCCCAAACAACCTTGTAACCAAGTCTGGCCTCATCCTCCATGTATCTCTGCTTTAGCCAAAGATGCTGGTGTGGGACGCTGGGGGACGCCTGGAGCACCTCCCAGCATGGAGCCTGCACATGGCCATCCTGCTCCGGAGGCCCAGAGGTCCCAGCAGGACAGATGGGAGTCCTTCCCCACCCCTTGGCCTCAGCATGGGCAAGTGTAATTGATGGTTAAAAATCCAGCCTGAGCCACATTCGTGGCTCTCCATGGATTCCGCAGGACGTGGAGGCATGTTAGTAAAGACAACTTCTTGAAACGGGTCCCAGTTTTCACTTGCAATTCTGGATGATGAATGGCCAAAAAGCTTCAAGGAGTTACGAAGTATCAAGTAACATTTGGAGAGCAGAACATTCAAAAAGAGTAATAAAAAGAGTAATACCTTTGCTTTCCAACACCACCAGGGGCTGTGACTGGGCAGGGTGACCCATCCATCGCTCCTCACAGTGTTTCACTTCCAGGATTTCACCAAATCGATAACATTTCATGGCAACAATGGCCTCTAAACTGACAGCCAAATTCTGAGCTCATATAACAGTGAGATTTTTATCTTCAGAGCTGCACTGTACTCAGGGTACTTCAGTTTGATCATGTTAACAGCTGTCTACCTACTCTACTTCACTTGAATGCTTTGCCTTCACCCACAATTTTTTCAGTCCCTGCCAAAACTGCCAGCATGGAATCAGTGGAAAAATCACATCCCAAGGTCTCCAGAAATAAAAGTGCAGCACAAACCAGTGTGAATTTACAAAACCAACAGGCTTAAAATTGGGACTGTGGGAAAAGAGACCAGCAACATCAGTTTTTTCGGCCAAGATACACGGAGTTTTCTTCCAGTCCCACTGTTTTCAAATTCCCTTATACAGCACAGGCAGGATTGAAGATACGCCTTCATTGCTGGACAGGAAGGAACTGAAATAGAGTAATTTAAATAAAGGAATGTTGATCTAATTGGGCAACATTTCAGATAGTTAGCTGATGTTGGATAAAATCCCGAAGTTATATTTACTTTTCAGTGTTCATCCATAATTCCTATTAACATAAATATGTTACTAAATCTCCCAGAGAAAGCAGCTGTGGTAAATGACTTCTGTAGGCTTAAAAGCCAACAGTAATAAAAGTACTATTTTGTTTTCCATTAAAAAAATAACAACAGGGGCTTATATGAAATGTGCATACATGTTTGGCTCCAGTGGAATGTTATTCATGATCACCGAAGTTATTTTCTATCTGAAATCGGTGTCACTGCAAATCAGCTGCATAGCTACTGCCTTCCTACCATGATTCTTGAACTTCCATGTTACACAAATTTTCTCTGTACAGCCCTGGATCTGCACAAAAGTTTGGGGGCCACCTTTATGCCATTTATCCTTGATGATTTAAGCTTGGCTGTACAAGCCCAGAAAAAAAAACCACAGTAGGTATCTCCAAAAGCTACAGGTTATCTGCTCTGTATACTACAGCATGCCATGGGAAATAAGCAGAGGTAAGGCACTGCCAGCATCCTTAGTCTACAACAGCTTGTAGAATATTAAATATTTATGGTGAAAACAGTTGGGAAACTGATATGGATAAAATTATCCTTAAATCCAAGAAGTTACTGCAAACTTGCTAAATGTGAGATGTGCTACTAGAGATCACAGAAGGTGTCAGTGAAGTTACACACAGGCTTATGCACAGAAGGAAAACACTTCAAAATAACATATCCAAAAAAACTCCTCTCATCTACATATAAGTGCTTTTTCATACAGAATCTTTCCAAGAACTCTTTACAGAACTGAGGCAAAACTTGAATGACTCTTTTTTAATAGGAAAGCATTATGAATTGATGAGTCTAATAAGAGTTCATTCTGCAATTCACAATGTCTTATTGTAAACATCAATTCAAAATGGCTTGGAGTGCAGAGAGGTATGGGATGGAATTTGGGTTAAAAGATCATTAACTGAAGATAATGATGTATCCAAACTATTTAAACTGGCCTTTTGTCCACCTTTATCTATTCAGGTTACTTACAGTCATCACCAGGACCTCAGACAAAAGCATGGTGGCATCAGAGAAGCAGCTGGTGAAAGCTCTGAGGAAACCTTAAGTACAGCTTATGAACTGATACAAAGTCAATAAAACGCTGACTTTGGCAATGGAGACACATCCTGAGAAGAAACTACCATAGCCTTTTAGAGGCCATCAAGAAAAAAGAAACACGGAGTTAAATCCACCAGCTCAAAAAGCTGGAAAGAAGGAAAAAGAGCTGCAGTCACCACCTGTAAAGGTGTCTGCCCAGCAGAGGTGTGGGACAGCATGAGCTGGCAGCAGCAAGCTGAGCAGAGAAGCCAGCCCTGCTGCTATCTGCCATAAACTGGCCAGGCCCTCACAGCATCCCAGGACTCAAGCCTGCCACAGTAAGCCTGTGCATCCCCTGAGCTGTGAAGTCAAGGCTGTAAGTATCAGTATCAGCTGTAAGTATCACCCTGTGCTCTGCTCACCCAGTGATACTGTCCCTGTCCCTCATAATTCACCCACCTGGACTATGGAAGCAGAGTTGGATGTGGACATAATTTAGAAAGTTTGTGATATGAGTAGAGATGTTTGGCACACTCTGAATAACTAGTGATTCAGTAACTCACCAAGGTAGATTACCTTGGAGGTTCTGACAAGAAAAATAATGTTTTCCTAAAGGCTGAAATAAATTCTACTGAAAAGCACTGCAACACAGGACCAAAGTCAAGGTGCCATTTCTATATTCTACTCTATACTCTGCTTTCTATATTCTGGACTTCTGATCTACTGAAATGTAACACCTACCCCTGGGTACCTCTCTTTTATGCACTTTGGTCTTTACATCCAGTGAGCCCTTTAATCTCACTCAAAAGAGCCAACTGTTTCAAATTGCTTCTCAGTCGTCTATAGAAAACCATAGTCCTCAGAAAGAAATTATTTCTCTCTCCTCCTTCCATCAACTGATTTCCAAAGCTGAGCCAAAATAATCATATCATGAGCATACTTATAAGGTGTGCAGCCACCTGAAATATGAAGGGTTTGCTTCACTTCCAAGCTACATTTGTCAATAAAAGTGCTTAACGGCAGGCATACAGCAAAATGACACTAAAGAATGATTTTCAATAGCACTGTTGAAAAATAAGTTAAAACAGGAATTTAAGGAGGGTTTGGTAAATCTTGAAACAAGAAAAAGCTGAATATGCAATTTCAGCCTCATGGCTTTTCTTCAAGTCTTGATCCTGTCTCAGCTTTGAAAGCAGATCCCTTCCTCCAGCTTCTCTGTGCTCTTTAAATCAAGGGCCCCCCTGGACTACTGTAATCCATATGCTCACTATTGCTTACATGCTATTTGCAAAGGTCAGCTCAGCTGAATTATGACCCCATCACCCATACTTCCCTACTGTCTGTTGCCTTTATCACAGAAAGGCATGCTTGGAGAAAAAAGAAACAATGTGATGAGAATGAAGTTTATGATGCTTGCAGGAACTGGTTTTAGATACAGTTTTGGAAGACCTGAGTACAATAGTGTTTTGATACTTGATTCAGTATCTTTAAATATCATCAGAAATAAGTAAATGCAAGTGATACACGTTAGCGAAGCACTAGCTGCATATTCATTACTGAGCAGACAGAGAAATCACTCTTTTTCTTTTTAAAAGCCAGACCTTTGTAATGGGAGAGGACTGGATCAAAAATTTTACATGAGAATCGTCTCGTGTTTATCATTTTAAAAAGGTCCTGCATTTTGCACATCCCAGTGTAGGAAGAGCATTTGATTCAGTATTTGGTAAGGAAGCTGCTGGACATGCATAAACAAATCAAGTTGTCACTCCCCTGCTAAGGAGATGCAATCTGATCACAGGACAAGAGAATGAACAATTAAGAGAACCTTGCTTAAAACCAAAGGTTTTCTTCTCTGAGAGCAGGATTTGTTGTAGTTCGTGCTTCTCCTGATGGCAGCAAGAGGGCTTGCACAGCACAAAGCCAGCACTGTGGGAAGCTGGGGCAGCAGCAGGAGGGCTGGCAATTGCTGCAGGCACACGACTGGGAGGCAGGGAGCTGTGCTGTGGAGTCTGGGATTGGGAGGTAGGGAGCTGTGCTGGGTCTGGGATTGGGAGGTAGGGAGCTGTGCTGGGTCTGGGAGGTAGGGAGCTGTGCTGGGGGATCTGGGATTGGGAGGTAGGGAGCTGTGCTATGGGATATGGGATTGGGAGGTAGGGAGCTGTGCTGGGTCTGGGATTGGGAGAGAGGGAGTTGTGCTGTGGGGTCTGGGATTGGGAGGTAGGGAGCTGTGCTGGGTCTGGGATTGGGAGGCAGGGAGCTGTGCTGTGGGATATGGGATTGGGAGAGAGGGAGTTGTGCTGTGGGGTCTGGGATTGGGAGAGGGAGTTGTGTGGGATCTGGGATTGGGAGGTAGGGAGCTGTGCTGTGGGATATGGGATGGGGAGGCAGGGAGCTGTGCTGTGGGATATGGGATGGGGAGGCAGGGAGCTGTGCTGTGGGATATGGGATGGGGAGGCAGGGAGCTGTGCTGTGGGATCTGGGATTGGGAGGCAGGGAGCTGTGCTGTGGGATCTGGGATTGGGAGGTAGGGAGCTGTGCTGGGTCTGGGATTGGGAGGTAGGGAGTTGTGCTGTGGGATCTGGGATTGGGAGGTAGGGAGCTGTGCTGGGTCTGGGATTGGGAGGTAGGGAGCTGTGCTGGGTCTGGGATTGGGAGGTAGGGAGCTGTGCTGGGGGATCTGGGATTGGGAGGTAGGGAGCTGTGCTGGGTCTGGGATTGGGAGGCAGGGAGCTGTGCTGTGGGATATGGGATTGGGAGAGAGGGAGTTGTGCTGTGGGGTCTGGGATTGGGAGAGGGAGTTGTGTGGGATCTGGGATTGGGAGGTAGGGAGCTGTGCTGTGGGATATGGGATGGGGAGGTAGGGAACTGTGCTGTGGGATATGGGATGGGGAGGCAGGGAGCTGTGCTGTGGGATATGGGATTGGGAGAGAGGGAGTTGTGCTGTGGGGTCTGGGATTGGGAGAGGGAGTTGTGTGGGATATGGGATTGGGAGGTAGGGAGCTGTGCTGTGGGATATGGGATTGGGAGGCAGGGAGCTGTGCTGTGGGATATGGGATTGGGAGGCAGGGAGCTGTGCTGTGGAATATGGGATTGGGAGGTAGGGAGCTGTGCTGTGGGATATGGGATTGGGAGGTAGGGAGCTGTGCTGTGGGATATGGGATTGGGAGGTAGGGAGCTGTGCTGTGGGATATGGGGAAGCCAGAGGGAAATGCTGCTCTCTGGGGAGAGACAGACAAAGCAGGAATGTGATGGGGACACGAAGGGGTATGTGATGTTAACATCATGGCTAATGCCATCCTGACTGGGGAAATATGCAAGCTCAAACCAGAGTGTACTACAGTCCCCAAGCCAGAAACTGCATTCAGTGCCAGCAAGGGATGGGGATAAAAAGAGCACAACAAGCTGCTGATGGAGCTGTGTGTGGCTACAAGCCTCTAATCATTTCTATCATAAGCACTCTGCAGTAAGAGGTGTTCAACAGCACACTCTTGAGGGTAGATCTAAAGCTCAAGTGATGACCATTCTGGCTTTTTGTATGTAAGGGCTGTCAGCTCCCCTGTGGATTTGTTTCCTACCATACACTTAATCCAAAGGAGCATATGAAGCATATTGCTGTCTAAGACTTAACACAGCCAACAACACAGAAAAAGATTATGATCCTCCATCATTTCCTGAACGGTGAAGAATTATCTTGATGTACACATGCATGATTTTATCAATTTATGTTGTGCTGTAGTTGTATCATGCTCTAAAAAACAAAACCCCCAAACTCACCCGAATTTGCAGAAATAAAGCACACCACTAATGGTTTGAAACTTAACATAACTGACATGGCATTCACTTCCTTTCAGCAATATTTTTTTTAAGCCCATGGGTGCAACACACACTTCCATACCTGGTTCCCTTAGCAGACGCCCTCCGTGGCTTTGAAGCTCAAGAAGCAAATAGCAGTAGCAGGTATCAAGCCCATGCTTTCAGGCATGAAACTCATTTTAGTAGACTAACTTTGCCAGCCTTTTATGTACAATTAGGTCTAGTGAGTGCATGTCAGCTCCACTGCAAAGAGGTTTAACTAGTCTGTGATTTGACACTGCAACACACCGGCCTGACAAACACAGGAGGGAGGATATGGAGCTACAAACTGCAGATTTTCATCAACTTGGAAGCACGAACAACTGCTGGGTCCAAGCAAACTTGTGCTAACCACTGCAACAGTAACATAAACAAATAACACACAGCAAAGAACTAAAGCTTTGTCCATACCTGAGATACAGAAGGCCGAGGGGGAAGTGCAGGTGGTGGTGGGGGCAGCCAGCCAGACCTGACAGCTGAACAGTGGGAAAAGAAGAAGATGATGATAAAAAACCCCAAGCAAACAAAACCACTGTAATTTAATACCAAATAAACCCAAAATTAATTCCCAGGATAAGTGGAAATTCCTCCTAGTGAAGAGGCAGTATTCAAGATTTAACAACAAAACCCAAACTCGATCTTTATTGAGGAAAAGTTTGTTTGAAATAACTTAATGAGTAGTGAATGAGCACTGATTTAATTGTTGTAAACCCCCAAATGTTACGATAAGCAGGGAAAGAAGACAGTCAGCCATAAAACCTGTAGGTAAAGCAATCCAATTCCAGTTAAAGAAACCTAGAAACAGGGTCCACTTGCTTTTTGGACTTTGCTCTTTGTCATTATAAATATTGTCCTTCTTAAAAGTGACAATTTAGCACCCAGTGTAGACACTAGCATTCATTCTGGATAAAACACATTCTGTGATAGAGTGCAGCCTTAAAAAGAAAATGTCTGCCATGGAATTAATAGCACAAAAGCCTAAATGAACCAAAAATAAATCCATTTCTTTGGTTTTATATTTTGTATTTGCATGCTATTACTCAGTGGAGGTATTTCAGAGGGAGGAGGAAGACAAATTCTAACAATTAGTTCAAGCCCCTATAAGACAACATAATGTCAGCTTAGGTGTAGGTGCAACGCTGTAATTTTTAGTTTTCTTAAAATAATTAAAACCCATTTGGGACAAAACTACAGGATAGACGACAGCTTCCAAAGGCAACTGTGAGGAGGCAGAGAGGAGAACTAGGCTGGCACAGAGACATCAACCAGGATTAACTGGGTTACCCTCCCCAAGCTCCTGTTGCACTGAATGCTCAGCACTTGCTCTGGCAGACACCAGACAGCCCATCTTGCACTGGTGTATTTTTGTGTAACAAAAAACCTCCAACAGCATTAAACTTAGAAATGCTCTTCACCACAATAATGGTAAGCAATCAATTATATTTATACACTTTCTATTTCCATATATATTTTAAAAACACCACGAAGACCATTAAGAGCTGTGTTATAGCTTAGCCATTTATATATTTTATATACCAAATCTAAAAATGTCTACATGGCTGAAAATAAGAAGAAAAAAAGATACAAAACACTGCACATAATTGAGACAGACATGAGAGTAAAACTGTTTGTGAGAACACTGAGAACAATCATATTGATTATTTAGGGTTCCAAAGAGGTATAATACAGTGGTGGATTTTTTCTATTTTCTGTTTCATCACCTCATAAGATACAATGCTCTTGTATCTTATAAAATGAAGCCTAATATGGCACACAGTACTAAAGAGAGAGTTAAAGCATCTAAAACAGAACTGAAGTTATGCCAGGGAGCTGCGAACACACCTACAGATGTAAGATTTGAAAAAACAGTCATCAAGATCCTTTCTCATGCATTTAATTGGTTGTGTTTATAAGACCATTGCAATAACAGCATGATCTGGTACCTACATTCTCCATCTCTCCTGTACAAGTGATCTTTAGAAGGGAAGAAACCTTCCTTTCCTTTAATCTGAACTTGAGGTCATTAGTTCATTAATCTGTGCACTGGCAGTGGCTTTGGCATTTACAGCTTGTGACAATATTTGAAAACAACACCTAGCTCAGATACCACATGCTGGAAAAGCATCTCCTGAAGTCATTGGACATAACTGTGAAACTCCATGAGTCTCTAGGGATTTGGCCCACAATATTTCAAAGGGAAAAGTTCAGTAAAATAGTCCATGAAAAGACCCACATAACCACATGAAAAGAGCCACCACAAAAAAACCCCTCCTCCTTCAGCTTTCAAAATGCAACATATATGAATCTAGCATTAAAGAAGTTAGATGCTTACAACATATGCATTTGACCCAGTTTCCTCTTTTTAATCCTAAAAATTCTAACCTAAGCTACTCATGAAATATTCATAGAGTTCCTGCTGTTGCAGAAGATCTTTGGCCTGTTGTTAGAAGGAAATCATGCTTATGTGAGCACAATTACTAACGAAAGTTAGCTGATTTTGGAGGACTTGTAACAACTTACAAAAAATCCCCCAGGTTTCAGCCTCCTCTGGTGCCACTACGCTAAAAGAGGACAGTATGAACACACACTCGCAGGTTTCCATGTGCTTTGGCAGGTGGCTCGTATGATCCAGCTATTCCAGAATACTCTCCTTCCTGGGAGAGTGCCCTGCAAGATGGGCTCTTGCTGCCAGGGATGGCAGCACCACTTCTCTCAGAGCAAACACAAGTACAGGGGAAGGTCTGTTTTCAAAATTAAAGCAAGCACCCTGGGGCTGAACAGCAAACAGACACACGTCCTGCTTCCAGGTGCACGCCTCAGAGCTTGGAGAAGCTCTGATGTCCCTGATCTTTGAAAAGAAGTCTTCACCCCGTGCAGGAATTGAATGGGCCTTGCACAGGTCCTCTTGCTGGCATTCAAATCAGGCTGAGCCACAGAACCATGGAATAGTCAAATAGTCTGGGCTGGAAGGGACCTTAAAGATCAGCTCAATCCAACCCCCCTGTCATAAGCAGGGACATTTTTCTCTAGACCAGCCTGCTCACAGCCCCATCATGTAAGGCAAATCCCACAGAGAGCACTGTGGAAAGCCCATACAGGTACCAGCAAAATAGATTTAAGTATCCATACCACATGTATTCCTGCAAATAACAGCATTTTCATGCACTAGTTACTCCCACAAAGACAGTGTTTTCAGTTCAGAAATCATGGCTCTTTACTTAGCATGTTTACACTTTAAGACGGATTATCTGCATGGAAACCTTCCAAGACCATTTTTCTGCCCTATTTTGGCAACCACAAAAGTCTGATAGTACTAACATGACACCACACCAGATTAAAAGAACAGGCTTTCCAATCTGAAGGTAGATTAATATTTTAAAACAAACAGCAGGCTGCAATTGTATACTCTGAGAACTGGCCATGCCATCTTATCTGACCACTCTGCCTCCAGCCTCCCCAACAGACACCACCACTCAGCACTTAATCATTATTTGTGGCAGTGAAAAATAACAATCCTAGGAACCACTCAGATAGCTCCTTTACTTATTTGATGTAGGAAGAGAAGATGAAGGAAAAACAGAAGTTGTAACAACCCCCACAAACCTATGGAAGCAGGTCTTTAAGTCACCAGATACAGCTGCAGTGCACAATCCCAAAACTAGGATGAACCAGTCTGGGCCCATGGGATCCTTTAGAGCAATACAAGAGCAAGGTGCTGAACTTCTCTTACCTGATGACAGTCACTTATGCTCTTGGTTTTCAGTATTGAAGACAGAACTACCATAAACACACTGAACTTCTGGATGCCTGCTGTTTTTGAAAATTAATACTGGAACAGCAGCATACAAAACTACATTTCCTGAAATATTTCCATGTCATATATTTAATATTAATTCCCTACATGTGGATGACATCTTGGTTTTAGATGTCTATCACCTTAGCTTGAATATCACCACAGACAAGTTAAACTTTGGGTGGAAAAAATGTACAGCTTCATTCCCATCTGAACTGAATACATATGTAAGCAGTCTCCTGAAAGAAGGGAAGGGTGCTTTTCCTGGGTCAAGGGCCATCTTGTACCTTGCAGTCCAAATTGAAACTAGATCCAAGGAGACTGACCTCATCCCAAGTCAAAAGAGAATCTGGCTGATGTATTTGGCATTTGTCAAATGGATGCTACAGCACTGCTGGATCAAAGGTAAAGTTGCTTGCATGGTAGATTTCCATCAGTTTATGCTGCTCCAGAGTCCTGAGCTCCCAGATCAGGTTGAATAAAACCAATTAATTTTATCAGGAAGCAAAGGGAGTAAGATACCACAATCAGCTCAAAAAAGATAAGCTAACAGAACGAATTATTCTTCAGTTTTCCCAACTACCTAAGGCTTTGGTTCCTCAGGGAAGCCAGCATTTTCACCCTTCCACTCTGATACTATTCTGGAGAGGTTTTTGAGATACTTTTCCTGCTTCTGTTGCCAAAGGCAGAGCACAGAACAGTTCTGTGTCTAATCTGGTTTCTGTTTACCTCCTTCTTACTAAATTTCTGTTCCTGTTCAGTGAAATTAGTATTTGGTTATCCCCTAACACTGACACCATTCTTTGCACAACTTCATTTATCTACATTCCTGACAGCAGCATTAGTAAGTGATTGTGAAATTACTATTTCTCAAGAGATCTGATTTATTAATTCTCACTATGTCTAAAAAAAAAACCAACCAACCAACCAACCAACAACAACAACAAAAAAAAACAACACAAAAACAAACAAAAAAAAAACCAACCCACACCAAAAAACCCCAAACAACAACAAAAACCCCCCCTGTAAAGCTGTAGCCAGGAATATAAATCTAATAAAGGATTCTAGTAAGGTAGTTGTGAAATACCACTGATCCAGGGATCTGTTTCAATAATTTTTGCTAATGTCTCCTTGGAATGTAATAGCATTACAAAAAAACCACCCCTGCTTTGGACTCCTGACATTAACTTTGTTTACCAGGTTTGTAGACATGCTGTAGAAAGCATTGCCAGTGGCAGAATGACCTCTCTTCTCACAGTTTTGGGAACCTGCTCAGCAAGCAGCTTCTTGTGTCACAGCAAATGATGCACACACCTGATGTCACAGACACAAACTCCTGTTACAGGTTTGTTTCATGTGCTAACAGAATGGTAGTTGTACCTTGAGTGAGTGGAAAATCATCCATGAACTTTCCAAGTAATTAGGAAGAGATATAGCCAGCCCTTAAGTAATTCATGTTTTTGCACTATGAGCTCACAGGTGTGACTATTTAGGACACTGTGTGCTAATGTATCTGATGGGTTGCTTCCAAATCAAACAAGTAGAATATCATTAGAGGATTTTTTTTTTGTGATGTCTGTTTTTAATGTCCTATCCATGAATTTCAGCGTGTGTTAATAAGTTCTGTAAAACAGATTTTTCTAAACACCTATTTTCTGGTTTATGCCATATATCCACAACATCTGTATTTTTACCTCCCTGTCCCTCATTTTCCTTAAACCATTTAATTTTCCAGTTACTGTTTTCTCTACCCTTTCCTTTTCTGTGTGTTTCTCCCTTCTCCCTTTGCCCTTAAACAAAGCTATCCAAGATTTTGTTCTGTCTCACTTCATGTTTAGCTTCATTCTCCACCCACAGGGAGGCACAATCCCTCCACCCACCTCCCAGAGATCCACGTTGCCCGTGTTTCTCCCCTCTGGAGACCTGGGGGTAGTGTTGGAGCTTCCACCACTGGCCATCTGGGACCACTGCCAGCATGGGCTCACTCAGAACAGGCACATGGGAGCCAGGGAGAGCAGGGGGCTACCAGCCACCAGCTCTCTGGTCCCTCCTGCAGCTCACACACTTCTGCATCTCCAGGGTCTCCCCCCAAGGGAGGCAGCTTGACCCCTGTTCCACACGAGACACAGCAGATCCTGTCTTGTTTAACCTATAAAGTTCTTCCATGATGGATGAACATTTTTGCACATGGGATCATGGAAAAGGTCAGTGGAACTGGCAGGGCTAGTCAAGAATATTTCAGCTTCAAATTTCTGTAGAAGAGTTTTTGGATTAAAATTTAAAATTTTTAACAACCTGCAACAGGATGAAAATAGACTGCAAATCATTCCTCAGTCTCTGAAAGAGCTAAGATTAGATAAATGGGAAAATATAATTTGTAAAAAGTTCAATTTATTGACACAAATTGTAAAAAAAAGCAGCTACACTTGAAAGGCTGAAAAGATTTACCCCAGTAAAGTACTGTCCAGACTCAGCCCTTAGAGATACACATAAAAATCTTAAAATGCAAAAATAAGTTACCCCATCAGATTCCTATCATGTAGTAACTATTAATCCATTTATATCCTCACTATTCTCTCCATCTTATTTAACCTTAATTATGTTGTTGTCCAGTTGGACAAAAAAGTAAGTCACACAGCTGTAAGTACATAAATCCTTCATAAAAAATTCTAAAAGGCTGACAGGCACAAAACTCTTCCATTCAAATCTGAAGGAAGAATGAATGTTTTATTCAGAGTAAGCTCAGTTCAGTCATCAAATGTATTCTGAAAGGGAACAGGACTAGAAAAAACCAACAGCTCCAGATCAGGGGCTGAGTCCCAAAAGAAAAAAAATATTTTCTGATTCAAAAAAGTATTTTTGCACCAATTATTTTAAAATGTATTCCATAGCCAGAGAAAAATATGAATAGCAGCTCAATTTTGTGTTCTCTGTGCATAAGACATTTTTAATTTAAATTTGTCATAACCCTTACAGCCAGTCACTCACTCGACTCTACACTCCTCACTCAATGAAGCTTGCAATATTAGAGCTCTTGTACACTATGCAAACAATAATTGGTGAAATGGCATATTTGGTGAGGGTATTTGCTATTATTTCTTCTCTAAAAAAAAGGTCCTTCAGAACGTTCATCTTCCTAATTTAATGTTTAATGGTCTGATTAATAAACACAGTAACATGCAAGACAGTACAGTATTATAGCATGAACAAGATGCCAAGAAAGTAGCTGGATTTTACTAAATCAAGACTAATGTAAGAGCAACGAGAGGCAGGAGTCCTGAAAATTAATTACTTCATTAAATTCAGCTTTAAAAAAAGAACATTACTATTCCAAGTTCCCCCCTGTCACTTTGGCTTTCAATTAAAATTTTAGTTAAGAAATCTGTACTTAGGGTAACACAAAAACATAACTGTGCCACCCGTTAAAAGCTTGTCTTTAGCAGCTACATCTTTCAGACAGCTAACCTCAATGGACACAGATATTTCCTAGCAAATACAATTAAGCATAAAATAATACAGAAGGTAATACAGTAATCATGCTTATCTAGGTTAAGTTTAGCAGGGTTTTTTTTGTATTCACAAAAGGGAAAGTCACTTGCATTTGGCTCACTAAACTAAAAAGACAATATATTCCTGAAAACAACTGGGAACTCAGTATTATGGTTACTGCTTGGGTCTGTTTGTATCAAAACATCTATGATACCAGAGCAACTAACATTTTAATTCTCAAAATCCTCCTTCCTACCCAGTAATGAACGGTTTCATTTTAAATGTAAACTTAAAACCATTCAGAAATACCAATTTGACTTAGGCAAACATAAAAAAACCAAGATCATCTCAACATAGTTTTAACTATTTACCAATCTCCACACTTGGCCAACAAGACCCACCAAGTCTGTAAGCTCAAGGAAAGGATGTGCTAATTGAATGAAATAATGGAAGTCTGATGACTTAAAGAAGTAATGAAAAGTCTTCTTCAAAGGTATGAAAAAGAGGGTAAAATGTGATGCTGAACAGTCTTCCTTTAGCACTAATGAAAACAAGAGATTGAGTCTTAATGACGCAAATACCACTTCAAACTGCTCGGGAAACACGTATATGAAGGAATGTAGGAGTCACGTGGGGACACACTTATATCACTGATGGGAATGCTGATGCACACCAATAAAATCCATTCCCTTGTTCCTTTCCTGTGAGCACCAAATTAGAACAAACAGGACTTTTTCTTTTCTGGCAGCCATCACTACTAGCCCAGCAATGCTAAGTACGGTTTACAGATCTGACTGTAGTCAGGAAAACATCATCTGTGACAGAAAATACTGCACTTGCAAGGAAATGCCTGTTGCATTTCCATCTGACCAAGTGTGGAACTTAACACCCCACATTTTAAAAGGGAGAAAAACCCCAAAATACTAGCCCCTTGTTGCTGGCTGAAACCAGCACTTCAGAAGCAGAGAATCCAGGTTACAGAGAGTGCTTCCTTAGAAGCCCATGCAAAAAATGGTGCCTGCAGTCCACATGCTCTTCACCGCAGGCACAGCCACAGCAGGAGATGAGTTTCAAAAGCAAATGAGTGCTGAAAACCTCCAGTCAAAAATTCATTTGTAAATAGTTTTATGGCTGTTTTGTTCAATCTGTTTCCAGATAACACAAAACTACACTGTTTATGACAATTTTGTCATTTCAACAAAGCAAATTCTCTTTTCCTAACAAGTATCCTTTGTTCAACAGAACTGTTAATTTAAAGTAGTTATGTCTCAGTTACTCAGAAATGAAACTAAACGGGAAATAAAATGTATTTCGGAGGGAACTGTATGAATCTAACAAGACTCAGACTGCTGTCACTGCCCAGAAGTAAATTATCAGCTGTCATGGGCAGCAAACAGAACTGAACAAAACATCAGAAGACAATGGATGCATTTTCAGGTTTTATTACTAAAACTGAGGCTTGCCCCAGAGTTGCCCCAAGGCAGACTCCAGCTTACTGCTGCAGTGGAGGCTAGAGGTGGCTGGGGCACTGCTGCAGGATCTCTGGGCTCTGAGCTGCCCCAATTTTGGCCCCCTCAAAACCCAGGTCTTACTCTGGGAGCTCTTGGCTCGTATCTGACCAGAGACTGGGCTAGGGGATAAATGAAGAAGTAAACTAGGTCATGTAGGCATTTAAAATGACATTTTTATTTCTACTTAAAACCTGCTTGTCCTTCCAGGAATGCATAAACTCTAGCCAAGTTTTTCTTAACATGAACAGAGGCCAAATATCAGAGATTACATATCCAACAAAAAGAAATACATTGAGAATGTATCAGCACAGGATTTTTCTCAGATGTTAACATAAAGACTACATGAATAAAAACAAAAAGAGAAGAAATCTCTGTCTCTTAACAGAAATTCACCTGGGTATTTCAGAAAGTGGTGCCTTTTAATAAGTTCTCATTTTTTTTTTTATGTCTGTCCTGGGTAACACTCATTGCAGCATCCCAGAGAAGTGCAGCTATGAAGTATAAATGAAGGTGCCTTCTTCAAGTCCAGTTAACTCCCTATCCAACAAATTTAAAGCACATTTCTAAGGCTAATCCATTGCTGGACATCCCAGCTATCACAGATAAATATTCTGTGTGTATAATGGCCAGGAGAAAGGCATAATAAGATGATGACAAACATGATATAGCAGCAATAAATGAATATCAAAAACCAAACAAAAAATTGCAGTGCCCACAGCAGGGATTTACCACAGTCTTTAACTGAATTTACTTGAAGATATTTTTCTTTTTCTGCCCTTTAAAAAGGAAACAAACAAACAAACAAAAGCTTCAAAGCACAGATGGTTTTATAATTAAAGAAATGATACCTATAGATCAACATGACCTATGTGGAACTGAAAACTAAACTCAGTACTACTGAGCATTCCTCTGTGGGTCTGGAAGCAGATTATTCACCCATCTCCACAAACCAAAATTATTTCTGAACTAGAATTAGTAGGACAAAACCTAATGCACCAAAACAGGATTATTCTAGTCATGCTGGCTATGCATAGAAGCATGGAATATCCTGAGCTGGGAAGGACCCACTAGAATAAGCAAACCCAGCTCCTGGCCCTGCACAGGACACCCCAACAGTCACACCATGTGCCTGAGGGCATGGTCCAAATGCTCCTCGAACTCAGGGCTGATGCTGTGATCACTTCCCTGGGGAGCCTGTTCCAGAGCCCAACCAGCCTCTGAGTGAAGAAAATGGTCCTGATATCCCACCTAAACCTCTCCTGACAACTTCAGCCATTCCCTTGGGTCCTGTCACTGGTTACCACAGAGAAGAGATCAGTGCCTGCCCCTGCTCTTCCTCTCATGAGGAGTTGTAACTGCGATGATGCCTCCCCTCCAGGCTGAACAGACCAAGTGATCTCAGCTGCTCCTCACTCAGCTTCCCCTCAAGGCCCTTCACCACCTTTGTTGCCCTCATTTGGACACTCCCTGATGGCTTAATGTCTTTTTTTATGTTGTGGTACCCAAAACTGCACGCAGTTTGTTAACTTCCACAAAAGAAAGTGCTTTGTGACTTTCAAAATGAACCACTACAAAACCAAGATGTTAATTTTCATTCACAGAATGACTTTAAGAATTTACGTTCTTCTTTCTTTTGTGTTCCAAGTGAAATTTAAACCCAAGCTTATCTCCTTCCAGTTACACTTGTTATCTGAATTTCAAGATTTGCTGCAGTAGAAAATGTGACTTGGCTCTGTTTGGGGTTTTATTTTGATGTATAACAAAATCAAAATTGGAAGCATCAGATCCCTCAACAGGAACAAAAATAAGGAATTACTCCTCCGTGTAAGGCAAAAGAAAAATGTTTATTCCTACTGAGTTTCAGGGATCAGCACACATAGCAGGACTCTTGAATTCTCTCTAATGTTTGCACAAAAAAGTCCCATACAGCAAGAGGTAAAACCCTTTTCTACTCCAAGAACCACATTAGAGAGCCCAGTTAAACATTCCTTCTCACAGTCAAACCTTGGCTTTCTCCTGAAGCATAAGCATGACTGTGTTTAAGCTGGTCCTTGAGTCAGATGATTGGTGTGCAGCACACAAACCTCTGATGTGGTCCAAGGACACTGCTGCAGCACAGCCACGCTGGGTGACTGCTGCCCTGAACAAACAGCTCCTCTTCCCATCTGAAGGCAAGAGGCACACTCGAAGGGTAACGTGCTGAAAAGCCATTTTCTTTCAGCTCACCCCAGCTACTATTCCACATTTTCTTTCTCTCCCCTCAAAATGCACCCATGTCAAAAGAAATCACCCCTTTTTTTTTTTTTACTCAGAGTACTGATTGTTCTCACACATATGTTAGACTTTGACATCAAAAATGTTTGCTTTCTTTCTCCCAGTTTAAACATTTCTTCCTGCTTCTGAACTACAAGAAAATAAATAGTAATAAAAATCAGTTATACTGTAGTTACTGATGAGATTTGTCTAAACAGCCAGACTACTTATAAACAGTCAGCGATGACAGATTACCATATGCTAAGCTTCCCATTACCGTGCCAGAAAACATTACATTCTTAATTATAGAAACAGTGATTTTTCCCCCTCAGTGGCAATGTAACACAAGCAAGTGCACGAGCACAAGTCCAGTTCTGCAGTGCATTACTGCAAAGGCCAGCATATGCACATATTGTCAAGCGTTTCTGCAAACAGATCAAGTTTCCAAGCATGCAGCTAACCTGAACAGTCTCAGAAGGAGCAAAGAAAGCAAACTTTACCTTGTGTGTTTTGCTGAAATATTTTGTTCAGATCCAAAGAGGAAGCTCTGGAATGTGATTTTTGTGGCCTTGGAGGTGGAGTAGGAGGCTCTTCTCCCTTTTTCATGGCATCTTCTATTGATGTGCTAGAATAAGACCTAAGGAAAAACATGTTGGGGAAAAGCAGAAAGTATTTTATTTCAAAAATTTATTTTAAACAACTGTAGTGAATAATACCTAAAAATACACCGATCAGAAGTCAGGTTCATGGTGGAAATTCCTTGTTCTAATGACTAAGAGCTCCCTCTTATAACAACAGATTTATTTGGCAACAGAAGGACCCAAGCATGTGGAGAAAGGAACGAGTCATGCTTACAGGGCTAGTATTTTTTAAGGCTTTTTGTAAGACAGCTTGAGGCCTTCTTATGTAACTTTGCCAGCAGGATAATTGTAGCAACTATTTTGAATAAACCAAAGTAAAATTCCCCACATAAACCCCTTGGAGTTTCTGTTGCCTTTCCCAGATGCAAGGGAAGTGTTCATACAGGTATAGATTCAATCTACCTCTTGTAAATACACATTTCGTAATTTGTAATATTCTCACTAGTAGAATAAATTTTTAACTTTTAGCACAAATTTTCCATAAGAAACAGTCACCAAATTCCACAAAATCTGGAAGAACTGAATGGCTTCAAAGTGAGTACATCTGGTCAAATACACGGTGCAGCACCTCTTTCCAGGCCTGCCTACAGCACATGAATCCCCAGGTGGTGTGGAGATGTCAGACTTACTGTAACACATTTTGCATGTCAGGGCAAGACCAAAAGCACACTTGAGTAAAACAGAAATAACTCCAACTAATGGCAAATGGACCTTTTTTTTTTTTTTTTTTTTTCTCCAAAGAGGTTCTTAATATCCAGTGCCAGCTGTCCAATTAAGAGCATATTGAGCAATATCCTATTACCCTCACTCTCCAGGTCCATGTTTGTCCATTTATGAGCCACTGCACACAAACACTCATAAAAAGCTAATGGAGATTCTCTGTCTCCCTGCTTTATGTCATACAACTTCGCAGGACTCCTAGGTTTTTCCAACCCATTATGAATTCCATATAAAATCAACATTTTTACTCCTCTTAATCTAACATCTTCATTCAAATCCCATTCAAGGTCTTCTCTGGGGAGAAGTTCATCAGGATTTAGTAGTCCTGCTCCCCCAATTTTCTGATCTAGCTCTTCAACTTTTCTCCTAGTCAGTCCTTCCCCTGCTTTTTCTACAACTACTCTTTTTTTCTTCACAAATAAACAAATTTCTAACCAAGCTTATGTATCTCCCAGCTGGGGTTATGTGTCATCATCACAGATTAAATAATACTATGCATATAATTTGGGTTATTACAATGAGATGCAGCATCCTGTTTCCGAGACAATAAATCCTAGTCAATAAACAGTACGTGGACATAGATGGCTTTCCCAGCAGTCCCACAATTCTGCTTAAAGGAGCCTGAATCACTGATTTACTCCATCCTCTTGTTCTGGTTCTGCTAGAGACAAAGACTTCCTGATTTATTTCTTTCTCTAACAGGATTGTCACAATCCTCCTCATCCTTTGAATCAGAATTTTCAGGACCCATCAGAGGAGCCACCCACAATTCTACTTGTTCATTATCACCACCAAGTTTACTGGATTTACTTCTTCCACCACAAATTCTTCCGCCGTTTTTGTTTCTGTTACTGAATATATTCCAATCTGGTTTAGAAGTCCATTAATACACATTTTTTCCTAACATCCCAATCATTCTTTAAAGAGAAAAATAAATTCCCCTATGGTAATTCATCCCATTTCCAACAATCACAGCAGGTCTGAGTTCAAGGACGTGACCAAGCATCTTTAGTCTCAACTTCTGCATTAAAGCAGTGACATACAGTCAGATGTGAGACAGCCACATGTGACACAGTAATCACATTCGAGTGACTTTTTTTGAGCTTGTTTAAGCATTTGGTGTTCTATGGATTTGTGCACATTTTTTGCATATTTGCAATTTAGTAACGCAGCAAGAAAATCTAAAACTCTGCAGAAACTAATAAGCTTTGGCTAGCAGTAGAAAAACAGCACACAAGGCAGTTCAGCCTTCCCAAATATAGGTCCTAGGAACAGAGGATTTAAATCCTCAATCACCATGCTTATAGCTGATCTTCTCTTACTAGCAGGCTTTGACAAGCCTGTAAGCAGACAGCTTCTGATTATACTCTCATTACCCAAGCAAAAAAATCCCAAGCAGAGTCCTCTAACTAGCACCAAAAATGACAAGTTTAGGGTGAATTAACAATATGCCTATACACCAGCAGGTGACAACCAACCCAAGATGTAATCCATTTTTATACAATATTTTCTGGCACAGGTTTCCCTGTTCTTTCAAACATCCAAATTCAGCAGGTGTCACTTCTGCACACAACAGTCCTGAAGTCTTTCCATCACACACCAAACAAGCACAGCCAAGCACATGGATGCCAATGCAAGGATTCACTCACCCACACCCAAGAGCTGAGCTACTACTGCTGTTCCTGCAGGAATGTGCAGTGTCTCCCTCCATTTGGAATCACCGTGCAGGTTACAGGGGCACAGAATTGCTGGGGATGTTCCCAGGAATGGGGTGGCCCCAGCTGTTCTGCCACGACGCCCCTGGGGCTGGGCTGGAGGCAGTCACAACCCTGACAAGGCAGCAGGGCTTCCAGCACCTTATGACCAGAGCTCATGGGGCCCTAGCACAGTATTTATGGAGTGTCTATAGCTTACAGATTCCTCCTGGTAAATCTGTCTGATTTGAGCTGTACTTCCAGCACAACGCCAGTTTAAAAAAAAAAATTCCAACACCAGTTCTGATGCCTTGTATCTAACACGAGAAAAACATCTTTTCCTGAAACAGGAATGAAAGCAGTACCTGGATCGTGGTCTGGCTCTGAGTGCATTATGTTCTTGAGCAACTGGAATAGAAAAGAAAGAAGAACTGCTAAAACATCATATTGTAAATAAATGTCTGTAGCTTCAGAATCAGTGTCCCTTTAACATGTGAGTGCTGCAAATGTGGATGTGAGAGTACACTCATCTCACATGAGCAATGGGGATTGATTTTCACTTCTCCTTCCCCTTTGTTTTTGTGAATGTCCCAACAATTCAAAAGCCAACATGTAATGAGAGCTTCACCTTTTTAATTTGGTTACCAGAACACAGGACGAGCAATAGGTCTGGTAGCTCTGACCTGTAGTC
Source organism: Hirundo rustica (assembly GCF_015227805.2). Taxonomy (NCBI): domain Eukaryota; kingdom Metazoa; phylum Chordata; class Aves; order Passeriformes; family Hirundinidae; genus Hirundo; species Hirundo rustica. Next base: position 102,525,972 of record NC_053451.1, on the reverse strand, counting down.
ATGGATGTAGTTGTGATAAAGCAACGTAAGGAACAACATAAACATTTTATAGAAAACATCTTGTTCGTAGTCCAGGTATCTATTACTTGTCCTGCTCCCAAAAGCACAAGGGTTTATGTCCTTCCTAAATACTTTAACGAATTAGTATAAATGTACATCACCCATTACAAAATGGGTACAAAATTAACATGTTATTTGTTGACCTTGGGAAGGAAAGGTTATTTGAAGGAAAAAAGCTTTTAAGTCTAAATGTTGATCAAAGACATTTCCATTAATGTAAAAATGTGTTTCTGTTATTTGGATGAATTCCAAATATCCTGCCACAGGCACGTTTTATGTGATAGGAAAACAACGGTGCTGAATTATCATCTCTGGGTAATTCCTCGAGGCTGTTCCTTGGTTTACATTGTCTTTTCTGTTACTCTCCTTACTAGTATCAGATAATTTTGAGAAAACATATCTGCATGATTGCTTTCAATTTCATCCCACTGAGATATCCTCAAGGTATTACAGCAGCATCAATGATCCCAGTGCACATACAAAGTGAATCCTTGTATTTTTCCCAGCCTACTAATCAAGGTACAACACTCAAGAGAAACAAGTAGGCTGGGGAAAAAAAAATAATTGTCAGAATTTCTACCTTCCTTCAAATATATGCTTACTTTCAAGTCAGACATTTATCACCAGCTACTACAGAGCATTTATCATCAGCTACTACAGAGCACTACCTGAGAATACAACAGATCCTCCAAACGACAGAGCAGGAGCTGCCTGTGGCAGCAGCTGGCAAATACTGAGTTTTTAATGGCTTGCACTGTACTGCTGCACAGACCCTCCACAGGAAACTTTAGGCTCACAGAAGACAAGTAGCAGCATATGGCACATGTACAGCCACACACTGGCTCTTCATAAAAGAAACTGCTTTTAGGATCATGCAGAGCTAGTTGGTGTTCTGGACAGAATAAATCCCACTGCAGCCGCCAGTGACCACTTATAAACGAAGTTCTAGTAGATTGTCATCACCAAACTGATTCACAGTCTTTCCAGATTTCTCTGCAACAAACTCTTCCTAGCAACTACAGAAGGGAGAGGGAATTAATATTAAAATATGCAGTGGTGATAATCCTCCTCCCTCTCTCTGTGTCAAACTCCCAGAGAATACAACTTCAGAAACCGCTTCCCTACAGCCATATGACCCAATTTTCCAATGCTGAAATTGCTGATTATTAAATTACATGAACAATTATTAAATATGCCACTTAGAAATAGGAAGTATAAATCCTTTCCAAGCTAACCCATGTTTAAGAATCTTCAAATTTTCCTGTTCTTATGGAAACTGTAATTCTATTCATACTTCTTTTAGAAAGCCTTTCAAATAAAAAACCTGTAGGTAAAACTGACATTTAAACTCTCCGAGGACATCCTGTTGAGGTAAACAGGAAAGCACATAAGGAAGAGAGAATTCTGAAATGACTACTAATAAAAAATGATAGCAATAGAATGCTACTGCCAAGGATTTTCTTTTTAAGCTTTTGAAAAACTAGGAAATTCAAGGCTACAATTACAGAATACCCAGACTTAGCTTTCCTTTCAAAAGAAGTAGTACAATACAAAAAATACTATGAAGCAGGTAGTTCATTATTAGGACATACAAATAATTGTGGCAGGATTTTCAAGAAACATGCAGCTATTTTGGTACATTCAGACTGTGTATGCTTCATGTCTGAGGTGCAGGTTTATACACATACATGACAAAAATCACCCAAGATGATACAAAACTATTTCTCAAGCTCAAGAGTTTTCCATATTTCTACTGCTACGGTTACACAAGCCTAACTTTCATGAAATGAGTAAGTTAAACCTGTTGAATAAATAATTTACACTGATTATTTAGAAGTTTGTACAATTCCTAGAATAGTAGAACCTGACAGACTGAGCAGCTTAGTCTGCAGTAATTAAAGAGGGTTCCTGTTTTGGGTGTTGAGCTGCGCTTACAGCCCTTTTGCAAGATAGCTTCATTTTAATATCCCAGAGAATGCTGATTTGGTAACTTTTGACTGCAGCCTACCATCTTACACTCAACAGCTGCCTCCTTGTTCTACAGGCTTAAGATCAGGTCGAAAATTGTGCTGAAAAAGGAGAAAAAAGAAAAAAACCAAAGCATTCCTCACTAGTCAACATCAACCTCAATGACACATCTCTTATTGGTCATCTAGGAAGAAATGTACAGTTTAAATGCTTAAAAATTTGGCCCTCAAGCCTTTAAAAGGCTAAGGTCAACAATGATCCTGCACTTAGGAGTCTATACAAACTGGCCAGATGTTCAGAATGCTGAGCATATAAAGTTCCTGCTGATTTCAAATTTCAAAACTTTCTGATGGCAAAGAAAACTTTCACAGACTGTCCTCTTCCCTGAGTTTACATAAACAGCCAAAATGAACAACCAAAGTGTGTAAAATTTCTCCCACTTCATCCCAAATGAGTTTTCATGCTGGAGGTTAATGATTACAATGATCTTTCAGAATGGTGACTGATTCTGAAACAACCACTCAACCACTGTGCTGCATCTACTCCACTGGATAGATAAACATTTTTACTTTTCACATCAGCTGTAGCATGCAACCTGAGAATGTGCTGGCTCAAATCCTCAATGTGCAGCACAGCAGGAGTGGAACCCCTGCAGGGACAGGAGCCATGATGATGGAGAGAAATTCTGCCACTCTCCCCTTTGGTATACAAACACAGCAACACTGCTGGAGGAACACAGCAGCATGGGGAAGACCTCCCTGACCAGGAGAGGAAAGACACAGGAGAAGGAGATGTGCAGGTGACAGTAAGCTTTTCCTACACGTACTGAAGACAGAATTGCTGAACCGAAAGTAAAACTCCCCTGGTGCTCCTGGGCAAAACCAGAAGGAAGAAGTATAGAATGGAAAGTCATACAACCTCCCCTCCCCTTTCCCTGAGAGGGATGTGCAAGAGAGAGTGTGTGTGTGTAAAGGAGAAGCAGCAATCTTTTGAGAATAGGAGCTGAAGATAGCAAATCTGGCAGCTGCCAAGTCTTTGGGAAGAAGCCAGGAAAAAAAGATTTGGGAAATGAAGCATGCAGCTGTTGAGCAGCCATGAATAAATCGAGCTCTAAGACAAAACTGCTGTGACAGACATGTGGGGTCCATTTTCTTAAGCAAGGATATCTTCATGAGTAAAAACATTCATGCAAAAGGAAGAGAAAGCAAGACTTTAGCTTGACTGGGACCAGGGAGGGCTTACAAACATTCTTACAACTGTACAAAGAGATTAACAAAGAAGAAGGCAAGGGAGGTCTGATGAACTGAACTGAATGCAGGGGAAGTTTCTGGAGCAAATTAGTAATTTTGACATATGCAGTTCCAAAAATAACATTTTCCAGAACGATAAGATAAAGGAGTGTATGTTGGAGCTGGAGAGAGAAAAATCAGGTGTGGTTTCAACAAAGTTAACAAGCCCCGAGTCAAAAGCTTGAGTCAGTGTCTTAAGTGCCTCAAGGTCTGTGTTTCCAAAAGGCTCTCTGTCCTTAACTCCTTGAGACAAAACAGGAAAGCTGAGCTTTCACAAAGACACAGGCCATTTCAGAATAGTTACCAAAACATTACATAGTTATTCTATACTTTAGATGAGGTTTTAGAAGAGGTACAATATTCATGCTCTTGCATCTTGTTTGTAGCACAGAAGAACTCCAGAATCTTTAAAACTGCTTAAAACATTTTCTACACAGGACAAACCCATACACTACCAATGAGGGAAAGAAAGTAAGAAAACCTGAAGAGGTAATTAAATATTTATCTTACAAATAGTACTCATTATGAGGTAAAAAATAATATCAGTAGGAAAACAGTACAAGAACAAAAGGTTCTTTCAAAAATTAATCAATTTACACTACTTTAGGCTTACTGTGATATAGAAATACTTGATCAAAATTCTCATGCAAGTAACACATGGCATTTCTTTCTCCTTACCTGCTTTCACAGTCAAGTGCTGAAATTCCTTTGGTATAGTTTTGAGAGCAGTGCTTACTTTAAGAGCTTAAGAAAAAAAAAAAAGAAAAGATAATTTAAGTACAAGTGGGTAAAATCTAGAAGTATCAGGTCTCAGAAAGGAACACCTAAACTGGTATTAGACATCTTGTAATGCCAAACATATTTGAAAAGTAGCCAAATACCCTCAGAAAACAGAAGCATTTAAACAAGTAACAATTTTCAAGAACACAAAAGTCAAGAACAGAAAGAAAGACCTATGCTCAAGATGCCAAAAATCTCAAATTTTGAGCATTTGTGGGATTGAATGCTTATTCCCCTTCCACATTCCCCTATGAAAATTTTCTAATGCAGTTTTTAATGCACCACAGTGCATTTTGGTGTACTGTAACACTCAGTGTTAAATGACCAATTGGAGTGAAATTTCTCCTGCTCTAGGATGAACCTGCTTTAGCAAGGAGGTTGAACCAGATGCCCCTTCCAACCTTGCCTGCTTTATGATCTGCCTTTATCAACAAACGTGTGGGAAAAGTTTAGGGTCTTGTAACCCAGTTCAGTGTACATTGACTTCCAAATTTAACTACATTATAACCTAAGTGAAGTTAATTTACTTGTATACTTTTGAAAATGCAGGAAAATTTGCTTCTGCTGTCCTGAACTGCAGGTTCTTGACTTCTGGGGAGATCCCCTCAGTCAGGAGAGTGATCTGTTCTCATGTTTCTCAGAATAGTAATAAAAGGTAGAACAAAAGTATTTGTTCTTTGGCTGAAAAGGTAACAATCTGACTCATAAATACAGCATATCTTCAGCCCTGAAGGAGGACTGCATGTCTCAAAACAGGTTCTCATGTGACTTAACATGTCAGCTACAAAAATCAAAGCACAACTTTATCATCTAAACAGGGAAAAAATACTCCCTAATTAAAAAGTAAATCTTCCCAAAACATTTCAAAGCAACAACCTTCAAGATTCAAGTCCTTCTATGGTTCACTGTATGTTTTACAACAGAACCAACCTTGTCAACAAAGCACTGATTTCTTGGAGTATGCTGACACAAACCCAAAATGTTTTACAAACACACATCAATTCTTGACAAACTTTCTTCGAAAAAGGGATACTGGGAATCTGTCAAACTCTGTCACACCTGAGTGTGGAAGGTGAATCAGGAATGTGGGCTACCTGGTCTCACAGCTCTGATGCAACCTTAACATGTGGATGTCTGAGAGGCCAAGACATTTTTTACTTTAATTAATACATAATCTGCAACTCTGAGAATCAGGCAACAAAATACCCACAGCTGTTTTGTTTCTACAATAGAGGGACAGCAAGCAAGAATTGGAAAAAGGGAATATAAAAGGGAATGAGTGGCTGGGTGATGATCTGGTGCCAATTCTAGAAGCCATAGAAGCTACTACAGCAAAAAAGAGAAAGATCAGTTTCACATGATTTGCTGCTGGTGGATGTCAACTGAAGTGAACGAATCAAGTCTTTTCAGTCCAATTTGACTATAACTTTTGTTTTACAAGAAAATACAGAGTTTTGGGGTTTTTTTCAAAAAGGAGTAAGTACTGATTTTGAAGTGGTGGTGTTTCTTGCAAAAATGGAAATTGAAAATCTGTCACAGTGTAATCTTTACTCTTAAAAAATTCCTGATAATAATTAAAATTTTGTTTAAGTAAGAACAACATTAATTGCTTAAGGGATAGACATATTTTAGAAGGTACACTTTTTAACATTCACATATGATACAACTAATTTTGAAGCAAACCCCTCGATTTATTTGTTTTCAACTTAGCTGCTGTGAGATGTCTCTTTAGATATTTATCAACATGTAGCCAGCTTAGAAATTAAACACACCATTGCTTCTGTCAGCAAACATAATGGCTAACTAAAAACACACATAATTTAATCCCTAATGGGGGGAAAAAAAGTTATTTATTTAAATACCTTGTTTGTCATCTTTCTTCCCATCTTGTAACAGGGCAGAGTTATCAGGTACCTCTTCAGCTGATGACTTCTAAAGAAAGATTTCTTAATTATGCTGATTGCTACAGCTTGTACCTTTCCACAGTCAAATATTTAAGAATACAGTTTAACACAAATAATGGCAACATTTGTTCTTGCACCTCAATTTCTTTGTTAGATAAAGAAGAATAGAAGACCTATAGAAAGAAAATACAACGCTGCTTTTCAAGGTGCACCAGTTCCACACCTGAAATTAGCTCGAGAAGCACTTCAACCGTGGAAGACTGAAGGAGATAAGGACTATATGTAAGGAGAGACTTCCCCCAACAGAGCCATATCTAACACCTGGGTAAGGACTGATGAAAGCTCCTCCAGTCTCCACGAGAAAAGTCTCTGTAACCAAAACTCCAGCTGTACTGCAGAGCCTGATGGTCATGCTTTAAAGGCTCCTGGCTGATGTGGCTGATCCTTGTACTACTCTTTCCTTTCAGCATGCAGTCAGAGAGGGGAAAAACAAATTTAATTTGCAAGTCTGTTGGAGACTCCAGTCTTATTCCTTAATTTTCTGTTATTTCAGCAGCAACTTATAGGCATTTATTGTTCTTGGAGCTTCTGCTGGAATAAATTCTACTTCTACTATCTGTAAGAACACGAATACACTCTGCAACCAAATAAAACATTCAGGCAAATGTCAAAACCCCTAAACTTCTCTAAATATTAAGTGATGCTGGTTTTTTCCCAGGGAGCATAGAAGAGGTTTGACCTGAAAATGTCCTGAAATAAAGTTGGCCTAAACAAATGAATCGAGAAACCTACATTTCATGGACATTTTTAAAAGACCACAAAAATCTCAAGTCAGTAGTTCCAAAAAGAAAACTCCACAGTAAATGTATGTGAGATTTATTTATAAAGTTTCTGAGGAACAGGATACCCAAAACTTCTGAAAAAGCAACACAGCAAAAATATGGCTTGAGGTATGAACAAAACATTTCACATCCATTGCTAGCCCTGACACTCCTGTGAAGAACATGAGACCACAGACCTAACTCAATGCATGCTTTAATTGATGGAATGACTTTCAGAGATTTCAATGAACTGTGAGCATGACATTCCTGAGGAAGCCCAGAGGAACCCCAGCCAGTCATTTTATGCATGTTTTAACTTTAAGATCTTGGCAGCCAGAAAGCTTGCAGAAAAGAGCCAAAGCAGAGTGGGAGACAAAAACTTGATTGAAAAAAGCCAAAACTGTGAAGACAAAATTTCCTTGGTAAACAAAAATCAGTCACCCATGTCATTCCCAAGCATAATATCAGCAACCTTGGTGCGTTTTTCAAGTTTAACAAAGCCTAACATGCAAATGACATGTCTCCTGACATTATTTTCCTTATGAATGCATTCAGGAACTGTTTCTATTTTATTGCAGTATTGTAGTTCAGCAGTCACAGTAAAAACAGGCATCTGAGATGAAATTAAATAGCCTGAATGGATCATAGGTGGAAATTAAAAAAGACACAGAGGTAATGCATAACAGATTGCATTGATAATATAATATTTTAATGTAGTGATCAAGTATCTAAAGTATAATTCCTCAACTAGCCAAGATACAAATGAAATTGCAACAGTGAATTGCTGCACTTCCCACTGAGGAAGATGAATTACTGATCTTCCAAGTGATGCTCATTTGGTGTATTAATTCTGAATGCAAAAACTTAAGTTGAACAACAAAAAAATCAAGTCAAAATGATTTTCAAATCACTTTTGAGGAGATTTTAATGTCCAAGAATCTTGGACAATGTAAACTGAAGCTTTTAAATTATGTATATGAAAGATACATAATTATATATTTCTTTACATTTCAAATATAATTTAATTCTATATTATAACTACATCTTCTTTCATATTTTAGGTTGCAAGCTACCCAAATTAAGGTCATAAGCAAGGGATTAGGTGAATCTGGTAAACTACCTGCCCACGCTGCCAACATCCCAGCATCCTGCACTACCAGATCTGCAGGGCTGCTTCCAAAGCCCCCTGTGACTGCTGTGCTTTGGCCAAGCTGCTGCAGGATGAGCAACATCTCCCCAGGACACAACACACATTTTAACAGTTCCAGAAGATACACTGGGTGCTCAATGTCCCGGCTGCAGCATTGCCCAAAGTGAACACTGTACTCCACAGAAGCTTAGGAGATTCTGTTTGCTGGTACCACTACCAAGATGGATTTGATGAGGGAGCAGCTGGGTTCCGATCCAGGGACTCCCCAGAGCAAAGCATCGGGAGAAAATAGCTGGAGAACAGCCTTGCTGAGCTCCCATGACATACCATTATTTTTAAACCTGTAGGAGTGTCAGGAGGGCCAGTTCCTGCAGTCAGTTTGCCACTTGATCAACTACCTTAACAATAAACCTTTAAATCCCACATCACATATATTGAGACTTGCAATATTCAGGCACAACTCAGTGGCCATGATTAGTTCGGTTCTACAGAGTCTTTAAAAGTTTGGGATTTTAACCTCAGCGTTAACTCTTCTCTTTAATTCAGTTTTGCTTGCAGCAGACTTCATGGAATCATACAACAGTTGGGTTTGGACGGGACCTCTGGGGATCTAGTCCAAAGCCCCTGTTCCATCCAACCAAAGCTACCGTGTTCAGTTGTGGGCCCCTCACTACGAGAAAGGACACTGGCATGTGTTCAAAGAAGGGCAATGGAGCTGGTGGAGTCTCCAGAGCACAAAACGAGTCCCTGAGGAAGCTGGGGTTGCTTATCCTGGAGAAAAGGATGCTCAGGGGTGACCTTATTGCTCTCTACAGCCACACGAAAGAAGGCAGTGCTGAGCTAACATTTGGAATCGATGGTCTTTTAAGTCTTTTCTGAATTATGTGATTTTATGATTCTAGGTCTGTGCTGAAGCCTCATATTTTCAACCAATTCAGGCTGAGCAGATACTTCACCTGAACACGATCCATGAGCCCCACTGCCCCTCCTGCAGCAGCCCTGCAGGACACCAACAGGTACAGCCTAGTACTCTGCAGATTCCAGCATCTCACAAGTCTCTCAATGACTGCTGTGAACTCTGTTATGTGGGAATGTCTCTTGAAAAGCCTGTCAGCCTTTTCCATACACAGAAGAAACGGCAGCGCTGGGGGTTTGGGATGGTTTAATGAGAAGCTTAGAGATTCCTGAAGTCCTCTCAGAGACTCACAGTCCTGCTGCTCACATAGCACAGTCTCTGTGAAGCTGCTCCAGCCCCCTCCCCTCTGCCAGGGAAGGACCCAGCTTACACCCTCTCACCTCTGTCCGACTCAAGTCCCGACTCTGCTGACTGCTTGGCAATGGCTCAGAGTAAGAATCAAATAGTGCACAGTCACGCATGGGCTTCAAACAAGCTGCAGGGGAAAGAAAAAGAAAAGAAAAAAGTAAAAAAAAACCAAACCAACAAAAATCCAACCCAAAGCCAAACACAGAGACACACCAAGTCTTTGGTTAATATATACTTCTTAGAAACCTGTTCTAGCATAATTTTGCCCTTCATTTCTACATCTCAGACCTAACCCATAAAACATGGATGACAAACACCATGAAGAAAAATCTTTATCTTGCATCTTAAGTAAGTCAGTGTCATGAAGGGAATAGCTTGTATAGTTTCAGTTGTAGAAATAATGGTGAAATTTGGAAGAAATTTTTTCTTCTCCCAATCCAGTATCAACTCAATTATCTTATAGTTTATATCTTATTCTCTTAACAATGTTAAAGATGTTACCTTCAGCTGCAATTTTGACTTTTTGAATACTGAAAAGTATAGTAGCATCTATATTATTTAAAATTGAAGGCCAGGAAAAAGCAAAGCACTAAATATGGTGGATGCTGTAGTATATACCACCTTCAATTAAACAACAGGGGGGAAAAAAAGGAAAAGAAAATCCCATCTAACTTCTGAAAGGAATATTCACAACAAGCTAATTTCTCTCCCACATGCTCAAGTCCTTCTGCTGGTATCACTCTGGGATTAGCTCCTTTGAGATAAATCTCTTATGAGCTGGAAAACAACTCTTTTTAAAGATCAATATATTAAAAGGCAGAACAACACTTCTAGTTTTTGGCTAGCATTTATTTTATCTCAATAAATTAAGTTCTTGGAAATCTGTCTTAATTTACAGTACAGTGGGTTACACACAGGGCAAATTGCTTTTGAGATTCTGCAAATTAGTTTTAATAAAAAGTTTCCAAAAAGGGGGTGGGTCAGATTGTCAATGGAACTGTGCCAGAATAGCATTTGGACCAGTTGTGCTTGTAGTTTATGGTACAAGTCATAAAACTAGGAAGATTAATGCATTCTAAAATGCTTTTCTGTTTCAAGTAATTTTATTTGAAGTTTTAACAGCATTCTTATCAGATGCAAATACTTCAATTGAACCAAATTACACCTCATTCTGAAACTAATACAGCAACCTAATAAAAACAGTTTCCAATATTCTTATTTGGGGTCCTAAGAAGCTGAAAAATTCTGAAAAAAAATTCTAAATTTCACAGAAATCAAATTATGAAAACATGAAAACACAAGATTTCTCTTGAAAATTCCTTTTGACATTTTAGGTAACTGTATGAGGCGATTACATACCTGTCAATGCTTTTATTTCAGAAGTAATACAACCAGGGCTCTACACTTTTCTGTGATTCACAGATTTATAGTGTGTTGAGATGTTCTGCTTTTTTATTAATGCAACTCTTTCAAAGGACAGATTTACGAATCCTGACCGGATAGTAGAATGAGCATGAGCTAGTTTCAGACCCTCAGATTAACCAGAATTAGTTCATTAGCTGAGGTGTTTAAAGGACCCTCAAGAAAGAATTAGTCCTTTCATCTCTTCCATGTAGATTTGCTTGAAATGCTTGGTTTCATGCAACAGCATGAAAAAATAATCATCTAAGAAAATGACAGAATTAAATGCTGAAGGACAAAGAGGGAAAAAGAGGACTGCCAGGGAACAACTGCAGCTTATCATGCCATTTCTCCCATTGACATAACGACTCTCTGCTACTGGAGATAGTTATTTCCATTGCAGTTTTACCCAAAAAGATTCACACCAAAAAGAACCTGCATGTATGAGTTTACAAGTCAATTTATCATGAGACCAGGCATGAAAGTAGTGAACAAAGTGGTGGTCCTGGAGGGAAAAGGTAGTTGCAATTACGACAGGGGAATGTAATTAGAGAGACTGAAAGTGATGAAGATTTGGAAGTGCATGTTTTCCAGGAGCTTATTGCTTTGGAAATGAATATAGTGGATTACAGGGAACACGACTCCATCAGAAATTATTTCACAAATCTGATAGAGGGTCAACATTTAATTTTCCTAACTGAAGCTTGATTTGTTCTTTTCCTGCCTTTTAATATATTCAGCATCATCAAATTTAATGGACGTTTTATTAGGTCTTAAATATTATCCCTTAGCACTGTAATTACCATCTGTGATTAATCCTCCTTGCCCTCGAGAGTCATGCACATTTTTTAGATGTAACAGTATATATTCCAACATTCATTTATAATTAAGAGACATAACTGAAGAGAACAAATGAAAGGGTAGGTCTTCCACTGCACATTGTTGCTAAAGTATGTTATATTTTGGGTTAATTCATCCTTGTACTACACAAATTGTTGTAATCCTCCTGTCATTAATGCAAACTACCCACAGAAGAACCTGTGGATTATATAAAATGAATTACAAAAAAAACCCCACAACCTTTGATATAACCAGTATCTCCATCTAAAAAATACACTAGCATATTAAGTTCTAATTCAGTCCAATATAATTTTTAACAAATCTTCAAGACATAGATACTTTAGAAAAAAATATCAAAAGCATTAAAAGCTGTATCAAAAATTCACAGAATGGTTTGGATTGGAAGAGATTTTAAAGATTATCCAGTTCCAACCTCCCTTACCATGGGCAGGGACACCTTCCACTAGACCAGGTTGCTCTAGGCCTTATCTAGCCTGGCCTTGAACCCTTTCAGGGGTGGAGCACCCAGGGCTGCTCTGGGCAACCTGTTCCAATGACTCACTGCACTCACAGTAAACAATCTCTTCCTAAAATCTACATAAACCCATCCTCTTTCAGTGTAAAGCCATTGCTGGATTCCCTTTCCTTTACAGGTACTCATCTCTGTCTGTCCTGTCTTTATCTGTCCTCACACCTGAAGCACAGTGGAGCAAAGGGGCAGACATTAAGAAGCAGGTATCTGCTCTACTTTGCATCTCTATGCTTTGATATATTAATTCTTCAGCAATCACCCCACAAGCACAATTAAAAACCCATGCCTTGAATGCAGCTGGAGAATCATTAGAGAGCACAGAAACCCAGGATGAGCTCTTTTCCAGGATGGAAAGCGAGCCTGTCTTACACACACGTTGGATTTCTGAGATGGCTGCAGGGACATGCCTTGCCACAGAACTTTACCTGCTTGAAGGTACTCGGGCAGCAGTGTCTCTGGCAGCGTCTCAGGCAGCTGGTAACCATTCTTCCTCGCAACCACAAGGTGGAAAGCGGCACAGAACTCCGCGAGTGTCAGTGCCCCATCGCAATCCACGTCACTCAGCTCCCTGTGGATAAAACAGCCATGCAAGGTGCTGCCTCAGGGAAACGTGTGTGCCATCACGGAGGAGACAAAAATGCAGCTCTGAGAAGGGATATTTCAGCACAAGACAAACATCCCTGACATGTACGCTCGATCCTGATTTGCACATTTCTCTTGGGGGAGATGAAGCAAGCTGATTTTCTAAAACTGACTTGCCACTTTTTTATTTTTCAGTAAAGTACATTTCTTTAATACCTCATGACATTGAATATGATGGTATACGTATATCAGAATGTAAAATACTTAATCTATACTTAGAGAATCATAGGGTGGTTGGAGTTAGAAGGGACCTCAAAGATCATCTAATTCCAACTCCCCTGCCATGGGCAGGAACCTTCTGCTAGACCACGTTACGTGAAGCCCCATCCAGCCTGGCCGTGAAGTCTTTCCAGAATGGGAAGTCCACAACCTCTCTAGACACTTTGTTCTAAGGCCTCATGACCCTTATAGTACAAAAGTCCTTCCTAATATCTAATCTAAACCTGCCCTTCCCTTCTTTAGCTTACAGCCATTCCCCCTTGTTCTACCACTACATGCTCTTGTGGAAAAGTCCCTCTCCAGCTCCCTTGTGGACTGTGCTAGGTACTGGAAAGCTGCTAGAAGATCTCCCAGACCCTTTTCTTCAGGCTGAACAGCCCCAAGTGTCTCAGCCTGTTTTCACAGGAGAGGTGCTCCAGCCCTGTGATCAAATTAGTGGACCTCCTCTGACTTGTTCAAACAGCTCCATGTTCTTCTTATGCTGAGAAACCCGGAGCTGGATGCAGCACTCTGGATGGGGTCCTTGCCAGAGCAGAGCAGAAGTGCAGAATTCCTTTCCTTGCCCCGCTGGTCATACCACTTTTGATGCAGCCCAGGATGTAGCTGGCCTTCTGAGCAGCAGTTAATTGCACATTGTTCCAAGGGTGGAATTAACCTTCCAATATTTGGAAGCACTTTTGGCTAATCCATGTAAGATCTTAAAACAGGTCAAGCAGAAAAAGTTAAATGTGGACTTTAGCAATGGTTACTTAGCACCACTGACTAACCTTTAAAAAACAGCAAAATTAATGCTCTTGGCAAGTTTAAATATTGTTGTTAACTTCTCACTAAGCGATTCTCTCTAATTCTAGCACACTTCACAAACACTAAAGCTAAACTTCAGAAATTAAAGAATTCAATTTTATGAATTAACTCTTTGCAAAAATTGAGTAATATTTTATCTTGAGCACATGGTCTAAAATAAACATGTAAGTTCTTACTCTTTGAAAGTAACTGTTTGGGTTATAGTGACAAGGACTGAAATCCCATGTGTTTAACACAAGAACACAACCTGATAAATCACACTGTCACAAAATTATTTGCATCTACTAGAAAGGAATACTTTTCTTGAAATTCTGCACAGACAACAAGTTGTGTCAGCCACAGAAATAAAACCTGTTTTGCTAATATATTAGGTTAATCCATTCTTTTTAAGTCATCTCCAATATTCACTTTCCCCAGCACTATGTTTCTTCAGTTGGGTTTTTTATTTTCACAACTGACAATCCGCTTTGAAAAGATTCCAGACATATCCTTTGACCCTGACAGATGTTTAGGCTCTTGTAAGCTTTTCTTCTCATCTCTCTTCATAAAAGCATATATAAAAACAAAATCACTATCAGCATTTTTGATCCATGTTTAAAACTGTTTGTTCCTCATATCAGACATGCAGTGATGACAACAAATTACAAAGCATCGTGTTGTTGATGAAAATATAACAGAATTTCTGTCAAATTTTATCACGTACAGTTCCATCTGCAATTGTTTCTCAATAAGCTCATTAAAAGTAAGCACACTGGTTCATTAGAAAAGCACTAATGAATTATGTAGTTGTTCAATTAGGCCTCCTCTGACAGAACAGAGACAGAAACATAAAACCAACAACACATCTAAAACATTCCAGAGGCGCTTCTCCTCTGTGTCATTTCATGAAAAATGCCAGTTCTTTGAGCTAATGATGCTGCTTACAATACACTTAAGAACAGCTCTCAGCTCATTGCTGTTCAAACCTTCCCAATCCTGCTGAGTAGGCAAACATCTCTCCAGAAAACAAGTGTGTCAGGAAGAGCTATGACCACCCTGCTGCTTGGGCCTCAAAGTGATGCTGGAGATAAGAGCAATAATTATAACTGAAGACACTTTCAAAATTTAACAAGAACTCTTGAATTAAGATTCTTTTAACAAAACGTGATAGGCATCCACAGCACTATTACAGTACTCACCAGATGTGAGAAAGTTCCAGGATGGGCAGCTTTGATTTTGTGAAGAAATTCTTTGCTACGGAACCTGTTGGGAAAGCATGCCTCATCAACCACTGGAAATTAATTCTCCAAAATCTTCCCTTTTACCAGGTCTGCTGTGCCAGATGCAGACAGTTAATTCATGTCCGAGAGATGCTCAGATTAATCGGATGCTACTATAGATGCTGGACCATTTGTCTCCTTCTGAGTAAATGATGAAGCCAGACAGAGCTGTTGACCTCATTTCTCCATTCCCTCCATATGGGAAAAATAAATACAGGGAAACCTACTTTAGTACTAGTAACTCTAACCTGCATAAAAAGTACGTCAACCAATGAAGAAATAACAGACACAAATGGCCCTGCTTCACCCAGAAGTGATGGGTACGGCAGTACAGGGCTTTGGCATCTGCACTGCTCTCCCACAATGCTGCTTCAACCACGACTTTTCCCTGCAGTGAAAATTTTATGTAGGGGAAAAAAAAAGAAAAGAAAAAAGAAACTGCAGATTCAGCTAGCACACCGCTCCTGTCCTACTGCAGCATCTTCACTCACCCTGCCATAGCAGCCCTTCTCATAATTCTAGTTAACAAACACACTTCTTCACCATCTCATATGCACAGGCTATCAGGGGTTCCCTGGAAGCCCTTCCTCGGTACAGGCTTACAAATCATAAGGAAACAAAGCACAGACTTCTGGGATGATAATCCTCTTCTCCCTGGGCAACCACTGGGGAAAGAACCAACACTGAACAACCATTTGTTATTTGAAGCAAACTGCATGGAGACTTAACTGAGGTGAAGAACTGCTGAAGCACTAATTTCAGTTAGTAGCAGGTAATTTCTTTAAACTTTTGGCTGGATCAAAGTCTCCTGAACCCCAGTGATATAGCAGGGCTCATTACAACTGCCTCAGTTTAAAACCTGTGACATATTCTTTGCCAGGACATGGCAAAGTACATGTCTGTACATGGCAGTCTCCTCTCACAACCAGCCTGGACCTTCTGTTCAGGATGGAAATCTGAGTATCATCAGAGCCATCTCAGTATGCTCCTAACAATACTTCTACCATGTGTATGCTCTCCAGGATTCTTTCCTAATTACCTAGAGGTCAAAATCTCAGTCCCACAGAACCATACACCCTCAGGCTTGATCACCCAGGGCAATTAACTGCATGCTTCAATGTCATCACATGGACACTGCCACAGTTCTGCTGGATAAGCCAGCACAACCCTCAGGGGTTTTTCAACTCAATTACACTGCAGGTGTGATCCACAAATACAGCACATCAAATGCAGAGAACTCATTTTAA